>NC_138351.1:70606808-71890141 GCF_046562875.1 Panthera onca
GGACACAGGCCATGACGTCATCACCACCCTAACATGAAAAACAATGGGGGAAGAAGTCAAAGGTGTGTCTTTCACAAACTTTTCTGCTAGAAGGAAATTTCACTCAGATATATCCATTTCATTACCTCTGTAATTTGAAATCCCGCCCAGAGAAACCTATTTTTTTATTAAAAAAGCTTTAACCAAGTGAGTGAAGTTAGCATTACAATAACTGACATCAAATGCCTCCTTATGTGATGTTCAAAGAATACATCTCCAGCTATTTAGTATTCCTGCTGACAACACAAAAGTAACCTAATCATGAGGAAACAATCAAACAAACCCAAACTGAGACTTCTACAAAAAATGATTACAAAAACTATTACAAAAATACTTATAATCTTCACAAGGACTGATGTCATGAAAGACCAAAAAAAGAAAAAAAAGGCTATGAATTGATTTCAAAATAAAGAAATGCATGACAACTAATAGTGTTCGTAGACAGAATCCTAAGTCATAAAATAAAACTTTCTATAAAGGGTAGTATTGCGACAATGGACAACACTGGAAAATGGGCTGTATATTTGATAATACTATCTTATTAGTGTTTAACTTCCTGAATTTAATAAATAGATTTAATCTCCAAAGTTTCCAGAAAATAATAAAAATAATATAGCAAGTACCAGCAGCAACAGCAGGGTAGTGAGATAAAGCACGTGTGGAAAAGTGACATCATTTGTTAAAAAAAAAAAAAAAGAAAAAAGTTTGGAAGTAGACAGTGGTGATGGTTGTATACTGTGAATATAATTGATGCCACTGAAATGTACATTTTACAATGGCTAAAAATGGCAGACTTTATGTTACGTACATTTCACCACAATAAACAAGTTATTTGGTGAATCTGGGTGAAGCAAATGTGTTGCACTATCCTTACAGATTGTCTGTACCTTTAAAGTTTTAAAAAACAGGTCCAAAAAATGGGTGGCTCAGTCAGTAGAGCATGAGACTATTGATCTCAGTGTTGTGAGTTTGAGCCCCATACAGGATGTAGAAATTACTTAAAAATAAAATCTTTAGCGGCACCTGGGTGGCTCAGTTGGTTGAGCGTCCGACTCTTAATTTTGGCTCAGGTCGTGATCCCAGGGTTGTGGGACTGAGCCCCATGTTGGGCTCTGCATTGACCATGCAGCCTGCTTAGGATTCTCTCTTTCTCTCGTTCTGTCCCTCCCCCGTTCTCTCCCTCTCTCCCTCTCTTAAATAAACATTAAAACATACACACACACACACACACACACACACACACACACACCCCAAATCTGAGCACTACTCACCACTCCCACTGTTCTAACCCTGTCTGAGCTGGCCTTCTCTCATTGTAGAAGCCTCACAACAGGTCAGCTGAAGAGAATAAGGTGGCTCCTATTGATAGAACAGCAGCATGTGCAGAGGTACAGAGGCCCAAGAAAGTCTGGCTGTTGGAAAGCACCCTGGCATAGTGAAATGGCAAATGATAGTGCTACAGAGGAAGGAGGGGAAGAACACAGCAGAGGCACAGAGAGAAGCACAGGTAAGAGACAGACAGCTGCCTGGGATCCTGATGCCCTGCCTGTTCCTGGTCCTGGCTTCTGGTCTTTCTCAGGTCCAGATGTGTTCTTGCCCATGTGTACTATGGAGGAATGAATTGTTGGACTCAATTATTCAATCCCCAGTACTAGTATTACAAACCCACACTTTCAAGGGGCCTCTTGGTAAGAGAAGTGAACTTCCCTGTCCCTTCATTCTGGGCTTCACAGTGTGACTTACTCTGGGCATTGAAATGTTAGCAGATGTGATGTAAGCAGAGGTTGGAAATAAGTTTGGATGGATCATGCCTTTCTGCCTCTGCCAAGAAAACAACATGCCTTGGTAGCTGCTGGTTCCAGAATGATTAGAGAAAACCTGAATCCAACCCACGGACAGGAGCCAAGCCCAGCTGAGCCCTAGCCAAATCACACACATGTGAACGAGAAATAATGCTTATAAACGGTGTAGTTTTGGAGACGCTTCTTGCAATATTATTGCCGTAACAACTAATAAATGCGGGTACCACAAGATACCCTGTATTCTCATAACCAACCCTTTCTTTTGTTTGAGCCAGCTTGAAATTTTTTTTTTAACTTTCAATCAGAGAGCCATAACTAATATAGTCATTATTATGCTTTGATCAATTTATTTGCTTTGCTCTGAAAAAGGAAATCAAATGCTAGAAATTCACTTCTCACATTTAACAGTGGCATGGGAACCTAGAGAAACAAAACCATGCCCATTCTCTAAAATCTAAAGTAGCACAGCAAACTGAAGGGAAAAAAAATCACCTTTTATCATGATTCGCGTCTTACCATTTTCTTGTCTGAAGAGAATCCAACTGCTACCCAACCATCTGTGTCGGCGCTCAGTTCAAATTCCACATCAGCCCCTATCATCCGGTAGCTAAGGAAGTAGTCACAAGTCTCTGCATTACAGCCCGGTTTGCCATATCTATAGGACATATCAAAACATATCACTACTTCTTCAGCTACTTATTCATAAATACATTAAGAAGTCATCAATGTATCAGGCACACCTCAGCAAGATTATCAGATAAATTAGATCTTTGCTACCAGGGATCTCAAAACCAGTTTCACTCAGGAGAGAACACAGAGAGGATCTAACTGCTCCTTTTTATCCACATACATCCTGAGGGACCAGAGATGGGAAGGGGCTTCCACAGTGAGTCAGTAGGGCCTCCACTCCCAGCCAGTATTCTCGACATTATATTAGAGCTTCTCAGAGACTAGTTATTACTGAATTATTTCTGAATCCCTTCCAGAGGAAAAAAAAAATCTGAGTTAATAAACTGTCTTTGTTAATTAAATGTATACCAGTTCTTCTTTACTTACAAATTCCCATACAACTAAACTAACAAAAATTTACAAATGAAATATAAGTTAAGCTACAGAACCAGGAACATTCAAATTCCCAGCATTCATGCAATAGATAATGCAGTGTTACTGAAGGTGGATTTTGCTTACCTGCATAGGGGTATATTTGACTATACTGTGCAGGGTCTCTTGGTTGAACATGCTCTTACCACCACCACTAAACACAATTCCACTAAACACAATTCCACATTCCTCCACTTTTATCTATTTGAACCGCTGCAAAACCCTTATACGTACAATACACCAAATGGATACCTCATCTGGTATTCACTGAGCACGAATGCATCAATATTTATAAAATCTGCGCTCTGTCAGGCTACCTGATGCTAACACAATTACAAATTTAGACACCAGAGTATAGGGCAGTATAAACCGGTTATCCAGATAGTCAGATTATGCAGACATTAATCTTTTTAAGGAGCACTATTGAAATGGAAACGCAAATTTAAACTTTCTTACAGAAGACGTGTGGACCCTTTAAGAATCTGAAAGCCCTAGTTGAGGAACATCATTTTTACACCATTTTCACAATAGCAGAAAACTAGCAACGGGTGAGACCACAGAAGCTCAGGTGGGAGGCATGTGAAGAAACAGGGCACAAGGCTGTCAAGTGCTGACTGAGGAGGCAGGGAACACGCCACAAGGCTGGCAGGTACCCTGAGTAGGTGGGAAGAGATGTAAGTTTCAAGACAACATGGAATGGGCTGAAAATGCTGAACGGGGGTAAGGAAAGCTAAAGGAGAAATGAATGTGCCAGAAAACAAGTCACCCTGAAGCCAGCAGGTACTGAAATTCCTTCCCTGCTCAAAAATGTCACCCATTGGGGCGCCTGGTGGCTCAGTCAGTTAAGCGGCCGACTTCGGCTCAGGTCATGATCTCGCGGTCCGTGAGTTCGAGCCCCGCGTCGGGCTCTGTGCTGACAGCTCAGAGCCTGGAGCCTGTTTCAGATTCTGTGTCTCCCTCTCTCTCTGACCCTCCCCCATTCATGCTCTGTCTCCCTCTGTATCAAAAATAAATAAACATTAAAAAAAAAAAATGTCACCCATCACTAGGCTTAATATTGCTGGCCATGTTCCTCAATAATAGTATTATTTGGATTCTTAAAAATTCCTTAGAAATACCTTTGTAATCCAAAGAAAACTCAAAACCCCTTTATTCAATTTTTTCTCCTTGAGCACTGAAGAAAAGAAAAGAAAAAAAAAATTCAGAACTTCCAGTGCAGTGGCCATCACAACCTTTACTCAAGGACAATTTATCCTAGGAAATAACAAATTCAAAGAGGAGGAGGCTTTTCCAACAATGTGGAGCTGTCTGGATGGGAGGTTCACTGTCTGTATTGGTGTTTGCTAGCTCCCATCATGTCTTGATAGAACACTACTAATAATCACAGAGGGACTCACTAAACCTAAGATAACCAGCTATAATAATCAGCGTTTAATGACTATTTAGTATCACCCAGATATTCCTAAGTCATGAGTCTTTACTTGAAAAGGAACTGGAGGTCTTAGATGTCTATCATTGTCTGTCCCGCTCACAGCCTAATAAGACATAGCCTGTGCCACGATTCTTTTTCATATAGCCAACTGGTTAGGAGTCAATACCTGGGCCAATGGCAGTATGGTCATAAGTGAAAAGCCAGGTCAGAGCGTTCCAGTGCCAAGTAGCATTCTAGAGTTTACGGCGTCTAAGACCGAAAACTGGGGTGCCCACCAGAAACAGGCCACATCCCTGCTGAAGCTGTGAGGGGGTGCAGGCCCTGATTAGAATAACCTCTATGCAATTTAAATACTACCTTGAGAAGTAAATCAGTGTCTTAGCCTTAAAGATATCCAACTCGCAGATCTACCAACCTAAAGCATCCCTTAGTCTTTCCACAGTCATCCACTTTGATTTTGGCAAATGGATCCACGGGAGGAGCAGTAGGGAAAGGGTAACCTAGACGGTGAGAATAAACAATGGTTAGAAAATCCAGTGACAGCTTTTCCAAGGAGACGTTTTTCTTTTTAATATATTGACTATTTTCCATCACACGTGTCTAGAAAGGCTTCAGGTCTCAGAAAAGGGCTTTAAGCCTAATCACCCTCTTCATGATGGTAGGATGCACAGTACACATCTTTGACACAGTCTTGCATGTTAACTGAGGATATGTGGCCTTTCCCTCATTTTATAGGCAAGGAACCTGAGTCGGGGGTGGCATAATTCCATGTAACCACTGGCTCACCACAGTCTCTGGGAGTGTGAAAATCAGTTTTCACGCAGCACATGTGCTCGAAGAGAAAAAAAAATCAACAATGAAATATATATTTGATGGTACAGGTTTTCCTTTCCATTTATATCTATACACAATAGTAGGATTTTCCCCTTTCTCTGAACTTCCATTCCTCATTAAGCTGTATAGGACATTTTCATATCTCACTAAATTCTTCGAACAACACCGTTTCTAACAGCTGAGTATCTTTCTTGCAAGATGACTTAACATCATAATGCATTCAACCACACACTGAAGGGCAGCCCTACATTACGCTTCCAGTCTGTGACAGCAAGATTTTTTTCCTTGGCTGTTAACTCCAGGCACACAGGAACCATGTGTGATTCATCTTGTGTTCTCTGTCCAGCATAGTGCTTGGCATTGGATGGTGACCACATGATTGTCAAATAAATAAAATCACCCACAGACATTAAGAAATGTAAATAAATATAAACTTGAGGCTTTGTTTACTTTGTTCCATCAGGTTATGCCTTATTAAAAAAGCCACCAGGGAGCCTGGGTGGCTCAGTCGATTAAGCATCCGACTTTGGCACAGGTCATGATCTCATGGTTTGCGAGTTCAAGCCCCCTGTCGGGCTCTGTGCTGACAGCTCAGAGCCCGGATCCTGCTTCAGATTCTGTGTCTCCCTCTCTCTCTGCCCCTTGCCTGCTCACACTGTCTCTCTCTCTCTCTCAAAAATAAACATTAAAAAATAAATAAAAATAAAATTAAAAAGCCACCAGGCCACACTTTCTTGGCACACATCTGTACACCATGGACAGTTCATTTCTACTACCCTAGATCTTGACCACATGCTAAAATACAGCCCTAGCTTTTTGCCATCTTTAAGCAATTGAGCCAAATGCATCAGTTTTTCCACTTTTATGCTTATTTTATGCTCAGTCCTAAATCTATTTTGGTACTATAGACTGAGACCTGCCTTAGATGAGGTGTTTTTTTTTTTTTTCTCTTAACATTTTATTGAGCAACCGCTTAATGCTACAAACTATGTTAAGCATCTGCATATATGTTATTTCTCACTACAATGCTGAGGTTATTTTTTTTCTCAGAATACAATACAATGACTACTTAAATTTTAAAAATTCTATAGGTAACCGGGACGCCTGGGTGCTCAGTCAGTTAAGCAACTGATTCTTGATTTTGGTTCAGGTCACGATCTCACGTTTGTGAGACAGAACTCTGTGCTGGGCATGGAAGCTGCTTAGGATTCTCTTTCTCCCTCTCTTTCTGCCCCTTCCCTGCTTGCACACACGCTCTCCTTCTCTCTCAAAAAAAGTTACTAATAAAAAATAAAAATTCTATAAGTAACTGAAAAAGACAATCTCTTATAATGGTGCTTCTCAGTTTCTCCATATTTTTTTCCTACTTCCTAGCATCTAGAATAATACACTGGCATTACTTCCAGCTCAATAAATGCCAATTATTATTACTATTGGATTATTATTAAGTTTTGTAAAATACACAGAACCAATACTATTGGGTAAGATCATCTCTAGAAGAATGGGTTTCTTAGTTCTAAATAAGAGCAAGTTTTGAAACAAAACTCACTTATAAATGTACCAAACTACTTTATTACTGTTGGCAAAATGGCTTCTCAGGGCTTTTCTAGCACTAATTTCCTATTATCTTATATGCTTCTAAAACTTGAAATGAGAACTTCTTTTGTCAAATGCATTTGGGCACATTTTTCTCTTGTTTTGTAAGATGTTATATAATAATTTGGTTTTTGTCCCTGGTCCCTGGGAAGAGAGGGCTCTAAATCTTTGGGATTCCCTAGCAGGACTGTCTTTGCTATTCATGAGCCCCTTGGGATCACGTGATTGGGGTTGGTTACCAGAGGGACCAATCAGGTGATTCGAGGTTTGGGGCTGTAAGACAGCCCCATCCCCAGAGGGGTAGGAGGTTGGAGACTGTGTTCAATTATGTAGCCAGTGACTAAATAAATCATGCCTATGTAATAAGACCCCAGTAGAAACCCTGGACACTGAAACTCAGTGCCACTTCCTGGTGGGTGAACAAACTAATATTCAGGAGAGTGACAAGGCCTGATTTCGAAAGAGGGCACAGAAACTGCATTTGGGAGACTCCCAGACTTCACCCTGTGTGTCTTCACCAGCTGTTCCTGAACTGTACCCTTCAGTGTAAGTATAGCACTTTCCTGAACTCTGTGAAACATTCCAGTGAGTTACAGAACCTGAGGGGGTTTGTGTGTAGCCAGCTGATCTAACGTGAGAGCAGTCTTGTTATGGAGCACCCCATTTAAACTGTGTACTCACGCTGGGTTATCTGCACCAGAAATTAATTTCACTAGATTAGTTGGGGTTGGCAGAGCAATATTAAGCACAGCAATATTACAATTTTTTCCTTGAATTTAAATTATCTATTTGGCATAAAATAAGTTTGGACTGTGTGCCAGTATTTAAGCTTTGGTCTCTGAGCTACAACCCAGCCTTCTATAGCCAACTCTATGATGGGCTGAGTACTCTGCAAACCACATTTCTCCTTTGCCAGCTGGCTAGACTGTCAAAAGGAAACACTGGAGGGAGGCTGGGAGGTAGGAGGAAGGAAAGAAGACCACTCCTTCCAGTTGACTTGTTGTCCACTAGACAAGTCCTCAGTGATTCTACTTCGTCATTGTGGTGACAGATAGTTTCACCTTTTCCAGCTTCTTTCTAGACTCCCATAACCAGCCTCATCATGCCTTCAAAGGAACCATCAGCAGCTGTGCAGAAAGCCCCGTTCTCAGAGGCTGGGCTGCATTTCTGGGGATGGTCTCTTGTCTGAGCTTCTAGGTTCTTACAGTCTCAAGCCTTTCTCTTTGCCCCCACCCCTCCCACCACCCCAGGCCCAGGGCTGGTGGCTGCTTCCTGCAGTTACTGTCTCTGTGCTCCTTTTTGCTTCTCCAGTCCCCCAATACCTACTTAGATAATTCCCAGGCTGGGCATCCTGTTAAAAAAAAAAAAGGCTTAAATATGGTTTCTGTCTTTCTTTCTGATTGGATCCTGATAGAGACTAAATGGATTAATCCTTGAATACCAACGCAATGTATCTGTAAAGACTGTACCTTATTAGCTGTTATCATCTTGATAACTAGCTAGATAATAGTGTTGTTCAATAGGACATTTTACATGCACTGTACAATTTTACTGGAAAATCATTTTGATTGTAGAATTTTAAGCACATAGGTACACCAAATTAAACTGATGGTATTTCTTTGTTTATGGAACATTCTTATCAGTCTATGTGAAGCCCATCTTAATATTTTCCCTAATCCATTCCTAACACCATTTTCCTCCCCACCTTAGACACTTGGTGTAGTGTATTTCATGTATACCCTTCAGCAAAGGCTGGAGGTTTTCACAAAATGAGAACTCTGACATACATATCTTAAAAAAGCAATATTTTACTTGATAAATTGAAAGCACACATTAGTAATAATGGGTACCCGCCAACATAGAGTTGGGGGGTAAGCTTCTCATCTCTTCATAGGGGATGGGCATGCCTGCCCAGGGTAAGGTCCTGCCTTGTTGCAAAAATTCTTTCATATTCCCAACGACACCATCCTGAAAGTCTTGCATGATTACATTATAAATTAATCTCTAAAGTGCCTTCAGCTGAACCTGGATCTAAAGTTGAGGTTCCAGGGCCAATTTTTCACTATGCCAACAGCGCTGTCCTGCCATGCTGTCCACAGCTGCATGGCCATGCACAAGGTCTGGAAGCCCCCAAGCAGAGCAGACTGTCAAGGGCCCACCCAACCTACCAACCACTGTCCACATGTTTATTTTTACATATGTGTGCTCTGGAAAAATAGATAGCTTGTGTATGCTTTTAACCCGCATAAATGACACTGTGTGTTAAATCTCATTCTGTTTATTATTTCCCTTTGGAAGCCCATCCCTATATGTCAATGTGAAACCTGTTATCACTCCTGACTGAGTAGCATTCCATGATGTACATAAAATGGCATTTTCTGAAATAACCTCCGAAGCTTAGACACTGAAATTGCCTTCAGTGTTTGCTTTGTCAAATAATGAAGGAGACGAACTTTCTTACGTGTGTTTCTTGTAGACATACGCAAGAGGTTTTTGTTTTGTTTTAATAAACCATGGAGAGCAATGATTGGGTCCCACCTGTAATTCCACAAAGTTCAATGAGATGAGTATTCGGACTGGGAGCACCAGTTTACAATCTCATCCATAATGCACAAAGTTCCTGTTTCCTCACACCTTTGCCTGTACCTGATGCCATCCAACATTCTCAAGATTTTAATCTGTATTTTCCTAAGTACTAATGGGGTTAAATGTTTCCTCATATCTGTATCAGCTACTTGGGTTTCCTCCTCTATGATGTGTATATGTGCAAATATCTTTGCCTTTTTTTTTTTAACCTTGGTTTTCAGTCTTTCTTGTGGACTTTGTGTGTATTCCAGATTATCAGTTTGCTGTTTTCACACACATTTCTTTCCTTCTCGTCTGTCACCAATCTTACTTTTTTTCTCTGACAGTCTTCCTTGGGCCAAAATCTTTAAATTTGATGTAGTTGAGGAAATAATTTTTCTTCTTTTGATTTGTGCTTTTGGAGTCTTGTCTAAGACATTAGCCTCCATTCTAAGGATAGGAAGAGATTTATTTCCCCACACGATTATTTATTGACTTTGTGGTACTGCCTTTCACATTTAGACCTGACCCATTTGGAATTTATTTTTTTATACGATGTGAGCTAAGAAAACAGTTTTATTTTTCTCCCTACATTGAATCAATTTTTCTCAACACCATTTATTAAATAATTCATCTTTCCCCTAGCAACTTATGATGACACCTTTAATAATTTACTGGTTCTCATACGAACATAGGTCTATTTCTGGACTTTCTGCTTTGTTTTTAGATTATCTGACTGTTCCTGAGCCAGGACCACACTATATGAATTACTAGGCTTTGTAACGTATCTCAGCAATTCACAGAACTTGATTCTTCCATGTAAAGGATACATCCTAATTTGTCAATTTCTCTTCCCAAATACTGCTGGGCTCTTGTCTGGAATTGCATTAAACGGATAGGTGAATAGGGGGAGAACTGACATCTTTATAATACCAAGTTACTCCTTACAAGATCATGGTATATTTCCCATTTATTCCTATCCTTTGTATATCTTAATAGGTCAAAAGTTTTCTCTACACAGGACCAGGGCATTCTTTGTTAGGCAAAATTTGACATTATACAGATTTTTGTTGCTATTTTAAATAATATCTTGATTTCTTTGACATTTTCTAGCTTATTGTTGCTAAAGAAGAGAGCCTTTGGTTTACATAGGCTGATCTTATTTATGGTGACCTCATTGCATTCTCTTGATTTATAGATGTTTGTTCTTTCTGATTTTCTATGTAAATACTCATATCAAGAGAGAGAAAACATATATTCACACAAAACCTGTACACAGATGTTCACGGCAGCATGATTCATAATAGCCAAAAATGGGAAATAACCCAGATATGTATCAATTGATGAATATTTGTGGTTTCCATTCTTGTCTAATTCACAGACACTGTCTGTTTCTTTTCTGCAATCCCTTGAGCCTGTTTTGCCATACTCCACTGGGTGGTTAATGGCTTCTGGTTTGCTATTTATTGCTTCTAATTGACTGCTTGGCTCACAGCCTCAGGTATTAATTTAGTACTTGATTCCTTGAAGTTTTAACCAGAAGCTGTCTGTTCAAGTCTGAGAACTACTGCACCAGCTTCTTTCTCTTTCTGAACTGCCTGAATCATCATTTCTGCTTATCAGAGTCATAATGAAGTAAAAATGTCAAGGGACTTTCTATAATGTAAAATATGTAAAGCTCCACACACATGAGAACACCCATTTAGCAAAGCCTTCATCGTGGCACTCCACCATGCAGGAACCTTCAGTTGCCAACTATTCCATCGATCCCGAGCCCCTTTCCTCAGGTTTGCCCACAAAAATACCTCATTCAGCCTGTCCCACTCTATTTCCTAGTGCAGGTCAACAGGGACCCTCTGCTTCACCAACAGGCTGTGGACACCCTGCACCACCTTATCCATAAAGTCAATCAAGAAACCTACATAGTTCTCTGCTACTTTCTAGCTGTGAGTTAACTAACATATTTAAATTTTCTGTGGGTCACTTTCCTTAACTCTGAAGTGGGGCTAAGAGTAGCGTCTCAGTCAGAGGGTTGCTGTAAGATTTAAAGTTAACATGGAGGGGCACCTGGGTGGCTCAGTCGGTTCAGCGTCCGACTTCAGCTCAGGTCATGATCTCACGGTTCATGAGTTCAAGCCCTGCATCGGGCTCTGTGCTGACAGCTCAGAGCCTGGAGCCTGTTTCCGATTCTGTGTCTCCCTCTCTCTGTCCCTCTCTCTGTCCCTCTCCCCCCCACGCTCTGTCTCTTTCTCTCAAAAATAAATAAACGTTAAAAAAATTTTTTTAAGTTAATATGGATAAGGGACTTAAGGCAATACCTGGCACACAGTAAGCACTTATTAAAAGTTAGCTCCAATTAGTGTTATTACCAGACTACATTAATGGAGGATATGTAGTTAGATCATATGTAGATTATTTACCTTTTTTTATTTATTTATTTATTTTTAAAAAAAAAAAATTTTTTTTTAATGTTTTATTTATTTTTGAGACAGAGAGAGACAGAGCATGAACGGGGGAGGGGCAGAGAGAGAGGGAGACACAGAATCGGAAGCAGGCTCCAGGCTCTGAGCCATCAGCCCAGAGCCCGACGCGGGGCTCGAACTCACGGATCGCGAGATCGTGACCTGAGCTGAAGTCGGACGCTCAACAGACTGAGCCACCCAGGCGCCCCTAGATTATTTACCTTTAAAGAACTTCCAGATTGGTAGGGTGATGAGCAAAGGATCCACATACAATACATGGTACAGGTAGGAAGAATATAGGCAGATGAAGGAATTTGTGCCCTTTTCCCTGAGCTCTGTCCTCTCTACTGTCTTACTAGTTCTTACCAAGTAGGAAAAACTGTGGTCAGAATTCAATGGTCAGAAACTCATTGATTGGGCCACATTTTACAAGTGGTCACATCACTATGCCTTAAAGATAAGCAACCATGCATATGTTTCCTCTTTTCCTTCCAAGGCAGGGCAAGCCAGCTACCACTATTCATATGGCTGGCAGTAAGACTTTAGGACCTGCAGATCTTTCTGGCAACGAGACGAGAGCAGGAGGCTTTACTTGGGACTTAACGCTAAGCTAACAACACCCAACTAAGTTTTTTCAGAGAACCCTCAGAATAGGATTTTTGTCCATAATCATGAGGTGATCTGTTTTACATTCTGTTGTTCTGCACATATAGATTCTACCTTAAGAACCTCAAGAGGAAAGGGTATGAGTGGTAGAATTCAAGCACCAAGGCCCTATCGAAACTCCTGATCACAGAGAATAAAAAGGGTCAATGGTAGGGTTAGATTGTATGATACGAAAGAATATCCTCACTCGGTGGCAGAGGGTGGGAGAAGGAGAAAATCATGGAAGGCTCCCTGAAAGAGGTGGCAGTGGAGGAGTTAGGAATGTAAGGATTAGTTGTATAGGCTAAGGCCATGGGAATCCCTACGAATTCGGAGAACTAGCATAATAAAACCAAAACAAATTAAATTTAAAAAATGAACAGTTAGGAGGCAATTAAAGATCCCAAATCAGCCAGTTTTCAGCCTCTGGCTTTGGGGGTCTTGGACTATCTGGACACTGGAGAAATGGTTTCTAGACAAGGTTTCAGTGACTCCTCCATCCCCATTATTCTCATTGCCTTTTTCTGATTTCACACTACCAGGTCATGTTTTCATTGAAAACTCAGTTAGTTGGCTACTTTGAACCAGAGAAGAGAGTACCCTGCAGAGAGGAAACAGGAAGCCCCATCACTAGATTTGTACTGATAGGAAGAGTAGTTTACAGGCACTATTTCTAGCTCTTCACTTGTCACTTCCTTCAAAATCAATCAGCAACCCCCCCCCCCCCCCCACCACTTCCTTCTCCACTGAATTCATCCCAGGAAAATTCACCTCTCATTTCCTGAATCCATCAACTATCTTGCACCTTCATGCTATGGGGCCCCACGACAGCATGGGACACTGCTTCCTGACATCTTCTTTCCCTTCGCTTTCGGGCTTAGGACATCCACCTGGGACATTTCCTGCTTCTGCTTCTCCCTCTCAGGCAGTCCCCAAAGGCAAGGTCACTGGTTATTTCGAGGGATCTTGCGAAAGCCTGTATTCAGGACCCATAGGGCTAAAACCGAGGCCCAGAGATTTCCGGTGGAGGTGCTGCCCCTGAGAGGCTCAGCCCACAAATGTCCCCACTAGCACCCGCCAGATGGCTGTACGACTGCATCTGAAGATGCGCGAGACTACTGGAGAGGAAAGAAGACAGTGAAAGCTCAGGGTGAGCAAAGGGGAGGAGTAAGAGATGGCTGTAAAATGAAACTGGGCCAAACAGAAAACTCCACATAAAGGAGATGAAGCTTCATCTAATGAGCAGGTTGGAACCATCACGGATTTCTGGGGGTTAGAGCCAAGCTTCAGGCTGTATGTGCAGAATGGGTGACAAAGGGAAGCAGACAAAGTAGGGATGTCTACACACATCGCATGCCCTGCCGCCCCTGTGGGGTCACCTCACCTAAAAGCCCTTCCTTTTCTGTCTCACCAAAGTCTTTCGTGCTTCCTAGCTCAACTCTAGAAAATCTTCCTTGTGGCCTTAGCTGCCTGATGTCCATGTTCATAAACCGTCTGGACTCTACAATTTCATTCCCTCTGTATATACAAACTGACACACAGCGTCTGCCCCTGCTCTCCTCCATTTGTGCCCAGTGAGAATATGAGCTCTTGTGTGCCATGTGTGAGTCACCTGGCAGTGTGCTGGGCTGACTACCAACAGAATAAATATGTATTAGATGCTTTCAGAAACAGATGGGCTTTGAAATGTTTATTCTTTTCCAGAGTGATAGATGCTGCTTCCGCTTGCCATCCTCCCACTGCCCCTCTCTCTCCTTCCCCGCGCCCCCCCCCCCCCCCCCCGGCCATATGGCTGCCCAGGTAGAAGACTACATTTCCCAGCCTCTCTTGCAGCTAGGTCATGCAATTACGTTCTTGCCAAAGGAACGTGAGCAGCAGTCATCTGTGCAAGCAGCCTGAAAGGTAACTGCTTGTCCCAAACCTCCTCTCTTTCGCCTTTCCTCAAGCTTGAACGAGCACATGCAAGAAACCCAACTTCTACCACACTGATGAGGACAAAGCTTTGCTGGAAGGTGGAACAAGATGGAAGGGGCGTAGGTTGCTGAATGTCCTTATGGAACAGAGCTGTCCCACCTGCCCAGACCAGTCAGACTCATGTGAGGAAAAAAACAAAGTATCTTACTTAAGCCACTATATGTAGGTGTCTCTGTTTTAGCACCTGAACCTCTACCCAACTATTTCCCCAAATCCATTCTTTCCATTTTGATACAATAATTCCATTTTTTTAACTGGGCATCTTACTTCTCAGCTAAAAGGCCACCTTTCCCAGCCTCCTTTGAATTTGCATGTGACCACATGACTAAACTGTGGCCAATGAAGGTAATCAGTGACCTTCTTCCCACTTCTTCCTTCCCACTGCCTAGAAAGTGAATGTAATGGCTGGAGATCAAGCAGCCATTTGGGACCATGAAGTTACATGCTAAGAATCGTGAAGAAACAGAAGACCAGGATCCAGTGTCTCTGATGAGCACAGAGCTTCCGATACCAGCCCGGACTGCCTACTTCTAGATTTCTTCACATGACAGAGAAACTTCTGTCTTATTGAAGCTATTAGTGAGTGCTTGTTGTATGCAGCTGAACCGAATCCTACATAGCAAACATACCCAGCATCATATCAGTTGCAGGGACATTTCAACCCCAATTTTATTCTTGCATATCCCTCTTAGCAGAAGAAAAGGAAAATCACTACTTTCTAAATTGCAGCAGTTAAGAGGCCAGTTTCTATTTCTTCTGCACAGAATCAGCTTGGCTTTTGTGTTCACTGAAGCAACACCACAGGGAGGTCTCTGGCTGACAAACCCCCTAGTCTCTGGGCCCAGCAGCCCCCAACAATGGTGGCTCACACTAGGGGACCCTAACGTGTGTGGTAACAGAAAAGAACTGGGACGAAAGTGGGGAAGGAGCTATGCCCCAGCTCTGATGGCAGGGCAGTGAGCAGGGACAGAATGCCGGTAGGTTGGGGCCCTAGTCACCGCAAATTTAGGTCAATACAAATAGGGAGAAAATAAGGCATCACTTTAAACTGTGATTTCTGCTCCCCACCAGCTTCCCTACTCTCACACACCCCAGGCCAGATGGCGGCCTCCTCCCCTACCACCCGTTACCCCAACCTCGGACAGAGAAAAGTGGAAGCCACCCGCTGAGAACTGGGGAGCCTAGGCTCAGCCCCACCGGTCCGCAGCCTTGCCTCGCAGACCTCTGCTGACCACCTCCCTCTCCTGGCCTGTAAAGCAGGAGGCGGGTGGAAGGGGCTGATGGCTCTTCGTGTGCCTCATGCAGGCCGGCGGGGGTCTGAGTAGTGCACTCCCCACCCCGGTCCCCGCGGTCCCAGAGCTGCCTGCATTCGCATCCTTACCAAATCGCCCCTCCGGTCCCGCTCCCGCCGCCCCCTCGGTCCCCCACCCCCACCCCCACCCCGCGTCTCCCAGCCGCAGCCCCTCACCCTCCTCGGACAGGTAGCGCAGGTCGTAGAACTCCCCGGCGAAGGTGCCGTAGGAGGAGTCGTGGCGCGGCACCGCCTCGTCTGCACCGGCGTCCCCCCGCGCTCGGCCCCGGGGTCCCCGGCCCCCAGGGCCCGCGCCGTCGTCCGCGGGGCTGGCGGCGCAGGTGGCGGGCCCGGCCAGCAGCAGCAAGACCAGCGGCACCCAGGCCCCCGGGCGCTGCCGGGGCGGCTGTGCCATCGCTGCGCACGGATCCCGAAGCCAGGCCGCTCCGGCCGCAGCGGGGGCGCCGCGGGCGCCGGGCCGGGACTGCGCAGCCGCTGCCGCCGCCAGCACGCGCCCGCCCCCGCCCGCATCCCGCGCAGCAGCGCGGCCGCGCTCCCCGCCAGCCTCCTCGCGCCCCGCTCCTCGGTCTGCGCATCCTCCAGCGGGCGCGAAGCCTTGGTCCTGCCTCCTAGCATCTCCTCCCGGCTCGGACCCTCTCCTCGCAGCTTGTCTTCCTCCGCCCTTTATTCCAGTCTCCCCATCTCCCCTTCCTCCCTCCACGAATCCCCAACCCCCACCACACACACAGATTTGGCCCTTCTAGACGCTTGCTTCTGTGCGGTCCGCGGGTGTGCAGCATGGGCATCCCAGAAAGCTCGCTAGCATCACCAATCCCAAGCCTCACCGCAGAATCATGAGTCAGGATGTGCGTTTTACCAAGATCCCCAGAGAGCTCAGTGCACATCCAAATTTTAGAAGTGCTCCCCGGAGAGTGTACCTTGGACACACCTTGCCAGAATTCCTGCCTTCCCCCATCATCTTGTTCCAGAATTTTTGTTTTCTATGAAGCACTTACTATGCCCATTATTTCTTGGGATCATATCAGAAGGAAGTTAAAATAGCAGGATCCCCACTATCTAGATAGGTAAACTAAGATACTTAGAGCCAGAGCTGAAACTAGAACCCAGCTTTCGGGCCGAATTCAGGGCTTATTTTCCAGAATTTTGAAATGTGTCAACAGTGGAGACGACTGGTGCCCTTGCATAACCTAACCCCTTCAAAAGGAGGCCACTGTCAGAGTGGCTAAAATTAACAACTCAGGTAACAACAGATGTTGGTGAGGATGTGGAGAAATGGGAACCCTCTTGCACTGTTGATGGGAATGCAAACTGGTGCAGCTGCTCAGGAAAACAGTGTGGAGGTCTTTCAGAAAATTGAAAATAGAATTACCCTATGACCCAGCAATAGCACAACTAGGAATTTATCCAAAGGATATAGGAGTGCTGATACATAGGGGCGCATGTACCCCAATTTTATAGCAGTGCTATTAGCAATAGCCAAATTATGGGAAAAGCCCAAATGTCCATCAACTGACGAATAAAGAAGATGTGGTTTATATACACAATGGAATACTATTCGGCAATGAAAAAGAGCGAAATCTTGCCATTTGCAACAACATGGATGGAACTGGAGGGTATTATGCTAAGTGAAATAAGTCAGTCAGAGAAAGACAGATATCATATGTTTTCACTCATATGTGGAATTTGAGAAGCTTAACAGAAGACCATGGAGGAAGGGAAGGAAAATAAAATAGTTACAAACTGACAGGGAGTTAAACCATAAGAGACTCTTAAATACAGAGAACAAACTGAGAGTTGATGGGCGGGGGAAGTGAGTGACGGGCATTGAGGAGGGCACTTGTTGGGATGAGCACTGGGTGTTGTATGCGAGTGATGAATCATGGGAATCTACTCCCAAAGCCAAGAGCACACTGTAACTCTGTATGTTAGCTAACTTGACAATAAATTATATTTCAAAAACAAAACAGGCAACTGGTTTAGCCTCAGCAGGCAGCGCAGATCCTGGCAGGACTCCACCATGTGTGACGACCACACTAAATTCTCTACTTTCTCAAATCCATTCCTGCAGCTTGCAATTCCCTTTGCTTGTTTACTTAGCCATTTGCCCACAACTCGCACTTACAACATGCCAGATCCTAGAATTTTGTGTGTGTGTGTTTTATTTTAAGTAATCGCTATGCCCCACATGAAGCTGAAACGCACTACACTCAGGTCAAGAGTCATGCTCCACCCAACTGAGCCAGCCAGATACAACTAGGTCCTGGAGATCTTTTGATGGTTTTGAAGTGATAACTGCTCAACTGTTTTTGGTTAGAAAACATGGATACAATTCCTTTCATGCTGGTATTGCAGAGCCAGCATTTTTAGCCTGCTTTTTCTATTTCTTTTTATTTCATTGCATACACAAAGAAAATAATTATGGTGGCAGAAAAGCACAGAGGTTCCAAATGCAGGCCCAGAAGTCAGACTGTTGTGCAACAGTATATCAGTAACCTCCGTGAAGGCAAGGAAGCTTAGGTAAGATGACAGAGGTAATGCTCAGTAGGGTTTGGTGCTAGAGATACCATGAATGTATATGCAGAAGATTATGAAATACAAATATTCAAAAGAAACTAGTGATCTCAACCTTTTTTGGCCCAGGGTAGATGGGAGATGGGGCTCACAAAAGTACTATGTGAACCAGAGGGCAGGTGTTTGCTATTGTGTAGCAGCTGGCACGGATGGTGAGTTGTCCAACTGAAATTTAACACGTTTAGCCTGACAAGTGAATCAGGTGTAATTCATGAAAAGCTTGGGCTTTGTTAGGTCTCCCAATACACCAGTTGTTACAAGAAATAGATCAGATTTATTGCTCTGAAAAAAGATGAGGGGTGCCTGAGTGGCTCAGTTAAGTTGGTTAAGTGTCTGACTCTTGGTTTCCGCTCAGGTCATGATCTCACGGTTCGTGGGTTCGAGCCCCACTAATAGCACAGAGCCTGCTTGGGATTCTGTCTCTCCCTGTCTGTCTACACCTCCCCTGCTAGGCCCCCCACCTCAAAATAAACAAACATTAAATAAATAAATAAATAAATAAATAAATAAATAAATAAATAAATAAAATTTAAAAGATAAGACGGGAGCATCTGGGTGGCTCAGTCCGTCAAGCGTCCGACTTGGGCTCAGGTCATGATCTCACAGCTCATGAGTTCGAGTCCCGTGTTGGGCCCTGTGCTGACCACTCAGCCTGGAGCCTGCTTCGGATTCTGTGTCTCCCTCTCTCTCTGCCCCTCCCCCACCAAAAAATAAACAAACATTTCTGGTTTTGGAATCCAAGCTGTTATCTTTCACTTTCTTTTTTATTCCCTTCATTTTAATAACTACAATTAACAGTGATGGTGCCAGATAGAAAGCAAATGAAAACCAGGTCATTCTTCCAGTAAATTGGTCTGATAAAACAATGTGGGCTTTTTGTTGTTGCTGTTGATGGCGGGGGGGGGGGGGGGTGGTGTTGGAGGTGGGTTTGCAACCATAGCTTAAAATGAGGCTTGCAGGTAATCTGGATCAAGGGACCTGGAGTCCACGGACTCAACGGGGGCCACAGATAGGTTCCAGGGGTGGTGTAAGGGCCTTATGATATTGCTGGAACATGTGATGCATGGATTTGTTTTTTTCCTAGGGAGAATACTCCTAGGTATCACTGGTCACTCAAAGTCTGCATGCGTCACCAGCACCTTGGAACCTACTCCAGCCCTCAATTCCCTACTGACTTGGCTGCTTCTTTTCATGGAGTTCTCCCCCAATCACTTAAATTACCTTTGGGATTTTCTTTTTATAAGATTTGAGCCCTGGTGGGAGACCTGTTCCCTTCTTTGTTACATCCCAGGTTTTTCAGAGACCTTCTGCTCCCCGGTGATGTGAATTCGCTGAGCAGCCAAGAAATACTGTGATTTTTCAATAGTGTACATTTTCTGGGGGAGGCACGTTTCCTGAACATTTTGAGACTACTGGCTAACCAAGAGCCAGAAATTCAAATAAGAACTTACAGATGCACCTGAGTTTAATTTCATTTTCATTTTTAAAAGACAGCACTTTTATTTTCTCTTCTCATCAAAACCACTTCTCTAAAACAACTTTTTTCTTTATAAAAAGTCCCTCTCAGTGCTGCATTACAGTGTCTGACCAGTAACAGATATGCCCATTCTTCTGACCGCCTAGTATATGTGATTTTTTTTCTCCCACTTTTAGTTGTTTATGAAATACAAGTTATGATCTTGGTAGTTCCTCCAAAAGTGAAACACAGAATTGTCATATGACCCAGCTGTATTCCAATCTCAGTTATATACCCAGGAGAACTGAAAACATATGTTCATACAGAACTCGTATATGAATATTAACATTATTCATAATAGCCAAAAAGGAAAAGCAACTCAAATGTCTATCAACTGATGAATAGATAAATAAAATGTGGTACAGCCATACAATGGTATATTATTCACCCATAAAAAGGAATGAAGATTGATACATGCTACAACACGGATGAACCTTGAGAACATTGTGTTAAGTGAAAGAAGCCAGGCACGAAGGACCACATATTGTAGGATTGTATTTATATGAGATGTTCAGAATAGGCAAATCCATAGGCAGAAATCCAGAGACAGAGAGTAAATTAGTGGTTGCTAAGGAGATAGGGAGGTGGGGGGAATTGGTGGTCACTGTACATAGGCAGTTTCTTTTTGTAACGATGGAGATGTTCTGGAATTAGTGGTGATGTTTGCACAACATTGGGAACATACAAAAAAAAAATTTCAAGTTTTAAAAAAACTGAAAAAAATTTGGGGTGCATTCAGATGGAATCTTCTGAATGCTTTAGGACCTAGTTTCCCAATATTCTATGCCGTCTGCAATCCACAAACTCTGTGAACTGCAGGATTCCCAGGCCTCTTGTATTACCCCCACCCATGCCCACCAGGAGTCTGTGGCCCACAGTTTGGAGCCCTTATTCTGACATGACTATGTCAGTAAGCTGAGCCCCACCCCCGGACATAAGGTATGTGTTGTGTGACCGTATGGTGCTGTCGTTTGTTTTAAGTATATAAAAAAGGTGAAGCAATTATAGCAATTCATTTTTGTCCCTAGGAATTCACCCAACACGATGTCATCTCCTCAGGTCACCATGCCAGGCACCTGTCATTACATTTAAGTAGGCAAATAACCAGGACAACTGCTGAAACAGTGGAATCTTCTTGATTTTACTGGTTAGAGCTGAGCTGCCAAAGGTACCGGGTTTTCATATACAGTAACAGCCAACGTGTTGCGATCAGACTTCCAGTGACATCGACTTCTGAAGCATCTGTGAACCCAGGGGGATGTGGGGAGAAAAGCAGGAGACTCAGAGCCTCCTGAAAACAGCGTCCAAAAAAGCCCATGCATCCCTCCTCAGTAGCAAAGCACACCTGACACATAGGTCATACTTGGTCTCCTGGCTTCCCCAAGAACACTTCCATTCTGCCCTGGAGGTTTCCATCAGAGAGCAGGAAGTGAAGAGCAGAAGACTCAGAAAGCAGGTTAGAAGAGGAGGAGGAGGGTGCTGGATTGGCAAGAGGTTATAACCCTAGAAACAGATAGCTTCCCAGTCTTGTACAGGAACACATTTGTATCATGTGCACAAGATAAAGAACAGGTAAAGCTGTTTCAAAGTATAGCCAGGGGTCATGCAGTATGGGAGTAAAAAGTCCCAAACACCACAAATGCCCCCAGATGGCTTCACCAATAGAGCAGAAAGCAGTAAAATTCATCAGTGAAAACAGCACAATAATCCGTGAAAGGCAAAGCCAAGCCCTAGGTATTTGGATAGCTCCTGATGACATCACTGCACCACACCAAGGTACAAAAGGGGCTGATTTTTACAACGATGACCATGACTCACCAAGAAAAGGTTCAATACTCTCCAGTATACTCTGTTTACTAAGGCAGGGAAGTACGTAATGCATTTTAGAAAGAGTTCCCTCAAAAAAAAATATTAAAATTTTAAAGTTCAGCACTTAAAGGGTTAATCCTCTGTTATCTGAATATTTGCTTACATACCTCATTTTACAACAATGCTAGTAAATGAGGCATTACTTTTTTTTATAATCATTAGTATCAAATTATTGGCACCATTCAGTTTTAAGGATAGGGACAGGAGAGCAAACTATACAACATAAAAATACAGTTCTGATACAAATATATGAGATCAACTCCACTTAACAAGTGGTCATAAGAAATGGATGGACATTCTACACACAAGGAAATACAGCTAGTAAATCATCACGTGGAAAAGTGCTCAGCCTTGCTAGCAATTAATGAAATAAAACAACCTTTCAAGAACAACTATACACATCTATTAAACAAGCAAAAATAAATTAAAATGGCAAAACCCAATACTGGCAGAACTACTGGTAAGTAGAAATGCTTATACATTGCTGGTGGCATTATAAATCGTAGACGGATTCAAGCATTCAGAGGGAATAGGAGAGTTGAACTAATGACCTTTAAGGTCCTTCCAACCCAGAGATTAGATCTTTCTAGAAAGCAATCTGGCAATATGAAACAAGAGCTATAAAGTATTTCATGCTCTTTGACCTTGTAAGCCCTCTTTGGAGATATTCCCCAGGGAAGAATCCAAAGTAAGGAGCATCTTTTACAAAGGCATTCATAGCAGCACTATTTATAAGAGTGAAAAAGTGGATAGAACTCAAATATCTGATAATGGGGATAAGTGAGGTTAACCATGTTATGTAGATATAGAGACATTTAAATTGGTGAGAGCAGGATCTGTGTTAAAAAGGGAAGATATGTGTTAGGTGGGGAAATACAACCAAAGAGTATGTACACACTGATCACAACTATGAAAAAACGTGTGCATATTCATTGGGAGCTTGGGCAACAATTTAGAGGGCTAGTTTGTGGTTAGGGGGTGCCTTTATTCCTGCAAAGTTGTTCAAGTGCATAATAAAAATTTAAAAACACATTTCTTGAAACTATATAAAAAGACAGCAAAGTGTCATCTGGTCAAGGTTCTATCAACAGGACAAGAATTGATCAACTTTAGAAATAATTTTCCTTTATGGAACACCCAAATGAATCTTGGTATTGAACCACCTTATCTTTGTAAAGGATTTTTAGACAATTTAAGCTATAATTTCCTACTTTGGGCTTAGTGAAAAGTTCTGTTTATCCCAAATAATATCGTATCCAACAAACCCACAATTTAAATTATATTTCAGATTTCGCTGACAGTGCTTCAGTCCTGGTGGTCACAACTTTTTTTCTTTTAGTTCATCGATTCATGTCTGAATAAAAATGAGTGTTAAGGACTTCATAATATCTGTATAATTACCAGTGTAAATGAAAAACCAGCAGTAAAGAATTATTCTCTCATTAAAAATGACTCTTTAACAAACAGTCAAAGCTTGGTCCAAGTTTCAATCATACAAAATCATGGTTGGGACTGATAGCAAAGGATTCCGTGCCATATTAACCCCCTGTGGTTATCAATATATACACACAGGTAGTACTAAAAAGGAATCCCATTTCCCCATCTTTCTTCTCCTAGGCTTACCAAATCCCGCCCCAACTATACTGAGTAGCAGAAAAACTCTAATATTCAGAAGACAGAAAAGAACTTCTCCAATAAAGTCAAGCCGGAAGTTGGCTTCAACCAGCCATGGAGACCTGGTGAACAGAGCACACATCTGTGTGTTGTGCTGGAGTGAGCACACAAAGCCCGAAGAAAGAAAACGGACAGAAGGCACCATGCCATCCTCCAGGCAACAAGGGGAGAATTTCACAGTTCGGTCATCAATAGTCTTTTCATCATTTTCTCTCTTTCCAGTTCCTGCCGGAGCGTCTCTGCACTGAAGAAGAGCAGGTGACAAAATCATGAGATTACGCTAAAAAATGACAAAAACAGATTCAGCTGAAATGCATCTCCCCCATCTTCTTTCCTGACCTTGGTTCTCAACTCTCAGGCCCCTTAAGGACCCCTGACAGCTGCTAGGGTTACAATGACCTGAAATTGTCCGGCTGCCTCCTGGTTTCCCCCACCAGACTGAGAGTTCTTCAGGACACTGCTCACCAGCAGACTGACCATACATGTCATTTATCTCTGAATCCCCAGAGCCTAGCCCCAAAGCCCAGCTCGAGGACTTCGTACATAGCAGTCTCTCAGAAAAGGTCTTCTGAATGAATGGGAAGATGTCCAGGGTCCTGTCATTCATTCTTCTCTGGCTGCACTACCCCCTCACTCTTCCTTAACCATCCTGGGCATATTCCATTTTAGAAGCCTTAGCATTGGCTGCTCCCTGTGATGATTATTACTCTTTCCCCAAATAGCTGAAGACTTCTCCCTTCCCACCTTCAGGTCTCTGCTTAAAAACCACCTCAATGAGGCCATCCCAGAATGCCCCATTGCCCTTGTTGGTTTCATTTTCCTCCCTAGCTTGTCATCTCTCTCTCTCTCTCTCACGTGAGCGCGTGCACACACACACACACACACACACACACACACACACACACATATTTATTTAACCTCTGTCTCACCTCCCCCAACACTAATTTTTGAACTCCATAAAGGTAGGACTTTTATCTGTTTTGCTCACTATACATCCCTAGGGTCTAGAATACTATCTAGCCTTTGTAGATGGTTCAATAAATACTCACAGAATAAACGAATGAAAGAATAAATAAGAGGCTTGTTGATGTCAAAAACACAATGAAACTGGAGCCTGTGCCTGCTCTCCCTGTCACCAGAGTTACTTGCCGGTGACTCACCTGGCTGCCAGAGAAACAGGCTTCCGCGTGGTGTAGATGGTCTGCACGGTGGAGACGGTCTCTGTCAAAGGCCTCAGGGTCACTGATGGAATCAGTGGGGAAGACTGGCCAGGACAGCACTGTAACTTACTGTCTCTAAAGTCTGCCTGTCAAGGAAACAGAAAAGAGGAAATCAATCTCAACGTGGGTTCCATTTTTATACTGTCAGCTACTCCCTAAGTCTTACCACACAGTTGCTGATATATTTTTTAATAATAGCTAAAATCAATTACCACTTAATGATTTTATTTTGGGCCAGTCATTTTACATATATGACCTCTTGGCAACTCTTAAAGCAGAGGTCAATTTCATCACACTAGACACCATCAATTGTAAGAACCCCCATTTTTGCATGTGCCACAGAGGACGAAAAATATGGCCAAACTTACCACGCCCACTAATGTAATGAATTTTCTGACTTCAGAGATTTAAAAGGTGAAAAAACGCATACCTTAAAATTGATTTTATGGACAAGAAAAGTAAGTCTCAGAGAGGTTAGGTAATTTTCCCAAGGTCACACAGTAAGCGTTAAGAACCAGGATTAGCTGACTGCATAATTGGTGTTTTTCACCACTGTAGCAGTGCTTCCCGAAGTATGGTTCCCCAGACTAGCTGCACCAGTATTATCTTGAATCTTGGTAAAATTGCTGCCCTCGAGCCACTCTTAAAAGCCCCGGTGTGACTTCTGGCATTGGCTTCCTGCTGCATCTTGGCCCCTGGCTTTTCAGGAAGGGCTTCCCTGGGTGTCTCACAGCACTGCCAAGGCTGGGCAGGAGGCCAGAGGGCCCCGCACCCACGGGCCAGCTGAGGGGAGTGGAGGCGGAGCTTCCGGCTGGGGAGCGGTGCCCAGTGAAACTGCAGGGGCCGGATGAACGTAGGGGTGGTAGCATTTAACAGCCTGGCCCAGCCCCTGTGTCTCAGGCCCTCTGGTTCCTACAAGGCAGGTGCTGGAAGCTGTTCGTGACTTTAGAAATGCATTATTCTAGGGGCGCCTGGGTGGCGCAGTCGGTTAAGCGTCCGACTTCAGCCAGGTCACGATCTCGCGGTCCGTGAGTTCGAGCCCCGCGTCAGGCTCTGGGCTGATGGCTCGGAGCCTGGAGCCTGTTTCCGATTCTGTGTCTCCCTCTCTCTCTGCCCCTCCCCCGTTCATGCTCTGTCTCTCTCTGTCCCAAAAATAAATTAAAAACGTTGAAAAAAAAAAAATTTAAAAAAAAAAGAAATGCATTATTCTAGGAACCTGTTTTTGCCTCAGCCTGGACTGCTGGACGCCTTCTTACCTCTGTTCAACTTCTGAAAGCTACACCAGCCACTTCCTCCCTCTCCATGTGGCTAAAGCCACCTCTGGTTGTGACCATCACCTAGCTCACGAGACTGCACTTTTGGCTACCCCTAGGCCACCCCGCAGATCCTCCGGGCTGGCCAGAAAGCCTCTGGAAGGAGCCTCAGGGATCACTCAGTTCTAGGAATTACACACGCTGATCCCTGGAAGGAGGAGATGGTGAGGGGAAACAGGAGGTGATCTTAGACTCCCCACTTCTGCTCCATGCAGCCACTTGTTACAGAGTGAGTTCTGCAGAAGCTTTCATTTAAAGAAAAGACTTGCAGCTGAAAAGAACCCTGAAACTCATCAAACTCAATCACTTTGCCAGTGAGGAAACTACAACGTTTAAATGATTCAGAGTATTTCGACAACTTTCAGAGCTTAAATAAGCTGATGATGCAAAGGGCGGTGGGGGGCCTGAAGCCAGTTGTCAAGGACGACCTGCTCTCATTAACGATACCCCTGCCTCTCCACCCTTGGGAAACAACCTGTGGGACATTCTGTGGCTGGGAATGTTCTGCCAGGTTCTTGATCGCTTTTGATCCTTCCTGAAGCAGACACAAGGAGGATGTTCGTATTACTATTTCTGCTCAGAATAAGAGGAGATTGGTGCTGAGAGTGGCGAAGTGACTTACCTAAGATCACACCATTATCAAGATGTAGATCCAACCCGAAAGAATGGGAAACAGGAACTCAAACAAATCCATGTACACACATGTTCACAGCGGCACTGTTCACAACAGCCACACACCCATCAGTGAATGAAGGAAGCAACACACTGGGGTATATACACAGAATGGAACATTACTCTGCCATAAAAAGAAATGAAGTGCTGATACACCCTACAATGTGCATGAGCCTCAAAAACACAATGCTCAGTGAAAGAAGCACAAAAGGTCACATATTACATGATTCCATTTATGTGAAATATCCGCACTAGGGAAATGCATAGAGACAGAAGGCAGATTGGTGATTGCCAGGGGCTGGCGGGGTGGGGGGAAACGGGAGTGATTGCGTCACGGGAATGAGGTTTCCTCCGGGGGTGATAAAAATGTTTTGGAACTAGAAGTCGTAGTTGCGTGACCCTAAATGTACTCGATGTACTACATGTCACTTTGGAATGGTCAGTTTTACTTATGTGATGCTCATAAGTAAGCATCGAATAACTTAAGACAACGAAAAGATGTAGACCCCAAACCCCACTCCTTCCCAGCCTGACAGAGTTCATAGGATTAGAAGAAGCTGTCGACGTCATTGTCTGGCATTCCTCAGAAAAGCATGCCACGCGGGAACACATTTTAAAACACAAACCTGTTTTCTGAATCTACTTACGGCGAACTGTGGCCCTGTAATGAAAGCATCAGGAAACGGGGTCACTGGATCAGCCGGGAACGTTTTTATCTTCAAAAAAGAGAAAGACAAGAGGGTTGCTTACCGATTAGAAAAGAGAGTTCTGAAGTCTTTGGGGGTGCACTTTTAACACCAAACTGAAGGGTTCAGGGGAACATACGCAGAGCCCGCACGGCTTGTCTAAGGAAACACACAGAAGGTCCCGGAGGCCTTTTGGCCAGTGGTTGTATCTGTACTGGGCCATTGCACTGTTGGGGCCGGGACCCAGCAGGGATGCAGTCTCATGTTTGTAGGGCTCCCCACGCTTACCTTGCCCTGGAACTCCTTTCCCTGGAGGCTGTGTGGGCCTCCCAGGCATGCTGAGCCCTATGTATGGCCTGATCCATAAAAGGCCATGACCAGGGTGTGTAATGAGGCAGGCAGAGCTGCCTGGTTGCTGATGGCCGCCCCCCCCTCGCCCCCCAGCTGTGGGCCATGGACTAGGAGCTGCTACAGGCCACATCCTGGGACACAGTCTATGAGAGCAGACAGGGCACCAGGAGGCTCGCACTAATTAGGCCAGAAGGTATTCCCTGTAGTTGTTGGACTCCCTATAAGTTGTGGCCACAGAGGAAAACTGTGGAGAAACCCCTGGAAGAACGTGCGAATCCTGCCACCGTGGCCTTTGGGGATTAAAAGGCACTGTGCTCAGAAGTGCCCAGTGCGGGGGGGAAGGCTGCAGCACAGAGCTGGTCTGAGACAGAGTGGAGGCACCAGCCTGAACAGGCGGCAGTGCGTGGCCAAAAAGAGCCTTTGCTCCCATTCCTTCCCCTTTGGTCATTTTGTCTTTGGCCTCCTGGGGGCCCTGGGGGATGTGGAGTGTGCTTATTTCTTTCTACTGGCCTAGAGGACTGCCAGCAGGCCCAGGGGCCTGACGACTCCGGTATTGGCTCTGCCTGCAGCCCCCAGGGCACAGAAACTGCCTGCCTCCCTGCCGGTGAATGCTCGCTGTGCCACCTGCCACCAGAGAGCTGCAGTCAGGACACTGAGGCCACCACTGCCCCTGGGCAGGTGCTTTTATGTCTCTCCCAGGAGCTGGTCTGTGGGCCCTGGGGTAGCTACCTGATGGCCTTGAGTCACTCTGACGGGGGTTAAAGTAGGGCTGAGCAAGAGCATATCAGAACACGCTCAGATCTGCGGAGGGGTTCTGAATGAGTAGAGTACTTCTCAACCAATCTGCGAATGACCATGTCTCTGCTGTGTACACAGAGATGTCCAGTCCACGCCGGCTCCCCTTCCCTAAACCCTCTCTGGCCTCTTTGAACATCTCAAAATTCCCAGGATGGGTCCCAAACTGCCTTAAGATTCAGGAGTCAGAAAGTCTGAGTGGCTCAGTTGGTTAATCAGGAGTCAGAGAGCCTGAGCGGCTCAGTTGGTTAAGCGTCTGACTAGACTTCAGCTCAGGTCATGATCTCGCGGTTTGTGAGTTCGAGCCCCCACATTGGGTTCTGTGCTGACAGCACGGAGCCTGCTTGGGATTCTCTCTCTCTCCCTCTCTCTCTGCCCCTCCCCTGCTCGTGTTCTCTCTCAAGAATAAATACATAAACATTAAAAAAAAAAAAAAAAGAAAATACTTAGGTGTCAATTCAAATTGTCAGTAGCGGCTGCCAGTGGCATGGCGAGAGGACCCAGGGGAAGCCCCGTGGTGCATTCTCCTCCCAGGCCTAGTGGTGCAGCATGTGTTCTGAGACCACTAGCAAAGTGAAAAGCTGCATACAGATAAGACTCTCAGACCATCATGAAGTAAAACGGAAAAGAGGCATATTACTGCTATTAAAGAAACGTGAACATTGGCAGCTTTAAAGAATTATCTTACATCTTCTCTAAGAAAAAAAAAATCTATCCCAACAGTTACACTCTGTGTTGCTCAGCTGTGGCAAAGTATATTCCCTCTTCTGGTGGTGCTGTCTCTTGGTAGAATCACTTTAGAAAGGGAGCAAAGCCAAGGTCACAGTATTGAACCCAGCAGGGTCCAGCCTGATGCAACAGCTTTTTGTGTTCCCTCGAACAGCAACAAACTGGAAACAAAGCACAGTCCTGCAGTAAGAATGTGTTAGGTGAATGGTAGGCCAGTCCCTGGATGGAATATACACAGTCATATACAATGTGGCAACAAGAACAAGGAGAAACAATCCAACATTAATAGAAAAGGGAAAAACAGGAGATGATATGGATACTACGACTTAACATTCTAAAATTGTGAATGGACATGAATAAATACTAGAAGGAAACATGTAAGAATGAAAAAAAATGTGCTAGGTTGGGGATATGGGTGTTTCCTTTCAGGTTGGTATGTGACATCCTGTTATCTTGAAAAATAGCAGGAAAAGACAAGTTTAAAAAAAAGTTTTTATTTTCAATAGAAATGCAGCTAAGGTTTTTCTCATCTAGGCTTATCAAAGCTTTATGAAAATGAACTCCTGGTTCTTGAGACCTAGAGACACAGGGCAGGCCAGCAGCCATGTGTCCTAATTTGGTCAAACTATGTATCCATCCTGGAGTCAGAGCACCTGTCAGCCGGGCCCTTCCGGAAGGTCTAGTGCTCATGCACTCCCGTGGGGTGGCCGCCTGGTGGCTCCTGCCCGCCTCACCTCTCCTGGCCAGGCCCCTCTCCCTGCCAGGGTACCTACCAGCCTCGTTTTGATTGGAGGGTGCATGCAAACTCCAGTGGTCTCTTCCTTCATGGGGGGAGAGAGTGGAGGAGAACAGCGAGAGTGGGCACAGTGGGGGGCGCTGGCGGGCTCTGCCTGCTCGCGAGGAGGGGAAAGAAGGGGAAGAGGAGGTGGTGAGAGAAGGGGAGGAGGCAGAGAAGATAAGGGAGGGGAAGGAGAGAAAGACAGTACAGTGCAAGAAGGATCTGTCAACTCCAGACTGCTCTGGAGCCAGCCTCGCCCGAGCCTGCTTCTAGCCCCTGGCCAGCTGGCTTTTAGGCCCCCCTCCTCCCTCGTCTCCCCACCTTCTCTCCTCCTCCCTGGCTCTCATCTGTTTTCTCCACTATCCAAGCAGAACAACCCATCAAAACCCCATTCCCGGGGTTGGCAGGCAGGGGCCATCTCCTGTGCCAACTGCGCGGGTCTGGCAGTGGCTCCCTGCAGCACTGGCCAGGCCAAGCCAGAAAGAGAGCCGCGATGAATTAATGATGCTGGCCGTGCAAGCAGTATGAGGAATGGCCACACACTTGAGCGTGTTGGCCTTCCATGCCTGGTGGCCTCCTGCACCCTGCTAAGTAAGGGCCCACATTATGGTATGATTAGCAGGTGTCCAACAGAGTGTTTCTGGGAAAGACATACATCAGCAAGGAGGAACACGGACTTTGGGATTTACTCTGTCATGGCTTTTTGTTATCTATGTTCAGAAAACATAATGGCCCTGGCCACCCCCGCTCCCACACCCATGGCCCAGGCCATGACACCTTGTATCACCACCGAGGCACCTTGTTGCTGTAGCCAGAAGATACCAAGCATTGTGAGAAAATGCCACACTGCTTGGGGTACTGGGTTCCCCACCCCAGCCCTAAGTAGTGCCATGCACCAGCAGAGGTCCAACAGCTTGTACCGGTGAAGATGAGGAGGGTGAAGAGACGATGCTCTGATGCTAGGAGAGGGGGCCGCTGACCGGGTTAGTGTGTGTTGCAGGGAGGGACCATTTAATCCAGAGCATAAATACACACGCCTTTTAGTTCAAGAGAGCTTCCTTAAATAGTTGTAAATCCTGCCGTAATCAACAAAGTACAGTCTCTGGGTAAGTTTCACTCAAACACGGTCAAGAAAATTGCAGGCACCTTTTTCTGTCTCCAAATCGATCTGATTCCGACCTCTTTACATTTGTGCGGTCCTGGGCAATTTCCAAAGGGGCCTTTACAACCATTACCTCGCAACAGCCTTGTTTACTATTCAAATTTGGAGATGCAGAAAAATTGCACCTGCAAAGTCTGAAGCCGTGGTTCTAGACCCTCTTGTTGATTGTTTCCGTATCCATTCTTCAGAAACAAGTGAGTCCATAGTAGCCATTTACGGTCAAGTTTCAGCAGCCTGCTGAGAATCCCTCCACTGCTCTCTCCTGTCCTCAGCATGAACCCTCCCCTCCACAAGATGGGATTTGAGACTTGAGTGCGGTGGGCTCCATTCCCGTCCCCCAGCCTCAGTACTCAACACTGTCCCAAGCAGAACCAACTTCCAGGGACCCCAGGCCACAGGGCTTTTGCCTCTGGAGATACGCAGGCACTCAGGTGTGCTTTTTGAAGAAAATAAAAGCTGGCATAAATGATCAACAAACATGGATATGCTGCCAAATGCCAAAATGTGTACCAGCCACTAGTGTCTCAGCTGAAGGTGGTGATGAATGATAAGGCTTTGCCTGACATTGGACTTTTATAGTAAAGGAATGTTGAGCCATCCCACAAACATTTCTGACCTTTCTACGTAAGCATCTGTTAGTAAATGAGCAGGAAATAAGAGAACATGTGTAATAGGATACTATTTTGAAATAACATTTTATTTTTTTTTTTCCTCCCGGCATTTCCTCTCCTCCTTGGGTTTTTTCCACATTCAAGCAGCTAGGTTCTTCTAAGCTACTTGGCTTTTGAGTCTTAAAATCTGACTCTTTGGGGAACAGAAAGATTTTTGGCATAGACAAATGAAGATGAAAATGTGGAAGGCTTCTTCATCATCCAGATAAGAAAAGAGGTTGCCAGTTTGAGGACTGGAGAGAAAAGTCGGAGGCAAAGTGACGAGCGGTAGACATTAGGAAGTCTGACCAGAGGGGCCTGAGCTCCACAGGTGGAGGCCAGGGAACAGGGATTAAAGAGCAGAGGGGGACAAGTGTCCCTCTGCCCAGGTAGAGCTGGGACAGAATGGCTGTGTGGTATGTCCAACAGGTAGAGATTCTCATGCCAGCAGGACCACGACTCCCACCCACCAAAAGGGGCATGAGGGAAGCAGGGAGTGCCCCAGATGTATCAGCAAACAGATGACATCACAACCTAAATAGACTTCCCTCCGTCTCCCTGTGCCCTGGAGAAGACAGATGAATCCCCAGGAACATGGAACAGGCACCCTGATTTGACTTCGGATCAAGCTTCAGCCCTCCTGATAGAACGAGGTTCAAAATACAAATGAGGCTGTTCAGACCGATGGAAAGCCAGTTCTTCTGACACCCAACACAGGCCTTTTTTTTTTTTTTTTTTTTTTTGGTCCTACAGAACGTTCCTTTGACCAGGCCAGTCTCCTCCCTGGCACATGAACTCTTGACTAATATTCTCTGGCCCAGAACAGACCTGGGTTGTGACTGTCGCTGCTTTGCAGCTGGGTGAGTGGTTCATGAAGTACAGGGATCGGGGAGGGACAAGCCCCAAAGAGAAAGCATCGGGAACACAGAAGGCATAGGTGCTCATGGTGTGTGTCACCAGAGGAAAGAAGCTCGCATGCTAGACCTGGGGTGGGGGACACGATTGATATGTAAATGCCCCGTCCTTCCACTCTGCTGACACCCGTACCCTGTGGATGTGCCCACACTCACCTCCCAAAGGAGGGTACCAAATGGACAGTGGGTGTTGCCTTCACTCGCTTGCCTTCGTCCCTCCCCCACCCCTCTTGCCCCACCCACCTCTTCTGCCCCAGGCAGAAACCCCAACCTGACTGCCAGATCTGGGATGCAGATTCTGGCAATGGGCAGGCCACAGCTGCACAGGTTGTAGGTTTAGCAACAGGCTGATGTTGCTAAACTGAACTAGATAATAAAAGAGTGGGCACTGGAGCAGAAAAGATATGGGAAAAGAGTGTTGCAGGAGTGATGCTGGAAAGAATGTGGTTTTTTTTTTTTTTTTTTTTGGAGAGTATGGGGATGAAAATCCTTGGAGTCGCACAGGGTGCAAGAGAATTAAGAAGGAAGCAAGTTGTGATTTGAGAAGTGTTACCAGGGAGGTGATAATTTAATCTTGGATCTTGAGAGATGCCAGTTAAAGACTGAAACTTGTTATTATTCTCAGCTGTTTGGACTCTGCTTCTTTGGAAATCACCCCACACAGAGACTGGATCATCAGGGTTGGAGCCATAAGGGTTAAACTAGCGCGGATAACGTCTAGGTGGGACCACGCTGGATGAAGGCAAGAGACTCTGGTCCCAGCTCTCTCTCTCTCTCTTGTTCCTCTAGCTCTGGCCCACGGAACCAGGGTAGTAATGTAGCTTTAGGAGTCTCATCTGGCCCCAGACCCTAAATCCAGGCTCTCCTCCACTATCCTCTGGGGCAGAGACACCTCCACAAGGACAGAAGGGACTACTGCTTCTATTTCTATGATCCTGGGAGGAGCAGAGGGAGGAGGTGGAGGGGAAAGGTCCACACAGGAGGAGCAGGCTGCCAGAGTCCCCCTTCCTCTCTAGGACCCTTCGGCACTGGTGGAGACAGGACTCTGAAGTGAAGTAAAATCAAAGCCAGTAATGCCAAGGAAAGCCCCAAATGAAGCCGGCTCTTGACATCAAAATACCAGCCCCCCGCACCCCTTCTGTGGGAATGTGCCCTGTGGACATGCACGCACACCTCAAGTCCACACAAGCTACACAAAGGACACTTCATCCTGAGAACGCATATCCACTGCAAACTTTAGCTGTGACGCGGGCAGCCGTGTCTCGGTGCAGCGAAAGGACGTCAGCTGCCCCGTGCCAGGGCAGTGCGGCACCCCACACTCCGTTTCGGAGCTCAGAGCAACCCAGAGATGGAAGCAAGGTGTGCTCGGAGAAGGACTGAGCTCCCTTTTGCCAGACGGGTACAAGCAGAGGTTGGACACTCACTTGGTAGGCATTAGCGCCTCAGATCAGAGGAACTCTGGGTCCCTGGCAGATGCTGGTTCCTTTCTAATCTCAGACCATTATGGTCAAAGAAAGGATACAGATGAGGCAAGTAGATCTACCAGTTGGATCTGCAACACAGTGGTTTTTAAGGGAATCTCATCACTCCTGTCCGAGCCACAATATGTTTTTTTGTAACATACCTCAACTTCTTAGATATGCCAGAATGTTTAATAAATACTCAGTATTTGCTTATGCTGTACCCTCCGCATAGATTGTTTTGCTCCATTACTTCCATCTGGCAAACTCCTACTCATACTTCAAAACCCTAGCACTATGAAGCCTTCTTTTTCTCAGTGGCCCCAGACAGGGTTAGGCACTGGGTTTCACAGCAGTAGCCGTTTCTATAGACTCTCTTATGGCATTAATTGCAGCATGCTCCAGCAGTCTGGAAGTTGCTCAAGAGGCTAACTCAGAGAGAGATCTTCCCCCACTGTCCTCTACTCCTGCCTGGCATGTTTTCTTCAATGTGAGTCTAGGAACTTAGCTTTCTCCCCATTCTGACTTCATAACCCTCAGGTCGTGCCCCAGGGGTTGTCGGGTCCTTCCAGGGTTTGCTGCCCTCCAGCTGAGGGTTTGCAGTCTCAGTCTGAGGAGCGCTTTAGACACAGCCCTTCTTCCAGGCATTGTTCTTTTCCCAAGTGGCAAGTCCCTGAAATCCAGATGCCAGACTTAGCCCAATCTAATGATGCACAGGGCACCAGAGAAGGAGCTGGAACAGCCGGGCTCAAGCTCGGTCCCTGTGTGATTACCCTACTCTGGGACTCAATTTCCCCATCTGTGCAAAGGGAGGACGAGGTGAGGGAAGGCCCTGCTTCTGGGTTACCCTATCGTGACAATCTGTCTAACAAGAAGGCCATCAGTAAGTCAGCTGCATTTTCTCCAACATGGGAAGGAAGGAACTCCAAAGGTTCCCAGACCCCAGGGTGTCTCGCCCACTGTCGGTTCTCAGCTGTTTATCCAAACGTGCTGACTCGAAGCTCTCAGACTGTACCAACTCTCCAGATGACAAGGACAACTGTTTAAATCACAAATGATTTCCTTGTGCCAGCTGAGGCAGACACGGCGATCATTCCTAAGGCCTAGGCAGCGCTTTGCCTCATTTGCCTCCTCTTGAAAGCCTTCTGGAAAGCCTTCCTCTCCACCATATTCTCCTCCAGTGAGCCAGTCCTGAGTGACTCTCACTTCTGGCTTCTCCCCCTGGCATGTCCTACGTGGCTCTCCTGTCGATCCTGGCCCTTTATCAACCCGACTCCCCTCCAGCCTCTAGCTGCCCTGTCCACTCCCAGAGCCCCACACAAGCCAGGTGTGCGGTGAGCTTTCAGGAGGTATTTTGACTCACGTTCCACACGTGTGGACCACGATTTATGCTCAAGTACACTTAAGTATCAGGCTGAGCCCAGCCGAGGGTACCTCCACATTTGCCTGTGTCATCTAACACTACTAACAACAAGTCACACACATTTATAGTGCTGTTACAGTCATCAAGGGCTCTCTCTCACGTGATCATTAGAACATTCTTAGGCAGACACAAGAAGCAATGGCATCCTCTATCCCATGACGAGGCTCCTAAGGAAGGGAACAGAGACCGGAGCCAGATCTGGCCTGCATGACTCCCAGTCCAGTGCTCTCTCCCCCGACAGGGTTTCTCACCTGCAGGAGTTCCATGAGGACCATCCCTAAGGGGAGACATGTATGCAGGGGATAGAGGACGGCAGGGAGGCACGAGGGGCTTGGAATGCTGGGGGGGAGGCCTGGAGCCCGTGCTTCAGACCGGAGCACGTTGTTAGAAGCGGCAGCGAAAGATACCCCATGGTGGGCATGCAGGGAGCAGCCCCGGAAAAGCCAAGAAGCCAAGACCCAAGCACCGAGGAGCCCTACATGCTATGGGAGCAGCAGACAGGCCGGGCGGGACCCCTGTGGCCTCCCTCAGGAGAAAGGGAGCGCCACCTCCCTGGAGGGCTCTGGGAGGTAGAGGGAACCACGCGCCCGAACCCTGAACCCCTGAACGAAGGCTGATCCCCGAGGCTCCGGGCTGTGAGCAGGACAAGAGGAAGAGTCTTTCCAGTGGCAATGCCCACCTCCGTGCATCCGCCCCACTATCAAGATGTTTCTAAAGCCTGGGGCTTTTCTGGTTTTAGCACACTGGGAGGTTTACCAGAGGAGTAGCTTCCGTGAAGTCCATCAGGAGATCGCCTGGCTCCAACGTAAAGGCACCTCCTCGGTCAGAGGGACTCTAGGAAGGCGCACAAAACATCGCTGGGTTAGTGCCGGCTCCAGACGGACAAGGGAATTTCACCAGAAAACACAGTTTCCTCTCCCTCCTCTCCCTCCCTCCCATCACGGAGCCCATGACTCTGCCAGTCCTCTGTACCATTCCCTTGCCCAGCAGCGTGAAAGTAGGAGAGACCAAACCCCACATGTTTTCTGAAACCTTAATGGGCAGAAACAGTATGTAGGCTAGAGAACTGCCTTCTTTTAAAAGGTGCCAACAACTTCTCTTTAAGTGCTTTCGGTGCTCTTTGGTCTTTTGGAGGGGGAGATGCTTCAAACAGTCCTTTGAATATAGAGAGAGCAAAGACCCCATCCTGGATCAAGAGGGTCAAGGCCTCAAGGAACTAAACTCATGGGCGCAGGGGGTACATGGTTGGCTCAGTCAGTAGAGCATGGGACTCCTGATCTCAGGGTTGCAGGGTTGTGAGCTCAAGCCCCATGTGTGGCACAGGGTTTGTTTTAAAAAAGAATTTAAATGAGGCACCCGGGTGGCTCAGCCCATTGGGCGTCCCACTTGGGCTCAGGTCATGATCTCGTGGTTCATGGGTTGAAGCCCTGCATGGGGATCTGTGCTGAGGGCTCAGAGCCTGCTTCGGATTCTGTGTCTCCCTGTCTCTCTGCTCTTCCCCTGCTCACACAAGGTGTGTGTGTGTGTGTGTGTGTGTGTGTGTGTGTGTTTCTCTTTCTCTCTCCCAAAAAATGAACGAACATTAAAAAAATAAAAGAAAAAAGAAGTTAAAGAAAACCCTCGCCTGCGTAATAATTAGGAAGATCTTTATGGTGGGAGGGAGGTATTCTCCGAAAACCATGTTCAGTTTTTGGGAAAACATTTTTTTCCTCCTGTCCTAGGGTCTCAGCAGCATGGGAGGCCTGGAGGCCCTTTGTGAGAAAAAAAATAAACCCCATCAACTTGGCACAAGCAGGGCCCTAAGGAGAGAGATGGCCAGGAGAGGGAGCCCTGTGGCCTCTGGTACGATGCCACCCACATCCCCACTGAATTCTCCTTTGTTTCATAAATATTTTCGCTTGGTTTTAACCACGGTGAAGAATCTGTGATAGGAACCTGTGTCTACAGTTGGGACAAAGCAATATCAGGGATTCTGCACAAGACAGGGGAACCCAGGAGCTGATCTGCAGGAAAGGAGGGAGCCTCACTCGGGGCAGCCACTGACTGCGGAGTCCCCGGCCTGAGCAGCCTGTCCTATTGAGGACCACAAAGTATCCCAAAGACCCTGGGAAGGGAGCTGAGAAATGCCTGGCCCTGGTCAAGGAGGATGTGGCCTGGCCCACTGTTACTTAGAGGCTATCAGGAATCGTGATCTGTTTGCCCAGATGTCACCTCCACTGGACTGGACACTGGCCCATAAGCTGGGCAAGGAAGCAGATCTTATTCTCATTTTTAGGAGGAGGAGGAGGAAGCTGAGGCTTGGAGAAACAAGGGCTGTGGAGTGACAGCTCATTGCAAGTAGCCAGGAGGCATGTGAACAGAGCAGCTGGAAGCACAGTCTGGGGTCTGGTCTTGCCTTCAGGGCCCCCACCCCATGCACCCACCATTCCTCGGTGGGGTCCACAGACCAAGCAGCCTTTGACTTGGTATCTACTCGTAGAACAATAGGCTTGAATGTGTTTGGACCACTTGCTGTAGAGTGACCGCAGCCAAGGGGCACTCAGAGCAAACCAAGAGAAATGTCTTGAGCAAGGCCTTGTCACAGCCCATTCACATTTCTGGCAACTTCCCGAAATTTCAAACTGACGAAGAAAATAATATTTCCCATTTTTAAACTATTTGTATGGGCCATCTGATATAAGGAATGAGATGGGGATGCTCCTATGTTTTCACTCCTCCAGATTTTCCATTATGGGGCAAAAAACATTTCTTGTTTTCTATCTCTGCGGTGCAGTAACGGATTATATAGGGATGATATTCTAAAATCAAAATCACCCTCAAAAATCTCTCCCATTTCTCTTAAAGTACAATGTACAAGGTCTTTCTTACGCCATTTGTGTCTCATAAACTGTTAGGTCATCTTTTGGGGACAGTTCTATAAAAACCCTGCCCCGGTGGTTGCTACCCTTGTTTTGCGAGCACACGGTTGATTGTGCCAAGTTTAAATGCTCGCGGGATGCCCTGCACTACATTTATACTGAATTCCTAGCAAATGCAGCTACTCCTCTCAGGGCTTTCCCCCCATACCTTGGCCCCTGGGGACAGCGGGCCCTTGCCTTCTGAATTCTGAGGCGAGCTGACTTTGTGGCCCTTGGGGGACACCAGTGGCGCTGAGACTTGCGTGGTGGCCGTGGTGGTGTGTGTGGTTGCGGCTGTGGACGCTCCTACTGCCTCGGCCAGGTCGGGAGGGAGGTCATCTTCATCACTGCGGTTACTAAAAGCACATGAAGCTCTGCTCATTACAACAATAAACAGGCTGTGGGGAGTGCAGGGAGGGCCGGGAGGGGGCGGGGGAGCTCCCCAAACAGATGTCTGCCAGATGTCCAGCTTACAGGATCCGATACAGTGACATTTTCGCCAAAGCCAATTTGGGCTGGATTTTCTGTCATTTGCCAAGAGGTTCGAATTTTTTTTCTTTATTATGGAGAGACATATGTGATATTTATCATTTTATCCGTTGGTAAGCGTAGGATTCAGTGACATTCAAAACATCCACAATGTTGTGTACCCATCACCACTGTCTACACCCAAAACTTTCTCATCACCCTTGACAGCAACTCTGTATCCACTGAACAATAGCTGCCCTATGCCCTCTCCCTGCAGCCCCACTGCTTTCCGGCTGGATGAATTTGACTATTCTAGTTCCTCATACGAGTGGAATCATGCAATATATGTCCTTCTGTATCTGGTTTATTTCACTTACCATAATGTTTTCAAGGTCCATCCACGCTGTAGCCTATGTCAACATTTCATTTCTTTTTATGTCTGAATAATATTCCATTGCAGTGACAGGTTGTATTTTGTTTATCCATTCACCTGCTGAGGTACTAACATCTGTTTGAAACCCTGCTCTCAATTCTTTGGGATTGGAATCCCACTTGAGGTCATACTGCCGGGTCATATGGTAGTCCTATGCTTAATTTTTTGAGGAGCCACCAAGCCAAGGGAGTGGCCTCCTTTAGGAGGGTAAATACAAGCCATTTAAGAACCCACTGCTGTGGGGTGCCTGGGTAGCTCAGTCAGTGAAGCATCCGACTTCGGCTCAAGCCATGATCTCATGGTTTGTGGGTTTAAGCCCCGTGTTGGGTTCTGTGCTGACAGCTCAGAACCTGGGGCCTGCTTTGAATTCTGTGTCTCCCTCTCTCTCTGCCCCTCCCCCCTCAAGCTCTGTCTCTCTCTCTCTCTCTCCCCAAAATAAATAAACATTAAAAATAAATACATACATAAAATGTTTAAAAGAGAACCCACTGCCACGAGTGAAAAGGATAATGGCCCCTTTTGTGGCCTAACAGCAACCATTCCTTTGGGGTCATAAAGTAGTTACAGGGGAGGAGTTGGGCACATTTATTTGGGGGCCCAGCAGCTCTGGTCTTAGGAGCTCTCTGATGGAATGGGATGATCCAGGCAGAAAAGTACACTAGACAGGAAGTCACCATGAGGGAGGACAAGTCTGGGTTGGCGTTCTGGGTTTGTCTCCAGGGTGTGGATTTGTGGGGAAGGTTGGATTTCCCACAAGGTATGGCAAGGCAGGAAGCCCTTTTAATCTGGTCATACTGGCACAGGACAGAGCAGCACCGTCAATCGCTCCCTCTCAGTATAGACAGTATTTTCTCAAACTTCTAGAAATTAAGACAAGCCCTCTCTCCCCTAATGCCAACCACGTTGCTGCCTGTGCAGAAAAGAGCTAATTCTGCAGGCCTGGGGTGCTCCAGCTCTGCATATTCCAAAGGAACCTCTGGCCACTGGGAGCTCTTGGGAGAACCTCTGGGCCCTTGGAATATCCTGCCTGATAAGGGTGTCACTGCATACCTGAAACCTTGGGCCATGCCACATAGTCTATGCTATCATCAAACTTGAGGGGAGTCTCGGGGACCCTGACACACTTTCCCTAAGGGGCTTCCGTGTGGAATTTCTAGAACTACGCCGGCACAGAGGTTATGTTTTAGAAATGATGGCTGAGCAAGGGTGTAGCTAAAAGGCCCATGGCCAGTGGGCACCAGTGTGGCCTGAGCAGGGTGCCTGACGGGGGCCTCACCATGGCAATGACCTCCTGGGAAATGTGGCCATGGTATACAATTGCTGTGGATAGGACTCACTGAGGGAGGGGTCCTGGGGGGTTTCAGATCATTCTGTGTATGTAGAAGCCTCAAGAGGAGGATTTAGAGTTTATTATTAATAAGGGAACAGGTGAGGTTGGAATAAGTAAATAGGAACATTAATAAGACGCCACATGTTTGGATCCATGCTGATGAAGTAAGTCAGATCAGTAACACATGCATTATTAGCCCATTTGAATTTCACAACAGCCCTGCATTATGGTCTCCACTCTTCAGAGAAGTAGATGATATTCAGTGGCTGATTGTAACATGACTTCCTCAAGGTCACATAGCAGTTAAGTGGAAAAGTGGGGTTAAAATTATTTTCTGCCATTAAAAAACAAAAACAAAAACAAAAACAAAGCTCATCTTTCACAATAGGAAGTCAACCGACACCGCCTAAAATTGAAAAAGACTCCAAATTCTTGATGGTTTTTATAACCTTTGTCCTAATTTAGATCTCGTGGCAAAGAGACATCTACCTAACTTCGTCACATCTTTCAATTCAACCTCCGTTTCTAAGGTAAATTCATGTTAAATTCATGAAATATCATTTAATCAGTACAATTTTATGTGAAGTTAGAGTCTTTTCTTTGGAATTATTTCTTTCCATTTTAACCACATGTGGGAAATGTCTAAAATAATAGTCATCAAATGTGAACATCAGTCATTTCTGGTGGCATGATGCTAGGGGATCGGTTACCTTTTCTCTTTAGGCTTGGAATATTATTCTCTTCAGAATATTTTTAGGCTTTTACACTATGTTTAAATGTATAATAAAGTTATATTTCTTGAAAAACATAAAGCAGTTCATCATTTTCTAAACATACTGGCTGGTATCCATAGAAAGATGACGTTTTTCCTGCCTCAGACGCTATAGAGTTCTGCTTTTCTCTTTTCTCTGCACATAACAGCCACACTTTTCCTCCCTCTGTCATTATTTCCAGGAAAGAACATGGCTGGGGTTTTTGTTTATATCCTTAAAAGCAACAATTTGAAAAGTTGTTCAGAGCACTTGAACATTGTGATGCTCTTGTGGGAAAGCCTAAAATCCAAATACACATCCTGCTGTCCTAGAACTAGATATACTGTGACAGCTAAAAGGGCTGTGTATGTGTGTGTGCGTGCATTTCAATAATAGTAACGTAGAAATATTTTTTAAACTGAAAATCTGAGTTTTTCCCATCTGTATTCCTTGACATTGTGCTTATTTACTTTGTCAATATCTGTGATTAGAAGAGATGAGTAAATAAGTGGTGACCAGTGTCAATGATTTAAGAACTATTAATGGGGCACAAGCTTAAATCCCATCCATTAATTTTGCTACTATTACTAATGGGGAAAATCCTGCTAGTCTTTGATTTTTGAAACAGAACACTTTGTGGGGGGTGGGGGTGGCTTAAGAAATATACATGTGAAGTTAGAGGTTTGAAAAAGGTTTACTTAAACGAGCCAATGTAGTGAGTTAAATTTTCTTCCCTTCCAGGCCATGTATTAGTCATTGTTTCCAACACGGTTACATGTCCCAAATAGGTGATAATAACCTTTGGAGTTTCAAAATGTAAAAGGAAAGGTTAATCCCGACAGCTTTATCCTCAGGGGAGCAGATTTTTTTCATGGCTTGATTTGTCCCCCAGAAGCCGTTAGGACTGTTAATTATTTGAATTACCCATTTTGGCTTTCCCAGGAAATACAGCCGCTGTAACTGTCCAGAGTTCTATTAAGGTTAATGAGGTGGGAGGTGGCTGCCTCTTTTCCTTTTCACAAGGTGCAGGTGGCAGGCCTGAGACGGCCGTTTGAGCATTGCATCTGGAGTTACCCTTCCTGGCCTACACTTTGCACTCAGGGTACCCTCTAAACTTGACCTTTTCTCAGAGGCTTTCAGGTCCTTGAAAAGAAAGGAAAGGGAACCAATTCATCCCATGGCCAGGTCCTTTGCTATGGGCTTTACCCACATTATCTGATGTTAACCCTCACAAAATTCCTCAGGGGTAGGTATCACCTCACCCATCTTACAGAAAAAGAGAGAGGCTGAAATAGTAATTTCCCCCCAGAGTTTGTAGAGGTAACCTAGCCAGGGCTCTAACAGAAAGAAGCCTTTCTGACTCCAGGGCCACATGCTTTCAATGGCACCCAAAGATCCTTTTGCAGTCCTCTGACCAATTAAACACCCAGGAATAGTGCCACAGTCAAGGTCAAGAAATGGGAACCACCACTGTGATTAGCACTGCTGCTATTACTAAACTACTACTCCTCTTATTACAGCCCTTACCTGTCTCCTTTGGATTGCAATTATTGGCAATCAGTTTCTCCCTCCAATAAATTGTGACTCCTGAGGTGGGAACTGGCAAAGTCATTTTGCTCTGCCTAGAACAACTTTGTGCACATGGTAGCCAAGAAATTTTCATTAAGAGAAACAAAACTGGACAGGCCCCGGTGGTTCTGGATTATTCTGGGCATGACTCCCCTCCTAGGTCTCATACAGCTCAATGATTAGCTTTGGCTCTGTTGACAAACCAGGCTACCATCTCACGATTATGCCGTAGAGGCAGCTTTTGATATGGCTCCCGATGATTCTTCCTCCTGGTATTCATGCCCGTGTGTAATCCCTGACCCTGGAGAGTGGGCTAGCCCTGGCGACCTGCTTCTGATGAACAGAATACGGCAAAAGAGACGGCATGTCATTTGTGATTAGGTTACAAAAGGCTGTGAGAGTTCTTGCCTTGTGAGAGTTCTCTCTGGCTCTTCTTGTGTGCTTTCTCCAGTGGAGAAAGCGAGGGAGGCCTACATGACTAGGAACTGAGGGCAACCTCCAGACAATGGCCAGCCAGAACCAAATCCTGCCCCAAACTGCAGGAATGAGCCTGCAGGAGGCCACAGCCCTTGCCCAACCCTTGAATGCAGCTTTGTAAGAGACCCTGACGCAGAAGACCCAACTAAGCCATGCCTGGACTTCCAGCCCACATAAACTGTAGTGTTTTGGAGTAATTTGTTACATAACAATCAATAACACATATGCCAACCGTGTAATGTCTTCAACGAGAAAAGTCTAGTCCCATTATGACTTAAATTGGAATCAAACTGTATTTTTAGGATGGCTCTTTGGAGAGGGTGTGAGAGGCTAAAAAGCATTTATAACTGAACATTTAGCATCAATTTTGTGGTTATAATTGAAAGACTTGCAGTACAAAACTCACAAACTGTATTGTCTTGTTAACTTCCTCACTCGGGGAGGCTTGATTTCCGGCTTTTCCACAGCTGGTTGGGTAGTTTCCACACGTATAGGAATAGGACTTCTAGAGGCATACCAAAAAACAGAATATTACTAACAGAAAAGTTTTATGGTATTGTTTTGGCAGTAGGGACTGCTTTCTCAGTTAATTTATACCCTTAATAACATTGATAACAAATGTACCCTTTTTTCCTCCTTTCCACTCTATTAAATATATTTATTAAATATATTATTCATATTTATTTTTAATATTAATTAATATTAATCAATTAATATACAAATTTAATATTTGTTTATATTTATTAAATATATTTATTAAGTAAAACTTTAAAAAATCATAGAAAGTCCAAAAATAAAAACTAAAATCATAGGGAAGAAAATATAGCAGGTAGGAATTGAATATAATTGGGGTTCCATGTAAAGCTTCCCTACCCAAAACATCTACCTCCAGGGTTTGCTTCATTACCAGATTTTGCCTATAAAATGAGCAAAGAGAAACCTGTGGATAGCCCATTTTCACTTCCAAGTAATCTGGAAGCTGTGTTATTTTAAATATAGCATGGAATATATTTTTTAAAAGATAAACAGAGTATTTAATATGAAAAATGCATAATCAAAAGGCCTTTAAGTCTTGTTCTAAAACATTTTAATATCGTGTATAGGTGAACATGTTAGAAACTGTTTCACTTCTATATTTCCTCAAGAAAATATGCCAGATAACCAGTGGGCCCTACTCAAAACAGTGATTTTAAGGAAAAGCTTTCATACATTGTTGTAGTAGTTATGACTAATTTCATTTTACAAAACCAGAAATTATCTTCTGGGACTAAAGGATATCAAAACAAATTGAGGTCCTCAGCAAGGAACTTCTGGCAAGGCAATGAACAATTCTGCATCCCCATTTTCTCCTCTAGTGTCTAATATGGTAATAGGCACATGGCCAGGGTCTGATCAATGTTTACTGAATAAACACGTGAATGAGCAAAATGAATTGGAGTCTGCGTAGTCCAGGTTCATGATTTCCTCAAGCTGGGACCCTAGAGTCACCTGAACATAGTCCCTGGAAGAGCTTATATTCAACCAGGAGAGCACATAACTTCACTTGGGTAGAGTGACTGGCATCTGGAAAGCTCCATGGAGGAATTTCACTTAACCAGACGGAGGGAAGACTTCCAAGGTGGGAAACAGAGTGGAGGGCTATGGGATGCAAGGCGCTGGTGCTGCTGATGGGTGAGGTCCCAAGGGAGGAGCAGGGGATTTCCCCTCCAGCGGGGGAAAAAACGGGGGAAACTTTGTGAAGGGCCTCAGGCTCTGGGGTTTACAATGAAAGCCAAGGCGTCACTAGAGGTTTTAGGCAAGGGAGTGGCTTAGTCAGAGTTGCATTTTAGTTTTTTTTTATTTTTTATTTATTTTTATCTCCCCCACCCCCAGATTTGCATTTTAGAAAGGCCCTTAGAGCAAGAAGGAGGATACTGGTGAAAACAGGCTGGCCAGGAGCACTTTCGAAGACTGGGGATAGGTATCCAGGCAGAGGGATAGTGAGGGCTTGAGGTACACCAGGATTAGGGTCATGAAGGGGAGAGGACAGATATAGGGGAAAATGCGAACACTTGAATTAGCAGGACTTGGTGACCAATTATATGAAGGGATGAAGGAAGAGAAAGGCAAGGACTCCTAGGCCTCAGATCTGGATAACAGGTAGATAATAATGCCATTAACCAAGACTGAAAAACAGGTGAAGGGTTAGTGGGATAGTGTGGGAGGAGATGAATAAGATTTTGAAAAGTTCAGGAGGCAGCCGGGTATATGCCCTGGGCTATGCCTGAGTTACACCAAAACTATGGATTAGGAATCAAAGGTGACATAGAAAAGTATTAGTTTTATTTTTAACGTCGAGAATTGTCCAGAGCAGTGGTTCCTGGGGTACTTGTTGAAATTCCGGTTCCTGTCCACCCCACCCCAAAGGATCTGAAAGGTCTGGAGTAGGACCCAAGAGTCTGCATTTTTAACAAGAGATTGATGCAGTGACCCTTGGACGCACTTTAGGAAACCCACCCTAGGGAGACCTCCCCAGTATTAGTAGACCACCAGGCTGGCAATGGAGTTGCCATGATCTATAGGTTGTTCCTTACTTGGGCTGAGAGGGGGAAGTGTGTCTGCTCTCTGTGAGATCAGAAGAGGAAGGTTTTCCTCTAGGGTTAAAGTGGTGGCAGCCTGGAAGCTTTAAAGAACATGTGTGGTTCTAGCACCACAGAGTAGCTCAGTATGAAGAGCATATCAATGGCCAAGGGAAGAGTGATAAGCTGAGCTGGGACGGAGGACAGAAGCCAGGTCCTAAAGGGTCTCCTGTGCTCTGTTGAGAAGTCTGGACTCCACCTTGAGAGCAATGCAGAGCCTTTAAATGACATCAAGCAGGGGAATGACAGGGTCTTATCTATATACTTGAAAAGCAACTCAAAGTGATTTCTTTGTTAGCACAGCAGGTAGAAATAATAAAACTGAGAATAAGCAGCATTTCTGAGACTTAAGCCAGTCTTTGTTTTCAACCAGTCTTTTTCTCTCTCTTTGTGCTCGCATTTTTTCCAGTTTTCTTTTTCCCCTCTGATTTTATCAGCAAATGCCCTTGTGAGTAATGTTTCAAGGATAACATTGATGATACAGAGTACTGTTTCCCCATTCAAACAGGAAGCAACAGACCTTACTTTAGCATCCTGCAGACTGGATTTCTTATTGATATTTACAAACGTCGATTCCTCTTTTCCAACCTGCTAAAGGAAACAGGCAGGTTAGTCAAAACTGAGTATCTCAGTGAGTAAAGTGCTTTCAAGTCTCCAATGTTTGAAGGATTACAGAAATGTGAAGGCAACTCAAAGCACCAAGTGCTCAGTCAATAAGAAATTTTCTCTGGTGTTTATATAAGTTAACAAAAAAAAAAGAGTTTTCGTGAGTCATCCCCCATCATTGGGATTAACACTTAATCATTCAAATGCAATCAATGCTTGCATTCATACTTTTATTGAGCCCCTGCTATGTGCCACCTCACGCTTGAATGAGAAAGGGATGGTGTGGGAAAAGTCAAACCCACACTTTAATCCCCCACCTCACATTGTAGATCAGGAATAATAATCAGCTCTATGCTCGCATATCACAGCTTACAAAGGAATTCAGAATCTGTCTTTTCATATCAGTGTAATAAGCCTGGGAGGAATTATGTCATATGATTTTGAAAGAAGCCTGTTCTTCCTGCCTCTGGTGAGTCCCACAAAGAATGGTGGGGGAGGAAAGGACGCCCACTCAGCCAGTGAGGCCAGCTGACTGGATGCTGGAGGTCACTGCCGCAGCCTGTGGCCTTCATACCCATCACAACCTACAGAGCCGGCCCCTTCGCTTACACAGTTAACAGGTGTATGCCAGTTAATAACTCTTGGTATTCAAACTGTTCACACAAAAGGTGTGGTTCCTGTCTCCTGACTGGACCCTGACTGACAGTATCTCAGGCCTAGAGTGCCTCTTTCTTCTATATGGCGGGAAGAAAATCCTGTGACACGAAATCAAAGGAATGCATGTGTTTCGGGTACCTGAGCACTCACTCGGGATGCGTTCTCCAGCTGGGCTTTCAAAATGTTACACTTCACGTGATCAGCTACAGGGGAAGGCAAAAGTGGGGTCTGAAGAGTCTTCTCAGAAACCTTTTTTTCTTCAGCCTGTGACAAACCCAGAACACACGCCACAGACTATATAAGCAAAGAGGAAAGACAACACTTACATCAACCTTTCCGTTCAACCGTAACTGCAAATAGCACAGTCTTAAACACATGCCCAAGTATGTCGCCAACTCCTTATAACTGTGCCACTGCTCGTACTATTTGCAAAGGATTCACAAGCACATCCTCCCCTTCTCTGGTGAAGTGGGGAGAGGAGGTACTAGGGAACTTATGAGGACGGGGTGAAGGGTGAAGAGTAGAGGCTCTTCCAGAGTTATGCAGTGAGAGCCTGGGGCAGCTCCAGGACTCCAGCCTCGAGTTTCCCACAGCCTAGTGCAGCGCTGTTTCCCCCATAACCGCCACCTCTTACATAGAAAGATTCAATTCCGTGACTTGTTGGAGAAAGAGTGCAAAATAGTCACCAGTGTTTTTACAATAAATCTTGCTGAAAATTGCGTAGCTCAAGAAACCTGTGTCTGGGCTACCTCATTGTAGAGTGTAATTTGGTACCAACTTCACTATTTTTCCCATTTCCTAGGTACTAACTAAACATGTACCTATAATTTATTTTATTTTTAAGGATTTTATTTTATTTTAAAGTTTTTTAGAGAGAAAGAGAGAGAGGACAAGCGGGGGAGAGGGGCAGAGGGAGAGAGAGCAAGAGAATCTTATGGAAGCTCCACGCTCGGCGCAGAGCCCGACATGGACCTCCATCCCAAAACCCTGGAAACATGACCTGAGCCGAAATTAAGAGTCGGGAGCTCAAGTGACTGAGCCCCCCAGGCACCCCTTAAAGATTTTATTTTGAAGTAATCTTTACACCCAATGTGGGGCTCGAACCCACAACCCCAAGCCCAAGAGTCACATACTCTACTAACTGAGCCAGCCAGGCGCCCCAACAGGTACCTATAGTTTATATGATCCAATTACGGTGGATTACCCCAGCACTACCTATTTTAAGTGTGTCCTAAACAATAATATCTTTGAAATCACAGGCTTGGTGACTATTATGTTTATTATAATAGACATTATGATAATTACATAACTATTAAAAAAATACTCATTTAGGTGTACAACCTGAAATCATCATTTCAGGTACAACCTGAAATCACACTGGAATTAATGTCTTAATGTTAACCATGCCTATTGTGGTCATTGCATATTCCAGTGCTAACATGATGCTTGGCACATGGCAGGTGTTCAATAAATACCTACTAAAGAAGATTATAATGATATAGAGTTATTATTAAAAGAGATGTGCTTACTAAGAAAGCTATAAGACCATATGATTGCTGAAAGTCAATTAAGTGATATCAGGACTTCATGTGGCATGTTAGCAAGAACAAAATGTTGCAAAGGCCTCAAGTTCTGCAAGTTCCAAAATTAATCTCATTTACTAATTTGAAAGTCTGATTGAGCACCTTGGTACACATAGCAGGAGTGTTATGAAAGCCCCAGAGGAAGTATAGGGCAACTGGCTGGTTGACATCATTTAATAAAGAAAAGAGAGCTCTTCAAACGCATAGAGGAGCATTTGGTAGAACACGTAGAATGAAGCAATTTCACGTAACAGCAAGATAAGCAGAGACAGAAGACCTGGATTTTAATCTCTGCTCTTTCCCTTTCTGGCACCATAGAAAGAAGATGATGCTGATAATGATCACGATTATGACCAGGATGATAAAAAGAAAAATAATGCCAGTAGCTCATGTTTACTGAGAGCTTATTGTGGGCCAGGCACTCACTAAGCACATTTCATTGGGTCCTCTCACTTGACCATCCCATTCGAAGGTAGACAGGATCATTATCCTCATTTTATAGATGAGAAAAACAAAGCAGGGAGATGGTAAGTCACTTGCCCAAGTCACACAGAAAGGATGCAAAAGAGCCACGATTCACACTCAGGATCAGGTGACAGCAAAGCTACGGCTCTTGACCACTCGGCCACACTGGATCCCCTTAACCTCCCTGGGTCTCAGTTTCTTTCTTCATAAGATTATTGTGATGAGAAAACGAGAAAAAAAATAGATTTGAATGGCACTTTCGCATTAGATTCTTTGGCTAGAAAATACAACTACACAAGAGCATCAGATATGAGGACACTAATAATCCTAAGCCATCAAGTTGGGTATGAAGAGAACAGACTCTTTTGAGTGGAGTCATTATCCCCAAAGACTTAGCATTCCCCAAAAGGCAAATAAGTAACTTATTTATTCTGAAAGATGAGCTTGACAGGATTGCTCTAGGATAACTTATCTTGTGCTTGTAAATCCTGCGACATGAAGATAATTGTTTAACACCAGCACATGTGTTTTCACTGGTGTGTGAAGAGTTAACTTTTTAATTAGATGTAATTTTTGGGAATGAGATGCTGGAATACAAGAATTAAATTGGTTCTAAAGCCCACTTGAGGTTTTTGACAATTGCTTAAGGGGGTAGAGTTATACTGGCAGTAATGACCGAAGATGTATTTTAAAACAATGAATGCTGCTAAAATAAAAAAGAATGGGAATTCAGCATTGATTTCCCCTTTGAATTTAGTCATATTAAACTCCTTTTTTGGATGTAAAACCCAAGCTGGCTCATTACTGTTCTATCTGGCAAAGCAGGAGCTACTGGCCAGCTCTACAAATTGACCCAGGTGAAAACCAATATAAATTTTGGAAAAGTTGACTATCATTCTACGAATATGTTTGCATCAAAGATATCTCTATGAGATAAACATCTGGGCTATGAGTCCATAATTCCAGCCTGAAGGATGGTTCCAAGAATGTTGTGCTTTCTCTCTTCTGCATGACCACGTGTCGTGTTTTGCATTCAGTTTGAATTGTGAAAAGATGCTTTACCATTCAATATTGAAATACAGATTTTAAAACATACAAATAAATGACAATTGGGCTTTGATATGATTATAGTTGGAAACAGTCCATCTGTTTGGAGAAGTCGTTTGGGGATAAAGAAATGATCAGATGCATTTTATAATTGTTTATAAAATTGTTTACACATTTGAAATCTGGTGAGATCTAAATTCCTGTGATAATTTTGGGTACCACTTTGGAACTGGGTGATGAAAATGTCTTCTCAACACTAAATCAAGAACAGGAACTTATCCAAATCTTAGAAAAATCAGAGGATTCTCAATCCTTGAAAGCCACTGAAGCCACTGGTCACCAATTGTGGTATCAGGGAGAGTTGTGAGGTCTGTTGCATGGAATGTTTGATTAATAATAAAGAGTCACAGTGTGAAGTAACATACTTTGCCTATATGTTAAGACAAACTCAAGGTTATCTGACATCACTTTATCCCACTTGCTTACTAATGTATTTCCTCAAGTGGAAGTAGAAAAAGGGGGCTCCAGGGGCACCTGGGTGGCTCAGTTGGTTAAGCGTCCGACTTCGGCTCAGGTCATGATCTCATAGTCTGTGAGTTCGAGCCCCGTGTCGGGCTTGGTGCCTACAGTTCAGAGCCTGGAGCCTGTTTCGGGTTCTATGTCTCCCTCACTCTCTGCCCTTCCCCCACACACTCTCTGTCTCTCTCTCTCTCTCAAAAATAAACATTAAAAAAAAAAAACTTGACACAAATGCTTAGAGCAGCATTGCTCATAGTAGCAAAAAATAAAAAGAGAAAAGGAAAAAAGGGGCTCCAGGGAAATGCACAGTAACTCACAGTTGTCTCAGCTACACCTTAACCCAGAGCAAGCCACTATTGTTGATGGCCCACCAATACTCATGGCAACCACAAATTACGTAGAGCTTGGGAGCGGTCTGCTGCTATCTGCTGTATTTCCTCGCAAAATATTTTTGGGTTCTGTCAAACTCTAGGTAAGCCTCTGTTAAAACCATTTATTGTGTGGACTGCAGGAAAAAAAAAGTTTGAAAACGAAGAGACTAAGAGAAAGAAGACCAATCCGGGGGCCACATGATATAGTAGTGCATGATATTATTGAGCACAGTAGAGGCTGCTCAGTAAGGATTCGTTGATTGAGTGAATGTAAGTGCCACCCTGAAGGAGGGATTCTTTCCAGCTGGCCATCAGGGAGGGTGGTATAGAAGAAAAAGTGGGTGAGTGGGCCCTTGGTGTTGTCAAAGGGACTTTAGGCTGCCATTTGGGGGAAGTAGGCATGTAGGGAAATGAGCGTCTTCTAAGAAATCTTGGAAGTCTAGTACAGGCTAGAGGGTTGGCTGTGGTGGAGGAAGAGCCCTTGAAGGAGGTGTAACCTTCCCATGCTCACCAGAGCAGGTAAGGAGGGAGAGCTTCCCAGGCCAGATCTTCCAAATTCTTCTTATTCCCTCTAATAAAGGGGCAGAGCTGGGGGCAACTGGGTGGCTCAGTTGGTTAAGCTTCAGACTCCTGATTTCAGCTCAGGTCATGATCTCATGGTTCATGGGCTCAAGCCCCACACTGGGCTCTGTGCTGACAGTGTGGAGACTGCTTGGGGTTCTCTCTCTCTTTCTCTCTCTCTCTGTCCCTCTCCACTTGTGTGTGCTCTCTCGCTCTCTCACTCTCTCTCTCTCTCTCTCTCTCTCTCTCTATTTTAAGATAAATACATTTTAAAAAAGAAAGGAAGGGAACTTCCTCAATTTGGTAAAGAACAGTTACAATAACATACAGCTAACATCATTACTTAATGGTGAGCTTTCACCATTTTAAGATAAAATTTGGCTTTCATAAGGCTGTTCATTTGGATATATGAACAGGCCTAGCCAAGGGCACCTGGGTGGCTCAATTAGTTAAGCATCAGACTCTTGATTTCGGCTCAAGTCATGATCTCACAGTTCATGGGATCGAGCCCCACGTTGGACTCCGTGCTGACAGCATGGAGCCTGCTTGGGATTTCTCTCTCCCTCTCTCTACCCCTCCTCTGCTCTCTCTCACCCTCTCTGTCTCTCTTAAAATTAAAAAAAAAATTAAACATTAAAAAAAAAGAGTAGGTCTAGCCAAAAGAGAGTTTTGCTTTCACCCTGTTCCTCTCTTCCTCCTTCCTTAAATCCCTCCCTTCTTTCCATCAGCAAACAGTTACTGAGCATCCACTACGTGCCAGGCACTGTCAGAATAAGAGATAGAGAGTGCTATGGAGTGAACTGTGACACCCCCCCTCCTCCATTCATAGGTTGAAGCCCTACCCCACAATATGATGAGATTTGGAGATGGGGCCTTTGGGAAGTAAACAGATTTAGAGGAGGTCATGAGATGGGGCCCTCATGATAGGATTAGTGGCTTTATAAGAAGCAGAAGAGAGAGGGCCACCTGGCTGGCTCAGTCAGTAGAGCGTGCAACTCTTGATCTCATGGTTGTGGGTTGGAGCCCCACGTTGGGTCTAGAGATTACATAAAAATAAAATATTAAAAGAAAGGAAAAGAAAAGAAAAGAAGGGAAAAGGAAAGAAAAGAAAAGAAAAGAAAAGGAAAAAAAAAGTCGCCTGGGTGGCTCAGTTGGTTGAGTGTCCAACTCTTGATTTCAGTTCAGGTCATTATCCCAGGGTTGTGGGATCGAGCCCTGTGTTGGGCTCAGTCCTAAGCGTGGAGTCTGCTTAAGATTCTCTCTCTCCTTCTGCCCCTCTCCCCTGCTCACACACATTCTCTCTCTAAAATAAAAAAATTAAAAAAAAAAAAAAGAAGAAGAGGAGGAAAGAAAGAGTGAGCTCTCTTTGCAGGTAAGGATACAGTTACAAGGCAACCATTTGCAAGTCAGGAAGAGAGTCCTTACCAGTGAATCAAACTGACTGACACCTTGATCTTTGCCCTACCAGCCTCCAGAAGAATGAGAAATATCTGTTGTTTAAGCCACCCTATCTATGGTAATTTGTTATAGCAGCCTAAGCAGACCAATATAGAGAGGTAAAAATGGAAGGTGGTAAATGTGGGTGCCTCCTCATTGGGCTTTAGTTCTAGAAGGAGGGAGAGATCACTAACAGATCCGTCCAGCCCATTAGCCTCAGCACTGAGCACAATTCCTCGTGCTGTAATTCACCCAAAGAGACTGAACAGAAATGTCAGGAAAAATTAGATAGAAATCCCTCCAAGACAAAGGCACATAAACTAGGAGGTGGGCCAGGGCAATAATCAGATGTTTGACGTGAGCCCCAGTTCCATGGTCATCACCCACCCCTGGTCCTTTGCACCTTATTTATGTTGATGTGCAGAGCAGGCCAGGGTCCCGCCGCCTTCACAGTTTCCAATTCCAGCTTCTTTAGATGGGCAGCAGCTTCGCTGAACAGGGCAGGTCCTCCTGGACTCAGTTCTACAAGTGGCCAGGGGAATGAATAAAGAGAGGTTGAAATATATATGTGATAGAGATATGTGTGATAAATGATGCTCACCAGAGCCTGATCCCCAGTACCCTTTCTATCTGCCTTCTCCCCCAGCAGCTTAAATCCCTTGAATATGGCCAGCTGATGGGCTCTGAGAACACCTAAAATCCAGGGTTCAAGGCCTAACTCTGCCAATATGAGCTGGGTGGACTTGGGCAAGTCACTTTACCTCTCTGAGCCTCTGAGCCATTTTAAAATGAAAATAAAATTACTCACCCTGCAGAGTTGCTGTGACTATTAAGTGAGGTCATTTGTGTACAAATGCTTTATTAATGGAAAAACACTATGCAAATTAGAAAGATGAGCGTTGAGGCTCACAGGCATATGAATGTTCCTTGAAAACCATGTTACGTTTCTAAAACCAAATTCACGGATTTTGATTTCTGTACTATTTTGGACTAGTTTGCCACCACTCCTTCCACTGGCTACTATTTATCCATTAATACAGTGAAATATACATTAATTATTAAACATTCATTACATACGGAAACTTGTACCAAGTATTATTTGCAATTGGGATCTGGGCAGCTGGAATAAAAAGATAAATGAGGCACAATTCTAGTTTAGTGAGGAAGACAGAGACATGTGCAGATAATCCACATAAGAGTGATAAAATTATCTAATTGCTACAGGGGCAGAAGGGAAGTCACTCCAAAGCTAGGAATCAGAAAGGCGTGTTAAAGAAGGTTCCACTGACAACATTTGAGCTTGTTCCGGAAGAAATGTGTAGGAGGTCACTAAGGTGGAGAAAAGCATTCCAGGCACAGGGAGTAGCAGGTGCAAAAGGACAGAGCTGGGAGCACAGCACAGTATTTGGTGAGAGGAGAGGAGTTTTGGGTGGCTGGGGTGTAGTGAGGACTCGGGGAAGGCTGAGGTCCTTGGCAGGGGCTGGGCTGGGAAGGTCTGTGTATGGCCACATGGCCTTTGTCTCAGGACAGTGACACGCCATTGGAAGGTCTTTGGTCAGAGCTGCCTGTGATGAGAGCTCTCAGGTCGGCAGCTACAAGATGGAGGTTGCATTGGAGGAGGTACCCCTTAGGGGGGCTGTTACGGTCATCTGGCTACAAAAAGATGAGGCATGGCCTAGAAAGGCAATGTGGATAGTGATGAGGGGATCAAGTTCTGATTCCTCAACCCCAAGTGAATGATGAGCTTCCATTTCTGGCTCAACCTAGAATTATCCCCTGTGGTCTACAGGTGAAGGCTCCTTAGCTCATCCGTTTCACCAGTTCACAGACTCATGAAATGTCAGAGCTGGAAGATTCCTTGGTCATAAACTAGACATCCTCTATCCCATTTCATAGATGAGAAAACTGAGGGTCCAAGAGGCAACTTGGCTCAATAGTGAAAACCAGAATTGAAGCCTCTTGTCTCTACCTCAGTGCTTTTGCCCATCGTGTGTGATAAAGAACCAGCTCTTCCCCCTCAGTCTGTTGCAGAACAATTCTTTGGTAAAGTATAATAAAAGAGATTTTCTAGAAAACCAAAATAACAGACGTATAAAATCCAAGCCCACTGTTATTAGTTGTAACAGATACAAAATCACCCTAGCCTATTGCTAAAAATGCTGTGAACTGCTTAGTCTCCATCTCCCAACTTCTCTCACTGGGACCCGAAACACTGGGCCTCCCTGACATCACTTTGCTCTCGGAAGGTGAAGTCGGAAATGGGACAGAAGGGGTTTTCCTGTAATTAGGAAAGTACAGATTCTAGCCACCTGGCTTCTGTCCTCTTTCTATTACTTGAGCCTGTGGAAATAGAAACAGCTAAGGAAGGAGGTGGAGAGAGCACCGCCACATTGGATTAAATCAGAGTTTACTGGTAACCCGTAATCCTTCAGCTGCTCCTGCTTAAATGCACAAGGCTCTTGCCTGCTCTTGCCCAGACCTGGCGACCCAGAACTGATGTTACTGTCTTTTCATGCTGCGCTGAAAGGGCCTGTCTTGAGGATCCAGGAAAGCCGCCCGTGCCCTGCAGCATCCCTCCCCTCACCCTGCCCTCTGCACTCCTACTCACTTACTTGTAAGGGATTTACTGCTGGAGTTTGGGGATCTCAGAGGCCCCTCCTTGTTCTCCAGAGTCAGCGAGAGGCCATAGTTTGGGTGGTGCTGGTGCTGGTGGTGGTGGTGGTGGTGCCTTCCTGAAGCTTTGGTAGTGAAAGGCGTGCCCCCGTTCTCCTCGATGCCAAAAGGCAGCCGGTCCGCGCTGCTGAGCCCTGGGGAAGGGAGCGGGTAGCTGTGGAAGGTGTCAGAGTCAGGATTTAGAAGAGTAAAGAGGCTTGATGTTCCCGTGTGTACTTTAAAAGATGTTCTCTGGCCATTAAAACCCAAGAGAAGTAGGTTCAGCAAACAGACCCACATGGTTACTGTAAAACAGGACACAATGGCAACAGTGCGTTCAAAGAAAAAGCAGAAAGTGGAAATTTGTGTATATCAGATATCTCAAACCTTAACAAATTCTTAATTTGAAGTTATATAGCTTCTATCAAAAAAAAAAAGGGGCGCCTGGGTGGCTTGGTCGGTTAAGCGTCCGACTTCGGCTCAGGTCACGATCTCACGGTCCGTGAGTTCGAGCCCCGCGTCGGGCTCTGTGCTGACAGCTCAGAGCCTGGAGCCTGGTTCAGATTCTGTGTCTCCCTCTCTCTCTGCCCCTCCCCTGTTCATGCTCTGTCTCTCTCTGTCTCAAAAATAAATAAACGTTAAAAAAAAAATTAAAAAAAAAAAAGACATTCCTTATATAGAAGGAGGAAATAAAAAGCAATAGCAACACACAATTTTGTAGCCATCCCATGACAAGATCATGACACAAACAGAAGTCAGACTCACTTCCTCTTCCTCTTGATCACCCCACCGTGCAGAAACACCTCCTGGGGCAATGCCATGACATCTTTCATTCTAACTGCTCTCTCCATTTTTACCAAAATTGCCCTATTGATAGGGAAGCCTATGTCATCTCCCATTGAGACTCCCGGAACAGATTTCTTTTTTTTTTTTTAATTTTTTTAATGTTTATTTATTTTTGAGAGAGATGGAGACAGAATGCAAGTGGGTTAGGGGCAGAGAGGGAGACACAGAATCCGAACCAGGCTCCAGGCTCCGAGCCATCAGCACAGAGCCCGACGCGGGGCTCCAACTCACAAGCTGTGAGATCATGACCTGAGCCGAAGTCAGACACTCAACCGACTGAGCCACCCAGGTGCCCCTTGAAACAGATTTCTAACTGTTCTCCCTGCATCTACTCTCTCCTTCAGCCCATTGCCTACAGAGCTGGAGCCAGGGTGCTGTTCTTGTCCACACTGGCTGCCTCCTGGAGACTTTGCTCAGGACAGTCTTACATGGTGCATGCGTGTGTAAGGACATGAATAAGGTGTGACTGGCTTCTGGGGGTCACAGCCCAGCCTCATTTCTCCAACGTGAAACATAACCAAGGGTATCCAGCTTCTCTGCACAGCCAGTAATGGGGGCAACAAAAAGTAGAAATGCCTAGGTTCTAGTCTTAGTTCTGCCCTAACCTTGTGCAGGAACCCTGGACAGTTGCCCTGGGCTTGTTTTCTGCTCTGTGACACGAGGTGGGTCAGGTGATTCTGGCTGCATTTCCAGGTCTGAAAATCATCCTTTCTTCCAGCTATCTATATAGTACTTGCTGTGTCCTAGGTGCTGTGCTAGCTATTTTACATAAAATATCCATTTCATAGATGTAGAGACCTTTGCCTGGTACACAGTAGGTGTTCCATACTTTTTCGATGAAAGGAGAGAAGGGAGGAAGGGAGGGAAGAAATGAAGGAAGAAAGGAAGGAGGATTAATGAAGCTGTGGGTCTGGGATTTGACAACAGCTGTGTGGATTCCAAAGCCTGTTGGCATTATTTTCCTGTCTCTCACGTATGTTGAAAATAATGTCTGTCCTAAGGAGGCACAGAGACTGGGAGCTCAGAACACAAAAAACTCCCTTTAGCCTAGGAGGATGGAGGGCTTCCCAATTTAGGGCTCATCTTGGATGACCCTGAATAGGAGAATGAACACCCAAGGGGAAAGATGTCCTATAGCAGAGATCTGCTGTACATTCAGGGCTGGAGGTGGAGTTGGAAAGCTTTGAGTAAGACCTTCTGAGGCATGGCAAGTAGACACCATCTCCTGTGCCAGCTCTAAGTGATTCTCACCCTCTGCTTGGAATGCAAGATCAAGAAGGAGTCTGAGGTTGTGCCCAGCTCAGGAGGAAAGAGTGCTGTGATTGATTAGTGATGTCTGCCATGGACTTAGAATAGAGCATTGGCATCATGTACTTGTCTTTCCAAGGTAAAAGTGTGTGATTTTTTATTTCAAGGAAACCCAGAGTGAAAAGTTAAACAGGAAAATAAATATATATGCAGGGAATGATAAATTGCATTTAATAACATGTCAAATAAAATATGCATGTGTGATTTTCCTTTCACAGCTACTTACGGAGAAGACTGAGCAAGACAAATGGGAAGAGAAATAGATGAGGGTCAGAGAAGCTGCCTGAATCTTGTCAGGGCAGGGGTCTCCAGAAGAGCAAAGGTTTCTAAGCAGGACCAGAATGACCTGGGAGCTCTCTCAGCTCATACACATGAGGGACCACCATCCTGGAGATGCTAATTCACAGAGTTTTATAGACTTGTGGGTCTGTTAAGGAAACCTCTGCTCATGGTCTCATGGACTGTTCCCTGCAGAACTCTAGGGGGTGCCCTACACATTGACTACGATGTAAATGGCGTCCACTAGAGTTTTGCATCTGCCCTGTTCACAGGGACCTCAGAGAAGGTCAGGCCCACCCAGAGGGTCCAGCAGGACTCAGCAGCCCCAGAACCGTGGGTCCCACTGGTTAAAGTTCAGGAAATGAGACCAGCTCTGTGCTCATTGTCAACAGAGAGTGAAGCTCATGAGACTTCTGGCGTTCTGGAAAGAAGGTCTCAAGTCCTGGTTTTGAGAGGGTGATGGAGGAGGGGTATATAGGCTTCAGTCTCTATTTCCACGAGCTGAGAGTTGAGAAGAAATCTGGTGTGGAAGAACAGGGCTGCCTGTGTGTCCAGCACTGTCCTATGTACTTCAGCGTTTAACTTTTGGAGTTATCCCGCAAGGAAGCTGCTGATGCCTTGTGTTACACTGGGGCTTACGGAAGGTGAGCAACGTGCCCTGTTAGTAAAGGTGAGTGAGAAGTCGAATCAGATCTAATTTCTTCTCTTCCTTTCTTTCAGAGGAAGCCCCTATTCCCATTCTACTTCCAACTCCAGAGAAGCCAGTGCTCTATTGGGGGGGGGGGGGTGTGTGTGTCATACAGGACTTTCTTGACTCTATTAGGGGTGCCCATAGCTCTGCAGGCCCAGGAGGGTGGGATGCTCTTATAGCCCTGCCTGATCCCACAAGAGCCTCTTCCCTCCTTGGCCCTGGGATCCCAGCATGCTCAATCAAAACGTGTCGCATACTGGATAATGGGGTAATTATTTGAAATGTTACAATTAAAATACTATAGTTATATTTAGTTATAATTAAAGTATTATAATAATTAGTATATTAGTATTACTATACCATTACATACTAAATATTATAATTAGTATAATAATGGTATTATTCACAATAATTCTCCAGAATCCATGCCAGAACTGTGAGGAGGGCAGGGCAAAAATTGGGGAAGGTCTTGAGCTGGAAAACAGAACCCACAAGGCTTTCTCTCAAAGAGGCCAGAATGATCAGGTGCTCTCAGAAGCCAACCACACCACACACTCTACAGCTCAGCCAAGTTCTGGGCGACATGGGCTCCTGGAGGCAGCCCTGGGCATCTAATCCTAGATAAGAAACCACAGAATTATAGAAATGGAGACCCTCCCTTTGGTGGTTTTAAACCCTAGATGTGAATATTAAAATCACCAGGGGAACCCCCATACGCCGCTGGTGGGAATACAAAATGGTCCAGCTGCTTTCGGAAAACACCTGGCAGTTGTCAAGGAAGTTAAACATACAGTGACCATATGACCCAACAATTCCACTCCCAGGTATATACCCAAGAGGAATGAACACATATCCATGCAAAAACCTGTCCATGGATATTCGTAGCAGCATTAAACATGATGGCCAGAAGGCAGAAACAACCCAAATGTCCATCAACTGACGAATGGATAAATAAAATGTAGTATAGTCACACAATGAAATATTATTTGGCCATAAAATGGAATGAAATATTGATCCATGCTATGACATAACAGAACCCTGAAAACATTATGCTGAGTGAAAGAAGCCAGACACAAAAGGCCAGGTGTTGTATTATTCCATTTACATGAAGTGTTCAGAATAGGCAAAGCCATAGAGACAGAAAGTAGATTAGTGGTTACCTAGGACTGGGGAGGATTGTGTGTGGGGGGGAACGGGGAGTAACTGCTGATACAGGGTCTCTTTAGGGGAGGTGAAAATGTTCTAAAATTAGATCGTAGTGATGGTTGTACAACTTAGCGAAAATGCTAAAAACCACTGAGCGGTACAATTTAAACTGGTGAATTGTATGATTATTAATTTAGATCTTTATAAAATTGATTTCTAAAAATCGCCAGGGAAGATTTTGAAAAATATCAGGGTCTAGCCCCTACCCCAGACCAATTACGTCATCATCTATCTCTAAATCCGAATGTGCAGCCAGGACCGAGAACCACTGTCCTGGTCCAACGTCTTCATTTTGCATATGGGGCATCGGGGTTCACCGGGGGAACGAGGTGACCGGGTCACGCCGTGGGTAAGTAGCTGAGCCTGGGACACAATCCAGGACTACTGCCTCTCTGCTTGCTGCCCATCTGCTACATCTTCCCATCTGTCTTGGCTTCTATTTAAGGCAGCAAATGCACTCATCGGGAAAATCCTAAGACCTCCTTAGAACCTCACTGCCTGAGACAACCTTATGTATACATCTTGCCTTCCCAACGACACAGTAAGGTCTGGAGGAACAGAGACTGTCACGTCACATGTCTTCATATCCTCCACTGTGCTAAGCACACAGCAGGCGTTCAATGAATACTGGTTAGATAAAAATTAAGTATCCACGCATTCGATAACTATTTGAGTGCTAAGTCTTGTGCCTAGCACTGTGGTAGGCATGGGGGGTTGTCCTTGCCCTCAAGGAGCTCGCTGCTGAGTAACGAGTCCAAGGTAGTATGACAGGTGCTTTGATAAGTGTTAGGTGAGGAGGGCCACCTGAGGTAGCCTAGGGAAGAGCCAATAGGGAGGAAGAGTTTATGTGCATATTGTAAGGAAAAGTTCTCACTTTTTTTCTGAAACGAACAACCAGTTGTCCCAACATCACCAAAGGCATAATTCATCCTTGTCCCACTAACTTGAAATGCCACCTTCTGCATGTGGCAGTCACTTTCCTGGGTGCTCTCAGATCCCCACTCTGCTCTGCCCTCACCCACCTGCTCTGTTTCCAAGGAAATACACTTCTCAGGCTCCCTGCCCTCTGGCTTTTAGGTAGACTTGGCCAGTGGTACGCACGAGTGAGAGAGACTGGGAAAAGGAGACAAGTCAAGGTATTTCTTCCCCATCTCTTCCTGCCTCAGGTGATGTTTCCAGCAGTAGCTGCGGGGTCCCTGTGGCTCCAGCTCCTGGGCTCTGGAACACTGCCACCTCCCTTTGTCCCTGTGTCCCTCCAGCTCTAGTTCTAGTGTTACTAATTTCTGGGTTGCCTTGCTGTCCAAGTTAGCTTCCTCATTCTTCATCCCTTGTGGAACCAATTCCCTGTAAGAAATGCCTAGAGGGGCTTCAGTTTTCCTGATTGCCCGTGACTGATGCACAACATCCACCACAGGTTCTAGGTAGTTTTCCTGTCAACATCTTTGCCATAGACATCTCTGCCCCAAGCATTTTCTCACCCCAAACATTTTTCACTGCATATCTAATTGGCTGTGAGAGAATTCTGCTGTAAAATATAAAATAGCTGGCTGACAGTTTGGTTTCATTTCTCCATTGGCAAAGTTTCCATTTTTATATCATATAAATCTTAGCTAGCCCTCATAATGGTCTACACGGTGATGCATAGATGTGGTGGTCTTAAATTAGTGGATGATAACTATGTATATCAACTTGATAGAAAATATGGTGATAAAACTTACTGGAAGTGTGAAATAAGAGAGTGCAAAGCCAGACTGCCCACTATACTATTCTAGAAAATAATACATCAGTTACAATGTTAACAAAGGTCAGTCACAAATGCATTACAGCCTTAGCATTTCTTCCACTTTTCCCATAGACCTTTGGAACAGCTAGCAACAGATATGTGACCATATGCCAAGAACAAACAACACTGTAGAAGGCTTCTAGAAAACAACACTAAGCCCAGCTGTAAAAATGCATCCTAGCACTTGGATGGTTACCTCGGTTAATGAAGGAAGAAATTTTAGTGACAAAGGTAAAAGTGTAATGCCAAATGAGACAGATCAACAAGCCAAAAAAAAATACATATATATAATACTATAAACAGAAGAGTTTAAAGACAAGCGCTGAGGTCCAACCTACAAAATGAAATCACTCGTTTTTGCAGTATTGTCATGAATCTACACTATACATTTTTGATGTATTAAAATATTTTGTATTTTGCAATAAAGTCTTTCCAGTTTTGTTACTCATTTTTCATGTCTCATTGTACCCTTTTTTAATGGATGTGGCCCTCTTTTATTTTTCATGATTTTATCTTTCAAGGCAAAACTGCCTTACAGCCAAGTAGTTATGCAGAGAAAATGTTTGCAGCAAAAATGCTCGTGGCAGAGATGCTTATAGTGAAAATACACATATTTGTGTCTGTTTTTGGATTTTTCCTATTCTTACCAATCTATTTATCTATTGCTAAACTAGCACCAGATTGTCTTAATGACTTTTGTTTTAACATATGTTTTTAAAGATCTGATGCGATAAATCCTGTTCCCTTTCCCCCATCATTTTTTCTTCTTTTCTTTTTTCTTGACTATTCCTATGCACTTACTCTTCCAGATTACTTCACAACTCAAGTTACTACCAAAACAATCCCATTGGAATTCTGATTTGGAGCATTAAATATTACAGATTAATTTGAGAGAAGGTATTCATAAGAAATATGATATTTTTCACCATTTATTCAGATCTTTTAAAATGTCCTTCAGTCAGAATTTTTGAACTCTTCCCTGAAGGAAAGGAACATATATTATTAATTGAATCCCTAGGTATATTCCAGTTTTGTCACAATTGAAAATGAGATTTCATTTATTATTACATTTCCTCTAATTTTATTCTACTAGATACACACAATTACTGACTTTAGGATATTTGGGATATTTCTGCCTCTGGGTACTTTGCTAAACTCTCTTATTAAATGTAATTCATTTGTATTTTAAGAAGATAATTTTGTTTCTTCCTTTCTGGCATTTATTGCCTATTTTGTTTTCTTGGCTTATTGCATTGGTAAGGCCTCCAGCATCATACTGAATATCAGCAGTCACCCTTATTTCTGAAGTGTGTAAATTATCTAGTGTTTCAACATTAAAGTTTGGTTTCTGACACATTCTACTTAACCAGGTTCAAGATAGTCCTTTTTCTTAGCTTACTAAGAATCTTGAAAGATTAGCATCGCTTATGCGGAGTGAATCCATGCTATATTCCTAAGTGAACATGACTCCCTTCCCTAAGTGCTTCAAGAAGAATTCGTTCTTTTTCTATATCACCATCAAGCAAGCCTGTCAGTCCAGTTTTCATAATTCATTTTTCAGGAAACTCTATGACATTTCCCTGTCTATTCTGGCATTTCCCCAAGACTCCATAGTTTTTCAAAGCACAGCGATGCTGACTCAGCAATGACATATGAATTTTCTCATTATTCTTCATGGCCATTTTTCTCAGCCTGAAGGCCTGAACTAATTGCAAAACGGCAAAGTATTTCCTGACTACTCTCTCATCTTGTACTTCAATTTCCTTCACCTTGTTCTTTTCACCCTTGAGAGTTAGCATATTGACTGGTTTCCTTGCTGAAAAGGAAAATTCTGTCCTATGAATCCCATACAACATCCTCAAGAATGGCTATCATAGATTACTTCAAAATAAAATCTTAAGACAACAAGACTAGCTGTCATTAAGTTGTTCATCTTTTTGCTACAACTAAACCATGCATCTGTAAAACTTTAAAAGTCCTTTAAGGGGCTCCTGGGTGGCTCAGTTGGTTAAGCATCAGACTTTTGCTAGGGTCCCAATCTCACAGTTCATGGGATCGAGCCCTGCATCAGTGCACTGTCAGTGTGGAGCCTGCTTGGGATTCTCTCTCTCCCTCTCTCTCTCAAAATAAACAAACATATAAAAAAAAAAAAGGTCTACACCTCTTTGGTTTTTATATGTTCTACCTTCCTTCTCTTTAAATACTGGTTTTTTTTAATTTTTTTTAACATTTATTCATTTTTGAAAGACAGAGACAGAGCATGAGTGGGGGTGGGACAGAGAGAGAGGGAGAGACAGAATCCAAAGCAGGCTCCACGCTCCGAGCTGTCAGCACAGAGCCTGATGCGGGACGCGAACCCACTGACCGTGAGATCATGACCTGAGCCTAAGTCAAACCCTCAACCCACTGAGCCACCCAGGTGCCCCTTCAAATACTATTTAAAATTTTGGCCCCTAAAAGCCTTTCTCTTTCAGATGATCTATGATACATAGTCCATATGAAAAATATTCCCTTTTTGGCCTATCTTCTCTTTGATGTGAAGGATTAAACCCTGAGTTCTACGCATTTCACATGAACAATTTCAAGACATAAGAGTCATTTTTTCCCAAGGATCTTGCCACTCATACATTTCCAACCTAGTCAGTCTTCCTTGCTGTCCACAATTAATAAGAGTAACACTGCCAGTGCTTCTTCTACCTTCCAAGCAACAAAGTAATCAGGCAGGAAAGCCAAGAAATCAACAGATGTTCTGCTTTTAATGAAATGCCAATGTCTGGATGGCCAAGAAATCCCCCATAGATATTGTGCCAGCTTGAAGTCTCTCCTAGGAAAACACAATGAGTATCCTCTATCCAAAGTCCTCTGGCATCGTGTCTAGATTGCTCACTGCACTTATTGTGTGCTGCCTGGACCGAATAACCCTTTCATCTGTTCATGGAACCTGTCTTAACTCCACGGCAGGATTCCTGGAGGCAGGAACAGCTTCTAGGTAGCCCACACAGCACACAGCCTCTCTAAACACCTTCTAGAGGAGCCTGGTGGGGGCAACCTGGCTCCTGTGTCCCTTTTAGCCAAAGTGGGGACAATTTCACATTCCTAGTCAGAGCTAAAGCATCAGGGGGATACTGACAAATATCTCAGTAGAGCTGCCCAACTGCTGGACCTTGGATGGGCTGCTGCTCAAGCAGCCTGGTCTGCTTACCCCGGTGTGCTATACAAATATGCCACTTTCTACGTGTGACAAGGACAAGGAGAAGCTTCCACCCGCCCATGTCCTGTCCATTAGGCTGAACTGTGGCTCTCCACTTGGGGCTCTTAGCAGAATCTCAGCTACCATGTTTTTACAGCAGATGGTGTCAGCCAGAATCATACTTCCTGGCTGAACACGAGTGCACGAATCATGCTCTCTAAATACTCACAGAGGAAAAAACTCAAAAGCTAACATTTTTGGTTGCCCAGCACTGTGCCATCTATCACCTTATTTGATCCTCTAACCACCGTTTGAAGAAGGGACAATTATTATTTCCTTATTTTACAGGTAAGGAAATGGGAACAGAGAGACTAATTCACTTTCTCCAAGTCACACAGTAAGTACATGGCAAAGCTGGGATTTGAACCCAGGCAACCTGACTCCAGAGCCCAGGGCTCTCTGAAGGGCTAAGAGACTTCCTTGCCTGGGATGAAAGGAGCATTACAATGACATTAAAAGAATACTGGGGGGGGGGTCGGGGAGGGGGGTGCGGGGCGCCTGGGTGGCTCAGTCAGTTTAGCGTCTGACTCTTGGTTTCAGCTCAGGTCATGATCTCACAGTTTCATGAGTTCAAGCCCCATATCAGGCTCCGCGCTGACAGTGTGGGGCCTACTTGGGATTCTCTGTCTCCCTCTCTCTCTCTGTCCCTCCCCCACTCACGCTGTCTCCATCTCTCTCAAAATAAATAAGTAAACTTAGAAAAAAACAACTCTGGTGGGCACTTAGCTTTGGTTTTGCTACTGCTTAGCTATGTGACCTCAGGTAACTCATTCACTTATCTGGGCCCCAGATACTGCAGTTTTGGACAAACATCTAGTAAGTATTTATATGCCAGGAACTACAGCTCAGTGAAATAATTTGATTTGTGCCATGTCCGACTGAGAGATGAGAAGGTACATTTGCTCATCATGGTTTCCAGGATACCTGTCACTCATTTCAATTTTAATTTAGTAGAGGCTGAGCAGAATAGGTCATTAGACTAACATACTGCTACAAGTTCTTATTAAATTCAGTGCAAGCATACTATTTGTAAGCAGAGAATATGTTTGAAAAACTGTAGCTTTTTAAAAATGGGTTTGAGGAGAAATTTTCTATCAACAATCTTAGGAACGTGACACGTTTTGAGGGTTAGGTCTGTTAATTAGGGTTGATTTCTTACAGTAACTTAGTGGTTTCATTTTTTTTTTTTTTTTTTTAAGTGACTAGAGGGGCACCTGGGTGCTCAAGTTGGTTAAGAATCTGACTTCAGGGGGCACCTGGGTGGCTCGGTCAGTTGAGCATCTGACTTCGGCTCAGGTCACAATCTTACGGTTCGTAGGTTTGAGCCCTGCATCGGGCGCTGTGCTAACAGCTCAGAGCCTGGAGCCTGCTTCAGATGCTGTGTCTCCCTCTCTTTCTCTCTGTTCCTCTCCCGTTCCTGCTCTGTCTCTCAAAATAAATAAAAATGTTAAATTAAGAAAAAAAAAGAATCTGACTTCACCTCAGGTCATGATCTTGCAGTTTGTGAGTTCAAGTCTCACACAGGACTCTGTGCTGACAGCTCAGAGCCTGGAGCCTGGTTCAGATTCTGTGTCTCCTTCTCTCTTCCCCCTCCCCTGCTTGTGCTCTCTCTCTCTCTCTCGAAAATAAACATTTTTTTAAAAAAGTGACGAGAAAGAAAAGATGAAATGACCTCATTTTCCCCTTGTCTGAAAAGGTCAAAATAATATTTTTTTGGCTTGGTTTAGATTCCTTTCTATAGACTACTAATTGGCAGATGGAATTTTTTTCAAATTTGTATTTCTTTCAAGACACCTTCCAAGCAATCAGCCTGGAGCTAATTCTAGTGTTAGCACAGGTAATGGTTGAATCCATAAGAATGGAAGCTGTTTTGATTAGTTTATTAACTGGCTGTAGCCAAAGGCTGTGCGTCTTCTTCAACATCAATTCCCGGTGCCCATTTTAGTACTTGGCATAGGATAGAAACACAGTCAATATTTGTTGAATAAATGTTGTAGTGCATTAAATTTTAATTTTCCTTTGGTAATTTATCATGTGTCTATTCATAAAAGCTTCACTTTGGTCATGAGTTCCCAGTTGTTCCTAACATTAAACGGCCTCTGTAAAACTGTAAAATCTTCTGTACCCGAAGCAGTCAGGAGAGCCTTTTTGGGTTTGGGGGCAGCTGGGTCTCTGTCCTGTGTGAGACCGGGTAGGATAGGTGCCCCCCCCTTTGAGTCTGGAATTATCCTTTGGTGAAACTGGTCATCAGACGGTTTCAGTGAATGGCTGGAAGAGGGTCAGCAGGCCTCGACGGTTTTCTGCCAGAAAATCGTTTTAACCTAATGTTACTCTTAATAAGTTTATAACCTCTCTCTGATTGATTGAGGCATGATGCGGTGGGGAAGAGCTTTAGAACTCTGTGGGGAGATCTAGGATTTTAGCAATTCCGGATCAATTTCAGGATCTGAGCCCAGAGAATAAATATTCCATGAGTTCATTTTTGCACAGAGGCTCATGACTAAGAGTTTATTCAATCTCTTTCCTGCCTTAAAAAAAAAAAATACTGACACAAATATAGTTGTTTTCCTTTACAACATTCACTTGTAATAAATTTAACAGTGCTTTCCCTTCTTGGTTTCTCATGGATTTTTTTGGCCTCTCATTTCTGCATTCCAGTGCCCACTTTCTGCTTTAAAATGAAGATTTTTTTTTTTTTCCCCCAGGTGGGTAACAGCGTGAACAGACTCACCCCCAGCCACTGCTTTAAATGCATCCCCAAACAGCATCACACGGGAGCCCTCGAGGAGCGGCACGACGAAACAATTGTTGCCATGAAAGTGCGGCTACTACTTGTGAAGAATAACGTCTCAAGGAGCCAGTCTTTACACTTCGCAAGAGCCATGGCAGACTTGGGCGTGCGCTGACAGAGTTATTTTTCCACTCTGCAGACACCAGCCGACTCACCGGAATGAATGAAATGAAACCATTATCCATTCCAGAATGAAGTTCAGGTTCGATGAATAAAAGGCACGCTCTGTTAAGGGCAGGTTTGAGACATTCGAGTTGCATAAGATACCAGCGTGAGCAGGCCCTGGAGCTGAACACCGGGCGTGTGTGTCCGAGGTGCTACCGATGCGGATTCATCTATTTTGGCTTTTGTTAGTGTCTTAAAATCTCTTCAAATGAGCCTTTCTCTGTTCCTCAGTTCTTGTAGGTTTTCCAGAAGCTTCTAGCATAAACATCCTCAGTTAGCCTCTGAAGCTATACACTGGGCCCAATTTTAAGGGCTTGTTTAATTGCCTTGACTATAGATAGAGCATCTATTATTCAGCCACGGAATGAAGCCCGTGGAGCCGTTAGCATAGCAACACCTCTTGCTTTTGAGGTTTCAGCTGCAGAAAGTGATGTTTAAGCCATTCACAATTCAGTAGGGGATGATTAGGTAGGTTCTGCGGGTTTCTTACGACATGAGCCTACGGGGATGTTCCTCTAATTATTCTAACCCTATTTAGTGGATTGCCCAGACTACGGCAGTTTTGGTGTTTTAAATTCTGCAGCCTTTCCTCCAATAAAACCACCGGCATTTCTTGGGATAAAGTGGGATTTTATATCTGATAAGTTAGAACTTTAATTGTAACTAAAAGTAAATCCCTCCTTCCCTGGTCAATGCACAAGGGAAATTCACAATGTTGGAGTGGGTATTTAAGAAGTTGGAGTAGAAAGTTCTCAACAAATTCCCAAACAGGAAAGGAAATATGGATGTTAGAAATCAAGTCCTTCACCCTGGCTGTTTTTATGCTGTCCGTATTCCTTTTTCTGATCTCCAGGGCATCATATCATATTGATTGTTACCTAAGCTTTTGGAAATCTGCTTTCAAAAAATGCCTGGTAAATATCAACTCTTTCTATCCTTTTCTCCACTATTAAAAAGGCTATGATGATATGATTAATTTTACTTCATCAGTCTGATCTTTATTAAAGAGCACGACAAAAGAGCAGAGGTTCCAGATGGTTCAGAGAAAATAAGTAACAAATGTGGACGTTCAGAAAGATGGAAAGGTATGCAACCTTGCTTACAAATACAGTTAAGATGGAAATTCTGATTTTTACCCATCAGACTAACAAAGGTTGAAAAGAATTAGCTAAGGCTAGGAGCTTCCTCTTGTAGCTTCCTCTTTGTAGAATCACAGAGGCCCTTCAAATCGCTGGTGGGGTGGGGTGAGGGAGCAGGGAGAGGAGGTGTAATTAGGTAGAATATCTTTAGGGTGAAATTTAGTTAGGCAATGTCCAAATTAAACACGCACATATCTTTTTACCCAGCACCCCTACTTTCAGGGAGCTTACCTACAGACAGATTTGCTCAAGTACATAAATGGAATATATAAGCACAGCAGAAAAACTGTAATTTTAGAGATTCGAGGCAACCTAAATGACCATCAATACTGATTGGTTAAGTACATGTGCTTGTTTATACGCGGAATAGCTCTAGATTAAGAGGAAGAAACGCTAACGTTTGCCTCTAGGAAAAACTAGGAAACTAGGGAATCGGAAGGTGGAAAGGAAAAATAACTTTTGTATATTTTTGTCTGAATTTTTGCCAATGCATTACCTCCTAAAATAAGTGAAAAAGCACGGCGGTTCTCTTGATTACTGACTTTCTACTTAGTCACCTAATTGTTAAAAGCCTTCTCTGCTTTGTGTAAAATGAAATACTAAGCTAGACAAGTTGGGGACCGAGCGGATGCTGTTTTAATTCTCCCAACTTTTGGGTCCCAATTGTACCAGCAGAATGGATCCTCAGTAGTCTCCCCAACTCCTTCCTCTGCCAGTTCTGCCGCGTGCAGATGGGAAAGCATTGTCCACATTCTGCCTGGCCAGTTATTTCCTAGTATTCTCAGACAGAAATATCATTTTTCTTTTTATTTCCTCTCAAAAGATCACCACGGTGTTTCTGCTCTTAGCTTGTTAGAGTTTCAGAGACGTGTCTTTATGTATTGTGTTAACCCTCTTCCTTCTGATCTTTCTCTTGGAACCAAGCACCCCTTTCCATTGCTAAACTTAGACCATACGTCTCAAGCTATCAACCTTTAACACAGGCCATTCCTTGAGCAAGACTTTGAATATCCTCGACCTGTTTCTCACCACATGGACCGCTAAGGCCTTAAACCTCAAAAGCCACAAAAACTGGCCACCAGCCAGCATCAAACATTGCGCAGAGCACCTTCCATACCTACTGTCATTCACTTCCATTTGGGGATGAGGAGAATGAGGCACAGAGAAGAAACCGGACAAAGGTCACATGGCTGGTGAGTGGCAACGTTGGGATTCAAACCCTGTGGGGCTTCAGAGCATTCACATTTCACCTCGTCAGAAAACTGCGGGGCACATGTCCCAACAAAGTCACCTCTCCACACTGGACCTGCAGTCTGTCTCTCAGCAGCGTGCAGCATCCTGCCAATTTGCTTTTGCAAACTTCTGCCTCTTCCCCACGCTGGGTTCTGAGCCTGGCACGGGTCCCTACGCTGGTGTGTCCATGCCACCTTCAGCTCCAGTGGACGCAGTTCTCTAGCCCCTTGCTTCCGGAGTGAGGAGCGCAGGATGACGACGGATTCCGTTTGACAGACTTGGGAGAGGGACGTTATGATGAAAGGAAGGCCATAGAAAGAAACACTAGATTTTTCACATTCTTCTGCTTCACCGTGAACCTACTAAATAAGTGAAAACATAGCTAGCTACTTATGATGATGGATTCATTTACTGTTTGATTCATGCCTAATCTAAAGAAAAGAGTTGGCCTTTCTAATGAGAGTTAAAGTGGAACAAAAAAAAAAAAAAAAAAAAAAGGCGGCGGCAAACCAGATAGGAAGCTGTGCTTTTCCAAAGTGAGGTCCTGTACTTGCCTGTCTCAGACTCTTCTGGTGACTTAAAATGAAGGTTCCTTAGGTCTTACCACCAATCACTTAAGTAGAGCCTAGAAATCTCCTAAGTTTCTTTATTTTGAGAGAGAGAGAGAAAGAGAGAGAGAGAGAACAAGCAGGGGAGGGGCAGACAGAGAGGGAAAGAGAGAGAATTCTAAGCAGTCTCCACAATGTCAGCACAGAGCCAGACACAGAGCTCGAACCCACAAACCATGAGATCATGACCTGAGCCGATAGCAAGAGTTGGATGCTTAACTGACTGAGCCACCCAGGCACCTCTCCATTTTTAATAAGCTGTCCAAGTAATTCTTTGGTTCCCTAATTTGGGGAAGTTTGCCAATTTGCAGGATTATTTAAGATTTCCTTTGCTGAGGCTCTGCTGAATGTCAACTTCACATTAGTTTCACCTTTTAGATGCCTCAGGGGCCTTCTTAAAAATGTGCTACTTTTCATGTGCAAAGGGACTCTTTCCTGAACAGTACTTTGAGGTTTCTCTCTCCCTGCCCCCTTATGCCTTGCCTTAGCATTTGTCAGTTGCCTCCTGGAGGGAAATGGCAGAGGCAAATCATCCTAAGCCTATTTAAGGCATTTACCTGGTACTTATGGAAGATTTGGTCAGTCAGGGAATTGACTTAGAGCCAAGTTTGGGAAATATTGATTCAAAGGATCAATATGGCTGCTCAGGGAGTTCTTTGATGAGCTCAGATCTTAAAGGACTAGTTAAAACTTGGAAAGTCAAGGGCAACGAAAAGGATCTATTATTGTGTTCAGACCAGGACCCAGGAGGCTGGAGTCACTGACCTGGAAGGATGGTACCATATTAACAGGCGCGGGGGGCAGGGCGGGGTCGGGGGGGTGCAGGGGGGAAGCACTCCTGCACTGCCCTTATTCCTTCATCTTTGCTGTTAAGGGGAACCATTTTCAGTGGAAATGGTAGACCAAGAAATGAAACAGGCGAGAGGGTTTTGAAGGCCAAGATAATTACCTGGCATGATTTCAAGTCTTTCAGTCCATATGAATTGTATCAATCTGACAACAATGCCAATTCACTGTTAAGATATTCTGAGGGATCACAGAAAAATAGGAAATGATACAAGACCAGTAAGTCCTCAGTTTCAAAAATGCAAAAAGCTAATTCCACTGGTTATAGAATCCTGAGGTTGGTTGTGCAGGCAGGTAATACTCCAGAAGAAATGACGAGTTTGTGAGCTCCAGGAAAGGAAGCAGTGAATCATGTCAAATAAGGAGTGTTTCGTAAGAAGAAAATAATGTTCAATCTCTGCTCCTTAGCAAAGGGGGCTGTTGAATGAATGCAGGTTCTAGACTGCTAGAGGGGGGATGGTAAAGTGTTAGGGGTTACTAGACCCCTGGGAGAGAAGCGGGGAGAGGAGTAACAGGGTTATTAGCTAATGAGAGATGGTGATGGACGAGGTTACTTACTGGACCACAGGTGTGCAGCATATGGACAATCACTTGATGCTGGTGGTGGTAAGTGGCTCCCAGTTAGTAACTGGATTCCAGAGTAGTGAGCTCATCAACATAATCTAGTAATAGTCTCATGGAGATGTAGATCGACAGGGTCCCAAATCTCGAGATGATTATTGGCGGGAAGCATTAGAGCACAGGGACCAAGAACATGGGCTGGAGTCAGAACTGCACATGCATGACAATGTGCAAGCTGCTTGGTTAAACCCTAAGCCTGAGCTCCCCCATGTGAGAAAGGAGGGCAAGATCCACCTCACAGAGTGGCCAGGAAGGTCAAGTGAAGCAACACATGGAGCGCAGGAAGCACGCATCTGGTCATCAGTCCCTGTATATTACTGTGGATCCATGTCAACCTACCGGGGTTTCCAGGATCTCGTGGCTGGACTGTCCTCTGCCCTGTAGCAACAAGGCTATCATCATACCAATGCTTCAAATGAGAACACCGCAGACACACCGGGTAACATTCAGATGATGAAGCTGAAGCCAGAACATAGGTGATGGTCAATGTCCTACTCAAAATGTGACGCCCTCGACTGGGTACAGTTGTTCAGATACTTCTGGGACCAGCTCAGAGATGATGTGCTGCCTGTTATCTGGCTAGACATTTCTGTTAGAATGAAGGTGGAATAATTCATTTGTTGAACAGACATTCACAAGCACCTGCTATCTACCAGGCACTGGGGAGCAAAGGCAAATATGATACAAAGCTCATACTTAAGCGTACAGGCTCCAGGATAAGATGAACCAAAGAGGCAGTTTTTTTTTTTTTAAATTTTTTTTTTTTTTTTTTTCAACGTTTATTTATTTTTGGGACAGAGAGAGACAGAGCATGAACGGGGGAGGGGCAGAGAGAGAGGGAGACACAGAATCGGAAACAGGCTCCAGGCTCTGAGCCATCAGCCCAGAGCCTGACGCGGGGCTCGAACTCACGGACCGCGAGATCGTGACCTGGCTGAAGTCGGACGCTTAACCGACTGCGCCACCCAGGCGCCCCAAGAGGCAGTTTTAATGTAAAGCAGTGAATGCAATGTTGCCATAGGAGGGCCAAGGGAAAGTTACAGAGCTGAGCACGGAAACCAACCCAATTTGCAGAGGTGGGGTGGTCAGAGTCCCTGGGAGAAGACGCACCTGAGTGGAGGTTGAAGGGGTGAGTGGCAGCTGGGCAAAGGGGATGGGAGTGACAGAGTTCTTGGCAGAAGAAACAGGATTTGCAAAGCACAGGTCGGGGCAACAGCAGGATACGGTGAATGCCAGGACCCACAAGCAGCGTGGTGGTGCAGACGTTTAAACAGGAGGGTGAGAAATGGGGCAAAATAGGCTTGAGTAATAGGATGGAAGCAGATAGCAAAGGAATTCCATAAAGAAGGCCTTGGACTTCACCCTCTGGGTGGTGGTGAACCCTGGCAGATGTGGAGCGTTGGAATGACACAACCAGAGTGTTTCCTTAGAAAAGATTCTTCTAGAGACTGAGCAGGAGGAGCCTGTCAGGAGCCTGGAATCAGGGAGACCAGGAAGAGCATCTCTCAAGGCAAAGGTTGGCAAGGAAACTGAGTAGACCCAGGGACTGCCTGGGTGCAGGTGGCAAAAGGGAAAAGAGCTACGGATGGTGTAGCGGGCAGAAGAGAGAAAATCGGGCAGACGTCTTTTTTATCTCCAGCAAAAGATGATGAATTTGATTTCTGACATGAGTTTGAGCTGTATATACGGGATACACAGGCTGAAATGTCAGTCTAAAATCTTGTAGGACTAGTCTGGGTAAGAGACCAGGGTTCTAGGGCCAACAGCCATAAAGCTGTGCCAGCATGAAAAGTCCCAGGCAGACTGCAATGGAGATAAAAGAGGTGGGCAGAGGAAGGACCCCTGGAAAACACCGATATTTAAGAGGACGACAGAGGAAGAGGCTGTTACAAAGACAGAAGCAAAAGTCAAAGAGCTGGAGAAGCAGATGTTGAAAAAGCCAAGGGAACAGAACTTCGAGAAGCTGTGAGTGAGTGACCATCACCATCACATGCAGTAGAGGAAGGTCCACAGAGTTGCGGGATGAAAAGTGTGCACCTCATTTAACAATTAGGAGGCCGTAAGTATGCATCCTGGTTAGACTTCGTGGTTGCAGACAACTGAATCCACTCAAGTTATTTTAAGCAGAAAGGTATTTATTAGAGGGGATCTGTGTACACCATCTCCAGGAGGCCACAGACACAGGTTTGGATGTCTTTCCACCGGAAACAGTGAGTCGCCAGGACCAACACCCATCCTCATCACAGGACCGTTATGGGGGAAACCCACTCTGCCACCGCTTCACTCAGTCCAGAGCCTGTGACCAGTTACTAGAACCTTCACCACAGATGAACCAGATGAAGAAATGCTTCAGCCACCGTGCCTACCAGAGCTGCTCTTCCCAAGGGCAGCTTCATCCTCGGACGAACTTCCTCCATGTCACCTAACGGAATGCTCACCTCCAGACTTCGGAGAGCTCACCGTCCCACTACCTACGTCATCCACAAACGATACTTCTGCGCAATGTAAAATGAAGATGGAGTCCAAAAAAGCAAGAATAATCTTTATTCCTTGGAAACACATTTGTAAAAATGGATCACTAAGATTAAAAGATTCAGAACACATTTATTTGTATGTGGCACAAACACTGAGGATCAAAACATCTGCTACAACAGAATACACCTGTAAACAGATTATCTTAGGAAGAGTTTGTCGGTGAAGGACTCCGCCGTGCAAGGCCTGGGCCCCTCCTGCTGGACAGATTTTTGTGGTAACCAAAAATAGATCAGATTTTAGCAATAAAGTGTCTTAAGAGATGTCAACACATTTTTTTAAAAAAGGCTTACAGTGGGCCAAATTACAATTACATATACTTAAATGGCATAAGAATCGTTTTTCACAAAAAGACCAATGAAAAATTATCTCAGGTTTACCAAGGAAAAAAAAAAGTCTGATTTGTGGCTTCAAATGGGGGGGTGGGGTGGGGAAATAAATATTTTGGTACAAGTTCTACCCTAAAAGACAGCCCATTGATAGCTGGTACTACAAAATGTACAACACCTATCCCATCCTATTCTACAGAATGCTTTGGCACAGCTTCATTAAAATCTTACACACTTTAATTTGAGCCATAAATGTTATCTTGGATTTCATGTTGCTTTTTAAAAGAGTTAAGTCCAGGGTAAAAACCAAGCCTCAAATTCTATAAATTCTGACAGTGTGTGTTCACAATTGTGTCTTCTGAAATCATGCAAGTTAGCAGCACCGATCAACAATTGAAAAAAAATTATTCTTGTACTTGAGCAACAAATTCTATCAAAAAGGGATGCTATGCAATTTATGATTAGTAAAACTGCTAAGATTCAATGTGCCTGAACTGCTTTAAGATCAGAAATTCAAAGCCTCCCTGCATTTATGTAACAAGTTATATACGTTCTTGCACTTCCGAAAGCAGTAGCCCTCTGTTAGAGAAGGGAAATTTGCAGTTTTCCTATGAGCAATTTAGTTTGAATGTTACATCCTCAGACTAAAAATATTAACTTTTAATACGATCACAGAATTTTAGAGCTGGAAGGAGCTTGGCAATCACTTAGTCCTACCCACTCTTTCCAGATGGGGGAAAAGGAGGCCAGCAAAGGAGAAAGGCTTGTCCACAATCTCACAACGGCCAGGACTGGGCCCCAGGGCTGTATGGTACTCTACAAAGAGCTCTCTTCCTAAGTTCTTCTGGTTTTATTTGGTCCCATTCATTAAATAACAGAGAAATACCAAATACACAGCAATATGATAAACATAGACTTTTGCTCCAAATTTTAAATCAGAATATTAAAACGATTCCTGAGCCTTTCACTACCTTCATTTTATTGAGAACGCAGTCAACAGTAAATTGCGACTACTGATTGTGGAGATTTTCAAATATGTACATGGACTCCAGAAACACCTTTCAGAACTATTCCTTAAGGACACTTTTGCGGACGCGTCTGTGTGATGGCAAGACATGTTTCATGGAATGTAATGAAACCATGCTGGTGAACAGAGGTGAGATGTGTCAGTCTTTCAAAGTGCAGTCATGAGTTTATCTCGGTACATCATACTTTGCACTCCTCCTAAGTTCTTCTGGTTCTGGTCGTGGACATAATCGAAACGGCCGCCACTTCCACTGGCCGACGTTTCCCAGTGTGGCCTGTCATCCTGAAAGCATGGCCTGTTTTGTTGGCAGAGTGAATGGTTAGCGGGAGGGATGGAAGAAAATTCAGAAATGTGAGTGAAACAACACAAGCACGAGGCAAGCGGGCGGGAAAAACCATGAACCATGTGAATGGGGATGGTTTCCAAGCTGAAATGAGTGGATTTGCTCAGGTATGTTTAAAATTCGGATGCAGGTAATCTACCAACTTCCAAGTGGAGAAAAGCTCGGTTGCGGCCATACCACATTTCTCAAAGGGCACCTTGAGGATCCCTAGTCTGGGGGAAGTCAGGTGAAAAAGGTTCCTTTCCCAGGCACTTCTCGGGGCTGTGACCATGCTACGGTGCCCTGTGAGTGCCTTAGGCAGCGTTTACCAGAGCCTAGGACCAATGAACTCTGTATCTCAGGCAGTGCTTCTCCAACTCTGGAGAGCCTGGTAAAACACGGACTGCGGGGCCCCACCCCCAGAGATCCTGACCCAGTAGGGCCCGGGTGGGGCAAAGAATGCATCAGCAAGCTCCCAGGTGAGGCGCACTGTTCCAGCCTTCCTCGGAATCCCCACTGCTAAGTGCTGGGCAAGGTCATGCCTCAGAAGGAAAACTAATGTGACAAAACAGGCCAAAAGAAGTGTAAAATTCTGTAAAAACAAGGTTAATAAAAATAGCACTTCTAGAAATCTCTTCTGTTTCTTATGTCTGGAAAATAAACTGCCTTCGCAATACACAGAAACATTTAGAATTATTAGTCCACTAGGCTGACTAGCTTTAAAAAGCTACCCAAATATCAAGTGCTTACGATCAAACAGCACTGCTCTCCTCCAAGGTCCCCCCAACAAAAGTGGCAAGAATTCTCAAGAACTAATTGCTCTCATTTGCCTTACTCCAAATGGATTTATTTCCATCATTTCATTCTCCGTACTTTCTCAAGCAGCAAGGCTAGCAACCTTACCAAGAAATAACTTTATGCAAAGTGAATTCACCAACAGAAAGAGCTTCACACATAAACACCAATTAAGACTGATCTAAAATTCAAATCTTAAAAGGAACGTTTGCCTTTACAAAGCTAGCGTTAAAACACTCTCGAGCCTAACTAGAAACCCAGCAAGGCAGGTGCCAGTTTACTTGGAAAGGACTGTGGTAGGGTTAGGGCAGAGGTGAGTAAAACAGAGCCCTCAGGCTAAATCCCACTCACCATCTGCTTTGGTAAATAAGTTTATTGGAATGCAGCCCTGCCCATTCACTTCTGTCTGAGGCTGCTTTGAAGCTACAAGAGCAGAGTTGAGTAGTTGTGACAGAGAGCACAAAGCTGAAAATATTGATTATGTGGCTCTTAACAGAGAAAGTTTACTGACCCCTAGGTTCAGAAAAAAGATCCACAATGACAAAAAGCAAACCCCCACTCCATCCCTGAAAAAAAGTCCTTTCAAAAAACCCACAACAAAAATCCCCAAGCTCAAAGCATATTTTTAGTAACCGAATTCTTGGGACAGGAAAATGTTACTTAGAAATTTTAAGCAACATTTCTAACACAAAACCAAACCAAAAATATCTAAGGTTAGAATGACTGAAAAAACAAAAAACAAAACCCAATTCATTTTCATTTCATAAAGCAGAACTTTGGTAAATCCAGACTCATCACTGGCTTCTTTTGCTCTGCAAATTATTCATCTCTGCCATGACACAGCAGCTCTTAACCGTTGTTTCCGATGCAGACTTTCGATTCACAACGAGGCAGAATTTGAGCCTTTCCGGAGAAAGGGAGAACTTTCAAGTAAGTACAGCTCCGTGAGCTCAAGCACTTACCTTACATTTGGAGAGTGAGGGTGCCACCGAGGCTGGCTGGGGTGGATATTGGGATGGTATTGAGGCTAGAAATGAAATACCAAACTTGATTATTCAATGACCTTTTGATTTCAATGGTCTTCATTTAGTTTCTCTTTTACTGGCATCCAGCTGAGGGGCCCAGGGCTGTGACTGGAAAGGCTATAACCAAACCCTGGATGGGCGGTGGCTTCCCAGGACGATCACGTTTCCCCTATGACAAAGGCAGGGGGGCTGGAAGGCTGCCCTCGGAAGAAAGGGGAAAGCATCTGTCTGGGAAGGGTCCCCAAGAGCGCCCAGGACAGGCAGTATTCATCTCTCCCAAGGGAACAGACGGAGGACACCCAAGATATGGGGTGAATGGTAGGCAATTTCTTTCTTCAGAAACAATTTTTGTCATTGCTGAAGATGACGACAACCGTGTGTAACAGTGACATCTGCAAACACAAGACAACTGGATGGGGACATTAAGTCAGCAGGATTGTGGGCGAACACCTTCTCCCTTGTTTAAGCAATAAGAATAATTTTCTAAAATGTGATCCAAAACCTAGTACCAAACCTCGCCGCCCACCTGGCCGTCACCAAAAACAAACAAAACCCCAAACCATTCAGAGCACTGATTATTCTGATACAACAGAAGGAAAGAAGGAAGGAATTTGTCCATTCAAAAAATGGATCCAGATTGATGACTCACAGAACGAGCAGGAGTGAAGACAAGGCAGGCCTGGCTGGGTGACGGGACTGTCTACCGCCTCTGGCCTGTAGAGGGCGGTGGCTCCAGGCAAGGCCAGAAGCCACGGGGCTTCTCAAGGCTAAACTTTCTGTGGAGCACATGAAACCCTCCTGACGTTTAAGTCACTACAGTCTTGCCACCATTATTCTTTTAATTATTTCTTCCCCTTCTGCTCCTTCCCCTGCTGTTTTGGTTAATAAGCAGAGGCCTGTTCTGTATTATGGAAAATTCTCAGTAATTCTGTTCATTCAGTTTTCAGGAAACTGAGATGCCCTCCCTGCCTATTCTGTATTCTAGTGAGCTCTCTCCTTCAGAGCTGCCTGTCAGCAAGCTAAGTGTGCAGCCCCCTGCACAGGCTACGGGAAAAGGGAATCTGGAGAAAAGATCTCAGGAGCAGACGCTGAAAGCTGACCTCTCTTAGGGAGACAAACACCTAGAGTTTAGATGTGCCCATAGCTGAAATGCTTCCAGTGTTTTGGTCACACAGCCAGGCCCCAAATGAGGCTCCTGGCTGCATCTTCAACAAAAGGGAATAATGTAGAATAGAAATGGACCTTCTGTTCCACTCCCTGTCTTCAAACACAAGCAAATCAGATTCATTAGGGAGAGGTGGGTACCTCATCCATAAAGACCTGGAAGGATATTCCCAAACCTTCCTTGATCTCCTTCGGTAATTTATTCACACTCTAAAGCTGTCAAGCAGCATTTTTAAATGTTAACCCAGATGGTCATTGGGGCAGTTTTTTCCCCTGGGGATAATTGGAAATATATATGTGCATTTTTGCTTGTCACAATGACTGCAAAATTACCTTTTAACTACTGGGCAGAGAAGAGGAAAGCTAAGCATCTGTAACTCTTGGGACAGTCCCAACAATGAAGAACTGTCCCTCCCCAAACGCCAAGAGATGTCCTTATCAAAACCACAGAAATCTATCCTTTGCAGTTGGCTAGTCTCACTGAGCTCACAATAAGACAGATGTTCCATACTCCCATTCTCCCGAAAACCCTTCTCGGCACTCAAGCCTTTATCAATCAGGCCACTTCTCAGGACGTTCTCTTCCCGCTCAATTCATTCCCAAACCTTGACAGAGCAACACGTAACCTCCAAGATGGCTAAGGTGTGGGGGACCAGTGGTTGCCAAAGATGTTACAAGAACAGTTTTCGTGCATGTGAGTTCCGTGAACAACTTCCTCCGTATTCACTCTGAGCAGGGAATAATGGGCTTTGTTTTCATTTTTTTTCTTGCCTTCAAGCAGGGACCGCCCGTCCACAACTCTTTCCTTCCCCCACAGCTAGCCAGTCACACCCGAAAATTTCTCCAAACCAAAAAGCTGATCTGTGACTGAGAAGATTCAAGAACCTAAAAAAGACAAGATCGGGAAACCTAGCTTTTCCCCTACCAGGTTCAAAGCACTTTTTACATGTTATTCCCCCCAAACTCAGAAGTCGTGCCCAGATTCTACACATTGGGAATATGATTTCATGTATGGAAGATGATATGGCAAAATTCTTCTGAAACATAATTTGGAGACCTCGTAAAAGTCATGTACGTTAGGATCCCACCCCCATCGAAAAATTAATATCTACGGTAACAAAAGATCAGGAAAGACACTAAACCAGAACAAACGCTCCCAGGTGACCTCATGGAGTAGCTTCTTGTGACATCCGAAACCAGACTGTGATGGAGGAAACCTGAGCGTAATGTCCTTGGACAGAACCCGCCCAGGAAAAGAGAAATGGCCCCAAGTGAGGAGGCCATCAGACACGACTGCTGCCTCTAGGCACAAACCTACTAAGTGAGGGACACGCTGTCAGCACAGCTCATCAGAACCCCCTTAGCAGCTCTGAAGCTCTCTGATGCCCAGAACTATCTGTCCCTAGAGCATCTGATTGTTCAGCCCAGGGTGAGGCCCAAGCACCGGCCATGTTTTTAAAGCCTGCCTGATGGTTTTAACATGCAGTGGGGTTGAAGACCACTGGTGTTGGTGATTTCCAGTTATGAGGATCAGAGAAGGCTCTGTGGAGGAGGCGGCTTCTGAGGGGACTCTGGAGGGGATTTTAATGCACAGACAAGTGAGGGGATTTCAGGCAGACAAGCATGGAAACGGGAACAGTGGGAGGAAATTCTGGGGGCACCGATTATGTGATTCTTTGAGAGTTGAACATATGATGTATGATAAGGAGCAGAGAGGAGGAAGGCAATAAATGTAGAAAACCAAGTTGGAGCCAGGTTGCAGAAGGCTGTGAATGGCCAGCAAGAGCCACCCCCAGGTAACTGTGAGTGGGTAGGCGGGCAGGCGGTGAGGGCCCTGGTTGGCCACCCTGTAAAAGAGCATATCACGAGACACAGAAACCTATCTGTGCTCCTTCTGCAGGAAACAGGCCTGGCACAATGCTTTACAAAGTAGGTTCTGGAAACCAGTGCTCCACTGATAACAGATACACTATCAAAAACAGGCAGGTAGGTGAGAAGCTAGCTTTTTTTGATTGGGGGAGGGGGTGTTGAATATCAAATGATTTGGGGAGACAATGGATTAAAAAAAATAAAACGTTATCTTTTTTGCAGGATTTCTCAGTACTTTTGAAACCCCAGCGGAGACTGTAAGATCCAAGAAGGGGAATGAAGGACACATCTCCCAAACGTGTGACTGAGACACCCTTTCCTGGAGGCACATCTCAAGGGACTCATGTTCCCTAGGCCTAGAACACGCTGACAAAACATGGCCTCACTTGAGCGCTCCTAAGAGGTTGTGTTTGACCACCCAGAAACTTAAACATATGTTTCTGTGGTTTGCCAGTTGATAAGATTAAGAAAAAATAGGCAGCTGAAATGACCAAGAGGGGCCAGGAGTCACAGAGGAAGGTTCTCCTCTCACCGTTTTCTCAAAAAAACAAAAAAACCAAGCCCCCCCCCCACCCCACAACCAACAAAAAGCATGTTATTATTTCTTCAAAATCTGACTATAAGCATAATAACTACTTGATGTAGAAAATTTTGAAATTTTAAGAAGTATTCAAGAAAGTCTTTAAAAGCAGTATCTCACCTGGTAATTATGGACTTCAGGATTTGTTTTAGAGCTATAGAAAAGAAGGGAAAAATTGTAATGTAACAGGTTGTAAAGCGGCACTGTTAGTGATTTTTTAACGATCATAAATCTTAAACACCACCTACACTGTTAGGAACTTTCACGAACACCGCTTCTTTTTGGTTATTAGCTGTTTACATGAACATATAACCAAGGAAACCAAACACCAACTTCCATTCGTCACTTTCGAGCTCACAAACTGAAACACAAAGGTAATACTCCAGAATCCTGCTTGCCACGCTTTGGTGACAAAAAGGAGGTCCTTTCAGTTGGGACACACCAAGTACTTTTAGCTCCCATTCCAGGTCTGCGCTGGCACTGCTGGGTGGCACCAGACGGCTCCAGTGACGCCCAGAGCTTTTTCCAACTGAAGGGAGAGCTGAACATCTACCGGCCGTTTTTGAACATCTACCGCTATGGGTCCCACTGCTATGAACAATGCCACGATCCGGCCACCACTGTGGAACGCTCATTCCATATAAGGCTCTGTACTGGGAGCTCCACATCTGTTACTATTTAATCCGTACCACAAGGCTATGAGGTCAATAACTGGTACCACCTCATTTTACAGATAAAGGAAAGGTTGCCTAACAGAGAAGTTGGGAAACCTGCTCAGGGTCAGTCAGCTACGCAGTCAGTGGCAGAGCTGGGACTGGAATGGGTATCTGCTCCATCTCAGAGCCCACCTTCTTTCCACGGAGTCCAGCTGGCTCCCTGACGGTCCGAGCAAAGGTACCACGCTCCTCATGCACGATCCTATTTTGGTGGACTCACAAGTAAAACTACTCTGGTTAAACAACTATACGTACTCACATATATGGGCAGAGAATCCCAGGCTGGCTTTGCACTTAAAACACATGTGTTTCCTAAGTAAGGCTGGCATCCGCCAGGAGAAACACAAACAATCACGGCACCATCGTTGGGCTACGTGGCTAGGGTGGTGTGCTCGAAATCAAGGTTTATTGCTTCAACAATGAGAGAAACATTTTACTGTTATGAGTCTTGCTTGGGGTCTAAATGGCTCTGTCTTCCAGAAAGGCCAGTGCACCGAGCCAGGCTCTGGGCCAGATTCACCTCCAGCTGGATTTTATCTGGAAGGTTAAGTGTTCTGCAAGGTGCAATTTTTCTGGTATCACCTCTGCAGCCCAGAGCGCAATTTCATCCCTGGCTCCCACAGCAATCCTACTCACCCCGGGATCCCACAGGCTGCGAAGAGCAATTGAACAGCTGCGAACAGTGGTTATTAGCTCATTTGTTCCTAAAGGGTATATTTACTGGGTTTTTTTGTTCCTGGTGGATACTTTTTTTAAGTTTGTTTTGGTTCCCAATATATATAATCTCCACTAGATGCTCAATATATATATAATCTCCACTAGATGCTAAAAGGAAAATATAATTTTATTAGGGAAAAACAAAACAATCGCTTCCTTAGCAAAGGAAAGAAATGTTGTAACTCACAGGCCCCTGAGAATTAAAAGCAAGATACACTGACAGGTGGAGAAAGGTGCAAATGCTTCTAGCATACTACCCGCAGCAGGGATCCTAGAGAAGGGCCAGCCCACAGGCCTACAATGAACCCATGTGGGAGCCCCTCCCTCGGGGGGCCAGGGTATGCTCCATGGCAGTTCAACAGGACTCTGCAGCCCTTCTTCAGGTGCTGAGAACTGAACCCAGACACAAGAGTCGGCCGCCTGCCTCCTCACAGAATGGCACTGCAGGCGGAGCCTGGAACCAGAGACACAGGGCTGAGCTCCAGCTGTGTGATACAAGGGGCTGGTTATGTTCCCTAGCGCGCTTCGGGGCCCTTGCGGGTGTCTTGTGGCTGCCTGGGGGACAGGGGTCAGATGTCAGAGGAACAGCAGGCACCAGCCCTTTCCTCCCTGCCTGGCTCCACCCAGGGCAGCTCCACTTTTGTCTGTTCTCTATATTGGACTTCCAGGTCAGGTTTCTTCCGGGGGGCGAAAATCAGAGACTCAAAAAGTTAGGGCAAACACTGATCTAGCCCAAACTCCTTGTTTTCAGTGAGAAAAAGGAAGCCCAGCAGGAAGACCTAAGGCCCCCGCGCTGGGTTAGAGCAAGGCTGGGACGAGGCGGGAGGCCTTCTGGTCCCTTGGCCTGCACCCTCATCACCAACCAAGGCCTCTGGCTTATCCGCTCCTCCACATGCCGGGCTCTGCCCGAGTACAGGTGCAGGGCACATGGCACAGTCAACTTGTGTTCATCTCTAAGACCTCCCCAGCAGTCTGAGACCCGTGTGCCTGGGAAGACCAAGGGGCTGACTAAACTGGGCTGCCAGTGCCTGGAGCTTGGATACCAGGGCCGAAGGAATGACAGCCTGTAATTCTCCAGCATGAGAGAGCAGCTGTCCACCTAGGTCAAAACTCACATAAGCAGTTGTTTCAGAGAGAGAAAAAGAGGCAAGTGCAAGATGGGATGGTGGTTCCCACACACTAGAATCACCTGGGACTTAAAAAAAAAAAAAAAAAAAAAAGCAAAAAACCCTAGGTGCGTGAGTCCCCTGCCCAGAGACTGATTCAATGAGCCTGGGGTATGGCTGGGCTGAGGGGGACGTTTCAAGGCTCACCAGGAGATTCCATGTACAGGAAAGATCAAGAACACCTGTGCTGGGGGAGGGGCTGGCAAATCACACCCATGGGCCAAATGTAGCCCACCTGCATTTATGAGTAAAGTTTTACTGGAACGCAGCAGCCTTGTCCTTTCATTTACGGACTGTCTATGGCTGCTTTTGTGCGCCAACCACAGAGCTGAGCAGTCATGAAAGAGACAGCATTGCCTACAAAGTCCCAAGTATTTACTATCTGGCACTTCACAGGAAAAGTTTGTTCACATCTGTGCTGGAGTTTCAGTCTTGTGACATGTTCTTTTTTCTGCACGAAATTCAATAAACGTGTTTCGTAAAGGTTTTCTACACTGTATGACCGTAAAATCTGCACATCACTGAGCGAATCCAGCATTTGCTCTCACGGAGCTTTCGCTCAAGAGCATGGCCTTTCTTTCCCATCACTGCCTGCAATGCCATCAGCACAGTGCGCTGTACACATTCCTCTCACCTTCATCACCCACTGTTGTAATAAACAAAGCACAAAGCTACACAAACAGAGCAGCTGTGTTTTAAAAAAGAAAAAAAAAAAACGGTCTTGGAACATTCCATTGTGTACTTATTGAGAACCAGGAGGATGGTATAGTCAGGCAGCAGAAAAAGCAGGGGAAAATCATCAGGTGACTCACTCTGTGGTTTAATTGTATTAAAGAAAAAGTCAACATTGCAAATAAAGACGATAATTAGAAGAGCTGTACCCCAGAGTCTGGGGGCACTTACCAGAACTGAGCCGCTATCACTGGGTTGCTTGCTTTAAAGGAAAAACAGAAAGGTATGCCATCTTAGAGAGCTGTATCACTTTTTTTTAATCACGTGATGACAATGACTAGGGTGGAGATTTCTGTGGTTGCAGCGGGGTCCCTCCCCAGGAGGCAGAATTTCCACATTAGCTCCTTCTTTCTGGAGGAAAAGTCTCTTTTCCACTGTGCCAAGCCCTCCAATTCACTCAGCGGATGCCGAGCATGGTCCCAGGGCCAGGTGCTCTCAGATACAGAAATGAGAGGCAATTCTGGCTCTCAAGGGGTTCACAGTCTTGACACAGAGACAGAGAGGTGTGTGAAATCAAAGACCGGAGAAGGGGATGATAGAGGCTGAAATATACGCCTGACAGTACTGGGAAGCTCAGGGCAGACTTTTGTAGCTGGGGCAGGATGTGAGTCTGTGGAAGGGACCATGGACAGAGCTAAAGCTTGTTTATCTAGACTCCCATTTCATTTAGGTGGCTTGGTCGGTTGAGCATCTGACTTCCCCTCAGGTCATGATCTCACGGTTTGTGGGTTTGAGCCCCGTGTTGGGCTCTGTGCTGACAGCTCAGAGCCTGCAGCCTGCTTCGGATTCTGTGTCTCCCTCTCTCTCTGCCCCTCCCTCCCTCACACGCTCTCTCTCTCTCTCTCTCTCTCAAAAATAAACATTTAAAAAAATTTAAAAAGATGTAGCACAGAAAATCATTAAAAGCTTCACAGAGATGCCAGAACTCTGGCTGGGAAAAAAATGCCAGTAACACAAAAGAAAAAAAGAGGATGGAGACTGGGAAAGAAAGTAGAGGAGAATCAGGGAACCTATGGTCTAGAAGAGGTCCAAAGCCACCCATGGGTCAAGACATAGGACACACCCTCCCCTCTGCAGTGGCCACACCAAGGGGCCTTTCCCTTTGTGCCTGCACACGCCTCCAGGGACTGGAAGCCCAGTACAGTCTTGAGATGGCTCTATCTTTTTTTTTTTTTTTTTTCAACGTTTTTTATTTATTTTTGGGACAGAGAGAGACAGAGCATGAACGGGGGAGGGGCAGAGAGAGAGGGAGACACAGAATCGGAAACAGGCTCCAGGCTCCGAGCCATCAGCCCAGAGCCTGACGCGGGGCTCGAACTCACGGACCGCGAGATCGTGACCTGGCTGAAGTCGGACGCTTAACCGACTGCGCCACCCAGGCGCCCCAAGATGGCTCTATTTTTGACAGCACTATTAGGAACTTCTTCCTTACTTGGAGTGTTTCTGGATAACACTGATCCCATGGACCGCAGGCAGCAAGCAGAAGGCTTGACAGGGAAGCAAGTCCTTCCCTCTCTCCCCCACTGCATCACTTGTCGCTCCCAGTTCCTGCAGTCAATCACCTTCATCCACCATCACCCTTCTCTGGGCACACCCCCAATCCTCTCACCCTCTGGTCTTTCTTGAAGGTGAGGCCATATTTCCTGGGCACTGGCCATTTTTTTCTCCACTAAAGCAGCCAAGAATGACTTTAGAGAGCTTCTGGCTGCTGTGCTATTAAACCATTGGTTCAAAAACGGGGGTACCTGGGTGGCTCGGTTGGTTTAGCTTCCAACTTTGGCTCAAGTCATGATCTCACTGTTTGTATGTTCGAAACCCGATGTCAGGCCCTGTGCTGACAGCTCGGAGCCTGGATGGAGCCTGCTTCAGATTCTGTGTCTCCCTCTCTCTCTGCCCCTCCCCAGCTTGTGCTCTGTCTCTTTCTCTCGCTCTCTCAAAAATAAAAAAACATTACAAGTTTGGTTTAGGGGGATGCCTGGGTGGCTCAGTTGGTTGAGCGTCCAACTTCAGCTCAGGTTATGATCTCGCAGTCTGAGAGTTCGAGCCCTGCATCGAGCTCTGTGCTGACAGCTCAGAGTCTGGAGCCTGCTTTGGATTCTGTGTCTCCCTCTCTTTCTGCCCCACCCCCTGCTTGTGCTCTGTCTTTCTCTGTCTCTCAAAAATAAATAAACGTTAAAAAAAATTTTTTTTTAATTTGGTTTAGGGAATAGCTACTACACTTAAAAAAAGAAGAGTCAGGCACTTAACCAAATGAGCCACCCAGGTGCCCCACAAGGTTAAAGATTCTAGAAGGGAGTGAAGTATAGGTACAGTTCTGACAAAGGCCCACTAAGTCCTGAGTGATACAAGAAAAACCTATGACTAAGTGATATGTAGGAGGGGGTTCCAGGGGTTGAGAGTTCAGAGGCCATGCCATGAAAAAGCCCACAATTCAGTGCTAAACTAGGTGTCCTGAAGGGAGAAACAATCAAGTGTAGGCAGAGAAGAGCTAGGAGGTAGGATGTGGAGGCCAAGTTTAAACAAGCCCAGCTTGCTCATTTGCCAACTGGTCCTGTATTGGGTACCAGCCTTCAGAAAGGTGTGAAGCTATAGTAGTAAATGACAGACTAAGGCTCAGGGAGTTCTGAAAAGGGGGGAGGGGAAGGCATCCTAAGTCCAGGCTAAATTCAAGGGCAGGACATGCATGGACTAACTGCAGGTACGGAGTCCAGGACTTAAAATTTCTGGATCTTGGGGCGCCTGGGTGGCGCAGTCGGTTAAGCGTCCGACTTCAGCCAGGTCACGATCTCGCGGTCCGTGAGTTCGAGCCCCGCGTCAGGCTCTGGGCTGATGGCTCGGAGCCTGGAGCCTGTTTCCGATTCTGTGTCTCCCTCTCTCTCTGCCCCTCCCCCGTTCATGCTCTGTCTCTCTCTGTCCCAAAAATAAATAAAAAAAAAAAAAAAAAAAAAAAATTTCTGGATCTGCTCTTAGTGGCCAGAATTCTGGTTAGCATGAGACTGGTGTCCCATTTGAAACTGTAAGACAGAGGAGAGAAGGACTGTTTTTCCCTCTAAGACACAGCATCATTCATCTGGGCAAAAAAAACATGGTAACCTATGATATTCCTGAGGTCCCAGGTACAACGGAAGTGAAGAGGCACAAGAAAAGAAGGATGAAAAAGGGGGAGAAGATGAACACGTCCAATGGTCAAAATTAAAGACAGCGGACGGCAAAGGTGGCCTGGTTCCCATTAAGAGAATCCCTCCCACTGGGGTTTTGTCAAAAGCTTCAGAATGACAAGAGTAGAAGAGTAGAATGTTCCTTTAAGAACTGCTTTACCAAGCTAAGTTCCTTGGGGCTTAACCAACTACATCATAACATAAAATGCCAAGCAGAATGAAAAGCACACCACCTTTGAATGTCGAATGTCTCCGGGAGGGATAGCGTTTACTAGGCTTCCGCTCAAAGGTGCTGGTTCTCCGTAACCTGGCCCCATGTGTGGCTTGATACTCTGTCCGCCCACTGGAAAGTAAATATTTTATTGCATGTTACCAGTGTCAGAATATCAGTACATTATACATATTTGGAAGCGCACTTCTGTTTTCAAAAGCTCCAATGTAAATTTCAACTTATCGTGAACTCGTTTGGTAAAGACACACACTAAATTTAGCCTTCCATTTAGCAATAAAATCACCTCTGCCAAATCCAAGCTGTATGACAGGGGCAGATATTTCCACGAAGAGACAAAGTCCGCAATTTAGGTACCAGTCACTTGGCTGCACAAACCAGGCAGGTCCAAGTACTTGCCACATCTGACTGAGCGCACAATGATTCACAAATCAAATAACCTTTCATAACACACATTACGTAGACATTTAAGTCTTTTAAAATGCTGTTACCGGTGACCTCTTAACTAAACCCTGGCTTTCCTTACTATGCCAGGGGAATCATTACTTCTTTCACCAAGGCTTTCTGGGTTTTAAGCAAGGTAGCTTCCGGGAAGTATGCTGTTTTTATCTGATTGATCACTGCTTCATTCCGGCCCTACTCTCGGTTGATGATTTATCACACGGAAGGGGACACTTGCCACCTGCTCTAAGTGCCTCCAAGGGGCAACCTTGTCTCCAAACTCCCCTTCCTTCTTCTGGAGGGTGCCTGGTCTGGACCAAATCCTGGGGGAGTTTCCTCCAAGGATGGAAAAGTCTGCCTTGGCAACCACCCCAACAGCCATTTCCTTGCACGGTAGATAAATCTGAAAAGAGCACATCTTTTGGCATATGAAAGGGCATTCAAGGACATGCCATGTGTGGGCAGAGGTTATGAAACCATGTGAAATTTTAGAGCTTATAACAGTGATTCTCAGATCTGTAAACAGGCCTCAGAAATCAACCCTGGGAGGGCACTTAAAATGCACATTCCCAGGCCTTATTCATGAATGCACATGGGTGCACCCATTGATTCTGATTACAAGGGTCCCAGATGAGGTCATAAATCCCCGTTTTTAATAAAACCCCAAGGAGGTTTCACGTCTCTTGAAAGACATGGCCTTACAATCGTTAAGTAAAAATATGTGAACAATTAAATTCTCCATGTTTTCAAGGTCTCTTCAGATTCCAATATCTACCGAGCCTATCCGGGATCCCCTGCACACACATGGGAGGACATCTGCTCTCATTCTTAATCATCGACACATTTCTTGATGCCGGCACACGAAAGGCAAGAGAGGAGGGGTTGGAACAGAAGCCCCAGATCGTCTGGGGTTGACTCGCAGCTCTGCCACTTACTGTGACGCTGGGCAGATTGTGTAACCCCTCAGCCCTGGCTTCCTCATCTGTACAGTGGAGATAGTCAGAGGACCTAGCTCATTAAGTCTGCAGGGAGGATTATACACGGGTTCATGAAAAGCTCTAGCACAGCTTGTGTTCTACGTCTGCCTCACCCACTACGGCAGCCACCCACCTCACGTGCACTGAGCACTTGATGTGTGGTGAGTGAGACAGAGGAACCACATTTTAAAATTTACTTAATATTAATCTCAATGGCCACACTATCTACTGTTTGAGATGGCATAGGTCCAGCTACATGTCAGCTATTAACAATTTTGTTATTAGCCCCATTTTATCAATGAGGGCACGGAGGCTGAAACAGCTCCGGGGGCTCAACCAAAGGTCAGATCTTACGAAAGAAGCAGGAACAGGACACCCGACTCAAGCCTCCGGACACACAGATCCATTCACAAAAAGCATCACTGCTGCCCTCCTTCGAAACACGGCATCCACGTTGTAGAAACCAGTGCCCACCTGAATCTGAAGCGAGACCCCAGCCGGATGAAGTCTGATCTGTTCGATTTGCTATTCCCCGGCGTCCGCAGGCGGAAGAAGGCGTGATGCTCGACCGCACATTTCCAGAGGTGCTTACAGGTCCTGGCGCTGTCCAGCCGGAAGACAAACGTGTGCTCTTGCTCCCGTCCCTTTGAGGGGAAGCACAAGGTTCGCGTCTCAGTGGGGGCCAGGAACATCAGTGAAGGATTATTTGCAGCAAGGAGGACAGCCAGGAGCGAGGCTTACCTGATCATCATCCTCCACTACCACCAATGTCAATTTGCTCTTTTTAAAATCCATCTTGGTAATTTTTGGCCTGGTCAGAGAGAAAACATTTTAAAAGTACAATCCGCAGGAAAACTATCTACACAAACAGCAGTTTTCCTTTCTACTTTTTAAGCTTAGATTTGCTACAGAAATCATTCACTCATTCAAGCGTGATTATCCAGAAGTCAGTGCTACTGCCAAACACCCGCAAGTACGGGAGCATGGTGTGTTTTTAAAGCAAATCTCGGGGTTGCAAATATCCCTCAATAATCATCCATCACATAGAATTCCACCACAAAATAGGAAAAGACATTTTTAATATTAGACAAAACTAAATTACCAAAAGAATAAGCCTATTTTGTTAGCTCCTTCAAAGATTAATATGCCTGTCGGGGTCAGTCCAAGAGAATATTCACAGCCATCTCTTCCCTACAAATAAACGAAGTGACAATCGGTAGAGGGTTCTAACAGGTCGTCACAGAGCAGAATGCAAAACAGTTTCCTCACCACGTTACTTTGTTTGCACATAGTTTACGCATGGCTCAGTCACAGCGAAACCCAAGAAACCCCATTACTTAAACGCACACGGTTCTTACCCTGACAACGTGCATGTCTACCCCATACATTTCCAGCCACTTCGCTTTATTCAGATAGGACAGTTCCGCCTGGGCAGGGCTCTTTCCCCTTAGAAAAACCAATGGAAATACATGTAAACTGCAGCTCGTACACCCACAGAATTCTGAAGGGCACAGCCACATTCAGGGATCCTCTGTAGCAATTAAAAGAATGAGGGACACCAATTTATGTTAACAGGAAAAGACCTCCATGGACAGACTGTTCATTGAATAGAAAGAGGACAGCAGTGCTTACAACGTGGACACTTACAGAAACCATTTTTGTGCATGGACGCGGGTATGTGCTGTATATGCAAAGCAGGAAAGCTGGAAAGACGCACCACTGACTGCCAACAACGATGGCCCGCAGCGAGGACAGTGGGTGTGTGGGCACAGGGTGTGGGCCCTGTGACTCTACACCCACATATTCCTCTACTGTTTGGATGTGGCACAAGACTGGGCTAACATCACTTTCCAGTTTCAAAAAAGTCATTATGTCCCTCAGAAGGGCCAAGGGACAAGAGGAAACCGCGCTAAGTTTCTGCGTCCAAGAATGACTTGGATCGGGCAGAGTTTGGGAAGGTGGGCTGGGAGGGAGGAAAGGCAGCACTGGTAATCGAGGCAGAAACCTGTCAGCCTAGGATGACCCCGGGGAGGAGGAAGGAAGAGCCAGCATATAACGGACAAGGCTTGATTTAGCTCTGGTGACCACATGTCCAGAAACAGAACCTCTACAACACATGGTCTCAAATACGAGTGTCCCTGTAAGGGACAACAGGGCATATTTCTAAAGGGTCCACTCTAGAAGATTCAGGCACAGGGAATGTGCCAAGGCGGAGCCTCCTCACTCTCTCCAGGAGGCCAGGAGAGCAGCAGTGTCCTTGACAGTAATGAGCAAATCAGGACCAGGCTCTGCCATTCAGAGGGAAACGGGACTAGGCTTTGGTCCTTACTGTACATCTTGGGAAAGACAGACGTCGTGTGGGCCTTTGGAAAACCAGGACTGAGACACAGGCAAGAAGTGAAGAGTTGGAGCTACAGTTTTACGGTCTTCGACAGAGCGATTCTACTGGCACATCTGAGTCCGACAGACGCTGACACATCACAAAATAAATATATCAGAACGCTAGACGGTAGCATCAAGGTACCTGCACTCTTTCCATCTCTGGAAGATATCAAATTCCATCGCTTCTGTCTGATTTGGAATGAACCGAAACTCAGACACAAGCTCTGGCGTGTGTTCTGGAAGCTCACACTCCCCCAGCTCCGCTGCGAGTTTCATAAAAGGGAGGAAAACAGGAGACATTGAATGCTTTCAGTTATTGCTGCAACCAGGTCCAAAGGCAGTTGGCACGATTACAGAGCACAGGTACCCCCACATGCAGAACTCCCTGCTTTCAGGAGGGCTCAACTCCCACCTGGTGCCCCCACATGTACGTTCAGAACCCCCAAGAATCATCCCAATGCCCTCCCTGTCGGGCAAAACACCATTATCTTAGTTATTACCGTCTTTCTCTCCACTATTCCCCCATACCCAAGGAGGCCCAGATTATATTTCCCCCACGAAGTGGTCGAGCCCAGATCTGCAATAAAAGGCAATTGCAGGGAATGAGGACCTGCCCAGAAACATCTAACAGGGCTCTCGCTACGGGTGGGTCAGAGCAGCACTCTGAGTCTGCAGTGCTAGAGAGGACCAATCAAGAATTCAGTGCATGTAGAATCTAGGGGAAAATATGCCAGGAGGGAGAGGGAAGGAGGGAGGGGGGAGGGAGGGAAGGAAGGAGGGGGTGGGGGAGGGGGGGACAAGGCTGCAGGAGCAGCTGCGGCAACTCAGCCAGAACAGGGAAGAAGACGAAGACGGCTGTGCAGAGAGGAGCAGCCACGTGAGCAGTCTCCGCAAAAAGGCCCCAAGTGTCCCACACGCTAGCTGCTCTCTGGCCGAGGACCCCACAGAATGAAGGGCCCAGGACATAGGGGGCCCCGTGCCTCCAAGGCACAGATGAGAAAATCCACTCTCCCCACCCGGGACCCCCACCCCTGCAGCTCCAGGGAACAGACCCCAGAACGGAAAGGAACCCTCCAGAGGTTTCTCTAATACCCTGCCACACAAAGCCTGGTCCAGCATCAGCACCATCTGGGAGCCTGTTCGTAACGCAGACTTTGAGGCTCCACTGCAGACCTCCTGAAGCAAAACCTGCCTTCTCACCAGATGCCCAGCTGACTGGCACACAGGCAGCTTTGAAAAGCACGGATCTACAACACTGGTTTTCCAACTTACGTTGGAAATGTAAGGCTCGCTAAAACACACACTGTGGCACCCCACCCTCCAAGATTCTGATCCCACAGGTCTGGAATAAGGCCTGAGAATCTGCATTTCTAACAAGCTCCCAGATGCTGCTGCTACAGCTGACCCAGGAACACACTTTGAGAAACACTGCTTAACACAAGAAATCCTACAACTGATTGGCCAGCGTGTGTTGCTAATAGCAACTCACTAAGTACCCAGCAGCCTTTTCTAATCCCAGAACCCAGCTTCCAGGAGGGACTCCAAGTAGCTTGCAGAAGCGGATGAAACTTTTTTGTCCATACAGACAAAGCAACTACCCAACTCAGCGGGGTGGTGGGAGGGCTGTAAGAGGCGATGCCTGACACAGGGTGGGGATCTGTTGAGTGCTTCCTCACCTGACCCAAGCCCTCCATTTGCAAGTCTCAAGTGGACAGCCCCCCGAAGACCACCAGGGTGGCCTGGGTCAGGGCGTGCAGCTACTTAGTACCTTGGGCAAAGTCACAGATGAAGATTCTGCTCTAGAAATATTCACCCAGAGAAGGTAAAAGGGCTGGGCTCCCAAGGCCGCCACTGACCAATAACCAAGAGCTCACCCTGAAACCAGAGACGTGGCGAGGCTAGAGGGGCAGTCTGGGGAGAGATCTCCTTCACATGAACCACCCTTCTGCTGCACCCGTGGGCCAAAGTGAGGCAACAAATCCCTGGGGTGAGCAGTGTGTCTGGCGAGACCACTGACATCATCAAGCACAGGAAGGAGAAGCCAGACAGTGATAAGATTTCCCCGAGACCGGGAAAGGGGGCCAGTATCCTCCTCACTGTTCCTGGATTACAACAGGCCCAAGCGATGCCTGTACATCGATTCTGAGATAGCACGCCTGCCTTCCAAGAGGCAGAACGACACTTCTCTGCCTGAGTTCTGGCCGTGGAGGGAGCAGAGGGTGGCAGTCACAGCTCAGACACAGGAAGGCCGGAATCCCCACTCTGCTGTACACTCTCTGTGCGACCTGGGCAAGCCACTTAACCACTCTCCGTCTCTGATGCCCCATCGGTAAAATGAGAGCTGCTGCAAGGATGAAAGAAGATCGTGTCCTGTTCTCCTCACTCTCATTCTTTTTGCCTGGATTCACCTTCAAATCTATCATAAAACTAGTCCCCAAAAGGGCACCGCCTTCACTCGGGGCCGCAACTCTGGAGGGGCACCATTAATTTAAGGACGATCACAGCAAGAACATGTCTTCAAGGCTCAAGTAAGGGAGGAAACACACCCTCCATTTTACTGAAAGCTGAGATGCTCCAGTGATCTCGATGTTCTGACACAAGCTGGCTCCACTGTGATTCAACTAGAAAGTAGGCTGTGGAACTTTCCGATGGGATGTGGGGAGAAGAGGCCACGGAGGGACAATGTAACAAGAACTTCCCCACTTGTTCCTCACTTCAGACTTTTCATTTGTACTTGAGATAATGACTGCATCTTAAATTACACGATGTTGTAGTTCCAACTCAAAGGGGTAATTTCCCCAAGAAAGGCTCACAGATAGCTGATCTCATTCACATCTGCCTTGGCCCTGGAGCAAGGCAAATGGTTCTACCAGAGCTGGACTTGGTGAGCGTGGTGATGCCTTCATCACACAGCGGGAAGTGGGGCAGCGGATGGGAGTGGGGAAGGATGGTGATATATGTGCCTTATGCTCTAGTCGTTCAGGACCAGTGATCGATGGCCCCAGGTCTGACAGGGATGTGACTTCATCCCATTTAACCACAACCTGATGTCTACTGCTGGGCCACCAAGCCAAAGGGTATAACCTCCTGGAGCCTCAGAAACTCTAGAGTGGATGCTGCTTGGCCAGCTGATGAGATCTGTACCTGGCCAAAATGGAGAGCAGACTTCCATGTTCCCCAAGCCGTTACAGATCCCTATAGCACTTACCACAAGGACTGTTGAATCAGGAAAATGTAGATGTGAAGCACTTAGCATTGTATTTGGCACAGATATTTAGAGATGACAAGACTGTCACCTCTACCACCTATGGTTTCAGACCTCATGGGCAGGCTCCCCCTTCAACCAAAGTCTTTGAAGGGCCTCTCCAACTCTAATGGATTCATTCTATACTTACTGAGCACCTACTATATGCAAGCCCCCATTAAAGAATAAGAATTAAAAAGTGACTAAGGAACAGAAGTGTCTTGCTGTCATTAAAAACCATCTTCATGACAAAATACAAGTACTAAAAATACAAAGTAGAAAATCATATTAAAAATTGTATATGACTGATCAGAATTACGTTTTAAAAACTGCATCCAACTCATAGAAACTCTGATTGTCTGCGGATGGCAGACAATGGCAGGATGGCAGGATGGTGGGTTCCTTCCTTCCTTCTACTTGTCTTGACTATTGTGCTGCTCTCCTGATACTCTATAATAAATGTGTACTGATTTCAGAATTTGAAGACTTAGATCAACTTTTAAAAATTGGGAAATACAAAAGTTGGAAGCCAAATCTTATGGTGTTCAAAATTAATTAGTAATTATGAATGAATACATCATAATTCATTATCCCAGAAAAACTGATGAACACACTGGTAAAATGAATCCACAACATATGCCTATGTGATGTACTGATAACATTCCTTATGTGCAGCTACACGTTAGTGTCTTCTTAATTAATGCTGAAGACTTCAGCAAGTGTTTCTTGTGCATTTTAAACTCAAATCCACCAGTGCATAATATGGAACAGTCAACACTGACAATCATGTAGGCAAACCTCCTACCATCTAACTCCTACCTATAAGCAGATGACTCCTTGTCAATGCTTGTGGCCTGACCTCTCTGATGGAGCCAGATCTGCATGCTCAAGAAGCTACCAGAGGTCCCACTGGCGCCTCTCAGCCAAGAGATCCTACGTAGATGATCTCCCCCCTTGCAGCCAATTCTTCTAACCATTTGTGGCTCCTGTCACTCACTCTTGGGAGCTATCTATGACTCTTGCCTGACTCCTCTCTCAACAGCAATGTGTAATGACCAGGCCCTTCTCTTGTACCACTAATGTTGTTCTTTTGGTGTGTGTGTGTGTGTGTGTGTGTGTGTGTGTGTGTACCCTCTGCCCTAGAGAGTTTCCTTTTATTACTGCAACACCTTCTTACTGCACCCCCAGCCCCGGTCCTGGTCCAGTCCTACCTCCCCATCACACCCAGTGGGGCCTTTCTAAATGCACACCTGACCAGGTCTGCCTCCCTCTTGAGAGCCTTCAAAGTCCTAATGCTGACAGCATGGTCATGCTCTTTAAATAGGGTTCAAGGTTGTCCACTTATCCAGGTTCTTGAACTTCCACCCTCCAGCACCATTTGACTACCAGTACCCCTCTGCACTTCTCTACTTTTTGTCTTGATTCCTTCATTTGTTTTCATCCACTCCTCCCCCGAAGGGCCTTAGTCTTCCAAGCCTCCTGCAAGGATTCCTGAGGGAACTGCACTGTACCCTGGATGTGGTTTTGCCACATCCTCATGGGACCCGAAGCCACTTGGGGACGGAGGCCATACTGTATTTATTTATACCCCCAAAGTAGGGTACTGTGCCTGGTACACAGGATAATCAATTGCTGAAACGAGAGCATAACATTAAAATGCTAATTACCACTAAAGAACAATGTACCTTGTAGACAGAGAGCAGCTAATTCCACAGCCGTTTCATATGGGCATTTCAGTCTTGGAAAAAAGAGAGGAAATGAACTCCATATATGAACTTTTAATACTCATAAGCATACAAAATATCATCAGAGTCGTTTTTCAAAAGGTAGTGCTATTTAGGTAATGATTTTTCTCGGTGGTTTCTATTTCTGCTGTCCACATTAAAGAATGCAAACAAGCTGATTTCCACTCCCTATTTCCCAAAGTCAATTCTCACCATAGAGCAAAACGATACAATCTAAGTATAGTTTCTATCAACTCTGTGGGCAATTTTACTGAATTTGGCAAGAATGGGGAAGTTTGGGAAATAGAATGAAAAGCCTTCCCTCTGCCTTAGGATTTTGAAACTTACTTGATAGAGTACATGCGCCTTTTCAAGCTGTCTGAACTCTTTCTTGAAACCAGGTCATAATGTTAAAAATAAACAGACAGACACAATATCTAATACTGCCAGGACAGCTGGATACACTCAAGCGTTCTAATAAGTATAACTGAGGCGTAGCCACAGAGGCGTATTACCACGCCTCCGATCACTGATCTCATTCATACTTGATATTACAAATTCAGTTAGAAAAATAATAATGACACACATTGGTACAGCACTTCATAGTTTTTAAAGCCTTTTCAAATATACTATCAAATTTGGTCAATGCATGGACTTTATGAACCGCTAAGGTAAGTGCTCCCCCATCCCCCATTTTAGAGACGAGGAACTCAGTGACCAAGTGTCTTGCTCAAGGTCACCCAGCTGGGAGCAGGCAGTGCTGGGACCAGAACGCCATCATGCCTGGAAGTACCGTCAATCTGGCCGAAGCGCGTGTAAACTGCAAAGTACTGTATAAATGTAAGACGTCGCCATTAATATTTTTCCAAACTGAAGACAATTACTGGAATTAAGAGGCCTTTAGTACGAGGAGCACAGTATGCAGAGAGAAAGAGAGAAAGATAAAAATACACACACACTCATAATACACACACTGAGATTTGTACTGCATGGCTGAATAAGGCAAATGTATACACTGTACAATCTACTTGTGCTGTCATATAGATTCCACTAAGGTTTTGAAAGCCTACGTGCGATTCAGAGTTTGCAAATTCGGAAATCACTTTTCAAATTTCTTTCAGGTTGTATTCAAAATCAAAATGTGTTCTCATCAACGTCAGGTATCGCTTTTTAGACTCGGCAGAGTCTTCATTTTTCACGTAATAGAAAATAGTCGATACGTATGCTGAGAAATGACACAACTGTGAAGGCTATGACCACTGAAATTTTGTATCTTTAAAATAAATACTGCACGCGAGACCAACCACGTCAATGCCAATGCTTCCTGGGCTCAACAATCACTGTCGCCAGAGGCCTGGTATTGAAAAACCATTTTTAAGAGGGGGAGAAGGAAATGAGATGAGATGTCTAAACCTCCTATCAGAATCAAAACGTAACCTCTTTACGTTGCTTAAATGCAGATGGTGATGAATGAGACTTCTGACTCTCCAAATACTTGTAAGTGTATACATACTAATAACGTATCTTGCTTGCAAATACGACAAAAGCCATTATGAATGGGGCAGTGATGTGATCAGGGAGAGAAGTATTCCCAAATGCACATCACTTAAGATATTCAATGCTCTTGGAAATGCTTCAAGCCATAGAGTAATCATTTAAAATAAGATGATGATGACAGCGATACAAGGATTAGACTCACTTTACAATGCCTGGTGTACTTTTTTTGAATTTTGAAAAGGGAACAAGGGTAAAAGAGTTAAAACAACAACAACAACAACAGTGATTTAGAAATACACTATGATCTATCCCGGGTTAAGAGTTAGAACAAAAACATACTTACTTTCCTGAAAGAATGTCATGCCTGAGTTGTAAAACAAACAGGTACCTGACAAACATACAGAAAAGTCAACAGAGGCGTACTCTTTTCCAACCGCTTCCAATCCCCAACTTCCCATCACAAATCCCGCCCCGCGCACAGCCCAGAATTCTGCATTGTAACAAGGAGTCCGAATCAAATGAGGACGTTGGTGGAAGCATCTCCTCCTGAGTCTCTAGGAAGACATCCCAGAACCTAGCTAGGCAGGTGAGTGCATGTACAGGGTTCGCAAGATACTTGGGGGATGGAACATGAAACACACTCTACAGTCCAATGATGGCCTCGGCAGCACCCTTGGAGCTTGAGAAGAGAGCTCAAACGCAGGCATGCAACGTGTCCAATCAGACAGACAGGGAGGAGCCACTGGACTTGGCCCTCAGCCAGTCCCACCAGCAGATTCCGGGAAGAGCGCAGCTGCTGGTATCAGAAAGTTTACAGCTGACCGTAGTTAGCAACTGCTTGAGGCTTTTTTCTGATGCAGGTTAACTGCACGCGCGCACACACGCATGCAAAACAAAAATCCTGGAACTGGGCTGCAGCGGGTTATGGGGTAATGAGAAATGGGGAGAGGAGGCAGCAAATAACACAAGTGGAGTTCACCTAAGTAAAAAAAAAAAATTTAAGTGTTTTTGCTTAACTGTTTTTTTTTTTCTTTTTTACCAGGAGGACGTGGGCAACAGAGCCACTTATAGTGCTTTGTAAAAGCCAAAGCTACCCACGCTCTGCTCCATACCTATGGAATCAGTCTTACATGCAAGAGTGGTCCCCAGGAATGTGATTTACTCAAAAGCTTCCTAGGTGTTTCTGATTCACACAACCCTGGTTAAGAATCAATAGCTTGGATGATGGCTAGAAGGAGCACGTTTCATAAAGGACTCTGAAGAGGAACTCTAGAATAATCTACTTGAACTTTGAAAACAATGCAGATAGTCACTCTCTGTTGGAATGGATACAGGAGAATGTGAGTGACCCAGAGATCAAAGGATCGGGGAGCTGAAGGTTCTAGTATATTCTAGACTGTTCCTGCTTCTGACAGCTGCTTAACCACCACTGAACTGAGTACTCGCATCAAGGAGAGAACACACGGTGCTGAATACCGTGCAGAATACAGCCAGAACTTCCAATTCCTATAGGAAAACCTAACCGTGGAAGCCCAGTAGGCCTGTCCAGGGCAGGGAATGGTGATAAGCAGTCTTTAAAGTGTTAGTCAGGCGGTCATCTCCAGGTGAGTGGCCACCACCAGGGGCTGACATGTCGTCACTACTGCCGGTCACACAAATGACAAGGGGGTTCTGGGGACATTCAAAGCAGCTGAAGGTTGGGTAGAGGATCTTGCTGACAGAGGAGTGGCTGGAGAGAAATGCCATACTTAAAATGTTTTTAAAGCCTCTTTTGCTTCAAGACTGTTTCTGAAGTTGGAGGGGCAGACACTCGTGGGCACACCTTAAAAGAAATTCAGTGGGGCTGAAAGATGACATGAAGGGATTCCAACAACTTTGATATTGTAGCAATCAAGGGAACATTGTGCAGCCCCTTAAAAAAAATAAGACGGCGTTCTGGGACTGAGAAATGCTCTTCTAATACCTGCCTTCCCTTTTTGTACCTGAGACAAAAATAAAGTGCCTTGAAACGAGTAACCAGTGTATCCCACAGCCCCACAAAACAGAAATGTGACCGGAAAATAAATCTTTTAATTTTGATTCACTGGGAAAAAGGTCAAACTAAGCCAAGGGTAGATTTTCAACAGAATACAGGGATAAGCACAAGGGAAATACGAATAGCTCTTGCTCAGCATATAAAGTCAGCAGAGAGAAGAGCAGGCAGACCCCAAATTTAGAGGACCCATAAGTTATAAGGTAAGTACTACAGTGGAGAGGGGGTCGTGTTCTGCATCTGGTCCTACCTTGTAAACTCTTCACGAAGGTTGTTCGGTTCCGAAGAATAATATTTAACTCGAAAGTGCAAAGCATAAGCAGGTCCAACTGAACATAGGGAGATGGAACATTGAAGATGTTTTTCCCCAGTTTTGAAGATCACAGAATGGACAAAAGGAAACACATGTTACATCTAGTAATACATTCACTGCTACCGGGAGGGCACAAAGGGACATACACAGCTAGAGAGTTCTTTTCAATCCTTTCATTTGGAAGACTAAAATGTACTTTTGCATTGACAAAGACGGCTTAGCTAGTAACTTATTCTGGAATAAAACCCTAACCATGTAGATGAATTACTAAGAGCTGACATTTTACTTTCACCCAATTGCCAAGATATTCCAAACAGATACTAACTTTTTACAAAATACTAAGTGGGCTAAAGGAAAGTGACATATAAACAGCAAGGGTTCTGTAATCCAAAAATACAGTAAGAACACTTTAAAGTATTACACTTTTTAAAAATTACCCATGCATAAATAACACTGAAGAAATGTGGTTACTGCACCCGTAAAACCAGAGAGCTGGACCAGACTGTCAAAAACTCCTGCTTTCCCATTCTCTGAGTCTACTTTTACAACTCATTAGAAAATGAATATAATAGGCGTAAAGTCATGCTTGTGAAGAGCATATTAATCAGTTCTCATTGGCAGGGGTGCCTGATTTCAAATGAGAGCATAGTCTGTTTTTTAATATCTACCGAATACTCTTATCCAAATTTTAAACTCTAACATTTGGCCAGCCTTAAGAAATGAAAAATCATTCACTTAAAACTGAATCTATTTTAAAACGCTCCCAAGTTCTGATGAAAACATAATACCTCAAAACACTGGCAAAGGAGTTTTACTCTCTGATAAAAGAAATAAGTGAGTAGGCTAAGTTCTGCTTACTTACTTTTCATCTGCTTTTTTATGGGTTTGGAATGGTCCAGCCAGTGCTGAAAGAAAGAAAAAGTTTCTTTAGGAATAGTTCATCAGCAAGACCATATAGAGCCCACATTTACCCTCCTCTATAAACCTTAGTAATTCTCCCCATAAAACCAGGCATTGGACCAGATCAGGGTTCTGAGGTTGGGGATCGGCAAACTGCTTGGGATGGTATTTAAAAAAAAAAAAATCTGTGCTTATGCACATTAAGTACCTTTTTTCTTGGGAAAGTTAGCTTTTCAAAGAGGTGTCTCTTTTTCAAAGAGCTGTAACTAACTGATCTTTGACGGCTCTTCTAGTCTGAAGAGCTGAATTTCTCAAATCATGCTCAAACTTCGGCAACTATCCCAAGTCACCATCAGTGTGGTAAAGACCACGAGCCACACTGCCAGGAATCTCTGATCACGCATGGGTCTTGTAGCTTTGTCGTTTTCAATGCTAAAATTGTAAAGCCAAAATTCACGACCCCCAAGGAAGATGGGAAGGCAGGCAGGGATTTGCCAGAGATAACTGTGCTCTGGTCAATGAGGACATTCCAACTTCCTCTCATTTTCATCAGAAAAACACTTGGGTCCTATCTGCCACCCCCAGAAATCGCAAAACCATTTCTCTTATATGCAAGTTTCTCTATAATGTCTCTGTTGATACTACAGTTCTGACGAGCCTCAGCAACTTGACTTCCATGGAAAACAGCATTTAGGACCATTATGCTTCTGGCCTCTGCCCTTGGAGGGCAGGGATGGTGCCCTTCAATCACTTCCGTTTCCCATGCCAGGCTCCGAGCATGGAACCCAGCAGTCCCATATTAGATTCTTAAGAAATAAATACATGCTTGATGTAATTTTTTTTAAGTACGTGCCACGCCTAGCTCAGAGCCCAACGCAGGGCTTGAACTCATGTCCTGGTGATCAAGATTTGAGCTGAGAACAAGGGTCAGACTCGTAACCAACTAACTACCCAGGGGCCCCTCGATATAATTTTTTTTAATGTTTTTTTAATTTTTGAGAGAGAGAGAGGAAGAGAGAGACAGAGAGAGAGAGAAAACACGTGAGTGGGGGAGGGGCAGATAGGGAGACATAGAATCTGAAGCAGTCTCCAGGCTCTGAGCTGTCAGCACAGAACCCAACACGGGGCTTGAACCAACAAACTGTGAGATCATGACCTGAACCGAGGTCGGACGCGTAACAGACTAAGCCACCTAGGCATCCCTAATGTTTATTTATTTTTGAGGGTGGGGGGAGGGGCAAAGAGAGAGAGGAGCTCAGGGGATCCAAAGCAGGCTCTGTGCTGACAGCAGCGAGCCCAATGCGGGGCTTGAACCCATGAACTAGGAGATCATGACCTGGGCTGAAGTCAGATGCTTAACCACCTGAGCCACCTAGGTGTCCCTCAACATAGTTGTTTTAAAAGAAGGCAAAGAGGAATTTTTCCCACCACTTCACGTCAACCCAATACACACTGAAACCTCACCATTATGGTAACATTTGGAATGACACAGCCAGAGTGGGTTTCTCATTAGCTGCTCAGAATCAGGGACCCTTCTGCTGACTGCCAATATACTTTCAGAAGCAACTTCAACTCTGCACATTCTAATAATGAGAAAGGGTGGGGCTAAATTAGTACCGGTGCACTCTACCCCTCACCAAAGAGCCCATTATGACTGTGTAGGAGGAGGGGAATAAGGAAACACAAAAGCAAATAACAGGTAAATTATAACACAATAAGCTGTGAGCAGTGCAGTGGGAGAACTGGACTTTTGTCATTTCCACCCTCCGGCTAAGCAACCACCTAAGAAACGAAGATCAGCACAGCAGGATGCAGATCTCAAAGGCACTCGTACAAGGTGCTTTATCTCACTGTTTACAGCTCTGAATTGGAAATGACCTAAATGTCCATCAACAAAGAAGGATTAAAAAAATGGCTCATCCACATGATGAAATACTATTCAGCCTTTAAAACTGATGGAGGCCTATTGACTGATGTGGCAAGAGACCCACAGCTCAACATTTGAAGAAAAAGAAGCCAAACAAACCAGGATCCTGTTTATATAAAATTATAATTTTCTATTATGGTATGTCCAGAAGGATTTATAGACATTATTTTTTGGATGTGGGGCTGTAAATGCCATTTACTTTTTTCGCTTTTCTGCATAATTTTTTACTTTTAATGACAATATTATTTTCATGGGGGTGGGTCATGTGGTCACTTCCATTAATTAATTCATTGCTTGCCCATCAGGCAGTTTGGGATGATCGGTTTGCCCTAGCAGAATTCCATATCACTGCTGCCCTCAATCAAGCAGAAAACCTCGGACCTCAGCCCCTGGGAGGATTACAGATACAGACGTGATAAAAGTATATTTACTTTCCTGCCAGTAAGTATCACACTAATGGCTATGACTAAACTCTTTCTTCCCCTCACTATTACCCTGCAAAGAAAGTTCTCTGCAACCAGCCTTCTAATCTCATTAGCCTCAGAGGCTCACAGCTTAAAGGGGCTTGTCCCACTTCTTTCCCTCATGCCCCCTTGTATCTGGAATAGAACACGTCAAGCCCACTGTTTCCCTCCCTCCACTGTCAAACTATGATCTTGATCTGAGTCCGACTGTGTTGTTTCCTTGGTGGTGGTTTTCAACCCTGGTTGCCCACTGCGGTCACAACGACGCAGGTCCCACCCAAGAGCCATTAAACAGAATCTCAGAGCATTAGTGTTTGTTAAAGGCTCCCAGCGTGCCCATGAAATATTCAGTGCCGAAGTTTTCCCCTTACCCAGCAATATGTCCCTACTGATCTCGGGGATCGTGACACACCCATGACCCCTTCTGAAAATCACCGTCAGGGATTTGTAAAATCTCAAGCCATTTACTGGCCAAGGTTTACTGGCCAGTGGTCTATGGTTGGTGTTAACCGACAGTTCATGGCTAGTGTTCCTGCTGGACAGCAGACTGCTTTTCCCTCTGGCCATGCTGCTGAAGGAGCTCCCTTATCCATGCAGGCTGGCCCCTGTCCTTCCTGCACAGCCACGGGGCCCTGCCAGGATGGACGCTTGTGAAAAGTCTGGGGCTCACGAATCTGGGAAAGTAATCAGAAACAGTTTCCTTTTAAAAGCTCCTTGCCCCTACAAGGTTCAGATCAGGTTGCTTGCCTGCATCGGAGGTGATGAGAAACCCAGCCAGAATCCTAAAACAAGACATGATAAAACCTATCTGGTATCCAGGCAGTTCAAAATGACCTGACTTTCTTTCCTAGCTGCAGGAGGGGACCAGACTCTGATTAGTCCTATTTTATCCCACGAGACTACCTCGTGATGAATACCCGGGCACTATGGCCCCAAATGGCATTTAGTAAATCATATCCTACACTTGGCTTGGAGGCCTAAATTCAGCATCAGCGAGACCTGTCTTAGATGTTCACCTGCATCCTGACCAAATATAGCCACACCGCCTGTCGGCAAAGGCCAAGGCAAATGGCTCCAGACCTCTTAACATACCATTAAACCAGTCACTGGAGACAGGCGGGTGCATTTCTAAGTTCAGAGGGCATGATATTTAACTCAAACATTCTAACAGGTATTAGAAAGGTGGTTTCTGATCTGAATTTCTCATCCAAGTCCATCTGGCAAAACCCTTTCCATAAATCAAGATGGGAGATGATTTGGCAAAGCCCATCTGTTCTGACAGTATATCAGTTCTGGAACTCTGACATGTAAAAGGCTGGTTGTAGCACTGCGTTGTCTAAAATCGATACAGAAGCACTTGAACCACAATGGCCAAGAGAAGCTCAGGGGTTGAAAACCTAAAACCTGCCTCAATGACCCCTGAGCCCTCACCATCGAGTCTGAGTGGTCGGAAGTCATAGCTGGCATCCTAGTACCTGTAGATTTCTCAGCTTACAAAGAGTGTCTAGTTTGCATTTAAATTAGAGCTGGAAGGAATTTGAAGAGATAATCATATCCAAAGGATGAGAAGAGAAAGAAGGGAAAGGACACTTTTGGAGCTTACTGTGTGTGCTATGATTTATAATAAGAAATATATATTTGGTCTTAGTTTCTGGCACAGAGCTCCTAAAACCCTTGGAATTTTCTAAGCCATAAGAGCAAGAAAGGTGTTCTGACATTCATAACAAACTCCTTCCTACCATACCAGAGTTTATGTCAATGAGGTGACTTATTTCTTAAATTTTTTTAACATTATTTATTTTTGAGAGAGAGAGAGAGAGAGAGAGAGAGAGAGAGAGAGAGAGAGAGTGTGAGTGGGGGAGAGGCAGAGCAAGAGGGAGACACAGAATCTCATGCAGGCTCCAGGCTCTGAGCTGTCAGCACAGAGCCCGACATGGGACTCGAACTCACAAACTCAGATCATGACCTGCGCAGAAGCCGGATGCTCAACCCACTGAGCCACCCAGGCACCCCAATGAAGTGACTTTTGAAGAGCACCTAAGGATGGGGGCTGGTTGTCAGGGGAACCACCCACATGATTGGAGGGTTGAGACTTACAGTCTCACCGTGCTGACCTCTGGGGAGGGGGCAGGGGCCTGGAGGTTGAATCAACCACCAATGGCCAATATTTAATCAATCGTGCCCATGTAATAAAGCCTCCATGAAAACTCAACTTGGAAAGCTTCTAGGCTGGTGCCCACAGAGAGACCTGGAGAGGGACAGATGCCCAGGGAAGGCGTAGAAGCTTTGCACAGCCCGCCTCACCCTATACTTGCTCTATTCATCTCTTCTGTCTGGCTGTTCCTGAGTTACCTCTTTTATAACAGACTGGTGATCTAGTCAGTAAAATGCTTCTGAGTTCTGCCATCTGTCCTAGAAAATTAACTGAACCAAGAGGGGTCATGGGGACCTCCCATCGACACTGCAAAAGCACGGGTTACAATCTGGACATGTGATTGGCATCTGAATTGTGGGGTGGGAAACAGTGTTGGAGGACTGAGCCCTCAGCCTGTGGGATGTGAGGCTATCTGCAGGTAGAGAGCGTCAGAATTAATTGCTTGGTGGTGTTGGAAGAAACACACGTTGGACTGTGTCATGTCCATCACTCGCTCAGGCCTCAGAGCCGATGAAGGTGACTGTGCACAGGGCAAGGTGTCTGGGATCACAGTGTAGGTGAGGCAGAGGCAAGATCAGAAATCAGGCTGTGGCGGCATCCATGGTTCTGGGTCCACACCACACACCAGCTTGAAGTGCCTCCTCTGCCTAAGGAGGGATCTCCCCTTCTCATCCAGGATGGAGCCCTGTAACCTCACTTACACCAGCTATTTGAGGTTTCCTTGGGAATTAATCTAAATCAACTGCAGAGACCCCTTTATCAATAGCTTTCCATTCAGCATCAATATGCATGTGGGCAGGAAAACCCTCCCCCTGCCAGCTTTCAGAGACAGGCTGCGGGGAGACCTGTGGCATTTCTTGAGCTGTTCCACACTTTCTTGTACTAAAATAGGAGGAGGCAGAAGATCAGAGTTTGAGTGCCAGCTCTGCCAGTCACCTGGTGTGTGGCCATAAGCAAGACCCCTGAGACTGTTTGCTCATCTGTGCACTGAGCTGTCCCCTTGACACACTGAAGAATCCACTGAGTGGCTGTGGAACCATTGAAATGGAAGGGTTTCCTGTCTCTTATAGTAACATACCCCACTATTAGTGTTTCCTGAGGGTACTTCCCTCCAGGTACATCTGAAACGGTAGGAAAGCTCACTGGCGTCCCCACAGGAGGCACATGTGACACCAGAGTGAAGCCGCAACAGCCCCATTAGCACCCAATGATCCTCTCGGCAGCCACCATATCCGTGTCAACCTCACCTCGCAGCCCTGGGCCTCTTATTACCCATCCACATGATTCTAGGCTGCAAAGACCAGAGGAAAAACATCTCACAAGTCTGGAGACAAAGGCCAAAAATCACCTTTTCGGGATTCCTTGCTGCAAAGCTTACCACCATAAAATGCTCCCTTTTCATGTTGGGAGGGGCTCTGGAAGGGACTTGAACTGGCCGCATCCCCCAGAACACCACCCCTATGGCCACACACCTGCCCCCAGGGTTGGGAGGGAGGCTCCTGATTGGTGGGGCTGGTATGACCCCTGCCCCAGATCCCTGCCATACCTCTCCCCTCTGACTCCTCATTGGGCTCCTCACTGATACTCAGGCACTCCCTCTCCAGGCTCCCAGAGTGAGGACAGACCCCAATGTATTCCATGGGACCAACGAGATGGTCCGTCTCCCTCAGGAGAATGCAGCAGGCAGGGACAGTGTCCTGCCTACTTCTGCACCACAGGGACTACCGCTGAATAAACTCCAAGGCAAAGTCAGCTGAATAGCTACTGACTAAACGGGTTCCTCCGGCGGGCGGCGGACGCATGCACATGGATGTGTGTGTGGATGAGATGCTACCTCGTGTAAAGGAACCAGCGTAGCCTGGTGGAAAGTGCTGGCCTGTTGAATGAGACCAGGTTCTGAATCCTGGCTCTGTCCCTCACTTTAACCTTTACAAGGTTTCTAATGAACCTCAGCTTCATCATCTGTAAAATGGGTCTGCTTTATGGCTAGTTTCACAGATGATGAATGTTAAATAAGAGTTATGTAAAGTTTTTAGGTGGATGCCTGAGCAGGAACTCAGTAAACAGCAGCAATCTGACCAGTCTGGTCCGTAAGAAAGCTGGGTGGGTGTAAGCCAGAGCCTCCTCTCTCAGAAGAAAGCTTTCATATGTAAAAATAGAACCCCTGCCCCTGCTTTGAGTTGTGCAAAAGTGAGATCTACAGAACAAGCTCCTGGGTGGCCTTCCTGCCTTGATATGGAAAAGGGAAACAGGAGGCCCCAGCCCCAACTGCTAAAAATAGACGATGCTGATAGACTCTGACCTTGCTTCAGGGCTGGGCAGCGCACTATGGTAACCAGGCTTGGCTCTTCGCAGGGAGCTGGGGACATAAGCTGGGTCTGCAGAGAGCTGTGCCAGGAGCCCCACCACTGCCAGCCTTCTGATTTGCATGCAGGGGCAGGGTGAGGATGTCATTTCTTGCAGGAGCCGCACACGGCAATAAGCCAATGGCCAAGGGGACTGTTCGCATCCCAGCCCCCATCTTGTACACCTGCCACCAACTGCTTCATCCCAGGCACCCAGAAAATTGACTCAGGGAACATTCCCAAAGGGATCACCTAAACTGCTAAATTTTCTCCCACAGGCAAGGCAGCCTTGCAGGTTCCCGCTAGCCTAAGTGCATCACCTCTGAGAGCCGTGATGACTTCTGGTCTCCCCTCAGCATGCTCAGGTAGGAAGAGGAGACCCACACTGGGGTTAGATTACAAGACTCCTTCTCCTCCATTAACTCGCTGAGCCTCTCAACCTCCCAGATGTCACCACCTCCACGCTACAGTTAGGAAAACAGGCTTGCAAGTATAGTGCATTGAATACAGCACTTACCCCTCAAGTTGTAAAACCTGACTTTGAGTCTGAGGGGTACCACTCACTGAGTGCATTCATTTCACTATCCACAAGACAGAAACGTTTGACAAATAATTTCTAAGGTCACTTCTGGGGCTGAAGACTGATGTTAAAAAAAAATTTTTTTTTTAAATGTTTATTTGGTTTTGAGACAGAGACAGAGCATGAGTGGGGGATGGGAGGAGAGAGAGAGAGGGAGACACAGAATCCAAAGCAGACTCCAGGCTCTGAGCTGTCACCACAGAGCCTGACATGGGGCACGAACTCACGAACGGTGAGATCATGACGTGAGCCAGAGCCAGATGCTCAACCAACTGAGCCACCCAAGCGCCCCTGAAGACTGAGGTTTTAGGTTGTATGCCTTGTCAACAAAAGTTCCCAAGAAGCAGCAGTCTTAAGTCTCAGGATCTAATCAGAAAGGTCTATTTATAAGCACAGATAAAGAACCCACAGCCAGATGAGCAAACTGCCACAGAAGGCAAAGAAGCTCAAAGGTTTCCAGAGAGGAGGAGAAATGCTGCAAGTTCAGGACATGCGGCATGAAGGAAGGGCTACCATCTGAGACAGTCCTGAAGGACAGCCAGAAGTTTAAATGGGGTGAGGAAGGGCACGCCGGGAGGGGAACCCATAAGCAAAAGCATGCACAGAAGTGCAGGCATCTCCAGAGCCCGGTCTGTGAGGAGCCCAGCCTAGAAACTGGACTAATGAGAAGGCTCCTGGGAGCAGCTGCTGCACAGCCTCGGATCCTCCAGGTCAGGTAGATGAGGACCCTGCACCTGCTTTGTGGGGGAAGAACAGCATGTCACGTTCAGGGCTAGGAGCTGGAAAGATGGCAGGGCCTGTAGAGGCTGAGCATCCAGGTGTCTGGCCTTGGAAGGGCGCCTGGACCCCGCTGAGGCTGTGCCAGGACACCGGCAGACGGGAACGCCTGGCAGCCCGGTGAGCAGGGGTACATAACCAGGTCCTTCCTAATGGAGTCACATCTTTGGCTTTCTGGGAATCCAAGTGGCTGGAGAGGGGTCACCTGGGGATGAGGACATGGCAGCAGGGAAACAGGCACGTGGCTCTAATGGCAGAAATGATGGTATCTTTTCCCTTCTGACAGGAGAAGAGTGTGGGGCAGACGTGCCTGCCTTCTCTTTAGAACATTAGAACTGAAAGAGCTCTTGGAAACAGGCCCAAGAACCCCATTTTACAGATGAGAAAACATTTTACAGATAAGGACAAGGGAGAAAAGGGGGCTTACTGAAAGCCCCCAGATAAGTCAGGGGCAGAGCCAGGAACAAGGTCCAGGTCAGACTCATAATCCAGGGCTGTAGACATTCTGAAGCCAAAAATACCATATGTGTTAAGGCACACAGAAGGCAGAATGGAGAAGCGTTTCTGGGAAGAGAAGGGCTGATGAGTGTCAGATGATGGGGACAACTGGAGGATACTGGAGACAGACAAACTAAATCTGGCACTCAGGAAGCAACCGGAAATGGAACAGTGATGCAGGTATAGGGGGTAAATGCTAGAGAAACAGAATGTTTTCGTCAAACCAAACAGTGAAAAGGATGGACAGAGAGAAAGAAAAACTCTGAGGTGCAGGGGAAGAAAATTCAAGGTGTTTTAGCTAAATGACCTCAGTCTTCTCAGCAGGAGGAGAGGCCAAATGCAGGCCCCAAGTCTCTGTGGGGAGACTGGACTAGAGGGCTGTGGTCAAGATTCACAAGGGGAACCAAGTCCATGGCTCCAAGAGAAGCTCAGGGGCTTGGACTTTGCTGTATCTGTGATCTGTGACCCGAGCCCGTGACAATGCCCGCCAGCCTGGGAGACGCAGCAGAGGAAACAGATGGACCTGCGTGTTGAGGGGAGACCAGGGGACAGTCATGGGGGAGAGAGCATCAAAGGGCAAGTGAGGACACAGGCGAGATGGCTGAGGCTTCACCAGGCCCCGAGAGGGGAGAACGAGGCAGGAGGGGATCCTTAAGGGACAAGGCCAGACGCAGAGGGACCACAAAGATGGAATTCAGGGAAGTGATCATGGAATGGGAGCAACAGAATTCCAGCTCTTGGAGTGATCAGGTGGTGACAGGACCCAAGTGAATGTGCGTGAGGTCTACCCAAGTGAATTTGCAATGCAAGGAAACAGTGTCCGGGACATTTACAAAGGAAGGCAACTTGAATTGCCAGGTTGCCCAAGGAAAGAGAAAAGCTGAGATACCAGGGCGAGGTCAGAAGGCAGGGCACTGGGTGGCTCAACCTCAAAGACAGCAGAACTGGACAGGGAGGAGAAAGAGAAAAGCTGGCCCACCCCTTGTCCAGGGTCCTGGTGGGTGGAGTCTCTGGCTGGAAAATGGAGAAGGAATTGGGTCTACTAACTCCAGGCGGCAGCTGGAGTGTTCATGGCAACAGTCAAGGAGGTGAGGGGATGGGCTGTTGGTAATCAGGCAGTACTGAAGGGTAGAGGGGCATCTGCCCAGGAAGACACCGCAGCCGGGATATAACTGCATCATCTTGGACTCGGCAGCCTCATACACATATTCTCAGGTGCACCCAATCTCTAGGCACTGATTCTGAGCATCTTAGCCTCAATTGTCACATACAGCCCCCAAGGAGTATCTTAACAGGTGTCTTTAGGTAGAAAAGGTTAGCCATGTACACTCAAACGTCTCCTATCAGGGAACTCACCCTTTCATATGCTGTCTAAAACAGCACCGCCTCTTATTCGGTCTATCCGCTTACTCTATTTTCTTTTTCTTAACACTCATTACCATCTGTCATCTATGTGTTCATACTTTATCTACAGTGCTTAAAACAGGGCCCAGTGCATAACTGATGCCCGATAAATATATATATTTTTTACTCAATTATAATTAATATCCAGTGTTATAATAGTTTTGGGCACACAATGATTCAACAATTCTATACTTTTTTTTTTTTAATGTTTCTTTATTTGAGAACGAGACAGCGAGAGCTGAGGAGGGAAACAGAGAGGGAGAGAGGGAGAGAGAGAATCCCAAGCAGGCTCCACACTGTCAGCGCAGAGCCCGATGCAGGGTTCGAACTCACAAACTGTGAGATCATGGCCTGAGCCGAGATCAAGGGTTGGACACTTAACCAACTGAGCCACCCAGGTGCCCCAACAACTCTATACATTTCTCAGTGCTCATCGAGATACCTGTGCTCTCAATCCCCTTCATTTCTCCCACCCCCCCACCCACCTCAATAAATATTTTTAGATTACCGAATAATTTATCTTTGAAACCCAAAGCCAGATTTTGTTGGGGAAGGAGACTGAAGTCATTCCTGCTTTTGAAAAGAGTGGTTCTGAGCTACATCAGATTCACTCCCTCTAGCACCCCCACTGTGGACAGGTCTGTCTCAGGCAAAGCAAGGGAAGTCTTTGCTGACCTAATACAACCTCCTGGAGCCTGCAAGATGGTTGTCTAGCAGTGCCAAGATCTGCTCCGACCGGCCCCCTGCACCCACTAAGCCTGGCTGGGATTCAGTGTGTTCACAGCACCCGCTCCCTCCACCCAGCAAGAGTCCACAAGAAGATGCTGCTGCAGTCTCTCTGCCAGTTAAAAAGGAAAGCATCATTAAAAGAATTTCTAGAATGGTATTTCTTCTGCTTTCTACCTACTTGAGAAATGTGCCCATATTGCATCCCTATGCTTGGAAATGTTTCCCGAATGCATTCCCCTGCACAACAGGGATGGTTCTTTCTCTTCCTCTCCCGGTTATTGGCCCCCTCAAGGGGGGCTGGAGCGGGGGGCATATGGATGAATTTCACACGGGTGCCATCACCACCACCCCAACAATCGTGACTGCAACAACACTGCAGCCTAACTCCTATTTTTCTCTACCAACCTCTAGCAGCTGTGAATCTGCAATTAGCATGAAAACCAGCGTGTCCCGAAACGAATCAAAGAAATACATACCGCAACCTGGGAAGAGTCTAGGAACTGGAGGCCAAAGTAATCTGTTTCCACGAGGTCCAAGTGGTACACGATCTGATCAAACAAATCCTGGCCTTTGGCATGTTTCTGGAAGGCAATTGAGTAGATGAAGATTTAGAATGTGACAGCCGGATAAGAACAAAACGTTTTAGAGAGAAAAAAAACCAAAATCACTTTTCTCTCTATGCTGCATACATGTATATGTCACAGTACATAAATTTTTAAAAATTTAATTATTTTCATTGTAATGGAAACCCATTACTAAATCTCATTACTCATAATGAAAACAAAACAAAATACCAACTAACAACTTTGTAGGATGAATAGGGAACCAAAGCCTTATTATGAAAACTGGTAAGTGAAGGGAAAAAAGTCAAGCATTGATCTGGCCTTTAGCTACAGCCCTCGGTAACCAAAGAGTAGATGATAGGATATACAAACATTAACTCAAAGTATCAGATCAAAGACCTAAATGCAAGAGCTAAAACTATAAAACTCTCAAAACAGAGGCACAAATCTTCATGACCTTGGATTAGGCAATGATTTCATAGATATGACACCACAAGCACAAGCAATAAAAATAAATATAATAAAATAAAATAAACCAGAGGTGCCTAGCTGGCTCAGTCGAATCTTGATCTCGGGGTTGTGTGTTTGAGCCCCATGTTGGGCATGGAATCTACTTAAATTAAAAAACAAAACAAAGGAAACAAACAAACACAAAAAACCCACAATAAACCAGGCAGGCATCATCAGCAGAATGTAAAACTTTTGGGGCACCCAGGTGGCTCAGTCAGTTGAGCGTCCAACTTCAGCTCAGATTATGATCTCACAGTTTATGAGTCCGAGCCCCACACTGGGCTCGTTTCTGTCGGCACAGAGCAGGATTCGGAGCCTCTGTCCTCCCCCCTCCTCCACTTGCACTCTCTCTCTCAAAAATAAACATTTTTTTTTAAATGTAAAACTTTTGTGCTTCAAAGGACCAAGACATCAATAAAGCACAAAGACAACCCAAAGTGGGAGAAAATTTTTACAAATCACATATCTGGTAAGAGACTTCTATCTAGAATATATAAAGAACTATTACATCTCAATAATAAAAAATATATTCAATTAAAAATGAACACGGGATATATACACAGTTCTCCAAAGACATACAAAAATACCCGATAAGCACATGAAAAGATGCTCAATATCATTAGTCATTAGGGAAATGTAAATCAAAAGCACAATCCAGCACCATTTCATACCCACTAGGATGGCTGTAATAAAAAAGACAGAAAATAACAAATCTTGGAGAAAGTGGAACCCTCATATACTGCTGACGGGAATGCAAAACTGTATAGCCATTTTGGGAAACAGTCTGGCATGTTCTCAAATAGTTAAACACAGAGCCACCATCTGACCCAGCAATTCCACCCCTAAGTATATATACCCCAGAGAAATGAAAACATTGCATTCATACGGAAATCTGTACCAAAATGTTCATAGCAGCATTAACCATAATAGCCCCAAAGTGGAAGCAACCCAAGTGTCTATCAACTAACGCACAGATAAACATAATGCGGAAGAATCGTATCCACACAATGGAGTATTATTTGGCCATGAAAAGGAGTAAAGCCTGGATACATACCACAACATGGGTGGACTTTGAAAACATTATAGTAAGTGAAAGAAGCCAGTTACAAAGGACCACATATTACACAAAATGTCCAGAACAGGGAAAGCTGGAGACTGGAATCAGATTAGTGGTTTGCTTAGGGCTGCAGTATTTGTGGTGTGACAGCCAAGGTGAGCACGGTTTTTTGGGGGTAAATGAAATGTTCTAAAATGGATCACGGTGACAGACGCACAACTTTATGAATATACTAAGAGCCACTGAATTGTACCCTTGGGGTAAGTGAATTATCTGGCACGTGCATCTTAATAAAGGTATTAAAAATAGCAAATGGGCAGAATTTCTCTTTTTAGTAGTATACCAACAACAAAATGAAGAAGGGGTAACAGACTTGCAATATCACAATTTTTCAACTTCTAGAATGGTAGGCACTAGCATTGGGCACCGGGGGCTACTAACATCACAGGAGGAGACGACCAGCCACTGTGTACCCCCTGATGAGGAACACCCCACCACCCAAGACATAATTTTGCTCCCCAGGCTTCTCTCTCTGCAGGGAAAAACTATCAAGACTGGGACTAATACAACCACTAGATCCAACTGCCAACTTGGAGGAAATGCAGAGGAATGTTCTAAACTACATGGGACTGCAATCATCAAGATCCAGCCAGTGGGAAATTCTGGAAACTCCTCAGGACAAACAACACAGTTTCTTCAACAAACAGAATACAGGGAAGTGGAGAGATCGAGGGGCACCTAGAGATGAAAAAAAGATTTAAAAGACCCTTTTACAAAAAGGCAAAACTAAAAGTATGCAGTGTGTACGATACATATTTGGGGGATAAAACATGAAAAGAGGGTGGGTGGGGCACCTGAGTGGCTCAGGTGGTTAAGCGTCCGACTTCACTCAGGTCATGATCTAAGGGCTCGTGGGTTCAAGCCCCGTGTCAGGCTCTGTGCTGACGGCTTGGAGCCTGGAGCCTGCTTCGGACTCTGTGTCTCCCTCGCTCTCTGCCCCTCCCTGGCTCACGCCCTGTCTCTCTCTCTCAAAAATGAATAAACATTAAAAAAGAAATTAAGAAAAAACATGAAAAGAGGGTAAAGAAGTGGTTACGATAAGCAATAAAGTCAGGGTAATAGCTGGTCTCGGGGTGTAGAGAATTTGTGCCTGGGAGAGGGCACACCACGGACTTCCAGCGGGCTGGCAAGGTCCCAGCTCTTGACTCGGGGGGTGGTCCAGGGGTGTCTGCCTTCCCATAATTCATTAGGCTACACCTCTGTTTCACCGATTTGTCTGTGTCTGTGCTATAGGAAACAGCGGTAACAGAAAGTAAAAACAAAAACTCAAAACTACAGCACTGGCTTCCAACCGTCAGACTCTTTGCTTCCTGGAAATACTCCTTGAAGGCAAATACCCAAGAGCAGCAGAAGGCTCCATGTGCAGAGATGTTCTCTATAGCATTATTTAACTGGAGAAATAAAGCTGGGGGTGGGGAGGCAAAAAGAAGAAATAACCCAAACTCCAACCACAGGGCTGGACACATCCATGGAGCCGAACCTAACAACACTCCAGAATACTGCTGGGCTTTCAGGACAGACAATTATAAAGATGAGACAGAAATAAGGAAAATTCTTACATCGACATTAACTAAACAGACCACAAAGGAATAAGAAGCTGTGATTCTACGTTAAAAATATGTATGTGCTGTATGGACTGCTTGATAAAAAAGGCCTGCAGAAACTTATAGAATAGCTGTGCTAGGCTGGATGGACAAACGGATGATTTTCTTCCCAAGTATTCTTTAACACGGATCTTTTGGCAGTCGTTAGACAACAAATACAATTTTTTTTCTGCAAAAAAAAATCACCATTCTGGCACTTTTCCTCTGGACGTATTCTTTCCTTTTACTATCCAGCACTACTGGACTATGCAACGCCTATTATTACGGAGCCAATCCCTCATTAGTGGGTTTCGTAGTGGGACAGAACTAGTTAGTGTAGAGCTTTAGCAGCAGGATGTGGCAGACAGAATTGGGCTGGCAGGAAGCGAGAGCTCTATGCGCTAGTCCTAGATGCACTAGCTGTGACCTTAAGCAATTCATAATTTCCCAAAATCCATAGGACCATCCTGGACCGCTCCTGCAGCTACAAATCAGCCATGGTGCCCTGAATGTACAGGGTCACCCAAACTCAGCTGACCCCGAATCCCACCTGCTTCCCACCCAGCTCTCTCTATTTTGGTTCAACGGCTTACCATCCAGGTATGTCGTTTTAATACTCACAGAGTATGAACTGAAAAAACACAGTTCCACACACGTAAAATAAGGGCAGTTAGTCCAAGTTTCTCTCTAAGTCATTCCAAGTCTTACTTTCCTGATGTCTTTCTAAAACAGCTCTTAATTTAGAAGGAGCTCAAGGCGAGGGGCATCTGGGTGGCTCAGTTGGTTAAGCGTCTGACTCTTGATTTCTACTCAGGTCATGATCTCACAGTTCGGGAGTTCGTACCCCGAGTGGGCCTCCATGCTGAGAGTGTGGAGGCTTCTTGGGATTCTCTCTCTCTCCCTCTCTCTCTCTGCCTCTCCCGGGCTCACGCTTTCCCCCTCTCAAAAATAAATAAATAAACTTAAAAAAACAACAACAGCTAGAAGGAGTTCAAGGTGGAGGTTGGAAAAAAGAACCTTTCTAGGGCCAGCCAGTCCCTTCTGCCGTGTCAGACTGGCTCCTGTATCGGCCAACCCTCCCTCACCTGGACTTGGAGGTAGGTGGCAGACACAGCAGGGTCTGGCGGATAGGAAATACCATGTTTACTCACCTGTAAACACCTTCCCCCACTCACCTCCCCAACCCCTTATGCTCTTTAGTCCCCAGTGGCCCTTTCCAGTTCTAAGAAGAATCTGGTGAAATTATAAGGGCTGGAATAGAGGGGTCCTCCAACCAGAGGTCCCAGTGAGTGAAAGGTCAGACAAAGACAGAGAGTCTAGGCCACAGCACCTGAACCCACCACCTCTTGCTCCTCCCAGCCCGGGGACACAAAGTGTCCAATCGTAGCTGAGAAGACTCCAGGTAACTCACCTGTCCTGCCAGCCAGGACAATGCACCTTGGGCAGCCCCCAGAAGCCCATGAACTGTCATCTCAGGCTTAGCCCAAACAGCCTTTCTTTCCTCAGCCTCTTCAGCCGTAGCTCACCACCCCCACCCCCCAACCCAGGGCAGTAAGTGCCCCCTCCTCTGTTCCCGCAAGCAAGCACGTGCCTTTATTACACACACACACACTTATCACCCTGCACCGAGGCTGCCTTTATTCCTGTCTTACTCCTCCATCAGGCTGTGGGCAGGGACCAGCTGTGTTCATCTGAGTACCACCTCTCCTTCTCACCATCCCCCAAGCACATTCCTGGCCGGCACAGAGCAGGTGCTCCGTAAACATCTGTTTGCTGTGTAGCTGGCTGGCTGGCTGGCTCGGCCGGCTGGGGGATGCGTGGGGTTCCAGAGCCAAGAAACACATCTTCTGGATGGACCATGCTAAAACACGAACAACAGACAGATACTTCACGAGCAGCAGGCCTAAATAGAACACACTCATTAAAATCTTTTCAAATTAAGTATTCCATGAACAAGGGCCTAGGGAGCCGTGCTGCACTTCCAAGGCCATTTACCCAAACACGATTTTGTGGCTATTATGTGAAGTGCTGTCTAGTGGTTACAACAGGAGATCCATTAATGTGACGAGACAGGAAGCTGCTCCTGGTTGCCTCCGAACTAGGTCTCCCCCTCTGTGATGAATCCATTCATTCATTCAACAAATATTTACCAACTGCTCATCAAGTGCCAGCCACTATTCTAGGTGCTGGGGTACACCAGGGTCACAAAGTCTGGAAGCGAATAGCTACAGAAAGCCCTCACCGAGTAAGCCATTCTTGGGGAGCAAAGTCATCCAAATCAGCTTGATGCCTCCTCTCTCCCGGCCTTTTTTTTTTTTTTTTTAAACGTTTATTTATTTTTGAGACAGAGAGAGACAGAGCATGAACAGGGGAGGGGCAGAGAGAGAGGGAGACACAGAATCTGAAACAGGCTCCAGGCTCTGAGCGGTCGGCACAGAGCCCGACGCGGGGCTCGAACTCATGGACCGTGAGATCATGACCTGAGCCAAAGTCGGACGCTTAACCGACCGAGCCACCCAGGCACCCCTCTCCCGGCCTTCTTAAGCAGAATACACTGAGCGTAAAACCTTACTCAGTCCAGATCACTATTCTGGAATTTGGTGACGCTCCTACTTCAAGACACGTATGGCAGGCTGTCCCCAAACACAGGTAGAAGCTCTACCCCTGAGTTCTTGCCTCCAGGTCATGTAGCCCTCTCTCCACCCATCTCAACACACCACTTCTCACCAGGACCAGCAACCAGTGGTTTTGAGTCAGTATGTCTCTCTCTGGAGCAGCAACTTCTGATCAGACAGGAGCTAAAAATAACCAAGCTCATTAACATCATGTGTAAAGTAAGAGTACACAGTTCTCAGCTAAACACTGGGTCAGGCAGGCAGCCAGCAGGGAAAGGTATGAACATCATGAGATCTTTGCTGGCCAGTCAGAGGTTCTTATTTTGTTTATTTACTGGTTGCCAGCCGTACTCCTGATAAGGAAGACTCCTGGACAGCTGATGTCTTAACTGTCTCCCCAAATAAATTAACCATCCTGACCCTCTTAGATAAGACACAACCGACAATATCTTACTGCAACCTGACCCAAGTGCAATGTAACAGGTCGACTGTGGCCCTGAAAGAACAAAGATAGAAGCCAATCCATCCGGGGGTGCCTGGGAGGCTCTGTCAGTTAAGTGTCTGACTTCAGCTCAGATCATGATCTCATGGCTCGTGAGTTCGAGCCCCACATCGGGCTCCGTGCACACAGCTCAGAGCCTGCAGCCTGCTTCAGATTCTGTGTCTTCCTCTCTCTCTGCCCCTTTCACACTGTCTCTCTCTCTCTCAAAAATAAATAAACATTTAAAAAAATAAAAAATAAAAATAAAAAAAGGCAACCCATCCAAATCTCATTAGTCTCAACAGCATAAGAAGATGCCAGGTGTCCCAGGTAGGTTAAAAGGAGGAGATGAGCTGTGTGCCCATCAAATGTATACACGTTGGCTGTGAACTAAAATGGAAAAGCAGGACACCTGGGCAGTGTAAGGATTTTAGGAGCCTTCTCTTTGCTGGCACGCGAGGCTCCCCTCTGTCCACCTGCTCCACCTCTGTTAACAGACAGCAGGCCCCTCTGCATCCGTCTTCAGAAGGGCTCTGTCTTTTCTCTCCATCACGGCTCAGGCTACACCGCCTGGTATCTGGACCACAGCAAGCGCCCCTGTGAAAGCCCATCTTTCTCGTGTTTGCCAGAATGCATTGCACACAACACAGCCCTCATCTCAGTCGCTATTCTGTACAAAAACATGTGCCAGAGGATGAAATGCAGGCTCCTCGGCCTGGTGTCAGAGACTCTGCACAATCAATACTGCCCAACACCACCCGTCTTACTTCCCTGGGCCCCACATGCCTCCTGGGCTCCAATCAAACATATTCTCCTAACACAACGCCCACCCGACGTATGCAGCAGGCCCCACCCCTATGGCTTTTCCCGGGTGCCCCCCTCCTACATCCCTGCTCCTATCCCCACTGGCAGCAAGCCCATCCCCACAGCTACGCTGAAGTCACAATGGTCATTACTAAACTTCTTGTTGGCGACACCCCATCCAGTTCATCTTTGCTTCTCCGTCACCGGACATTCTGAAGCTCAAGAAACAAATGCTGATGCAGATGGATTAAGGAGAATCCTTAGTTCCCACAACAGTCTTCAAATGACCGACTTTTCGGAAGCCTGATCTTCCTGGTCCATTTCCGCTGGCAATTCTCTCCAGCCGGCTGGGATGTGGGTCTGCAGAGCCCTGGTACTACCATCTCTCCTTCCAGACACCCTGTCTGCTCTAATGCGCTGGTGTTTTGGAAACCATACCACACTGTGCTATGCCTTACGTAAACAAAATACTATCAAGTTCTGCATTTTTACATATGGGCTAAAAAATAAACCAAAATGATTGTGGTGATAGTTTCTTTTTTTAAAAATTTTTTTAATGTTTATTTCTGAGACAGAGAGAGACAGAGAGAGACAGAGCATGAGTAGGGGAGGGGCAGAAAGAGAGGGAGACACAGAATCAGAAGCAGGCTCCAGGCTCTGAGCTGTCAGCACAGAGCCCGACGCGGGCTCGAACTCACAGACCGCGAGATCATGACCCGGGCTGAAGTCGGACACGTAACCGACTGAGCCACCCAGGCGCCCCAGATAGTTTCTAAACCTGAGTGCAAACTTCTACATTCATTCACATAAATGTCATCTTATTTAAACTGGCCCATGACATATCCCGTCAAGAACATTAGAAGTCCTGGGCTATTATCCCATGCATCAGTTCCCGATCTCAGTTTTACAACATGTGGGAAGTGCAATGCAGGCAGAGGGTGAGGGGTGCACGTGGCCAGTGGGGGTGGTGTCTTTCTTGAGTTGTATGTTACGAAAGGTTCCCCTCTGATGGTGGCCTCAACCCAGTTATGAACATACAGTGTGACCATGCCCTCAGACTCTTAGAGCCAAACATGTTGGATTAGAACCCAGCTCTATCTCTTTTCTAGCAATATGACCATGACCTTAGCAACCGCACTGAGTCTCAGTTTCATCTGAAAAATGGGGTACTCTTACCTGCACTGTCAACCTTGCTAAGCCATTGTATTAATAAAAAAGCAAGAGAGGCACCTAGCTGGCTCAGTTTGTAGACCGTGCATCTCTTGATCTTCAACATGGGTTGAAGCCCCATGTTGGGTGTGGAGCTTAAACAAACAAACAAACAAAATGAAGTGAAATAAAAAAATAAGAGAGCAAGAAAACAAATGGTATCCTCTACACACAAAGGAATTATTATTTTCAACCAAACCTCCTTTCTCTCGCTCATCCACAGGAATGACACAATGTGTTTTTTGCCAAATAACAAAAATCAAAGTTCAGGGAGTCCGTGATCTATAGCAGTTTAGTAATCCCCTTTAAAGAAAAGCTGATACAAGGGGCACCTGGGTGGCTCAGTCGGTTAAACGTCCGACTTTGGCTCAGGTCATGATCTCACGGCTCGTGAGTTCGAGCCCCGCACATGCTCTGTGCTGACAGCTCAGAGCCTGGAGCCCGCTTCATGTTCTAGGTCTCCCTCTCTCTCTGCCCCTCCCCTGCTGATGCTGTCTCTCTCTGTCTCTCAAAAATAAACAAACATTAAAAAAAAAAATTTTTTTTTAAAAGAAAAGCTGAGACAAGAGGCGCCTGGGTAGCTCAGTCCACTGAGCATCCATCTCTTGATTTTGGCTCAGGTCATGATTCTAGGGCCCTGGGATCAAGCCCTGCATCGGGCTTGCGGTGGCAGTGCAAGAATCTGCTTGGGATTCTGTCTGTCTGTCTGTCTCTCCCCCACTCCCCCACCGCTTGTGCTCTTTCTCATAATAAATAAGTAAACTTTAAAAAAAAAAAAAAGGAAAGAAAGAAAAGCTGAGACTAGTCTCGTTTGGAGGATTTCTGTAAACCCATGTCGGTCCCTAGAAATCAATTCCTTCCTTTCCAAGTTCTTAAATACCCCAAGTTTGAGTAGCTCTCAGAACTCCACCTGGTCTCCACAGTGCTTCCTGGCCAGCAGTTCCCAGAAGGCACCTGCCTCAAGGTCTGTTTCAACTGTTTCCAGGAAGTACTAATTTCATGGTTAGTTACCAGCTCTGGTCCCCCTTCCTCACAACTTGATAACTCACTAATTTTCTATATTCTTAGTGAGAAACTAGCTCTCTATTTTACACACTTACACACACACAGCCCAGGAGTCTCTATCCCCGTTGCCAACACCGCTAAGCCATTAAGAACAAATAGAAATTGGTTTACTCCAGGATATCTGAAATTACTATGAGAATTTACCAAATAAATATCTGAAATTTTCACTGGTGAGTGAGAAATACCATCTCAGCCATCAGCAAGATTTGGGGACTCATAACAGTATCCATAATCTGGAGGATTTAAGACCAGGCTGTCCAGCTTATAAATTCTACCTCCCAGTTGAAGAGCATTTCAATGTTTACCAAGGTTCCATGACCCCATTTTGCACAGAAAGAAACTGAGCCTCAGAGAAATTATGTGACCAAGTTCACACTGCTCCCAAGTGGCTGAACTAGAATCAGGATCCGGCCTTCCTGATTCTTAGGATAGAGTTCTTTCTACCTTACTCTGTTACTTCTCTGCTCATTTGTCCCTGTGGGTCCAAACACATGGAACATGTCTGGCAAATAAGAAATATTTCTTAAACCCAATTCACCACACAGACACGGAGAGGCTACTTCATGCATGGCCTGGGCTAGACTGGGGTTCAAAGCCAATGCAAACAGACCTTATGGTAGGGAGGTGATTCCTAATTTGTTTGGAGGGCAGGCAAGTTGTGGCAGGATGCAAAGTACATTATTTGCTCACAAACTAACACAGAAGCCAAGACGTTCTATGGAGGGGGACATCAACAGTCTGGGCAGCTCCTGGAAATTCAATTCTGGTAAAACAGAGCACAATGATATTAATTTCCCGACTCGCCTGGCTAACAATCTCTTGGAAATCAGAGGAAGCAACAAAACCAACTGCCCTTAATTTTGATCAACAAGGAAGGAAGAAGAGTCTTAGAAGAAAGTGCCCTCTTGGTTTGTGAGGCACTGAACGAAGGCACTACTGATCAGCTGCATCGAGAACCAGGGTTCTCCTTCCACCTTGCGCAAGGGGTTCTCGGTGTGCAGCCTGAGGACTGGGCAGGCAGATTTCTGGTCTTACCATCCCACCACAGAACACAGCCACAGCCACACTGACTGCATGTAATGGACAGACCAATTTAAAACAGACTGTGAGGGCACCTGGGTTGAGCCTCTGACTCGTGATTTCGGCTCAGGTCATGATCCCAGGGCTGTGGGATCGAGCCCCATGTCAGGCTCAGTGCTGAGCATGGAGCCTGCTTTGGATTCTCTCTCTCTCTCTCTCTCTCTCTCTCTCTCTCTCTCTCTCTGTCTCTCTGTCTCTCTCTCTCCCCCACACACACTCTCACACTCTTTAAAATTAAAAACAAAAATGCACAACTGTGTGTTGCATTATTGATTTAACTATTGATCAGCCTCTGCTTCTGGTTGAGAACCATCTTCGGGCCAAGCAGCAGAGTTTCAAAGCATTCATTTGTTCCTTTAATACCGCTCTCACAGGGCTGCCATGAGAATGACCCCACGGGCCATGATCCGATGAACCTTCTTTCAATCAGTGTAGAAGAACTAACATCTAAGTGACATCAGTTTGTCTCCCTATGGCTCCTTCCAAGCATTGCCTAACACATGGGATTCAACAGTTAGTTTAAGGGATGGTTTCCCATTTATTCCTTAAGATGCTGAATGAAGTTGAAACACCTAAAGCTACTTGATCCTGACTGCTGAAAACTGGTTTCGACCAACACTTCAAATGCTATGTTTCCAACTCTCAGTAAGAAACATCAGAGACAGCACATGTTGAATACTCGTTGATTTTCAGTGATATTGCTACCCAGCAAATTGTAATATGCTATTCCTGCTGGCAGGGACACTAACAGAGCATCAGACAACCTCCCTCACACAAAGATCCACTGGAAAAATTGCTCTTAAAAGTTTTATGGGCGCCTGGGTGGCTCAGTTGGTTAAGCGTCCAACTTCGGCTCAGGTCATGATCTCACCGTTCGTGGGTTCAAGCCCCATATTGGGCTCTGGGCTGACAGCTCAGAGCCTGAAGCCTGCTTCAGATTCTATGTCTCCCTCTCTCTCTGCCCCTCCCCCACTGGTGCTCTGCCTTGTCTCTCAAAAATTAATAAACATTAAAAAAAAAAGTTTTTAGGTTGAGAGGGCCTCTCCATGTCACCTTCATTATTAGGTCAGGTGAGTCATATACCCTATTATGGTGCTCTCTGCCCAACTTGAGTCCACTCCACTCCTGAGTGAATGGGAACAGAGGACAGGAGACTGACTTGGATGACCTGAATGGGCAGGTACCTTCCACCCCAGTGGTCTCTCTCTTCCACCAAAAGGCAAGCAAATACACAGGAGACCCAAAAGGTCTCAGGTGCCAAGTACCTATGGGGTTAGTTTTAGTGGGGTTTTTAGTTTGTTTGGGGTGTTTTTGTTTTTGTTTGTTTGTTTGTTTGGTTTTTAACTGTGGTGCTTACAAAAATGGTGGCAAGGTCTTTGTCCTCTTCCTTGAGTCTGGAAGAACCTGGCACTGCTTCAGCCCAACAGAATATGGTGTTAATAACATTTTGTGATTTCCGAGGTGAGGTGACCATTGCCTTGGGATGCTTCTCTACGGGTACAGTAAAAAGTCCAACTACCCTGAGACTGCCAGGCTGAGGAAGCAGCAGGAAGATGTTCTAGTCAACTGTCCCAGCTGAGCCCAGCCAAAGTGCCAGACATGTAAGCACAGTCGTCTTGGACCCTCCACACCAGCCCATCTTCCAACAGAGTACTCCTGGTGACCCTGGTTGATGCCATGAGCAGCAGAATAATCTCCCAGGTGAGCCCCCCTCAAATTCTTGACCAAGAGAATCCTGCTCGTCATTATTAGCCACTAAGCATAAGTGGAAGAGTCTGTTATGCAACAATAGTTAACCGGAGTGAAAATCATACACATATACAGATACAGCAGGTGTTCATGGCATATGTATGTGCATATAAAAGCTTTTTGCAACTTTAAAAAATGTTTCTTAGGAAATCTCCACACTGTGATGCTAACTTAAGGTATCACCTGCTTAGAGATAAGGAAGTAGAATAATAAATATATTCATTCTAAAAAAAAAAAAAGAATAAACAAATCAAAAAACTATTCTTTGCACTCACTCTGCTTGGCAGAAAGATTAAAACTGAGCATTGGAATACCTAAGGCTGCCTTACTCTACACTGACCAACTACATATCAAGAACTCAATAAATTGCACCAAAAAGAAGGGAGAGGACTGTTATGGATTAGAAGAGACTTAAGAGACATTATTTACTAAATGCAGGAATCGCCATTAAGGAATCACCATTCAGTTTGTGGAGTATGATAATGGTATCATGGATACACACATACACACGCACATGTGTGTATTTTACATAAGAGATATACTCGCTTAAGTAGAACAGGCTATATGTTCACCTGTCTGGGAGTTGCTCTAAAATACTCCAGAAAAAGAATAATAAATGGGTGTTGTGTACACGAGTTTTCATCATACTGTTCTACTTCATGTATTCAAAAATTCCCATAAAGACTTGAAGCTCACAAACTGCAAAGGAGTGAGGGGATGGAGGGTGTCAACACAGCCTGGCCTGAGCCCTGCCTTTGAGAATCCAAGTCTACATGCTCAGGGTGAAGACAGTGTGGGATGCAAAAGAGAAAAACTGCTCCAAGACGATAGCAACTAATTTTCTCCCATGACAGTAAAACAAAATATAGTATATAGGTTTCTGTCAGGATCCAACTCCGCACCTATCTATGGACCTTAAGTCCCATTTAATCCCTGCCCCCAGTCCTCAGTGCAGCTTTTAAAGGGGGTGCTCTGGGGAGCCTGGGTGGCTCAGTGGGTTAAGTTTCTGACTTTGGCTCAGGTCATGATCTTTTGGTTTGTGAATTCGAGCCCCATGTCGGGCTCTGTGCTGACAGCTCAGAGCTTCGAGCCTCCTACCGGTTCTGTGTCTCCCTCTCTCTCTGCCCCTCCCCCGTTCATGCTCTGTCTCTCTCTGTCCCAAAAATAAATTAAAAACGTTGAAAAAAAAAAAATTAAAAAAAAAATAAATAAATAAACATTAAAAAATTTTTTTAAAAAGGGGGGATGCACTACTATAAGCTGGGTCTAGCTTCACAGACACAAATAACATCGTTTCATAGAAAGTAAGTATGTGTGACAACAAAAGCTAAATCATTTATGCTTTGGACACCAAAGTTAACATTCTACCTTATGTAACTTTGTGGAATCAATGATTTTATCCCTTAGAATGTTTCTGAGGGATACAGGATTGATTTCTAACCTTGAACTAAAAAAATGCCATCATCTGTGACCAAGCAGAGTAAAAGTATTTGATATGGAACAGACTACTCTCCCTGGTGGGCATCTGTAGATAGCCATAGTGAGCAGGTCTTGGTAAGGAGCCCTACTCAACATCCAAGTTACCAAGCAAGAACGTAGGAATGTTCTAGAAATCAGTGCATTCAAGTCCCTCATTTTACAGGTGGGAAAAATGAGGCAAGAGGCAGGTCATGTTGCCAGGCAGCCAATGCAAAGCCAGGAATAGAATGTGAACCTTCTGACCCTGGGACCGATACAATTGTCTTGGGACAACCTTGACATGACTGCATTATGGATGTCTATCTGAACAGGAAAGGAACAACAGGCAAGCCTAGCATTTCTGAAAGGTTAAGAACCAAATACGCAATACCGAAAAACCAGAAATCTCAGTGTTAAAAACTCCTCGACTATAAAAAGTGCTTGGTTTGGGGAAATATTTTTGGCTTTTTTAAATGGTGGTTCAGGAAAAAAAAAAAAAAAAAAAAGACCCACAGGAGAAAGGAAAAAGAAAATGAAACAAATTTGTGCCTGACTAAACAGTAACATACAATTAAAATGATGGATGTCTTTGTGCCAGAGGTTGAGTTTGAAACAAGCTGCTGGAAGAAGGGCAGCCCTGAAAATAAATTGCCAAATTACTTTTTGCAGCCAGATTGCAGATTCCCCCGCCATGCAATTCTGAAAGCAAATAACTCCACATAAATAAATATGCAACAAATTCCCAGGGAAACCAGCCAAGAAACATGAAGAAAACTACCTTTGGGTGGGCAACTGCCCCCATCCATCCTGTGATTTATGACCGCAACTCAATTTACAAAATAAATCGACACATGAAGCCGCCCTGAACTCCCTAGTCCCCTGGCGATCATTCCCCTCTTCTCTGTGGAGCCCTTCACGGCTCTGAACGCAAACTTCCGGATGTCACAACACACCCCGTGATGCAGTGGCTGAAGGCACAGGCTCTGGGGTCAGCACGGTGGGGTCTGAGTCCCAGCTCAGGCTGAGTATGGTATCAGGGAATTTCTTACCTGGTAAGGATGTTTAAGAATGAAATGAAATGGGGCTCCTGGGTGGCTCGGCTGGTTAAGCTTCTGACTCCAGCTCAGGTCATGATCTCGAGGTTCATGAGTTTGAGCCCCACACTGGGCTCTCCCCTGTCAGCATGGAGCCTGCTTCGGATCCTCTGTCTCCCTCTCTCTCTGTCCCTCGCCTACTCGTTCTCTCTCTCTCTCTCTCTCTCTCTCTCTCTCTCAAAAATAAATAAACATCAAAAAAAAAATGAATGAAATGAAATAAAGATTAACAGGGCTTGCCCCAGGGTTAGCCGATGATATGTGGAGTGTGTCACGGGCTGAACTGTGTCCTCTCAAATGTCATAAACCCCCAATCCTGCAGAATGTGGTCGTATTGGAAGAGAGAGTCATCAAACAGGTAATTAAGTTCAAATGAGTTTATTAGGATGGGCCCTGCTCTTATCTGACTGGTATCTGACCAGTATCCTTATAAAGAGGGAGATGAGGGCCCCTGGGGGCTCAGTCAATAGAGCATCCTCCGGCTCTTGGTTTCGGCTCAGGTTATGATCTCACGGTTTGTGCGTTCAGGCCCCGCATTGGGCTCTGTGCTATCAGCACAGAGCCTGCTTGGGATTCTCAGTCTCCCTCTCTCTCTCTGCCCCTTCCCCACTCATGCTGTGTCTGTCTCTATCAAAATAAATAAATGAATAAAACTTTAAAAAGAGAGAGAGAGAGAGAGAGAGAGAGAGAGATGAGGTCGCACACAGAGACATCAGGGATGCCCACGCACACAGGGAAAAGACCACACGAAGACGGGGAGAAGAAAGGCAGCAAGAGGACGGCCGTCTATAAGCCCAGATCTCAGACTTCCAGAACCGGAGAAAATAAATGTGTCTGTTTAAGCCACTCAGTCTGTGGTACTTTGTTATGGCAGCCTGAGCAATCTAATACAGGGAGGCACACGGTTTCCAGTCAGAATCAGGTTTGAATCTGGGCTCCACCACTCAACTACTGGCATGACCCCAACTAAGCCCCTTAGCCTTTTGGAGTCTGTTTCCTGTCTGTCAAACGGAGATGCCACAGCCCCGAGTGACGTGAGGAGAAGATGAAAACACACAGCCGGCCTCGGGCAGAGCCAGGGCTCTGCCCAGGACCTCAGCCTCTAAGCCCTGGGACTCAGAGCCACGGCACGGTCTCGGAGCCCAACTTCCTTGGGCCCCACACCCATAGCTGGTATTCTGTAAGTATGGACAATGAGCCCAACTGGCAAATTTGCCTACATTTTGAAAATTTAAGTGATCCCGCCAACTGCTAAGGCCTAGGACTTTAGGGCTCTTTACTTGGCCTTGTGTAAATGTACAATTTTCAAAAAAGTTAATGAGTGGAAAAGCACATAAGACTTTCAACCTTGTCTATGGTAAGCTTGGCAGTTAGAGACATAAAACTGTAACTGAGGCACCAGCATCCATTCATGTGATGGAGGAGTATACAAATAAAGTTGCCTTTTTATAGTTGGCCTTCGATTTTTCTTCTCCATCTCTCTTTTTCTTTCTTTTTTTTTTTTTTTTTGGTGACTCAGTAGTCTTAAAAAAAAAAATCTCCTGCAAGAAGAAGGCAGAGAATGACACATTCAGATGGAGGAAAGGAGGGTGTGATGCTTACAGCCTGTAGCTTTGGATTTGTAAGGACGGCATTAACAAGATTATTTCCCTGAGGTATGTGGTTTGTGGTTAGTATGAACTCTCATAAGAATCTCGACTGTAAATTCACCACCCAAAAAGTTAGCCTTTCATATCCATTAACTAAGAAAAAAATTTTTCCAATCCTTTATGTATTTTTAAAAGCAACAACAGAATACCCAGCCAGGTACAAGCATTAACTAGTATCACTGTGGAATGTTAATTTAAAATAGAGTCTACAAATAGGAAATTATTTACAGAACTTAACACCTAGGTACAAATATAGTAACTTCTTTAACTGCTATGGATTGGTCAAAAGCTAACCCCGATTTTGCCCAGTTCAAGCAGAACTAATTCACCTGGAATGTCTTAACACACAAGATCCTAGTGCCTCAGGACTTCAAATCTATGTCGGAAGGTATTCCCATGAGACTGCCATTAAGCCAGGCATTGACACCCCGACCCACCACAACCCTCGGACCTTCTGAGAGACCAACAGAACGTTAAAGCAGGAGGGAAATCTGCATGGGGTTACTTACGCAGGTACCACCCACACACAAGGCACTCTGAAGGATTCCTGCTGGAGGCGCACAGAATGAGGAACGGGAACAGAGCACAGACGTGGACATCCACACGAGTGAGGTGGGCCATGAGGAACAGGGTGTGGATGGGGCAGTCACACACAGACCTAGCCAACTGCCACTCTGTGCAAATTCAGATCTTCCCATATTTATTTTTATAAAAGCCTACAGATTTGAATTTTTAAATGTGAAATGTGATTTTTAAAAGCCTTACATAGACACCTAGTTTACTTCTTTTTTTTGAGGGAGAGAGACAGAGACAGAACCCACGTGAGAGGAAGAGAGAATCCCAAGCAGGCTCCATGCCCATTGCGAAGCCCAATACAGGGCTCGATCCCACGACCCTGGGATCATGACCTGAGCCAAAATCAAGACTCAGACATCCAACCGACTGAGCCACCCAGGTGCCTCTGGTCTACTTTTTAACTGAAGGGTGACATACATAGACAAAAGTGCACAGGTCAAACGTGTACAACTCAAGGAATTATCAGAAGTGAATGTACCTGTGCAACCACCATCCAGGTCAACAAACTGAATATTACCAGACTCCGAGAAGGCCCCATGTGCCTCTTTCCGAGTTCTACCCCTTCCTTCCATTCCACAGGTGGCACAGGTTTGTTTTGCCTGTTCTGAAGTTCATAGTAGTTGAATCACACAGCATGTACTGGTTTACAGCTGCAGAGGAGTGTGGAGATGGTAACCCTCCGATTCACAGACCTTGTATCTCTGAACAAAGACACACAGGTGGCACTTTACGACCCTAAGCGGAAGAGAAAGGAGACTGAAGTGGATTTACAGCAGAGAATGACTTGGAATCATGGAACCCTCAAGGAGTCAGAGAGTCTGAGATAAGAAGGAACCAGGCATGGGTGGAGTGGGATGGTCAAAGTCCCATAGGAGGGGAGGTTGTTCCTGGATCAAAGGGACGGCAAAAAGACAGGGACAAAAAAATAGGGGTGGTGGCAGGTGCCAGTGGGAGAAAGCCAGAGTTCAAGATTCATGGCCACCAGCAAGGCAGAAAGTAAGCAAACTGGGAGAGGCCACAGCCAGTGCCGGCTGGGACCAATGCCAGTGCCCAGAGATCCTGCATTTTCCCTAGGAGACCAGACTTCTCTGGAAAGAGAATTCACTGGATTCCTGAAAGGAGGAATCAACAATTTTAATCTACTCTTTCTTAAAAACAAACAAACAAAAAAACACTTAAAAAAAACCCTTTAAAAAAAGGCGGGGGCGGGGGGGCAGAGCATGGAGCCTGTTTCAGATTCTGTGTCTCCCTCGCTCTTTGCCCCTCCCCCATTTGCACTCTGTCTCTCAAAAATAAAAATCAACATTTTTCTAAAAAAAAATAAAATAATAGGGGCGCCTGGATGGCTCAGTTGGTTGGACGGCCGACTTCGGCTCAGGTCATGATCTTGAGGTCTGTGAGTTCAAGCCCCGCATCGGGCTCCATGCTGACAGCTTGGAGCCTGGATGGAGCCTGCTTCAAATTCTGTGTCTCCCTCTCTCTCTGCCCCTTCCCCATTCGCACTCTCTGTCTTTCAAAAATGAATAAATGTTAAAAAACAGTTTTTAATAAAATAAATTTTTTATTAGACCATTTCAAACAGACGCAAAACAGAACAGTGTAGTAAACACCTGTCACTTAGCTTTAAAATTATCAACATTCTGTATCCTTTTTATTCGTTCCTCCCCCCGCCCTCCATTAATTTTTTACACATCTTTTGCGGGGATCATGGTAAAAAATTTACTGACACTGAAATGCACAAATCTGAGCCTGTTTCATTCTGACAGGTGGAAACGTGTGTAACACACCCCCTAGTACCATCAACATATTCCCGTCTCCCAATAAAGTTCCCAGGTGCCCCTTCCCAGTCGATCCCAGTGGCCCCTTCCAGCACACCCCCCTCCCCCGCCCCCGGAAGCCCCAGCTATTCCTATTTGTTTTCTCCACAGACTAGTTTTGCCAGTTCTAGAGCTGCATATACATGGAATCATATGCAGGGGGTATTTTTCTGTGGAAGGTTTGCTTCACCCCACGTAATGCATGGGAATACAAAAAGAGCAGTTTTAAAATTCAGTTTGGGCCAAACCATATAGACACATCCTCATCACCTTCTCACACCATCTTATGTGGATAGCTAGAAGATAAACAACTGAGACTAAAAATAACCAATGCTGGGATTCGGAGCCATGAATTTCAATGGATTACTCAAGTCCTGCTTTCTTCCTTGGGTCTCATGTTCTAGATACCAGTGGCTACATATTTTAGCAGTAACTCTCTCAGAGCTCTGACCGACAAGAGCTGACTTGCAATATACTCCATGAAGCAAGGTGTTTATCACTATTTTTTTTCTGTCTCCTGCCCTGGTTCTTCCTCCTTAAGCAAGAAAACAGGAGTAAAGCATGGAAAAACTGTGGAGTTTTCTGTGAACACAAAAGACACATCTTCTCACTAAACTGGCAGCTGCTTAAGGGAAAAGATGCATCTTTGACTCAGTCTTCTATCCACCCAGCCCCCTGCCTTGGCTCTGTGTATACAGCAGGCACTCTCAACAAATGCCTGTCTCTTCATTATTTGTTCTTCCTTGAAAATGTCAATCCTACCCAGATTTGGAAGGCGAAAGAGCAGAATGGCCAAGGCCAAGAATTTATGGTGCTTTCCTTTTCCCATTTGTAAAAACACTGGCAGGAGAACAGGCACCTATGCTCAGAGACTCTGTGTGAGCTGAGAAATTCACGTAATACAATCGGCCCAGCGCCTGGCAGAGGACAAGTATCTATAGATACACAGACATCAGCTCCTGTTCTCTGTCCCAGCCTCCCAGCTGGCCCTGTCAGACATGAATTGCGTTCAAACCCTTTCCAGACTCTTCCCAAGGCATCTGATCTGGCCCCTCACACTGGCCTCATCTAAAACACAATCAGTAGTGGGGGTGCCTGGGTGGCTCAGTTGGTTGAGTGTCCGACTTTGGCTCAGGTCATGATCTCAAGGTTTGTGAGTTCGAGCCCCGTGTTAGGCTCTGGGCTGACAGCTCAGAGCCTGGAGCCTGCTTTGGATTCTGTGTCTCTCTCTCTCTGCCCCTCCCATGTTCATGCTCTGTTTCTCAATAATAAATAAACGTTAAAACAAAAATTAAAAACACAATCAGCAGTGAATCCAGGTTTTGCGGCACCTGAAAACTTACACCATTTGGGGGCGCCTGGGTGGCTCTGTCGGTTGAGCATCTGACTTCAGCTCAGGTCATGGTCTCATGTTCGTGAGTTCGAGCCCCACATCGGGCTCGCTGCTGTCAGCACAGAGCCCGCTTCGGATCCTCTGTCCCCCTCTCTCTCTGCCCCTCCACCGCTCTCACTTGCTCTCTCTCTCTCAAAACTTACACCATTTGGAGGTACTTTTAAAGAAAGAAAACACAAAAAATCTTACATTTGCAAACTATACAAAAAACCAAAGACCAAACCAACACAGTACTAGGACCCTCTCTATTGCTGCTCTGCCCCCAGGATTCTCAACCTCACCAACCTGCCACGCACAGAACACGGGGGCCCTATCTCAGCTTCTCCGTCAATCCTACTCCTCAACCCAGCCACCAAATCCACTGGATTCCAGGTCCTCAAACTCCACTGCACATGCCTCTCCTGCCCATGCCTAGCATCACCCGAAGTTAGACGCACAGTGCAGGTAACAGCCTCTTAGCCTCACCGTCCACTTTTCATCACCCCCACAGAGCCAAACTCCACGAGTCCACTGGGGTCAGTCTCCCTTCCTATCCCCCCTGCTTCTGTTCTTCAGACACATCCTCCTCCTGCCCTCCTCGGTGAGGCGGCCTTTCACGCTGCTCTCTACCTGTACTGCCAACCCTCCGCCACTCAATGTCAAAATCGATCCAAAAGTCCCCTCCCCTGAAGCCCCCCCCCCCAAAGAAAATCCACCTCTACACAACTTCCCCTGTCCAGCTACGATGGTGCCTGGTCTTTCTGCCTGGTATTATGGTTATCTGGGAAGCATAAGGAGGCGGCACAGAGCTCCAAAGAGTCAAAAGAACAAACATTCCTTTCTGGGTTTAGCATTCTTTTTTTTTTTTTTTTTTTTAACGTTTTATTTATTTTTGAGACAGAGAGAGACAGAGCATGAACGGGGGAGGGGCAGAGAGAGAAGGAGATACAGAATGGGAAGCAGGCTCCAGGCTCTGAGCCATCAGCCCAGAGCCCGACGCAGGGCTCGAACTCACGGACCGCAAGATGGTGACCTGAGCCGAAGTCGGCCGCTCAACCGACTGAGCCACCCAGGCGCCCCTCCTTTCTGGGTTTAGCTACCCCCTCAGACAAATGGGAATGAGAACATACATGAAGATCCAACATTCTCAGCAGGGCTCAGAATCTGTGGGCAACCTCAGCCCTATCGTGAGCCTTAAGTTCCCTTCTCAGGGAACTTAATGTGCCTTCTCGGGGCCACTGTGGATCCTTCTATACCAAAGTGCAGCTGCTCTCGTGGCTGCAAAGATAAAATTTCTCCCTCCCATGACAAGGACCATATCTCTCCACACCTTTCTTCACATATAAGAGGCAATACAGCGTAAAGATTAAGAACATGTTTGGGGCGCCTGGGTGGCTCAGCTGGTTGAGCATCCGACTTTAGGTCAGGTCGTGATCTCATAGTGTGTGGGTTCGAGCCCCGCGTCGGGCTCTGTGCTGACAGCTCAGAGCCTGGAGCCTGCTTCAGATTCTGTGTGTGTCTCTCTCTCTGCCTCTCCCCTGCTCGTGCTCTCTCTCTCTCTCAAAAATATACTAATCAATCCTAAGACATTTGAGAGAAATCTATAACAAAACTGACTCACTCTGATTAAATCAGGAACTTGAACTGTAGAATCCATCCTGGTTCTTCTGCTCTGCAGTTTCCTGAGGGGTACCTCTCAACATTTCTGCTCCTGGAGCTGTAGCATATGTTGTTCTGATGTTGTAGATTAATTCTCTCTTCAAGCTGCCCTTCAATTTCCACTTCACATGTTAAGTTTATACTTCTAATCTCTAAAGGTCAAGGTCAACAGCAGTCAGAGCAGACACCAGTAGGACAATGAAGAGGCCAAGAGCACTTATGTGCTGTGTGGGCTCTAGCATGTTGCTTGACTTCTCTGTGCCTTAATCTCCTCAAATGTATAATGAGGATGCTAACAGAGGATATCTAACTAATACGGTTGTGAGGAGTCAATGAGTCAAGCCATGTAAAGTGCTTACGTTAAAGTTAATGGTCAATATGCTCTGGAAACACTATGCTAAGTGAAAGAAACCAGACACAAAGCGGAATTTGGTACGATTCTGTTTATATGAAATATCCACAGTTGGCAAATCCACAGAGACAGAAAATAGATTCGTGGTCGCCAGGGGCCGGGAGGAGGGGAGAATGGAGAATGGCTGTTTAATGGGTATATCGTTTCCTTCTGAGATCGTGACATTGGTCTGGAGCTAAGTAGTGATGATGGTGATGTAGCACTGTGAGTGCACCAAATGTCACTAATGATAACTTTTTTTTAAGAGACAGAGAGGCAGAGACAGAGAGAGAGAGAGAGAATCCCATGAAGGGCAGAGAGAAAGAAAGAGAAAGAAGCGGGGCTCACCTGATGCGGGGCTCGAGCCCACAAGCCATGAGATCATGACCTGAGCCAAAGTCAGATGCTTAACCAAATGAGCCATCAGAAGCCCCTAATGATAAATTTTTTATGTGTGTTTTACCAAAAGAAAATCATTTGCAAAAAAGAAAAAAAAAGTCAATAATGTTTCCTATTACTCAAATTACTACGTAGACAACTCCTATGACAGGAAATGTACCGGTTCCCATGCAAGGCAGAAGTGCCCCACAGGGTCTTGACGGGAAGAGGAAATGCTCTGTAGGAGCAGGATGGGTGTTGGGGACAAGCCTCATGCATGTGGTAGCATCTGAGATGTGCCCTGAAAGATGGTTAGACCCTTCTGAGGTAAGAACCGGCCAGTAAGAAGGGGAAGAACACAGCAAAAGTACGCAGGTGAGACGGAAAGTGTGGGGGCTGCAGGTGGAGGCTGCCAGAGATGCCGCAGGGTGGGAGCCCTGGGGAAGACCCATGTGGAATACGGAGAGCCTGGAAAGGATTTTAGGTCTGGTTCTGACATCTACTAGCTGTGGGATGGGCAAAAATCTCCCTGCTGAGCTTTCTGTAAAACCGGAATGCCCAGAACTCTCTTAAAAAGGTGCTATGAGGACTAAATATTTCACCACGGAAGGTGAAACCTCGATCCAAACCTAGAACACTACACAAATGGAAGGGGTGTGACGCTGTGGAACGCTGGTTCTCAAACTTGGCTGCACAATGGTATCACCTTGGGAGTCTTCAAACATCGTGATCACCGGGTCCCTGGAGGTAGCAGCCTGGAGTGTGCCCGGGCGAGGCCAGGGAGTAAAGACAGCAGCGATGTGCGGAAGGCTGGAACACGGTACCGAGCGGACCCCCGGGACCCAGATGACGTACAAGCCTGACACCACGGGGCCTCCTTAAACCGTGACTGTTCGTGCGCTGACCCTAGGTGACCACAGCAAGGTTCAAGTCATTCGCTCTCCTTTTTAAGAGGGACAGGAGATGTGCAATGCAATGCAAGAATAATTCCATACCCGACCCCAACTAAGCTCTTTGTGAGCAGGCCCCACCTTTTTAACCACTTCAGAGTTCCCACGCCGGGCCTCAAGCCTAGTGGATGAGGTCTATTTTTTTGTAGCTGTTGTTAACCAGTGAAATAGCTGAAATAAAACAGGCCTTGTCAGGAAACAAACTGTAGCTCCCGGACAACTCATCTGTGTGAAGAGCTCCTTCCCCGAAGTGAGTTAATAAGACGAATGGCACGTTCCAGTAATTCAAGTACACACGATTCTGTTTCTTTTAGAAGACGGCACGTAATTTTTGCATTTTTTTTCTTCAGGGGCCTCAGAGGAACTATCCACCACGGCTTTCAGAACAAAGCTAAATACTTTTGGACTTCAAAGCAAAATAAACCCTCTAAAGAATACTGACACATCCTGAATAAATACTTCCGACCTTGGACTCCCCGCTCTCCCATTAAAATATCCCACCATCCGGACGGACCTCCCGGTTTCAGCGTTCACCCTCGAGAATCCCATGGGTCGTGCCGCTGCCAGCTCGTATGCATGGACCGGGGCCAGTTCCGGGCGAGTCTGAGCCCCTCCCTGGACTCCGACCGGCCACTCTCATGGCCATCCATGCAGCACTCGTGCCACTCGATACAGGCGGCAACCGACCGAGTACACGGCTCGGACCTCGAGTCTCTGGCCCCGGCAAACAGGAGCAATAAAAGGAGTCCGGTAAGCGAGATGCCGTGTGACGGGCTGTCAGAGTGCACTGCGGGTTAATAACTAACCTTCATAAGCCTTTACAGTTTACCTGGTCTTCCCTGGATGAAGCCCGTGTCCCTTTCTAGGCCAGGCGACAGGGCAGGCAATGCTTCTTCTGGGCCAGGGGGAGAATCACAGCCGGCTTTCAGGAGAGGTAGGGGAGTCTGAGAGGCAAAGAGCTTGCTGACCGTCAGCTGACTACAGACAGCGGGAGCAGCCAGGAGGACTTCGTGCAGGAAACCGCTCTTCTTACACGCTAATTACTGCTCATTTGCCACAGGTGAGCAGCAGCGAGTGTTCCAAGGCAGACAGGAAAGACCTGCCATCCCAGAATGAGGCTCTGGACCATGTGATCTCCAAGGGCTCCTTTCGGGGCACAGCCCAGTGGGTCCCACTGCCCTGCCATCTGCCCCATCTCCCTTCTCTCTGAAGAGTTCATTGATTCTGCTCCCTAAAATGTCTGCTGGCACCTGCAGCCGGAACAGATGGAAAGGGCTCATCGGGGGCCTCCCAGAAAATGTAAAGGAACCCAAACAGGAGTGCACTAGAGAAAGAACGAGTCCAAGGTCAAGGAGGCATTCAAAACTTCAGTCAAGGAGCCGATGAAGAAACAGGAATTAGATACAGAAGAAAAAGAAAAGACAGGCACTCTTTCATCAAATCTACTGAAAACTCCAGAGATAAAAACTTTGGACCTTTTCAAAGAAGCAATATCCAGTGAAAAACAGAGGATGCTTGGACGCATTGGCAGGGCCTGAGCAAGGAGCAGGAATCTTGGATGTAGTACTTCAAGCCTCCGTGCCTTTGCATATGCCGATCTGGCCACCAGGAAGGCTGTTCTCCCATTCGTCTTCAGAGCCCAACTTTCTCTCTGAAATTCTCTGGCTGCCCATTTTGCCCACTCAGTCCCACCATTAGACCTTTCTTTGAGCTTGAAGTTCTCTATGGCACTCTTCACACCAGTGTAATAACTTGTCTCCACACAACCTTCTTGAGGGCAAAAAACCTGTCTTATTGTTCTCTGTATGCCCTGAGTCAGACGCTTTAAACAATGCCAGCTCTCTATACCAAGTGCATCTCAGGGTAACTAAATGTTGAGGATGCCATCGATAAAATCCAGAAAGTGGGAAACTATTATAGGACAAATTAACAAATTAGTGTTAAAAAAAAAAAAAAAGGTGGGGAGAGGGGAAAACTCTAGATTAAGTGTTTTAAATTGTTGGGTGGGGAAAATGGAGATGTTGGACAAAGGGTACAAACTTTCAGTTACAAGATGAACAAGTTCTGGGGGTCTAATATACAGCAATGGGACTACAGTTAATTAAAATGTTGAAACTGAAATTTGCTAAGACAGTGGATCTCGGGGTGCCTGGGTGGCTCAGTCGGTTAACTGTCAGATTTTGGCTCTGGTCATGATCTCACAGTTTGTGTGTTCAAGCCCAGCATCGGGCTCTGCATTGACAGTGAGGAACCTTCTTGGGATTCTCTCTCTCCCACTCTCTCTGCCCCTCCCCAACTCATGCTTCCTCTTTCTCTCCCTCTCTCTCAGAAAAAAAAAAAAAAGACACTGGATCTTAGAAATTTACTAGGATACACACAAAAACTGTAACTGGTGAGGCAGTGGATAGGTATGTTCATTAGTTGGTGCCCAATAACTGGTTTTGCAATGTATACCTATATCAAATCACCAAGCTTCATACCTCAAATGTATATGATTTTTATTTGTCAATTATACCTCAGTAAGCTAGGGAAAAATATTTAAAAATTTTTTTAAAAAGACCTTTACATAGAATATCAACCAAATGCAATGGAAGGGCCTTTCTGACAACCAAACAGGAAGATTTGAACACTGACTAAATATCTTTTTTTTTTTTAATTTTTTTTTAACGTTTATTTATTTTTGAGACAGAGCATGAGCGGGGGAGGGGCAGAGGGAGAGGCAGACACAGAATCTGAAACAGGCTGCAGGCTCTGAGCTGTCAGCACAGAGCCCGACGCGGGGCTCGAACTCACGGACTGCGAGATTGTGACCTGAGCCGAAGTCGGCCGCTTAGCCGACTGAGCCACCCAGGTGCCCCTACACTGACTAAATATCTGATACCAAAAAACTGTTATGGGTTTTTTTTTTTTTGTTACTAGTATAGTGGATATATTTATAAAAACAGCCCTTACGTTTTTTGAAATGTGTACTGAAATACAACTTTGAAATTACAGGTTTGGAATTGGCTTTAAAATAATCAGGAAGGGACGGCAGTGAGGATACTGACGGAACAAGAGTGGTCAGACATGGGAGATGAAACTCGATAATGGGTACTTGGGGTTCATTACGTTCACTACGTGGTGGGTACATGGGGTTCTCTCTACTTTTGAATGTGCTTAGAAATTTCAATAATAAAAATTGAGGAAAAAAAAAAGTAGGCAGAATTGAAGTGAAATCCATTTAGACCCTACAATTGCTCACCAAAAGCCACCAGCAGCAAGTACTTCAGTTCATGCACAGCGAAACTGAAGTCAAAACACGAATCCCCACGTAGTGAGGAAAGGCCTGCATGGAGACTCGGACACAGGTGTTCTCGCTTGTTCCATGGACGTTACCTGAGAAGAACAAGGGGCCTGGGAGACAATCTCAGAAAGACGAGCTGGGAAAACCCCGAACACAGCAAGAAAAATAGGACAACTGAAAACCAGGCAAAAATCACAGAACAAAGCATTCCAGAAGGAAATATGGTTATGGTAAAATAAAACAAAAAAAGCTGCATGATGCCAAGTGTGGAAGAGTGGATTCACAGATGCTTTTGTATACGGCTGGGACTCTGGGAAAACTATTTTGCAGGATCTTGAAAGGCCCTGCCCACGGCCCTCTTGGCCACCGCGTGCCCAGGAGAGACGCTTGCTTGCATATATGCACCAGGAGACCAATTCCAGGAGGTTCAAAGCAGCATTTTTTCCTAACAGCCCCAAACTGGAAACATTCCAAATGTCCACCAGCAAAGGATACATTTCAGTAGATTCGTACAATGGAATACTACCAAGCAGTAACAACTACAGTTAGCTCATCGATATAAACGAATCTCATGAACACAATATACTGAAAAAATCCACTTATAGAAAGTTCACAGACATACAAAACTAACAATATATCATTTAGAGAAACATACACATGCAGTAAACCTAGAATATAGAAAAGGAAAGGATGAGACACGAATTTCAGGAGAGCGGTAGGGCAGGGAGTGTGGCTGGGAGGAGGTGGGGGGCTTTCACAGCATTAGTGATGTCTTTGTTTTTAAGCTGGGGGTGGTGGGTACATGGATGTTCACTGTATTATTTTTCTTTAAACTACTCATGTACACTCTTTTGTATTTATATTTTCATCACTAAAAAACTTAAAGACGGAGGGCCTGACAACACCAAAAAATTCGGACAAAAACGTAAGGGGGAAACTATCAGATAACCGGAGAGGATACCAGCATTGTGCAGAAGAGTCAATAAAACCATGAGGGTAAGGCTGGGGACATCCAAGTCTCTGATGGCAGAGCCACTAATGAACAGGCAGGACGGAGTTTGGAAGGCCCGGACCTGCACAAAACTCCATCACCTGGATGAATGGATAAACCAAATGTGCTTATACACGCCCTGGAATACTACTCAGTCTTAAAAAGGAGTAACATTCTGACACGTGCTACATGGACAGACCTCAAAGCCATCACGCTACGTGAAAGGAGTCAGACACAAACGGATAAATATACCATTCCACTTACATAAGCTATCTGGAGTAGTCAAATCCACAGAGACAGAAAGTAGAAGGGTGGTTGCCAGGGGCTGGGGGGAGGGGCCTGGAGAATTCTTGTTTAATGGGTACAGAGTTGCAGTTTGGAAAGACGACAACAATCCGGAGACAGATGGTGGTGACGGCTGCACAACAATGTGAATGTGCTTCACACCACTGAACTGTGTACCTAAAAGCGGTTACTTACATTCTACCACACACACACACACACACACACACACACACACACACACACAAATCTATAGTTCAAAGTGGTTGCAGCCTAGCAAGCAAGCAGGTAGGCTAAAGGAGAAGCATTGTGACCCTCAGCCTGCCCGAACAGAGGTCAGATACAGTAAGGACGACAACATTCACAAGAAAAGAAACAGGCATGGGGGAGACAGGACGGGGCTGAGGGATGCCAGCTCCGCAGCCACCTGCTGAACCAGGCGGTCCACATCCTCCCAGCTGGGCTGGCCACACGGACAATCCTACTTTTGGGACCACGCTCAGTGCTGGGAAACCGGGAAGCTCCGGATGATCCCAGAAGTAGCACAGGACCCTTGGGATACCATCTTCTAGTTCTGAACTCCAACAAGGAAGTGCTGGGCACTCAGCCAGCTAGGACTTTAGGGAAAAGAGCCTGAGAATGATAGAACCCAAGTGCCAAAGAGGCTGAAAGGCAAAGAAGTACAGGAATGACCAAGGGGCGGAGGGGCGGGGGAGGGGGGCGGTTATGGCATGAAATTCTGAAGGGTCAAATCGAAAAGGAGTTCCAAGGAGCACACATTTCAAACAGGGAGGTTGAGTGTGCACAGCATGGGCTGGGGGAAGAGCACTGGAAAAGGAGTCAGGAAACCCAGATTCAATTCTAGCTCTACCACACTTACTACCTGCGTGGCCCAAGGCCACATGCACCCTGAGATCATGTGTAAACGGATAATGATACCTTCCCACATGGTGGCTATTAAGGGAAGTGACACCGATTCTGCAAGCCTAGGGGGCAGGGTTGCCTAACAGAGAAGATACCAGGTGCCTTGCCTATCAGCCGCCAGTCCCAAGACAGGTAGAGACAGGTGTTACTCACGTCACGCACATGCACACACACATACAGAGATTGAGGGGCATATTTAATCTCGAGTAATCACAAAAGAGGGCACCCAATTAGTGAGCGGTTTGTCAGGAAGGCTTGGATGGGAGAAAATAAAACTGATACCATGTTTATGCACATGTATAGGAAAGCTCAAAGACTGAAGGGAACCAGTTGCTATGCAGCAGGCTGGGAATGGGAAAATGAAAAATGCTTTTCTGTGTGCTAAGTTTAATGTTGTTCGATTAAGCACTTCTTAATAATGTAAGCCTACTTCTGACCTCGGTGTTGAAAACTTATGGCCATCAAACCAGAATGCACTCTGAGTGAAACTGTATTCGATGAGTATGACCAAAGACATAAATCTGATCCCTGGAAATCCCAACTGGCCTGCAAAGAAAGGACACCCTTCTGAGGCTCAGAGGTCCCCATCCACCTCAGGATCCCTGGGACAGGCTCAGAATCCACCCACCATCCACCCCACCAATGCCCGGTCCTGCTGTGAGAGGGCCATTCCAGACCACAGATGTCCTATGGCCAGACAGTCTGAGCTTAAAGCTGGAGTCTACCTTTACTAGCTACGTGACATGGGCAAGTTTTTTAACCTGTCTTCCGAGCCCCGATTTCTCCCCTCTACACATCAGGGATAACAGCAATAACACCATCAAAGTTTTTACAAAAATTCAACAAGCCAATCCCTTAAGCACTTAGCACAGCACCAGGCATACAGAAAATGCTCAGTTAAGCCTCAGCTCTTACTAGCTCAAGATACACATCTGCACTATAAAGGTTCCTCACTTGTTCTTTGAAGATTCAGGGACACAGCCAGAGCCCATAATCCTCTCCTACTTGAGTGCAGAGCCCAGGAAATAGGGTTTTCTGGCTCCCAACCTCCATGCAATTTGCACCTGCTGGGTCCTCTGCCCCGACACCTTCTGACCAAATCTACAGCTGAATTCCTGTGCATCATTTGGGACAACGTAATGTCACTTTGGGCATCAAACCCTCTCCAACTCCACCCCACAGTTCAGCCGCTCACCCCTGCGCTGCCTCACGTGGAGCTACAAATCACATACTGACACTGTTTCCCCTTCGAGATTCGAACTACCTCATCCCTCCTGGATCCCTCCCCAATGCTTAATGCAGTGTAAGTGCTCAGTAAGTCTTTGCTGACTAAAGAAAATACACTACAGGTAAACAAAAACATGTTTTGGAAAAAAATTAAAAATAAACAAGACATTCAAATCAAGTGGGACAAGTGAGATAAATCCAGGTCTAGAGAGAAGCCAAAGAGGCTGCAGAAGGGGCCCTGGGGGGGCAGAGGGGGGGAATTAGGGCAGAGAGGGCGCATCTGGGATGCTGCAAGGCTCCCACCCATCTCTGCCAGACCGGCTCTGGCTGGTAGCAGAGCATGCACAGCCCTGGCAGGGGAGAGAACAGTGATTACCCCAAAGCAGGTGTTCAGAACCCAAGCCCCCAGGTTCGACAGAATTCTATGGCCACGTCAGCAGGCCCTTTAACCTTCCAGAAAGCAGAGATGATGGTGAGGAGAGGCTCCGAGGATGGGGAACTAGCTTCTCACTCAGGCAGGAGCAGTGGTGGAGGCTCCCACTTTCACTCAGATCCCAGGGAATGCAAGGGGGGGGGGGTGAGGGCCTCCACCCCAAAAAGACACAAACTCAGGGTCTGTGATCCCTATTCAACTATGCTGAAGTGATGGAGAGACATTCATCAACCCATACATGTTTATCATTTTGAGTACATCTTTATATCTAAATACAAAAAGAAAAAACTACAGATGAACACACACCACAATTTTTTTTTTTTTTTAGAGAGAGCGTATGCACAAGCCGGAGAGAGGGGCAGGGGGAGACAGAGGATCCCAAGCAGGCACTGCACTCAGCACAGAACCAGATATGGGGCTCGATTCCACCACCCCAGCTGGGATCATGACCTGAGCCGAAATCAAGATTCGGATGCTTAACCTACTGAGCCACCCAGGCACCCCATACACCCCAATTTTAACCGTGGTTATCCCAGATGAAATTTTAGATGTTTCCACTTCACTGGCTTCTCTACATTTTCTAATCTTTCTGCTTTAAGCATGTTCTGATGTGAAATGAAAGTGGGGGACAAAGGCACACACCCACCTGAAAAAAAAAAAAAACCCAGCAAGATGAATCGGCAGCTGACCCTGCCCACAGGCAGTTGCCATGGGCCAGAGGAGGAAACCGGAGTGCCCACAGGCCCAGGTTCCTGCAGAGGGAAACCTCCAGGCAGAGCGGAGAAGGCTGGGCACAGGGACTCAGGCAGTAGAGAAGGATGAACATGTGTTTTGAGGACAAATTGTGGGTGGAGGATTTCTGTGGTTACTGAGTGGCTTTTTTTCCTAAGTCCCAATGCAAAAATTTAAGGGAAAGTACCCCCCCCCCCCACACACACACTGACCTTTCGCTATTTCAAAATTAAACAGACCTGTGCCTTCATCCACAGCAGTGCACTAGGGATGGAATTCAATGAGATTATGCACGTGAAAGTGCTTAGCAAGTTAATATTTGTTCGGTCCTGGACCAGTGTAGGGTCATGTTACTGGCATGGGAAAGGCTAACAGACACCTCCTTCCCCCAATTAACACTGACGATCCAGCAAGTGCAAAACCACAGTTTGATTGAGGTCATGCCTGTATCCCATTTGGGAAGAAAAGGATGTTTACCATTCACCTCTCTTCCTCCCTGCACCAGCCTCCCCCCCAACCACCGCTGCCACCAACTATCCCTCCTTTAAAAGAAAGGTATTTTTATTTTTTTTTTTTTAATTTTTTTTTAACGTTTATTTGTTTTTGAGACAGGGAGAGACACAGCATGAACAGGGGAGGGTCAGAGAGAGGGAGACAGAATCTGAAGCAGGCTCTAGGCTCTGAGCTGTCAGCACAGAGCCCGACACGGGGCTAGAACTCACGGACTGTGAGATCATGACCTGAGCTGAAGTCGGCGCTTAACTGACTGAGCCACCCAGGCGCCCCAAAACAAAGGTATTTTTAAAAATACACAAATTCATGACCCAGGTAGGGGTCCAAGGTTCCTCATGGTCTCAATCCCGGGCTGGGATGGGGTGGAGGTGCGGTCAGCACTGAAAGACCACCGTGAGCCAATACTTTCCCTCCAGGGCAGGAAAAGGCAGGCCCCCCCAGAGGTCCAGGGCGAGGCAAGGTGTCCAGGGAAGCCAGAACCTCAAGAGAGGGTGGAAATGAGGAGCTGCCTGCCCCTATCTCTTGGGGTATCTCATATGGCCTCCCCCATTTCTTCCCACAACTGAGGTGAAGACCTCCCTGCCTCCAAGCTAGACCCCGCTGGACCTCCACCTCCCGTCCCCACACCCTCAACGGACTCCCCTGGCCAACAGCTGTGGCACTCTGCCCACTTCTCCAGGCCAGGCCCTCACCTGCCCCAGCCTCCACTCCGTGTGCCAAGAGTGCGCTCCCTAAACCTCAGGAGCGATACTGTCAACCCCCAGCTCAGAGATGGTCATTGCCCTCTCCCTGCCTACAGCAGTTTTTAATGCACAGCATGGCCACCCTCAGCTCTCAGTCCTACACCCAGAGTTCTTCAAAGGATACAAAGGGACCACGTTCATCAGAATCACCCAGGGTACTTGTTAGAAGTCCAACTTCCTGAACCTCTCAATGTGAAATTCTGGGCTTGGGGGCGCCTGGGCGGCTCAGTCGGTGAAGCATCCAACTCTTGACTTTGGCTCAGGTCACGATCTCATGGTTCGTGAGTTGGAGCACAGAACCTGCTTGGAATTGTGTCTCCCTCGCTCTCTGCGCCACTCCCGCCCCTCAGTGTGCACGCAGCGAGCGTGCACTCTCTCTCTCTCTCTCAAAAACAAAATAAACATAAAAAAAAAAAAGTCTGGGGGTGGACCCTGGGAATTTTAACCGGAGGAAAAGAAAATCTCAGATGGACTCTGGAGTACACAGAAGTCAGAGAACCATTTTGCTGGAGTTTCTCATTGTTCAGGAAAATATGTCCTACTTTCAACTGCCAGAAACATATCTCATCCCCCTTCCGTGGTCCTGTGTCAGGACTAGGGGGTCAGTCTTCCTTCTTACCACTGATCCTACACTCACCTCAAACTCACCCGTTCCAACTCTTCCCTGAATGACTAACGGGAAGTCACTCTATCCACAGGCCTCAGTTTCCCATATACACAAAGGGCGGAATATGTGCTGTCTAGGGTTCCTTTCAACTCCAAAATAAGGTATATGCTCTTTGTGTTCCATCACATACATTCAGCTGGATCAGAGATTCTACTTCCAGAATTCTAAGAACTTGCAATTGGGTGTCAAGGGAGGCATTCTCTTCTCAGCTAAAGTGAAACTTTCAGGGGCACCTGGGTGGCTCAGCGGCTTAAGCGTCCAACTTCAGGTCATGAGCTCATAGGTTGTGAGTCTGAGCTCCGTATCAGACTCTCCGATGTCAGCACAGAGCCCACTTCTGATCCTCTGTTTCCTCTCTCTCTCGGCCCCTCCCCTGCTCACGTTCTCTCTCCCTCTCTCAAAAATAAACATTTTTAAAAAAATTAAAAAATAAAAACTGAAAGTTTCAAAAAGCATCTCTCATACTACATATAACTTCTGATTTCCAGTAAAAAAGATGTTTAGGGGCACCCGCGTGGCTCAGTGGGTTAAGTGTCCGACTCTTGGTTTCAGCTCAGGTCACAATCTAACAGTTCATGACATCAAGCCCCACATCAGGCTCCCACGTTGACAGCACAGAGCCTGCTTGGGATTCTCTGTCTTCCCTCACCTCTCTCTCTCTCTCTCTCTCTCGCTCGCTCAAAAATAAACATTTAAAAAAAAAAAAAAAGATGTTTAGCCTTCCTGCCACAGCTCTTTTTGGTTTGTTTTTAGCATCTGTTACTAGACCTGCTTCCCAACTGGTTCCACAGGTCAAAGAGGCGGTATGAAAGTGTGTAAGATTACAACCTCTGAGCAACCCTTCAGTACCCTGCTGTGTACTGAAGCCTTTATATCATCCTTGTCGCGTTATGCTCCCAACGTCTCCATTTGAAAGACCAAGAAGTCGATGCTCCCAGAATTCGAGCTGCCCAGGGCTACACAGCCAGCCTGAAAGGCTCCAGCACGGATCTTCCAAGTCTGAAGTTCTCCCCACTAGCACTGAACCACAATGAGCCAATGCTGAGTCCCAGATTCGGTGAAAGCAAACGTGCCAATGGCACCACCACTGGCCAAGAAGCCGTGCCCTCCGAGGCACGGCGGGAGCGCTAACCAGCCAGTCACGCACACCTCCTGACAGCTTTCCACACAGAGCTGCCGGGAGACTGTGCACGCAGGGGAGGGGGAGACGGGGCTGAGCAACAGCCTCACGAGCAAAAGCGATGCCAGGGATTTAGTCAACAGAGAGCTAATATGAGTCAACAGCGGGTGCCGCTGCCAAGCACACTAATGGGATCTTCGGCTGCATTAATAGAAGGCAAGTGTCTAGGGTAGGACTGAGGGAGTCCTGCCCTGCTCGGACCAGACCACACCTGAGGGCTGGGCAGGGCAGGGTTGGTCTAAGGAGAGGGAGGCAGCACCTTCCAAGGACAGGTTTTCTGAAGAGGGGTGGCTCACGGCACCACTCTGGCTTGTAGGGTGAGCCAGGGACTCCCCTGGAAGCTGGGTTTGTCAAGCCCATTTTATTTTAAGCTTATTTATTTTGAGAGAGAGAGTACGCACAAGCATGGGAAAAGAAGGGGCAGAGAGAGAGAGAGAGAGAGAGAGAGAGAGAGAGAGAATCCCAAGCAGGCTCTGTGCTGTCAGTGCAGGAGCCCGATGTGGGGCTTGATCTCACAAACTGTTGAGATTATGACCTGAGCTGAGATCAAGAGTCAAAGGCTTAACCGACTGAGCCACCCAGGCGTCCCAGCAAGTTACAGATGGATTTTTTTTTTTTTTTTTAAGATCCTTTTGTTCACATTTTACCCAAGACTGAGAAACCACAACAAAGGTTAAAAACGGGCCGGCATGCTAGGGGATGCAGCCTACCACCGGACAAGGAGACTACAGACCCCATCTGAGGATGGCTGAAGACAATTACAGTTGCTTCTTCCTTTCCTAAATATAACCACTGGCCACGAGTTAGCCAAGGAGTAGACCTGACACAATAGGTATTCTAAAACATGCACAGGGGACACTGGATTTGAGATCCTATGACCCCAAGAGTCAAAATCTCCAGGAAGCCCTCTTAACCTGCCCATCCCCCAGGACCCTGTCTGGGTGAGCCTGTCACATCACTTAGCATCACTTAGAATAAAAAGGCATGTTTTTACCTGTGTTTCCCAAGAGCCTCCAGGCCACCTCTCCTTCACCTGTGCCCACAGCACAATGCTTGGCACACTGGACATGCTCAAGAAAAGGTGCCCTGGCATGGTCACACTGAAAGTGCTGTTGTGTTCAAGTCAATTTCAGAATCTAAAGTGTCCAGATTAGGGCCAATAAAATGGCTATGACAATACATAATCACTGTTAGTATGCTGAGCAAAGGAATTCTTGAAGCTAACACCACCAGAGGGTTTTAATTACAAAGGGGCCATAGTTAGCCCGGCAAGTGCACTGAGTGCCTGGGGAAGTGACAGGAGACAGAAAATCCAGCTTAGGGGTATGGCGGCCAAAGGTGAGTCCTATCTGTGTGACAGGCAGCAATGCAACACCAGAGCCCAGGAAGCGGTAAAAATCCAGGAAAGCAGAAGAGGAAAATAATGATAAGCAGGGCTAAATGCCAAACAGGATAGCATAAAAAGTGAGCCCAGTGAAATGGGTCTTAGGAAGGAGCATGCGTGCTACAAATTCATCCACAAACTCACTGGGTTCTGGCCACCGGGTGCTAACCTCGTACTCAGAGAATTAATTACAGGAACTCACACTCTGATCTGAGAGGATGAGCACAGGAGACTGTGTGATGCAGTTCTGATATCTAATAAATCTTTAAATCGATGAGCCGTGCTCACTGGTAATTTTTCTTCATCATTCCTCCGGGAGGGCTCACATGACAAAAGCCCGCATTTTGTCTTTGGATGGGGTGTGTCCATATAAATAAAATTTCGGGTTTAGGACATCACATCCTAAAGCATGGAGAAATCTGCCATCATAAGAAAACCTGGGGAAATCTTTCGTCCAGCAACCTTTTGTAAAGTGGAGAAACCTTTCAATGTAAGCATCCCCCTCCCCCACGCGGAGCGAGGGCTCCCCCAGCCCTAATAAATCAGCATTGCTGGTCCAATCCCAACCAGATCATTGGTGTACCTGTCTGGGTCCATCCACCACACATGCACCTGACTCAGTTTGCATTTTTCATCTGAGAAACACCACTTAACGCCTGTCGCACAAATCTGACAGAAGCAATACATTTTATAAAATGAACCATCCCTGGGGAACCGACAAGAAAATCCTCAAGGAGCACGGTCAAAGTTCCCATGGAGAGCTTTCCTCTCCCTGATCCGAGATGGCAAAATACGCCACATCCTCTCCACACAGAAGCTGCCCACCTCTCCACTCCTCCAAGCTCTTCAGGCCTCCTCTCCCAGCTCAATACAAGCTGGAAAGCCTCAATCCTGGGGAGGAGTAACATTTTCATGCTATTTTAAAGACAACAGCTCTAAGCACAGGAACGCTGGCTCCTTTTCCATGAATAAAAAGGCCCCAAAAGGGTATTATCATAACAAAATGATATTCTATGGAGAGCACTAGGAACCACAAAAATAAAATTGCCATAAATTGAAACCTTCTCAAAATTAAACCTAAGGCAGCATTAAACTCCAAGGCCAAGCAGGTTCTGATTTTCCCATCTAAAACCCTTACAGGTCCCTAGTTCTCTCCCGAAATCTAAAGAATTTCCCCCACCAGGTAAGGCCTAAGTGTTTCCTTTGCAAGTCTGGGTATGTTATTTTTTCCGCATGAAACCCTCGGAATAACCTGTAACATTCATCTAAAAGCTCAATCAGCGCTGTGTCCTCAGTCACACCCAAAGATTCCCAAAGGCACCGTCTGCCGCAGCGCCAGGTGCCCAGTAGGCGCCCCATTAACGTGCGGATTTGATTTGATCACATCTGGCCCCTTCGGGCTAGAAAGCCGGACGCCCTGGCGGGGACGGCAGCGCCAACCTAGCTATCTGCTGCAGGGGGGCGGGGTGCAACCACCTGTGGGCGGGTGGCCCCGGACCCGGCGCCGCCGCCCGGGGGTGCCTTGGCTGCCCCACGCACGTTGCCCAGGGCGCAAAGTCCGGCGTGCCAGGCCCCGTGGGGGCCCCAAGGCCAACTCCCGGCGCCCCAGCAAAGGGCTCTGCAGGTGCAAAGTTGGCCAGGTCCAAGAGAGTCGATTTTAGAGTTAGCTCCCAAGTCGCCCACCTGCCTCCCCCCCCCCCCCCCACCTCTCCGCGACACTAAGGACTGTAGGGACTCTTTGGGATGGGGCGGGGGCGGGCATCGAGAAAGGGAGAGAAATGGTCCCTACACTGCCTCCCAAACTTGGGGCACCTGCTGGGCAGCTGGGGACGAGGCTTCTCCTTCCTGCCGTCTCCACAAGGCCTGATGACGACTTTGTGGGGGCAAGCAGGCCACCTCGAGGCAGCCCCGCATTGCTTTGAGATTTTTCTAAGCAATAACCCAGCACCAAGAAGGCCCCCGCTGGAACCCAGGGGGCGGAAGGGGAACGCCGGTCACCCGCGCCAGGGGGCGGGGATTCGGGAAGAGGGGACTGGGTGAGCTGGGGAGGGAGTGAGGCCCAAAGGACTAGGTGGGAACCGGAGAAGGCGCAATCCAGCAGCGCAGTGTCCCAACGAGGGGGCACAAGCCACGGATGGGGTTCCAGAAGAGACCGGGACGGGGTGGCCCGAGAGGGAAGCAGGGGTAGGAAGTGATCGCAGGAGAAGGGGGAAGGGATCCTTGGATCTCCCAGAGGGGAGCAGCGGGGGAGGGGAGCTGCCCCAAGGGGTGTCAGTACCCCGGGTCGGCCCCGTCACTCACCGGCAGGTCCACGCTCACTTCAGTCCCGTCGAGCAGGAAGACACGGCAGTACAGGGTGGCCTTGGCAGCGCCGGCGGCGGAGATGTGCACCGCCGCACCGCCGGTGAGCAGGGGCCCGCCGCCGGCCGGGAACACGCTGCCCCCCGGAGCCGCGGGCAGCGTCGAGGAGGCGGCGGCGGCGGTGGCGGCCGGGCCCCCCCGGGGTCCCCCGTCGCGCTCGTCCCCCAGCCCGGCGGCCCCGCGCCCCGCCGCGCCCCGCGCGTAGCGCTGCATGGAGCGGCGGCCAAAGGTCCGGCGCAGGAACCGCAGCATCCTGGCTGGGGGCGCCCCCTGCCTCCGCCCCCTGCGCCGCCGCCGCTGCGCCGCCGCCCGGGAGCGCCCCGCGACGCCGTCAGTGCCCGCGGCCGCCCGCGCCGCCTCCCAACGCCTGCAGCCCGGGGCTCGCTCCCGCCGAGGCCGAGGCCGCGCTCCGGCTGCCTGCGGGGCGCGCCGGCCCGGCCAGCGCCGGCCGCGAGTGGCCGCGGGCGGGAGGGCGCGCTCGGGGCGGCCCCGGGGCCGTCCCGCCGCCGCTGCCGCCGCGCGCTCTCCCGGGCCGGCGGCCCGAGCTTGCCGCTGAGGGGCCGCTCCCGACGGCCGGCCGCGGGCGGCCCGGGAGCTGCGGGGGGCGCGGGGCGCGGGCTGCGGGCTGCTCCCGCGCCGCGCGCCGGCCGAGGGCCAGCCGAGCAGGGCGCCTGCGTGCTCCCGGCGCGCTCGCTCCCACTCGCCGCGCCGCGCCGCGCCCGGGGCCCGAGGAGGCCCCGCCGAGCGCCGGCTCCCGAGGCGCCTTTTCCTGCGCCCGCAGCCCCCGCCTCCCACCTGGGAGGTTGCACCTCCAACCGCCGCCACCGCCGCCGGGACTGCAGCACGCCCTCCTCCCTCGGGGCTGCGCCGGGTAATTGCAAACCGGGGCTGTGCTGCCCCCTGCCGGCCCGAGCGCCCCCTGCTGCTGTAGGTGTGCTCACGTGTGTACACGTAGGTGAGCACACACGTGTTTCCGGCGTCCCGAGCCCAGAGCCCTGGAGCCGCCAGAGTCTCCCCCAGCCTAGCAAGGAAAACGGGGCTGCATGCCTTACAGGACCCTTGTCTCGGAGGCCAGAGAAAGAGAGAGAGGGAGAATAGCGTTCAGTGAAGGCCCTAGTGGGCCCTCAGTTGCCCCTTCTGGGAAAGGAGAGGGGAGCACTAGATGATCTACAATGTCCCTACTAAGTTAAGTTCTGTCCGTTTAAAATCTCAGAGCTGGAAGGGCCCTGGTAGCCATTCCAGTCCAATGGACTCGATCCAAATAAGGAAATTGAGGCCGGACAAGGAGGAAGCGTACTTTTCCGACCTACGCCGCAGAAAAAACACCTTTCCTCAAGAAGCTTGTGTGCAGTATTGAGGCAGAGGCCCGCATAAATAAACAGCCATAACTGAAAAGGCTGGTAAAGGTCCGAGGCAGAGAGAAGTGTTTATAAACCGTGCCCCTCCGGTAGACACATTCAAGGCCTGCTTCCGGGAGAAGTGGGTCGTCCAGTGTTGCTGAAAGGAATATTGAGGAAGAGGAGGTTGAAAGGAGGGCAGGCCTCTCCAGAACAAGAACACTGCTGTTTTTTGTGCCTGGCACTGTGCTAAGTAAGCCCTTTCCATTCATCATCTCACTTAATCCTCGGAATAACTTGGTTCTATAGCCGGTGTTATCCCCCTTGTACAGACTTGAAGCTTAGGGCGCTTAAGAGACCCGCTCCAGATTTCACGGTTAATAGGGGCTCGTTCACAGAGCTTCAAGGCTGTTGCTCCTAACCACTGCCAGGCTGAGGCACCTGGCATGATAAACAGTGGAGGTTTCTGAGAGGTGTGGAAGGAGGCAGTGGTCGCAGCAAAAGGGACAGAGAAAAAGGGAGGGACGGATTCAGGAGGCATTCCAAAATAAGCATTTTTTGAGGATCAGGCACGGTCTTAGGTGATTTCATGGATGATATTTTCATTAATCCTCACTCCAACCCTTCCAGGTAGTTTTGTTTATCCCCATTGACTTACGTGGGATTTGGGGCTTAGAGGAGTAATATCCTTGCCTGAGGTCTCCGAGCTCCTGCATGGCAGCCGCAAGCATGTTCACTTGTATAGTGTTCTCTGTGTGACTCTCCGGGGCTCTACTACGTGACATTGTATTGTGAAGGGGCATCTGCAGTCAGCCTTCGGATACCCACTCTGCTTGCCCTAATACAAGACCAGCAGCAAGTTGGTGTTCAGAGGTAGCCCAATCTACTTGCTGGTTGCTAAGGACAGCTCATTTCCTACTGGATAGCCCAAAAGTAATGTGGTCGACCGAATAATGTCCTCCCAGAGATGTCCACATCACAATCCCCTTTGCAGATGTGACTAAATTAAGGAGTTTGAGGTGGAGAGATTATCCTGGATGATCCAGTTGGGTCCAGTATAATCCCAACAGTCCTTATAAGAAGGAGGCAGGAGAGTCAGAGTCAGAGACAGTGAGGTGCCATTGGCAGCAGAAGCCAGAGTGATGGGTCCAGGAGCCAAGACATACAGCTGCCAGAATCTGGAGAAGTTAAGGAACAGATGATCTCTCCTAGATATTCCAGAAGGAATGCAGCCTTTGATTTTAGCTTGTAAAATCCATCTCAGACTCTCAACTTCTAAACTGTACAATAATACATTTGTGTTGTTTTAAGCCACTGAGTTCGTGGTAACTTATTTCAGCAGCAATAGGAAATGAATACAAGTGCAGTATCGTTATATTAGTTTGGTGCATTACAGTTTTCTTTTTTCTTTTTTAATGTTTGTCTTTCAGAGGGGGAGGGAGGGGCAGAGAGCGAGGGAGACACAGGATCCGAAGCAGGCTCCAGGCTCTGAGCTGTCAGCACAGAGCCCAACGCGGGGCTCGAACCCACGAGCCACGAGATCAGGACCTGAGCCAAAGTCTGGTGCTTAACCGACTGAGCCACCCAGGTGCCCCACATTATGGTTTTCAAAACCAGCCCTCCACCGTGAGTCTCATTCAGCTGGTGATTTATTCACTGTCATTGTCTCCCACTAGACACCAACTTCTGTGAGGACATGGCTTGTTCTTATTCATCGTTGTATCGTCATCTAGTACCTAGATTGCTGTCTGGTGAGTAGTAGATGTTCAAGAGAACCACTTCCTGAATGAATGCAGGATCTTATTTCATTGTCATGTGGCCCTATGGGTGTACCTACCTACGGTAGGTATGGCTGTTGCCTTTTAGGGATGGGGAAGATGGACATCAGAGCGCAGCCTAAGCCCACACTCCTGTCCCCTGACTGCAGATTCCCTATGCTACCGACAGCACCGCATCATCTAGAATCCCAGGGGGACTCCATGTGGCTCTAGGTTCACCTCCACTTCCTCTGCATCAGGCACCGTACCCTACTTGATCTCATGCAGTCCTCATCAGTAGAGTAATTTAAGCACTATTTTCTCTACCACGCAGAGCAGAAACAGAAGCTCCCGCCTTCCTTTGATTAAATTTCATGTCACTCAGGTTTCAACCTCAGAATTTCAACGTTTGATGAGCCAGCTTGCATCTTGTCCGTTCACAGTGCTATTATTTCAATGATTGCTCTGTCTTAATCTTTGCCTTTTGGACCTAAAAGTCTCTATCCCTGTTAACTGAGGTCTATAAAATTCAAAAATTTTAATTGCCGTTTCTCAGACTGCCTCTGGCTCAATGTGAACGGGCCAGAACTGCACAGGTATCCTGTTTGTCAATACATCACTCTTTCATGAGACTTTCGGCCCTCAAACCATTATTCAGAAGCCCCAGTATGTTCCCCTGCATTTCTGTCTAGAACCATCTTCAGCTGAAGTTCCCAAGAAACTGCGCTAAATCCCAGGTCCTTTTCTCGGTCATTAGTAGTAGCTTGACTTCCTGAGTTTCACGGGCCGAGTTTGGAACTTCATCTCTAGAATCACCCTCTTGCCTTGTCCTGGTTAAAGCTCAGCTCCCACTTTTTCGCCCACTTCCTCAGGTTCATGAGAGCTTCCCATCGGGCTTGTCATCACTGCTCCAAGAGCTTCGTATCATCAGCAAACCTTGGAGAGTTTCTTATGCACTCCCTTCCTCTGGAGTAGTTTTACATGTTAATTAAACAGCCCTTAGCCCTGTCTCTAAGGAACTCCTTTCAGAAATGCGCCATTTATCCCTATCCTTTGTTTCCTGGCTCATTTCCTAGACTCAATAAAATTGTGCCCTCATTCCATCAGACTCATTTTTTCATAGAACAAGATTGCACTTTAGTATATGTTCCTATTTACTCCCTTGTAAAGTTTTCTTTCCATAGACGTTTACTGAGACCTTACTAGGTACCACGAAGCCTTCCCTACCCTTTTTAGTATTTAATTAATGGCTGCTTAATCTTTCTGGTATTGTTTCACAATAATAGCTATCATTAATTAAAGACTGTGTAGTGGGCAGCTGTGGTTTCTGCTAGCCTATATCTTGGGTTACAAAGTTTGGGTTACTTCGCAAACTCCTTCCCCTGCACTGAGAGGCCTAATGATCTAGGTGAAGCTGACCCCATCCCCTGCCTCAGGTTTGGCACGCGATCAGGCCTGGCTAATCAGACCATTGCATTTCCACAGACCTGTTACTGGCTCAAGAATGGGTAGTAACCCATGTTGGGCCAATGGAAGTCAGCCCAGGACCTCTTGTTGAAATTACTGGGAACCAGCAGTGTTAAGTCTATGTTGCTGTGTGGGCCCATATTGACGCCACATGCAGAAAGCCTGAGATGATAACAACACAAAGAGAAGCGGGCCAAGAGATGGAGAGACATCAATTTCATATGACAATTCAATTTTTGCCTGCCTGGACCCAGCTGTGCCTGAAGCTACCCCCTGGAATTGACAATTTAAGGAATGAATCAGATTAGAATGATGATTTTCCAGGTCCCAGATCTTTCCTCTCCTTCATTTGCTCTATTTTCCAAACACAGAGCGTAAGCATTGTTTTAAATAGACACTTACTTTGTTCATTCTTAACCGACTGAACTACCCAGGTGCCCCACTCTGTTCATTCTTTAAAGGACTTGTCTTCAAGCAAACCATTAGCAAAGCAATACTCATCACTGAATGGTCCAGAAATAAATGGAGAGTTAACAAACCATCATCCAAATTTTTAGATACGGAAGTGGCAGTGACAAAAGGACTTCTGAGTGACTACAACTGATTCCCAAATTTGTATTTTTAGCCAACCCTTCCCCCTGCTCCAGATCGTATTTCTGACTTCTTCCTCAGCATCTCATTCCTAGATCTCCATTTCAAACATCTACTATCCAGCCCTCTGTCTAGACTCAAAAGATCAACATCTGGAGAGAATTGGGTGTCCCCCCACTCCCCTGATGCCAGCCCTAGCATGGGTTTCCTATCTGAGGACCCATTTTGTCCCTAGCAGGTGTGCATCCTGCTTTGGGAAAACACCTGTGGCTCTGGTGTGATAGTCCTAACGTTCACACTGGAGAGGCACCCAAAGAGTAGAAAGGGGGCATTTTCCTAGTGCCTACTCACCCTGCCACCTCCCTGCCTACATCTCTGACGTTACCCCTCTTACTGGACATTCCTGATGAGTTTGCCTTTCTCTTACTCTCTTAGCCAGCTGCTTACCTTTTCTTCTTTTCTATCCAGTGCTCTAAAATCAGTGTCGTCCTATAGAACTTCTACAGCGAACATTCTGTAACTGTGCTGTCTAATATGACAGCCACTAGGCACATGTGACTATTGAGCACTTGCAAGATAGCTAGTGCAACATTTAATGTTGTTGCACTTAAATTTAAATGTAAATAGCTATGAATGATTCGTGGTGGCCATATCAGACAATGCGGGACTAGACATCAATCACCCCTACACCATCACTTACAGCTGGGTTCATCTGCCTAGTCCCTGCTCCAGTCCTGCTAGGAGAGTCTCATTCCAAGTAGTGACCCCTTTTGCTCTGTCCAAGACTACTGGCATCAACCTTCCCATGCCCAGCCGAGTCATAAGATGACAGCTCTGATCCTCTTTGCCATCAAATAAAAAGCCCTTCTTCTGTCAAGTTGGTCAAAACCAAGGCAAATTGCTCTTTTGTGGCAAGGCCCTTGGCAGCTGGGCTGGTGGCTGAGGAGAATCTGCTTTTGAAATCCTGCTACAGCTCACAGCACGCCGGGGAAGCAGTATTCCAATAAGCGAGGCTTCCATGACTCACTGGGGTTAATTAACCCTGTACAACCGAGGTACAGGAGCCACAGACACAAAAGGAACCCTCCCCATCACCTCCTTTTCTGTTGTAGACTTCAAGTCCTAGTTCAAGCCAAGGAAAGAGAATTTGAAGAAAGAGAAGGTAGTAGGTAGGGTCAGATGCATGGCAGTGAAGGTTTAAGGGGAGTGAGGTCCGTGACGGGCCTCTGAAGTAGGCTAGCTGGAGAAGAGCTGTGGCCCACATGGTGGGAGCAGCCAGTGGATTACACAATTGAAGAGAAAATGAGAGCAGGGTAATGGAGATGGTACATCCAGACCACTCTCTTTGAAAGCTTAGCATCAAAGGAAAGCGGTGAAGTATCAAAGAAACAACACGGGAGTTCTGTTGGACTCTAGTCCAAGACTCACTTTTCTCATCTGTAAAATGGGCAAGTACTGCCGATACTACCAACCTCAAAGTTTTATTATGATACTAATGCTATGACAAAGCAGTCGATGCAAGGAAAAAAAAAAAACTTTGTAAACTGCAAAACTCCTGTAAACAAATAAGACTGGGAGGAAGAGGGAACAGGGCAGTAACTAGAAGGGGGCAGGAGGACCAAGCAAACGTTTTGAGACTACGGTTCTTATTTTAATATTGGGGAGGCCAATACATATTAGGAGAAAACAAGGACAAAGCCTCCCGAGGAGGAGAGACTAAAGGGAAGTGGGAATATCAGAGAACAAACACATAGAGAGGGTTTTGGGGAGAAGAGTAAATGGCATTTTGTGAAACTGAGCAGAGAGCTGGGTGGAGCTGAGAATTCTCAGAGGCACCCCGCTTTTCATTCCCAAGGGAATCCTAAAAAGGATAATATTTCTCTGTGTTGCTCAGAGGTTTATGGTTTATTAAGTGCTGTCACAGACATGACCGCATTTAATTATTCTGCATGACAACTCTGGCTGTGAGGTATTCTTATCCCCAGTTTACAGCTGAGGAAACTGGGGCACGGACAAGTTGTGGGACCTGCCTGAGGCCACATAGCTGGTGAGCAGCAGCTCGCTGGCATTGGAACCCCCGGATCCCACAGCTATCTGGCTGGGCCTCCTTCCCTCCCTCCTGGCCCTCTCCAAACTGCAACCCGGCCCTTCCCCGAAGCCACACCAACTCCCGCCCTCACTGACTCACTGGGAGGGGGCCCTGTTCTTCTGTACTCCCTAGAGCCAGTTTCTGACCTCCAAGACTCCACCCTCTTTTTCATCCCTTCATCTCCTCCCCTCCCCGCCTCCCCCACCCCTCCCCGCCCGCCCCCTCACCCCTCCCCACCCCCCCCACCCCCCGCCATTTTCTCCCTTTCTATTCAGCTGTGAGAAATAAAGGCAGGGGTGTTGATGGTGATACTAAGATGGAAGTCACTGCAGGCCTGTCCTGCCCTGCCACTCCCCCGCGCCTGGGAGATTCCCAGGGGAAACAGACAGGCAGCAAGGGCACTGGCCACGGATACAAGCTGTGCTTTGTTTTGGTTTTGCTGGGCCAGCCCAGCACCCCGGGTCCTCTTCTAAAGCTGAGTTGGAGCCCAGCTTTCTAGCCTCAAGGCTTAAGAGGGTCTCTTTCTCTCCGTCTCTCTAAGTCTCTGTTTCTCTGTCTCTCCCTAAACCCTCCTTTGTTTGGGGGATGTTTCCTCCTAGCCACTAACTGACTCCAGATGCAAAGGCAGTGCACTAGGTGTGGGCGTAAGGAAGAGAGGAGCACATTCTTGTGTGTCATTTTTTTTATGCTCAGTGACCCCTGCACACAAGCAAACTTGACCTAACCGTTGCCCTGGAATCTGACCAATCAGATTAGTATTCCATCTACTTAAGGGGGAGAGCAGAGAAGAGTCAAGGAGACTTTCCTGGTGTGGGCAGCTGAGCCGGGCCTTTCTCTGCCAACCTCACTTTTCCACAGTCACTGCCTGATCCCCTGGACCGCTATGTCTCTCCCTCTCCGATCCAAACTTTACCCCGCTCCCAAGACACCCACCTTTCAGAAAAGGAAATAGGCCAAGTCGTTCCCCTATTTATGATCTCTCAGCAAGGCTGATGACAAGGGACACTGGTAAAAATGACCGTCCTCGGAGTGTGAAAGGGGGCCTGGGCCATCTATGTTTCATATCTGGACAAATTCACGTGCAAATGGTTAGCCAGCCTATATTAATTTCCTGGGGAGACTGAATGCATTTTAAACCAGACTCACCCTCCCTTTCAGAGGCCTTATCTTTCAGTGGCTCTGCATTACCTACAGGTAATGCAAAGCCTACAAGGCTTTCTTTAGTCTGGCCCTGCCTGCTACTTCAACCCCACTGTCACTGCACCCCACCCCCCATTCTGAATTCTAAACTATTGCCATTTGTCAGACACCCTAAAGCACCTTTCAAGCCTTTATATGCAAATCCATCCCTCTCAAATACATTCTCCCTTCTCACCGGCAAACTCTTATTCGCCCTTCAGAGCCCAGATGGGCCCTCTTGGTAAGGTCTTTCTGACCCTCTGTCGATACACCTGGTTGTTTCCCTCTCTGTCATCTTACAGCACCATATGCACATGCATCACCCTCTGCCACATAAAAGGGGCTGCCTCTCTGTGCTAAGACAACATCAGTCCTCAGCAGTTACAGATGATGGCAGCTCGGGCCAGCGTGCAGAAAGAACGAATTGACAGATTACCAAGAGGCGAGGGATGGGCTGTGGGGGTGAGGGAGGCAGGTGTCAGGCAGCTCCTAGGTTTGGGGCTGGTGAGTCCTCTTCCCTCCCGGATTAAGATCTCTCTCTCTCTCTCTCTCTCTCTCTCTCACACACACACACACACACAATGGCTGGCACACACAGATATTCAGTAAATGACCGTGGTCACAAAGTAGTCCAATCCAGAAGCGTGGTTCAGAGGTGGCATTTGAATCTTTGTTGTGTGACTTTGGGCACAGAATTCAAGCCCTTACCCCTTAGTTTCTCATCTGTTAACAGGGCAGTTAGTTTCTCATCTGTTAACAGGGCATTAATAATAGTATCGACCTCACAGGTCTGGTGTGAGGAATAAAGGACATGAAGTATGTCAACTATGTCTGGTAAGGACCCAATAAATGTGACTTGTTATTGTTAGCATTTCCGTTCATGTAATTATCGATAATTTTATATCCATTAAAAAAAAAAAACAGAAACCTTCTGGGTCAGAGCCTGGCTGGCCTGGCAGGCGGCCCAAGGGAGGAGAGGGGCCCCAAGTCTCAGGCATGGGCGTGGAAATAAAGTCTGTGGCTCAGGGCCTTTGGCCTGGGGGTTGGCAGGGACCGTGCATGGACTAGGAAAGAAGAGAAAAGAGAGAGGAAGAGAGGGAATGTAAGAAGAAATAGAGGCAGAAAAAGAGAGGGTGGCGGGGGAGAGAGAGAAAGCCACCACGGTGGCCAGGGAACCAGCTCCCAGGGAACAGAAACCCTGTAAACCGGTCTGGGCAGTCCCCGAGCCAGGCCCGGTCAGCTGGTGTGGCCACATCCAGAGGGAGCAGACTGACTTCGGCAGGGCTGCCCTTGGGCGATGCCTGAGGCCTACTCACCCTGCCTGGGAGGCATATCTGGGACTCTCCCGGCCTGGCCCATGACAGCCTTTCCGGGTCTGGGAGAGAAGCACTGCTTTAAAGAAAACTGGGGCACACACTCTACTACAAAAAAGCCATACCACTTGAAGTCTGACAGAGCTAGATTTCAGACTCTGCTCCCACAAGGGTGCCAAGACCATTCAAGTAGGAAAGACAGTGTTTTCAATAACGGTGCTGGGAAAAATGGATATCTACGTGCAAAAGAATGAAGTTGGACCCTAATGTACACCATATGCGAAAATTAACTCAAAATGGACCAAAGGCCTCAACCTAAAATCCGAATTATAAAACCCTGATAAAGCTATGCTTCAAGCCTTTATATGCAAATCTACTTCCTCAAACATATTCTCCCACCTTCCCGCTGGCGAACTCTTATTCACCCTTCAGAACCCCAGATCACATTCCCTGGTAAAACCTTTCTGACCCTCTAGAGATAGACTGGTTGTTTCCCTCTCTGTCATCTTACAGCACCATATTCATTGTGAAGACATTACTCTCTGACAATATCTAATAGAGGGAGTTAGTTCAATAATAGCATGAATTTAATAATAAGTTTTCAAAAGTTTGATAGTTTAATAATAACCTTATCATGAAGTAAACAGCATTCTGTAGGTAAAGCAAAAGTATAACATAATTTTTTAAAAACATTTATTTATTTTTGAGAGAGAGAGGCAGACAGAGTGTGAGTGGGAGAGGGGCAGAGAGAACAGGTGACACAGAATCTGAAGCGGGCTCCAGGCTCTGAGCTGTCAGCACAGAGCCCGACACGGGGCTCAAATTAACGAGCCACAAGATCATGACCTGAGCTGAAGTTGGCCCCTTAACCGACTGAACCACCCAATCGCCCCCATAAACACATTTTAAAACAAAATATAGGGGTGCCTGGGTGACTCGGTCGGTTAAGCATCTGACCTCAGTTCAGGTCGTGATCTCATGGCTCTCGAGTTCAAGCCCCACATCTGGCTATCTGCTGTCAGCACAGAACCCGCTTCATATGCTCTGTCTCCTCTCTCTCTGCCCCTCTCCCATTCGCACACCCTCTATTTCTCTCAAAAATAATAAAATAAAACATTAATACTATAAAATAAAATAGAAAACATAACATGACGGTGCAATCAACAAACAAGATAGTCTATCAATATAAACATATCCTAAAATTTTAAGCAAATTTAGAACGGTTTGTATGATTTGACATTCTTGCTGAGGGAAACATCCCAGGTGATGGTAAGGGCTGGAGGTGATGAACAATTGGCAAGATAAACATTTTTTTCTAAACAGAAACAGGATCCTTTTCTACATGCCGTGTTGTCACTTTCCTTTTTGCACCACAAATTATCTTTCCAACATTCGCACTGACTTTTCAAATATATTATTTAAAATATTTCTTAAGATATGTCTGTGTTTCATCACTGTATTGGTGGCTGCAGTGGAGAGACTGAGGGAAGCCATGGTTTTGCCCCTGCTTCGGTCAACATACCGACCTTAGTGTGGGCGTGATCTCTAGGCCAGGCAAAGCTTCTCAAAGCACCTCCTCCAGGACCCCATTCTTTCAGCATGCCTCAGCACACAAGGATTCAATGGCAGGCAAGATAGATGTGGAAAAGGTGCCTTGTACATTCTTCTCTTGGAAGTTCACCGAGCATTTGTTAAAGGAGTGTTGAAGGTTCTGAGAAGTCCTGCAGTTAAGAAATTGGTTTAACTTTCGGGGCACCTGGGTGGCTCAGCCGGTTAAGCATCCTACTCTTGATTTCAGCTCAGGTCATGATCTCACGGACTGTGAGGTCGAGCCTCGAGTCGGGGCCCCTCCCCTCGCTGACGGTGTGGAGCCTGCTTGGCTGTCTCCCTCTCTCTCTGCCCCTGACCCACTTGCTCTCTCTCAAATAAAGATAAACTTAAAAAAAGAAAAGAAAGAAAGAAAGAAAGAAAGAAAGAAAGAAAGAAAGAAAGAAAGAAACTGGCTTAACTGTGTTTAATCTGGTTGTCTTGTCTTTATAGAGACATGGTTACTGGACAAGTATGTGTGTCACCTACTATGTGCAAAAGACCACTGGAAAACACGATAGAGGCTTCACTACAATGGAAAAAGACTACTTTTCTAATGGTGCTTGAGGATGCTGTCACTGGAAATGTTTAAGTTGGTTTGTGCTTTTGAAAATAGAGAGAGGTTTAATTGTAGGAGAAGGGGGCGTCTAGATGACATTACTTTTGGAAACTCAGGGAGAAAACAGTAAATGCACCAATGGGAAACATTATCTTAATGATTATCTTAACTGTAATCAAAGGCAATGCAAATTAAAGCAAATTTCAGGTACTTTCAGACATTTCCTAAAGAAATATAGGGAATTAGGAGGGAAATGTAAAATAATGCAAGGCTGGCAAGGTTGTGGTGAAATCAATGAAGCTGTGAAGTTACACAACCCATTGGGAAGATAATCTGTAGGGAGAACCACAAAGATAAGTATCTCTTTGACTATAAACCCTATTACTAGCAATCTATCCCAAGGAAATATTAAATTGAAAGCCTTACACTGAATTACTACCAACAATAGCAAAATACTGACTGTGTCTTATGAGAAAGTTCCAAATGGGAGGTGCGAGGTTAGGTAGACGTGTCCTATTGGAGGTGACTAAGCACCTATGGAATTAAAACAAACTGGATATCAGTGTGTTTGAATCTCTTGAGGAATTTTGAAAACACAGTTTCCAAGGCTCTATCCCACTTGTGCAAAATCAGTCTCTAGCTGAGAGCTCCCTCCCTGAGTCACTATATTTGGCTCCTCTCACACCCCCAACCCCCACCTGCCATTTCTTTCTTTCTTTCTTTCTTTTTTTCTTTCTTTCTTTCTTTCTTCTTTCGTTTATTTTTGAAAGAGAGAGCGCCAGTCGGGGAGGGACAGAGAGAGAGAGGGGGACAGATGATCCGAAGCAGGCTCCGTGCTGACAGCAGCAGGCCTGATGAGGGTCTCGAACTCACGAACTGTGAGATCATGAGCTGAGCCGCAAGTCGTTTGCTCAACCGACTGAGCCACCCAGGCGCTCCTGCCACCTGCCATTTCTGCCATTACTGTCCGATTCTCTCTGCTTCCAGTTTAGATTACAGAGAGAGGGAATCTGCGTGGAGGACATTCTTTTGTGCCAGGTCATAGGTCACTGGTCAGCCTATGAAGTTGGCTGCTCCGGGGATCAATGCCTAGCCCTGATCCAACCAACTGTAGGTGGTTGACCAGAATAGTACAAAACACAGGCCCCTATGCCTACCTACCTCTCTCTTCTTCTCAGAAGGGCCTATGTATGGGACGGTTTGCCTGGGTTGCAAAGGCAATCATTAAAACATCTGTGGCTCTTTGGGGTGGGGGAGGGGGAAGCTGATTACGTAATTCCAAATTTCCAGTTGATAAGAAATCAGGCTGAATCTTTTGGATTGGGTCACGGCAGAACATTTCAGCGAGTGAGCCTGCCTTTCTGGGCCAAGTGCTCTGACAGAGAGAAATAAATATGCGATAGCCATTTAATAAACAACCACTGAGATAATTAGCAAACATAACCTCCAGTAGCATGGACTTTTGCCTCCTGCAAATTTAGAAAGGTTGCTTTCACTCATGTCAGGGTTTGAGAGTAGCACTCTCCCAAATTATTTTAGCAAATTAGCAGTTTGGAGTATCACGCTCAGTTTCAGCGGTCCTTGCCAACCTCATCGCGCTCAGAGAAAGCCATACTCGGTCTTTTCAAAGAAGATAGTGTAATGTTGCTTCTTCCTGAAGTTTGGCCAGAGGGGCAGGGTTAACCGAGGAGAGGCCTCGGCAGTGGGGCTGCTGGGGACTGATGAGCAAGGAGAAGCTGAATGTCGAGGGAAGCAAGAGAAAGGGGGAGACCAGGAGGAATTGAAGCTGCCCTCTCTCCCTTAGCATCTCGAGGTCAGAGAACTTCATGCTGCGCGAACATGAGAGCCACTAGCCAGTTATGGCTATTTCGATTTAAGAGAATTTCAATGAAATGAAAGGAAAACTTCAGTTCCTCAGTGGTACTGGTGACACCCAAGTGCTCAATAGCCGTGTGGGTCCTGCGGCTGCAGGGTTAGTGCAGATGTGGACCATTTCCATTACTGCAGAAAGGTCTGTTGGACAGAGCTGTAGAGTAAGCACATTCTCTTCCTGCTCCCCCATTGCCAAATGTTGGTCACGCTATGCCCGCCGTGTGGGTACAGATGTCACAAAGCCAGTTTGGAAATCTCCTAATGGTTTAGCATTTGTGCTTGGAAATCTAAAGAGGCAAAACCAGGGGTGCCTGGGGGGCTCAGTCGGTTAGGAGTCCGATTTCGGATCAGGTCATGATCTCACAGTTTGTGAGTTTGAGCCCCGCACGGGGCTCTGTGTCAACAACTCAGAGCCTGGAGCTCTGCTCCTCGCCTGCTCTCTCTCTCAAAAATAAACATTAAAAAAAAAATTAAAGAGCCAAAACCATTTGATAAAGGTCCTCTGAGGAGGATTGCTCAGCTCTGTGAAGTCACCACTCACAGGTTTCTTGGATGGAGAGCTCCTGAGGTCTTCTCTCACTTTGCCAAGAGGGGTGGGTGGTCAATTGGTTCCTCTGTTTCCTTCTCTCCTAGCAACTAGCAACATGCCCATAGTTGTCATTTCAATGACATGGTGATTTGTTTTTGTGTCCCTACAGGGGAGATGAGCCTTAAATGGGGAGATCAGGGTCGCTGGGGTGGCTCAGGTGGTTGAGCGTCTGACTCTTGATTTCGGTTCAGGTCGTGATCTCACAGGTTCGAGCCCCGCATCAGGCTCTGCACTGACAGTGCAGAGCATGCTTGGGATTCTGTCTCTCTCCCTCTCTCTCTGCTCCTCTCTTGCTCATTCTCTCTCTCTCTCTCTCTTTAAATTAATTTGTTAAAAAGGTGGGGGGATAAGTCTGGGGTTCAAATGTTCTTAAGGTATGGGGAAAATGTGGAAGGTTGTAGCTTACAAATAAACCAAACCAGAGTTCCCACTCCCACTAGCTATCAACTACCAGCAAGTGCCAGTTGGCCCTGGGAGGTCTTATGGGGGGATCATGTTAACCCCCTTCCCATGAGTGGCCATGCCCATCAGGAGAAGCTGCACCCACTCAGCAGAGCTGAGCCCCCCACCCTGGAAGATTACGAGGCACATGCCACGGAGATGCCTAAGGCCTCACTTCCAGCCCCATCTTCCCTTAATTTGGTCCCAGTTCTGCAGATACAGCCCCAGTGGTCCCCCTGCAGCGGTATGGGGCTTGGGCCATTGGTCGGCTGGAAACCGCAGGCTCCTTCCGCTTACCAGCCCCAAATGGAACCACCCTCTCCTCGGCATCCCCAGCCTGTCACTCCCAGCCCGCAAGAACCTCAGAATGTGCAGGGCAGAGGCCGTCTGATTTGTCTGGAGCAATCCAGCCAGCCCTGTTGCAAAACACACTGATGATATCGACCCAGGTTTCTCATTTGAAAGGTTTGACTTTTTTCCAACAGAAGCCTTAATAGATTAATTAGATCTTTGCCTCTCAGGGATTTGGCAAATAAACAATGATGCTTTTATACCAATAATAGGTATAAAGAACTAGTGTTTTATCATCAAAATTGGCCAACGTGGATTTAATATGAGGGGCAGCCGGGAGTTAAAGTACACACGGGGTGGTGGTGGGGGCAGGATAGGCATGGAGGTGAATTTACTGCATTCCTAACCTCCCAGCGCTTCAGATAAAATGTAGCAGAGTGCAAATTTAAAGGCTTTTTATACTTTGCCTCCAAGTGAGCCCATATTTCTTGATCTTAAGGAAGCATGATGTACCCCGGATGGCCAAATAGATCTCACTTCTGAGAGGTACACCCCTCTCTTGCATTGAATACATTGAAAATAGTTACAAAATTACTTTGTTTTTGACATCTTAAGTCTCCAGGAATGTTTTTTCATAGTGCTTTTTCAGATATATGTTTCCTAGAACTAAGTGGGGCACCAAAATTATCAGACGAATTTTCCTGTGATTGAAAAATAAATTTTCTTTGCTTCTTAATAAATGTGTATTTCTGGTTATTTAAAAGGGAGGTACGTAGGTAGATAGATAGAGAGATAGATAGATAATAGATTCAAAATTCAACCAGCAAGATATATGGGTTAAACATTCCTTAACATGTGGAAACCAGTATGGAAAATCTCCTAAAGTTTATAGGAAATGAGAGTTTTCTAATGAGAAGGAAATCGTATTATAGTCTTAAGTGCATTTTCCTCTGTGATCCATGAAGCAACAGAAGAGCACTTGGAGGCCGTTTCAATGTGGCCCGATTACCTTCCCATCCTCCTGTTTCCACCCTACTCCCCAGCACTCATCTACTGTCTCGTTCACTGTCCTTTGACGCGTTACCTCTTCTATGCCTCCAGTTCTGTGCCTATGGTGTCCAGCCCTATCTTCTGACGGCTTAGCATACTCTCAGCTTGCTGTTTGCAATGGAGACAATAAGTGGGTACTTTCAAAATACGAAATAGATCCACTGCAGCAAATATGAGATGCATAGCAGAGTGAACCTGTTCTGCTTGTTCCAACTCACCCAGGAAGTCTGGCTTCTCTGAGTCCTCCATGGGCCAGCTGCCCTCCCCCTTCTCCCCCCTCGCTGGCCCTTGAGGAAGCACTGCTGGGTTTCCAGGCACCTTTCCTGAGCTCAGGCCACTGCACCTCTGCAGACAGCTCTCTGAGTGCCCGAACTGGCTGCTTTACCCTCCCTGCTTCCCACCCCAGAAATCTCTCGCCATGGGTCTTGCCAGATCCCTGGACACACACAGAAGGCCTGGGTTCCTGGAGCCCTGCCTGCCCCAAGGCTGCCTCGCCCCAGAGCCACTACAGAAGGGGGCCACAGACTTCCTGGTTGGCATAAGAGCCATTTTTTTGGCCATAGTTAAGTGAGATATCTAGGCTTAACTCCAAATTTTGATCAGCCTCTCAGTGGAAAGGCCTGAAGGCACATTAGTTCAGCATGAGCTGCATTCTAACCAGAAAGGAGGAAGCTGGTGGCCTACCTGGAGGAGGATTCTTTTCTGCAACTTCATGTTTTGAGTGACAGTGATGAGCAGGAAGGAAAAGCGTATAATCCTTACTGAGCACCTGCTCTGTACCCATTCGATTTTTTTTTTTTTTTTTTTGCATTGAATCCTAATAACCACCTAAATGATAGTATTGTTTTCCCCAGGCCCAGGGTAAGAAGAGCACAAATGGAGGTCCACTTACCATATACCCTACGATTCAATGTTTTAAAGTTAAAAATCAAGCTAAGAAGTTGTTAAAGTGCTAATCTTCTAAATTGACAAATATTTTCATAATGATCTGGGAGGCCAAGTTCCAATTTAGAATGCATTGGCTCATCAGAGTTCTACGCTGAAGTGTGATCCGGGGAACTGCCTCTTCTCTTCTCAACCTTGACTCTGTCCTAAGCCAGCAGGAGGACACAGCTGTGTGGAAACCTGAGGTCTCTGTTCCGTCCACCTTCACCCCCATCTCTTGCTCCCCAACAGCTGCCCTTGGCTTCCATCAGGCCTCAGACAGGCAGCAGAGTACATCCTCATGAGTGTAGATCTGGGGAGAAGCCCATATAGACCCTAGAAGAGGGTACAGGCCCATTTGAACAGGGGATTTTAGGGACCTGGCCCCTGCAATGTGGCCTAGATGGGGAGCTGGAGTTCTAAGGGGCAGGCCCCTTTGGCTCCATTAACCCCTCACCCAGCAGGGAAGAGTATAGGCAAAGGAACACCAGGACAGGACCCTATCGACTGGAGGGACCAGAGCAGGGGCCCCTCTTGCCGGAACCTAAAGATTTTTCTGGCTTTATTATCTCCTGCACAAATGAACAAGTCAGCTAAGGCTGGCCAGGAGAGACCAATCCCCAGAAAGATGAGCCTAGGTGGAAGAGGCAAATTCCTTAATTCCAAGGGGAACAAAAGATCACACGCTAATTCACGGGCCATGCAGGGTTGACAAAGCAGCACTCTGTACTCTCGGATCACCCACTGTGTCCATAGATGAGGAACGGAACCCTGAAGGGTTAAACATTTCATGACTGTCCCACAGCTAGTGAGTGACAGGCTGGCTGTGCCCTGCACTGCAAAGAGCTGGGTGGCTGGGCTTGAAGAAAGAAGAGAATGCAGAAAATACAGGACTGCTTTTGAGGCTGTGAGAAGTGATGAATCTGGGCTTCCCTGCCTGCAAGGCAAACCAAAGCCCAGCCCCAGGGGCACCTGAGTGTTGGTATGCCACCCAGAGAGCTCCTGATCTTGCCTCTCAGGCATCCTACTGCACCTAAAATTCACAATCTTCCCCCTGGGTGCATATCTGATGTTGTCCCAGCTTCTAAAGCTGCTATCTTTAAGGTTTTGCTTTGATGAACTGTGACCTTTTCTCGCATTCTTCCCTAAGCCATCTGCCTGCTCAGTGAAAAATGATGGCCTTGGCCGTGCCAGCCAGCAGAGCCTTTCTCAGACAGGGGTAGCTCACAGAGCACAGTGACACAAGGTAGTTCATCCTCGTTAAATTTAACTATTAAAATTATAGCTTGTTTATAGATCTCTAATTGGCTTTGTCAGTGAAGGCCAGAGTGCATTATAAAGCACGATTTAAAGAAATAAAACACCTAAGTACAGACTGGAACAATCCATTAAAGCCGAGGCTTTCTTTCATCACCCTTTAAAGGCCAGTGGTTCTCAACCTGGGCTACACATTGGAATCACCTTGGGAGCTCTGAGCACCACTGATGGATGGGTCCCACCTATAGGCATTTTGATGTGATTGTTCTGGGAGTGGGAATTTCAAAAGCTTCTTTTAATTAAAACTTTTTCCCAGGTGATTTTATGCAGTTAAGATTGAGAACCACAGATTTTATTATTTTTTTTAAGGGAAATTCTTACCTGAGCCCTACTGTGTTGCGTTTAGCATTTAAAACTACAATTCCTTGAGCCTGGCTAGATCCACCTTTCCCAAATCTTCCTGTTTATGTCCACCTACTCTAAACATCCATGCCTTCCTACCTACCCACCCGTGAGTACTCTAACACACGGTCAAAACTTCTTATGCTTATTGCTTTAAGGAAAGAAGGCCTTAGTTTATCTCTTGCACAAGTGAGAAAGTCAAATCTGGTGACCCAGGAGGGGCCAATCCCTGGGAAGGTGGAACAGGGGAGAGAAGAGGCAAAGTCCTTGGTCCCAGGGCAACAGACTTAAGGGGCATAAGGTTGACACAGCGGTATTCCACATTCCCAGGGCACTTTCTTTCTTTTCTCGGCTGCATTTGCCCAGCCACTGTTGCTGCATTGGTGCTGGCAGGCTCTCCTTGCGTCACACTCTAGTGTTGTAAGAACCATCTAGGAAAGGGGGGAGGGGCCGCAGAGGAGGATCTAAAGCCTGGGGAGCTCAGGTCCCTGCTCCCACCCCCTCCAAGTCAGTTCAGGAGTCCTAGTCACATGGTTTGCCACCCACTTTTTGGCCGGTGACCCTGAGCGTTGGGTAAGCAGGTTACCCACGATAGTCTCTCAAGTGCAGCCACTACCACTACAGGGAACTAGCACAGCGAGTTCCACAGGGTCTGGCCTGGGGCTCTGGGAGCTCATGGGGACTGTGGCTCCCTGCCCCTGGGGTGGGGCCCGCTCTCAGAACCCCCTGCGTGGCTTTTCTTCACAGACCGAGTGTGGCCTTTGTGGTCACCCACTGGTCATCTACAGATCTAAGGATTCATGACCACACTTGTCATCGGCCAGAATCACCAACGGAGCTCTGTCCCTGCCCCAAGATGGGACAAGGCCTGGGGAGAAAATGCCCACATTGTTTCATCGTGAGATCAGTCATAGCTTTGCCAGTGGTGAGGGGGAACCCTCAGATGCCTTTAATATTTCTGCCAGTCTTGGCAAGTTGTTTTCATTCTTCACCAGGGCACAGAAAACTGTTGTTTCTGAGAACTCTCAAGCTCCCTCTAGTGTATACAATACATTGGGCATTATTTGAGTGTAAAAACTTTGAAGGACAGAAGCTAAATAGGGAAGTGGAGAAAAAATCATGTTACGTTATGGGCTACAACTTTGAAATATGATGCTTAAGAAAGACTTAAATGACACAGGGAAATGGTCATGATACAGAGGTCATGATACATCGTCCCAAAGAGTCATTCACTTCCCTCCTCTGATCTCCTGCTGGGGATCCCCGCTAGACAGAACCTTCTGGAGGCCAGGGCATGGGGAGGGGTGGGGTGCTATCCTGCAGTGCATCCTGGTTGGCATTATGAAGCTCAGGACAGAAGAGGAAAGAGTGATTATATATACATTATATACACATCGAGATTATATATACATTGAGATGGAAATACTAAAAAACATGTAAGATGGGGGGATGTCTAGGGGGAACACAGAGGAATTCTAAGAACGTGAAAAATACTCTGTATGATATTATATTTATGGGTATAGGTCATTATACATTTGTCCAAATCCATAGAATGTCCAACACTAAGAGTGAACCCTCATGTCAACTCTGAACTTAGGTGATTATGATTGTCAGTGTGGGTTCATTAAATGTTAACAAATGTACCTGTCTGGTGGGGAATGTTGACAATGGGGGAGGCTGTGCATATGGCGGGGGGTGGGGTGCGGACAGGGAGTACATGGGAGATCTTTGTACCTTTCTCACAATTTTGTTGTGAACCTAAAACTGCTCTAAAAAAAAAGAGGGTCTTGGGGTACCTGACTGGTTCAGTCAGTAGAGCATGTGACTCTCGGTCTCAGGGTTGTGAGTTCAAGCCCCATGTTGGGTATAGAGATTACTTAAAAATAAAATCATTGAGAAAAAAAAAAATCTTTAAAAGAAAGTTCTGGAGGCACCTGGGTGGTGGCTCAGCCGGTTAAGTGTCTGACTCTTGGTTTTGGCTCAGGTCATGATCTCACGGTTCACTGGATGGAACCCCAAGCTGGGCTCTGCGCGGCCCTGGCATCATGGAGTCTGCTTGGGATTCTCTCTCCCTCTCTCTCTGCCCCTGCCCCGTTTGCAAACAAATCTCAAACAAATAAATGAAGAAACTTAAGAAAGTGATTTGTCTTTAAAAAAAGAAAGTTCTGGAAATAGATTGCAGTGATGATTACACAGCACTGTGTATTTAGTGCCACTGAAATGCATACTTAAAAATGGTTAAAATGTAAACTTTATGTTGTTTATATTTCACCATGCTCACAAAAAACAACAAAATAGCCTATGTAATGTGTGCTCAGAAAAATCTTGGGCAGAAATACTCCAAAATGTTAGATATCTTCAGGAATGAGATTATCGATTACCTTTCTTTTCTTCTTCAGTCTATATCTGAAAGGCCCACACTGGGCATGTAAAAAATGTAATCAGGATATACAATCTATAATCTGGAAGAAGAAGTTATTCTTTCAGAGTCTCAATAAGAAACAGATGACACACTCAGATCAGAATAGTTTGAGGAAGGTTCACTGACAAAAGGATTAACTACAAAGGTCTGAGGGTGTGAGAGACCCCAAGGGATGCTGTAGGAGCTGAGGTATAGAAATAGCAGAGCTGGTACCATCCTTAGGCTGAAGAGAAGAGGCAAGGAAGGAGTTAGCAGACCCGAGAAGGGGCAAGAGTTCTGCAAAGCAGGCCACGTTGAGAGGAGCAGTGACCTTCAGTTGGGGCAACATTGCCCCAAAGAGTCATTCACTTCCCTCCTCTGATCTCCTGCTGGGGATCCCTACTAGACAGAACCTTCTGGAGGCCAGGGCACGGGGTGTGTGTGGGGGGGACTATCCTGCAGTGCGTCCTGGTTGACATTATGAAGCTCAGGGCAGAAGGGGAGAGAGAGACCTGGAAGGGCACGTAGAAGATAGCCAGTCGTAGCGTATTTAACAGGAAGGTTGAAATTTTGGAAAAGACAGATGCTCCTCTGTCCCCTAGGAGGCTCCTAACTTGTGTTGTTTTCAGAGTTTCATGACCAGAGCAACAGAGGCAGTCAATGTTTAAAGAAGTCTTTCTCCTCTGCTGCGCATAAGTTCTTGGGCCCTTTCCCAGAAATGACTTTCCAGAATAATTGTCCTAGAAAGCTGCACATAGACTGCCTGTCTGCTGAATTGCCACACATTGGAGTTAATTCACAGTTGCCATCACCTTCCCGCAATGATGACGGCTAGCCACAAAAAGGCCTTGGCTTGGAGTTAGAAGATTCTAGGCTCAATTACCAGCTCTAGAAGTTTCTCTTTGATTATTAGTAAGTGTTCTCTTGAGGTGTTAAAACATCAAGTGGAGTGATTCATTCCCTCGTAATTTACCCAACACATATTAAACACACTTGTCCTGGGCCCTTCAGGGGCTGGTGCTGGAATTATACAATGAACACCTGCTACTGACCTCAAATGGATATTCCAATGAAAGAGATCAGTACCATACAGCTATAATTGAATGGATGTAATGGTGTAATTAATGGTAGCTGTTGCATCAAACTCCCCAAGAATAGTGGCTTATCATGAAAAAAAAAAGCGTGGTGTTTTTTTGTGTGTTTTTTTTCTCATGCAAAGTCCAATGCAGGTTAGGAAGCCCTCTTCCTTTCTATAAATAACACATTGGACACATTGCTGTCACAGTCGGGTAAAGAGAGATGGAGAGGTACTCTGGCTCTTAACCTCCTTGGCCCAGAAGTAACACACATCACTCCTGTTCATAGTTCATTGATTAGAACTGGGTCACATGACCACCCCAAAGCTAACACTGCAGAACCTGGGAGATTCAGGCGAGCTCACAGATACCTGGTGAACGCTAGCAGCCTCTGCCCCCGTAGGTAATGCTATGATACCAATGAGCAAGGAATCAGGTATTATGACTCTTTGCATTCAAGTGACAGAAACCAGCTAGAATTAGCATAACAAAAAAGGAAGTTTATTACAAGAATTTTAAGGATATCGGGGTGTCTTTAAGAATCAAATGGCAGAAATGCAACTGACCATCAGGCAGGGATTAGAATCAGGAAATGCAGAGCCATTCAACAATCTCTTTTGATTTCGACTTGGTACCACTTGTAAAGAGAAAAGGAAGTGGCTGGCTTTTAGCTTCGTGGACAGTCCATTATGTACGATTTGCAGGAGTTCAGGGATTCCTGATGACGGATATTTAATCCACCTTAGGGACAGAAAGAGGGAGAAAAGACATTCCCAAGGAGATGATGTCTGTCCAGTTTTTTTGTTTTTTGTCTTTTTCATATATATTTTTATTGTAGTAAAATTGTCCTGAAATTTTTTTTAAGTTTATTCATTCTGAGAGAGAGAGAGAGTGAGGGGGAGAAGAGAGAGAAAAGGAAAGAGAGAGAGAGAATCCCAAGCAGGTTCCGTGCCGACAGTGCCTGATACGGGGCTTGAACTGTGAGATCATGACCTGAGCCAAAGACAGATGCTTAACCAATGAAGCCACCAGGTGCCCCAACCGTCCTGAATTTTGAAGGCTAAGAAGGAGTTTATTGGGTGAGGACAAAGAGCAAGGTCTTTCCAGGCAGCAGATGCAAAGAAATGGCTGCACAAAAGAGCTTGGAAGATGTTGGGAAATAAATGTGTTCTTTATGGCTAGAGTTTAGGGTGAAGTGACAGACACTGTAAGTTGACTACCCAGTATATGGCCACCCTTCTTCCTTGCTAATAGATCTTTGATTTTAGATCTTGAGGCTTCTGCAGTACCATTTCCAAGGTGATCATGGCAAGAAACCTAAACCAATTATGACAATTTTGTTCCTTACTTTTTAGATTCCCCTGAAGCAAGTTATAGCCATGTGCCTTTTCCCCTGGCCACTGAGAACTAAGCAGAAGTCAACTAAAGGGTGCTTCTGGAAAAATCTCTTGCTGTTATGATAAAAGAAGAGAGATGCATCAGATATAACTCCTTGCCTTTTTCCCCTTTTTCCTTTTTTATGTGATGATGTGATGCCTGGAATTGTGGCAGCCATAATGAGCCACGAGGCAAGAAACACGAGGATGAAGACATCATGCCAAAAATAGCACAGAGAAAAGAGAAGGAGTCAGTGTCTATGATAGCGTCACTGAGCAGCCAAACAATTGCCATAAATTTTTCACCTCTAGACTTCTGGTTATGTGAGAAAAATAGACCTCCATTTGTTTAAGCTCTATGTATGAGGTGCTTATGTACCACATCACATCTCTAAACCTCTGATTCCAGTCATGCATATATTTTGCAAATATTTTCTCCCAGTCTGTGGCTTGTCTTTGGTTTTCTTAACAATATCCTCCAAGGAGCAAAGGTTTAAACTCTGATGAAGTGCATTTTATTAATGTTTTTAAAGTTTGTGTTTTTTTGGTGTTCTTTGCCTAATCCAAGGTCACAAGGGTTTTTCTCCTTTTTTTTTCCTACACAATTTATACTTTTATCTTTATACTTAGGCCTATGAATGCTTTTGAGTCAATTTTTTTATGTGGTTTGATATACGAGTCAAAGTTAATTTTTCTTCCATATAGATATCCAGTTGTTCCAGTACCGTTTGTCGAAAAGTCTTTCCTTTCCCCATTTAAAATACCTTGGCATCTTTGTCAAATTAACTGACCATGTTAGAATGGGGCTATTTCTAAAATCTCTATTTTGTTCTGTTGATTTTTGTGTCTACCTTTATGCTAGGATCTCACTGACTTGGTTATAGTGTGTTATAGCATATGTAAATGGAGTTGATTTTTAACTTTTCTTTTTTTAATTTATTTTTTATTTTTTAGAGAGGGAGGGAGAGAGAGAGAGAGAGAGAGAGAGAGAGAGAGAGAGAACAAGCAGGGGAGGGGTAGAGGGAGAAGGAGAGAGAGAATCTTAATCAGGCTCTACTCTCAGCTTGGAGCCCGACTCGGGGCTCAGTCATGACCTGAGCTGAAGTCAAGAGTCAGACATTCAACTGACTGAACCACCCAGGCGCCCCTAAATTTAATTTTCTAAATTGTTCATATCAGTACAGAGAAATGCAATTCATTTTCGTATGTTCGCCTTGAATCCTTCAACCTTGATGGATTCACTTATTGTTCTATAGCTTTATCTTTCTCTTTTTTTTCTTTTTGTATATTCCTAAGGATGTTCTGTGCACACAATCATGATGTCTGCAAACAGTTCTTCCTGTATGTAACCTGTTGTTATCCTTCTGTCACTGTCAGGATTTATTCCTTCTCTTTGGCTTTAAGTGGTTGACTATACTGCATCTCAGCATAGCCTTTTTCGTGCTTCTCCTGCTTGATATTCACTGAGCATCTTGAATCTTGAGGTTTATATTTTTAATCAAATTTGGAGAAATTTCATCCATTATTTTTTCCAATTTTTTTTTTTCTATTCCATTCTTCTTCTCTCCGGTTCCTCTGGGACTCCAATTATACCTATGTCAGACCACTTGATAGTATCTAACAGGCCCTGAATCTCTTTAAAAAGCAACAACAGCTTTTTCCCCCTCTGTGTTCTTCATATAATTTTTATTGCTCTATGTTCAAGTTCACTTAATTTTCTCTCTGTTATTTTCATTTGGCTCTTAAATCCATCCGTTACATTTTTTAAAAATTAAATTACTGTGTTTTTAATTTCTACAGTTTCCATTTATTTAAAAAAAAATCATTTTGATTTCTCTTTCCCTGTTGAGATATTCTACATTTTCATTCATCGAAAGTATATTTTGTTTTATTTCATGGTGAATAGTTATAACAGCCATTGAAAACTCCTTGTCTTCTACTTTTAATGCAAGAGGCATCATGTGTGCCCCTCAGGGAGGCCCCGGGAAGAATGAGGCCCAATGGCCCCAGTAGTGACTAACAAAACATACTCTTTGTCTTTTCTTCTTTCCCTCTTTCACTTTCTCTTGTACCTCACACTACTGGGGTCAACTCCCAAATAAGCTATCTGCACTCAAGTTCCTGTTTCAGTCTCCATTTCTGGAAGGGTCCCAGGTTAATAATGCTCAGTTGTCAATCACACTTCTCCTTTAGCTGGGATCAATACTATCTGATATGGATTCATGTCGGGAGAAGATAAAGTAGCAGAACTAGGCTGGGGTCCTGTTTTATTTATTTTTTTATTTTATTAGAAAATATTTTTTATGTTTACTTATTCATTTTGAGAGAGAGAAAAAGCATGAGTGGGGGAGGGGCAGAGAGAGAGGGGAGAGAGAGAGAGAGAGAAAGAGAGAGCGAGAGAAGCAAGAGAGAGAATCCCAAGCAGGCTCGGCACTGTCAGCGAGGAGCCCAACGTGGGGCTTGAACTCATGAACCGTGAGATCATGACCTGAGCCGAAGTCGGACGCTTAACCGACTGAGCCACCCAGGTGCCCCTGGGCTCCTGTTTAAAGGCCTTCAATGTCATCTAAGAATTTTGGATTCCATTTTGTACAGAAGAAAGAACTGAAAGATACCTGCTATGAAATGGACATGATCGAACTGTTTATGGTCTTTCATTGTCCCAAGATCTGAAGATTCTCTGACTTGGTATCTCTGAATTTCAGTTTCTCTAATTAATAAATGGGGAAGAATAGCACTTCCCTGTCTATTTCCCACAGTTGTTACAAAGACCAAATTAGATAATGCACATTCCACAGGAGCTAAATAAAAGTAGGGTGTTACTATTACTGCAATCTGCTGTTGTATGTTAGTGTGGGAACTAAACATTCTAGTACTTAAAAAAGAAAACAAACTTATTTGCTTAATAGAATTTCCAACTGTGGCAAAAGTATATTTGCATCATGCAGTTTCATGGACCATGGAATCCAAGTGCAGTTTTGGGTTGTAGCTACAAGATAAAAGAATAATAAACTCTAACGTATTTTTAAGGAATTGTGGATTCTAAACTAAGAAGGGGCTTCAACAGACAGAGGTGGGCCTTTGAAGACTGGCATGGAAACTCTGTGATATCTCAGGCTTTTTCTATCTTTCTGCTCTGCCAGCGTTAGAGTGTGGTTTCCATCTTCCAAGTCCTAAGATGGTTGCTGCAGCTTCAGACCGCATGTCAGCTTTTCGTCAGGAGGAAGAGAGTGGGAAGGGAAAAGGGGGAGTCTTCCAGTTGAGTCAATGCGTCTGCTCCAAAAACTTTCTGGAAGTCTCAGCTAATGATTTCTATTTGTGTCTCACTGGCCACCCTTTAAAAAACATAAGGAACGCTGGGAAATGTAGCCTTTTGGCAGATAACAAGTTGTCCTCAAATAAAATCAGGGCTCCATCATTAAGAAAAAAGAAGATAATGGGTACTGGGTAGGCAATTAGCTGTCTTGGCCATAAGCGGTGTCTTGGAAAGAGCCCTGGATCCAATCCTGTATTCAAATTCTATTTTTGTCCTCATTTGTTGGCTGACTGAGGAGGTTACTTTCTGAGCTTCAGTTTCTGCTTCTGCAAAATGGTGCTAACAATATGTACTTTACAAAGGTTTGCACTTTACAGAATCATTTTGAGAATTTTGTGAGATAATCCATGTAAATGTGCCTAGCACAAGGCCCGGCATAGGATAGGTGCTCAATGTATTGGTTGAATCTGTGCCAGGTGCTAGGCTAGAAGTGAAAAACAAAACAGGACGTAATCTCTGCCTTCAAGGAACTGTGTGTGTGTGTGTGGGGGGGGGGTATCTCACTGCTCCCCCCTCCAGATCCCTTCTTCGGTGCCCTTGCACCTGTACCCCAGATGCTGGGAAGAGTGGCTGCTGACTGCGTCCAGCCATGCACTTGAATGGAATCTGCCTTCAGCTGCAGGGACCTGCCTGCCTCTGGGTTACGCACTCTCCTAGGGGTGGTCCATGGCCAAGGCTAGGCTAATGCACGGATAAAGAAGCCCAGCCCCTTTGCCTCAATTTGGGGACAGCTCCGAAGGACCATCATGGCTCCAGAACTCCCTGAAGGATCAGCTGAGGCTCAGCTGCATTTCACCTTTTTTTTCTCAGTTCAGTTCTTCTTCCCTCACTTCTCACCAGTGTATCTCTCGAAGCATTCCCCGACACCTCTCCTGCATGCGGTTCCCCTCAGAGCCCGTTTCCAAGAAACCTGATCTGTGACACAGGACAAGGTACCCACAAGAGACTTCTCAGGTGTCTTCGGTTACAGGGGCTGGGACTCGAGCTAGAGTGTCATCAGGCCAGCTGCTCTCATCTTATTACTCCTCTGCGTCTTCTCTGCACGATGGCATCCCGACAAGCCAGGCTGTCCATAACCTCTGGTAGTCCTGATGCCATCTCAAAACTTCTTTTCAACCTAATCTCCCACCGCTGACTCCCTCATTCTCTGGGCATTTCTGTACAAGTCCCTGCAAGAAAGCATCTGATAGGCTCAGCTCATCTTTTCAAGTCAAGCCACCTCGTAAGCTGTGGGCAAACCTGCAGATTGGCTGATTTGGGGGTCCCGGGCTTACCTCAGGCCCAATCAGCTGTGGTTGTGGGGAGTAGGGGGTACGGAAGGGCTCGTGGCCCACGGGCTTCCCCTTCAGCAGGGCTAGTGGGGTCCTGTGTTTAAGAAAGGGTTCCAGCACGTGAAAAGATGCTCAACGTCACTCATCATCAGGAAAATACAAATCAAAGCCACACTGAGATACCACCTCCCTCGGGTCAGAGTGGCTAAAATGAACAAATCAGGAAACTATAGACGCTGGAGAGGATGTGGAGAAATGGGAACCCTCTTGCACTGTTGGTGGGAATGCAAACTGGTGCAGCTGCTCTGGAAAACAGTGTGGAGGTTCCTCAAAAAATTAAAAATAGATCTACCCTATGACCCAGCAACGGCACTGCTAGGAATTTACCTGAGGGATACAGGAATGCTGATGCATAGGGGCACTTGTACCCCAACGTTTATAGCAGCACTTTCAACAATAGCCAAATTATGGAAAGAGCCTAAATGGATGAATGGATAAAGAAGACTTGGTTTATACAATAGAATACTACTTGGCAATGAGAAAGAATGAAATCTTGCCATTTACAGCAACGTGGATGGAACTGGAAGGTATTATTCTAAGTGAAATAAGTCAGCCAGGGAAAGACAGATATCATAGGTTTTCACTCATGTGTGGATCTTGAGAAACTTAACAGGAGACCATGGGGGAGGAAGGGGGGAAAAAAGTTACAGAGAGGGAGGGAGGCAAACCATAAGAAGCTCTTGAATACTGAGAACAAACTGAGGGGTGATTGCGGGGGGGAGAGGGGAAAGTGGGTGATGGGCATTGAGGGGGGCACTTGTTGGGATGAGCACTTGGTGTTTATGGAAACCAATTTGACAATAAATTATGTTTAAAAAATTAAGAAAGGGGTCCAGTATGTTATAGAGGGTGCTTTCAGAGTGAACGAGGAGGCTGAAAACCCAGGAAAAGGTCACTGAAACACCGTGCAAGGCTGTTGCTACCCTCGTGTTCTTGGCTAAGGAGAAAGCCGGCTTGACTTGGAACGGAGGGTTCAGGGTGGCAGAGGGAAGAGTGGGTATGTGGGGAACAAAGCCTCGTGGGTTGGCATTGCCCTTTTCAAGGGAAGTTGAACTCCAGATGAGGGACCATGGGGAAGAAAACTGTGGAAGGACCCTAGGGCCAACTGCGGGAGAGAGATGGGAGGCAGCAAGCAGTCAGATGTCACCGGGACAGATTTGGTTACCTGTTGTTCTCTACAGTACATGCTGTGCGCCCCAGGGAGACCTCAGCTTGCCCGTGGAGCAGGTGATCCCAGACCACGTGCCTGCCACTTGGAGTGTTCTCTTCTACCTCCCATGCTCATAACAGCAGCCCCTGCTCTTAAAAGTCCCCGCAGCAGAGTTTCCTCCTGCAGCTTGCTTTGTCTGAGGAAGGCATGATACATCCTCCCCTCCGAGGATGCCCACAGCTCGTTTTTACATTGCTTTGGCCTCTCACAAACTATGAGATAGGGCAAAAGGCATTATCTGCTCTTTACGGCACAATCGCATGCGACAGCCACTAGCCACATATGGGTTTTCACATTTATTTTTTTTTCTTTTTAATTTTTTAAGTTTATTTATTTATTTTGAGAGAGAGCGTGAGCAAGAGAGAGAGCAAGTGGGGGAGGGGCAGAGAGAGAGAGGGAGAGAGAGAATCCCAAGCAGGCTCTGTACTCAGTGTGGAGCGTGATGTGGGGCTCAAATGCACAAACGCTGAGATCATGACTTGAGCTGAAATCAAGAGTCTTGACTGACCCTTAACAGACTGAGCCACCAGGCGTCCCTGGGTATTAACATTTAATTACATTTAATTACACTTGAATAAAAAGGCCTCTCCCTCAGAAGCACTCACATGTCAAGTGTTCAGTAGCCCCGTGTGTCTAGTGGCTACCATATTGGATAGTGGAGACAGAACATTTCCATCATCCTTTGTTGGATGCCGTTCTATTGGACAGTGCTGCCTCAGGACATGAACTTCAAGTGTGAATCTGTCTGGTTCTTTGTGGCAGCCCCAGTCCCAGCCCCAGCCCAGCAACAGTGACAAGGACATAGAATGTGATCAATAAACCATTGTAGGATGAATTGATCAACAAATCCCCCATTTACAAGGAGGAAAAGGAGATTTGGAGAGATGCTATTCCACGGGTGGTCTAGCAAATATGTGACAGAGCTGGGACACCAACCCAGTCCTCTACCTCCAGGCACAGGCCTGTTCATTCCTCCCTGCAGCTGCTTTATTTGCCCCCCAGCTCTGTCAGGAGAAAATGATCCTCTGTTGTCACCTCAGGAACCTCCCGCTAGCTGACTGGAAGACCACTTTTTAAAATGGCTTATGGAGACACCCGGGTGGCTCAGTTGGTTGTGAGTCCCACTTTGGCTCAGGTCATGATCTCACAGTGGAGGTCGGATGCTCGACGGACTGAGCCATCCAGGTACCAACCTCCCCTTTAAAAAATTTTTTTTTCATGTATATTTATTTTGAGAGAGAGAGAGAGAGCACAAGTAGGGGAGGAGTAGAGAATGAGGGAGAGAGAGAATCCCAAGCAGGCTCTGTGGTGTAGGCGTAGAGCCCAACACAGGACTCAATCTTGAGAACTATGAAATCACGACCTGGGCTGAGATCAAGAGCCAGCCGGTTAACTGACTGAGCAACCCGGGTGCCCCTGTGGTTTTCTTTTTAATAGTACAGAGGCATTTGAGGTTTTCCACAGGGTTGTGTTATTGCTATGTCACTCACAGCTTTTGAGAACTGATTTTCCAAAAAGTTTGTTGGGCCAGACGCTCACTGCTTTTTTCTCCCCAGCCTCATCTTGAAGCTCCTGGGCCTATTTCTCTCTTCCGATATCAGTATAGTCCTGGATTCATGGATATTTCCCCTGTCCATAAAGTCTGCCCCAACCATTACATGGTGGAGCTCAAGGCACAGATAGGATATCAAAGTGGGTGTCTGACACTAGAGATTTCATACCTGCCTGCAAGGGGAGTCCAGTCTCAGGCTCTGTGCTTACGGGGAGATGAAAATGAGTTGCCTGCCTGAAAAAAGCCAAGAGTCACAGAGGCTGCCTTGCTATGGAAGCAGGACTGGAAAAAATCCACCTCATGCGCTGGCTCATGGGAACATGAGGTTCCTCTCACTTCTAGGGTCTGGGGACTCCAAGTGGAGAGATGAATACAAAAACTTGTCCAGAACTGGAGGGGGACCTGAAGGCCCATGAAACCATGGGATAGGGAAACTTCTGGAATCAGGGGTGCTCACAAGAACCCCAATAAAGATGGGCTTGGAACACATTTACCCAACTGAGGAAATTAGCCACATGCAGTCAGCAGTTGCAACAAATAGAAGGCTTTGCAACCCAAGAACTAAAGATAATAAAGCAACCTGAAAAAAACCCTAAAATAAGCAGGTTTACAATTTTTTGAAGTGGTAAAGGAATAGATACTTTGAGCCTTAAAGTCGGAACAGAACAGTATGAGAAAATTATGGGCAGGTTTGAAAAGGGTCTATATAGAAATTCTAGGAAAGACACAATTATTGAAATACAGGGAGCCCGTGAGTTCAGAGATGTGAGGGAAGAACGAGAATGGTCTTTGAAGGGATGTTTCTGTTCATAACAATTATTAACCTTTCCTATGAGCCAGGCATTATTTCAGGGATTTCAAATGTATTAATTCATTTGATCTGCACAGTCTTATGAAGTGGGTGATACATTTCCATAGTGGGGAGACAGGGAATATTCCAATGGCCCTGTGATCCAGCCATCCCCAGGACAGTCAGGGAATAATAATCATATGTGATGTATTGTATGTATACAATAAAGCACTTTACATGGATTATCTCATTTAATCCTCATTTAATAATTTCATTAATCCTTGTAACAATCCCTCAAGGCAGGTGTTACGGTCAGTGCCGTCTTGTGACAGAGAAGACTGAGCTTACAGCCATTAAAAAAATTCCCTAATGTTTACACAGTCACCAAGCCCTGTAGCTGGGATTTAAAATGAGACCAGTTGAATCCACAGTCCAAGCCCTGAACAACCATGCAAAGGAAGCAGTAGCTGTTTGTTTGGGCTTTAATTTTGTGCATTTCTTACTACTGAATAGGCAATACAGTTGCCGATCCAATACTAATTATGGTGGAATTAAAAAAAATTAAAAAAAAAAGGGTACCAAAGCGTCCAGAGTAAAACATCTTTGTTTTCTAGAAGTCAGTGTTCCAAGTTTCCTGTGTGAACTTCCAGTTATTTTATGCCTATAGAAGCAAGTGTTGGGACACCCGTGTCCCACTCTTGATTTCGGCTCAGCTCATGATCTCATGGTTCATGAGACTGAGCCCTGAATCGGGCTCTGTGCTGATGGCACAGAGCCTGCTTGGGATTCTCTCTCTCCTTCTCTCTCTGCCCCTCGTCTGCTTGTGCACACTCTCTCAAAATAAATAAATATTTTTTTTAAAAGCAAGCATCTACAGGTGTAGTTATATACAAGTCTATCTATCTAGAGATGGCTCTTCTTTTCTCCTTTTTTTACACAGTCAGAAGTTTCCCCTATACCTTGTTCTTATCTTGCTATTTTCATTTAACACTCTATCTTGAAAGCATTCTATATTAGTATAGAATAATAATAAAAAATAATAATATAGAATATTTACTATTACTAGTAATGTAAAAGTATGGAATTGTAACAATAAAGGGGTTCCTCATTCTTATTTGTGACTGCTGAATATTCCATTGTAAGTCTATATTATTTTTTTTTAAGTTTATTTATTTTGAGAGTGAGAGCTAGAGAGAGAAAGCAAGTGACAGAGGCAGAGAGAGAGAGAGAATCCCAGGCAGGTTCTGGCACGGTCAGCACAAAGCCCGATGCGGGGCTTGAACTCATGAACCATGAGATCATGACTTGAGCCAAAGTCAGACACTTAACTGACTGAGCCACCCAGGCGCCCAGCAATGCTTATTTATTATAAACAACTGGAAGAGGGGAAAATTTAACAAAAAGTCCCCTCCTGCTAATCCCACAATTTTCGTCTAATCGCTACTAAAATGTTGACTTTCTTTCTAGGCTTTTCTCAGTTCAAATATTTTCCCTAAAATTGTCATTAAATATGCTTAAAAACATGACTTTTCGTTTTGCCAAGTTAAGCTAAAAATGGCATCTCTTATTTGAAAATTTTGTCGTATTTGTTACAAATATTTTTCTCAGTTTATTGATTGCCTTTTTCTTGTGTTTATGGTGTCCTGATTTTTTTAAATGTATTTATTTGTTTTGAGAGAATGAGAGAGAGAGAGAGAGAGAGCACATACACAAGCAGGAGAGGAGCAGAGAGAGAAGGAGAGAGAGAATTTCAAGTAGGCTCCACACTGTGGAGTGCAAAGCCTGACGTGGGTCTTGAACCCACAAACTGTGAGCTCGTGACCTGAGCCAAAATCAAAAGCCGGATACCTAATCGACTGAGCCACCCAGATGCCCCCATGGTATCCTGAATTTTTATGTAGTCAGATCTAGAAATCTCTTTCATCTCTCCCTGTCCCCAGCTCCCTTAAAAACTTCTTGCCATGGGGATGAGGGTGTAGGGGTGTTAAGAAACACGAAAAAGGCTGAGTGTTCGGGAGAGCAGGATCCCACCTGAGATCAGCAATGTAAGGGAAAGAGGACTGGTGGGTATTCATTTAACAGGCATTTATGACACCTACTTATCACTGTTTGCTGGGACGGTCTCCAGCAGGGAGGTAAGGTAAGCATAACCAGGGACTAACCCACCAGCGAGGGGTGTATTCCCAGCCATCAGAGGGCCACACTAAAGGTACCCCACATTCATTAGTTGCCTCTCCCCGTCCTCCTTCCTCCCAGCCCCCGGCTGGGATTTACTTCGGAACTCCTTTCTGTCTTTGTGAATTCTCCTTTTCTGGATGACTCCTGTAAACAGAATCATACGTTATGTGACTTTTCGTGTCTGGCTTCACTCACTTAGCATGTTTTCAAAGTTCTCCCACAGTGGAGCGTGTGTCAGCACTTCATTCCTATTCGTGCCCAGATAATATTCCGCCGTGTGGACAGACCACGTTCTGTTTCTCCACTCGTCGGCTCACCAACATTTGGCTGGTTTCCACGCTCTGTCCATTGTGAAGAATCCTGCTACGAACATCAATTTCAGTCTTGATGGTATGAAGGAAAGACAGGAGAGCCTTACCTGGGATGAGGGAGGCAGAAAGATGGTGATAAAGCTTTTGTGGGAGAGGACTTGCCTGAGGCCAGTTTACTTAAGGAGCGTAAGACACGGAGGAGGTTGGGGGCAGGGCTGGTCCGCGGGGAAGGGGGCGGCTCTCGGGCCTCCTGGGCTCCTGTGCTTCTGGACAATGCCTACAAAAGACAAACAGAATCCCTACAAGCTCTGCCTTATTGAGGACAACCCAGATTTGCAATAAGAAAGGAGAGACCGCCGCATGATTCCGACTTGAACATTTATCTCAGAATGTTTCTAAGCATTTCTCAGTTGTTTCTGTTTCAATTTTCTGAGTTTTGATGGTTGGTTTATAAATAGCACGTCTTCTGTTTAGAAACTTGACTTACAGGCCTTGATTACTATCAGGACTGTTCTCACTTACACACCTGTGGCCTTTGCCAGGTAGGTCTCTCACCACAACCGAAGCCGTGTGCCTGGGCTCTGTGAAATCTGAGAGCCAAGTTCCTTGCTGGAGCCCAGAGGCCTAGGTCACAGTGACCTCACACTCTGGACAGAGTCCATACAGCACTCCTCTCCTGGGCAATGCCCCTTCATGCCACATAGTTCTGTTGTACTTTTCCTTCCTGTATGGCGAATATTTGTAAGTATTTTACCTAAATTTTCTTCTCCCTTCTCTTTTTTTCCTTTACTTGTTTATACTGCATTTTGTGATTGCAGCCTGACAAGTCTATGACAAGTGCATATTCACCCCAGATAGGCTATTTTAATAACTGGGTTTCATTACAGAGAGGATTTGAATGGATTAACAATTAAATAAGAGTAGCACAAAAGAAAAGGCATCTCCTGTGGCTGATTGGGGTGCTCGGAACCCAGCAGTGCCTACATCATTTTTAAGAATAAACTTGCGCATTTATTTAAAAAAATTTTTTTAATGTTTATTATTTTTGAGAGAGAGAGAGAGAGAGAGAGAGAGAGAGACCAAGCAGGGAAGGGGCAGAGAGAGAGGGAGGCACAGAATCGGAAGCAGGCTCCAGTCTCTGAGCTGTCAGCACAGAGCCCGATGTGGGGCTCAAACTCACAGACCACGAGATCATGACCTGAGCCATAGTTGACCGCCCAACTGACTGAGCCACCCAGGCGCCCCTAAAAAATTTTTAAAAAATTACATTTATTTATTTTTGAGACACAGAGTGAGAGCCTGAGCAGGGGAGGGGCGGAGAGCGAAGGAGACACAGAATCCGAAGCAGGCTCCAGGCTCTGAGCAAGGGTTCAGCACAGAGCCCGATGCGGGGCTCAAACCCACGAACTATGAGATCATAACCTAAGCTGAAGTCGGACACTTAACTGACTGAGCCACCCAGGAGCCCCAAACTTTCGCATTTAGACGTGGCTGCGTGATGCTCCTCAGACTGGCTACATATGTCCCTAACGTTGGACTTCAGACCCAAAGAACAATCTCATTCTTTGCCCTACACCTGGTCCTCCTGGCTTGTGGACTCACACCCAGCCAGTTGCCCAAACTAGAAACTGGCCAGTCCCGGGCTCCTCCCTCTGCACACCCATCAGTTATGGAGTCCTCCCTTCTTCCTCTGATAGATGTGGGGGCTGCGACCACTTACCTTGTCCTCACTGCCACCATATCTTCCCTGACCTCTGCCACCGCATCCCCACTGTCTTTCCTGTCTCCTTTATTGTTTGGATGAGGATATTGGAAGCCCTGGGGGCAACCTCGGGAGAAATCCCAGAGTGTTCCTTGAACACACGAGGAATCCAGGGGTTTAGGGGCCGACAAGTAATGGATACAAGGGTGGCCATAGATGAAGACTGGCCTGGGTAATTTGGGGGTGGGGAATGAGTAGGGCTCTGGGGTTTCTAGAAAAGAGGCTAAGTTTGTGTTACCAGCCTACTGTTATTCAAATGATTTGTATATGTAACAGATAGGTGCTGACCTTGTCAGCAAGTGAGTGCTGTATTTCCCGTTGGTGGATCGGTCTTGCTTAAATGACATCATTGCATTTGTTCCCGTGTGCTGGGTCTTGAGCAGGGTAACTCCTCATAAATCAGTCCTTCAGTGGCTCTAGAGTCAAGGAATCGCAGGGGAGGCTGCTAATTGTGCCCTAACAATCCTCAATAATACGACTCTGAATTTTGGCTGGGTAGAGTGCCAGCCAGAAGAAAGACTACATTTCCTAACCTCACTTGCAGCTAGGTGTACCCATATAATTAAGTTCTGGCCAACCGTTTTTAAGTCAGAGTAGTCTATGCAACTTTTACGAATTATCCTCAAGGGCAAAAGGCATTTTTCCCCACCATTTTCCTCTTTCTTGCCAGCTGAAATGTGGATGCGATGGCTGTAGCTGGAGCAGCCATCTTGGACCGTGAGGTGGAAGGTATACGTTGAGGCTAGTGGAGCAACCAGACTGGAAGGGCACAGATCACGATAACCATGCAGCCACACCATGAGTTCTGGACTCCTGTGTTTACCTGGAAGCGAAACAAACTTCCATCTTTCCCCAGCCAACTTTCCTTTGGTTTTTGGATTCAGAATTTGATCCTTGAAAGTGGCATGCTGCAAATAACATCCAAAATGTGGCACTGGCTTAGTGGAATTGGCAGGCCAGCAGAGGGCAAGGACAGATAATTGCCTTTTAGATAGTGACTAACGTGTCACTTTGATGAGTGTCGTCTGCAGTACTTTGGAGGAGGGACCACGTGCTGACCAAGGCCACAATGGAGGAAATGGCGGGAGGGGACCAAAAGGGTGACTGTTGCTCCTTGTTGCTTTTCACAAAGGCCCATAGAAGTGAGATGCACTGGGGCTGGAGCCAGGGCACCGTAGCAGAGATGGAAGGGAGCCTTGCTTTGCTAAGGAAGGCAGTCTGTAGCCTGAGCTCAAAACTGATTAAGGTCTTGGAGTAGAGAAAATGCTAACTGCTTCTGTTCTTCAAACTGCAGCTACTCAAAGCAGTGGCCTTAGGCGATAAGGCTGGGGGCAGCAAGCCATCTTCAAGACTTCTTTGCCAGAAAATGTGCATGAGGCAGCTCCAAAGGTCAGATGAACCGTCTCGTCTTCCCATCCAAGCTTCCCTTTCTGGTGGCTTCAAGGTAGCCACCTTTAAGTTAAGAGGCATGAGCAAAACACAGAACATCATTCTAGACCAGACCTTCAGCTGTGGGTACTTGCTGGAATTCTACTGGCAAAGAAACCACAAGCCTGGGGACCTCCCTCAAAACTGCCCCAGGAGTAAGCAGGCTACAAAAGCTGTGCTGTCCTCAAGAAGGCTGCCCGTGCAGTCCCACCTTGGATGTGGCCATGGAGGTCCACAGACAAGGAGGTCAGGCAGCTATCCAAGGGACTTACTGGCCTGCCAGAAGCGTCTTCACTCTTCCTGTGCAGCGGGCTCGGAAAACTGCTTGGAGCATTGTTTCCTATACTTCCCTCTTATGAATGACTTTTCAATGACTGTTTTCCTGTTTCTACTTTACTGTTGATGGGGGGCGTTGGGAGATCACTTGTCTTGAGTTTACGGGTGATTAGACAGGAAGCCACCCAGAGATGATGGGGAAGCCCACAGATCACCCAAAGGTGATCTTAGGTTGAACTTCATGCCACAAGTGGCTGGGACTTGGGTTGTCTACCTTGGAGAGAGGAGGAACGGGCTCTATGTGAGGGGTAAGAAAGGTGAGCAAAGGGTTGAGCAATGGCGGAGATCATTAATTATCCCGCAAACCCATTCTTTCCTTCTCGGAAACAGAACTCCTGAATTTTTAGGCACATGGTTTCTTGGAATAAAAACCTTTCCTAGACTCCCTTGCAGTAGGTGTAGCCCTGTCCCTAAGTTCTGTTCAATGGGATGCACAACAACCAGATGGCACAACCTGAGGGAAGGGGTTTTGCTTTCTCCTTTCCCTTTCCTCTATCCTGCTGGCTGGAGCCATCTTCATGGACCTCAGCGTTAAAGCTGCATACTGGGGTTGGCAGAGAACCAAGCTGGAAGGAACCTGGGTTCTGGGGATCACGGAGCCACGGAGCCTCTATCTGGCAGCCCTGCGTGATAGAAAGTACTGAAACTTCTTTGTGTAAGCTGCTGTTGTCATGACAGCCGAACCCAATTCAAATTTAGAATTAGCCACACAAGGTCAAGACAGAAGCAGGTACTCTGCACGGCCATGCTCCTGACGAGAGGGAAGGTAGGGATGGGCGGAGAGCACGCTCCTCCAAGAGAGTTAATATTTACTAAAAAGCAAACAAACAGAACGCAAGCATAATAAAACCCTTTCAGAAATCAAGACGATGATTAGAATAAAAAAAATCTCGACACACAGTGTTGCATAGCTTGAATGTTTTTATATTGATCAAACTTTTTCAGTAGCGTCGCTGACAGGTCAGAATGAAAAACATCCCGAATTTACAGAAAAAAAAATATTGCTCATTAAGATACTTTTCGAAACTACATAACACCGATCTTTTCATTGCTGCAAACAGAATGTGGGTTACAAAGATGGCAGACAGTCAGCCATCAGACTCCTCAGAGGCGGGCTGAGGTCAGTCTTTGCCATCTTTACGATTCTGATCTCAGCGCAGAATGGCAAGAACCGGACAGTGGCAATCCTTGTCTTGGCATTCAACCCTGCCAAGGTTAGGGACAATCTCTTGGAGACAAGTCATGGAAATGTGACACATTTCTCTCCAGGAGCTATATGGCTTTGATTTAGGGCTAATTTCCATTCTCTGCAATACAGACTCCCAGAATGGTAAACGTTGAAAGAACCAAAGAACTCATTTAGTGCAGCCCAAATTCCTCTTTTTTACACATAAGGAAATTGAGGTCCGAGTCACCCAAGTCACCCAAATCTAGGTCTAGATGCGAATGAGCCTTCCCTATTGGGGCCACCTCTTTGTTGCCTCTGAAGGATGAAAAGGGCTGTTGATTTCACTCAAATGATAATTTCTTTCTCTTTCTTTCTTTCTTTCTTTCCTTTTTTTCTTTCTTTCTTTCTTTCTTTCTTTCTTTCTTTCCTTTTTTTCTTTCTTTCTTTCTTTCTTTCTCTCGCACTCAAATGGTAATTTCTGAGGAACAACAACAACAAAAATATCAGGTAGCAACATAAAAGAAACAGCATCTACACTAATCTAAATAAAAGCATTTTTAGTGTTAACTACCTGGAATTAAAATAAAAAACTTAATCAAAAACATTTTTAAATATAAATTACTGTGGTAGGAATTATGGACCAGCACATGTTGGTGATATAACACCCCCCAACTTGACCTCCCCTAGCCAAATCGAGTTCAATCTCCCCCCCCCACCCCACCCCCCCCCGCCGGAAGTCAAAACACCAAGTGTAGGTGCTATAGAGTGACACGGGAGGGATGTCCCATCCTAAGTCAGCACATGAGTGGATCTGATCAGATCTTCCAGAGAACAAAACACAAATGTAAAATGTCCTCTTTGTTCACATCCAGCCAAATTTCCTAGGCAAAATTAGGACCAAAAAAGGCTTCAGTGTAATTGTTTAAATGTGTAAAGTATTGCAGCAGGAATGCTGAGGTACAGAATTTAATTGGTTGTATCTGTAGTAATTTTTACTCGTATATTTTGCCCTTTTAGATAATTCTCTTGTCCTGTTCTTCTCCAGTATTTCATAAATTCTGTTCTGAGTAACATCTGCTGGGTCTGAACTTCTGGCCTGCACGGTGGCAGAAAAAGGCTAGTTGCAACCTCTGGTAAACTTTTTTGAAATTTATGTACAGTAATGACAGCCTTCCTGCAACTATATTAAATAATTTGCTTAAAAGAAGTAAAACACAACTCTCCAAACACATTTAGACTCCTCAAGCTTCTTGCACACAGGGGGATGATGCATTTGTATCAAATGGCAATGATTTGCTAAACATCCTGATGGCATTTAAATTTAGCTCAGCTTTCCACCTTCCCCTCTTTTTTGGGACTTAACTGGTAGAATTTTTTCTGAGTCCAGATTGAAAGAAGGCACTGGTATGAGGATATTCCTTTGTGCTTTTGTTCTCAGCCCAAGAAACGTTCTCTTAGAAAAATCCATACAATTCTACTTCTATTTCATGGGTTTTGGGGCTAATCACTGGTCAGTTAACTCTTCCAAGTAATGCATCTGCAGCAGTGTCAGAGAGATTCCAGCTGATGAAAACTCACGCTGATAGCGTTTTATTCAATCCTCGTATTCAACCCATAGCCTCAGCATTATTTCTCCTATTTTACAGGACGCTGTAATTACAGGAAATAGAGGAAAGGGAGGTAGCACTCTTAAGTGACCAGGCCAAGAGCTAGTTGTTGATGAGTGGGACCGGGAACCAAATCTCCAACTGCATAATTCCAACCTCTCCTGACTCATTCTGCTGGCTTAGCATGAATCTGACAAGGATCGGGCTTAGGTGGTCTCCTGTTTCACAGTAGCGGGCGATGGCACCGTGTGACGCCTCCCTCCCACCCCTGCCGTTTGGCAGTAAAATATTGGTGGGGGAAAGAGGGAAGTATGCAATTAAATATGCTAAGTCTGGAGATAAAGAACCTTTAGAAACCCGGCTCCCATCATATGGGTCTTTATCCCTCTTGCATCCAGGAAACTACTCAATTGGTCCAGAGTTTGTTAAACATCAAAATGGCTTCACTTCTGTGCACTATGATATGAAAGCATCCTTTTTCTGTAAATCCCATTAAGAAACTGGCTTAGCTTCCTTGTCCTTCAGGGTACATAAAAACCGCTATTTAAAAATACCACATTAAAATTTTTACGTAATTTATTTTCCTTAAATAATAATTTGCTACAGTCCTGTCACAAATTTTTTAAAAATTTAACACAGTATGAACAAAGGCAGAATTCTTTAGGACAATCAAAATCAGGGTGTACTTAGAATAAATTAACATCAAATTGTGTTTATATTCAGATAGCCTGATCCTCTCCTTTGAAATGAAATGGAGACCATTGTAACTGAGGGTGAATGCACACATTTGTTCTTCTATACAGAGACTCATTCTTTATATAAACTCAACTGTAATTTGAATCAAGTTAGGAGTCCTGAGAAACACTTACCATGGGCGCGCACACACACACATCCACACACATCCACGGACAACCCTCTAGAAGCTGGGTTTCCCATGGTTCCATGACTAGATCTTTCCTCAGCAGGGCCAACGATTCTGAACATTTAGATGATATCCCATCTCCCCTCAGGAAAATCTTAATGTTTCAAGTGTAACATAGCTTGAAGTAGCAGCAATCCATGTAGTAGATTCAGTAGTCGATAATTCCAGTCTCGGGTTCTGCATGTACAGCAAGAGGCAAGCAGAGGCGAAGAGCACTTCCTCCTAGAACTAACGCACAGACGACAGGATGCAGCGGGAGTCCTCATGCTCAGAGTCTCCACTGAAAACTCACCCGAGGCTGCATGACTAATCCGGTCCAGGCACCGCGTGAGCACCTGACTAGGGTCAGTAATGCAGGGAGGAAACGGGGCATCTTAGACGGGATTCTCAGAAACATGAATATGGGACGTGGCAGGGAGATGGGACAGAGGAAGGGAGGCCAGAAAAGGTACTGCCCGCTCCTTCAGCCTGAAATCCCACCACCCTGCCATTTAGTACATTCATCAGGGTTTCCTTAGCAGGGGGCAGGGGAATGCTAATGGTTCCAGCTCCATCTAGAAGGACAGAAAGCTCAGCCCTTAGAGTCCAATAAACATATACACACAAAACATCCAAGCAACTCTAAATAGCCACACCATCTTGTTTCTGGGCAGTCAAGAGCATTGCTGGCGTCCCCTCTCAATTGCCCAAGGATGGTTTACAGGAACACAGTGATGTCTAGGGAGGAAGGCAATAGGACAGGCCCCAAACTGAGATCTGCATTTGCTTACTTCTCTCTGAGGAATAACGGGCCTAACTGACGCTGCAACCGCATGCGTATCTACACAGTTCCTATGTACACGATACCTCTTCTATAGAACTTTAAAGTGCCTGGGTTCAAATGTGCTCATTCCTTCCCCACAGCCTACAAATTCCTCTTGCTGCTTCCAAAGAGAAGGTCTGTCCTTAAGGAGGATGCCCCTGGGAAAGAGGAATGAACATTTCACAGTTGTCTTAACTGGGATCCAGCATTTGGACTAAGCCTTCTTCATAAACACGAAGAATCGCTTCACATACAAACTTGTACTGGCTCTGGAAGAGAAAAGAAAGGTGTCAGTCCAGCCACAGTTCCATAAACTCTGCCTCCTACAACATCTCTGTGTACTCTTTTACGTTGCTCATAAATACTCTCTGACCTCCAGCTCCGGGCCAGGCCAGACCCTGTGCTACGTGCCAGGGAAACACCGTGAAGGCACACCCGTGAAGCCATGATTCCTACGTGAGGGCTGGGGGCTGCTCCCAGAGAGCGGTGGGGAGAGTGTCATGGAAACCACAGCAGAGGGAGGGGCCGGTGGCCTGGAGGAGCCAGGGAAGGGGTGAAGTCACTGTGGGGTGGCCATTCTACTGTACAGTACACTCAAATGTGGAGACTCCGATGGCCCATTCTGAGTGGCACTGTCGGGCTCGGAGCCCCTGCCCGGAACACCTGGGCACGGACGGAGAGGCTGCACTGGTGGCTGGGACCTGGTTGTGCAGGGTAAGGTGAAGGAGTCTGGATTTTGTCTTTAAAAAAAAAAAAAAGAGAGCCACTAAAGCTGCTCTGTGGGATACGGTCCTTTATATTAAGAAACGCCCGAGAAACTCATTTAGTGAAGTGTGCGGGGTGAAAGAAAGCATTGAGACTGTGCTTCTTCACCAGCTAGGCAAATCTACCAAGAAGATGCACTGTCAAAATTTTTAACCGGCAATGAGGTCTTCCATACCACGCAGCGGGGCAGAGAACAATATTCTTAATAACCCGGTTTTTTCCCTCTTAATTGAATTTCCTGAGTCTAATATAAAACAAGAGGTCCCGATCATTAGAGAAATCTCATAAACTCTGTCCCTGAGCCTTTGAGGACACGGAGCTGGCTGCATGGTGGACTTCCCACTCTTTTCTTTGCTTACGCCACCTCATTCATCTGGGGGGGTTTTGCCTTAGAGGCCACTCCTCCAGAAAGCCTTCCTTGACTTTTCAAAGTCAGCTTTGATGGTCTTCCAGCAAGTTCTTACCCTTGGACTTCCCCCATTACTGCTGAGATTTATAACTAATTCAGTCTTCCTACTACATACAAGTCTGGGTCTCTTTGGTGTGTGCAATTATCTAAATGAATGTGGGATGGTCCCCATTTTGCAGATGGGGAAATGGAGGCTTGGAGAGAAGCTAAGTGATTATCTAAGGTCACCCAGTATGTGGAGGGGCCTGAATCATGCTCATTTTTCTACATCACCCGCCCGGCCCCTCTTGTGCTTCTGGGGAAAAACCACAGGCTTCCTCTTGAGGACACTTGCAGTGCCACTTACCCAGACGTGGCAGACATGGGAGATAGCCCAAGGAGGAGACAGTAGGGCCATGTGAAACGTCCACTGAGCCAAAAGGCTCACCTGTACACGGATAGGTGGAGTAAAACCCTCAGGTGACTCTGTTTGCTTCTGAGGGATAAATGATGGGCCAGCGGCTTGACCATGTAGAATGCAACCTGGGCTGCACCCTGGCCACATGGCTGGCTGGAAACACAGCACAGACGCAGTGAAAGGGACGGACAGTGAGAGACAGAGGTCAGATGGGGTGGGCTTTGGAGTCGCTCAGCCCCTGACAAGTTTTGTGACCTTGGGCAAGCACTGCGGTGCCCTTGAGCCTTGGTCTCTTAACCTGCAAAGCCCTTCACACAGGCCTGGCCCAGGGCAAGTGCTCAGAAAGCGTGGGCCATCGTTATGACTTTTATCAATGGATTTCCACTCACTGATGTCTGCACCATCATGGCACGCTGGTCTCGCATTTTCCGGACGATGTCCAGTGGGTAAACGGGCAGGTTTCTCTCAGTTAGGCACATGGCTGTTTCCATGGTGACCAACACACCAGTACGACCTATGCCAGCACTGGGGGGACAGAAGCAGAGACCTGGGATTTGCTCAGGCAGTATTTCTGCACGGCCCAGCTTAATGCCTAGCCAGTTCCCACGTTTACTCAGACAGAGCTCTCCTCCCCTGACCTTCGGGAATACAAAACACACATTCAGGGTGTGCTCTCCAACAGGCTGAAAAGGCCTCTCCTCATATATTCTGAGGCCAGGGGCTTAAACACCAATGAAAAGAAACCCACCTTTAAGGGCTGCACCCTCCTCTTGTTCACATCTATTGTGAAGGTCAGCAACTCAAGGACACAGGGAGAGCGGAGGGGGGGAGTGGGCTTCTTCAGTTCTACAATCAGAGGTTTATGCTTTCATAAAATTCCCAATCTTTTGAAACAGCGAAGAAGAAATGAGCAGAGCCTTCTAGTAAAAGCATAGAGTCTCGTGGGATTTAGGGTGATCTCTGCCAAGTTTCCTCAGGTCTTTCCCTACGGAATATGTGTATTTAAAAACCAAACCAAAGTAAACCTGGAAGCCACAGTACCTGCAGTGAACTAACACCGGTTCACCATCCACTCTCAGGGACCTCACGTAGTTTACAAATTCCAGAAAGTCCGAAGAGTCATCAGGAACGCCGTGGTCAGGCCACGCGACATACTGGAGATGTGTCACAGTGTGCTCTTCCCCGGTCTGTGGAAGATGCAGGGTGGCCGCGGTGAGCCAAGCCAGCAAGTGGGCAGCTTGAGTCTGGCCCCAGCCTCAGCCTCAGCTCAGCGGTCCTGTCTCCTGACGCCCTTTCGCCCACTGCGCGCAGCCCTGCGGTGGCCCCTGGAAACTCCTGCTGCCCCCTCCAGGACACAGCTCGGGCCACCCTGTCAGGACTGCTTCCTTCTGTCCACTGAGATTTCTTCCCACTCACTCCTATGGTACTTGCCATCAGGGCCACACACACTGGCTTTTTCTTTTTTCAAGAGGGTAAAATACATGTGACACGAAGTTTACCATTTTAACCATTAAGTGTATATAGTTCAGTGGCATTAAGTACATTCCCAGGGTTGTGCAACGATCACTGCTATTACCTGGATTTTTTCATCTTCCCAAGTGGAAACTCTGTACCCATGAAGCAGTAACTCTTCATTCCCCCCACCCCCAGCTAATCACCCCACCTCTTTCTGTCTGATTGTGACTAGCCCAGGGACTCTATACAGTCACATAATACTTTCCTCTTGTGACTGGCTTACTTGACCTAGTATAAGGTCTTTCAAGGTTCAGCACTGCTATAACATGCATCAGAATTTCCCTCCTTTTAAAAGCTGAATAGCGCTCCACTCTGCAAATATACCACATCTTGTCTATCCATTTATCCGTCCCGGGGCACTTGGGCGTTCTCACTGCTGTCTAGTGTGAACAGTGGTGCTGTGAACAAGGGCGCTGGTTCTTTCACAAGCGTTTACCCAAATGCTCACCGGGAGTGAACGTAGAACAGACCTGGAAGCACTGCCCTGTGCAGGCCCCCAGTGGATCTGGTTTAGCACCTGCCTTGAAGCTGCACCCTCCCCCGGACCACTCACTGAAGGGACACCGCTCACCTCGGTGTTGGTGACCAGCATTTCTCGGAACACATAAGCGATGGTGCAGTCCTCTGACTGACATCGGATGTGAAAGTTGCCGTGTTCCATGACGTCGGGAGGATCAGGCCAGTACTGGTGACATTTGGTCTACAAGAAAACCCCTGGGTGTGAGCTAACCTCCGCTGTGGGGGTGGTGCACATGAGCTGTTACCTGGATGGACAGGTGGGCGTCTGACCGGAGCCCTCTCACTCACACCAGGTACTCTGAGAGCTGCAAAGCCAATGTGCTCTGGGTCTGTTCCCTGTTCCCAGAGGAGTGTCCCCTCCTCTCCTGGAGAGTAGGGTGGGGGTCAGCCTGCAAGGGCCGAGGCCACAGCTCTCAAGCCAGCCTGGAGCTGGAGCCCGGAGGAGGAGTACAGAGCTCACCCTCTTCGTCACCAGGGTCCACTTGCTGGAAGAACAGGAGAGGCCTCAGACACAGTGCCTTGACCTAGGAGCGGCCTCTCCCTCTCATCCTTTCCCATTCCCCATCAAGCCCACTCCAGGCGTTCAGGCCCCTTCTCTGCTCTCCACACCACCCCCCTTCCACCTCACCCTCCTTCACCATCTCTCCCCTACCCACATGAGTAGAAGGAAGGCCTCATGGCACAGAGGTTAAGAGCACACAGATGGAAGTCAGAACTCCACTGGACTCATTTTATCTTCTGTTAGCCACTTGACTTTGAACCTGCTACCCAACCTCTCGGATTTGCAGTCCTTGCCTGACAGACAGGGACAGCACCTGCCTCCCAGACGGTGACAGAGGTCAGAGGGAATGGTGGGAAGTGCCAGGCTCACCATGGGGGCTCAGGTTACCATTGTTGTTATGGGGGCCCCACATCAACATGAAGAAGGGTGATCAGAGATTCCACAAAAATCCCAGGGAAAGAAGTTCTCAAACTGAGATGAACATCCCTTTACATTTGAGCAGTGTCCCCTAAGCCCTCAGATGACTCATGGAGCTGACATGACACACTCCTGGATGGCAGATGAGGAACCCTGGCCCCCGTGGGGTAAGCGACCTGCCCAAGGTCTCAGGGCTGCTGCGGCTTCCCTACAGGCTCAACGAGCCCCCTGTGTCTCCCTTTTAATCCTCCCTTCTAAACCCTGAAGCCATCTTAGCTCTTGCCTCTGGCTTCAAAGCAAAATTCAGGGCCATGCTATCCATCCCATCATAGTTCCATCAAATTCTGACTCACTCAAATTTTTTTTTTCTCCAAGCCTAGAGTTGCAACATCTTACATAAAAATTATATTTGTGTACAGCTAAAAGGGGCTATAAACCAACAGATGCACGTAATTTGTCTGGAACAGCTTTTCTATTCTTATTTTCAAACGTCACATGGAGTATTTGAAATTAAAGTATGCTGTTGGGAAGCTGGAGTTAAGAATTTACTTGTAAACCTTAAATGTGGGTATTTTGGTTAGTGGCCATTTCCCAACTGCCATAGACATGAAGGGGCCCCTGTCCCCAGAAGCCGAGGCAGAGTCGATACCCACTGGCCTATACCTGCCTCATCCTCACCAGGTGTTGGGGAACATCATCAAAAAGACGTGGCCACACAGGCCGGTGAGCTGGACCTGGGCACTCAGAGGCTCCACACGCCCTCCCCTGTCCTTGGAAAGTGGGGTCTGCTTGCCTTTCCTGCTCCCAGGGGCTGCTCCAAGGACACAGCCTTAGGATAGTAACATGGGATTGAAAACACCTATATTGTATACATAACTGAGCCCACTTAGGGTCTCTTTATAAACTTTTTTTTAAGTTTATTTATTTTGAGAGAGAGAGACAGAGAGAACGAGTGGGGGAGGGACAGAGAGAGAGGGAGGGAGAATCCCACGCAGGCTCTGGTACTGTCAGCACAGAGCCCGATGTGGGCTTGAACCCACTCACTATGAGATCATGGCCTGAGCCGAAACCAAGAGTTGGACGCTTAATTGACTGAGCCACCCAGGTAACCCTCTTTATAAACTTTTAAGATTTAGTGGAAAGGTGCAGGGAACCATTTGTTTTGTGGTTATGACAAGCCTCGTAAGTTCCCCTTGCTTATTTAAAATGCCACCTATGGGCCACCTGGGTGGCTCAGTTGGTTGAGCATCCGACTTCGGCTCAGGTCATGATCTCATGGTCTGTGAGTTCGAGCCCCTCATTGGGCTCTGTGCTGTCAGTTCAGAGCCTGGAGCCTGCTTCAGATTCTGTGTCTCCCTCTCTTTCTGCCCCTCCCCTGCTCATGCTCTGTCTCTCTCTCTGTCAAAAATAAATAAACATTAAAAAAATAAAAAAAATAAAATAAAATGCCACCTAATCTCAGCACCTAAGCATCCGACTCTTGGTTTCAGTTCAGGTCATGATCTCATGGTTCATGAGTTTGAGCCTGCTCGGGATTCTCTCTTCCCCTCTCTCTCTGCCCCTCCCCTGCTATGTTCTCTCTCTCAAAATCAATAAACTTAACAACAACAACAACAACAACAACAACAACAAAAAGCCACCCCAAACTGCCACCTACCAACCTAGAGTAGCCTGCGTCTTCCTTCAGTCTCTCCCGGTCCCCTGCATATGGGGGCCGGCTTCATATTATACCTGGGTAGCCTGCCCGGGCGGGCTGCAGACCCACACAGGGTGTCAATTTCTGCTACAGACTCTGAAGCATCCTACTCACAGGACAACGGATGGGAAGGGCCTCTGAAGTGATCAGCCCATATAAGGCAGAGCTACAAACACCTGTTTCCAGAGATTCCCAGCGAATTCACCAGAACTGGACATTCTACTTCTTGATCAAATTTGGATTTTAGGTCTATTTGGATCTCCAAGCACTAAGGGTGTAGTAGAAAGAGCAAGGGGTCTGTGGAAACCCTGAGTTTCAATCCTGGTTAATAATGTGCTCCACTAACCAAGTGTGTGATCCTGGGCAAGTTACTAGACTTCCTTCAGTCTGTTTCCACATTGGTGCTGGCTGTTGGGGGGAGGATGCTAACGCCTACTATCTACTGAACAGTGTGTGCCTAGTTCTCAATGGTACTTTTTATGGACATTAGCTTGACCTCAAAAAACCCTATGAGGTAGATACTATTAGTGTCTCTGTTTCGCATACGAGTAAACTGAGGCTTTGGGGGTGAATCAGCTGGTATGAGATCATCCATATCAGAAGTGGCACATACACAGGGAGAAGCTGTGGGTGGTGGTGAGGACCAGATAAGGATCCTCAGGATAAAGGGCTCGGGTCAGCTGAGAGTTTGTAACAGGAGAGGGAGGAAACATGTAGCCTGGATTTCAGAAGAACAGGTTTCTAACAATTGATAAACAAGAGGGGTAAGTCCCCAGGGCCAGAGATAGTGAAGGGACTGCTGACTCAGGAAAAGGGGCCTGCTGGGCTGGGCTTAGTCAGGAAGACAGGCTGGGAAACAGAGAAGCCCCCTGGGCCACAGGGAGACCTCAGAGGAGCTCAGGTGCAGAGTAGATGAATAAGAGGGGGGTGGGTGGAACACAATCAGGACAGAGCAGGAGGGGCAGGACCTGTAAGAACAGCCAGAGGAAGTAAGGCCTATCGGAAGGAAGAAAGGGCCCTTCTTTCCGAGCTGGAACAAATAGGACAAGGGAAGAAGGGGCTCCTGTCCAGAGCAGATCATCTGTCGCTAACCATGCCTGTTGCGGCTCACTAATGACCTCAGAGCAGGAAAGGGCAGAGTCAACTTTACAGCAGAAAGAGAAGCCCAATCCAGGTGAGGAGACCACGCCCCATGGCCCTGAAAGACCTTACGACCCAGCAGAATGGCACCTCCATGAATATTTTGAGAAAACCTGGAGCATTCAAGCACCTAGAAGTCACAGAATAGGCAGACAAATATATCTCAGCTTTCAAATGGGGGGACTGGCAGATTGTGGAGACGGGGAGGCAATAAAGTTGACATTAGTCATCTACAAAATAGCAGAAATGGCCCAGAACAGGGCCTACAGTGTGGGGTGTGGTGGCGGAATCAGAGGATTAAATAACAGAGCTGCATGGCAGTAAAGCAAACTTTGCCAAGGATGGTCTCAACTTGGGTTGAGGATGGCTTCAACATCACTCCCCTAATACTTTAACTCTCTTTTTATGAGAGAGAGACAAAGAGTGTGTGTGTGCACATATTTGCAAGTGCCGGCTTTGGGTTCTGAGCCTAGAAGGCAAGAGTATTTACTTAGAACTTAATAACACAAGTCTGACATTATTTTTAGATCCCTAAAGAGCCAAGTGCATAGAGGAGAGGGGTAACTTATTCTGTGTCTTCCAGGTGGGAGAAGCAGGTGGGGTGGAGGTTCAAGGCCATGTGGATTTCAGCTAGTTGTAAGGAGTAATTTTTTAAAAATCAGGGCTGAACACTAACAAGATGGACCTTGGAGGTGCTTTTGCAGAAGCGGGGAGCCCTCTGCCTGGGAGACACACACACAAGTCCTTTGCAATCCCTGGGGCTGTCTCTGCAGAATTAGTAGGAATTCTTATTTTGCTGTTTCAGGTTGAGAGTATAGACTGTCCTCAAACATACTATTCATTCCAATCCTGTGTATTCTGATTTTCGGTGTGGATCAATTTGGTATTCTGAACCATGTACCAAGGAGAGAGGCCTGGGAGGAAGCAGCACACAGATCATTCAAAGCAGGTGGCTCAAAGTTAATTTATATCTGATTTTGGAATGGGTTTCTGAATAAATGTTTCATAATGAAGATATCTCGATGTATGCACAAGTTAGAGAATGTATAATACAGGTACCCCTTGCACAGTGACTACTGTTATATAACCAGTGATCTGTTCCTATGGAAAATGCATGCTCTGCTAAAGCACAGTGTGGTGCCCATCACTCTCCTAATCAAGCCCTTCTTTCTTCTTTTTGCATTGGCTTTTGCTGCAACGCAAACAGCAGCTGACAGAAGTTGTAATGCCTCCCACTTGTTATGGCCACTGTGAGCCTAGCACCCACACTGCTCTTCGCAGGACCAGCCCTTGTCCTGGGTGGGTGAGGGTGCAGTCAACACACGGGTTCTGGGGCAGGGGAGGTGAGGCAAAGGAGACTGCCTTCTGGCTGATTATAATGGATCTGAGCTAGGAGTGGGAGGGGCTGTGTGAGCTCAGAGAAAGGCCAGGGAATGGACGGGAGTGCTGAGCTCCCCGACACTGGAGGTGACTATCAGTAAGTATTTAAAGGAGATTTATGGGTCATGTAGGGGCTGGACCAAGTGATATTTAAGACCCTTTCCAGGTCTGAAATTCATGTTGCATAGAGCACGGCGTGACATGCCCACGTTTGAATCAGAAATCAAGCCACTTACCCGCCCTCGCTCTGTGAGAGTCGTCAACATGACAATGAGTGATAACTTCTGATCCCAGACGACTTGCCAAAATTGTGCACAGGTATGTGGCAGGGGCCCCTGAGCGGCGATGTACTTGTTCACAAGGTTAGCAGCAGGAATTTCCATCTGGCAAGAGATTGTTAAGACATTAGAATCTGTCACTGCCACAAGGTGGCCACGGAACTGGATCTTACACTCTTCTAGTTGGTAACGGACATCACACCAGAATATTCTGTCAATGTACAGCCAATAAGAAAAAATCAAAGAAAAGGCCATTTTTAAAAATCCTTGAAAGATACTTGACAATAATACTAGCATTAACTACTTAAGATAAAGCTACATGACACTCAGTAGGCAATAATCAGAAATGTACCTACAAGACGGCAGAAGAGTTTGAATGATCTTTACTGCTATATCGAAATTGGCCATCTGTATTTTCAGCCATTCATACCAATCTTCATGCCCAAATCTTTCCCCACACAGGGCTTTCTATCAAAATCTACTTACTTTTCTTTGAAGCATAGACCATGCAGGCTTATACCACCACTATGCTGCACTTTGCTTTCTGCAGGGTTCTAATGCCCGTGTCATCGAGTTGATCAATCCTTCCCCCCACCCAGCTTTATTGAAGTGTAACTGACAAATAAAAATTGCATATTATTTAAGGTATACAACATGATGGTTTGATGTATGCATATATTGTGAAATGATCACCACAATCAAGTTAATGATCACATCCATCACCTCACACAGTTATTTGAGTTGCTTAATGTTAAACATCAAAATGTTTTCAACTGTCCTCAGTATCCCTCCTCCCATCCTGCTCTGCTTTTACTTCTTCCCTCTGAACAGAGTCATTTCTATGAAAAAAGTCAGAACCTGCTGAACTTTCAAGTGACACTGTGATTCATTCATTCTTAGGTGGGGTACACAGAGGCACTCAATTCATGGTTTGGTTGATGCTTGGGTTAATGGCTTCTTCAACCCTGGTCTCAGTTCCCCAATTTCCCTGTAAAGACACCAGATTACGTGATCCTGCTGACCTCACCAAATCTGATGCTCTGCTTTCAAGGCACCAGGAATGTTGAAGTGATGAGGGTCAATGAATTCCATAGATGTTTTGGGATAAATGGAATCACTGATAACCCCCATCTTTATTAGGGCAGTTTTTGATATTTTGCTATAACTTGAGAACTTGAGAAATCATCTGTTCGTGTAGGTCAAGGGTTGGCAAACTTTGGCCTGAGGGCCAAATCTGACTGCCACTTTGCAAGCTAAGAGTGTTTTAAAAATATTTTTACATGGTTGCATTTTAAATGGTTATATAACTACTTAAGTAACAGCCTCCATTTTCCCTCAGCTTGCAAAGACTGAAATATTATCTGGTCCTCTACAGAAAAAGTGTGCTGACCCCTGGTTTAAATGAAGAAAATGAGGTTCAGAGAGGCCAAGTAAGTTGCCCAAGATTCATTTGCAGAGTCGAATGAATGCTTTTCCCACAACATGTGAAATTTTTTATGTTTTCTTTTTGGGTTACACGCACAAGTGGTTTTTTTCTCCCTTATTTTTAGGTGGGATGTACAGTAATAACATGGCGGGGGGGAGGGAAACACAGAAAGTTACAAGCGTACCACCGGCAAACAAAAAACCCCCCCAAAAAAAAAAAAAACCCCAAACAACAACAAAAAAAACCCCATAAAAATGTCAGCAGTTCAAGACAGAAGGCATGTGGACGATGGGAGTCAGAGACACAGAATCTGAGTTTTGGTCTCACCTTCTGTTAGCTTTGTGACTTTTCAAATTATTTAATCTCTCTGAACCTTAGTTCTGTCCTCTGTAAAAAGACTATTCTGCCTTCCCTCAATGGCTGCTGGGGTGCTGAAATGAGGGGGTGAACAGGAGAGCACTTGGTCAACTGCAAAGCACCACCCATACCATTCATGCTTGTTACAGTGATCAGTGGGCTCTTATTATCCAGATTCTTGACTTACGTTCACATAACTCGCATTAATATAGTCTTCATTTCCCTGCAATAATACCCGGGTGGTGTCATCTGTGGGGGAGAAACAAATTTACCAATTATCCTGAGTATTATTTTATCAGACCAAGGAAACAAGAGTTCAGTCCCCAACCCCATCTACAGCTTTGCCTCATTAGCATAAACACTATTCCCCAACTGTTCAGAGTCTGAAATGGCGGCAGTAAAGACGGTGGTGTTTACAGACACACTGAAAATCGTTGCAGAATACCAGACAATCTGTTTTAAAAAGGGAAACATTATCTCAGCGTGTTGGGGGTGGGGGGGTGGAGGAGAGAAGGAAGCATTCACACCGGGTACTCACAAGGCAGCACATCTTTATATCGGTTTTTGTCCAAATTTTGAGGCAGCTTTGCAAACGTGATGGCCAGACCGGGCTTCTTTCTGTAGAGTTGCTACATAACAAATACAGAAGTGGGGGGAAAACAAACAAACAAACAAAAAAACCAACCTTGCAAAAAACAGCTATGGAGGGAGCATGGAAACATACTTTTAACAACAAAGTCTACCACTCGTGGCACTAAATGTTAACATTTAAAAGTGATTAGGTGCTATGTTTTAAAAGAAAACTCTTCCCAATAAGAAATTCTACAATCCCATGAGAAACTGACTAAACTCACTAATTTTTTTTTTTTTTAACACGAGGATCTTTGGGGGAAAAAAAAAGTCACAGGAAGGGGTCTGAGTCATAGATAATGGATCATGGTAAGTCAAGTCTTGTCTTTTTGACAGTTTTTCGACAAATGATAAAAGCAAGTCGAGAAAGAAAAGAATTCTGACTCAAAGTTCAATGGAAACCATTTATATTAGTCTAAAAACATTTCTCTCCAGTTCAATGGAGTGAACCGGGTTCTTAGCTGAAGAACAAGAGCATTTCATTCATCTTCTCAGAAGTATGTTTGCACAGTAAAAACATTTCTTCCAATACGTAGTAAACTTCATTTAAGAGGTATCTTTGCTGTACAATATAATAACCAGCAAAAAATCCAATTAAGCCATCTTTGCACATCTATAAGCCCCTATTACATGTTTGTGCAGTGCCTGATGTGATTCTGACAACAGTTGTGTGAGAGGTACTAAGAGGACCCTTCTTTTGCAAGCAAGGAGAGATTAAATACCTTGGCTCACAATCACCAATGGGAGGCTGAATTCAGATCTGACTCAATGCTAGAGTTTTCTCTTCCTTTGAGAACACTCCACTGAGGTATGACTGTCATGTAAAAAGTGGTACATATTTAATGTACACAACTTGATGAGTCTGGGGATAAGTATACACCAGGGAAACCCCACAAAGACCACAGACACATCCATTCCTTCCCAGTTTCCTCCTGCCCTAGAGTTTTTTCACACAACTGTTTCTCACACTTTGAGCTAGAGAGTGAAATACTAGTCACTGTGGTTTTATGAAAGTTTACAAACAATACAACTTTTTCTCAATGTTGGAAGCAACCTTTTCTTCCCTTAGAATATCTGGGAAATTCAGACTAGTATAAAGAAAAAAAATTATCAGTAATTTCACAAACCCAAGGGAACCCTTTTCACATTTTTTTCCTCCAGTTTTCTATGTATACAAATAAACATAAGTACACATATAAACAGAGAAGACACAGATGTACATTTTTAAAAACAAATAATAAGACTGAATTACAAATTAGCATTTCCTATACTATGTTCTATGGAACCCCAGTGTTTTGAAAGATACTAATAGGTATTCCTTAGAAAGTTTCAAGGTCAGGGGCGCGTGGGTGCCTCAGTCACTTAAGCATCTGACTTCAGCTCAGGTCATGATCTCATAGTTCGCGAGTTCAAGCCCCGTGTCAGGCTCTGAGCTCAGAGCCTGGAGCCTGCTTCGGATTCTGTGTCTCCCTCTCTCTCTGTCCTTCCCCTCGTGCTCTCTCTCTCTCTCCCTCCCAAAAATAAGTAAACATTAAAAAAAAGTTTCAAGGTCAGAGAAATTTGGAAAATATAAGCCATCGTATGTTCTATGAATCTCTAAGAAGCTCAACCCTGCAGTACTTAAGCTTATCTAATTCTGATTAGCTAAGCATTTCTCAAGCTAATTTGGCCATGGAGGACCTCACATCCCATAAGACATATTCTGGGAAATACTACCATAATTTTGAAGCCTGAAGCCTGTTTTTTCCTACTTATTATAGAGTGTCTAGGTCCTTGTGCCAGTAAATATTCTAAATATTCTTTACATAAAATGATTTTTACTGGATCATAGTTTCTCATAATTTAACTTTTACTCTACTTTTGATTAGGGGGTTTTCAATGTTTTTACTCATAAACTTTTAGAAGAATTAGTATATCAAAACATATTTTTATGGATTTTGATACATATAATCAAGTTGCCCTACAGGTGTGTATGAGAATTGCTAATCCACTAAATTGCGGCCAAATCACCAACTAAAAGGTGTTTGCAATTTGAATAAGAAGGCTGGACAGTAGTTTCCCCCCAATATTTTTGCAACTTGTATTTTTTGTTGTGTAAATTGGCCTCTGTGAATCTGTTTTCCTCTTATTGGTTCTTTTTTTTTTTTTTTTTTAAAGTCTATTTATTTATTTTGGGAGAGAGAGAGAGAGTGCAAGTGGGAGAGGGGTGGAGAGAGAAAGACTGAGACATCAGCCCAGACTTTGATACGGGGCTCGAACCTGTGAACTGTGAAATCATGACCTGAGCCAAAGTTGGATGTTTAACTGACAGGGCTAACCAGGCACCCCTCTTTTTTTCTTTTTAATTAAATAAACAAACTGCATAGCAATCATTAGGAGAAAATTAGCATCAGGATTTTTGGCAACAACAATTGTGTCATGTCTTATATGTTTACCAAATGTTTAGAATTTGCAATCTCTCCTCCAGCTCAGCTACTGATCTTCACAATTTCAGTTTGTAACAAATAGCCCCTGAATTTTTTTTTTTTTTTTTTTTTTTTTTTTGAGAGAGCCTGAGAGTTCACCCATGTGCTTGAGCGAAGGAGGGGCAGAGGAACAGAAGGGGTGAGGGAGAAGGAGAGGAAGAGAAAGAGAGAATATCTTAAGCAGGCTCCACGCAGTACTTGATCTCAGGACTGTGGCATCATGACCTGTGCCAAAGTCAAGAGTCAGCCACTCAGCCCACTGAGCCACCCAGGTGCCCTACCAGTGAACAACTTCTTAAACTAAAGGTCTGACAGCTTTAATGGACAGAGAGCATTCTAGAAATAAATTCAGGATTTACTGGAAGGTTTGGTTTGATACTGTAAGGAAAATATCTGAGTCAAATTTCCCCAAATGACATTTTGGTTCTGACTAACTGCATAGGGGTAAAATCCAATTAAGTGAATATAATCAGTAAAGCTAAGCCGGAGGTTCAAGGATTTTTTTTTTTCCAAATAAAAGCATAAATGTAATCAACTTGAGATGGTCTAACAGAAAAGCACAGATCCAGCAAAAGGCTTTAATTACAATAAGTATATGAATGTATCTCGGCAGTAATGATCTGTTGATAAGATTGTCAAGGTACTAAAATAAAAAATAAAATAGCAGTGTTTAAACATTTTTAAATGTGCACTCCTCGGGCTTTATCTGACAGAAATGCATAAAGATACATATCAAAGAAATTTATCTATAGCAAAGCATTTTTTTTTATTAGAAAACTGGAAACAGCATGAACATTTCCCAACAGGGAGAGGTATTGACTTAAATTATGGTACAGTCATACCACAAAATTATGTGCAATAAAAAAATTAAACTACAGGTTTGGAAAGATATTCATTCATCTATTCTGAAGAATGCAAGTTATAAGGGCACCTGGCTAGCTCAGTTAGTAGAGCAAGAGACTCTTGGTCTCAGGGTTGTGAGTTCAAGCCCCATGTTGGGTGTAGAGAGTACTTTAAAATAAAATCTTGGGGCGCCTAGGTGGCTCAGTCAGTTAAGTGTCCAGCTTTCACTCAGGTCATGATCTCGTGGTTCTTGAGTTCGAGCCCCACGTTGGGCTCTGTGCTGACAATTCACGGTGTAGAGCCTGTGTCAGATCCTGTGTCTTCCTCTCTCTCTGCCCCTTCCCCATTCGCATGCTCTCTCTCTCAAAAATAAACATTAAGGGGGCGCCTGGGTGGCTCAGTCGGTTAGGCGGCCGACTTCGGCTTAGGTCATGATCTCACGGTCCATGAGTTCGAGCCCCGCGTCGGGCTCTGTGCTGACGGCTCAGAGCCTGGAGCCTGTTTCGGATTCTGTGTCTCCCTCTCTCTGACCCTCCCCTGTTCATGCTTTGTCTCTCCCTGTCTCAAAAATAAATAAATATGTTTAAAAAAAATTAAAAAAAAAAACATTAAGAAAAATCTGTTTAAATCTTAAAAAAAAAGTAATGCAAGTTACAGAATACAGTGGTGATCCCTTTTATATACAACAGCACACACACACGTGTATAATGTATATGTGTGTGCACTTGTGCATATAACGCATCTTGGCATGAGCACTGGAACAATTATGGAAGGACAGGCATCAGATTGTTATTTGTAAATAGTAACAAAGAGGAAGAAGCTAAAGAATATGGGAGTCAGGCGATAATTCTACTTTGGCTATTTCTAAATTACTTGAATTATTACAATGCAAATTATTTCTTAAATTCAAATGACTGAGAAAAAAACCAGAAGAAATGTACACATAAAATTAAATTCTACAAAAAGCTGGGTGAACAGGGATATGATTTTTGGGGCCTTTAGAAAGTACAACACACTCATATTAATGTCTGCCTTGCAAGGTGAGCACCGAGCCCTGATTCTGCTAAACTGCTTCAGTTCTAGTTTCTGAAGGGGTTAAGAGTTGGGTTTTTGGTTTCCTTGACTTTATTGACTTTTTCTCCAGATCTTGTGAGCTACTAAGCAGGCTATGAGAACACTACTTGGAGAAGGGTGGTTCAGAGTAGAAAGTGAGATGCTGGAAACCCATGTAGATCTTTCTGGAAGGCTCATGGGTGGAGGGAAAGGAATGAAAGACCATCAGCCGTAATGAAGACGAGGCTCTTTCAAGAACTACTCATTGTAAGAATATGCTTGGCTTTGGTTATTCCCAGGCTAAAGGTGTGTGAGGTGGGCAAGAGCTCCCCGTTACAGGCCCTGGCAATTCTGCCCTAGAATGAGAGGGGCCGGGAGGCTGGAGAAAGAGTCCCAGGGATAGACGGTTAGAAGATCACTTAGTTTTATTAAAAACTATTGATTTTTAAGTCTTAAAGTGCTTTGGTCTCATCAGAGTGTAGTTCTAAAAAGCTGTGAAACTTAGGGCTAAAAATTATAAAAAATCAGCTGAGAAAGGGTTGTTCTGGAACAACCGTATTTAAATTAGTGCCTACATCACTGGCTCTAGCTTCCAAAGACAGAAAGCGGCACAGCAGAGGCCGGACCTCTCCAGTGCCGTACCGCTGGGGTGGGTAAGATGACACAGTTTTCCCATTTAAACACTTCTTCTTCGAAAAAGTCTTCTAATATTAGAGAGAGGGTATCAGGAGAGGACTCTGATCTCTTCAGACTTCTGGCCCAACCACAGATGTGAAATCTGGTCACAATCCTTAGATGAAGTGTTCGGACACCTAATGGGCTCCGACCCTGGTGGATGCTGGCCAGGCCCCACACAGGGGAAGCAAGCATTTTATCACCCAGAGAAAGGGAGAATTCCTGGAGGCTGAGAACCCAAGGGAGGCAGAAGAAAAAGGAAAAGACAGGGGGAAAAAAAAGGAGGGGGAGCTGAAGGGGCAATAGGGAAGGAGAGATCAAACAGTAGAAAGACTCCCTTTCAGGGAGCCTGGGTAGCTCAGTCAATTAAGCATTTGACTTGGGCTCAGGTCATAATCTCACGGTTTGTGAGTCTGACCCCTGCATCAGGTTCTCTGCTGTCAGCATGGAGCCCGCTTCGGATCCTCTGTCCCCCCTCTTCCTTTCCCCCACCCCCACACGCACTCGCTGTATCTCTCTCACAATAAATGAACTTTAAAAAAACAAGAAAGGGGCGCCTGGGTGGCTCAGTCAGTTGGGAGTCCGACTTCGGGTCAGGTCGTGATCTCACAGCTCGTGGGTTTGAGCCCTGCGTCTGGCTCTGTGCTGACAGCTCAGAGCCTGGAGTCTGCTTTGGATTCTGTGTGTGTCTCTATCTCTGTCCCTCCCCAACTTGCATTTTGTCTCTCTCTCAAAAATAAATAAACATTAAAACAAAATTAAAAAAAAAAAAAAAAAGACTCCCTTTCATGGCTTCAGCAATGACCGGGATCTACTGGAAGGCAAGGACTTTCGAAACAGCTGCTTACAGCCTACTTCCTGCATCAAGCACCCAACTGGTCTTCACGAAGGCAGGCGTCTTGTTTGCTGCGTTCATCACCATAAACCCTAGGCCAGCACCGCACCTGGCACATAGTGCGTGCTCAATCACCATTTGTAGAGTGAAGGAACAATGGATCTGCAGCTTTGAACAAAGGGTGCAAACCACCGAGGAAAGCCTGACAAGGGGTGTCATGGAGCCATACAATGAAGATAAGAGCACCTCATTTTCCATGAGGACCTTGAGAGGCTGTTTCCCCAGTAGCACTTTGTAGACCTAATTTACTACTCAGGGGCAGTCCGTCTACACTGGGGACTTTCCCTTTCCCTTGTACCTGACCCAGTCAGAGGGCAAGGGATGCTGGAGGGGACCTGGAACCTCCTTCTACATTCCTATGAGGGTTTGCTGAAATAAACTAACACGACTGCTAGTGATTTCATGACCTTCAATAGTGCCACTTTATTTTTTTTAACTTTATTTAATTAGAGAGAGAGACAACACATGTGGGTGAGCAAGTGTGGGAAGGGCAGAGAGAGAGGCGGGGACAGAGGATCCAAAGTGGTCTCTGGGCCGACAGATAGCAGAGAGCCCAATGTGGGGCTCAAACTCACTATGAGATCATGACCTGATCATAACCAACTAGGCCACCCAGGTGCCCCAATAGTGCTACTTAAAAAAATTTTTTTTTAATATTTATTTTTGAGACAGAGAGATAGAGTACGAGTGGGGGAGGGGACAGAGAGAGACAGAGAGAGAGAGAGAGAGAGAGAGAGACAGAGACAGAGAGAGACAGAGAGACAGAGAGAGAGAGAGGAAGACACAGAATCCTTATCAGGGTCCAAGCTCTGAGCTATCAGCACAGAGCCCAAGGTGGGGCTCAAACTCACGAACTGTGAAATCATGACCTGAGCCAAAGTCAGACACTTAACCGACTGAGCCACACAGGTGTCCCTTAGCAAAAAAATTTTTTTAATGTTTATTTTTGAGAGAGAGAGAGAGAGAGAGAGAGAGACAGCGTGAGTGGGGGAGGGGCAGAGAGAGAGGGGAGACACAGAATCTGAGCTGTCAGCACAGAGCCCAACGTAGGGCTTGAACTCACAAACCGTGAGATCATGACCTGAGCAGATAGTCGGACGCCCTACTGACTGCGCCACCCAGGTGCCCCCCAGTAGTGCTACTTTAAATACACAGTCCCAGATGCAGATCCCACCCTTTGGGATCAGGTATTCTTTCATACATAAATACATGGTAATTAAGCTGGGGTGCTCCTTCCTTTAAATGGGCATCTGGCATTTGAAATGTGAAGCCCTCACACCTGCTCCTGCTATTTCACACATCACAGAATACTTTCCTTAAAGAAAAAAAAAAAAAACTATCCGGAAAAATTCTTACATGCTTTTTTTTAAGGTATGAATTCTAATCTTGAAGGTATAATTGCCTTCACTAATTTCTACGTGTGTCAATTTAAACCTCTCATTAAGTCTTCAGCTACCTTGGTCCTTCCAAATCAACTTTTATAGTAATCACAGGAGCCAGTGAGTCACTTGTTTTGACACCACTGGATGTTTCCCCTAAGGGCGATGTAGGAGGGAGTTCAGGAAAAAAGGGTTAGGAGAGAGAAAAAGACGGGTTCCGGCTTTGGTAAAGGAGGAAAGTGAGGTGGGATGGGTGGGGTATCTGAGCTGGACATGGTCTCTGGTGGAGTGTTGTAGACGTTGCCTTTACCAGCGTGGAGAGGGCCGGAGGACAGATGTTCATTTCCGATCAACCCCACCCCAAAAGCCTCTGAATAAGTCTTAACTGGACAAGGAGGCAGGGAAGTTGCAGGTCACCTGGTCACTGGATGAGGATGGGCACAACTGTCCTTAGCTGGGAAGCTGGTTCTCAAAGGACACCCCTTCCCTTGCTTACACAGAAAGGCCAACTCAGGGAAAGCATGAAATGAGCCACAAATTTTATTCAGGAAGGAATGAACCTGGGGCAGACTTAATGAGTTCCTTAACGAAAGACATCCTGGAGGTGGTGAAAGACTGGGGGCCTTGCGAACCCCAAATCTTCTCCTTTACATGAGACAGAGTGACGCCCTACTTTGGCTGAACCAGATAGAGTATTCAGGCAGTTTGATGCCAATCGGTCACACAGAGTAGCTCAGGGGGTGTAGCTCCCAGAGGGAAGGGCTCAGACTGGGGGCTGGGTGAGCAGCTGGCTGGCACCCGGCAGTGGTGAGTTCTGACACTAACTAGGCTTTAACACAGATTCTAATCTGACCTCTATCCAACAACCAGCTATTTGACACAAAGCAAGTCCCCAACCCCCAAGTCTCATTTTCTCCGTCTACAAAGGCGTGATCCTAAAGTTGTGAGAATCAACAGAGACAACATATGTGAAATACACTTGGCAGATTCCAAAGTGCTACAGAAATGCTAATTATCATTAAGCGTGATTTTATTACAGCTGGGACCACATGCTCTCTGGAACACATTAGCAATTGTTTACCAAAAGCCATGGGAGGGATGGGGAATCCCCTAATGAAAAAATTCTTCAAAACGAGCTTTGCTGAAAACCAGCTAGCCATCACAGGAGGGGTTCCATCTATGGTCCAGCTCCCCCAGGGCAGGCCCTTGGCAACATGGAGTGGGGGGCATGGGCACCTGCTAGGGACCAGCCTCTTCTTTCTGCTTCTGTCCAGAGCACAGCCCCCATTAGACAAGCTGATGGTACCGGAGGAACAGGTGGAAAAACCAGAACAGCCAAGACTCTGGAGTTAGACACCCCAGCCTTCCAAGCCCAGCCGACACCACCACTTCCTGTATGGAGACTGAGCATGTTTTTTTAGAAATAATAATAGTTGTTACTTTTTATCACATCCTTAGCATGTGCTAAACAACGCACTGAGCATTTATCTCATCGAACCCTTACAACCAACCCATGAGCTACCCAATTTAGAGCTGGGGAAGTAGAGGGCACAGAGAGGTGAAGGGACGTACCACCTGAGGTCACACAGGAAGTGAGTGACAGACCCAGGATTTAAAGTCTGCCTCTGTGTGGCTGGCTAGATTGCTTCTCAGATCTCTCCTAGCTCTGATGCCGTACTATACGGAAAACAAGCCCCACACATAGACAGCACTTTGTTGTTTCCAAACGCTGTACAGCTGTTCAGAGAACAAGCTCCTGAGTGAGCCTGTCGGATTCCAATCAGGCTGAACCATTTACTGTGCACTAAGCTCTCTGAGATCTGATCCTTCATCTACACAGTGGGGATAACAGTTCTGTGAGGTGGGGCACATAAAGCACGTGCCACATACTAAGTGCTCAATTAAAGGTTTCCCTTTGTAGTGGTTTCCTGTCTGATCTGGCTTCCTTGAGCATCCCTCCACTCTAGCAGCTGTGGGAGACATCTCCCCCCACCCCCCCATAACCTGGACTGTTACATTACTTTCCGCACTCTAGGGCTCCTTGGGGGGCAGTGTGGGGAGACTGAAGAGGCAGGGCTCCATGTACCCCACCAGCTCCATCACAGAGCAGCTCTGGTGTTCTCTCCTCTGCAAAAGATATTAGTTACAAAGATGGTTTCCTTACTCAATTTCTAGAAAATATATAAATGAAGTGTGTAGATACTAAACTTTAACCCTAAGATTTCTGTGTTCTCCATTCCTCATGCTACAGTCCAGCTATACACCCTATATACCCACTTGGGGTGGGTAACAGTGGTACAGGGGTTCTTGTACAATCTCTACTCTGTCGTCCCTTAGGTCACCTTGTGCACTAAATCCTCCTGAGGATCTTGTGCAGAGCAGCAGCACCTAGGAGGGCTGACCCAGCAGCTGTGGGCGGGGCCCCACTCAACATGCTCCTCAGGCCACATGCAGGTGGTGACTGTATCACCCTTGGAGAGACACTCCTCAGAACCACAGGGATAGTGGGTACTTCTCACTCAAGTATTTATAAACTTCTTAGTGAAGTTCAGTGAACAGCATGTAAGGAAGATCTTCTGTGGGATTCCCATATGAATAACGAAAGTGGAGGCAGCTGAGTGGAGGGGGTTTTCTGGAGCATGGTTTCAGAACCACAGTCGAGCTCTTGTTCCCTCTTTGGGAGCCCACAGTGCCTCCTTGTGGACAATCTGATCGGGGACAAATGGTGCGCAATGGAAGGACTTCCATCGCCTGGAGACTCTCCCAGGACTCTGTGTTGCATTGCTCAACTCGGGGAGGCCTGTTTCCCTGTGCTACCTGACACCTTAGGAACTTAGTCTGCACTCAGGCTGTGACCTTCTTGGAACGACCTTCCCTCCACACTTAATCCCACCCATTCTCTATCAATATATCTCACCCCAGAGGACCTCCCGGAACCCCCTTACCTCTAGTTCCTACAGAGCATACATCCTACATAAGGAAAGCTTGTCCTACCTTGGTCTTTAGTGGTTTCTGGGACTCACGATACATCCCCCAAATATTAGACCGTAAGCTCCTTGGGACCAGAAACCCTCCCTTCCCCTCATTGTGCTCCTGATCTAGTGGTTTCGGCACATGGTAAATACCTAATATACGCTTGCTGAAATGAATGAAATACCTAATATACACTTGCTGAATGAATCAATGCCTCCATGGTGCCCCCCCCCCCCCCCACCTTTCCCATCCCCTCCAATGCCCAATACAAATAAAACCCATATTCTGTAACTGGCTTTTACCTTCTCCTTGTTTCAATTATTTTGGAGAGGGTTTTAAAATGTTGAGTTTTACAGTGTTTAAAATGTATATTTCAATTTTGAACTTAAGCCAATAGAGCCTCTTGCAGGACACTGGAAAAAAGGGCTATTTGTCTTTGTAGATACTCAGTATATATCTATCATTTCTACCCAAGTAATTAGATTATTTCTACTCTCTTCCCCAGCTTTCATTTCCACACAATAGGGAGTTATATTTTGTTTTCCAGGGTGGGGTCAATTATCATCACCTTTCACTGTGGGTTTTTATTTTCTACTGTTGTTCAGATACACACTGCTCTAATAATCTATTTTATTTACATTCTATTCCTTATACCATCATAAACTTTTCTTTTGCTTAAGTCTCTTCACGTTGCATTCTTTCCTGTTTCGTGTTCACATTACTCAAGCTTTCCTGAGTCAATATGCGATCACATGCATTTGACAAACAAACTTCTTAGTTTTGCTTCTGTGACTTTTCCCTTGCTATGGCTGACTTGTGCTTTTGAATCTGATCTGGGACTCTTTCCTAATTTGTGAATCCAGACTGTGTATGTTGTCGTTAATCATGATCTACTTTCTTTTATTTTTTTTAAGATTTTAATTTTAAAGTTTATTTATTTTGAGAGAGAAGAGTGGGGGAGGGGCAGAGAGCGAGAGGGAGACAGAGAATTCCAAGTGGGCTCCACACTGTCAGAGGGGAGCCCACTCAGGGCTTGATCTCATGAACCATGAGATCATGACCTGAGCCAAAATCAAGAGTCAGACGCTTAACCGACTGAGCCACCCAGGCACTTCTTAAAGATTTTAATTTTTCTAATATTTATTTATTTTCAAGATAGAGAGAGAGAGAGAGAGAGAGAGTTTGTGTGTATGTGTGAGCGGGGAAGGGGCAGAGAGAGAGGAAGACACAAAATCTGAAGCAGGCTCCACGCTCTGAGCTGTCTGCATAGAGCCTGACGTGGGGCTTGAACCCAAGAACCATGAGGTCATGACCTGAGCCAAAGTTGGATACTCAACTCACTGAGTCACCCAGGCACCCCTTAAAGATTTTATTTTTAAATAATATCCACACCTGACACGGGACTTGAACTCACAACCCCGAGATCAAGAGTTGTATGCTCTACTGACTGAGCTAGCCAGGCACCCCCTATTTTCTCATAACGGTCTACTTTAGGCTTCTTTGTGCTCTTCTGTTTTATTGCATGAACTCCTCTTCTTCTACTTCTAACAAATGTGGAAGATAAACACATTCCATTTTCACTCTGTTAGTGATCAATACAATGGACTTAAAAGCCAAATCTCCTTTGTTTCTGCCCTGTTCTGTGGGGGCTCTGCGTGTGTCTTTGTCAATGGTCTCAATTCTGTGATTCGAGGCCCCTCCTGGGGAAGGACGACAGGGTCTGACTCTGTTCCTACTCCTGTTCACACAGGTCCAGAGGACTTGGGCAGGCCAGCCACTCTGCCTTCCTGGGATGACACGACCTGCTCCGAACTACGGAGTGGGTCTGCTGGGGTCAGGGATGACCTTCTCCACCACCCCTCCGGGGCTCACTCACGCTGCCTCTCCAGCACCTTCTCCTGCTGTGTGTTTCAAGCTTTTGTGTTGGCAGCTAAATACGCTCAGAGTCCCTCCTCCTCGATTCCTGACATGATTCTCCATGACTACCGAGTGTTACTAGATAAGAGGGTGAGGTAGAGTTAAGCAATAGCTGTTGTCCTATCCCCTGCCTTCCAGGCCTGCTCTGCCACCCTGCCCTCGGAGCTCCGCCTGTGTTCCCACCATGAGCTCAGGCCGCCTGGTGACTCAGATGACTCAGCAGCCACTGAGCAGCCCATCGAGGCACTGAGGCCCGGGCCAAGTCCTCAGCCCTCATGGTCTCTTACCTCAAACTGGATCAGCACTGTCCCGCTTTCAAGGCCCTTCTTTAGCTGTTCCATGGATCCCTCCAAGGTGTCCCCACCCTCTGGACAAGTGGGGAAAATGGCCTCTGGGAACAGCTGGTTCAGTTCATCTTCAGATCTGATGTCAGTGAATGAGTGGACGGCTGTAATGGGCAAGAAAGAGGGTGTCTGGCAGGGGCAGAACACTCTCGTTGATCCGTTTCCTCAAAAAAAATTATACTTGTGACACCTGAATGCAGATAGTTTAAAACAGCTAATTAAGTGGTTAAGCACATGGTAATCATTTTCACCAAAGACACTACTTCTTGAATGATTCAGTAAGTGCTAATTATACAAAATGACATACTAATCTTTCTGGCTAGTTTTAAATGATGGCGTTTTGTACTCAGAGCCTTTTGACAAAGGTAGGAGAAAGGGAAAGAATGTTCTCTCTGACCTGGTTATTCTTCCACCTGTCTCTTCTCTCCCCCACTTCTTTCTCAGGTCCCTTTCATTTACTCCCTTAAAACATGCATTTTTCCTGGATACACTATGACAGCACTGTCCCATGGAGTCCGGCAACCTCGACCTCAAGGCCATTTTTAGGTAGGAGGCTCCTAAATACATTTATTACTAAATGTATCTAGTCCTAACACCTCCCACGGGTTTGGTCCTCCCTCTTCAGTAAAAATTCTCCTTTCACATCAGACTTGTATGGGTAAAGACAAACCAAGTCCCCTCCCAACCCTACCCCTGACACTAACTTCCTGTCTACTCTCACATGCCTCCTTCTGTCCATCGCCACTTTCTTCTCTGATCTCCCAAAATGGAAACTTTGGGATCATCTTTGAATTTTCCCTTTCCACCCAAGGAAGTCACTCCCTTACTCAAAAGCCTTCAGTGGCTCCCCATTGCCTTCAGGACAATAAGAAAGGAGAAGGAAAACAACGTCTGCATTTGCCCACATAGTCGAACCGAATGCTGAACCAGCTGCCACGGTCCCCATTTTACAGATGAGGAAATCGACCATCAGGTTAAAGAAGTTGTCCAAAGTGTCCAAAGTGTCAGACTCTTCGGGGCAGGCAGAGGCAGGAGGACACAAAGGAATCCAATCAGTCCACATCTCTCTGATCCAAAAGACCACATTCTTTTCACAGACCAGGGAAGCGTAGCTCTTCTGCTGTTTTGTGAGGATGTGATTTGTTTGGTCTACTCCCTGTGCTGTTTATTTTTCTTTCATCAATTCATTTTTACTTCTATGTTTAGTTTTATTTGAGAGAGAGCAAGAAAGAGACAGGGAGAGAGAGAGAGACAGACAGAACACGAGCAGGGGAGGGGCAGAGAGAGAGAGGGAGAGAGAGAGAATTCCAAGCAGGCTCTGCACAGTCAGCATGGAGCCTGACGTGGGGCTTGAACTCACGAACCTCGAGATCATGGCCTGAGCTGAAATCAAGAGTGCCAACCAGTGGCACTGCCACTCTCTAAGAAGTCTACAAACATCCATCTTCTGCCTCTCAAACCAGTGCCAGCTTCTCAAACCTGGCTGGTGGAGGATTCCCCTCCCCGGCTGGCCAGAGTACTGAAGTGCTGCCCCCTGTGGTGGCCAGCATGCCCCGGGGCATCGTGTGAGAAGGCCTACCCCCAATCACTGGATACCTTGGTTTCCCGTCATGCAGCCTTCACAGTCATGGGCCGAGGGGCAACTTAACCTCTCTGGACGAGGTTTCCTCATTCCCTCACTTGGAGATGTCATACAGACCCTACAAAAGTGTTATGTAAAGCAGTTTACACAGTGCGAGGCCCTTTGCTGGTGTGGCACAGACATCAGCTACTATCACTCCTGAACACCTGCTGCGGCTGGGCGTGGCATCGGGGTTCAGTGGGGATGGGGCGGTTGTGGGGGGGCGGCGGGGAGGGATCTGGAGTGATCTGGTAAGGCCTCCCAGAGGAGGAGGGATGAGAGCTGGCAGGGCACAGCTCTGGGCTTGGAGATGTAAGGGAACAGAGGGAAAGCAGGTGTGCGGGGGTCTAGGGCCGTGCCTACACCTGTGCTGCCGAACACAGGTGTGCGGCCAGGGCTTCGAGTCACACACTCCATTCACCTTCAGCATTTTAGAACTGGGCAGAAGGATTCAAGGACTCGGCTTACTGTTTAACAACAACAACAACAACAACAACAACAACAACAACAACAACAACAACGGTATTCAATAGAGGCCATCCTTCAAGCGCCTACCAGGCATCAGGAAGCATCCTGTTGCTTTCCAAGGATAAGCATTTCATCTTCAAAAGAACCCTGTGATGGAGTGATTTATTGTCACCCTTATTTTACATCAGAGGGAACTGAGGCACAGACTGGGTAAGAAGGTCCCTCAACCCAGGAGAGGTCGAGGTAGGATCACTCTGAGACAGCCAAGCTCCTGCCTGACTCTACTTTACTGACCTAAACAGAACCTGACCCTTTGCTCCCTGACCCTAAATGCAAACATCTGGCGGGCGGGCAACAAAGAGAGGTGCAGGATGTGGGGGAGCCAGCCTGGAAGAAATCAGGGCTCAGGTCCTGCACTGAGGGGGTGGGTAGGTCCCACCTACCTCCAGAGGACTGGCCAGGAGGGGCTGGGCCCCGCGTGGGCAGAGCTTCACATTTCTCAAGTGAGAAGTCCCACATCCTGGTTCTTGATTTTCCCATGTTGGCTACAAGGCTCAACGTTTTCTTTTTAAAAAAAAAAAAAAATTTTTTTAACGTTTATTTATTTTTGAGACAGAGAGAAACAGAGCATGAACAGGGGAGGGTCAGAGAGACAGAGGGAGACACAGAATCTGAAACAGGCTCCAGGATCTGAGCTGTCAGCACAGAGCCCGACGCGGGGCTTGAACTCACGAACCACGAGATCATGACCTGAGCCGAAGTCGGATGCTTAACTGACTGAGCCACCCAGGCGCCCTAGGCTCAACATTTTCAAAACCACAAAACGGGTCCAAGAGGGCCCTACTTTGCGAAGGCCCTGAGGTTCCTCTCCTGTGGTGGCAGTTACCTTTCCTCCTGATCACCAGGGCCAGCTCCCGTGTGTGGGACTCCCGGCTGGCTTTGATGAACATCACCACTTGGTCATGGGTGTGTTCTGAGATGTCCCGGCCATTGATTAACACAATTTGATCCCCTTCGTTCAGCTTAGGAATGCAGGTGTCCGCCTGGGTGGAGAGGAAAAGCGAGTTTCTTCAGTTACCATAACACAATCCTCAAGGGTAGAACGCGGATGGTCTCGGAGCCCAAACACTTAAGACCACGTTCAAGTTCTTTTCTCCCTTGGGGAAGAAACTATAAAACTATGTTTATATCCACTACTAGGCTGACATGGTCGCTGGCTGTGGGATTTGAAAAAGATGCTCGTCACGACGTAAGCTATGCAGCATTTTCAGAATAAGGCTAAGGCAATTACTGAAGACCTTTCTCCCTGGTAGCCAACCTTCACTTAAGTACTGTAACGTACTGTGAGGCTCCTGATCTTTTGTTTTCTTGATGTGCTGTTAGAAGATGATCTGTCAGTTGAAAGTATTGGTCTATCTTGCATCGGAGAAACAGTGTAACACCAAAGGCAGAAACTAGCACGCAGAGAAGCAGCACACGGACTAGTGTAGGAATGGAGACCCTCTAAATTCAAAGAGGCCATGATAGCAAGAAAAAGTAAACTACAGGCTTAAGGACCACTTAAGAGTAAAACTTCCAAACCGGTACTTTCTTAAGAGACACAGCGACTCTTTGGTGCACCCTGTTCTAGAAAAAAAGCAAATGCTCTCCCGAGGAAGCCTAGACAGAAGGCAGAGGGCAGAGTAGTGGTGGTGGTGGGATGGTGGGTCCATGTGCCCAGAGTGAGCAGAACAGCAAACTCTGTGCCTCAGTTTCCTTTTCTTGAGAGTACTGCTACATTTGAATGAGCACACCGATCACCCAGAGATCTCGGTAAAAATGCAGATTCTGGTTTAGGAGGTCTGGGGTAGGGCCTGAGATCCTGCATTTCTAATGAGCTCCCAGGTAATGCTGGTGCTACACTGACCAGCAAAGTTCTGGGAAAAAAAACATGGATTCCGTTCTTTCTTTCCATCTCTATGCATGCATTTACACACACTCTTTGTTGCTGGTAAAGAAGCAGGACACAGAAACAGAAATGTTAGATTCAACGGAAAAAAACATGTAGGAAATAATGAAATGTGTTAACTTACAGGTGACTCTGGGTTTATCCTTGAAACCACAAGAGGCATCTTTTGATCCACTCCTCCCTATAAACGTGTTAAATTAAAAACAACAACAACAACAACACTTGAATAGCTCATACCAACAAAGACTTGCAGACACAAGAGGGGCTCATACTTCACTTTAACCTATTCTAATCCCAGGGCACTCTTTCAGCACACAAGGTTCCTGACCCCTCGGGGTCTAGTGGGGTAACCAGAAGCCTGCTCAGAAGCCTCTCACTACCATCACGAACTAAAGATGTGCTCAGGTGTGCTTCCTTTTAAAAAATGCAAACGTCCCCAGAGGGCTCTGCACGCACAGCCTTGAAGTGCTGTTGGAAAGGAGCTTTCCGTGTAGCAGAGAAAAGCTGTAGAGACAGTCACAGGCTGTGAGGGCAGGGCCTCAGCAGGGTGCTGGGGTACAGGAAGGGGAGTGCCTGGTGGCAGCTGGGGCTTGGGCAGCAGGGACCACCTGCCCTCATTCTGCTCTAGAGCAGGGGTTAGTCAGCTTTGCCAAGGGCCAGAGGGGATATATTTTAGGTCTGGGAGAGAGGCCTCTGTCGCAAGTGTTCAGCTCTGCCCGAGTGCCAAAGTAGCTGCAAACCGTTCGTAAATGAATGGGTGTGTCCGTGTTCCAATGACACTTTATTTGCAAAAACAGATGGGATGTGGCTCGTGGGCCACAGTTTGCAGACCCGGCCTAAAAGCAGGCAGAGATGGGGAAAGGCCCTGTAAATGTCCCTCCAACTTGAACTGTTATTCTCTCTCACTGGCTTCAGTGATGCCGACAGGCTCCCCCAAAAAACCCCTCTTCTGGAGGCAGGTCTGCTTGCTGACCGTGTGTCATCTCCGAGCTTCGGTATACACATTTATAAGATGGGTTCAAAAATACCAATTTCCCCGATGAGAAGAACGCTATCAGGTGATATAAAGAAGTGCACAACAAACACCAAGAACACAGTAGGTCCTTGGTGTCAGGCAGCTCTGGGGCCATATTAGAAAACTCCCTAGTTTCCTTAGATTAGACTGAGGCACGCAGCACACCCCTGGGGGAAGTTTAAAAGCCACCTAAAGACTGCTCCAGAGCATACAACTTCCTTATAAAGACACACGACATACCTTAAGATTAAATCCAAATTTTCCATCTTCGTCTGGCGTGATGCGGATCAAAACTAAGTAGCCATCACCATTATCATTCTGGAAAACGTTGCAAAAATGATCAACTATGTTACTTCTCTCTCCAGCTGGTGGTGAGGAGATATCTTCTTTTAGTTCTAACTACTTAAACTGCCCGTGACGTGCCTTACGGCACAGGGAATCCTGGTTGGTCACAGGACCCAAGCTCACCCACCTTGTCACAGTAGTACTGGCTGGAGTCCTCGGTGGAGCCCCCTTTGGTCACCCTGTGGAAGGCCTCTATGAACTGCTGATCGACGCCATCTGTTGAGCAGGAGCCCGGAGCATTTGAAGATGGAGATACAGAACTGGATGACTTCTGGGTCAGGCAGCTTTGTGCTGGATTGTTCTCGGATAGACTCCTTCATCATGGGGAAGGAGGAGATATCTTAATAACTGGATTAACATTGTAGCAGAGCAAGCATTACTGGCTGTGGGGGCCTGGGATCCCAGGGCTGTCATGAGTTCCTGCACGCTCAGAAGAGCTCCAAAGGTCAACCCCAGGGCTCTGGCCCACCTGGGGTCCACTGGCTGCCCTTGCCCTCATCTGGCCTAAATGTCATCACCTTTAGTTTTGGGGATAAAGGGCAGGAGGGGAGGGAGGATCCAGGAGCTGCTGAAAACTCAGCTCCCTTCCCAGCTGCGTTAGAAGGTGACAGGGAAACATGCCTGGCTACCCTGGTGGTTTAATTACCGGAGCTCACTCAGACGCATGTCTCCATTCCTTCTGAAAGCTTTCTCCTTCCATCTCATTCCTGCTGTTAGCTCTGCTTCAGTAGGACTCTTGGCTACCCCCCAAAAATGGGACTAACATTGCACATTCAAGACCATTTATATTAATCCTAGTCTGCATTATTTGCCTGTGACCTCCATTAATTGTCTCCAATGATATTATCCTTCTTTTTTTTTTCTCCAATCAATGTCCTCCCTCATCTTAGAGCCACACTGCCCCATATGGTAGCCAGTAGTCACCTGCAGCTCTTCAAATTTCAATGAAGATCTGGAAGTTCCTTGGTTGTATCAGTCACATCTCAAAAATGCTTAAGAGCCACATGTGGCTGGTGGCTCCCGTTTTGGACAACACAGTTACAGAGCATTTCTATTATCACAGGAAGATCTCCTGGAAGTGCTGTCTTAGAGAATTATAGACTACTAGAATCAAACAGACCTCTGCAGTCCTCTGGTCCAACTCCCATTTCACGGATGAAGAAACTGGTCTAGACAGCTGACTGACTTGCCCATGGACACACAGCTTCCCCCTCACTTAACATACAGAAGCTGGTGGACCTGGGTCCCCGAGCATCTCTTTCTTCTCCAGGCCATGCCACGTCTGCTCTTAAGACTCCTTCCCCCCCCCCCCCCCACACACACACCTCTCTAAGCTCACAGGGCCACAGGGAGAAACCATCTCAGCCGTCACCGTGTAGGACACTTGACTTTTCTGCATCATGCACACCCACACTATCCCCCTGCAGAGCCACGTGCCTAGCGAGAGATGCCTTAAAATGCCTACAGAACGTAGGGTTTTCCTTACCTTCTACAGACTCTGCCACATTCTAACCTCATACAGATTTAAGTCATGAGAGAGGTGAGGAGACGAGGCATTCAGTGACACATTGTACACAAAAGACAGTTCCTGCTGTCTCTCACTAAAATTTTCTCTTAAACCCTTGTCTATGGATTTTTCATTAAATCAGGGCTCCTCTGTTCCCTAGCAAGTTCAAATGATCTTACTTTAAATTTAAAATCTGTGTCATAGTCACACAATACTTCAACATCTCAACTTATGTGAATATAAAAATTCAGTGACAGAAATAACAGCTATATGCAAGCGAAGAGTTTGGCCTTATGGCTTTCGAGTTGCTGGGTGAGGGAAGGGTGCTATGGATGGCAAGGCATCTCAGACACAGGATATTTTGGAAGTGAAGCTGTATACCAGTGGTAGATTTTCAGACTGAAATGAAAGAGACTTTAATTAAAACTTAAAAAAAAAAAAAGGTCCCCCCAAGTAGGGTAACTCAGCCAGTTTAACATTTACAAGAGCACCCCCTAGTGGCAAGAATCGCAACTGCTTGGCAGCTGCCAGACAAAAATCGAGCCAAACCCGGTTTAGGAAACACTATTTCCAGTTCTAGGGGTGGAGCTGAACCCTTAATATGAAGTTGCAAATAGCATACACTCTTCAAATGTTTGGAAGGCTCTCTAGAGGGTGACAGTGACAGAAAGGGTGAAGGGCATATAAACAAAAAACCAGAAGAGCCAGGTGACAGAGCAGAAGAGAACAGACTAATTTCAGTAAAATTCTAATTTTATATTCATTATATTTAATTTCTACATTTTGAATGTGTGGCTTGCATCATATAAAGTTTTAAAGTATTTTTCTTTTTCAGTATAAAATGTAACCGTCTACCTAACACAGCCCACAGTGCTAAAAATAATATATTCAAAGTCATTATGTGCCCAATCCTATTTTCTAAGTAGGGATGGAGGTTACTTTTAGAGAGCAATTTATTAAACATATGACAATTTTTTTTGGCTGATCAACTATGTACAGACGTTCCCTGTAGGCTGCTGTAACGTTCTGCTCAGCGTGGAGGATGGACAGACAGATGGTGAGGAGGACATCAAACGAGAAGTAATGAGAAGGTGGCAGCTGGATACAGCACACGGAAGCCACGAGCGAAGATGCCAAACCAAGCGGGCTTCCTCCCTCCTTGGGGCAGGATGTGAGGTGCTACTGAGGGAGAGCCCAGTGGATGAGGAGGGATGAGGGGAGCTGCAGGGGGTGGGGGGAGGAGGACCTGGGTTCCAGGGAAAGGAGTGAAGAAAGGGGTAGGATGAGCCAAAGCAAGAAGACAGTGTGGGCTGACGAGGCCAATAACTGGGGAGGGAGGGAACAGAAGAGGTCTGTCCCTGAGGCAGGAAGGGGGCACTTGTCAGAGGAGGGGGGACACAGAGGAGACTGCCACTGTTGTCTGGAAGCCAGAGCAGCCTGGGAGGGACGGACCACCTTCGGCTCCCTGGGGAGAGAGGGGACAGGGACAGACTGGCTGACAGGCAGACCAAAGGGTATTCACCCTCAGGAACCAGAAGCTTCAAAACTGTAAATGCCAACGACAGGTATCAGAAACAAAAGCCATGCCAGAATTCACTTGTCAGAAGAGAAGCGATATTAAAAAAATTAAAACTGCCCACGGAAGACTCCCGTGTGATGCCTGTATACCGCTCTTCCCTAAACCCTACAAAAGGACAAGGGCGTCCACCCTAAGCCTGTTAAAGCAAGCGAAGCGGTGCTCCATGGAGGGTTTCCCAGCTCTAACTGAGCTACCAGTGAGGTGGTGTCTCTACGGGGGTGGGACAGAACAGGGGCCATTTGGTGTCATGTTTCTCTCTGGAGTCTAGGAGCTTCCTGAGGTTGCGAGAGACCTTCGTCCTCTTTCTCTTCCTCTCCTAGTGCATGTAACACTCGGCCGGGCATGCGAGTGCTCAGGTAAGACGCTGAGTGAACAAAGAAGAAAACCACCTTACTCAAGTACCCGGGACTGACTGAATTACTCTAGAAGAGCACAGATTTCACCCAGTCACCTGGGAGCAGAGGTGAAGAGATGGGCTACACAAGATCCCCTGAGGATCTTGTTAAAATGCAGACTCTGATTCAGCAGGCCTGGGGTGGGCCTGAGGTCTGCATGTCCGGCAAGCTCTCAGGAGATGCTGATGTTCCTGAGCTGTGGCCAAAAGGGGAGTTACGAAGGGCTAGAAGAATGCAATGTGTCCTTTGAATAAAATTCCCGGAGAAACTGTCCACATGGATTTTATCTTTACATCAGATTCACCGAATAACAAATGGAGTCCTCTTTTCAAGTGTGGGTTTTTATGATATAGAGACGTTCTTCACACGATACTCTTATCTCTGTAATAAAAGCCAAGGGCCCAAGATCAAAACTAAACTGAAGAAATTGCTGAAGTGGCTCAGGGACTCTGGTGCAGACGTGTTCCCTTCTGGGCTCTGCATTTCTTCACTAATGAAATCATGGGTCATGCGTCTGTCCCCCACCTTAGGCTGCCCCCTCAGATACTAAGACATCTCAAAGGCAAGAAAGCACTTGTTAAAATTCAGCTAATTCATGCTTGAGTTCTCTGATGAGAGTTTCCTGCCAGAGGCCCTGGCCCTGCAGTAGCCTCAACCACATGGCTGTGCTCACGGATGACAGTTAACCCAAACTCGGCCAAGTCAATCCGTTTGATTTCTTCTTTAACACAGACGCCGTGTGATGCTGTTCAGAGGATATGGGCACCTCACATGGAGGTGGCAGAGGGGGCATCCCCCTGTGACAACGTTGGGGCTTGCATGTAACCGTCTGTCCAACCTCGCAAACAGTCATGGAATAGGTACTAAGTCTCAAGCACTGTGCCAGATCTGCGGGGGAAGGAGAGGTCAGCAGGGCACTATCCCTCTACCCTCAAAGAGCTCACTGTCTAGTCAAGGAGAAGACATAAAAGCATAAAAATGATCAAGTAATATCATTGTGTTGCAATGGCGACGCTCAGGCGTCTGGGGTATGGTGGGAGGCCAGGAGAGCCTTCACAGAGGAGAGGGAACTGTGCCTGGAGTTCGAAAGATGAATTAGGAAGGGTCTGAACAGGTAGTCAGGGGGGGAAGCAGAAGGGGGTCTAGGCCAAACACTACTAATGACAAAAGAGACAGGACAGCAGCACATGCAGAGGCATGAGATTCTGAAAAAGCACAGGGGAGTGACGTGCTGGGGCACAGATTTCACAAAAATAAGGCTCTCAGCCTTGTGAAAGATGGTTTGGGAGGAGGAGAGACCAAAGTCAGGAGGACACTTAGGGCGGTTTCGCAACAGTCTCTGTGACAGACGACGGTGGCTGACACAGGCGTGCAGTGGGATGGCGGAGGGATCCGATTCAAGAGATGTTCGGGAGGAAGACCAACAAGGGGAGAGCCTAGCTGAGGATGGTGGAAGAGAAGGAGTCCAGGATGGTGGAAGTTTCTAATGGGTGCAAACAGGGTGCAAATGTGGCCGCTTTCACCAAGACACAGGAGGAGCCACAGGTTGGACAGGGAGACGATGAGTGGAGATTGGGGTCCCTTGGGGCTTCAAGTATCAGTCATATGTCTACATGCATGTGGACAGATGCCAGGTGAAGGACAGGCAACGTGCAGAGAAAACAGACACAAAACTGCTGATGCAGTCCTGTTGCTGGCTGGCCTCCTCTGACAGATACCCTCAGATGTACACAGATCTGTGTGCCACTGGCCAGTGTAGGACTGATGTGCTCAGGGAACAGTGACTAGCAGGCCGAGGGGTGGAGAGGGGCTGACAGAACTGGAGTCGTTTCATGTAAAGGAGAGTAGATGGGGTTATCGGGTAGAATCAGAAATGAGAGCTCCAGGCAGGGATCTGTGGACGGCCCTGCTCATGCTGGGTCAGCATCAAGGACACTTCCCACACAGTCTGGACAACTGGGCTGTCCAACACCAGAACAGGCTGCCACACTGCAGGAGGGCTCCCCATCCCCAACGGGGCGACTGGGTGACAGGGCGTACAGCATTCTGCACTGCCGATGTGGTTGCAGAGAGGCATTTCTGAAGTCCCACTCAGGGCACAGAAGTTGTCGTTGTCTTTGTGGTTTTAAATGCTTATTGATTTTTTTAATGTTTGTTTGTTTATTTATTTTTTGAGAGAGAGAGACAGAGTATGAGCAGAGAATGGGGGGAAGAGAGAGGGAAACAAAGAATCTGAAGCAGGCTCCAGGCTCTGAGCTGTTGGCACAGAGCCCGATGTAGGGCTCGAACTCACTGACCATGAGATTATGACCTGAGCCAAAGTTGGACACTCAACTGACTGAGCCACTCAGGTGCCTCAAATGTTTATTTTTTTTTTGGGGGGGGGGAGGTACAGAGATAGAGGGGGACAGATTGTCTGAAGCAGACTCCTCACTGTCTGCACAGAGCCCAATGTGGGACTCGAACTCGTGAACCCTGAGACCATGACCTGAGCCGAAGTGGTACGCTCAACCAACTGAGCCCCCCAGGCACCCCCGGAAGTTGTTTTTTTTTAAATCTTTAAATGTTTTTTATTTATCTTTTGGGGGGAGGGGCAGAGAGAGAGGGACACAGAATCTGAAACACACTCCAGGCTCTGAGCTGTCGGCACAGAGCCCGACACGGGGCTCAGACTCATGAAGCATGAGATCATGACCTGAGCCAAAGGTGGGCGCTTCACCGACTGGGCCGCCCAAGCGCCCCTGCAGAAGTTGTTTTTAATCTCTGCTTTGCAAAATCACTTTTCCTTTAGGGAGATTCCCCTCCCACATTTTCTGGGTGGTAGGGAATGGTAAGTTGTTGTTTCGTTTTTTGTTTTTGCCAAGAAGGAAACTTCCTTTGCTGCAGATTTCGGCCTTCACTCTGAAGCAAGCAAAGGGACACGGAATGGCCGAGAGAAACCTGGGAGTTAACAAAAGACTACAGCCGACTCGGGCACAAAGCAAACTGCCAAGGATTCATAACTATAATCATCAACTTTGCTGTGCTGCTATAAATACGGAACAACCCGGAGAGTGACTCACCCGCTAAGATAACGTGCGGAGAGCCTGAGCCGCACCACCCTGGGTTTAGAGCCAAAGTCTATCTGCTCTTTTTCTTCCCTTCTCTTTCTTCTTCTTGTTTACATGGGTACAGAATGTTACGCTTACTTCTCCTTCTACAAGGAACCCTCCGTACTTACCGCCTGTGATGTTATTCATCCGATTTCTCTGACGGAACACTCCTTTTTGCCTCTTAACACAAACGGGCTGTATAAAACATGCCACACGTTTCTTCGACACATTGCAGAAACTCAACTACAATAGGGATCCCCCCCCCCTCACCAAGTACAGACCGGCTTTTCCTGCTTGCCTTGGACAGTGGGGGACCCCAGACTCCTGGGGAGGGTGCAGCTGGCTCTGCCAGCAGGAAGCGGTCCGGTAGGGGCGGCCATTTTTCAACTGCTCACCCCACTCACAACGCCCGGCTGCTAACCGGACTCTGGGAGACGTCTGTTGGCGCAAAGCCGCGACAAGGAAGGCTGCCTTGGAGTCGCTATCCACTACGTTCAACATTTAGCTGCAGCGAAAAAGTGCCCCAGGACGACCCACCTTACGAGGTCTCACGCAAGAGTTTCAGAATTGAGGTGCAGTGTTTAGGGGTGTGCAGGGCCCAAAATTACTTGAGTCAAACGGGACTCAAGGAAGTGAATTCTGAATCTAACTTAAAAAAAACATACATTTAAATGGCCCTACGTGGACTGTGGCTCCTGTGTTGGACTGTGAGGGTCTAGCTGCTGCATGATTCCATGATGTGGTGGCAGACCACAGCAGGAAAGCCTGACATGGGACCGCAGACCGTTCCCCAAACTCTTTCCTTTTACGAAAGTGGCAGAAGATGCAAGGAGGAAAGCTGACTGTGTGCTATCTGCCCAACTGGACTGGAGGCCCCTTAACGCAAAGACTTGTCTAATTCCCCTTGATGTCCCCTCAATGAGCAGCAAAAGGCACAGAAGTTACGTTGCTGCACTCAGCCACGCACGCAGCCCTTTAAAATACGCACACCCCACCAGACACAATCCGTCTCCTTCTAGCCCGCACTGGTAAGTACTGTCAATAGCACTGTCTGTGATGATGGAAATGCTCTGTCTGCGCTGTCCAGCATGGTAGTCATTACCTACATGGGGCTCTTCAGCACTTGAAATGAGGCTTGGATGACTGAAGAGGGCATTTAAATGTTAAGTACTTTGAATCTGAATAGGCACACGTGACTAGCGGCTACTGCACTGGCCAGGGGAAGTCGAGATACTGCCCAGCGCCATGATGGGACTACATACCACAAGAGGAAGGGCTGACATGGGGAGTGTGACTGAGCTTTCTGGAGCCCTCGGTGCATTTCCTAAACGCTCTTTCACCTTCCCCAAAGCCACAGAAGCCCATCGCAGAATCAAATTGGCTCAATTCATGCACACCTGCATTCCTGCCTTGTATATCTAGGTTTGCAAAACCATGGGGTCCCACGAAGGAACTCATACCCTTCCACACTGTCACTTCAACGGAGCTGCAAGTTGGGGCAAGAGATACTGATCATTTCTGCAAAAGCATCATCCAAGCCCAGGTCACAAGGAAATAACGACCGGAGGATTATTTAACCAGAGGTGTTAAGAACACAGATAAGCTGGCAACCATGTCTGCTGCGGTCAGAGACAACAGAGAGGTGACAACCTCACACATAAATGGGAAGCAAGATTTGCAATTCACCTGCCGATGTCTAGAATACAATCAGGATGCGTTTAATGCTTTAAGCCTAGCAGCTAGAGTGGTAAAAATTTACAGATTAACTGAAGTGGCTTCTTGCTAATCCTGGGCTGTTCAGGGAGGCATTATGTTTCTATAGTTCGGGTACAGTATGGGACTTAACAGAATGAGCACCCAGTGCCTGTGGGTGACTTCCTAATGGTTGCTCCATTTCTCTCATCGTTCAGCTTAAAATGTCACTTTTTGATCATGTCTACTTTAAAAAATTTGAGGTAGCTAACTCTAAAATGTATAGATATGGGAGAACTGTGAATTCATTGAGAGAAAAAAGTAAGACCCATGAATAAGGCAAGGAGGAAAAGAAACAGGGGCTGTATCGGAAACCTGGGCTAAGGGAAGCCAGTGCACTTGAACCTAACATGGAGCTCTGAGTTCCCTGGTAAGCAAGACGAAAAGAGAACTAGTGAATTAGATATACCTTATTGAATAATAAAAGAACTCAAGCCAGTGCTTTCGGAGAGACATTTTTCCCTGGCCTTGAGATGTGAAGGGAGTTTGTCACATTTATAAAAAGGAAGATGGGGGCATACAAGGAACTTAATGCAAACTGTTGACAAAAAGTTAACAAAGTTTCAGAGATGTTCTATGCATGTTTTTGCTTTATACTCCCAATTCATCTAAAAGCAAACCTTGAGGGCATACTGTGGGTCTGAGAAGGCTTTCTGTGGACAGGTAGAAGTAAGCATATTTCCAGTGATCTAGAAGTCCTGCAGTGGTAAAACTTTGGCAATCTAGAGAAATACCCCAGCAGTTAACGTATCTATGCCCCTGGAATGTGAATTGATTTAACCTGGGCTTTGCTCACGAACTAGAGACTATTCAAGGGAGCAACACATATGTGGAGAGTAGGTCTCTGTCACAGACAAAAATGAGTGCAAGCTCTAGACCTCAGGCACACAGCTTGTCGTCCTGTGGCGGAACGGACAGTCTGACTTATGCCGTCATCCTGGCAGAGAGCACCGTAGGGTGTTGGCTGCAGGCTCTAGCCCTTGACCTAAATGGCCATCTGGGCTTGAGCAAATTCCTCAACAGCCAAAACAAGCAGATACAAAGAAGAGAACAACACATTTCTTACTCTCGGTGAGGGCTCCGGTTCTGAGAAACCTCGGAATCGCTGTCTTTCGGGGACAGGGAGGCCTTGTACGTGTAAAACACATCTTCAGTTTCGGTAATGTACGTCATCTCGTTCGCAAGGTTATCTGCGGAAGAGTGCCGTGGCTTCCGGATTTCGTGCCGGAGCCGAGGACTTCGCCTGCGTGGGAGAGAGGCCGAGCGTGAAAGTCCCGAAAGCAAATTGCACTTAAAAACTTCGTTAGACATCGGCGATCTGGCTTTGTGCCCTGACCTTTCCAAGGATGCCTTGGCTAACGCTGTTGGAAATTAAGAACCAGTTAACCCACTACTACACCAGAATCCACCAAGGGCCATGTGGGTTCTCAAGACTCTCAGCCCCGTGGTATAGCCCCCAAGACGGTAGCGTTGACTGTATACGTAGGCAGATGAGAGCGGTTTATGCCCTTTGGGAAGCGGTGAGTGTTGACTTAGGGAGCTATTCTTCCAGGAGGACTCAAGCTCTCAATGCACAGATAACACACCATACTGACTACTGATCAATTCTTCAGAGTCATTTGAGCACCAGTATAAATAAAGGGTTTAGAAGCCAAAGTACAGTTTTTGGCAAAACTGAAACCTTATTTCAACTACATCCCTTCATGTGAATTTCACTTGATCCAAGAAGCAGTGTTTGCTTTTAAAAATATATCCTGTATGCCCTGTTAGGTGGGCTTAGCAGCAGTAGCTAGCTATGTGGCTGCAGGCAAGTCACAACACCTCTCCGGGCCTCAGCTGTACCTACCTGCTCCTGAGAATGAACCAAATGAAGCAATGATCTCCGGACGCCTGGGGAAGCACCTGGGCATCGGCTCCTGCAGTGGGTGATCCCAGGCTGCTGAGCCTTCTGAGTTTTATTTTCTCTCAGTTTTTCCACCTTCTTCTTTGTGAGCCATTTCTCTTTGAGACTGTCAGGGCCTCCTCCACTATTCCCATTCCCCCTGGGCTCTGCTAATCAATAATACTGTGTCCAGAATAGGGTAGAAAGGCTCGTGACTCCTCAGGAGGGGACCTATAAATAGCAGTAAGAGCTCCAGGCCACGGGTGTGGCAACATCAAACCCCGCTGTTCTCCTGGATGCTGTCCTGGGCCTCTGCTCTGGGGCCCTGGCATCAGTGCCTAAGAGGCTTGCAGACAAAGCTGCTACTTTACAGCATAAATCTACCACTTTAGGATGAAGTGCCTAAATCGTGGGAAACCAAGAAACGAATCTACTCAGTCATACTGTGATTTCTAACACTAAATACCATCAGTATCTCTGGCTAGAGCACTGGGCCCCCGGGGGAGGGTCCTCACCCAGCCACCCTGCACAGCAGCTCCGTTTTGTGCGGGTTAGAATCTCCCGTAGTCCTAGAAGATCCGCCCTTGGTAACTTATAGGCCCACCCTGTCTTTTGTGAAATGAACAGAAAGCCATACTCTTAATTCCAGCGTGGAGCTGGGGTAGTGCCTCTGGCCGGGTTTCCCTCTCCCGCTGATGATACCTGGTCATTTTGGAGGCATTCACAAAAATGGGCTGATGTCTCTCAGGAACATTATAATAAAATAATGATACTGATTCCATCTGATTTCTTTTAATCGCTTACAAAGCACCCGCACACTGTTACATCATTTGTGGTGATTTTTACAACCTTTTTACACATGGGGAGACTGAGACCAGAGAGGTAAAGAAACTTGATGATTTAACAGAAGAGCCGAAATCTGAGTCTGGGTGCTACAGTTATACAATCAGTGCCCTTCCCACTTGGCCAAATTGCCACTTCCTTCCTTTCAAGCCATCATGTTAAAAAGTCGGTGGGCTACTTCCCCAAGCGCATTAGCTACTGTTTTTCAGAATCCTGCATCCTACATTGCATACCTTTGCTAGGCTTTCCCAAAGTTTATTTCGTGCGATGTCAACGGAAAACAGATTAAATAAAGCTCAGCATGCTTCCTTATCACAGGACTTCCCAGAACATCAGTATGCCAGCGTGTACTGTACTCCCAAAAGGGGCATTTCAGGAGGCTGTAGTTCTCAAATTGAGACCAAATAAAAAAATTTTTTTAAAATTTTTATTCATTTAATAAATGTTTATTCATTTATTAAATGAATAAATGGGGGAAGGGGAGAGAGACAGGGAGACCCAGCATTCAAAGCAGGCCCCAGGCTCTGAGCTGTCAGCACAGAGCCTGATGCAGGGGCTCGAACCCATGAAAGTGAGATAATGATCTGAGTTGAAGTTGGAGACTCAACTGGCTGAGCCACCCAGGCACCCCCAGACCAAATAAGATTTAAAAAAAAATTTTTTTGGGGGGCGCCTGGGTGGCTCGGTCGGTTACGCGTCTGACTTCGGCTCAGGTCATGATCTCACAGTCCGTGAGTTCGAGCCCCGCGTCGGGCTCTGTGCTGACAGCTCAGAGCCTGGAGCCTGTTTCAGATTCTGTGTCTCCCTCTCTCTCTGCCCCTCCCCTGTTCGTGTTCTGTCTCTCTCTGTCTCAAAAACAAATAAACGTTAAAAAAAAAAAATTAAAAAAAATTTTTTTTAATGTTTATTTATTTTTGAGAGACAGAGACTGGCAGGGGAGGGGCAGGGAGAGACAGGGAGACACAGAATCCGAAGCAGGCTCCAGGCTCTGAGCTGTCAGCACAGAGCCCGACACAGAGCCTGATGTGGGGCTCCAACTCAGGAGCTGTGAGATCATGATCTGAGCTGAAGTCGGACGCCTAACTGACTGAGCCACCCAGGCGCCCCCCCCAACCCCAAATAAGTTTTTAAAAGAGAACATCCCAGAATTATACACTAAGGAAAATGTTTAGTAAGGCTTGCATATTTCACAACAACAGTAAACTGTTAATTTTGCACCAAGCAAGCACACAAACATAAACTCTGATTGCAGGATGCCTATATTGGGAAAACGTATGAAGTTGAATTTTTAAGAGAGAGAAAGTGGGTGGTGCAAAAAAAAACGAACACGTACCAGTTAGGAGTGATAGGAGGGGACCGAGAAGGCAGGCTCTTGGTTTCTAAGTGCTCCACTGATAACGATCTCCGCATGGCTGGGTTCCACACCATCCCTCCAATCACCTTTTTGCAATACTGGTTATTTACAGACCTGAAAAACCAGAAGCAAGGTTCACTTTCCACACAGACTCGTTCAACAAGAAATCATGGCGTAAATGAAACAAACAGTCTAACCATGCTCCCCCTCCCCGGTGGGTGGCTGGTGAGCACCGGGATGACACCAGCCAAGGTTACAAGGGGTCAGAGGTACGCAGGTCAAAAGCGGTTCCGTTCTGTCCCAGCTCTTCCTGGTTATCTCTTCTCTTCTGGTGAAACTATTTTCTTGAGCCTTACTACTGCAAGCAACAAAGCTGGTCCCACAATATAACCAAACCATGCCACTATGGAACTATCAGGATAGCACAGAAATGCAGTTCAAGTTAACTCCAAGGAAATCTCACTTCATTCACAATGGCATGAATACAACCGTCAACCATCCTTCCAGGAAGGTTTCTTCGTCATGCAAGCTGGCAGAGGCCATTAGCTGTAAATCACAGATAACTCTTTGAGAGAAGGCCTGAGAAAATGCTTTCACAGCGGCAGGTTCTAAGAACATGCCATGCTACGTTCTAAGAAAGGGCCTCCCTGAAGCTAACTTTTGTGTTTACTTATACCTAGAGAATTTAAATCTTAGCTACCTAGACCCCTCAGAGAATGAATTATTTGAAAGGATGGGGTTTGAAGTCAGCTAGGAAACTCAGTTCTGCTATTCCTAAATTTTCAGTGGTGTTTTAATGTCTTATTAAAACATTCCAGGGGCACCTGCGTGGCTCAGTTGGTTAAGCATCCAACTCGTGATTCTGGCTCAGGTCATGAACTCATGGTCATGTGATCTCATGGATCTCATGGGATCAAGCCCCGTGTCAAGCTCTGTGTTGGGTGTAGAGCCTGCTTAAGATTCTTTCCCCCCCACCCCTCCCTCCACCCCCCCTCTGCCCCTCTCCCACTCATGTTCTTTTTCTAAAAAAAAAAAAACAAAAAAAAAACAAAAAAAAAAAAATTGCACACATTTCCTTGCAGCCTAAAACTCACAAGCCAAACAAACAAACAAGCAATAACAAAAAACAGGCAGGACAAAAAACCCAAAAGAACACGAAACATGCCCTAGAATGTCAATGTACTAATTTACAGGAAGAAATACTGTTGTTACCCCGATCAAAACACTCACAGCAACATCACTGGGAGAATCTATATCAGAGAGCAAATTAGCACTGATTGAGAATGCTGCCTCAGAACAAGAGGACAAGCTAGATGATTCAAAGGTTTGATGTTGTAGTTCCCCAAAGTATGTGTCACAGGTTATTAATAGATACCCTTTGGGGAAAAAAATGTTCCATTGTCCCTTAAGCTTGCAAAATACTGAACAAGTTTCTTCTATGTGGAACTTCTATCAGGGAGCCCAACACGCAAGTATGTAGATGTATCCCTAGGGTTGGGCAAATCATGTAACCTTATGCCTCAGTTTCCTCATTTATAAAATGGAGATGGTGAGGGCTGAAATCTGCAGTGCACCGAAGCTGGTCTTAGCAGCAATGAACTGATGACCTGTGCCATGAACCACCAATATCCCAAATGACCCCCAGTAGCAGATTAAAAATGGCTACAGCTCTTCTTTGACTGGTCTCTTGAATATGGGCTGGCCTGTGACTGCTTTGACCAAGAGTAGCTGTGCAGTTCTGGACCTGGCCTTTAAGATGGCTGGCTGCTTCTGCCTTAGGTGGTCGGAGCCCTGAACTTCTGCATGAGACATCTACTACCCTGCTGGAGAGCACACATGACGAGGCCCAAAGGACACAGAACGAAGTGAAGGGTCCACCTGAGTCCAGCCTTCCCATCATGCCATCAAGCATGGGAGCAAAGTCATCCTGGATCCATAGCCCAGCCCAGCCACCAGTTGCCTGTCACTGAGAAATCCCAGTCTACTACATGGTCTTTCCTAAATTCTTTATCCACAAAATCTTGACAGATGACAGAAAGATTGTGGTTTTCTGTTTTTTTTTTTTTAAGTAGGCTCCACACCAGCATGGAGCCCAACGTGGGGCTTGAACTCATGACCCTGAGATCATGACCCGAGCTGAGATCAAGAGTTGGACACTGGACTGAGCCATCCAAGCACCCCAAGCTTGTTTCAAGGGACCAAAATGCCCCACCTCACCCCCAACTCCATGTTGGCTACATTTTACAGAAACAAAGACATCTGAATTGAAGTGACACTGGTAGAATTTGAACTCAGTTTTCTTAGCAACGGTCCATGCTTTCAACTGCTCACTATCTAATCCTATCAGCTGGCTCAAAGGATTAGGTTCAGCTAATGTAAAAACTATATTCCAGTAAGTTATGTCTGTGACGTCTTCAGTAATAGCTCCTGAATGTATAAAATACTAGAAACAATATTACAGGAGCTGCAAACTTTGAAAATATATTTGCTCTGGGTTTATCAGAAGCTGAGAGAGAGCACTTAGCATCACAGATACTACCACTGCTACTAACATTAATTCGCTACTTAATTGAATCTATAAAAAGCTACCTAATGATTATCAACATAATAGGAAAGTCACTGGAATTGTGTGATACAGTCCCACATACCAGATAATGGCTCAGACAGGGGCATTATTTCATTAGTAATAGCCACTTCAACAACAATGCAAAATTATGAGAGCAGTTTTTCAAACCAATAGTTTACAATAACTTGATAAATGATTTCTGCTGTATCTGGTCCTGAGAAGGCAGTCTTAGAATAAATACACAAAAAATATAAACTGCATGATTAGAAAGTTACAATTTTATAAGAGTAATTTCTTCCACTGTACTACTCATTAAACATTTTTAATATGATTTTTTAATATGATTCCTGTAGATACTAATTATACTTAAATATAATTAAGTATGCGCATGGTACCAAGTAAACACTCAACTGGCAGTTCTCATTATTACTGTTATTTTGTGATTGTTACTAAGTAGCATATCCCAAAGTCACTTGACTCTGGGAAGCTTTCTTGTTTTAAAATTTGTTTTTTAATGTTTATTTATTTTTGAGAGAGACAGAGCGTGAGTGGGGGAGGGGAAGAGAGAGATGGAGACAGAATCTGAAGCAGGCTCTAGGCTCTGAGCTGTCAGCACAGAGCCAGACGTGGGGCCTGAGCTCACAGACCGTGAGATCACGACTTGAGCCGAAGTCAGATGCTTAACTCACTGAGCCACCCAGGCATGCCCCTGGGAAGCATTATTTCTGTTCACTCGTTATTAGGGATGTCCGCATCAGCGGTCATCAGGGAGGATGTAACAGATGGTGGGAGGGGTTGTCTTGGTACCATGACGACCCTCAGAGTCATTGCCACCTGCTTCTCTTAGTATGACACGGTACAGGAGCAGCTGCATTTCTGGCTGCTTGGGTGTTCCAGGGGCAGCAAAGTTGAGGAGACAGAAAGGAAGCAGAGGAATAGAAGTATCTGAGTTTGCATGGAAAGAGACACTGCTGCCCCTGGGGAGACTCTGAACTGCGCAGCTCCAGCTCTGTGCCTGGGGTCCCTGGAGGATGGCGTCCCTTCCCCCAAGGATGTCCTCTACCCAGCAGTGGCCAGGACACATTCACATCTCACTCTAGTGTGGATACTGTCCCTCAAGAATACTCACTTTTTGGGGTTCCTAGAGCCCATAGTCCAGTACTGAGACAGAACATTCTTTTCCTGAGGTAGTAGCTTCTTAGCCTGAAAGAATGTATGGTGTTCCACACAGGATTTCCACAAGTTTTTGCAAGATCGGTAATTTAACATGTTGAAGGCCACAATATGTTCCCTGGATTCAGTCTGGGAGGAAAAAGCACAGTAGAGATTTCATCCGCACAGATGAAAGGGCAAAGGTGCATAGATGTTCTATGTCCGCATCAGTGGTCATCAGGGAAGATGTAACAGAATGTGGAAAACCAGCTTCAAAATGCCTTAGGTGAGACACCAGTGTCATAGGACTATTCAGGAGCAAGATCTGTTAAGCATCTTATTCCTGTGGAAAAGATGACCTGGCTCTCCCCTTTATCATCACTTGTGATTCTCCATGAACACTCTGATTTGGAATGTGCTTACATTCCTAGGTTGGATATATCTGGACCAACCAGATAAAGGCTGTGTGATACATTTCTTTTAAAACTTAGCTCTGGGAAAATCTCTCCTGAAGAATGTCTTCCACTTACCTGAAACTTGAGATTTTATAAGCCTTTGGATTTCTTTATTTGCTTTCCCCTGAGCACGGAGTTAATTTAATCATTTCCTTGACCCTCATCCTACCTGAGTGTAAGTTTTCTGTTTTCATGTTATATTACCATGTTGTGCATTTTGGGGCCACCTTTGATCTTGCAATGGGGGAGGGGGGTGTCAGGAGACCCAGATTCTAGTCCTAGTTTGCTCTGAGCTCTGGTGTCCTCATTTCCAAGTGATCACTGCTATGTGGAGCCATTTTAAGTACACATTATCTTTGAATTCCTGGGAAATGAACATAGTGACAATAAGTGAAAAATACATGGGGCACCTGGGTGGGTCACTCAAATTTGAGTGTCCGACTTCGGCTCAGGTCATGATCTCACGGTCTATGAGTCCGAGCCCTGCATCAGGCTCTGTGCTGACAGCTCAGAGCCTGGAGCCTGCTTCAGATTCTGTGTCTCCCTCTCTCTCCCTGCCCCTCCCCTGCTTGCACTCTGTCTGTCTGTCTCTCTCTCTTAAAAATAAACATTAAAAAAATAAAAAAAATACAGGACATAACAGGATAGAGCATGGTATCTCTGATTCAAATTCCAGCACCTCCACTTGGTAGCACTTTCGAGCCCTCTTCTCCATACTGATAACGAGAGTCATCTGGAGAGTGGTGGTCCCTCTTAGGAGACACATGCAAAGGTTACTGTGCATGTTTAAACACATCAAGGGGAGGAGCTGATCTCGTTGATATGTATTGCTACGCTGCATGGGCTCATGCCAGGTGCTCTGACCAATGCTTTTATTTAATCTTCTTGATTCCCGGAGAGGTAGGTACTACTACATTTCTGGAAACAAGCTAACTTGGGCTAGGGGAGGTTATGTAACCAGCCCAGCTGGTAAGTAGAAGAGTGAGGATCCAAACTCATCGTTACTAACTCCAAAGCAAGTTACGTCTGCTATCAGATAAACACATGAATTCTACAGGCAACTCTGGACTCCAACTTCCATTTTCTACCCCCTGCATGCCATGCTCTTTCTCCCCAGTCACACGGACGGCCAGCTGCCTTCGCCTGCTGAAGAACTAAGAGCTGAAGTGGCTAGAAACACAAGAAACAAAGCAAGTGTAGACATAACTCACCTGTTTTTGTCGTTGATGTATGAAGAACTTTTTCCTTTTGAAAGAAATCTTTAGAATGTTCACCCTGCAAAAAAAATGAAACATATAGGGGAGCCTGGGTGGCGCAGTCGGTTAAGCGTCCGACTTCGGCCAGGTCATGATCTCGCGGTCCATGAGTTCGAGCCCCGCGTCAGGCTCTGGGCTGATGGCTCGGAGCCTGGAGCCTGTTTCCGATTCTGTGTCTCCCTCTCTCTCTGCCCCTCCCCCGTTCATGCTCTGTCTCTCTCTGTCCCAAAAATAAATTAAAAAAAAAAAAAAAGAAACATATAAAATGCACATAGGGATCAGCTGGCTGGCAGCTGATGCCTCACAATGTGTATCCTCTACTCCATGACCATGAGGAGCAAGGGCTCTCCGCTTCCTAGAGTTTACCCCGCGGTAGGAATGACAACAGGCCTGTAGCCTCAGCTGCATACCAAGGAGCTCACTGAAGCTGAGTATCACATAAGGACTACTGAATCACGATGTAGCTTTTAAATAATGAGAACCATGGGCAATGTGCTCTGTTTGTGGTCATTTGCTTTTGTGACAGTGTAGCTCTGCTTGAGCTGGTGTGTGCCTGGGGAGACCAGCTGAGGGCAGTGTGGAGCAGCAGAGGGAGGACAGACAGCAACCAGACAGACTTGGGCCCACATCTCCACTCTGGTACTTACTGGCCATGTGTCAAGTTTGCATAAGAACACGATTATAGCCCCCATGTGCAGCATTTTTATATACCGGTTCCCTACTAAAAGCTTTACATTAGTCCCTCAACTAAGCCTTGCAATAGTCCTGCAACATATTATTATTCCCAGTTCTCAGATGATGAAACTGAGGCTCAGACACCTCCCCTAAGTGCTCAAGATCATTCAATAAGGGATGCACAATCTGAGCCTCTGCTAACAAGTCCTGTATGACGTAGTTGGAAGGCACTGCCTTTTTCAGAGTGGTCTTGTGAGGATTAAGTCTGTTTGGTCCCCTGAGTTTGTAGACCAGAACAGAATACTTAGTAAAAGTCCAACTAATAACTAAGGAACCACAGTGACAATACAGTTCCTGCCCAAAGGAAGTTCTCTGAGTTCTGGCCAATGTACCGCCCAGGACTCTGTAACTCCAAAACCTGCCTTGAGCCAGTTCATCCCTGTTTCCACAGAGTATCCCAAACCACAGGGTGACCGGAGGAAGGGGCTGCTAGTGGAAACCAAACCCCTTTTCCCAAGTACCGAATCTGGATGAACCTCACAGGTCAGAGGTAAAAACCTGGTCTCCACCCCTCCTTTAGAAATACCAGTTTAAAATTAGAGATAACATTTCTTTTGTTCAGCATATTTTTAAAGCATGATTCAGAAAATAATTAGAAGTGGTTTGCACTTACCAAGGATAGAAACTTGTGCAAATGTATTTTCGGTACACGGCGATGCCCGCAGAAGCAATCCCAATCATTAGATCTAAATTGTGCAGATCCTGTAAAAAGGAAGAACCGAGATTCACAGTGTGTTACAGTCATGCTTATGCCCTCTGGTAACTCAAGCACCCACGCTGTTATAAATAGCAGTATGTATAAGCTCCAAAGGAAGAATGTTATGGAAAACAGGCAACCGATACTTAAGATCCAAATGCTTAGCACCAGACTCTTCTAAAATGCACACGCGCTGCCTGAGAGCAACATCTGGGTCCCACTGGATTAGAGAGTTACCAGCAAGGCCCACTCATCATTCCACGGAATCTTGAAATGAATATCCAATTGTACATTTCCTACAATTGGTATTAGATATCATGTGAGCATCAGAAAGACCTCACCCTCTGCACAGCTTTACACCAATCTCAACTTCCATCACTGAAAAGGCTTTAGCTACTGTCGTGAAGTGTAGAACTGCTGACTTTAAATCCAACTGAGAAATAAATACAGCCTATAATTCCAATACATTCAACATTTATTAAGAGCCTGTGCGCTAGGCATTGCCGTAGACAATGAAAACATGGGGAGGGGCAGAGACAGGGAGACAGAGGATCCAAAGGGGGCTCTGTGCTGAGAGCAACAAGCCCGATGTGGGGCTCGAACTCACAAACTGTGAGATCATGATCTGAGCCAACGTCGGATGTTCAACTGATTGAGCCACCCAGGTTCCCTGAGTAAAATAAAATCTTAAAATAAAACATTTCCTTCCCTTGAGTCACCTATGCCCCAATTTACCCTATCATATACTCCAAATTATATTCAATAGGAGCGGGGGCAGAGTCTGACTTAGTTACGACTGAGTGTGAAGTTTAGGTTTGTCACCTATTAGCTGTGTTATTTTGGGCTACTGAGCCTTAATTTTTCCTTTTGTATAATAAGGATTATCAAACCCACCTCTCCAAAGGCTAAAATTAGAGAACATGTGGCAGGTATAATTATATTTTCATTTCCTTTTGCCTTTCAAGATGTGATGGGACAAATCATTTGTGGACAGTGATATGAACAAGGGGAATTAGAGAAATCGGCCAAACAAAACATTGCTGACTGATACAGTCGAAAGTCCAGAGTATTCACTCCTGGGTACCCAGCTGGGATCACATGCAACTCAACCCAGGATAGTAACTATCCACTAAATTCCCACGCCTGTCCCCACGCTTCCCAGCTACACTTGTACTGGAGAAGGCAGGGTCACGTGACTAGTCATGGTCAATGTTCTAGGAGCAGTGATGGATCTCTTCTGGGCTGAATCATTTCAGAGCTGCTGTGAAGCCAACCCTTCAACTTCCTCTTCCCTTGCCACACACACGAGGCCATGTTAGGTGAAGCCTCAAGATGCAGGCAGCCTGGCTGCCGAGTCACTGCACCTGGAGGGTCGCTGGGACCCATCGGAGCCTTTGAACTACTGGGAAGTGAGCTCTGTGGCGTCAGGTCGTTGGTGTGTAGGGGGTTCTGCCTGACACAACATAGTCAAAGGTAACCCAGCTCCCTCTGATACCCTGGGAGGTGTGAGCCAGGCAGGTAATCATCTGGCTCGAGGTCACTCATGGGACACAGGGGGTAGGGAGAGTGCAGGTCAACTCAGATACAGATAAAGTCCACTTCACTGCTGAAGAAAGTTCTCCACAACATTCCACGGTAAGTGATTATTTGCAACTGAATAAAAATTAACCATCAAGTCCCAAAGTTGATATTTTATAAGACCCCATATCTTCTTCCTCCTTTATTACTGAGGCTGTAACTTGCCTATCACACGGTTATGGGATTGGAATGGCACAAAAGAAATGAAAGTGTTTCTATGAATCGCAAAAATCTCAGATGTAGAGTCTGATTATTTACTCAACTTCCCTGAGCCTACATTTTCTCACTGTAAAATGGGATGATTCGAAGACTGATTTCTCAAGGTTGTTATAATCTTTAAACGAGACACTGTGGTCTCATGAAAGCGTCTGGAACAATGCCTAGTACCTACTAGGTATTCAATATTTGCTTCCTTTTGTATATGATGTGGACCAATTACTGGCAGAAAATAGAAAGGTCAGAGGCCAATTAGACAGTGCTGGGATCATGTACTAAAGCTGCTACTTCTGTGCTGTGTGACCTTCCAAAAGTCCCTGAGCATCAGTTTCTCCATCTGTAAAATGGGGGTAATGATAATACCTCACAGCATTACTGGGGGAAATAAGCAAGCCATTGTATCCGGCAGATAGAAATTACTCAGTAGATGATGGATATTAGTCAATTTTATTTAAAACTTTTTTTTTAACGTTTATTTATTTTTTTGAGACAGAGAGAGACGGAGCACGAATGGGGGAGGGTCAGAGAGGGAGGGAGACACAGAATCCGAAACAGGCTCCGAGCTGTCGGCACAGAGCCTGACGTGGGGCTCAAACTCGCAGACCGTGAGATCGTGACCTGAGCCGAAGTCGACGCTTAACCGACTAAGCCACCCAGGCGCCCCTAGTCAATTTTATTTAAAAAGTCACAACAAGAGGCTCCTGGGTGGCTCAGTCAGTTAAGCGTCTGACTCTTGATTTTGGCTCAGGTCATGATCTCACGGTTTACGAGTTAGAGCCCCAAACTGGGCTCTGTGCTGACAGTGAGGGCCCTGCTTGGGATTCTCTGTCTCCCTCTCTCTCTGCTCCTCCCCCACTCTCCCTCTCAAAAATAAACATTAAAAAAAATTAAAAGTCACAATCAATTAAAATATTTATTGGTTTTCATGATTGTACCATTATAATTAAAAAAAATTTTTTTAATGTTTATTTTTGAGAGAGAGAGAGAGAGAGCATGAGCAGGGAAGGGGCAGAAAGAGGAGGGGACAGAGGATCGAAAGTAGGCTCTGCACCGACACCAGTGAGCCTGATGTGGGGCTTGAACTCACGAACTGTGAGATCATGACCTGAGCCAAAGTCAAACGCTTAACCGACTGAGCCACCCAATATTGGTGCCCCAATAACATTATAATTTTTAAAAGCATCCAACTGTTAATATTGGCTCAGGTTACAATCTCAGTCCCTTACATGGGATTGAGCCCCATGTAGGGTTTTGTGCTGAGGGTGGAGCCTGCTTGGGATCCTGTCTCTCTACCCACCCCCCCATGTGTGCACGCATGCACTCTCTCTCTCAAAATAAATAAATAAACTTTAAAAGAGAAAGCTGTCATATTTGGGTAATTTGAACAGCAATGAGATGAAATAGTAAACACCTTGGCTCATTAAAGTATCACTTGGAAAATGGACAGACACATTTTTTGCTTCTTTAATCATCATATGAAATCATCTTTACAAACTACTTGTTTCTGGGGCACCTGGGTGGCTCGGTCATTTAAGTGTCCGACTTTGGCTCAGGTCATGATCTCACAGTTCGTGGCTTCGAGCCCTGCGTCAGGCTCTGTGCTGACAGCTCAGAGCCTCGAGCCTACTTTGATTCTGAGTCTCCCTCTCTCTGACCCTCCCCCTCTCATGCTCTCTCTCTCTCTCTCTCTCTCTCAAAAATAAACATTAAAAAAAATTTTAAAACTACTTGTTTCTGGGGTGCCTGGGTGGCTCTGTCAGTTAAGCTGCCGACTTCAGCTCAGGTCATATTCTCACAGCTTGTGAGTTCGAGCCCTGCATCAGGCTCTGTGCTAACCACTCTGAGCCTGGAGCCTGCTTCAGGTTCTGTCTGTCTCTCTCTGCCCCTCCCCCATTCGTGCTCCCTCTTTCAAAAAGTGAATAAACATTTTTTAAAAAATAAAAATAAAATAAAAATAAAAACTACTTGTTTCTAATTCCCATGACCACCCTGCCCCCCAACCCCATGGAAGCATGAAACATGAAAAAACAACTCTATAACCAACTTTATAAAATTTCTGAATATTGTTATACAAAGCTCTTTTTTTTATTATACTGGAAAAGACATAGTCTCCAAGAAGTTTTCAAACCTTCGGAAATTAATTTCTGAACCCGGAAATGCCGAGGGTACCTACCCTACCGCTGTGTAGCTCCACTCCATAGAAGTCGAGGGTCCGTGCTATGTTGATAAAGCAAGATTCAGCTTCTGACTGCTTTAGTCCACTACAGAAGACAAGACACAACACAGAGCTCTCAAATCAACAGAGCACACAACTCCAATTTTTCACATAAAAATCCCCTCCAAATTGGTAACATTTCTGTAAGGTTATTAAATGCCTTATGTTATTAATCTTCAACAATCTCACCCTAAATTCTACTAAACCAAGTCTTTTCTCTTGCCCACCGAATAGGACTTCATCGCCTGCTCAAGTCCTTTACTGAATGATACTTCCCATTATTAGGCTCTCAATACTCAGATACGGAAGGAAGTCACCTTTTGGAATTCCCACCCTCCTTGTTCCAAGTTGCTTACGTGATAGGTGCTCTTCAGGTCTTTCCACCTTTATCTATTCTTCTGGCAGCCTCAAACTCCCAAACGTCACTGTGCTATTTTAGGATGCTGGCTTCTGCCTGGGAAACAATTCTGGGAGGGAGGATTGGCCGTGCCTTTTAGAAGGGACGCAGATTGCTTGGCCTTTGTTTTTGCAGCCTTCCCAAGAATGTCAGGTCCCTTGAGACCTGGCCTTCCTGGTCAGGATGGCCCTGATCTGACCTGGACTGTAGAGTTGCCTCTCTGTAGCTTTGAATAAAATGAGGCAAAGGACAAGGAGCCCAGAATTGGGCATATCTGCTGGAATGGAAGCTGGGCCTGCGGCAGCTGCGGAAGACTGGGCCTCCCTTCTGGAATGAAGGCGGTTTCACGACCCGAAGCCAGGGAGGATGTGGGATTCACAGGGCCTCCTGGCATTCGTCCACCTGCCTGTCTATTCAATGATGCTTGATGGAGCCACCCATTTTATCAAATGTGGTCAACTGTTAAAAGTTGCCTGGTAGGTCAATTTGTGGGGCATATTTAAAAAGGGCATTTCCGCTAGGAATTAACAAGATTTCAATGACACCCTAAAAAAGAATGCTGTAAATCCCCTTAAACTCTTATCAGATTTTGCACTTTACAGAAATGCTAGTTATGCCAAATATATCTGCCATCGTAACATCTCAAAGGTTCACAAACCTCCGACAGCTTAAAAGAGGATTCATGAACAAAAGGAAGAGAACACATCAGACACAAGGGAACATAAGGTCTGAAATGTGCGACCTGGGTTCCCAAAGTAGGCCACCCCACCCCTCTTCTCACCTGTGCTGTTCGTGGAGCGATTCCACCTTCGTTAAAAAGTCATCGTTCTGATCTGGTATAAACTGACTATCAGAAAGATAGCCTGGATGATGAATGGAAGAATCATAGTCTCCAAAATGCGCTATCAAGACAGAATGAGGAGGAAATCGCCTTTTCAATATGGTCTGCATTCACAAGCATCTATAGCATCACAAGAAAAGCATTGGAAGTATTCTTCCAAGAGGTTCTACCACTGCATGAACTTGAGCTTCTCCTTAGCTCCAGATTCTACATTTCTATCTGAACCCTATGTGGTACCACCACACATGCTTCAGCTGAATGTTCTCTCTCCGCGGCCAGACATTTGGACAGTCTAACCTAGGCCCTATTCTAAACCCATGCTCTGTGGTGAGCCCTGCAGTTTGCACCGTACCCCTGGATAAAGAGAAGTAAGAGAAGCCACTCAAAAATGCCATGCCCTGTATGCCACGTCCTGTGCAGAAGACGGACTCTCTAGTAGCCCAAGGTGATCACAACACTGGACCAGCCTGCTCCAAAAAATGCGTGTGGGCAGAAGGGAGGTTATGTTGACTTGACCACGGTCTGCACGTTGACCAGGTCCCCGGAATTTGGAAAAGTGGTGGAAGAAATGGAACCAGGATGTATTCGGAGGCACAGTGGGGGGTGGCATGAGGGCTGGGAGTGGGTGGGGCTGACGGGCCCTGGCAAGGTGAGGGCAGGATTCTGGGGCAGAAGGGAGTCAGGGAAACACTGGAGACCTGCAATTGCAGAGGGTGTAGGAAAAGGGCCTTACAGAGGGGTTCCCAGATCCATCCCTGGTCTAAGCGGTGCCTCTCCCTCAAGATCCTTGACTGCCATTCTACAAACGTGACTCACTGACATCTACTGTGTAATAGATATTCCTGAGAGTTGTACATGGCTGCCCTGGGGATTCAAACCATTTGGGTGTCTGGACTGTTGAAGAGATTGGGAAAAAGACCCTGGGTGGGGCACCTAAGGATCTTGCCTGTGGGACACAGGGACACCTGCCTCCCTTCACGAAGATTCAGTTTTTCCATCTTTATAAAAACAGGAGAAAAACAAGTTCTAGTTCTGATGGGCAATTACTCTAGTATTTCATTTTCTTTTTTTTTTATTGAAAAAAAATTTTGTGTTTATTTATTTTTGAAACAGAGACAGAGTGTGAGCAGGGGAGGGGTAGAGAGAAAGAGGGAAACCCAGAATCTGAAGCAGGCTCCAGGCTCTGAGCGGTTAGCACAGCACCCGACGCGGGGCCCAAACCCACAAACTGTTGAGATCATGACCTGAGCCGAAGTCCGGAGCTGAACCCCTTAACCGACTGAGCCACCCAGGCGTTCCAGTAGTATTTCATTTTGTTAATGGGACACTTTCATCTTTTTCTTAAAAATATTAACCTTGATCTTTCCAAAGGTTTCAATGAATTCTTCCCACAGTTGGCTTCAACGCTAGGCGGCTTCTGAGGGCTAGCGTTGCACAGCGCCCACTCAACACAGAGTTCTAAATCAAACAGCTCCTTCTGTGACACGAGGATAGGGACCGGGAGAAGCTGCTGTGATGCTTCATGGCCAATCTCAGGAGGGAAGGAGATGAGCCGGGGAGCTGCTTAGGGGAATTCATCACAAAGAGGAGAGGCTAGATGCAAGCACATATTTCTTTATGATGGTTTGGCCCTGCTCACCCTCAACTGCCACCACACCCAAGAGCTGCTCTTTGAGATCCACACCATAATGAAGGGATCTGTCTCCTCCTTACACTCTTCCCTGAGGGCTGGGAGTGAGGCAGACTCATCCCTGGGGCCTAGCACCTATGCATGGCACCCAGTAGGTGCTCAGGGATGCAGTGCTCAGAACTAACTGAAAAAAAGGCTACTACAAAGTTCAGTTTTGGAAGGGGAAGAGGGCCTAAAGAGCCAAGTGATCTATGCACGCAGACTTGGTCAAGGGTAGACCATAGGCTGTTAAGGCCAGCCAAATGCAGCTAAGCTATGGACAGCAATGTCAAGGCTGGATTATGTAAGCACAAGTGTGGCGTATAGGTGAGTTTGTACATCGTGAAGTATAGAACCGTGTGTTTATAGGAAATAATTTAGATGCCCTGACACAGAGCCCCCAGTGAGGACAGCTTGAGAAAGTCTTAAAATTATCTTGTATAAATTCGTTTTAAAAGGGAAGAAACTAAAAAAAGAAAGAGAAAAAAAAAAAAAAAAAGAGAGAGAAGAAACTATGGTCCAGAGATAAGGGACTTCCCATATCACAGAAGCCACTTCCAGCAGTCAAGACCAGAACCCAGGTGATCCATGCCCCCCAGCTTATGCTCCTACCATTCCCACCAGCCTGCCTGCCAGGTCCAAGCTGCTGCTCGCCATTTGCTGAGGACAGGGGTTATGTCCCCAGAGGGCAGCCAAATGATGCAAAGGGATTTTCCTAAGCCTCAAGGCAGAGTCCGATTAAATTTTACTCTATTGGTTTCATTTGCTCATGGTGAGCCTCTTGGACCTTGACTTGGTCATCTGTTTTAGCTGATAAATCCCGACCCCTGGGCCCTTCTGCAAACATGAACAGCAAGGTCATCTTTAGTCAAGTCACTGACAAATGTCTGAACTTAACAAAAGGCCTAGAGGGAATCTCCCTGTAGGGTGGTTTTCCCTTGGAATCTTAGTCGGCTACTCCGTGCAAAGTTTTGTGCTCACCACTAGAGGGAAACAAAGTTAAATAGTCATCTGCAAACACTTGGCCAAGCACAGAGAGGTTCCCCTGTTGATTTCAAAGCGCTCATGACAACCCAGGGACAGACATTGCTTTTGTCCCTATGAAACAGTTAAGGGAAGGGAGACTCAAGGAAGGGACCTGCCCACACTGCTCAGCTGGTAACTTGGAGCCTAGACTTTGACCACAGTCCATAACCTTCATCTACTTACTATACCACACACCCTAACCTCCAGAGCAATACACTTTCCTATTCGTGGGGAAGCAACACATGCACAAGCTAATTATAGCAGGAAGATAAGGAAATGAGTGTTTATGTGGGAAGTACATTGTCTTAAGTTCCATGCATTCTTCTGGCTAAAATTTTATATTGTGCAGGAAACAGAGAGTATATTCCAGACACTCAAATGTGCGGCATTTCCAGCTGTCAAACTATTCTGTTGGGAAAGTCCTTTATGTAATATAAGCAAGCCCCTTACATGTTATTCATCCAACACCAGCTTAATCTTGGAGGCTCTTCTCAGGGGTCATCACTAAGAAGCTTTTCTGGACTCGCTTCCTTCTCCCCCATGCAAGATGGAGTGCATCCTCTGTGCTCACCCTCACTGCCACCATCAGCTGGCCCACCTGTGCCTCCCCAGCAGGCAGGGGACTCCAGAGAGAGGCCATGCTCTGTCTGTGCACCCTAAGACTGGTACAGAACCTGCACGTGACAGAGGTCAAGGGACATTATGGAATGAATACGTATTTCTAAGAACTTTATTCTTTGAGCCTCCTAAATACTTGAGGCCACCAGCAACCTATAAACTCTTTTCAGGTATTGGGGGCGCCTGGGTGGCTCGGTCAGTTAAGCGTCCGACTTTGGCTCAGGTCATGATCTCACAGTCCTCACAGTCCATCTTGAGTTCAAGCCCTGCATCGGGCTCTGTGCTGATAGCTGGGAGCCTGGAGCCTGCTTCAGAGTCTGTGTCTCCTTCTCTCTCTGCCCCTCCCCCACTCACGCTGTGTGTGTGTGTGTGTGTGTGTGTGTCTCTCTCTCTCTCAAAAATAAATAAACATTAAAAAAAAATATTTTCCAGTATTTACCTACATTATTTTTTATCTAGTAAGAAAATGTGATTTTGCTTTGCTCGTCACTAGTGGGGCTTATCTTCATATGACACACCCCTGCCAGGACAATTTAGTGAAATGTAGTAGATAAAAATCAGACATCCAGCAGTACCCTATCCAAGAATTAATCTTAGAGAAATGCATGCACAGAAGTATCAGGAAGAATATATATGTACTTCCTGAGAGTGAAGGAATAAAGAGCTTATACTTAAAACTGCTTGTCTGACAATGCATGATTTCATTAAGCATGAGAGTCATGCTAATATTTCCACGGAAACCAGTTTCTGCTTTCTCGATGCTAATAACTTCCTTTAGCCCAGTTCTATCACTTGTTTGCAGAGGGGAGAACCTGACTTAGAATAGGATTTTCGTATTTGGTTCTTAAATTTTACTCTAAATAGAGTTTATTGTTTATAAAAGGCAGTTCTTCAGAAAGTTTTCTTCTGGGCAGACATGAAAACAGAGCGCAAGTGAGCACTTGCCACGCGGCGGGCGCTATCCTGAGAGCTTTCCGTATAATAACTCATTCCATCTTTACTACAACCCTAGGAAGTAAACACAGTTATCACCACTTCACAGATGAAGACACGAAGGCCTGGAGAGGCTCAGGGTCATGATGTATTAGTGGAAGAGCCCAAGCCCAGGCAACATGGCTCCAGGAACGTGCTCATTGACTCAGTTACCAGCAAGGGTCCGGCTGTAAAGTTTCTAGTTATACATTTCCTTACATGTATGATTTGACTCAGTCAATTTTGAGTTGTAATCACCACCATCACCTCTGTTTTACAGAAAAAAAACCCCGGGAATTCAGGGAGGTAATACCACATTAGTGGCAAGTGGAGAAGCCAGGATCTAAATTTAGTTTGACTATGTCCTTCCTAGTGTTCCTGCCCCTCAAAGCTCCAGCTGCAAACACCAAACTCACTCCGGGATGTAGCAAAGCTGGTCTCTTCAGCTGATCAGCCTGGCAGAGATGGAGTCCATGAGGTCTAGAGACCAGTAAGGACACAGGCTGACTGGTGGCCATGCCATTTCCCATCTGGATACAACACGCCCGGGTCTGTTCCAGCTGTGTTGTAGGGAGAGGGAACTTTCAAATCACTGTGCAGCCTCTTCTTGGTTTCCCATTGGAGAGAAGGAGATGCAGGCTATCTGGGGAGACTGAGACTGGATCTGACCTTATTAGTGAGTAGGGTCATTGTTAAAGGTCTGTCTTCCACTTCCTGGTATCCCGCAGGTGGGCAGATAAGCTGTGGGCCCAGCCACCTTGCTCTTCCCCTCTCCTATTTCTGTTGCTTGCAGCCAGGGGAGTGGACAGACTTAAGGCCACCTCAGGAGTCCCTGTCAGCCTTCTCTTGCTATTTTGCCTCTGAGACCAAAGTAGAGTGAGTAGTTCAGCCAGCACCTGCTCAGAGACCTGACCATCTTGCTCTCTTAATTCTCTACCCTACAGTCAGCTTAAGAGGGTTATAGGCCAAGATGCTGTGGGGCTTATAGAAAGGTAGAGGAGCCTTCTTACATACCATGCACCTCTGCCCGACCTCTACATTAGCGTACTGCTCTGGCAACACATGGCTAACTATGAAGTGATATCTCGCCTTCCATCTGGCTAGGCCCCCTTTTCACCATGCATACCCCGCGTCTACCACAGGGCCTGATGTGGAATATATGCGCAAGAAAGTTTCATTGAATAAATGAATTCTTAAACAGGCCTTGACAGAAAATTCCATATGGACTTTCTATCCAATGTGGCAGCCACTAGCAACATGTGGTTACTGAACACTTGAAATTGAGATGTGCTTAAAGTATAAAATCTGGACTGGTTTTTGAAGACTTCATGTTAAAAAATGTAAAATATCTTGTTAATTTTTTTCATTGATTATATATTAAAATGATAGTATTTGGGATATGCTAGATTAATTAAAACATTAAAACTATACTCATCTATTTCATTTTCCTTTTTTAATAATGGGTACTAGAAAACTGAAAATTACATATGTGGCTCACATTATATTTCTATTGGACACTGCTGCTATAGGGCAATAAAAAACCCATTAGCTCTACTGAAACTCTAAAAATATGGGGCGCCTGGGTGGCTCAGTCTGTTGAGCATCCGACTTCGGCTCAGGTCATGATCTCGTGGTCTGTGAATTCAGGCCCTGTGTCGGGTTCTGTGCTTCGGATTCTGTGTCTCCCTCTCTCTCTGCCCCTCCCCTGCTCATGCTCTGTCTCTGTCAAGAATGAATAAACATTAAAAAAAAAAATTAAAAATAAGTTCCTTAGATCCCAAGCAAGTAGCAGGAGTGGTCTCCAGGAAATTTCTTAACCGTGGGATTTGGTTTCCATGTCTATAAGCGGTGACTGGTAGAAATATTTGCCCCACTGGGGTTTGTTATGAGACACAATATGTGAGTGAGGGTCTGGTTGATACAATGTGTGATAGGTGACTTCTGTTGTATGGGCTCATCCACTCTTTCCCCCTTCACCACTCTCCTTGACCAACATCCCTGTGTGGGTGGACAGTGTCAGTCAGGATGACAGTGGGACTCTCCAGACAACCAGAGAGAAGCTTGCCCAACAGGATTCCTGGGAAGAGGGGAAGAGACCTGGTCAAACAGGAAAGGGCAGTGACTTTCTTAAGACATCAGTCAGAACAGTCTTATCCAGCTGTGAAATGCTCCCTCGGTGACTTACATTGCACTGCATAGGATGCTAGAACCACCGCTGAGTTAAGAGGGCAGGTTAACCTGTCAGGAGAAAAACACATTAGTGAGGTCACGAGAGCCAACAACAGCCTGAAACGTCCATCATGGATAACACCTATCTTCTTTCTTGCATTAACCATTAAAAAACATCTTGAATCATAACAAAGACAATTTTAGGATGCAACTCAAATAGTAAAGATAAATGTAACACTAAAGATTTAAAATTAAAGGAGAACTTTGTTGTGTTAAAAATAATACACAGTAATACAAATACCATAAAGCTAAAGGCCTAATGGTGGCCAAGGTTTTGGCTGATCAAGAAAGATCAGGCTCATATTACGAAGAGGAAAAGTGAGAAAATCATACTCTTAGATCATTGGACAGCCTTCATATCTTTCTAGTAAAGACGTGAGACTTTCTGTAGGGCTTTCTAACTAAATCTCTGACTTCTGTTGACTCCAGATTCTTGATTACCCGCTTTCTAGAAAGGTGACATCCTCTTAGGTGGGAAAAATAGAAAAGGATCTTAAAATTTTAAAACTCCTGTGAGTTCTAAATTACTTAACAGTTAGTTAAGATTCCTAAATCTATTTACCCTCCTGAAGCTTCCGATCTATACGGAATGTTCTGTCCACCTCCCAGTTTGCCTGCCACTCGCTAGAAACCCATGGACTGGCTGCTAGACTTGGTCTCCCTTCCTCTCAGGCTCACTACCCTCCAAACACCCCATTTCTGTCAATAACATCATCTCTGGCTTAGTCATCCTTTGAATCCTCTGGTTGCTCCCTTTTCTCCGTTCAACCATGAACTATACCATCTGCCTAGGAGCTCGGCCAGCAGACCTGGGCCAGGGATCTCTGCCAGGTGGAGAAATGCACTGAGGAGGGGCTGAGTAGAAGTAGCAGAAATGAAGGCTTACAGGGTGGGGAGATACAGATTTTAAGAGCATTCTTCCCGCAGTCCCAGGGGAAGTGGAGAAAAAGTACTGTTTCCATGGCAGCTCATGAGATTCCCAAGATGTGAGTCACCCCCGTCTCTCTGACTAATCAGGTTGACAGCCCAGGGTTCCCCTTCCCATCTGCTGTGCTATGCGCTAGTCCTGAAGCTGCACAAGAAGGTAGCCTTCCCAACTGGAGGGGTCCCCAACTTTCCTCAAGTTACCACGTGTTCCCTGCTAGAACTTCTAAGTAATCTCTCCAAGTATGGAGATACGCCCAGGCATATTCACCATCTGTTTGTTCATCTGGAGACCCAGATAGCCCGTGGGGAGCACAAACACCAGTCACTCGCTCTCCTACCAAGATGGGCTTCAATGAAACCTAAGTCAGTGTCCCTGCTAGCGGCAGAGCAGGGTGAATGGGACGTGGGGTACAACTGAAGAGACGGGCTAAGGAGGTTCAATTTGGATGGAAGGAACAATCCTATGAACAAGTCAGAAAAGAACATTTCCAAAGAACAGTATAAATACAAACTGAAGAATACCAAAAGCCTTCAAGGTCACTCAAGGTGGCAACTAACATGCCACGTGCCCCTAGACAGACTCCTTTCTTTCCCTCCAGGTTTTAGGGTCTCTATCTGATGGACAAGGTCATTTATCTCAGCTGGAAAGAGAGAATGCCTTGGGAACTGCCAACCACACAGTTCAAACAAATCAGGGCACCCAGGAGTCAGGGCTAATTAGATCCATCAAGTCTGTCACAAGATCCATGGCTACAAATGGCCACACCCACCCTGACACACCCAGGAAGTGTTTGGTAGCAGGAGGCCCTCTCCTCAGAGAGGTGGTAGAGGCCACCAAGAGGCCTGACAAGGAATGCCAGGGATTGAAGACAATGTGGCCCCCAACAGGTTTCACAGAAAACTAACAAGGGGTATTGTGTTTGGAGAAGAAAAAATGAAGACTGCCAATTTTACTATGTGGAGGGCTCATCTGAGAGCTCCTGAGGGGGCAGGGCCTTGCCTTATTTGACCAGCACAGTAGAGAGCCCATCACATAACAGGTGGTTGGTGAAATAGTTGTGGAGAAAAGAAATGAGTGCACAGAAGAGAGAGACAAGTTGTTACTGCTGTAGAGGGCGGCCAGGACCCAAGAGAGGAGTGGGTGATTTCAACCTGGAGTCATCCTGACATGTAAGATGGCTGTCCCATGAAAGGGGGAGCTCATTTCTGGGGGTGCTTAAGCAGAGACCCCAAGGCCTGCAGTTGTGCTAGGGAAGGGATTCTTCCCTCCTCTGAGTGGGAGAATGAGCTAAATTGCAAAAAATTTTCTAATTGTAGGAGCTCTGGAGAGTCATCAGGTTCTGACAATCCAGAATTCAACATGTGTCTTGTTTCTAAATGTTCCTCCCCCAACCCCATCCCCCAGATCTTCAGGGCCATGCCTGAAAATCTCCCTTCCATCTAGATGAAGCCCCCCAGCCTCTTCCAGCCTTCTCTTACGTGTCCCGGCACTATCTTTGTCGATGCTGCTCTGGCCACAGACCTCCTGCTTAAAAACCTCCAACAGCTCTTTGCCTGCTGGACACAAGATGCCTGTCTAGGTTTGACAAGAAGGACCTCCTTTCTCTACTCTCCTGTAAGTCCCCAACATGTGGCTTTCTTTTTTTTTTTTTTTTTTTTTTTCATTTTTTTGATGTTTTATTTATTCTTGAGAGAGAGAGAGAGAGAATGAGAATGAGAATGATGAGAATGGGCGGGGGAGGAGCGGAGAGAGAAGGAGACAGAATCCAAAGCAGGCTGCAGGCTCTGAGCTGTCTGCACAGAGCCTGACACAGGGCTCAAACCCAAGAACTGTAAGATCATGACCTGAGCTGAAGTCGGACGCCCAACAAACTGAGCCACCCAGGCGCCCCGCCCCCTCCCCTCCCCAAATGTGGTTTTCAGCTGGGACCATGGGCGTGTGGCAGGGCAAAGACTCCCAGCCCGTACTGCTCCCCCTTAAACCTCATGGCTACTGTGGTCTCCAGAGCCCATACTGGTCCTGATCGCCTCCTGGGCTCCTGCCTCACTGCCCCTAACCACACAGTGGGCTCCCTCCAGGGGCTTCTGATGACCTCAGTTGAACTGGCAGGGGGAAAGACAGAATGAGGAGAATGGGAATAAGCTGTGACTCTTTCTACCAGTTCATCGGCTACAGTTTCTCCCTTAAGTCAAGGAAAAGTCAGCATTCGGAGAAGGCAGCTCAGGGACCACTGGCTTGGCCTTTCTTTTCCCTTCTGGGACCATTTCACATACTTCTGGCCACGGAGATGGTCCTGACACACAAGACGTGCTGAATCATAGGCAGATGCTCACGCCTTCGAGCACAAAGTCTCCCAGTGAGAAAATGAGTCATGATAGGTACTAAGGAGCTTGGAAGTAGACCTAAATGAGGCCTGATCTGCCTTCCTCAATGAAGCCCGTCTCACATTCTGGGTCTCTCCCTCCCTTTAAAATTTCTCAGGTCTTTACCAGAAAGATAACTGTACCTTTTCTAATAAAATTGACACATGAAATGATGTTTATCCATCCTCCACTTCTCCAAATCGAGACCGGGTTAAAACCAGACGTCCAGGCCATAAAGTCATGCCGGATGCTGCTTTCAACATCCATCCTTTGTCTACATTTAATACTGTTACCAGAAATGCACGCTCATTAGACTGAAACCAGGAATTTTAGTGTCTGGCAACTGACAGGAAAAGAAGAATGTGAAATTCTCATTACCTTCCTTCACAAATATCCATCTTCAGTTGTAAGAAATACAAATGCCTACAAAACAATTTTTTTTATTATTAATTCATAACACTCAAACTGAAGCGAGAGCACACACAAAAAAGGCGACGAGTCAAGGACAAGATCTGTACATTCGGAAAACAAAATACATAAAAACACATTTAAAAAAAAAAATTTTTTTAAGCAGGTTTCACGCCCGGTACAGGGCTTGTACTCATGACTCTGAGATCAAGATCGGAGTTGAGATCAAGTGTCAGATGCTTAACTGAGCCACCCAGGTGCCCCAAAACACAGTTTTGTCTGAAGTATCGGGGGCTAGGTTGTACACCGCAAAGCTGCCCCTTCAGGAACGATGGCTCCTGTGGCTGTCTGACTTCCAGCCAGCCTCATGCCAGCACATGCTGTCCCAGGGATGGCTGAGCAGGGACGGAAAGGCTGGAGGCAATCATCAGCCAGGACTGTTGCCAGTAGACACCCCCACCCCCGTAAACTCGGGGCATCCGAGAGCACCAGGACCCACGAGCATTCTGCACAGGCAGCCCCCATGCACTGGGGAACTGCGTTTCACAACACACCCACGTTCCCTCTGCGTGAAGCGGCAGAGAGGAGGTGGGTCTGTGAGGACACCTCCTTGGCTGGGGTGCAAACACCCAGCTGAGTTTTTTCCTGTGTCCCGGGAACCGTGGGTGCTCGAGCAAAAGCATAAGCATCAATCAGCTACCCGCTGCCAGGACCTCCGAGCTGAATTCGGCACTGGTCTGTGAGCCACCAGGAACGGCACTTCAAAACCCAACACGTGACTTGTGGGCAGAGCTCGGTGACCCAGGACAGGCCCCTCACCCTGCAAGTCTGCCTACCATCCAGGGAGTGGGGAGCAGACACCAGTGAGAGCGCTGCTTGGGCCACGAAGGGATACGGAAAACTTTATATTTAGGGATGCGGCATACATGTGACACTCGGCTGCTAGCTCCCACTCTTTTTTAAAGCCCAGGTTCAAATGGGATAGACATTCCAGTGTCTGGCCAAGAGGACAAAAGGGAAACTTCTTGAAATATAATACAGATACAGCAGAAGTGTCCCGGGGCAGAGGAGTGATGATTTGGGCAATTTAAAACACATCGGGTCTCATGATGCCTTCAAATTTATAGGTTCGAAAGGTCAAGGCGCTGGTGTTCTGGGACATGAATATGTCACATGGCATTACAACCCCCTCTCTGCACAGTTCTGGGCCAGATGCAGGGAACTTCATAATGGCTTGCCTTATTTCAGCCTCGTACCAGCTCAGAAGGAGGCACTGCCACCTCCTATTTTGAGGAAACAGGCATTCAGATAGGTTATGTGGGGTCAGTTTGATCTGATTTTAATGTGGACCGTCTGACTATGAAAAACCCGAGTATGCTACAAATTTCTTATGCATCTAGTGACTACAGGCTTAGGGTCAGTTTCCTAGCTCTGATATATATTATTATGTTGCCTATAGTTATCAACTACCCTTCCTGTGTTGAAGACCAGCACTGAGAAACGGGGTAGCATACGTGTGCTGATTCATGCTTATTTTGTATTGGAGACCATCTTTTTCACCTACGAGAACATCATCAGTCCTTTCTAGTTTGTTCCTATGTTTATCTAAGATGACATTCAACCAGAATTAAGTGTTCTCTCCTACAGTGCTACTGAGAGAAAGCAGAGAAGGGAGAGAATGCTGGATAATCCTATGGTAAATCTGGCCCTCCAGGGGCAAGCCCAGCTGATCGGTGTTTCTTCCTAGGGAGGGAAATGAACATGAACCTGGAGATCACCATTCATCAAGTGCTACGTTATCACATAGTCAGCAAAGTGTCTGAGTCAATCTCATGACATTGTACAAAGAGGCTGTAATAGTGGAAGGAGGACCAAAGTTTGGGGGGTCTCCTGGGAATCCTGAAGGAGCCTCATTTCAAAGCTACCAGTAAATGAAATTCTGTGTAGGGTGACCTAAATTTATCAGGAACAGCAGCTGTGGAGGCTCACGATCAAGGAGATGTTTAACAAGTAGAATAAAAGAAAACCACACAGTTGGCACGCCTGACTTCAGAAATGTAAAGGTCACTCCTAGAGTGACCGTGACCTCAACTTCACAAAAAGGGCAACAGATGCCTCCCAGCCCAGAATTTTAGGAAAAACCCCCCCAGAAAACAACAAATACCACTTTCTCTGATGCTTGAAGGCTAAATGTCTTTAAGAAGGATTTATTTTTGGATAGGCTACAGAGCTGAGGCTTAATAGAATACTGTGTGTCAGGAATATAGGCAAAACTCTAAGTTAAAAAAAAAAAAAAAAAGACATGCGAATTAATGGTGGATGTCTGGCTCAGCATAAGGAAAAGATCTGGCAGTCCTGGCTGCCCACCAGCTCTATAGGTGCCATGTGGGTGGCTGCTACCGTGGCTCCTGTTACATTGAAATCTGGTGCCCCAAATCCCAGGAGGTGACAGCTACACTCCATTCCACACTGGGGATACCACCCATCTTAAGATGGGAGGTGGGGTGCATACAGTCAGGTGTCAGTCCTAAAGCAGTGAACTGTATGAGGGACACAAACAAATCAAATTTTTTCCTGGGCTCAGGTAAGAACGAAAATTAGTCTATTACTCATTTTGTGCCAAAATCTGCCTCTCTGGATGCTCTGCCCACTGGCCGTTATGCTACCACCAAGCATGTCTAATTCCCCTCATCCCTTACAGATCTCAAGGCAACCTGTCTCTCCCCAAGTCCTCCTTCCATCCCGTCAAATGTCAGGTTCAGCAGGAAGATTCTGTTGGCACCCAGAGGGAGTGAGCCTCTCTCCTGTGGGGTATGGAAGTAGACGCCCAATGCCCAAGAGGGGCACTGGAGAAAGAGACTCTTGGCTTAGGCCAGCCCTAGCCATCCCTTCACTCAAGGTCTTTGGAGAACGCTACCATGCCCGCGGCCACCACACCCCCGTAGCTCTAGCATCACATGGGGGCAGGTAGGACGATGAGTGACAATTACTAGGTTAGGTAGTGCAGTTCACACTTGGGGTTAGAGGCTATCAGTGGGTCATAAATTTAACAGGTCACAATGGGCATTTTAAAAAGAAGGAAATAGAGAATAGAAAACTGTCTGCACTTGGTATTGTTTTATTAAACACTTGCTTCGGTAATATATATCTGCACTGCATTGCGAAGCAAAATACATTTTTGCTGTGTGGTTGTGATTTAAAAACCCACTGGTTAAAAAACCACACACATGTATGCATATACATATATAATCCATCATAACATTTTTAAAGCATCCTTTGAACAGAACTTGATATTTAGTAACGGTCGGGGGGTGGAGGGAACCTTGGTAGGGTCATTTCAAACTCATTTTCCTATAGATTATGTCACCCCTCTGTGTCCGCCAGCTCATGAACCGATCTGCTACACCCCCCTTAGCCCACCAGCATTAGGAGCCATTATGGGGAAAACTCAGAGCACCATGTGAACTTCCCATGGTTATCCAATGAGCCGTGCTGGGCATCTCTTACTCTGGCGTAAAATTTAATTTAACAGTAAACATAGTCAAATCTCCAATGGCTGCTACGTAGAGGGAAGAGGTGCACAAAGAAAGCAACACAGAATAACAGACTAATATTTACCCTTTAAACACATTAAAAGTTAAAATGTCATCATGTGGTTACCCTCAAAAGCAAAACAAAACAAAACATAGTATTCAATGCCTGAGTTGATGTCACCTCGTTGGTGATGGTCTCATGGGAACAATGAACACAGACTAGGAGTCAATATTCCTAATATCCACTTTTATTTTATTTTTTCTGGTAGAGGAAACACTCTGGAAATTTCCCTATGAAAAATAAACAGATCAATAGTAAAAGGGCTCAACGTTGCCATGGGGGAGGGGAAGCAGAGGCAGGGTCACTGTTCAAACAGCAACAACCTTCCTGTGTCCACCCCCTCCATTCCAAACACTGTTCCCCACCCAGAAACCCCACGTGCCAGTACAAAACAAGAGCCAGGCCCTACGCCAAGCCCTGAGGGGTAAACAATCCTATCTGGGCTCTCTTTCCCTTATCTGGTTCACATTTTGCCTGTGCACCCTGATTCACTCAGGAGAGAAGCTGGTCCAACTTGCATAGCTTTCTGTCTCTTACCAACTAGGGATGTGGCAGAGAATGCTTCGTTTAGACACCTCGTTATCCTAAAGGGCCTCAGTTCTAGCCTAGCAGAGACACGGGGCTATTTGATCGGGGGATGACCGTTTCACACAATGGTCTTCCAAACCCTGCCTGCGTTAGAGAACGGATGACTTTGCTTTCTTTGGGCACTTCACTCTCAACAGGCAGGAGAGGCTGGGGCAGCGGGGGAGGCGGGAGGAGGTGGAAGGGAGTGTACTGGGAATTGCACCAAGTAAGGACGTAAGTAGGTCCAAGACAGAGAACTAATCAGCTGATGAAAAGCTCAGTATGTACCCCTCCGATTTTTACCTGGATGGGAACCACTGGTGTGGTTCTACCCAAATGAAGTTCTACCCAAATGAAGTGTATGGCCACAGTGATAAAGTAACGCGTACATTCTTAGTGGTTACTCATTTTTATATACGAAAAAGGAAACTTTAAAAAAAAAGTGATTACCTGGTTTGTTCTTGCTGCAGTGTGTTGGGATCAGGTATAAAAAATCTTACTCGAAAATGCAGAGTACAGGGGAAACCTCCTACAACATTTTTCAAAAACAAATTTAAGTTTTCCCTTTTAAAAAGTCAATGCAGGTAAGCTGCTACTCTCCCATTAAGTGATGCATTTTTTTTTTCACTAGACCACTGCTTTTTTCCATCGATACAAGGACTAATTTCGAACAAGGAGTGCACAGGTTAAGTGACTCGAAATCTCCAAGTCTGCAAAAAGTAGAATAATCTGCAATATGAGCACAGAATGAGGTATTACCTCCTAATACAGGTTTAACTTAGGGCTGTGTTCAAACAATGCACTCCATTATCTAGATCAGGAATTTTAAAAATTCCTGACATCAACAGATTATACAATATTCACAAAGAAATAACCTCACATATATAGCGACTTTATACTTTTCCCAAACATTTTCAGGTATATTCTTGAATTGAAACACCGCCTTAACTCTGAGTAGGCTCGGCTGGTGTTGATGGCACTGTTTTTGCAGACGGCCCAACAGGTACAGAGACTTGCCTTGGGTCACACAGCTGATGACAGTACCAGAACGGTAGCACTGAGGTTTTTGATTCTGCTATGCCACCTCTCAGTCACGTTTATATTGGACAACAGTTCATGCTTTTTAACGCAAAGTAAATTCCCAAAGTGACGAACATACTAGCAAACATTATTATGCAATTAATTACCATACTCAAATACGGCTTTATGTAACAATACCAAGAATCGATTTGCTTGCAGAGATAAAATTAGCCCATTTCTTTTGCTAGATATGGCAACAGGAGAAGAGGAGATTGTGTTGCTAAGCTCCGTGCTCTCCTTCAGGTCGGCTGCACCCCTCTCCGTTACTCAGTAAATGTTCGCTGGCCCTATCTATGTGCTCGGCACTTTCCTGCTTCAGAAACTCAAGCCTTCTCTACCCTGCTCCTCTTACAGACTTGTCGACCTCAGTTCATCCGGGGTTCTACCTCCCCTCTCTTTAGTTCTTTCTGTCAGTCTCTCTCTTGTGTCAAAGACTCAAGCAGTGTGTGTGCACCTACGAATGTACCTTTGCATGTGTGCCCAGGGACCAGCGGGTGACGCTGTAACTTGGTACAGGCTGACCACCTGCACATCAGGGGACAGCTAAGTGTTCCCATGCCTTGGGACATCCTCTCAGCTCCTTCCCACCAGACCTTGTCAATGTGTGTCTCAGGATGCCTTTGTGCACCCAGAGTGTCCTATCACGTGCTCAGAACTATCCTAGAACCCTCACTCTCCTGGTGTCCATATCCCCATGCTTGGCTGTGAGCTCCTTGAGGGCAGGTCCAAATCTGATTTGGACCGGATTCTCAGAGCTTAGCCCAGTGCCTTGCCAAAATCTGAGCTCAGGATACACTTCCCGAATGAATGAGTTAGTGAGGGAATGAACGACGAGGGAATGTATTCATGCCTGTGTGGACTCACTGCTCTGAGACTTCAAATGGGGGCAGGCATGTATCTGCACAATGGCTCTGTGGCTCCCTGTGGGCAGTTCTGAATGCTGAGGGAGGTCAGGACTTGGAGGCCCACGCTCCAGGGGACAGCAGCAGTGGGATCCTGGCCACGGTTTCTTGTCTCTACTTCTTCCCGTGTGGGTGCTTGGGCGAGTGGGGGGAGGTGGCATACGTGTGTGCACACTTATGTGTAAAAATCCACCTGCCGTTCACCCCTCAGCCATTCACTGGCCACCTCCTGGGGAGGGGGTGCATTGTGAGGAATGCAGAGAAGGTGTGGCAGGGGCTCTGACCTGAAGGAGCTGGCAGTTTCCAAGGAAGATTAAGGCAGGTGACTGGGAGGTGAAGGACAGTGCTCCGAGGAGCAAAGCAGATAATGACACACGAAGGGAGGGTGGGAGGGGAGGGGTCATGGCTCCTAGTAGAAGTAGGAATGGAGTCTGAGTGGCTTTGAAGAACAGCAAGATTTGGATATAGAGAAGAGGGAAAAGCAATCCCAACAGAGGGAACAGACTGAGGGAAGGTACAGAGGAACATGTGCAGCCTGGGAGGTCAGCCAGGTTTGTCTGGGGCATAAAGTGCATAAAGGGGGACAGAGAGTGGGATGCTAGAAACCAGGCTGAGGACGGATCCGGGCGGAGGGTGGGGTGGGGCATGGTGTGAAATCCCGTCTAAATGGGAGTTAATGTACAGCACCGGGCTTAGGAGCAGTATGTTATATCTGTTATATTGACTACCTATGTCTCAGACTCCAGTAGGAGGGGTGTGTATGTGTGTGTGTGTGTGTGTGCGTGCATGTGCTTGCATGCACACGTGCCTTTCCCACCCTGGCTCTCACACTGGGCTAAGAAAAGCCATCTCCCTTCCCTTGTAAGAAGAAAGTAGGTTCCTGGGCTCTTGGCTGCCTTCTTTCACCTTTCCTGCTCACTGCTGGTGAGGACTGATCTGAAAGCATCTCTGCTCACTTAGAAGTCAAACAGGGAGAAGACAGTTTACTCACATCACCTGGACCACCTGGAAGCCGGGTCCCAGATGTTAACAGGCACACGGATAATTGGAAGAGAGAAACAGGCCGTGATACACGAATACCCAGTGTTCAACTGAAATGAGAAGGTCAGCCTCACCTTTTAACTGCTTCCTGATGGGCTTGCTTGATTCCAGCCATCTCTGTTGGGTAAGAAGAAAACATAAGATATAAAACCAAACCATACAGAAATCCAGCGACATCTTAAAGGGATGATACTTACAAGAGAGTCTACTGAATCATCGCCATGCTGCAAACCAAAATATTCCTTTTCGGTCACACCCAAGTGGTTGTATGCCATATCCAGAAGAACTTGACCGGTATCTTGTTTCTAAGAAAAAAAAAAAAAAAAAAAAAGGTCTAGTGGGCATATTTTTAAAATGAATGAAAAACCAATGGTTAAATATTGTAGGCAAAAAGGAGTTAAAACATTTAGAGATTTTATGCACACTCGTATCTTGTAGTAAGAAATGCTTTAATAAATGTCATGCCAAGAAGTCACATGGTACGCATGGGAAGTAGGGCTCGAGGAAAAACCACATAAATATGATTTAAGACAGTATAGTTAAATTGTCTGAGACTTCTTCCTTCCCCTTAGCAGAGATTCCCAAGTGATGTCTGAATTGGGAAACACAGATATCATGATGAGAGTAAACTCTCCATGACCTACCCATGGATTATCCACGGCAAAACGCTAATCCCACATCAGTTTTGTTGACCCCTCGGGAGCCACGGAAGCGTGTACGGGGAAGAAAACTACTAACAGCATGAGGAAGATGGCTAAGAATAAGCAAATGCCATCCTAAACGCCCTCAAAGTGACGGGTGTGTGTCACCCTGGGGGATCATCTGCCACTCTGCTCTCTGCCATCTGAAGTGAGAAGTCAGTGGGGACATTCAATTGCACTTTGCATCTACGGCAGGACTCAGCCACTGTCACCACTTGGTGTTTATGAAGCAGGCACAGTGCTGAGCATGGGGACCGAGCCACAGTTAGTGTCCCAGAGAGGCCAGGCATAGAAGCAGTGACCGTAACATGGTGAGCCAAATGCTGTCGAGTGCTGTGAAACCCTCAGGGCACAGGAAACACACAGAAGACGATACGGATGGTTACTTCAACCGGGGGACAAGTGGAAGCAACTCCTGACATGGGTCTGGGAGGGTGACAGGGCTGAGTACATTAAAAAAATTTTTTTTATTAACTTTTTTAATGTTTTATTTATTTGGGGGGGGGAGGGGCAGAGAGAGGAGGACGGAGGACCTGAAGCGGGCTCTGCGCTGACAGCAGCGAGCCTGATGCGGGGCTTGAACTCATGAACCGTGAGATTATGACCTGAGCCGAAGTTGGACGCTCAACGGACTGAGCCACCCAGGCGTCCTAAAGAGAAGGCATCTTAAACAGTGTGCCTGGCACAAAGGAACGGGGGTGGGAGACAGCATGGTGCCTCTGGGAAATCGCAAATTCTCCTTCAACAGGCAGACTTCTCAGGAATCCTTTGAACCAAATCATTTGACTTAAGGACACTGAGACTCAGAAATAGACTATAAAGAACAAGCAAAAAGACAGCTCCTTTTTTGACTGCTAGAGAGAAGATCATGCACCTGGAAATTGACCACAGTGATCAGGAAGAGGAGAATTAGGTAGTCATCAGGCCCCCTCCTGCAGCCTCCTCTTTGGTGTGGTCTTATATTGTTTGACCATAGTGTGGGAACATGAGACACACCCATTTCCTGCACACATTCCCCCCTTCCTGCCTGAGGGCCCTGCACCTGCTGCTTCTTTTACCCGGGACCGCTTCCATCACAAGGGAATCAGGACAGTGTGGAAAAGATGGCCCACCCAGTCCACATTATTCCAAAATATGAGATACTGTCCCCCTCAATTAGGAGATACTCTCCTGGTGCATCAAAGACCTTGGTTTCCCTTAATTAAAAAAAAATTTTTTTAAATCTTTATTTGTTTGAGAGAGACAGAGTGCGAGCAGGGGAAGAACAGAGAGAGAGGGAGACACAGAATCCGAAGTAGGCTCCAGGCTCTGAGCTGTCAGCACAGAGCCTGACATAGGGCTCCAACTCACGAACCGTGAGATCATGACCTGAGCTGAAGTCGGACGCTTAACCGACTGAGCCACCCAGGCGCCCCACCTTGTTAAAATTTTTATAGAATTTTATACTATACTTAATAGGTAAATAACTATCAAACATCCACAATGAGCCAGATATGACACGACATGCACTTTTTATATATGATCTCGAGTCTTTGTGGCTATTCACAAAGTCATCACTAGCATCCCCTTTGCCATGAGCAGAGGTGCTGGGAGGCTCCAGGCCATCAGCTGATGGACGGTCGGCCTGCCTGAGTATGGTGTGCTGGCTGCCAAAGGCTACATGTCCCCACAATGTTGCATCTCCCCTCTAGAGTGCAAAACTCACCCATTCTGGTATATTTTTCCCAACTTTCCCAGTTCCCAAAAAGAACCGAAACATAATAAAGGGCACATTTATAAAGAACAAGCCTCCCAGCCCAGTCCCCTACTCCATCAGAGGCCATCTTTGCTATGCCAGGTCACTGTCCGTGACCAGCTTGCTCCCTGGGATGGGCTAAGAACAAGGGATGTATAGGCCAGCTTCCTGATGATGCCTGCTCCTGCCCATAAGGGGGTCTGGGCTCAAGAGTTGGTGCCAACGCTCCCTACAAGTAGAAGATCTAAAGTGACAGGGATTCTAAACTGCCACCAGGCCCTCAGATTCAAGTTCAATGTGAGTCAGCTTTGACTGGACTGCTGGAAGCTTGAGGAAGCAACAATGGCAGCAGCATGATAAGGACAATGGTGTTCGTGTTCATAAGAACATGTTCTAGGATCATCGCTCTGGGCAGGCGCTTTCCTTATCCCTGTTTACAGGGCTCCTCACTCCCCCTTTAAAAAGTTCTGGCCTGGGATTCTCAGACACTGGCTCTTGCTCTCCTTCTCCCTCCTGGGACAGTCTGTCCTTGCCTCCTGTAGTGCCTATTTCTTGTCTCTCAAACCTTTCAACACGGACCCTTGTTCGTACCTTCTGTGTCCTCCCTTCCCAGCTGACCTCACCCCGTTTTGCAGCCCCACATCTGCATCCCAGCCTTAACGCTTCCCTTAACCTTCTCACTCGTATATCTGACACCATCTCTATGTAGACGAGTACCAGGCACCTCAAACTCAACACGTCCTTGACAGAACTGGTTATCTCCACCCCCAAGCCTACCCTTCTTACAGCCTTTCCCATCTCTATCGACCCCAACTCCATCTTGCTAGTCTCCCAGGCCGACAACCCTGAGAGTCACCTTGAGGGCCTCTTTCCCATCCCAAATTCCATCTATTAGCAAATCCCACTGGCTCTGCCTTGAAAGTAGTTTCAGACTCGGTTTATTCTTAGCCACCTCCACACTTACCATCCTGTCCAACTCTCCTCGTCCTCCTCTCCCCTGGACTGTTATAATATCCTCTTAGTCCTTGCCTCCCCCCCCCCCCCCCCAACAGTCTACTATTGACAGGGCATCCAGAGTAACACTTGAGTCACATCATGTAAGGTCTCTGCCCAGACCTACCAATGGTTTCTGCCTCCCTCAGAATAAAACCAGCACCCTCAGGATGACCTATAAGGCTCTATGCAGCACCCACCCCCCCCAACCCAACACCTATCACCTCTGACCTCTCTTGCTACTCTCCCCCTTGTTCATTCCACTCCAGACACACTAGCTTCCATACTGCTCTGCAACTACACTGAGTGGGATCCTGCCTCAGGACCTTTGCACTGCTACTTCTTTTACCTGGAATGTGCATTCCCTCCAGAGAACAACATAGCTCTTTCCTTCATTTCTTTTAGATGAGGTCTTCTCTGGTCACTTCTATAGAATGACAACCCCACAACTGCCCCGCTCTGGCACTCTCTACCTTCCTCATCCCACTTTATTTTTCTTCTGAATACATACCACCTGACACAGTATACATTTGTTTATGTATACTGTCCATTTCTTCACACTAGATGTAAGCTTTGAAAGGCCACATACTTGGCTGTTTTGTTCACTGCTGTATTCTTTATAACCAGCATGAAGCCTGACACATAGAAGGTGCCCAGTAAACATTTGTTGAATAAACACGTTCTTATCAGAAAGAAGATAAACAGCAAAGGAATAGCTCCCAAACCAACAACAAAGGAGCCAGGCATATACAGTCAATTTAGAGCATCTGGAAGAGGCATACGTGCCCCTTTTAGAGAAACTGCCATGCTGTGACTTCCTGCAAACTGCCCTCCCCTCTTGTCTGCTCAGCCATCAAGGTCCATAGTGACCTGGGGTCAGCGGGAGGCAAACTTAGGGGTGGGGTGGAAGACCCAGGGGCCAGTTTTTGTTACCCTTTCAATTTCTGTGGCCTTCTATTACCCCTGGTTGTTCTCTTGTACCCAATCTTCCCTTTCCAACCCTTCTCCTTACACACTGAACTTTCCAGGTTGGGGCAGATGCTGGCAGCCAGTCCAGGACTGGGGTTGACCCCCTTAGGACCTGCCAGAGTATGGGAGAGACAGGCAGAGGTCATGGGCCTAAACGGTGACTGGGGGAGGGCGGGACGGCATGACTACTACAGTTCAAGGATCTCACTGGTGGCCTGATACTGGAGGCCTCGTTTCCAGTCCTGCGTCTGTCATGAGCTTGAGGTGGGAGAAGCCAGGCTCTCCCTGAGCCCTGCCATTTATGAGGCACACATCTTACTACCCTCCAGATTGGACCCATGAACTCATACCATAATAAGCACCTGCTATGTGCCTCGTCCTGGACCGGGCCCAGGGGAGATGACACCATACCTGTCCCCAGGAGCTCACAAGTTAAAGAACATACAACCTAGTAATTATAACGACTATTAACGAAATGTGACATGGGCTCTAATAATGCAGACAGGGCACCATTATGGGAGAACGAGCTCAGGAAGCTGATGAAGATGGCACAGAACAGGTAACATCGAAGTGTCACTCAGTTCGTGTCACCAAGAAGTGGGGGCAAGGCACTCCAGGTGAACAAGAATGTGAGCAAAGTTTTTAGGGTTATTTCCAGGCCAATCTCAACATACAAGATCTGAGACCTCAAGCTTTCATTTAAAAACAGTTCTGAGGGGCGCCTGGGTGGCTCAGTCGGTTAAGCGGCCGACTTCGGCTCGGGTCACGATCTCGCGGTCCGTGAGTTCGAGCCCCACGTCGGGCTCTGTGCTGACAGCTCAGAGCCTGGAGCCTGCTTCCGATTCTGTGTCTCCCTCTCTATGCCCCTCTCCCGTTCATGCTCTGTCTCTCTCTGTCTCAAAAATAAATAAACGTTAAAAAAAAAATTTAAAAATAAAAAGTTTTGATATCTTGGTTTATAAAATGAAGAAACATTATGTCTTAATAGCATTAATTCAGAAAAGATTAAATTTGGAGACCTTACATTGGCTTTAAAAGTCTGTACCAAGCCATCTAAAAAGCGGATGCTGCAGATGACTTCAGATCGAGTTTTCTCTTTGGGTAATTCTGAGGTGCGTATGTTATTAATTCTTCCACCCAATGCACGTAACCGGGAGGTCATAACTGTCGTTGAATAACCTGTAACAGAAAGTACACTTGTTAGCTCTCTGACATGAAAATTACCTGCTACGTGTGGATGCACCTCACAGTCCACCTATCCCGTGTCTGCTTTGATCCTCATAAAACTGAAGACCTCGGACAAATGAGAGCCAGATAACAGACCGTGTTTCCATTCGACTTCTAAGCGGCTCTAAGCAAAATGTATTGCTCCGTTATAACATGTTAACAGAATTATATGGCTTATTTGTGTGTTTTATCTCCCTGGTCTAAATCTAATTTATATTTCCTAGGCTTTTAATTTTTTATGTTTAACTTTTTGTATATATTTGTGAACTCTACTATATTTTTTTAAGGAACTAAATGTCATGTAAAAATGATTTAAAATATTAAGATACTTATTGGTCAATTAAACTACATTAAGTAACTTACAGTCATTAAAAGACACCATTTAGGGGCACCTGGGTGGCTCAGTTGGTTGGGTGTCCGACTTTGGCTCAGGTCATGATCTCAGGGCTCGGGAATTCAAGCCCTACGTCGGGCTCTGTGCTGACAGCTCAGAGCCTGGAGCCCGCTTTGGATTCTGTGTCTCCCCCTCTCTCTCTGCCCCCTCCCCTGCTCATGCTATTTCTCTCCCTCAAAAATAAATAAACATTTTTTTAGAGCTCCTGTAAATCAGTAAGAGAAAAAAACAAGCAATCTGGCAGAAAATGGGAACCACGTTAGTTGTCAAAGAAATGCAAATTAAAACCACAAAGTAATGGTACCACATACCCACCAGAATGGCTACAATGAAATCTAACAAAACCAAGTGCTGGCCAGGGTATGTGGCAACCGGAACTTTCAGGCACTGCTGGTAAGAATGAAAATTAGCGCAACTATTTTGGAAAATGGTTTGGCAGAAGCTACTAGCACTGAACATATGCATATTCTGTGACATAATTCCACTCCTAGGCATATTCCCAACAGAAAAATGTGGATTTACCCACTAAAAGACATGCATGAGAATTTTTATAATAGCCCCAAACTGGAAAAGACTCAAATGCCCATCAACAGAGGGAAATTGTGGTATAGTCATACCATGCTTAACTGTACAGCAAAGGAAGTAAGTGAACCACTGTGATGTGAAACACAAGTGAATTCTTCCGTTATGTTGAGCAAAAGCAGCCAGATACAACAGATTACCAACAACATGAATCCATTTGCATAAAGTTCAGAAACAGGCAAAACTGGTCAACGCCAACAGAACACAGAAGCGTGGTCACCCCTGTGGGAAGTGACCAGGGTGGGGGATGGGGGGTGGACAAGAGACTTCTGGGATGCTTATAATATTCTGTTGATCTGGGTACTGATCCTGGTGTGCACGCTTTGTGAGGCTTCATCAAGCTCTACACTTATTTGTGTACTTGTCTGTATACTGCAATATCAAGTTCACGTAAAATAATACAGGGAGGAAGAGGGAGTTAGTTTAAAATCTGACTCTCTATTCAGGGAACGGCAAGGAAAGAGGTCTTTCTAGTGAATGCAACTGTAGGGCAGTAGACTAAAAAAAGACTGAGGAAGTGTGCAGTGAGCACACGGTCACATCACGCAGGCAGGAAAGCCAAGGGTCTAGGCCAGCTCCTCAGCTTAGGGAACGGAGGAGGTGTAAATCTGACGAGGTTGGAGGCAAGAACAGATAAAGGTGAAGGACTTAAGGGCAATTTAGTGTTCTTTTTTGTTAATTCTCTGCAAACTTTCCAAGATGAGCTGGGCCTTTGCATGAGCTATTCCCTCTGCCTAGAAAGTTCTTTCTGTTCCTCTTCAGTCCTCAGTGCCCAGCACAAGCATCACTTCCTCAGCAAAGCCTTCCCTGGTGTCCATAACTACTATTTGTGTTAGAGGCTCTCCTGTGTGGTGCTCAGGACAATGCGACAGTTACAGCTGGTGACGTATTTAACACTGGCCTCTGCCACCAGAAGCTAAGCTTCACAAGGGTAGGGACCAGGTCTGGTTTTACTCACCGCATCTCCCAACACCTACCCAGCTCTGGGAGGCAGCCAAGAAATAGCTGAACAACAACTCAATGAGTAAAAGGAAAAATGAAATGAAAAATGAAGCCAAGACTAGCACCTGGAAAAACAGTGCTACCTGATAAGACAAACTTGGGTTGTGGGAGCAGGAAGGAGGATGGAACGAAGGTGGGGACATCCCCTAGACCAGGGTTCCCCACACTGTAAGGTGCACACAACAGGGGCAACCTAGAATGCAAGGGGGGCTGAGGGGGGCCCGGGAGTCTGCAATTCTCAGTCTCCCAGGTGACAGAGCCGCTGATCCGGGGTTCACACTGTGAGGAACAAGTCACGGATAACCGGAAAAGCAGCACTAAATGTCAGGCAGGGTCAGAAAGCAAGACTGGGGAATCAGCAGCAAGGAAGGGACTAGCATAAAGCAGACTGGCGCCTGAGAATCAAGCCTCAGGGGACCACTGGAGGCACAGCTTGGCGGCAGGAAGCAGAAACACAAAGTAGGTGAAGGCTCCAGGAGAGAAGGGTGCACTTGGTCCCTCTTCCTACAGCGGGAGCTCCAGACAAACCTCCATTCTTCTGTAGATAGGGACAGGCAGTCTCAAATATTAATAAAACAAATTCCGGGGACCGGCAGTGGGAGAAAAAGTACTCTGTCACTTATAAAATTCCACCCACCCCACCACCTCCACCTTGCCCTTTCCAACGAAAATGTCATCAGAAGCAGGGATGCATTTTCTGAGTAATACCAAGAGTTATCAAAAGACAACAAACGTGTTCCATAATACTTTAACCACTTTGAATTTAAAATGTCAAATTTATTGTTTAGTCCTTGTCTAAGAATTTCAGGTGGGCTAGAATTTTTTTTTTTTTTTTTTTTTTTTTAAGATACAATAGAATCATTACAAGCATGATTCTAGTGGGAGGTGCACATCAGTATTACCTGGGGAGCTTTAAACAAAAAAACCAGGCCTGTCCTGGCCACACCCATAGACGGTGATTCAGCAACCTGGGATGTGACAGAGTGACTTTCCCTTTGGGAAGCCCTCACAGAAGGAGGCAGTCAATGGCCAGAGGAGAGAGTTTGCAGGGAACCTCAGGACGTGCTCCAGATGGTCAAACTTAAGAATACAGGTTCCCGGAATCTGAGCCATTCACTGAGGGGGTCACACGGGAAACAGCGGGGTAGTTCCTCAGGGCAGCTAACACTAAGAGCTCATCACACCATGACTCTGGATGGAAAAAACCAAAAGTGATTTCAAACAAGAGCCTCCAAATGAAAGTCAGATGGACAGACGTGCTAAGAGCAGGCACTAATTTTCAAACTGCTCCTGGCCCTCGCAGCTCCGTGCAGCTGGCACAAGCGTGGGTACCGGTGGGACTTATTAACTTGACCATGGTTAACGACATTCCCCAGCATAGTCATGTAGCCAGCGACCCAGAAGAGACACTGCTTTCCTCTGCACATCGATCTCTGCTATATAAAAGGCCTTGAAACCTAACAATGTAATGAACAATGTAATGAACAATGGAATTTCACGAAAGTCGCAGATATATTCTCCCCACAATTGTTCCTAAAGCGTACCTTGAGAAGAGCAAGCCTCATGTTGAATAACCACATAATCGAGCCAGGCAGGGTTTTCAGACTGTCTTGAAATTCTCTTAAACAATCCGGTCAAGACAATGGATGCTGACTGACTGCCCAGTTTCCGGAACCACAGCAATTGGGGAACCTGGGGTTTCTACGGCTTCCTTTATAAGCCTCTTCATTCTAAACAAAGCCACAACCTCACCAAGAACACACTGGCCTCCCTAACCACAAGTGGCTACAGCTGCAGCTGATGTATTCTATAATATGGAAGCCTTATTTGCTCTTTTTTCAAAATCAAAACCAATCAGTTGTGGCTTCAGTATCTGTTCTGCACAACAGAGGTTCCACTGTGACTATAGATTTTATCAGACTGTACCTGCAAGACATACAGGAAGACTCGACATCTCCCTTAGTGCACAGTGGGGGCCCAGTGCACACCATGAGTGTGAGTTAACACCTGGCGGGACACAGACTAGGTACTCAATAAAAGGCATTATATTAACAATGCTAAACTTCTTTTGTTTAATATATTTTTTAAATATTTATTTTTGAGAGAGAGAGTGTGTGTGTGAGCAGGGGATGGGAAGAGAGAGAGGGAGACACAAAATCCAAAGCAGGCTCCAGGCTCTGAGCTGTCAGTGGGGCTCCAACTCATGACCCTCGACATCATGACCTGGGCCAGAGTTGGACGCTTAACTGACTGAGTCACCCAGATGCCCAACACTACTGTGCTTCTAATGCCATCAGGTGCTGCCTAGAATCTGGATTTTGTAGCCAACCCCGATTTCAAATGCCTTCTATAAATGTTCTGTTTCTTAAAATTTTATTTCAACAGAGACAGCCTGTGAGGTTAAGAGATAGATAGGTGACATACCTTTGAGCTGCTCTATAAACACAGGTTCCAGAATCAGGGGGCATATTGCGTGGGATGCGGCAATTTGTGGCATGTGGGACACCGGAGCCCTTGTGGGTGGGGTTGGGTGACAAGTCTTCAACCACTATCCTTTCTGGGCTCCCTGTCTGCCCTGGAGCTGGGGACAGGGAAGAGGTGATGCTTTATTTCCTAAGGGTCTACATGCTGACCCAGGGAACTCTGTTCTTTTACAAGCACGTGAACCACAGACAGAAGGGAGAGGACTATACTCTTCTCCATTAGAGAAAGTCAGAAAGAACTCCATTTTGGTCATTTTATTTTTTTAAGTTTATTTATTTTGAGAGAGAGAGCAAGACAGGGGCAGAGAGAGAGGGAGAGAGAGAGAGAATCCCAATTAGGCTCCACACTGTCAGCACACAGCCCGACACGGGGTTCGAGCCCATGAACCGTGAGTTCATGACCTGAGCCGAAATCAAGAGTCCCACCTTTAAATGACTGAGCCACCCAGGTACTCCCATTTTAGTCATTTTAAAAGAAAATGTTGAGGTTATTTCACACCCTTGTTTCCCAAAATGAGAACTTAGACCTCTAACTCAAGAGTGCAAGTTTCAGTTAAAAGAAAAAAAAAGCAGTTCTGATTTATTAACACCTAATTTGTGAGTAAACACTACAAATGAACCACAGGTGGCTCAATAAAGGAATCAGCCTGACTAATCATCACGCCGACCTAGGCCAATGCTACCACCTAGTGGCCATCAGAGGAAAACACGGCACCTCCTACCCTATGACTTTCTACTTCCTGGAGAGAAACAGGCACAGCCTTGCTCCCTTTTCTTATCACAGTTCAACTCAAAAAATCTCTCACAGTACAGAAGGCCTTCTTTGTAGCCCAATCCCCTCCTTTTCCCTAATTCTTCTTCCCTAGTGAAGTCAGGAGAGGTTTTTGTGGGGGTGGGAGGTAGGGGTGGGAGGATATTGATGAGCCCCAACAGATGCCTCATTGGCTAGAGAGGGACGTCTCTAACATGGAAAATAAACACTCATGTAAAATCAGCTATGCTAGACAGATGACTCATCAAATACCAATATTGCTTTCTCCACCTTTCCACTGTAAATACATGGCACTCGGGCTTCATTATGGGTTAACCAAGTCTTCAGGGGGCAAATGCCCATCACACATGACTTTACTGCATATGGACAGGAAAACACATACACAGGATAGCTTCTAGCTCTAGGCTGTTTTATGGCCAGGTTTACGTGTTCCTTAAACTTCTCTGAAGTGGGGTATTCCCTTCTAAAGATTTATAAACATCTGGATGGGGATTTATTTATTAAGCTCTAGATTAAGATCGGATCAAACTGTAAGAATGTATGCTTAGTAATTAAGCTGCTAACAAAGAAACAATGATTAAAATGAGACTTTTAAACCAAAGACTTAAATAAAACTTTAATGTGCTTGATTTAATCATCTGGGGAGCTTGTTAAAATAGATTCCTGGCACCACCTACAGAATCTATGGTTTAGTAGGGACCGAAGAAACTGCATTTTAAAAGTTAATTTTTTCCAACTTATAGAAAAGTTGCAAGAAAAACAGAACTCCCATATACCCCCATTGGCCAGGATTTAATTAACTTTCTGTCATATATGCTTTCTCTCCTACACACCCCCACACCTTATGCTTTTTACTGAACACTTGGAAGGTGTAGATATTATGCCCCTTTACCTCTGAATATTTAGCATGTCTCTCAATGACAAGGACATTCCAAGCCACAGTACAATTATTGTACTGGGCAATTTAACACTGATAAAAGCACTTATATAATATACAGCCCATATTAAAGTTTTGCACATTGTTCCAATGATGTCCTTTATTTCTTTCCTCCTGATCCAGGATCCAAACGAGGACCTTGCCATTGCTTTAATTGTCAGACTGAAGTTGCATTTTTAATAAGCATCCCCAGGGGACTCAGACACAGCAGGTCTGAGCACCATGCAGTGGAAAATACTCAACCAGATGATCCCAGGGTTCCTTTCGGTTTTGACTGTATGTGACTACAGCCAAGGGCTTGGTTAGGTCAGCACTCTACGTCAGTTTTCCTACATTACAAATCACTTTGCAGAGCTAAAAGGAGTTTCTGTAGCTTAGCAGCTGTCCCCTTACTTAGTCTGGGGAAGCACTTCCTAAGACATTGTTAAAGTAGCATAGACTTTCCAGTCTATATGTCAGTGCTGGGATTAGCACTGTTGTCATAACAGAGGAAGAAAGCAACACGAAAATAATGTTAGTTCAAAAAGGGTTCTATCACTTGAAATTATGTAACCAGATGTCTTGGCTTGTTCACCCAAATTAGTTCACATCTTTCACAGACAGTGATTCCTAACGATTCATAATATCCAAGTTATAAAAAAGGCAGCAGGGTCTTCTGTAATGTGCTTTTGCAGAAATGAGGGGCAGTCAACTACAATCGTGGTAAGGAAGGAAAGAGACAAAAGGAAGAGAGACATGTACATTTTGTGATTAGGCTTTTCAAAAGTTATTAATGAAACTCAGCCCAACCAGATAGTGATTTTAGTTCTCATTTGTAAAATACTCACATATTTTAAAAAAAACACTTCTTAAAAAATTTTTTTTAGTGTTTATTATTTTTGAGAGAGAGAGAGAGACAGAGTGCAAGCAAGGGAGGGGCAGAGAGAGAGAGGGAGACACAGAATCTGAAGCAGGCTCCAGGCTCTGAGCTGCCAGCACAGAGACTGATGTGGGGCTCGAAACCACGGACTGTTGAGATCACGACCTGAGCCGAAGTCGGATGCTTAACCACCCAGGAGCCCCCCCCAAAAACACTACTGTATGTACTATTTTACTTTATTAATTCTAAATTACGTGCATCTGATAAAATTGCAATGGGGCACTTGGGTGGTTCAGGTGGTTGAGTGTCCGAATCTTAGTTTTGGCCCAGGTCATGGGTTCATCTCATGGTTCATGAGTTTGAGCACCTGCATCAGGCTCTGCACTGTCAGCAAGGAGCCTGCTTGGGATTCTCTCTCTCTCTCTCTCTCTCTCTCTCTCTCTCTGTCTCTCTCTCTCTCTCCCTCCCTCCCTCCCTCCCTCCCCCTCTCTCTCTGCCCTTCCCCCACTCACTCTCTGTCTCTCCAAAAAAAATTACCATACAACTGATTACATGAAACTGAATTTTCCTCATGACTATTTTCCATAAATTTATCAACACTGCTTTCTGGCAATTACTCCTCCCCCCCTTCGTACTTGCCTTTTTAATATCCAAAGTACTACACTGCCTAAATACAAAGATAAATATACGGGCTTCTTTTAAAAACTAGTTTATAATGTAAACAATCACTATACACATTTCTAAATTAGAAAGAAATCTATTAAGGATGGCATTTTCATATTGCTAATTCAGTGTTACAGCCAATGCCCTGATTTTTCAGCACAGAGGCTCAGGACAAATTAATTTTTAAATAGCATTTTTAAAGCTTAACAGCTGTCAATGAAAATAATAATTGCAGCTGACAATGGAAGTATTAGTACATGAGACTGGTTTTTAATTTGGGCATGCAGATATAAAAGTATTTAATATCTTATTTAGAAGAAAAGATGCTTCTGTGAGCACATTTATGAAAGTTTCTAACTCTCGCATTTCACATTATTTGCCACCACATGGGAGAAAAGGCTCATACAAGTCCCTTCAATAGCACAGCTCACTACTCAAATTATCCTGCAATTATTAACCTGAACACTCCAGACGTACAGTCTTGGGATCAAATCATTTGTTCCAAAGCTCCTATAATTTGTTCAGGGAGTGGATCACCAACTAGGGCCCCCAGGAAGCAGGGTGGGGTAATTTGTAGGATTCGTTCTCAGACAGAGACCCGTAATTAGCGCCCTCTTTCTCCTACAACTTCAAAATGCCAAATAGTTTTCTTATTATGGAGTCAGGGTTTATTTATAGGCTCAACACCATGACACTGGCAAAACTAACAAAATAAGAAAGTTACACTTGATACTGGGAGATAACAAGAAGTAGTTTCAGGCTACCTGAAGGGCAAGATGAAGAACTCCGTGGGGGCTGTGGACGGTTTCGGGAAAGAGGTAATGTTGCTACAAAGAGAAGCCAACCTCCTAACGTTCCATGAGCGAAGTTTTCAGGGTGGCGATGAGAAGCTAAGGAACTGAACGCACCAGCTGCCCCTAAGCGATGAGAACACTCACGTTACACTCATTACCCTTGTTGGGTCTATTACATGAAGTCACTGCCCAAACCCCACCTTTTTCTTGAAGCCTCACAGAGGGAAGAAGCACAAATCCTAAGTGCACAGCTCTCAAGAGAAGCCTGGCAGAAGCCCCCTCGTGCCCCCATCCAAACAGGACTTCCCCCAGAGGGGACTACTCTTCTAACTTTTAACACCAACTTCATGAGATTTTTTTTTAAAGTCAACTCTACTCCCAACATGGGGTTCAAACTTACGACCCTAAGATCAAGATCTGTGAGCTCTATTGACCGAGCCAGACAGGCTCCCCTCTTCCTGTGATTTTTTAAATTTATTTTTGAGAGAGAGAGAGAGAGTGTGAGCAGGGGGAGTGGCAGAGACAGACAGGGAGACACCAAATCTGAAGCAGGCTCCAGGTTCTGAGCTGTTGGCACAGATCCTGACGTGGGGCTCAAACTCATGGACCGTGATATCATGACCTGAGCTGAAGTCAGACGCTTAACCGACTGAGCCACCCAGGCACCCCATCATGAGATTTTTTTTAAGTTTTTTTTTTTTTTTTTTTTTTTAATGTTTAGGAAAGGTTATCACAGTGCAGTGCTAAACTGCACCCCTGCCCCAAATTTCCCAGGACTCTGCTCTCCCAGGGCTGTGAGCAGCACATATGTGGATGCTTCTGGCATCTGTGCAGTATGGGCTGCAGAGAAATGAGAAGCATGGGATGTGGTCTCCCCCCAGGTGAGGCTCTGAACAGTGTCTAGTGAACCTCTCCCGTTAAGATGCCACCTCAGTGGACCCAGAACCTTCAGAGGTCAGCAAGCCTGCCTCCTGGAAGGAACTCCAGGCCTTGGAATGATGGAACCAAACCATGCGGAGGAAAAGGACTCCAGGACTTTCTACAGACAAGCTGTCCCTATATCCTCCCTACAACTGGCCAAAGTCCCACAATGGACTAGGACTACACTGCACAGACCCTCAATCTTGCTTATAATTACTCTTAACCTTTAGTACTACTTTGGCAAAGGAGTTCTGGACCATTTACTCAATACTCATTTACTGGGCACCTGCTCTATGTCAGGCCGGATGCATAGAAGTACCTGGAGTTTCAAGATCTAAGGGAGATGAACACCCAGGGTGCCAGAGAAACAGGAGGAGGGGTCCCGACCTGACTGGGGTGGGCAGTGGGACCAGGTCACAAAGGTGTCACAGGGGAACCTTGCAGGATAAAAGGAAGTCAACTAGGTAGAAGGGGCTTCCAACATGGCAGTGCATATACAAAAGTCAGGAGGGGAAACACATTTTAGGAAATGCAAGGAGAGAGATTTAGCAGGAGTATCTGGGGCATAACTGGTATCCTAGAGATATCTCAGGGAGAAGATTTGGTGCTTCAAAAATCCAAGCAGCTGTCACACATGATATGGCGTGAGGCTGTAGGAAGGTCAGCAGCAATGGAATCAATCGCATGCGGGTTGGAACCCCAGCTTAACCACTTAGTAGCTGCGTGAACTTAGCAATCACTCACCCTTTTCCTTACCTACAAAAGGGGGAGGGGGATTTTCTATGCTTTTCAAGGTTTTAAGCACTGAGTATGTCTGAAACTAACTGGCACCTAGCAGGGTCCAATCAATGGTACTTATGACTACTGTCTTTAGGCTGGTCTGTTTAGACCCCAAGGGTTCAAATGGGTGAAGGACAAAAGAAACAGATTTCTCTTTAACAGAAGGAAGAGCTTTTGAATAGTCAAGCCTGCACAAATATGAGAGGGACTGCATCAGGAGAGAGGGAGTTCCCTGTCACTAGAGGTGATCAAGCAGAGAAGGCGGGTAAGACCTTTGGTGAGAAGGTCGCAGAGGGCAGACCAGCCCTGGAGGAGGTGGGATGGGTGTACCCTGAGCACCCATGACCAAGACTCTATTATGACTTGTTTCAATAGTGCCAAGGTTAAGTCTCTGTACATGTAAGTCCACTCAAAGCAAGCACTGTTCAAAATGAGATTCCTTATACACAGACTTCTCACGGGAAAGAATTCTAAACGGGTACTTCAGTCTTGAAAAAAACTAGAATGACCCCATCACTGAAACAGGGGATAAAAGAATACGAATGGACCAAAAGCAATACATAAAAGCTCAAAGTATAGATAGCAGAGTATGTTTTATATTGAGCTATTTCCACCTAAAATTAAGCTACCAGTCTCTTTCCATTCTCCCTCTGGATAGTTCCATGAGGCCCCAAACAGACTGGAAAACAGGATGGAATAAATCTACTCTACAGGGCCATGAATCAAGTTGCATAAACTTTACAAAAATACTGTGCTAATATTTGCCCTCGGGGCACAGACACGCCCATTTGGGTGTAAGTCCATGGTATTTCTATGTTGGGTTCCAGCCCCCACCCCTTTACAGCCAAAAGCAGCAGAAGCCTTCAGAAAAGAAAACAGCTAAAGTCACTTTGAAAGGTTTGAGATGTGCTAATCGCAACTCATCCCAGCCAAGAAGCTGGGATCTCACAACAGGACCATCCTGCCAGCTTTGTTCCTGCCAAGGAGTCTGAAGCCAGTGGCAGCCTGGCCAGAGAAACCCAATCCTCACCACCAGCAGCCCTCTCCATGATTTTATCTCAAGGAAACACAGAAAAATATCTTCCAACCCTGAAACCCTGACCCCCCGCTGAAAGCATCACCCTATTTGTCACTAATCAGCCAAGGAACCTGGGAAGCCACTGCTCTATTTTTTTCTTTACTTTTCACTGGTTTTCTTTCATCGATTTCCTAGTTTAGAGCCTTTGGAAGGCTCCTTCCAGCTTTAAAATCCCCTTCCTGGGGCACCTGGGTGGCTCAGTTGGTTGAGCGTCCTACTTTGGCTCAGGTCATGATCTCACAGTTTGTGGGTTCGAGCCCTGCATCAGGCTCTGTGTTGACTGCTTGCTCAGATCCTGGAGCCTGCTTCAGATTCTGTGTCTCCTTCTCTTTCTGCCCCTCCCCCACTCACACTCTGTCTCTGTTTCTCAGAAATAAATAAATGTAAAAAAAAAAAAAAAAAAAATTTAAAACCCCCTGCCATCTCCGGGTATATTAGGTATAGCAACCCAGCCTCTCTAGAAAACAAGATAAAATGTATTCTCATGTATGCTAGTCAGACTTCCAGGACTTTCTGACTTGGTGAGATGGAGTCACAAGATTTATGAGAGGGAACTGCACGGACTCTAAAAAGACTTAGAAAGGCATGCCAAAATGCTAGTCAGCAAATAATGTATCTTGTTGCTGCCATTGTTACATTTGCTTGTAGTGAGGTCTTCCACATGCTACGAGCCGGGAATACAGAAATACAATCCATTCTCAGCTTTTAAGGAGTGCAGGGAAAGAGTAACACCACTGCCTGGGGGCTCCTGGTGGCTGGGCCCATTGGAAGCCTGAAGGAACGTCAGATCTGAGTTCCAGTCTCTGCCCTACCACTCCCAACACGACAGGACATTGGTCAAATGAACTCTGTAAGTCTGGTTTCTGCACAAGTAAATACTTCTGAGGAGCAGGGCCCTCCTGCCCGGCTCACAGCAAACACTCACCAGCAGCTGCTAGGAGCTCTGATGCGCCCATTCTCCCACCTTACTCCTAGTCCCTGGGCCACTGCCACCCCCGGGCTTCCTGTCCTGGGGAACAGCCAAGGGTCCTCAGGGGCTTCAGAGGTTTCTAAATACTCTTGCACCCATTGCTTCTGACTCCATTCACTCTGACTGAGGCTGGCAGGCAGCATTCCTGTTCCAATTTACAGGCTGGTAGATTAGACTCCAAGAGCCATGCTGGAGTCACACAGTTGGCCTCCAAATGGGGCGATGACCCCCAGCTCAGTGCGGGGCATCACATACCTCCTGCCCGCTGAGTCCACTGGCCCACATGACTGGGAAGGAAGATGAATTACAGGTGATTCACTGGAGGGAAAAAGGCCCCACTTAATCACTACTGTCTCTGTAATTTCCTGACTAAAGGTATGTTCTTACCTTTTGAGATAATCTTTGTAAACACTCCCCACAGCTCACATGTTGGTAGATTTCCTCTTAAGGAGGAAATGGTCCAGAAAACCTACCCCCCCCCCCACCCCCCGCCACACACACACCATTTAATTCTGCAATATCAGAAACCTGAGTAATGACTTGGGTATTTATTACCATATTCCCTCCGTTCTAAGATGACACAATTGAATTAACAGGTGTTTCGAAAAAAATGTAAAGAAAAATTTAAAGTACCCTCGGACGGCCCAGGTCGTGCCGATTAGAGGAAAGTTAAAATGTGGCACACATCTCTCAGAGTTGAGGACACGTAGTAAATGACTTCCTCTCGTTTTTGGCAAAAGGTGTGGGCTGGAGTGCATGCGCATGACATCCGAAGGCACCTCCAGGTCTACAGGCAGTCACCCCGGGTTAATTATTAGCAGTGGGAGAACAGGAGTACGTCACCTCATTTCTTGAGGCCAGGCCCTCAGTTTGGCCTGGGGCTTCTCTGACCCTGTGACCACTGGCTCTCCTTCCAGGGGGATCCTGAGAGTGGCACACCAGCCCCAGAGCTGGCCAGTCCCCCCCTCCACTGCACCTGCCTTCAGGAATCCCAGGAGTTGGAGGACTCATGATGGAGGCCTAGGTTCACTGCAGCCCTCAGAAGGCTGGGCTTCTCTAGTTGAGCTCAACTAGACCTTTTGTCCCTCACCCTGGTGGGGGGGGGGGGGACTCTAAGCCAAGGATCTCCTGGGACAGCCATGGGGTGGGGCACCTGAGGTGTGGCAGGGGATAGCCACGAGGCATCTAAACCTTGTTGTTCTTGCAGTGAGCTGTGGGAGGTACACGGGCAGTGCAGAATCTAACTCCACGGCTGCGAGAGACACATTGGCTCCAATCACCCGAAGGTAGCTAGCCCTGGAGGGGAAGGAGAGGGCAGGAAGGCAGAGGAGTGGCCACGCACGGTGCGCTCTGATCCACGCACATCAGATACAACGTGCCGACCAGCAGTGTCGTCTTGATTGGGAGCATTTATTTTTTTTCCAAGTTGTACTCATTCCTCCTATCCCACCGTGAGACATTTGTCCACGTAACTCAAACAATTCACCGGCAGTTTTTGTTGTTATAGTTTACAATATTTCACCTGGTGAAATCATAACCGTGTGGCCGGGTGTCCGGATGATTTCTAGTGGGTAGGGGCTCCAACTTCCGAAAGAACCCATTGTGAACGTGAAAAGGGAAGAAGGAGCAAGGGACCAAGGGCTTTCACAAGCGTCAGGGAAACGGGGGCCCAGGGGAGCCTTGCTTTAGGGCCAAAGCACCAGAGGTGTGTGGCCACAAGGGGACCGGAAGTGGCTAGGATCCCCACCCCACGCCTCCTGGAGGAAAACGGCCAAACAGATGAGCAGGTAATTGATGAGAATTTGGGCAAAATCACCAGATTTTCTCTTTTCGGTCCTTTCTACCAGACAATCTTGTTTTTATTTTTATTTAAAAAAAAAAAAAATTTTTTTTTAACGTTTATTTATTTTTGAGACCGAGAGAGACAGAGCATGAATGGGGGAGGGGGAGAGAGAGAGGGAGACACAGAATCGGAAGCAGGCTCCAGGCTCTGAGCCCTCAGCCCAGAGCCCGACCCGGGGCTCGAACTCACGGACCGCGAGATCGTGACCTGAGCCAAAGTCGGCCGCTTAACCGACTGAGCCACCCAGGCGCCCCTACCAGACAATCTTTTTATACTTGGGAAGGATAGAATTAAAGGGGACGGGATGCATCTCCTATGACCTGCACTCCACACCTGTCACCTCATTTGACTTTGACGTCAAAAGAGATCGAGGCTAAAGGCAGCAAGGATGGTGCGTGAGTGACCCGGGGAGAAGGGAAATCAAACCCAGTGGCTCCTGGCAGTCATGCTCTTCCCAAATCTCACACTGTTTCTCTAGGTCTTTCTTGTGGTAGAACAAATAGAACATAAAACTTGCCATTTTAACCATTTTAAAGCATACAGTTCAGTGGCGTTAGAGTCACAATGTTGTGCAACCATCACCCCTCTTTCCAAAACTTTTTTGTCACTCCAAACAGAAACTCTGTACCCATTAAGCAATAACTCGTTATTCCTTTCCTCCCCCCCAATCTTTGGCAACCTCGACTTTGTCTCTGTGAATTCACCTATCCTAGGTATTTCATATAAGTGGAATCAGACAACATTTGTCCTTTTGTGTCTGGCTTATTCACTTAGCATAATGGCTTCAAGGGTCATCCATATCGTACTGTGTCAGAATGCCATTCTTTTTTTACTATTAAAATTTTTTTTTAAGGTTTATTCATTTTTCAGAGACAGAGAGAGACAGAGCGTGAGTAGGGAAGGGGCAGAGGGAGAGAGGGAGACACAGAATCGGAAGCAGGCTGCAGGCTCTGAGCTGTCAGCACAGAGCCCGATGCGGGGCTCGAACTCATGAACCACGAGACCATGACCTAAGCTGAAGTCGGACTCTTAACCCACTGAGTCACCCAGGAGCCCCAGAATGCCATTCCTTTTTAAGGCTGAATAACATGCCGTCGCACAGAGACACCACATTTTGTCCATCTATTTGTCTGTTGGATGCTTGGGCTGTTTCCCATTTGGCTATTGTGAATAGTGCCACAATTAACATCTCTGTACAAGCATTTATTTGAGCCTGTTTTCAATTCTTTTGGGTATATACCTAGGAATGGAATTGCTGGGACATGGCAATTCAATGTTTAGCTTTTTGAGAATACGAGACTTTTCTACGGAGGCTGCACCATTTTACCTTACCATCGACAATGGAAGGGGTTCCAATTTCTCTACAACTGCACCCATACTTTTTATCCTTTTTTGATTATAGCCATCTCAGCAGGTGTGAAGTGACAGCTCACTGCGGTTTTGATTTGCAATTCCCTGATGACTAACGATGTTGAGCATCTTTTCATGTGCTTATTAGCCGCTTGTAGATCTTCAGAGACATGTCTATTCAAGTCCTCTGCCCATATTTTTAATTGGGTTATCTTAATTTGGGTTGTTGAGTTATAGTTCTTCTTCCTGAATAAACCCTTACCAGATATAGGATTTGCAAGTATTTTCTCCTAATCTGTAGGTTGTCTTTTCTTTCTTGATAATGTCCTTTGATGTACAAAAGTTTTTAATTAATTTTGAGAGAGAGAGAGAGAGAGAGAGAGAGAGAGAGAGAGAACAAGCAGGGGAGGGCGGCGAGAGAGAGGCGCAGAGCCCCATGAGGGGTTTGGACTCACAAAAAGGGAGATAATGACCTGAGCTGAAACCAAGAGTCGGACGCTTAACCAACTGAGCCACCCAGGTGCCCCCAAAAATTTTTAATTTTGATGAAATACAATTTATTTACTTTTCTTCGTGCTTTCTTATCATAACCAAGAGCCCGTTGTTAAACCCAAGGTCATGAAGATTTACTCTTCCCTCCACCCACACCCCCCCCCCCCAGCCGTGAATTTTATGACTTTGGCTCTTATATTTAGGTCACTGATCCATTTTGAGTTAATTTTTGTATATGGTGTGAGTCAGGGGTTGCCCTGGCCTTTTTTTTTTTTTTTTCTTAATTTATTTTGAAAGAGAGAGAGAAAGAGGTTCCATGCAAGCACAGGAGAAGAACAGAGAGAGACAGGGGGAGAGAGAGAATCCCAAGCAGGCTCCATGCCGCACAGAGCGTGACCTGGGGCTCGATCCCACAAACTGTGAGATTGTGACCCCGAGCTAAAATCAAGAGCAGATGCTTAACCAACTGGGCCACCCAGGCATCCCTGCCCTGGCTTTTCTGACCAGAGTCCCTCCCCACCATGATCCTCTGGCAGAGCTAGCTAGCACTGATGCACTAGACCATGAACTTCATGAAGCAGAACTAGGTCTCCTAAAAATCACCACTGTGGTGCAGGCAGCCTCATGCCTGGTACTCACTGGGTGCTCGAAAACTGCATGATGGACGGATGGATGACTGAAAACGGGTAAGGTATGGGGGGCCAGCTCCACCCCACTTGCTTACCACCACTGCAAGCACCCACAGCTGGCTGAGCAACTTGCTTGTAACAAATACATGACAGGCCAAACTTATTAAGAGCTAACTATCTATCAACAATTTCACTTACTCCAATCAGTAAACTGAAAATGACCCAAGATCTAACTAGTGCGCTTAACTGAGTCCCAGCCCCGGAAAGTTCATCATTTCCTCGCCAATCTCCTAGCTCAAGTCCCTCATTACACACATGAGAAGACCCAAGAGCCACCCAAGGCCGTGACTTCCCAAAGCCTGGGTTTCAACTCTCAGAGTTTTCCCCCACCGAACACAGGCCTCAGTGATCACCCACTATGTAGATAAGCAACCAAAAGGTAGGAGGGGAGTCTGAATTACTTCAAATGGCAGCAACGGCCCCTGTGAACGGGGCCTCCCAATGAAAAAATGAACCCTGAGGCCCAAATGTCCTGATGCTCTGAGGACCATCTCCTGCCCTCCTCGCACAGCACCTCACTGCTCTCACTCCGCCCCCCCCCCCCACCCGTTCCCAGGTTATGCCAAGCCCGTTCCCGCTGCTGAGGGTTTGCTCCCTCAGACATCCTCCACCCAGCTCTCCCCACGCGTCTGCTCAAATGTTACCTATCAGCGAGGTCTTCCTGTCACTCTTTATCTCCCTTACTCTGTATTTCTCCCTACCATTTATTACCGTCGGACTTAATACATATTAGTTGTCTCTTCCCAATTCCCACAACCCTGACTCCTGGTGGAACGGTAGTTCCTTAAAAGGCAGGGACGTTTACACCTCCCCACATGAGGCACTCAATAGGTACTCAATAGATATCCGTGGAATGCACGAGGAGAGGGGAAGACGGGGAACACCATTCTCAGCGTTTACCACACCGCCAAGCATTACAGAGGGAAAGCGCAAACTCACGGTTAGCATGACTGGACCCTGCAGCCACAGAGGCCCGCAAGTTTACTTCTGGACCCACAGGCTGTCCCTGCTTACTGGGGCAGGCAGGGCTGGGACGCTGTGTGTGATCAAACACTCCCACACATCCCAGTCAAGCCAGAGATGCTGGCAGCTGTTCCTCTGCTGACCTGGCCACGGAAAATGGAGTCTTTCCCCACAGGCGCTTAATAAATGCTTGTGAACTGCACGCAGGAACGAATGAACAAACAACTAATGTACACAGGGCTTACACCTACACTTTCAGAAGGCTGTGTCAGCGATAAGAACAGATCATCCCAACGATGCTGGGAGGCGGTCTAATTCCTTTTCTAGGAACCCACTGTCAAGATACAACCAGGCACGAAACAAAGTCATTTGCAGGGATTGTCCTCCGGGCAATACTTCACACTGAGAATTGCAACCAAAAAAACCTAATTTCCAACTGTAGAGGGCCCGGTTAAATAAATCACTAAATCAGAATAGTAAGTAAAAAAGGCTGGTTATGAAACTGTATCTACAGTGAACACCACTATTTAAGGTAATTAATTATAAAGGAACTCAAGACCACAAATACAATCGGTAGTTTCTTCCTATCCTTTCAACCTTTCTGTATTTCCTAAATTATAATGAGCAATAATGAATTTGAAGAAAATCAAACTGAAAAAAGTTAAAAAAAAAAAAAAGTGCTGTCACCTCATATTTTATTAGCCCCCAGGGTGTGTAACTACTTAAACCTCTGGCCACCTCCTCTCCAGTTTCCGCGTTCACCTCACCCTGCTTCTTCCTCTTCCTCTGGCCACAACCCCACTGCGGCCGGGGAGGGGGGGCACCCAGCACTTGGGCCTTGGGAGCCACACCTGCAACCACTGCCCCCCATCCCGCTCCAGGGCTGAGCTGCCCCACCCAACATCCTCCAGGCCCACAGACCCCAGGCTTGCTCCTTCACTTCCCATCTCTGCGGCTCCGAGCAAGTTACTGAACCTCTCTCACTGAGATGCCATTTCCAAATCAGGAAACTGAGGCTGACCTCAACTCATGGGAGCCTCCAAAGGCCCAGGGAACTAATGGACCCCCACCTTACAGGGCACAGGGAGCTGCGTGCTGTGGCCCTGCCTTGTGTTGAGTCTCAATCTGTTGGCTCTACTCAGGCTCATGAAGCTGCAATTCTTTATCCTCTACCTGCCTAAGTCTGGGCACCTGTGCTCTCCTGAAGGAAAAACAAGCAGGTGTTGGCTCTCAGATCAACACAACGGTTGCTTGGCTGAAATTCCTATCCCCTGGTCGAATCTTCCGCTCCTTTAGAGATACACAGTCCCACTCTCCCTGAGAGCTGGTGCCCAAATCCCCAGCAGCTGCCCTCCGGAGGCCACACGCTGTCTTCAAAAGACATTGCCGGCATTTTACTTAAGATCCTGATGCCTCCTTAAACCATCTTCCCTCCTCCACACCAACAATCTCCCACCACTCCAGCTCAGTGCTTGCTTCTCCTGCTCTTTCAGTCACAGGGATTTACATGTTTTTGTTTTTCCTTCGTGAACATTCTGCATTCATCCCTAATGCCCGAGGCATCTCATGAGCCCCACCTGCGGCCAGGCTCTAAGGCCGGTGCTGGGGCTCAGGTGAGTAAGAGGCTGTCTCGGGTTCGTGCTCTCTGGAACTCATCAGCTGCTCAGAGAGAGAAATGCATGAATAATCAAATAATCGCCTTCCAGCGTGGTTCGTGCTAGAAGACAGCTGTGTGCCACTGGCTGCTGGGTGGGGCCTTGTCTAGGCTGTGACCACAGCCCAGCCTGGGACGAAAAATGCTTCTAAGGGGATTCTTGCGGCAAAGCCAGACCTTGAAGGATGAAGTATCAAACAACAAAATCAAATCACTCAATACTTATCTCAAAGCCCTCAGGGTCCCCTACTGCCCCTCCTCCATCATCACCCTCAGCTGACTCCAATCTGGCTGCCATGCTGCAGACACCTGGGTGCACCTGCCACTCCGAGGTATCCCCCACGGAGCTGAGTAGAAAGGGGTGCCACTGTGCTTCTTTTGCTTTTTCTGTACGCTCTTCTCCACGAGCGTCTTCCCTACCGCGGTCGTGCTCCGCACCAATGCCTCAAGGTGTGGCTTCTAGACGAGAGGCATCAGCATCACCTGGGTGCTTGTTAGAAATGCAGAATCTCTCAGGCCCTGCCTCAGACCTCTGGGGTCCGCATCTTATGCATGTTAAAGTCTGAGGGACACTGCTCCCCACTCCAATCCAGCTTCCCCCAGGTCTTCAGCTTCCCCCTTTTCACTGTTGCCAGCTGCCATCTTTGGGTGCCTTCAACAGGCCCAGCCTCCAGAGCGTCCGCCTCCTCGCCTCCACGGACCTTCACATCCACCCCAGCGTGGCACTGCCTCAGCCTCACCCTGCCCATCACAGCTCCCTCCAGCTGAGACCTCTGGCTCCACCTGTGGACAAATGTCACCATGGTCCTTCTGTCAAGCTTACTGAGAGGGACAGATGGCAGGCAGCAACTGACAACCAGCAGCTCCTAAGTAATTAAGTGCTGCTGGGAGAAGCACTTGTCATCATGGAATCTTCCCTAGTCCTTGTGAGTCGGAGATATTTGTCATTCCCCATGCAGAGATAAGAAAATTGAGACATCAGGAGCTCAAGTAGGGTCACACAGTTAGTGGGAGTGGGGCACAGAGGCGACCCCAAGCTTACTACCTGTACTGAGAGATAACGAGTCTCGCAGAGAAAACCGGGGAAGGGGGCTTGCAGCCAAGGCAGCCCATCTGCACTGGGCTGGGACCTAAAAAGGAGGGGAAAGTAGGAGAATAAGTGGGAGAGGAAGGCACAGGCCGGGTCACATAACTCTTCACTGACAGACTACAGAGCTTAGAGTTACCAGGGGACAGGAAGGTAACATTTTGGAGCAGGCTGGTCAAAAATGGCCACGTCGTTCCCTGACTTCTGTCTCGCAGACCCCCACAAACCTGATTCTTTGCCTCGTGAGACTTGCTTCCCCAACCCTTCGGGTGTGGTGAACAGTCAGATTCTCCCCGGTACTCGGTCTGTACCTCCCTGCCTGCTTGCCCTCAGCCCTCCTCTGGAGTTGAAAGCACCTTCCCCAGAAGGGCTTGGAGGCAGGGGCTCCCCTTCCAACCCCGGTGTGCACAGAGCACATCAAACCATCAGGTTCCACGATCAGCAACTCTTAGAGGAAGACCTGAGACTCCTCCCCTCTGCCAACATTCTGAGGGTGCAGCTGAATAAGAGATAGTCTCTGCCTTTGCAGAAGCTCATAAGCAGGAGCCTTGACCCTGAGCATGTACCTCTTTAAGGCGAAAACATTTTTGTGACGCCTGCACGTTCACACACCTGGACCTATTTGGTAATTCCTAAAAACTGAAGCCTTTCTTAGTCTTTGAAAATGTCTTTACGTGGCAAGTAATCACAGCAACAGTGAATCAGTTGTTATGACTGAAAAAAGATTAACTAATTAAAAAAAAACCATTAAAACTGTAACACAATGTTTAAAAATTCTTGCATTATAGGTTGAAAATATGTTGGTAGAACTTTATTTGTGAAACACAGATCTATTCCAGAGTCTTCTCCACGTACGGTCTGTGGGTCAGTCTCAACACGACCCGGGAGCTTGTAACAAATGGAGACTGTAGGGCTCACCTTGGGCATCCTAGAAGCAGAATCTACATCTTAACACTAAAGCTTGGGAAGCCCTGGCTTAGAGCATATGGTGTGCGGGGCTGGGGCTTGGACACAGGGGAAAGCAAGGCCAGACGGAACCCACGCAGAATGGGGTGACCTTAAGTGCTTTCCCAGAGAACGTTTTCTGGCAGCAGTATGAAGGAGGTAGAGGTGTGAGGGGCCTACCAGGGAGAGGGGGAGGAAGCAAAAGTAGAGGCAAAGGGGAGAAGCACAGGGACTAACCCACTTTTAGCAGGGGTGGAGAGGGAGGGCAGGTTGGAGGAGGTACTTCTGAGGTGTGACGGGCAGAATCTGTCCAGTGCAGGTGTTGGGGGGTGAAGGATGACTCTAGGGTTTCTTTTTTTTTTTTTTTTTTTAACATTTTTTATTTATTTTTGAGACAGAGAGAGAGACAGAGCATGAACAGGGGAGGGGCAGAGAGAGAGAGAGGGACACACAGAATCGGAAGCAGGCTCCAGGCTCTGAGCCATCAGCCCAGAGCCCGACACGGGGCTTGAACTCACGGACCGCGAGATCGTGACCTGAGCTGAAGTCGGCCGCTTAACCGACTGAGCCACCCAGGCGCCCCTAGGGTTTCTAAGCTGGAAGATGCATCACTTACAGCAAGGGCAGTTTTAAGGAAGAAGGTGCAGAGGAGGGGCCTGGGGACACTCAAAGAAGAGGTGTTCAGATGTGATCTACATAGGAACAAAACCGCCCCAACCAGGGCTGGAGACACAGACCCGTGAGCTCCTGATGATGGGATCAGGTGAGTCTACCCAGGAAAGCCTGCAGAATGATTAAGAACAGAGGATAAAGGAAACAGAGGATGAGCCACTGAAGGGAAAGGGGGGTGGGAGCACATCACAGAAGCCCAGGTAACAAGGAGGGGCAATGAGCCAGCTGCACGGAGACCCAGTGGGCTGAGACATGAAAACCAGCCCCTGGTCTTGACAGCAGAGCATCATGGTGAGGGGATGCTGGAGTACATAAAGCCGAGACTGCTATCCAAAGCTTAACCCGCCTCAGGGTGCAAGGCCCAATCAATCAAAATTATGTCTTTTTCATAGCAGCATTGTCTGCAATGGTCAAAAGGTGGAAGCAATTAACCGTCCACTGACAGATGAATGACCAAATGTGGTATATGCATTCAACAGAATATTATTCATCCCTAAAGAGGAAAAAATTCTAACACATGCTACGACACAGATGAACCTTGGGGACATTATGCTAAGGGAGAGAAACCAGTCACAAGATGACAGATACTATAGGATTCCACGCATGTTGGGGAACTAGTCATCTAATACCCAGAGACCGAAAGTAGAAGGGTGGTTGCTGGGGGCTGAGAAGTTAGCATTTAATGGCTATGGGGTTTCAGCTTTCCAAGATGATGACGTCTGCGGTGTGCGGGGGTCGTGGTAGCCCAGCAATGTGACTCCACCTAATGCCAATGAGCCGTAGACTTCTGTGCATTTTACCGCAATTTAGAACAATTATGTCTTTCATCATCAGCATGGAAGGTCGGAACTCCCAGAACGGAAGAGTATGTCTGTGTTGAGAAGTGAGGGCAAATCTTTTTCAGCTGCCACAGACGACTCCTCCAGCAGGCCTGGCAGTGGAAGAGAAGAGAGTAACTGAGTGCTGACCTAAAGGTGAGGCAGGGCTCCAGGAAGGCTTTCTTCCCCCGGGGGGTGGGACGACAGCCTTCAGCTGGAAGTGGAGAGGCAAGCCTGAGCCAAAGCAAAGGACACTCATTTTCTCAGACTGGAGGACAGGAAGGAAGAGAGGAGCCAGAAAGGTGAAGGAGAGGGTGGTAAAGGTGAGGGGGTTCCCACCAGATGGAACTTGAGCATCTCAGGACCACAGGCCTGAGGTCAAGACTCACACCCTCTGGAGAGGCAAGGTGAGGACGACAGGTAGGAGACCTGGAGGGAGTGGGATGGTGAGGGGGGCTGGTGTGGGAGTAACATGGGAGCAGGACTGGAGGGCAGGGGCGGTAGGGGAGGGTGGGGGGAGACAAGCGGGCTGCAGAGCCCAGAGCACCTGTCTGAAACTATCATTGAGTCTGAGGTAGCGGTCCCCAAAGGAGGGTTCCTGGTCTCTGGAGCAGCAGCAGCACCTGGGAGCTTGTTAGAAATGCAAGTTTGCAGGCTGTACCTGAGTCTGATTCAGACTCACTGAACCAGAAGCTCTGGGAGCGTGGCCTAGCAGCCCAGGTCTTAACAGGTGACTCTGATGTGATAAAATGTGAGAAACACTATACTATAAAAATTCAGTGGAAGATGCATGTCGCTTTTGATATGTAAGTGAAAAAAAAATCAGCCTAGCAACTTCCACATAAAAGAGCCAGAAATGCATAACTGCTTCATGCCAATGCAACTTATGTCTATCGTTAACAAAACTTCTGTTAACAAAACCATAGAAATATGCAGTCCATCTCATAAACATCCTTAGATGAGATCTAGAAAACACGCCTAAGATCTGGGGTTGGAAATGTTGGCACCAGTCCTGCTCTCCAACTGACTACCTGTGTGCCATGTAGCATGCCGTATCCCTTTCAGGGCCTGTTTTCCCTTCCATAAAAAGAGGGAGCTAGAAACAGTTCTTTCGTGGTCTCTTCCGGATCTGACATTGTGTGATTCTGTCCTATAAACAGTGACCTCCGACTAAGTGCTCTTGCCTCGTCAGAGAAAGAATGGCTTTAACAGGTAAAGCATCATATCACAGTTAACCAGAAAACCTTTCCAAAATTCAGTTAAGTGCTAATATCTTGCATTCTAAGAACTAGAACACTCCCTCACTCACTGCCTTTGCCATTAAAGCCACCAATGCCTATAAGTCATAAAAATACCGTACTGCACTGGCCTGTGTTCATGAAGTCCACGTGATTGGGATGCCCCAGAAAATATCCCCAATACTTCACATTTTTATCTTACAAGACTTTTTAATCCAGGAAGTTAGGGTTTGTATTTTTTGCTCGGCAGAAAATGAGTTAAAGAACTGTACTATACAGATCCCAGGGCCTGCCCCTTCTGACCCAAGTATCTAGGGACACAGTATTACATGTCTAGGCTTCCTGATAAATGGCCCCGTATTGACCTTGTTACCGGAATCCCTAGACACTGGTTTCCTGCCTGGTTTCTCTGCATCCAAGTCCCTGTCTACACCTACTGGTCATCTAATGCTCATCCTCCTGTGCCTGGGTCCCCAGTGCCACCTGCTTCCCTGCCTCTGCCAAAGGCCATAACTTGGTTCTGATCTCAGGACTGGGTCTGGGAGAGGGACGTGAGTGTTTGTGCAGGAAGGACGGTGGAAGTGTGGGTGCCAGGGGGAAAAAAGATAAGGTCTAGGGAGATTCTGGTCTCCCGCCCCACCTCACTTACACACCCTGGCTCTTAAATTCCATTAGAATTTATCAGTGGGAAACACAGCTGGTTTGTTTGTCCTCCTTGTGCATCTATCACAGACTCCGTCCCTGGGTATGTAAATGACATTCCAGGCTCTCCGTAGTCCCCATGGCAGGAAGGTGCAGAAGAGGGGAGGGCCAAAACAAAACTGGTATAGCAGGAGCAAAGTTGGGGAGGGGCAAAGGAGGTATGACCACCACAGGTACTGGAGCCAGGAACATGGGCTAGGCAGGCAATGTCAAGATTAGTTCTGTCTTTATGTAAGCAGAGGATTCCTAGTGCTAGACGGTTTTCCAGGCTGATCTTCAACCTCAAAGTCACACTTGGGTAGGGTGACCACACCCCCTGATTTGCCTAGGGCAGTCCCAGTTGAAGCTAGTTCATGAGATGCAATTATTAATAGCCTCACTCTTATTCTCAAAATGTTCTGGTTTAGATGATGAATTCTCATTGTTTTACTCGTGGGCCCCTAAGCCTGCAAAGTTAGAGTCGCAGACACAGAAGGCTGTTGAGCACTAGGCGACACCTCCGGGCTGAGTCTCACCCCTCCTTAAATGCTCCATTCTCTCCAGCACCCCGATGTCTGCTTGTACACCTTCGGGGATAGCAGGCTCGCTAAACCCTGATGAAGCCTCTCTTTTTGGGAGAAAGCTGTGTTATAAAAATAGCAAGATCAAGCCTGTAGAATGCTCTTTCTGTCTTATGTGCTCCTCTTTCAATAAATATTTAGTGAGTGCATTTGATGTTCCAGGGCTACTGGGGACACAAGGGTGAGTTAAAATAGACCCAAATTGAAGGGCATTCTATAAAATAATGGGCCTGTACTTTCCAAAAATGTCAAGGTCATAAAGGGCAAAGAAAGGCTGAGTAACAGTCCCAGTTTAAAGTAGATTAAAAAGGATGACCTTGTGAAATGCATGCTCTGGGGGTTTCTTTGCTACAAAAGACACTATCAAGACAAGTGGCAAAAACCTGAGTAAGATCTATAGATTACAGTATTGTTTCAATAATGATTTCTCGATTCTAGAAATTGTGCTGTAGTTATATAGAAGAATGCTATTATTTTTAGGAAATACACTGAAGTATTTTGGGGGAAAGGAAGACTCTATAAATGACCCTCAAGTGATTGAAGAAAAAAAACATATATACATGGAGAACAGAATAAAATAACTGTGATAAAATGGTAACATTTGGGGAATCTGGGTGAAGGGTATAGGAGAGTTCTTTGTTCTATTCTGAGAATTTTGCTTTATGTCTGAATGAGGTCAAAATAAAAAGTTAAAAGAAAAAAACAAGTCTAAGAGACAGGTTTTTTTTTTTTTTTCTCTTTTTGAAAAGAAAGCAATGGACCCTGACCTCAGTCAAGTCACCATGTGGCTGGGGAGACAGGTACTAATACAAATAATTACACTAATTAACTGCAAGATTGCAACTGTGTAAAAGGAGAGAGATCCGGGGGCATGAGCCGTTTAACAGCAGGCAGTTTTACCCAAATCAGATGCAATCATGGGCTAACACCCAAGGCAGGAGTGAACTGGGGGGGGGAGGAGCACGGTTCCAGGCTCTCACAGACCCTGCGGCGGGTGAGGCAAGAGGGACCATTACCACCAGGGCCTGAGGGAGACACCAACATTAATCTCATCTTTTATTCCTTTTTAAAAAATGTTTATTTATTTTCGAGAGAGAGAGAGAGAGAGAGACAGACAGACAGAGAGAGAGAGAGAGAGGAGAGAGACAGAATCCCAAGCAGGCTCTGCAGCATGGAGCAGACGCAGGGCTGGAACCCACGATCCGTGCAATCATAACCCGAGCTGAAATCAAGAATCAGATGCTTAACCGACTGAGCCACCCAGGCGCCCCTCGTCTTTTATTGTAAGAGCAATAGGAAATGTTTTTGAAAGGCCCGGGTGACTGCAGAGAACGGGCTGGCAGGTGCGAAGGCACGAGAAGCCCGCTGCAGCAGTGGTGGTGACTGCAGCCTCCAGGTGGGGCATCGCAGATTTTTCCCTGTCCCCTGACACTTCAATTTTCTTTTTTAAAAAAAAAAATTTTTTTTTTAACATTTGTTTATTTTTGAGAGACAGAGAGAGATAGAGCACAAGCAGGGGAGGAGCAGAGAGAGAGGGAGACACAGAACCCAAAGCAGGCTCCAGGCTCCAAGCTGCCAGCACAGAGCCTGACATGGGCTCAAACTCACAAACTGCGGGATCATGACCTGAGCCGAAGTTGGCCACTCAACCAACTGAGCCACGCAGGCACCCCTGACACTTCAATCTTCTACAGCAACCATATATGTATTGATAACCAGACCAAGGGAGGGTGCTGGCGGGAGCAAGGCGGGCTCAGACTGTCACGTCCTCTCTGCAGGCCTGCCAGTGGTTAGGGTGAAGGGACGGTTGATGGAGATGGTCGCTGCTTCTCTCACAAGCACCCCAGGGCCTAGACTGAGGCTGACTCACCGCAAGGTGGGGGGGAAGGGGGTCAGGTCTTCATACCCCACTCCCAAAGTCAGCCCGGTGCCTCTCATCCTACAGCATCCAGCTGGCCATGGCCCCTTTCTGGTCCTCGATCCTGCCCCTTGGAATGTCCCTTGAGCTCTGAGAGCTAGGAGCTGTAGCCCTGCCCTAGGGGTTGGCCATTTCTCACCCACAGTGACTCTTGGCACTGAATACCCCAACAAAGCATTTGTCTGGAGGGTCAGGGGCCCGCCCACAGAGGGAAGGGACCCTGTTCTGTGTGCCAAATTCTGCCCTAGCGGGTTTTCATTTATTAGCTCCTTTAAAACAGTCCACTTAAAGGAAATAGGTTCCATTATCATCCACATTTTATAATTAACTGATTTGTCTAGGGACAGACTTGGGTTCACATCTTGGCTATCCTACTTAGGAGCAATGTATCCTTCACTGCATCTCTCTGAGCCTCAGTTTTTTTCACCCTACCAGTAAGGGGCTGGTAGGAATTAACACGATTCTGGGGCTAGGAGTTACTATTTATTCCCTTTTGAGGCACCAAGAGGCTCAGTACAGAAAATCCACTCCAAACTACACATTGCTTAAACATTTACTAAAAGCTTCTGTATCCTGACAATAAATCATGGGACCTGAATTTTCCAGGACTATCCCAATTTCAAATCCTCTGTCCTAACTTTCCACATAAAGCAACAAATGTCTCAAAAATTCCACTCTCTCAGTATCCAAACAACACCTCCTAGGCCTCCGCTTACACAAAGAAGCAGCACATTCTTTTTCAGACTACAGATCCTAGCCTTTGGTTCAGAAAATGTAGTCAGCGGAGCCCTGCTGGCCCTCTGATGGAAACGGGGTCATGGCAGCCAGTACTCCATCACGACCCAGACTCGGTTGTTTCCCGGCACATTGGGGTGAACTACAGCCAGAAGAAGCCGAACCATGATGAGGGCATCACCCACAGAGGGCCACAGACTGGTGAGACGAGCTCTCCCCCCACCTCCCTACCAAGATGCTGGTACCCAGGTGGGTACGAAGCACAGCCAGAGGGTTGCTCCAAGGTTTAAATGAATATTTAGAAACCACTCAGAACAGTGCCTGGCATTTGGTAAGTGCCATAACAGTGTTTAATAACTAAATGCAAAGGCATACCTGACAGAAGGCGCTCATGCCTCCAAGACAACCCACAAGCATCACTGCTATGTGGGGAGAACAAGAGGGGACACTTACCCCTGCGTTGAGTGAGGCTGGGCCTCCTCACAGACGTGGGGGGGCACCCTGACTACAGGAGGTAGGTCCTGTTATTAGCCAAGGTCAGGAGGCTGGACCTGGGGAAGAGTCACCACTCCTGAAATACACAAGGTCTCTTTGTGCCTCTGAGCCTTTGCATCTGCTGTTCTGTCTGCCCCCCAAATACCATCTTTTTCTACCCTCAAGGCTGAATTCAAATGCCAACTACTCCTTATGGTGTTCCTTGATGCCCATCAGAATGAATGGCTGCTTCCACTGGTCTCCCTTGCATCTGGCTTTATCATCTTTTAAAGCAATTGTGAAACAGATGGGTAAGATACAGAGTATGTATGCACAGGTGCATGCACACGCACGCACGCGCGCACACACACACACACACACACACACACACACACATCATTGTCTTCCCAAATCCACCATACATCCTTCCAAGATAAGGGTTCAGCTTTCATCTCTGTAACCCTAGGGCCTGACACACAGCTCAGTAAGTGTCTAAATTTTCTGTGAAATCTGTGCTCTCAGCTGGTCTTCACCTGCAGGCAGAGAGTGGTTTCAGGTGCACACACAACCAGAAGCTACGTAGACCCAAGATCTGTGGGCCTTGGAACCCATGACCAGATCAGATTTTAGCCAGGGACCTACCAAAGCATTTGCTTTCATCCCCTTTTCAGGCGGATGAAAGGAGACACCTGTGATACCAGCGTAGTATAGACACTGACCGGGTCCTGGCCTGTCTGTAATAGAACTAGTAAGAGGAGCCCAAGCTTGGGAAGCAACACCAGCAGGCTGCCCTGCCTCCAGTCTGTCAAGGCCAGGGCAAGTGCAGAGTGCCTTAGGCATTCCAGCCCCTGCAACACACGTGGGAAAAGAAGAGAGATTGGCCCTGCTTTCCAGGAACCACTACCATCTGGTGGTAGGAAGTAGAGCTCTGGGGTTAGGGTCAAAGTCGGAGATCCCCTCCCCACCTACCACAAACCCTGAGGGGAGGGAGGGGGCCAAGTCTTACAGTTCCTTCCAAAACCCAAAGCTGAGCCCTGGGGGATGGGGGGTGGGGTATGTGCATTCTGGAAAATGGAATACCTGATGTGCCTGGACCCGTGGTCACCCTTCGTCCCTCTTGCTCCTGGCCCCAGACTACCTTTGCTAGCTCAGTTTCCTCAACTGCCAAGCATGGAACTGAACAACACTAAAATTAAACAATGTACGTGAAACCTCCCAGTTCACAGTCAATAATCAAGGGGTTGGTCCCAATCCCAATTACCAGCTGGGAACCTCAACTTCTTTCGGGGGTAGGATTTGTCTCTGACCAGGTTCCTGACACTTAAATAAGGTTTAAAAGCTACCAGAATTCTTCTCTATGAAAAATGTGAAAGGTGGGCTCTGAAACTGGAGTGACCAAGCAGTGATGTATCCAAATTTGACTCTGTGTTAACTTAGGTTCTTGGTCCTTTCCCAACTGTCCCTGAAGACCTGCTTTCTCCCCGAAGGGAAGTTCCCCCAGGCATCCTGGGTTTGCTGGGGTCAACAGGCTTGCTCAGCATCCCCACCCAGCACTGCATCAGATATACAGAAGTGGCTTAATAAATGCTTGCTGAACGGAATGCCACTCCACTCAGAAATGCCTTTGGTAACTTGACCTTTTCACATTCCTTCGCTAATGTCTAATTTACATATAAGAGTCCGCTTTAGGAGATGGCAAACCACCAGAGACAATTTGGGATCAATAGGGTATTAGGCACGTTTTATTCTAAGCCAATTCTCTGCAAATTGGTATTCCATTAACTGTACGTGGGATTTATGGGAACTCACTATGAACCAGAATATTTAACTAGAACGACCTACTCTCTGTCAGATAATAGCTTACCATTGTTAATTTTCAACTAGTCAATCTCAGAAAGGTTTCCAGCTTCCAATCTACGTGTTGATTTAATCATCAATAAAGTCATCTATTTGAAAGTCTCCGTACAATAAAGGACAGCCTGGTGCAGAAGAAAAAGATCTGCCTTCGGAAGCAGAAGACCTGATATGCCACCCAGGCCACATACTGTGTCATCATCGGCTGCTCAATTTCCTTATTTGCAAAATGGGACCAACACTAGCCTCATGAGAGAGTTGTAAAAATTGAGTCCATGCGTGTGGATACACTCTGTACAGTTCTAGGAGACTATACAAAGGTTAAGATGAAATTCTTGAACAACTCAAGGAGGCTAATGATAGAGTGCAGGGTGGTTCCGAAGGGGGAGAGGAGATATTTTGGTCCCCAGGGGACACTTGGTCATGGCTGGAGCCATTTCTGGTTGGCACAATTGAGGGAGAAGGATTGCTACTGGAAGCTACTGGGTAAGGCCAAGGATGCTACTACACATGCTGCAATGCACTGGGCAGGCCCCACCACAAAAAAATTATCCAACCTCAAATGTTAACAGTGGTGACGTTAAGAAACCTTGAGCTAAATAAATAATCGGGAAAGCTGGGTATGGAGCTTTTCAGAACAGAAATCCTCCTAAGCAGCCTGTACTTCTTCGTGTCTATCATCCCTTTAAACATTTGAAGACCCATCTTGCAACACAGCTCTTTTGTAAGTAAAGCTCAACTGCCAACTTCTGGAGTTTCTGAATGTATAAAACTGCTTTTAAACACGATGCTCTCCGATTACAATGCAGCTAAATTGTTTCTCCAAAGCCCTTGACTTCTGCAGTTCTCCAGGGCACAAAGACAGGGGTCTGTCACTCTGCCACTAGGCCCTGAAGATGCTCTCATAATTCTAATTTCCTGGTGAAATGGGAGCCACGAGGGTCTCTAAACGAATTAAATTCACATCACGCCAACTGCTCCCTTGCTTTGTGCCGGGCACGGTGCCAAACACCTCCACATAATTTATCCCACTTAATCCACCCAACAACCAGCTGTTTGCAGGGGAGGAAATTGAGGATCAGAGAGGTTAAACAACTTGCCCAAGGTCACCAGCTGGCCAGGGTGAGCCCCATATGAACGGAGGTCTCCAGTTTCCAAGTCACAAGCTCTTTCCACCAGCTCGGAAAACCCAGGTGTCAAGTTGTCTCAACTTCCCATGAATTTTTAAGGCAACCGCAACTTCTCAATAAGTTTAGGTTGCTGAAAATGGGAATTTCCGGGGGGCTGGGCGTTCTCACATACACTCCCCCACTGCAGCTGTCTCACCGCAGGTACCTGATAAATGATTCCATATCGCCCGCGAACGGGGAGGATTTATTGGCGCTGGAGTTCGTGCCAGGCCCAGGAAATGCCATTTTGAAAGCCGAGAGGCGGATTCGCCCTGAGAGCCGAGAAGGTCTGGCCGCCGCGCTTGGCTGGCCCCACGCGCGGGCTGTGCGCCCCCCGGGCGCCGGGACTGGGGTCGCCGCGGCGCTGGGCCCTCCGAGGTCGCCAGCCGCGTCCACCCCTGCCCAGGTCGGAGCGCACGCCCACGCCCCGCTGCCGCAGCCGCCGCGTCCCGGCCGCCCGCCCGGGACCGAGCCCCACCCCGCCCCGCTCGCTCCTTCCCGCCCCGGCGCCTCCAGGTGAGCGCGGCCCGGGCGCCCCCTCCCTGCCCCGACGTAGCGCGGGGACCCCGGGGCCGCAGCGTCCACCAGCCCGCCCGCGCGCTCGCCGCGCGCTCGGGGACGGGTGGGGGCGGGGCGGCGCCGAGCCAGCCCCCGGTCCCCGGGAGCCCCGCGCCCTGCCCCGGCCCGCTGGGGTCGTGCCCGCCCGTACCTGCAGCATCCGGGGGCGCGGGGCGCCCAGGTAGGTCGCGCTTGCGGGCGGCGCGGAAGCTCGCTCGCGGCGCGACCTGGCCGCCGTCTGAGCATGCCCAGTGCCGCCCGCGGGCGGCTCCCGCCGGCCGGGCTGGCCGCGACGGGCCCGCGCGCCGGGCGGGGGGCGGGCGCCCGGGCCGCCCTGCGGGGCGCCCCTGCTCCGCCCCGGGCTGGCGCGCTCGGACGCGCCGCCCAGGGCCACCGGGGCTCTCCTGCGGGGCTCTGGGCGGCCCTCAGCCCCCTCGCGCATGCACGCAGGCATTCGTTCCCTAACCATTTATTGGGTACCTACTGTGTGCCGAGCCCTCAGTGATTTTCTGCCTAGGAATGTCAAACACGGCGTTCAACAAATCTTTGAAATGAGGAAGAGTCCTGCCCAGCTGAGGTCCTGCTGACTTCAAGTCCAGTGTTCATCTCGTTCCACTAGTAAGCTTCCCGGCTTAAACTTTATTACCAAAATTTATTGTTCTTTCCATATATCCCGCCCCACCCCCAAATCTGTGCTCTTGCTTTCCTCTTCCACTTTATCTGACACGGGCCTACCTGCAGTCTCATGAGCACCTTTCTGTCCACCAAACTCTCAGAACTTGGGCAGCCTCCAGACATTTGCACATGCCGTCCCACCTCCCCTCTGTGTGCGTGGGACTTCCTTACCCAGTTTTTCACGTGGCTGGCACCTTCTCATTGTATCTATGTTCTCCCTCTCTGAGAGGCTTTGCCTGATCACCTTACTAAATTAACACCTTGTTCCTGGACACCCTCCATGTCCTCATTTTATTTCTTTCACGTTTATCACTATCCATTAATTAATTCCACAAATAATTATTGATCACCTACTTAGGTTCTTTATGCATGGTGTTGAACAAATGGGCAAAAATCCTGTCCCCTGGCGGAGTTTGGGGAAAGAGAGGCAGGCAACAGACAATAAACATGTAAATAAGCCATGTGGTATATTAGAAGGTTATAAGTCCTATAAGGGAACGAGAACAGGGTAAGGAAAGGAAGGTATAGGGAGTGCAGTTTTCAATGAGGTGGTCTGATCAGCCCGTGAGAGGTGACATTGAGAAGGTGACCGCCAGCCCCGCAGAGGGAACAGCCAGTGCAAAGACACTAAAGAGCAGCACAAGGAAGACAGTAGTACAATTGAGGTCCGCAACTGACTTTTCCTCTCATTTGCTTACTTATTGTGTATTCACCTAGGGAATTTCAGCTCTGGAGCTGTATAGCCCTGTCTTCTCTGCCGTGTCCCAGCTCCGGTATAGCAGCACGTGGCTCACGGTAAGTGCTCAGAAACGACTTGTTGAATGAATATGTGAATGGAGGGATGGACTGATGTCTGGAACCGTCCGGACCAGACTAAGGCTGGCCCAGGGCTAGTCAGTGGCCGCCGGCAGCGCCTGGTACCTCATTTTGGTCCTTGTCCCCGAGTTGCATGGCCCTGGGTAGCGCCACTGCAGCGGGCGCCGCCTGAGCGTCGCGTCGGGGGGAATTCCGACGGAGTCAAGGAGCATCAGGAACCGGACCCGCCCCGCGCCCCGCCCCGCCCTTTGGTCGCTAGCAAAACCTGGAACCGCGGCGCCAGCCCAGCCCCACTGAGGCGCTTGGGTAGCTCACTGGGCATGCTCCGAACTGGGCTGAGCGCCAGTGCCCCAGAGGAGTCTCCCGGTGGGGTCTGCAATGCGCCAGCGGAACCCTGCCTGACGCTCAGCCCTACTTTGTTCTCGAAGCTTTATTGAGGGTCTGGGGCATATATATATATATATATATATATATATATATATATATATATATATATATATTTTTTTTTTTTTTTTTTTTTTTTGTCTTCAAAGCTCAAAGGGAAAGCTGGGAATTTAGAATCGGCCAAAGGCGTTCTCAGGCCTCTCCGCTGTGTGATCTGGGGCAAGAATCTTACTCTCTCTGTGCTTCCAGTAACACAAATATCTGTCAGTCTGATCTGGGCAGAATTTGGGGATTGAATGAAATAAAAAACGTGAACACGTTTAATCCACTTTAAAGATCCCTTTCGTGAGGGCCCGCCTCCGCTATCTGCCATCTGCATACCAGTTTGCCAAGTGCTAACATAAGGAAACGGAGGTTAAGGGGCATGTGGATTCTTGGAGTTGTCTCATTTTGCCTTTTATGAGAAACGAGGCTGAAACTACCTTTTCTTTCCCCACATTCAACGGTCACTAGTTTAAACAGTGTACTTAAATTCGAGCTAAAATTCATCTATACACCTAAGGAAAAAAGACCTAAATCTTTTCAAAATCATGCCTTTCAATCACCATAACAGAAATAGGAACAAAAGAATATTCCCCAAACTGGAAGGAAATGAATGTCCACAAATAGTGGAATGATCAATTAGGTTATGGTGTGTTTTTTGAAATAATAACTAGTTTATATTAAGCTAGACCAAATTGCAACTGGGGAAACCATAGTACAGTACAATGTTAAGTGGAAAAAAAGCTGAAAACACAAATATATTGCATAAAGAATATGTCTACACAGTCACCCAGACTAGAAGGAAATATGGAAAAATGTCAATGGTTTAATTTGGGGGGTTGTGGGTTGGTATCTCTTTGTAAATTTATCTATTATTGTCACAGTGTTGTGTTTGCAATACTAAACATTAGAGGACCAAATTAAAAATTCGCAAAGTTTTGTGTAAGTCTAATAATAATAATAACAACAACTGTTATCAAGTGTGCTTGATATTTTAAATATACTCTGTCTTTAATCCTTACAGTAACTTTGCAGAATGGGTGTATCTAGCTCAGTTTTACAGAAGAGGAAACAACCTAGGAGCCATTTACAACTAGTAAGAGACAGGGTCAGGACTGAACACGGTTGGTCTGACCTCAAAGCCAGGGTGTTAGGTTTTATAATACTGCCTCTCTGTGTAGTAGCTTACCATGTATTGGTCGTAAAAGAAGCTATATATCATTTCATTTTGTGCCTTTTTTTGCCTTATTTTCTCTACCCTTTGATGTGTTTGTAGGCTACAGATTGCCTTTAAATGTTCTGGGTCTCCTGTTACTATTTTATTTTTTAAAATGTTTGTTTTTGAAAGAGAGGGGGCACCTGGGTGGCTCAGTCGGTTGAGCGTCTGACTTCGGCTCAGGTCATGATCTCGCGGTTCATGAGTTAGAGCCCTGCGCCGGGCTCTGAGCTGTCAGCACAGAGCCTGGAGCTTGCTTTGGATTCTGTGTCTCCCTCTCTCTCTGTCCCTCCCCCGCTTGCACTCTGTCTCTCTGTCTCTCTGTCTCTCTCTCAAAAATAAATAAACATTGAACAAAATTAAAAAAAAAAAAAAAAGAGAGAGTCCATGCAAGTACATGTGAGTGGAGGAGGGGCAGAGAAAGAGGGAGATAGAGAGTCCCAAGCAGGCTTCATGCTGTTACCACAGAGCCCAACACAGAGCTTGAACTCACAGAACTATGAGATCATGACCTGAGCCAAAATCAAGAGTCTGACACTTGACTAACTGAGCTACTCAGGCACCCTACCATTTTATTGTTGGATCAAATTGTTAAAGTCCATCCTTTTCAGCCGTTGCACCTGGAGTGACATGATGTTATTATCAGCAGTGACAGTTGATCTTATAAGGTCCCAAACTGTATAGAAAGGAAGCTTTTGGATGGAGACATAATCATCTTAGTCTATGTGGTTGAACCTAGCCAAATCAAGAGCGAATAGAGGCCTCATTGGGAGTAGGGCTATCCCAAATCTCAACAAGGCCAGTCCAGACAGGACCCACATAGATTATTCTTCCTGGGTAATCATTTTGGAGTCAGAGTCACAACATAATGGAACCACATGGTCCACAGACTCTTAGAACTTTGCTGTGATGAAAAGATACAGAGCCGATAGTGCTGATGATGTTTGCCAAGCGAAGGCCAGGGCCCTAAGAGCAGACCTCCTACTGCTGATAAGCAAAAAAAAAAAAAAAAAAAAAAAAAAAAAATCTTTTAGTAATGCCCTGGCCCAGAAGTCACTAAACAAGAAACACGAGAAGCCAAAAAAGGTCATTTCCTTGGACAGGAAGGTATGCCACAAACCCAATATGTATCACTGGTAATGGACCAGATTGGTACAAGAGGAATATGAGATTTGCAACTGGACACAATTATTAGCATATTCCCAGAAGCTGCCATTTGGACAGAAAATCTGGTGCCAAACAGTGCACATAGGCAATTGGCTGGGGGCATTTATAGGAAGAGTTTCCTGGAAGAATCACTGAGGATTGTCATTCACTTCAAGACTCAGGAAGTCTGGGCACCGCGTGGACTGTTTCAATGATTTACAGAGCAGGACTCCCAGCTGAGATGCTAATGCTCATCAATTATTTGTGCTGTTAATGCAAGCTTATGAAGGACCTAAGCATCAGCAAATACATGGGCAAGCGGTGCTGTTATAATGACAAATGAAAAGAATACGATGTAAAATTATATGCGTAGTATGGTTTCCACTGTGTGGAGAGGGAGACACAGAATTACCAAGTTAAACCATACAAAACTGCCATTTCATAGGTCAATAATGGTTGAATGTTGGCAACTTTCTGTATTTCAGCTTAATACATACACACAGAAAAAAACTAGAAAGAACTGAACCCAAATATGAAGGGTGACTCTGTCTAAGCATTGCTTTTGCAGGCAGAGGAACAAGATACAGAAGGTATCTTAGGAGAATCTCGTCTTTGGGCATCTATTTCTTTGTTATGTCTTTATAGTTTCCTAAAGCTTATTTTATCTTTCATTATCAGGAAAAATGAAACAAACTTGAAAAGTTGACAAGCCAAACAAAATGATGTAAATAGAGGGAAACAGCTACTCTGGAATTGAATAAAAACGTGAAAGGTTTCTTTCACAGAGGGCGAAGCCCACCCTGCCCTCTCCAGCAGTGGCAGATGATGACAGAATGTCTGTTCCTGGCCCAAGAGGGAGGGAGAGGAAGAAGTGATCAGTGGTCAAGTTAGGAGCCTTAGAGATGTGGTAGTCTGACTTGGGACCCAGCTCATCCCCTCAGCCTGTGTTCTTGGGACTTCTGGACTTCACAGATCTCACTTTGAGAAACACAAATTGTTAGCCTAAAGTTTTATCCATTGAAAAATGCCTTTTCCTTGCAAATTACCACTGCCAAAGAAGCTTTGTCTGTTAAACGGATGAACAAACTTAGCATGGGTACAAGAGCAGTACTGTGGATTCGTTCATTCATTCATCACATATTTATTAAGCACGTTCTGTATGCCAGGCACTGCTCTAAGTGCTGGGGAGACATAAATGAACAAAAGAAACAATAATCTCTGCTCTCCTGGGCATGCCTTCTACCAGGGCAAGCCAGACAATGAGCAGCAAGCATGATAAACAAGTGAATTATATTGTATGTTAAGAGACCAGGGGTAAGGCTGATAGGGAGGGTGCTAGAGAGGGAGGTGGGGAGTTGCAATTTTAAATAGGATTGAGAAATTTAGACACTTAAGCAATTTAGTCTCTGAAGAAGATGAGGGAGTGACTCATGTAGATATCTGGGCGAAGAATCTGGGTAGAGGGAACAGCCAGTACAAAGGCCCTTAAGGAAGCATATCCAGAATCAGAAGGCTGGTGAGGAAAGGGCCAAAGCTGCAGGTCTGATGCCAAAGAGTTACCAGGGACAAGAACTTGAGGGCCCTCCCCTGTGAGCTGCAGGAAGAACTCAGCCTCTCTGTGTGAGCTAGACAGAAGCCAAGCCAATGTCATGGTTGCCAAATGTGCTTCTCAACACAATCAGATGTTGAATGCTGTCCCTGTGGATGGTTACTAGATGATGGTAAACATAGATTTGAATAAGGGAACTGAAATCACGTAGCAGGCCTCTGTTGTAAGGGAGTCAGCCGTATGATCCAGAGTATGCATATATTTTTAATATTATCACATAAGTGCGAAGATAACATAAACAATTATTCAGATGGTTCTCAGACTTTCAAGAACACTTGAGTGAACCCTTAGGAATACACAGACCTGAATTAGAAAACACCGTAGATATGCCAGAGGACCAGAAGGACTATAATAGGCCCACAGACCACCACATGGATTTGCTGCTACACAAGAAATGGAAAAGTAAGTCTAGGGACTTTGAGATCCTGCTCTGGAAACTCAGCAGAAGGAGGTGGCTTCAGAAACAAGGAGAAATGATGAGAAATGCAGGCAATGAAAGTTGGTATCCTGAACTGTCGCTGCTGGTACTTAAGCAATGGGCAGTGTCTTCTTACAAACCAGGGAGAATGGGTTTTGTCAAGTCTCTCAGCCACACCTTCAAGGTTCATGTGTCCAACAACAATAGGAGACAGAGAAAAATACCCAGGCCGTGTAGACTAGTCATACAGAGGTCATGGCTTTGAAAAATCAGCAATGATAACAGAAACACTCAAGGATTACCCTAAGAGAAGATTCTAGAGAGAAGAGTCAGGGAAAATACTGAAAGCAGCACTTAAAAAATTTTGATTCAGGAACCATATATCAAGATCATCTTGAGAAAAGGAGTCTTCATGTAAAAGCAGACTTCGGGTCTCTGCTCAGACCTTCTGATTCTGCTTGTGGACCCCCAAGAACCTGCATTTTATAATTAACTATAAGAATCTTCTGTACACTGAAGTTTTATAACTTCTGTCCTGCAGCCTCCGAAGTACGTACACTAAGAACCCCGTGTGAGTGATAAACTAAGAGGATGGAAAATTTTACCAAGAGATAATCATGGCCTTGTAAGTATCGTGGATGCTTGGATGGATAGGACAAAGGACCAGAGCGTCAGCTTCTTAAACATTTAAAGGGGTAGAAGAGGAGGGGACAGGGCATCCCCTGTAGGCAAATGGGGACCCCCTAGTAGAGAGCTATCAGGCTTTCTACTTTCTGCTCTTGACCTTGGATCTCAGACTCCATCCACCTGACTGTGCTCTCCTGAGGCCAGGAGGAAGCTAACAGTGTGACTGGAGAGGAGGTGTTAGTGGTGGTAGTCACAGTGGTGGTGATGTTTGTCAAGAGGGGTAGACGTTAAAATAAACACATTGGAGCATGTAGAGTACACACAAAACTGAAACTGAGAAAGTCATTACCTCCTGAAGAGGAATTGGACAAGTGGGGGCAGGGGAGGTATGCGTGCTTACCTTTTGCCATAAACCCTTTTGTACCTTCTGAATTATGTACCAGGTGATGGATATAACCTATTTAAAATCCAATTTTTTCCTCTGGAAAAAAAAATAATGACGTATGCATAATATTTAAAAAAATTATTTTGTTTTACATTTTGGCTCCCCCTAAATTTTACTAACCAAGTACAAAGCCCAGGTTACTTGACAAGTCGAGGCCGTAACTATGACCAGGGCACAACACAGTATAGCTTGATTGAAGGAAAAAGCCATAGGTCAAGGGTTGTTACTCCTGCTGGAAATGCCTGTGGCTAAGGAATTAAATAGAAAAAGAGCTTTGGATGAGGATAAAGGAGTAAGAAAAATCACTTCAGTGATCTCGAGGTCAAGAATGATGCTTTCCTGACATAGCTGGTCAGAAAATGGCTGGGGAAGTCAGATGGAAAAGTTCAGCTACCCAGGCCTTGACTGGAAGTCGCAACTATGAAAAGATGATCGTCTGAAATCTGTTCTAGCTTGGCTGACCATCCTATCCCAAGACGCTGGAAACCTGATCTGGGCCCAAAAGAAAACTGTGCCTCCAATCCCTGGTGACATTTCAAGAACAGGGGGCACTGTTCAGCCTGCCCAGTGCTCTGGTGACCTTCTAGTATTGCATGGATGACATACCACAGGATTTCCTCAACTGCGCCCTGGCGTCCTGCTAGGATGTTGCTCTCATTTTTTCCACGGTACACACAGTCACTGCGTTGAAGTCCAAACAGACTATCCAGTGACGCCTCTATAAACATGAGTCACATGTGAAGTTTAAGGAATCCCTGTTTGGCCAGGGACATCAGAGTTCCTACGGCATGCCCTCTTCACATACAGGGTACAGGTAGATGAGAGTCGTATGATTTTCTGCCAAGATGCCTGACTTCACGCGGTAGCCACCGAGGCCTCTCCCCAGATACTGCTCTCCTTCATCCCAAACCCCCTGTTCCAGTGTGAAGTTCTCAAGCTATCCTATCAGAAAACATTACCCTCTGTCCATTTCTTTGTCTTCTTGGGCTTCTTTCATTTTGGTCTTGGATGCCACCACCTTGCCCAGTCTCGGTCACCCCAACCTAACCACCAGCACCAATCTCTTTCTTGCTTCCCCTTGAGGAATGAAGGCGACCCATGTCAACCTCCTAAAACAAATCATTTGACCATTGCTGACTACTCAGATCCTCCCCATCCTTTAAGGTCCATCTCATAAGCTGTGTCTTCCTAGATTACCCCAACTGGTTATGAGCAGTCTGATCCCTGTACCCCTGGGTATTTGGTCTGTTTTTTATGCTTCTCATCTCATGCTGACTCCCATTCAGTTGTTAATGTACATGCCCCTTTTGGAAGGCTCTTGAAAAATCCCAAGTGGGGTTTTTGAGGGAAAGAGAGAGCTCAAGCCAGGGATGGGCAGAGAAAGAGAGAGACACAGAATCCAAAGCAGGCTCCAGGCTCTGAGCTGTCAGCACAGAGCCCGACATGGGGCTCAAACACATGAATAGCAAGATCATGACCTGAGCTGAAGTCGGACACTTAACCGACTGAGCCACCCAGGCGCCCCAATTATTTCTGAGCAGGGTATGCAAGAGGCTGTGAGCTTCTTGTGAAAAATTGCCCACCTTTCTGCAGTTAGCAAGAAGTTATGTTGTATCTAAAGTCCTTCTTGAGTTCTTTCTGGAATTCTGCTTGCAAGCTTAATAATTAATTGACCAATAGACAGAAAAGAGCTACAGATACCTAGGAAGTATAAGGAGATATAGGATATAAGTTAAGGGAGAAATATGAGCATTGGTGTCCTAAATAAGATATAATTAATCTACGATTAGATATAACTATGTACTTTCAATTTCTGTGTGAAACAATTAAAGGAATTAGGACATTGCCCCTGCCTCTCCACACCTGGGAGTCACCTCGTTGTGCTGGCAGAAGGTCTACAGGTCTAGGACACACCCCTTTGTTGTCTACCTGTATTGCTTAGTGAGCTAATTCCAAACCAGCTCTGGGGCCCGTGACCTTCATCTTTAGGCAGTAGGACCAGGAACAACAGGGTGGATAAAATCCATCACAGAAATTACCAGGGAATAGACGGCCGCTAAAACCTTGGTGTCTGTGGTTTCAATTTCATTGCAGTCTAGAATTGTGTATAGTCTTAACCATGGGAAGCTTCCCTAATTTTGTCAGTACCCATGACAATATTTTATTTGTATACTATAGGGTCAATGCATTGAGGGGAGTCTTCATTTCTCTCTCAATCTTATACTATCAGAGTAACCAGCTTTCTTCGATTGCATAGGCAGACTCAGAAGCCCCTCCTTCTGCATTTAGATTCCACTAGATTTATGCTTAACACATTATATACAATTGAGCAAGCCAGCTGCCCCAAGTGTGAACTCACATCATTTCTTTTTATGCTGGGAGCCTAGATAGAATCTGGCACCTAATAAGAGTGTGATGAGTGAGAAAATTACTTGATATTAGATTGCCTTATTGATATGTTTGAGTCAGGCCAAGTCCCTTGACTTACTAAGGCCAGCATATTATTTTCCATTACACTTGGATCATTGGCCTAAAAAATGTACACAATACTAATACATATTTCAAATGCCAATTCACATGAGAGAACAATTTCCCAACAGTGCTATTTAGTTTTTTCTCAAGTTCCCTGGGTTGAGGTCAGTCTTTGTAGTTAATGTTGGGTTCCTGACCCAAACACAGCCTGTGCCAGTTATGAAAAAAAAAAAATCAACTTTCCATGGTTTGAATACAGAGGTGACCGTGGGAACGTGTACAGCTCTGTCTCTGGTTCTGGTGAAATCATTCAAAAGCCAGTGCAGCCTGGCTATCCTGTGCACCCGCACGGAAATGAGGATAGACAAGGTCCAGCAAGAGGAAACGCACCCATTCTGCAAAGCCAGGCTTGGCATGTAGAGTGGAGGAAAGGATCCATCCCATTCATGAGGAAAGAGAGCTCTCTTGTTGTTTATTAAGAAAAACTGAAGTAGGGGTGCCTGGGTGGGATGGTTCAGTCAGTTGAGTGTCTGACTTTGGCTCAGGTCATCATCTCGTGGCTCATGGGTTCCAGCCCTGTGTCAGGCTCTCTGCTGTCAGCTCTCCTCAGATCCTGTCTCCCTTTCTCTCTGCCCCTCCCTGCACTTTCGGCCCTCTCTCTCTCTCAAAAATAAATAAACATTAAAAAAAGAAACACCGAAGTAATCTTGACAACTGTGCTGTATAAGGAAAAAATATGGACCCAATAGATTCAAAGGAAAAATCCAAATGCAGATAAAGACTTATGAGCAGAAATGGATTATTTTAGCACTGTTGATAATTGCTGAAAATATGAAAAGAGGGAATGAATATATAACCATATGTCCCACTGATTATCATATAAATCTTAAAATTATTTTACAAAGAGTTTGTAATGACCTGGGCAAATGCTAGTGGTATAGTTTAGATAAGGACAAAAACTATATTCATAGCATCACTTTGTAAAGAAAAACACATTTATGGGGTGCCTAGGTGGCTTGGTTAGTTGAGTATCCAACTTTGGCTCAGGTCATGATCTCACAGTTCGTGAGTTTGAGCCCTGTTTCGGGCTCTGTGGTGACAGCTTAGAGCCTGGAGCCTGCTTTGGATTCTGGACTCCCTCTCTCTCTGCCCCTCCCCCACTCATGCTCTGTCTCTCTCTCTCTCTCTCTCAAAAATAAATAAAACATTAAAAAATTAGAAAAACACATTTATGAACATAAAAAATCCTGAAAGTACAGTAGGATGTGAAGAGTATTTCTAGATAATGATATGATTGGTGTCTTAGTTTATTCAGGCTGCTATAACAAAATACCATAGACTGGGTGGCCTATAAACAACAAACATTTATTTCTTACTGTTCTGGAGGCTGGGAATTCCAAGATCAAGGCGTTGGTAGGTTGAATGTCAGGTGAGGATGTGCTTCCAAGGTTTATAGACAGCTCTCTTCTCACTGTGTTCTCACATGGAATGGGGTGAGGGAACTCTCTGGGGTCTCTTTTATAAGGGCACTGATCCCATTCATGAGGGCTCCACACTCATAAGCTAATCACGTCCCAAAGGCCCCACCTCCAAATACCATCCCATTGGGGATTAGGTTTCAACATATACATTTTGGGGGGACACATCCAGTTAATGGCAACTGGTGATTTCATATTTTTTTAATACTCTACAACATACGTATAGCACTTCAAAAATAAGAAGGAAATATTTTTAAAAACCTGTGTAACCAATAACAAACACAAAACTTTTGCTCCCGGAGAATTGTATGGGAGGATATTTTTATATCAGAGTGACTGTAGCACTGACCACAGGAATCTCATGACTCTTCTGTGGGAGGTTTAACTATGGTAACTACGATACCCATGGTCTCCTCATCTCCTTTACACCAGCCCTGCTGGCAGTCCTTCTGAGTCCTAGAATCCCCATTAGTTGGGAAGCCCATGAGCCATGGAAGTGTTTAGCAAGATCAATTGGATTTCCTCATGTAGGAATTTAAACTGGAGAACACAGTGGAAAAAGTGTGAAAACACACACAGAGAGCCCAAGATCAAGGGACAGTCAGAGTAACTGTGGTTGAATGTTACACTAATGATGTGACTTCCTGGGGTCCACACCCCTGTGTAGTCCCCTCCCACACTGAGGCTCAGCCAAAGTGACTTAATTTGGCCAACAGGACATCAGTGGACATGACACAATGGATATTTAACAGGCACTCGCACATGAGGACTGGCCCTCTTGGAACCCTGAGACTGCCATGCTGTCAAGAAGCCCGCAATGAAGGACTCCATGGAGAGAGGCATAGCCATGCCAGGTTTTTCTCAGCTGAACCCAGAGAAGACCAGTAAAAGAACTACTCAGCCAACACACTGAATCATGATATTAAAAAAAAAAAAAAAATTGTCAGGGCACCTGGGTGGCTCAGTCGGTTAAGCGTCTGACTTCGGCTCAGGTCATGATCTCGCAGTTCGTGAGTTAGAGCCCCACGTGGGGCTCTGTGCTGACAGCTCAGAGCCTGCTTTAGATTCTGTGTTTCCCTCTCCCACTCATACTCTGTCTCTCTCTCTCTCTCTCAAAAATAAATAAAACATTTAAAAAAATTGCCATTTTCAGCCACTGCCTTGCAAGTGGTTTGTGACCAGCAAGGGGTAACTGGGACAGCCACAGCAGGGAGTCCTGTTACTGAGGCCTCCACCTTGCATCTTTCCATTCCAAGCTCCTTTTTTTCCTGGCTTGCCTGGATCCAGTGGAGTGTCTGTTCTGGGGTTCTTTGAGATTACCATCTTCTATATTTATCTTTATAGTCTTTCAGCAAGCCTGTGTTATTTTAAGGCAGGCGTTATTGTCAAACCCCAGCATTCAATGAGCTGAGCCAAAATGTGAGTATCTTTAAGAAGAGGGATACTGTGGGTCTTGTTTACCATTACCCGCCCCCCCCCCCCCCATAGAACGGTGTCTGTCACATAGCAAGACCTTAAAAGATATTTGTAAGTAAATGAACAAGCAGATCTTGAGGGCTTGTTTAAAATGTAGATTCTAGGGGCGCCTGGGTGGCTCAGTCGGTTAAGCATCCGACTTCGGCTCAGGTCACGATCTCACGGTCCGTGAGTTCGAACCCCGCGTCGGGCTCTGTGCTGAGCGCTCAGAGCCTGGAGCCTGTTTCAGATTCTGTGTCTCCCTCTCTCTCTGACCCTCCCTGTTCATGCTCTGTCTCTCTCTGTCTCAAAAATAAATAAACGTTAAAAAAAAATTTTAAATGTAGATTCTAGGGGCCCCCCCCACCTCTGGAGACTCTGATTTGGTGTGTCTGGGTTGGGTCCAGGAAACTACATTGTTATTAAGCCATGTGAGTGAAGCCAAGGCAGGCGGCCTATGGACACATTTTCACCTTTCGGGCCTCAAGTTATTCTTGCAACTGAAAGAAGCCAATTTATCAATTTTCCAACTGTCTCTGCGTCAGAATCACCTGGGTTGCTTATTCATCATGTTAGCTCCTAGCCCTCCCTCCTGACCTACCAAATCTGAAAATCACTGAAAGTGGAAACTTATAATGTATATTATCAAGAAACTCCTGGGAGAATCTGATGCACCTGGTCTGCAAGTTTAAGGGCATTTGCAACCGCTGACCTAGCAAACACAATTCTCTGAAAGTCATTTGGCCATCAAACATACTTTTCTCATTCCCAAGAACAGAGAACACACCCCTCCTCTGTTAGACAGTCTCACACTAATCTTTAAGGCTTAAAAAAAAAAAAAAAAAAAAAAAGGTTTTCATGATTACTGTGAGAGGTATTTCTTAGGAACTCTTTCTAAGTTTAAATGCCTCATCTGTCAGTCAGACTTTGGTAACACCCGCCTCTCATGTGCTGTGAGGACTACAGTGAGGAAAGGTGCACGACAGCACTTTGAAACTGAACACACGCACATGATTTGTAAGCCTTGGATCATAAACATGTCATGCAGAGGATTAAAGTATTTTTATCTGTTTTTAGACAAACAATCATTCATTATGAGTTACCTTGCTCTTCTAAGGACGGGATCCCGATGTAAAATGTTTCAGGGACAGGAAACCCTGGCTACATTTCTGATTCCTTCACACGGTGTTTAAAGCTGTGTGTAATCTGAGCCCTGCATCACCTTGTTCTCTCCTGACCCCTCTCCTCCACACCCTCCTGCCCCGTGCGTGCCAGCCCTTCCAAATGCTGCATGCTGGCTCACCTTTGTCACAAACCCCGCTCCAACTGGGCACTGTCTCTGGAATGTTCTTTATTATTGTCCATCCCCATCCACCGGGACCTTTCCTGAACCTTTGGTGTCTGTTACTATCTTCCACCCTTTAGGCAGAATTGACCAGCTTCTATCTGAAATCCCCACTGAACATTTGTCAAGATCCTGTATCACTTGGTTACACTTCACCTTCTTCCTCCACCTTGAAGGCAGGAACTTTTCCTTATTCGTCCCTGTGTTTCTGGCCCTGAGCACAGTGCCTGGTACAGAGAAGAGACTGATAAATATTTGTTGATAGCATGAAAGTCAGGGGCTGTCTTTGGTGGGGCCTTAACTTCTAGGGAAAGAGAAAAGTGCTCCCACCTGGCAGTGGCCCCTTATTTCTCTCTGACTCTGATTTCCTGCTGTTGTCCCTCTTCCCTCCATGAAGAGACTTATGAAAACCAAACAACTTGCGACAAGCTGCTTGCCTGATCTTTAGCTGGTGGGGGTATCCAGTAGGTTTAGAAGAGTTCGCCCAAGTGGGTATTATATCTACATGTAATATTTGATACAAATGAGAAATCAAGGTATTAATGAGAAATCTCTTGTGAAGGCCAGTTCTGAATTGTTGGTGCCTACTAGCTACCTCCAGCTGGATGTCCCAGAAGCATTCCAAACCCAAGGACTCCCAAACTAATGAATCAGCTGCAGCCCACATACCTGTTCCTTGTCCATTGACTGTCTGCCCAGTTGCCTGGGTGCCAAGCTCCAAGCCCCCCATCTCTCTTGCCATCTAAGAGAATGACCTGTTCTCTCTGTTCCAGCCCCACAGTATTTCTCACATCCTTCCCAAGCTCTGTTTTCTGCTTTAGGACCTCCTTATCTGTCACCAGTGCTCTTGCAAATAAGCTCCCAATTGGTCTCCCAGCTTCCTCTCACTTTTTTGTTGGAATATGGATAACAAGTTGACCTTGCTAAATATAGATTTGTTTTTTTTTTAATTAAAAAAATTCTCTATTTATTTTTTAGAGAGAGAGAATGAGAGAGAGATACAGAGTGTGAGCAGGGAAGGGGCAGAGAGAAAGGGAGACACAGAATCCAAAGCAGGCCCCAGGCTCTGAGCTGTCAGCACAGAGCCCAATGCAGGATTTGAACTCTCGACCATGAGATCATGACCTAAGCTGAAGTTGGATGCTTAACCGACTGAGCCACCCAGGTGACCCAATAAAGTGTAGATTTGAACAAATTCTTCCTCTGCTTGAATGTTTCTCCAGGGCCTACCTACTGAAAAAGTCTGCATGGTATTTGATGGTAACAAATCTATCTGATTGGACGGCATCTCCTGGGAAGTGAGAACATAAGAAGGAGGCACCAAGAGGCATTCATTCGTTCACCAAATATTGAATAACACCAGCTAAATGCCCTGCTCTGTTCTAGGTTCTGGGGATAGAGTGAAGTCTTTTGATTTTATGGAGCTTATACGTGAAGAGACAAAAAAATGGGGTCACTTTAAGATGACCTCTGATCTGAAAAACAAGGACTGTGGTAGATTGTGTAGATTGCATTGGCTTCAATTCTTCCCTCCTCTCTGCATCCATGCTCTTTGCCATGTAACCTTGAAGTTCCTTACATTAGAAGTAGATGGACTTCTCCCTGCTGGACTTTGGGCTTGGCCATGTGACTTGCTTTAGCCAATGGGATGTTAGCAGATGTTATGCAATTAGAGGCTTGAAATATGTTTGCGTGGTTAAGCTTGTCCTTCTTGTACTTCTGCTTCTGCCATAAAAAGGCTGCCTCGGGTAGACTGCTGGTCCCAGAAGAATGAGCAAAATGGGAAGTAGAACCAAACTGAAGGAAAGGTTGTTGTCTTAAGATGCTGGGTGTTAGAGGTAGTTTGTTATATAGCAGTATTGGAGCAACAGCTCATTGATTCTATCCTCCATGAGATCTTCTTGAAACCCCTGCTTTGGAAGTGCTATTCCCGAGGAACTGGCTGCTACTATAGAGGCCCTCATACTTCCTTAATTCTGTACAAGAAACCTTTCCATGTAAGAAATATTTTAACCTAGTCATTTACATCAGCACCTAAGAAACCCGAGTATGTCTTTTCCTTGCAACGTGAATGAGCCTAAGACACGATCTCCCCTCCTATCACAGGTCCTAGAGGGAAGAGATTACTCTTGTTTGCGAAACTGGCACAGAACCTGGTGTACTGACTGCATGGGTCCTCCACTACTTGTGGAACCAGATGAGACTCTGGCCAAAATTAGTGAATTTGATGAAGCAGTCTTCCCTAGATCCTCTCTTGGAAGATCTTTTTCTATGCAAGAGACTATTGTTAATTCACTTTATCTACCCCCACACCTTCCATCTGCCCCCTCCCTCCCACTATTGGTGAAAGGAAGATACTCTGTCAGGCACTGAGATATACAGGCAAATTAGGCATGGCTGATCTTATGTTTGTAGAGATCACAGATTAATAGAAGAGATAGGCTGTTCCAAGTTGGCGAGGTAAAATCTATCTGGGAAATGAGGACAAGATACTGACGGAGTGGAGACTAATCCAGCTTGGCGGCTCAGAGAAGACTTCAAGGATAAGATGATACTTGAGTTTTGATTGGCAAGGAGGAATTGGCTAGATAGAAAAGGGGGAGAATGTTCTGGGAAGAAGGTGAACAAGTGCATGAACTTAAAATCTATGATGAGTGTGTAAGGGTGTGTGGGGTGAAGAGGGCAAGAGAAGTGGTGTGAAATGAGGTAGAAACTCAAGCTTGGCCAGGTGTGAAGAGGATTGTGTGCTACAGTGAGGAGTCTGGACTAGGTCCTGAGGACACCAGGAAGCACTGAAGATTTTAAGCAGGGGAGTGAAATGTTCAGATCTTGCGTACTTAAAAGGTCTTTCTGGCATTAATGGCTTGGGAAGGAGCAAGGACACTTGTTAGGTCATTGCAGTAATACGGCGGGGGGTGGGGGGGGGCAATTTAGATGACCTGAAGTGTTGCTAGAAACCTAGAGAAGTGAGGGAATAGGAGAGTTAGGAACTTTGAGTGGATAGACCAGGTGCCTTGTGTCTGGTCCCTGGTCCCTGGTCCCTGGAGGGAGGACTGTTGAGACAGCTCCCAAGTTTCTGCTTAAACACAGGTTGGATGATGATATCACTCGTGGAGATTGGTGGGGTGAGGGGGTCTAGGGAAGACTGCCTCATTAAATTCACTTGGAAGGGGGAGAGGAGGATAGAAGATGAGTTCCCTTAGGGTCATGTGGATGTGGGTGGGTCTGGGGAGCCTCTAAGTGCATGTCTCATAGGCAGCTGAACACCCACACTCAGAAGAAATAAGTATTGGAGTGTCACAAGTGTGTGATGGTGGTTGAAACCATGGGTTTGGTTTGTTATATTGCCTGCCCAGAACTGGTGCTTGCAGAGGCACTGAAGAGTCATCTGCACGTGGTAGAAATGACTTTTAAAGCCCTAGAAGAATCTCTACGTGGTATTTGAGAGGTTTTACTAGGATATTCACGTGGGGACCATCCTTTTTCACCTTTGTGCTGCCAGAACTCTCCATAGGGCCCACATGCTTAGTAATGTTGGACGAATGGATGAGTGAAGTCCCCTGGTCCATTGGAAGTTGTAGATGGAGAACCAGCATCACCAGACCCATACCCCTGATTCTGTAGGTTCAAGTTGGGAATTAATGACATTCAGAATTCTCACAATTCCAGACCTTCCAGAGATTCTCAGGTGATTTCTACAATCACCTTGAGGAATTTTCTCATAAAACAGATCCTCAGGCCCCATGTAAAGATATTTTGATTTAGTAGGTCTGAGCTGGAGCCTGGGAATCTGCTTTCAAAACAAGCTCCTGAAGGGTCTCTGATGCTGATGCAATGTGGGCCACATTTGGGGAAAAGCCACTTGTGCTGGATATTCCCCGTATCTCCATCCAGACCTGCTCTTTGTTTTTACTTACTCTAGTCTGTGCCCGATAAGGCTGCCTTCTGTAGCCCGCACCAGCCAGGCTCCTTTGGTCTCTGGCTTCCACTGGGTTCAGTCAATGGAAAGGAAGCAAGAGCAGGAGATGGGTGGGAGAAACGAGGGTGGGCACTGATTTACCAGGCCCCCTGCCCAGCCGTGGTTTGGCAGTGGCTACATCCACAGTTCCTGATGGGTAGCCCTCTCTGCTGGCTAAAGCTTTCCCCAAGTCCTGTATCAGCTCCTTTCCTTTACCCCTGCAGGCCTGGGGTAGTAACGGCCTTCCATCACAGCTAGTCCCTGGGTGCTTTGCTATCTTCATTTCCCCTAACTCTATCCAGATGTCTAAATAATTTGTTTATTACATGCTCTCCAATTACCGCCTTGAGTGTGCCCTCTGCTTCCTGCCAAGACAGGAAAACAAAAACATTGACTGGAAAGGGTCAGGAATTCTGGGCCCAGTTCAGTTCAGTTTAATCCAATTCAGCAAACATTTACTGAGCGAGGTCCTCTGAGCCAGGCTCTGTGCCAGAAGCTGGGGATACAGAAAGTGACCTAGACACTGTACCAACCTGCAGAGGGTTCACAGCCTAACGGGAAGCAGAGCCCCAGAATACAGGGTGATGGTGTGGTAGCTCAGGGTAACATTGGAAGTGCAGGGGAGACATCTATGCTAGGACGGGCAGGCAACAAAGGCTTCCCAGAAAAAGGGGACATGTAGAATTCGGGTGGGCAGGAAAAGAATGAGAGAGGACACTTCAGGCAGAGACAGAATCATGACATGAATGGCTGCCTGGAGGGAGCTTTGTGCCCACTCTGCTGGGAGGTGTGCAACAGGGTTGCCTCAGAGGCTTGAGATGTGGGATGCTCCCCTGGGACAGGTGCTAGTTAGGGTACCCCTGCCTCCAGGTGTTCTCTGTGGACTGGGGACCTCCTATTCTTTCCCAACTGCCATGATTTGGGCTCCTCTCCTTTTTTTTTTTTTTTTTTTTTTTTAAACAATTTAACGTTTTTTTAATTTTTATTTTTGAGACAGGGAGAGACAGAGCATGAACAGGGGAGGGTCAGAGAGAGGGAGACACAGAATCTGAAACAGGCTCCAGGCTCTGACCTGTCAGCACAGAGCCCGACGCGGGGCTCGAGCTCACAGACCACAAGATCATGACCTGAGTCGAAGTCAGCCACTCAACCGACTGAGCCACCCAGGCACCCCATGGGCTCCTCTCCTTCTTAAGCAGCTCTACCTCACAGCCTACCCTCAGAGGGTTGTCTAGGAGAAAAGAGGGAGATTGCACGGAGTAAGGGGTGGGGGGTCCATGAGGTTAAGTCAAAAGAAAAACTCTGGCTATTATATACAACAGACCTCCCGTTTGGGACTCCTGATTCCACAAACTATCTCCATTGACTTTAAAGGAAGGTGAGTCTGGCAAACTCTTATTCAGCCTTCAAAAGCCAACCGAGATTTTACTTTCTGCAGGAAGATGTCCTGGAACTCCCTAACCAATGCTTCTTTTTCTTCATCCTAGTCTTTGGTAATTTGCATGATCACCAGCCTGTCTAGCCCACTTGACTACTAGATCCTCAGGCCTGTGGCTTTGACCTATTTGTCTCTTTCTCTCCAGGGCCCAGCACTGGGCCTAGAGCATAATAGAGCACGAGAAAATATTTGCTGAACAGAAGTAACAGGAATTCTTGCTGCATTAGCACAAGTAGTAATGATAATGGTGATATTATCAGCCCTATTTGAGGAATGAAGAACCGGTGGCCCAGGGTAGTGAAGGGGCTTGCTCATCATGTTGGCACGGCCCATAAATGACAGGACAGAACTAGGACTTGAACCCGAATAAGCCTGTTGATTCCATGGGCTAGAGTATACATGGCCGGGCTCTTCACCTGCACAGGCACAGCATGTGGTGGCTGACCAATGCTACTCAACCAGCAGATTGAAAATAAGAGCCATGTTGATGGAGTGATTGCTCCTGACCAGGAATTGTCAGAACACCTCATTTCCGTCAACTCACTTAACCCTGACAACTCACTTAACCCGGCTTCTGGAGGTATGTGTGTGATCGTTGCCTGATTAGAAAGATTAGGATCCAGAGAGGCGGTTAAGCAATGCATCCAGCTCATACGGGGAAGAGGCAGAGCTTGCATTCAAACTCAGACTTATTCCAGAGCCTGTGCTCTGAACCACTGCACTTTCCCCAGGGAAAGCAACACCAACTGCAGATTTAGGAAGAAAGGGAAAGCACTCGTATAGACTGTATTTGTAAGAGGTTTATAAACAGGATTATGCCTCTACATTACAGCAAAAAAAAAAAAAAAAAAAAAAAAAAGGAAAAAGAAAAAGAATACTGTTTCTAGAAGCATCCTAAATTATACAAATTGAGAGTTTTAGAAAATTTAGAGCATTGCAGAGTAAATTGCGTGGGCCTGGTGGAATGTGCTTGTTCTGCTACTGAGCAGCTGTGTTATCCTGGGCACATCTCTTCCCCTCTCTGGGTTTCATCTATCTCCTCATCTGCCTTAAGCCTTCCCGAAAAGGCTTTCCTTTCAAATTGCCAAGTACTGGGCAGTTTGCATCAAGTGCAGTCTTTTTGCGCCCTCTCCTGTCCAATTGCAATACTGCTGGTGGTGTGGTTTGAAAGGAGAGGCAGCCCCAATCTAAACAAGGGGTGAGCAGCCAAGGGCACTAAAAGTCCATAACAGGAAGCAAGGGCCAGTCCTGTTCCATCCCTTCAAAGACTTAGAAGTCCTGCCCACGCAATTTCAATTGTTTCCCGAAGCCTCCGTACCCACACACGGTGCCACCTGTATTATTTATTACCTGCCTCACGTTGTGTGGTGGTTGTTTGTTGACATGTTGATCTCTTTTTTTTTAATTTTTAAAATGTTTTATTTATTTTTGAGAGAGAAGCAGAGCGTAAGCAGGGGAGGGGCAGAAAGAGAAGGAGACACAGTGTCTGAAGCAGGCTCCAGGCTCTGAGCTGTCAGCACAGAGCCAGACGCAGCGCTCATGAACAGTGAGATTGTGACCCGAGCCGAAGTTGGATGCCCAACCTACTGAGCCACCCAGGTGCCTGACATGTTGGTATTTTTAAGCACAATGCCTGGTGTTACTCGCTTTTATATTCTCTTCCTGCCCCTTTGGGAGAGCATGTGGCACAAAGGCCCTCAGCTCAGTCATACTGAAGGGAAGACAAATGGAGAGAAGAATGAATGAACTGACAAGAGGCAGCCTTCTGCAGAAAGGTTGAGCATGAGTGGGGGAAGTTCTGAGTTTGGAACCAGTGAACCCCAGGACTTTGCCACGCCTTCCTCTCTGCCTGGAACACAATCACTTCCCTTGTGCAGCTTCTTCTGGATCATACCTCTTTCCTTCCAGTAATGATTTCCTTTGGGAACTCTCCTCTGATTCTCACTGATCTGCGTGAGATCTGCTTTCTATTTGTTCCCACGGTATCCCAAGCTTTTCCTACCAAAACACCTACCAAACCATTTCCAACTCTAATTTGCTTGTTTTCCCCACTGGACTTGTGCTCCCATGAAAGCAGGGACTGTGTCTATCTTGTTCATCCTTACATCACTAGTATTTAAAAACGTCCCTGTCTGTGCTCATCCTTGGAGCTTAAATATTGTTTTTTGAGTAAATACTACGTGAAAATAACATGAATGGGCTGAAGAAATCTAAGAAAGAAATGGAAATCCTAGAAGGGACTCAGCGAGTGTCTAATCTCATCCTTCTATTGTACAGATGGGGAAATGGAGGCTCGGAGAGGTCCTACAGGCTGTCAGAGGCAGAGCTGGAGTTAGAGGGTTCTGATTTGGATTGTCTGGGCTTTCTTTGCTGTCTGGTTTATCTAAGGAATAAAGGAGGCTAAGTTCTTAGGACCGGCAGTGTTAACATCACCTGGGATTTGTTGGACTCTCAGGCCCTGCCCAAGATGCACTGAATCAGAATCTTCCCTGTAACAAGATCTTAGGTGTTTTGTAGACACATGAAGTCTGAGAAGTGCCGATTTCAGTGAGCAAGGGGACAGCTAGCCTGGCCTAAACGTCATCCCAGTTTGTGCAGGAAAGCCAGCTTGTGAAATGGAAAAGAAAACCCAGCCAGGGGCGCTTGGGTGGCTCATTCTGTTAAGCGTTGGAATCTTGGCTTCTGCTCAGGTCATGATCTCGTGTTTTGTGGGTCCGAGCCCCCCATCGGGCTCCATGCTGTCAGCGTGGAGCCTGCTTGAGCTTCTCTCTCTCCCCTCTCTCTGCCCCTCCCCAGCACATGGGCATGTGCTTGCTTTCTCTCTCTCTCTCTCTCTTAAAATAAATTTTAAAATTAAAAAAAAAAGACAACGTAGCCAAAATATTGTGGCATTCAGTGTATGCAGTAGATAAACGACCGGAAGTGCACGTACCCTCACCTTCCAAAGTTCCAGACAGTTTGGAAGTCCAGGACTGGCCTGTTGGAGGACAATGGTTCCAGGTCAGGTGAGGTGACTAAAGGGAAACTCCCAGAAGTTCAGCTGACTAACAAGCCTCTGCTGCAGATTTCCAGCCTTTGTAGTTCTCGAATTAAAAAAAAAAATTTCCAAATGCATATTCATTTACGCAAAGAATTCTAACCATGCTGCTTGAAGTGGTGGTGAAAGTCCTCATACCCTGCCAGTGACACTGTCGACTGGTGCAGCCTGTTTGGTAAACACTACAACCATATGTAGCAACAACTATAATATAGTTTATCCCTTTGGACCAAGTAATGCCATTCACAGGAAGTAATCCTGGGAGATAGTTCAACAGAAGTGAAAAGCTATATGCATGAAGATTTTACTACAGCTGAAAGTGGAAAGTATGAAATGAAAAGGGGATAGTTGAGCAAATTATGATATGGTATCTTCCCCAAAACAATTTAAAATTCATTATAGTATAATTAATGTCCCACCTCATCGGCTTGGGGTACACTGCTAATTAAGAGCATGGTCTCTGGGTTTTCGGTTCTGACTCTAGCCCTTCCTGTATGACCTTGGGCAAGTTTACGTAACTGCTCTATGCCTCAGTTTCCTCAACTGTAAAACGGGGATAATAACAATACTTTCTTCATAGGATTGTTGTGAGGAGTAAATGATTAATTAAGTTAACTAAAATGCCTGGAATAGTCTTCTCTGTAGATTTATATTATTATTAGTTTTAACAAATTAAATGGCCTGGTGCTCCCACCCCACCCACCTGACATAAGAATGCTTTTCTTCCCTTCTCAGGGCCTGCTCTCCTTTGATAAGTCCGAGACTCCCAGGGATGTTTCCTCCATCCTCCTTGGAGTCAGTCTGGTTTTCCAGCCTCAAGGAGAGAAAACAAGAGAATTTGCTCAAATGGCTTGTACATTCCATTCTTTATGGCTCTTGTTGATGTCTGATGCTGCCATTGAGACGAGTGATCCAGGGGCCCTCTTGAATTCTCCCTGTCCTAGAATTATGCTCAACCACGGTAACTCAATCCTATATAGGCCTGGGATCCCAGCTCTTTATACACGTACACACACACACACACACACAGCCACTGCCACAACTCATTCTCCATGGTGCCTGAGTCATTGTTGCTGAGGGTGAATGAGATCCCTTCCTTTATCTCCCAAGCCCTTGGTCTATTCACATTTATCTCCCTAGAATATCATTCCACTCAGTGGGTAACTTCAGTTGTTCCAATGGTAATAACAGCTACCATTAATTGAAAGCCAAGTGTTCTGCTATTGTGTCTTCACAAACATCAATCCTCAGAATGAACCTGTGAGGCAGGTACTGTTATTCTTACTTCCCAGCTGGAGTCTATGAGGTTCAAGTATGTTAAGGGGTTTGCTGGAGATCCACAGCTTGCATGTAAAACAATCTTAAATTTTAACCCAGTTTTGTCTAACTTCAAAACCCACACTCAGAACTGCTACCCTACACGGCCTCTCTAGGAAGGGATATAAACGAGAAGTTCTAATAAATGGTAAATAAAGAAGTACAATCATAATGAATAGAATTGTGTAAAAATGTCTGCATGTCAAGAGTATTTGCTGTGCAAGACAGGGTTGTGTATGTTTTTTCTCCTCTTAAATGATTTCCTCTAGTGACAGTTATACGGTTTTTACAGTTAAAAGAAGCTGTCCTCCACCTGCAAAGATGACTGCCTTTAGCCTCATAGTTCTTAGCCTTGGTTGCACATGAGAATCCCCTCGAGGGTCTATTTGAAAAGATACACAGTGTCTGGAGTCCATTGCAGATGAAGCATGTCAGACTCTCTGGGGGCTGAGTCCAAGCAGCAGTATTCTAAGAGCTGATTTTAGTGTGCAAGCAGGATTCAGGAACAACTTTATGGAGAAGCTTCACCTCCCACTGTTCTTCTTCTGGAGAATCTAGCTTCCTTGTGTCCTGTAACTCCATGCTACTTGATGCAAGCTTTTCTTTCTTTGCCCAGGAAGGGGCTAGTAATATGACTTATTTCCCAATCTTCTGTTCAGAGAGGCACTGAGAAGACTTTTTGGCTGATAGAAATATTCTACATCTTGATTGTGGTTATATGACTGTATACATTTGCCAAAACTCACTGAAAAAAGGTGAATTTTGGGGCGCCTGGGTGGCTCGGTCGGTTAAGCGTCTGACTTCGGCTCAGGTCATGATCTCACAGTCCGTGAGTTCGAGCCCCGCATCGGGCTCTGTGCTGACAGCTCAGAGCCTGGAGCCTGTTTCAGATTCTGTGTCTCCCTCTCTCTCTGCTCCTCCCCTGTTCATGCTCTGTCTCTCTCTGTCTCAAAAATAAATAAACGTTAAAAAAAAAAAAAAAAAAAAGGTGAATTTTATTTTATGTAAACTATAGTTTATTAAGCCATTAAAATTTTTTTAATGCGTATTTATTTTTGAGAGAGAGAGAGAGAGAGAGAGAGAGAGAGAGAGAGACATAGTGTGAGTGGGGGGGGGGGGCAGAAAGAGAGAGAGACACAGAATCCGAAGCAGGCTCCAGGCTCCTAGCTGTCAGCACAGAGCCTGATGTGGGGCTCGAACCCATGAACCATGAGATCATGACCTGAGCCGAAGTCAGATGGTAAACCAATTGAGCCACCCAGGTGCCCCTTTATTAAGCCATTTTTTAAAAAAGTATGAATTTTGGAAAGAAAGAAATAAAACATTCACAGATTGTATGTTTAAATATAAGGAAATCTAATATAATCTATAAGGATTAAATAAGTAAATTGGCAAGGGAGCTGAATACAAGGACAATTACAAAACACATTGGTACTTCTATTTACTAGCAACACAACTAGGAAATAAAAAGTTTTAAAAATAATTTATAATAACAAAACACAAATGAATGAATCTAATGAAAGATTTTGAATACCAGTACACTGCCAACCGTAAAACATTCCTGAGAGAAATTAAAGAAGAATGAAATAAATTGAGGGATAAACCATGTTCATGAATTGGAAGACACAATATGGACAAGATATTAATTTCCCTTAAATGGACCTACAGACTTAACGCAAACTCAATAAATGTCAGGAAATTTTTTTAAAGTGGCTATTAGCAAGTTTGTTGTAGAATTTATATGGAAGGACCTAGAACAGCCAAGGCAATATTGAAGAATAACAAAGCTGAGGACTCCACTACCAGCTGTAAGATTGTTATAAAGCTACGGAAATGAAGACAGTGTGATACATAGATAAACAAATAGGCCAATGAAATAAAACAGAGTCCAGTAACACTCCCATCCATACATGGTCACTTGATTTATGCCAGATGTTTTACAGGAAGCCAATGGAGAAAGCATCAACTTTTCAGTAAAGAGAAAAAGAAGAAACTGGATTCTTCACACCATGCACAAACATTAATGATGGACCACAGATATAAATATGAAAGATAATAAAACTTCTAAAAGGAAACATTGCAAAATATCTTCATGGTCTTGGGGTATGCAAAGATTATTAAAATAGGATACAGAAAGTATAAACCATAAGAGAAAAGTTTGATAAATTGGATGTTATTATTATGAATGACTTCTATTCATCAAAAGCACAATTAACAGAGAAGGCAAACCACAGACTAGTAGAGAATATTAGCAATACATATATATCTGACAAAAGGCTCATACCCAGCATATATAAAGAGCTTTTACAAATCAATAAGAAAAAGCCATACAATCTAATTTTAAAAATAGACTGCAATGATTGTTGCCCAAAAGAGGATATCTGAATGTCAATTGCTTATGAATAGATGCTCAATATCAGTATTCATTTGGCTAATGCAAATTAAAACTTCATGATCCTCTGAAGGGGTATATAGGAACTCTGTAACTATAACTGCTCAGGAAAAAGTCTATTAATCAAAAAAAATTATTAACAAGGAAAAACAATAACAGCGAACTCATAGAAAAAAGATCAGACCTGTTACCAGAGGTGGAAGGTGGGGGGAGGGAGAACTGGAAGAAGGGGGTCAAAAGATACAAATTTTGGTAATAAAATAAATAAATACTAGGGATGTAATAGACAACATGAGGACTGTAGCAGATACTGCTGTAGGATGTATAGGAAAGATGTTAAGAGACGAGATCCTAAGTGTTCTCGTCACAAGGAGAAACATTTTCTGTCCTTTTTTTCTTTCCTTCCTTTTTTTCAAAAACTGAATCTGTCAATTATTTCTCAGTAAAACTGGGAAAGAGCCCCCCTCATGATGGTCTATCCTCCCCCCATCACTTGATGTAATTAAAAGTATTAATCAACCTAGCATTAACAAGGATGTAGAGCAACTGGAATTCTCGTTGTTATAAGCATTTTGGAAAGCTGACGGTATTTACTAACATTGAATGTAAGTAGATCTTATATCCAAACATGCCACTTTGTGAATACCAAAGACCAGCACACTCCTATGTTCATCAAAGGACATGTATGTGAAGATTCTTCGCAAACTGAAAACAACTCAAATATCCAGTAACTGTAGAATAAAAAATAACTTGTGATGTATTTATGCAATGGAAAACTATCAATGAAAAAGAACAAACTACTGCCACACACAATAAGGGGGATGAATCTCATAGACATAAAGTCGAATTAAAGAAGCCGGATGCAAGTGAGGACGTGCACTTGATCTCTGATTCCATTTGTATGAGGTTCAAAAGAAGGCAAAACAAATCTACGGTGATGAAGGGCAGAATGGTGATTGTCTCTGGCAACAGGGAGCCTTCTGGAAGGCTGGATGTTTATTTTCACTATATATACATATGTATGTATATATATATTTTTTTATATATGTATTTATATATAATATATATATTATATATAAATAAAAAAATATATAATATATATAAATAAAAATAATATATATTATATAAATAAATATAAATAAATTTATATATAAATTTATATATATATAAATACATATATATATAAAAATATAGGTGTATGTGTATAACAGACTCTTCTTCCCTTCCTTCTTTATCTTCTCCCTTCATCCTTGTGTGTCTCTAGAATCTGACAATTTATTAATTATACATATTTTAGTGTCTGTTTGATTAATTCTACTTCCTTGTGTATTAATACTCTTTCTTGACATTGTTGCTCTTCTCCCAGTGTTGGCTTTCCTCAAATGTTCTTGGCTGCCTACTCTTCTTTGACGTTAGAAGTCCCTGGTAGGCTAATGGTTCAAGTTGCTTCCCATCACCGTGGGGGGGGATGGATTATGCGCTCATGGTTGTCCTCCAGTGCGGAGGTTCTTGGACCCACCCCTTGAGTTTTCTATGAATTTGGGGCTTCAGAATCTGCACTCAGTGCTTCCACCTGGGAGAGATGCTGCTGTCTGTCACTCATTACAGTGAAGGAGGAGGAAGTGCTGACAGGTCTAACTGCTTCTCAAAGTGGTTCTCAAATCTCCGTCTCTTAACCAGCAGTATTAGCATCACCTGGGAACTTACTGGAATTGCAAATTGTCAGGTCTCACCCCAGACAAACTCGGGGGACGAGGTGCAGCAATCTATACTTGGACCCATGCTCCTGGTGACAGTGATGCCCTGTTGAGTTTGAGGACTGCTGTCTTGCAGAGAACCCCAGTTCATTTCCTGGACGATCCCTCTCTTCCTTCACCTTCACTGTTTCCACTGCAGGACGCTTGCAAGCATTTCAAGCTAAGATTTCTTCCTTCCTCTTTCTCAGTCCAATCCCAACTGCTTTCTCTCATTCAGAAATTCCTGATAGTTTCTGGTGGGTTATAGCCCCCATTCTTGATTTCCTGTGTTCTAATAGATTTTTATTTTTAATCGTGGTAAAATTTATATGACATAAAAGTTAATATTTTAACTATTTTTTTTTAGTTTTTTAAATGTTTGTGTATTTTTTAGAGAGAGCGTGAGTGGGGGAGGGGCAGAGAGAGAGGGAGACACAGAATCCAAAGCAGGCACCAGGCTCTGAGCTGTCAACACAGAGCCCGATGCAGGGTTTGAATCCACACACCTTGAGGTCGTGACCTGAGCCAAAGTTGGGTGCTCAACCGGCTTGAGTTACCCAGGGTCTCCACTATCTTAACTATTTTTTTTTTTATTTTTAAAAATGTTTATTTTTGAGAGAGAGAGAGAGAGAGAGAGAGACAAATTGCGAATGGGGGAGGGGCAGAGAGAGAGGGGGAGACACAGAATCTGATGCAGGCTCCAGGCTCTGAGCTGTCATCACAGAGCCCGACCCACCGCTTGAACTCACCGACTGTAGATCATTACCTGAGCCTAAGTCAGACGCTTAACCGACTGAGCCACCCAGGTGCCCCTATCTTAACTATTTTTAAGTGTAGAGTTGAGTAGTGTTGAGTGCATTCACATTGTTGGGCAACCCTCACCACCGTCCATCCCTAGAACTTTTTGTCTTGCAAAACTGAAACTTAACACCCTTTAAACAACAACTCCCCTTCTAATGAATTCTTTAAACATTTTTTCCCCCTGTCATTGAATAGAATTTTGGGTGGAATTTGAGTCAGTAGATGCATGTCCCTTGAATGCCATCTTGTGTGTGTGTGTGTGTGTGTGTGTGTGTGTGTGTGTGTGTGTGTGGTTAAATATACATTACATAAAACTTACTATTTTAACCATTTTTAGGTGTATAGTTCAGTGGCATGAAACAGATTATGTTGTGCAACCATCACCACCATCCATCTCTAGAACTTTTTCTTCTTCCTAAACTGAAAGCTCGTACCCATTGAACACTAACTCCTGGGGTGCCTGGGTGGCTCAGTTGGTTAAGCTTTGGACTCTTGATCTCAGCTCAGTTCTTGATCTCACAGTTTGTGAGTTTGAGCCCCATGTTAAGCTCTGTGCTGACAGTGTGGAGCCTGTTTGGGATTCTCTCTCTCTCTCTCTCTCTGCCCCTTCCCCACTCACATTGCACATGCACTCGCTCTCTCAAAATAAATAAATAAACTTAAAAAAAAAGACACTAAAAAAAAAAAAAAAACTTAAAAAAAAAACCCTCCCATTCCTTCCTCTCTACCAGCCCCTGGCAACCACCCTTATACTTTCTGTCTCTCTGAATTTTACTACCCTAACCACCTCATAGAAGTGTAATTATACAGTATTTGTCCCTTTTGTAATCATTTTTTAAATGTTTATTTATTTTTGAAAGAGAGAGAGAGAGAGACAAAACGTGAGTGTGGGAGGGGCAGAGAGAGAGGGAGACACAGAATCTGAAGCAGGGTCCAGGCTCTGAGCTGTTAGCACAGAGCCTGATGCAGGGCTCAAACCCATGAACTGTGAGATCCTGACCTGAGTCGAAGTCAGTTGCTTAACAGACTGAGAAACCCAGGTGCCTCTGTATTTGTCTTTTTGGAGATTGGTTTATTTCACTTAGCATAATGTCTTCAAATTTTATGTTGGAATTTCCTTTCAAATTTTATGTTGGAATAGATTGAATAATACTCTGTTGTATGTATATACCACATTTTGTTTTTCCATTCATCCGTCAAGGATGCCTGGGTTTCTTCCACTTTTTGTCTATTGTAAATAATCCTGCTGTGAACATGGGTGCACAAATATCTCTTCATGTCCCTGCTTTTAATTCTTTCGGGTATATAGCCAGATGTGGAATAGCTGGATCATGTAGTAATTCTGTTTTTGATTTTCTGAGCGACCACCATACTGTTTTCCACAGCAGCTGTACCAGTTTACATTACAACTATGCACAAGGGTTCAAATTCCTCCACATCCTTGCCAACACTTGTTATTTTCTTAGTTGTGTTTTGTTTTGTTTTTGATAATAGCCATCCTAACAGATATGAAGTGGTATCCCATCAAAGTTCTGATTTTCACTTCCCTAATGATTAGTGATGTCGAGCCTTTTTTTCATGTGCTTATTAGTCATTTGTATATCTTCCTGGGAGAAATGTCTATTCTAGGACTTTACCTGAATCTGGTTGTTTGCGTTTTTGTTGTTCTTTATATATTCTGGATATCAGTGCCTTAGCAGATGCAATTTACAAATATTTCCTCTCATTCTATAAGCTAACTTATCGCTCTGTTGATAGTGTCCTTTGATGCATAAAAGTTTTTCATTTTGATGAAGTCCAGTTTGCCTGTTTATTCTTTTGTTGCTTGTGACTTTGGTGTCTTATCCAAGCAAATCAGTGCCAATTCCAATGGCGTTGAGGCATTGTGTTTTCCTCTCCGAATGCCATCTGGATCCAACCTCTAATAGCAATTTCCAGTTGTCTGCTAGTTGAACATAAATATCTAACTTTTTCCTACCTCTACTCTGCCTCTGCCATTAGTATAGATATTTTTAAAAAATATTTATTTATTTTGAGAGAGAGAGAGAGAGAGCACAAATAGAGGAGGGGCAGAGAGAGAGGGAGAGAGAGAATCCCAAGCAGCTTCCGCATTGTCAGCACAGAGCCCAATGTGGGGCTCAACCCCATGACCCATGAGATCACTAACTGAGCTGAAATCAAGAACCAGATGCTTAACCACCTGAGCCATCCAGGCTCCCTTAGCCATCCAGCTATCCAGCAATTTCTCTATCAGTTCAAAGTGTAGATACAGCTGCTCTCTGATGAAAGGCTAAGGCAGGCTGGAGTAAGGTCAGAAATCGGAATGACCTTGATCTTAACCCTGGTCACACTGAAAGGGGCCTGAGAATAGTAGAATGGGCAGAGCTTTGGGAATAAAGGGAACCTTGCTCAAAATCTTGGGTTACAGCCTGCCTCTGCCCCACACCTAGTGGGGTGACCCTGAGCAAGTTCCACCAATTTGAGTGTCAGTTTTTATCTTTTATCTTTAAAATGGGGATAGTATTACCTACCCTGAGGTATACTTGTGAGAATGACAGATAATATAAATGTCTCGCTCTTAGAAGCTGGGAACTCTGATGACTGATTACTTGGTTGTCACCCGGTTCACCCCCCTCTACTTGGCCTCTAGCCTGTGAGCATCTCCGGAGGCCAACCTAACACATCTTCCTCTCCAGATCCCAACACCTGATCCCAAGCCTGGTCATTTTAAGGACCTCAGTAGGCATTTGGTCAGTGAGTGATTTAGAAGGTGAAAAAACATTCCCTTGCAACCTGCCTGAAAGTCACATCATGGTCATGGCAAGCAGGTGTGAAGTCTGAGTCTGAGGCCTCACGTTGAATGCATTGCACCCTGCACCCTGCTGACTTCCTGCATTTTTCCTCTTTGAATACATTACTTTCCACATTCTGGATGCCGCATGATGCCCACCTCTTCTTCTCTCTTCTTTCCTGCTGCTGTTTTTTTTTTTTTTCCAAGTGAAAATGATCCAGCACCAAAGATAGAATTTTGGAAGAGGTTTTGGTGGACGTGAAAGCCAGTCCCAAATGTTCTGATTTCAGCACTGCAAGTCTGGGGTCTGGGAAACTCTCGATCCTAGGGCTTCCTGAGAACAGTTGGTCACTCTAAACAGACAAGGGGAAGCTGACTGGCAGATACACCGACTACAAGATTGAGATCTTTTGAATTCCCTCTAAAGTTTGGTTAGATAGGTTCTGTAGGGTTCTCACAGGTGACATTGAACTTAGTACTTAGATGAGCATGGTGTAGATAAGATTTTCATTCTGTTTTCATTCAAAGTTTTATTCTCTGTACAAAGCAATCCCACTGGCCACTTAAATTATAGCATGTAATATTTCTTAACACAGTCAAGTGGCTGAAATTGAGACTGGGCCAAAAAATGTATTAATTTTGGATCCTACCTCCTTTTCTAAACCTATTTTCAGACTACAATTTGCTCTCATCAAAACCAACCATTCTTTGGTGAGGTATTTGCTCAAAGACAGGTCTTTATGAGTAATCTTTAGAGAAAGAGGAAGCAGGTTAATTTTACGCTAAAATCTGTTGGATGCCAAAGGCGGTAGGATATGCAAAAATAGGAGCTTAAGGTGTTTAAAAAAAGACCCACAACTTTTCTTCCCGGTTACTATTTCTGAGTTCAAATTTAGTGGAAGATCATTGCAATCACTTAGCTGGAACATGATCAGGCAGGGAGTTTACATCCTGGTACATTCATTATGATCTCTCACTGGGCCAGTGGCCTCCACATGCTGTTTCCTGGGGTCCAGACCCTCCATTCTGGTATTAGCCACCCACTCAAGATGTCCAGCTTATTTGTTTTTAATTTTTTTAATTATTATTTTTTTTTGAGAGAGAGAGAGGGGGAGAAAGAGAGAGCAAGAGAGCTTGGGAGGGGCAGAAAGAGAGGGAGGGAGAGAATCCCAAGCAGGCTTCATGCTCTCAGCGCACAGCCTGGTGTGGTGTTCACAGCTACCAACCGTGAGATCATGACCTTAGCCGACACTTAATTGACAGAGCCACCTGGGTGCCCCCTAAATGTCCATTTCACTGGCTATTCCACTTCTCCCAGGGTGAATTCCAAAGGCATCCCAGGCTTGCCAGAGACTATCCTCAGTGGGTCCTATCAGCTTGCTTCCTGGCTCCCTTCCGGCTTCTTCAGAGCCTTCCCCTTATTCACATAATATAAACTTAAATTGAACAATTTTAAACTGAACAATTCATTAGCACTAGTACATTTACAATGTTGTGCAACCATCCCTACTGTCTAGTTTTGGAACATTTTCATCACCTTAAGCAGGTTGCTCCCCATTGTCCTCCCCACCCCCCCACCATCGTTCTGCTTTCTGCCTCCATGGATGGGTCTACTTTGAATATTTCGTATAAATGGAATCATACAATATGTGACCTTTGTGTCTAGCTTCTTTTCTGTAATACAGTATTTTTTAAGTGTTTATTTATTTTGAGAGAGAGAGAGAGAGAGAGAGAGAGAACATACGTGTGTGAGGGGGGAGGGGCAGAGAGCGAGAGGGAGAGAGAGAATCCCAAGCAGGCTCTGCTTGATCCCTTGGAGAGTGACATCATGACCTGAGCTGAAATCAAGAGCTTAACTGACCGAGCCACCTAGGTGCCCCTGTAAGAGGTTCATCTGTGTGGTGGCAGCATTAGAAATCCATGCCTTTTTAGTGGCTGAGTAATATTCCATTGAATGAATATACCACATTCTGTTTATTCATTCATCTGTTGATGGACATTTGGACTGTTTCCATCTTTTGGCTCTTGTAAATAGTGCACCCATATACGTGTATTTGTCTGAGGGCCCGTTTTCAATTCTTCTGGGCATATCCCTGAAAGTGGAATTGCTGGGCCGTATAATAATAATTCTGCATTTAATGTTTTGAGAAACTGCTGTCATAGTATCATTAGAAGATGCCATTAATTGTAACAGGCTGTATACGTATCTGAGGGTAGGGATGATGTCTTATTCTTCTGTGACTTGCAGGTGGGCTGGTATAGGGCTTCCCAGAGAAGGTGCTCAATAAAATGTTTGTGGAATTGGATTGACTCCAGAGGGATGAGACACAGTTTTATCCTTGAGGAAAATGTGGTGTAGGTGGGGAAGCTTTGAATACAAGTAATGAGCTAAGTGGAGGTGGAAGGTGGGTGAGGCACAGAGGAGCTTAAACCAGCTCATTTGGACAAAGGGAGAGAAACACCAGCGTCATAGAACTAGTAATCTGTATGCCTGGCTTCTGTGGCTGCTTTGCCTTTATCTAACTCATTATGCTTCTCTGGGAAGTTAAATTCCCCTATCAAATGAAAAGATTGCATATTTTAGTGATATTCAATTTTTTGGTTTCCTTTAAAGCAGCAGAAACTTTGTTTTTCCTATGAACTCACAGGGGAAAGCCCCGTGGGGCCGGGGTATGCAGCTTGGGGTATGTGTTTGAGGACAGAGAGCTGAGGCGGAGGCCAGAATGCAGGGCACCCTTTATCCCTGCAGCCCCGAGGATCTTGGCAGAACCCCAAGATTCCAAGATTCCAGCACATTCTGAGCCTCCCTCAGTGGCTGTGAGAGACCTCTGTTCTGCAAAGATTAAGAAAGCATGAGTGCACGAAGTACATATTATTTTGTAAAAAATATTTTTTTCAAGCCATAAAGGAGAGCTTAAAGGTTGAGGTAACCACAGAAGCAAGAAAAGAACAAAAGTTCTTTCTTTATGAAAAATTATAGCGAGTAGTATACTTGGTTAAAAAGGGAGTGCCCCATCTCCTTCTCACCTCCTCATCCTTAAAAAGAAAAGATATTGTGGGTTGACTTCATGACAGAATTGTCAAATGTTTTTGCTTTCCTAACCAAACGGATTCCTGCACCATGAGAGCATTTCCTCTGAAAAACGTCCCGTTCTGAACCCATGCCGAACATGTCAATGGGCAGGCTTAGTCTTGTCCTTACTCTCTGGGTTTCCTTTTCTCTCTGTCTCTCTCTCTTTCCCGGGGAAATGTTTTGAAAGTGTAACATTTACACTGTACCCTCATGTTGTCTTTTCTCTCTAGTTCTTTGCTTTTGACTTAGCCTGCAAAATTGGGGGTTAGCCGAGTCCCCCAGCCATTTCCTGACACGCCTGTTGCGTTGACAGGCCGTAACCTGTCCCTCAGCAATGGTCACTGCTGACGCTTGCCTTGCTTTGGTCTTACCGGGTTCTTTCTTTCTGTGAAGCTCATTTGTAGGCCACGCTTCTGCAAATATACTGCCTGAACCTCAAAATCTCTTCTCTTTGTTCAGTCTGAGGCACAGAAGTTATTCAGGCACTGAGGCTGAAGATGGTTTACACAGATGTCTGAATTTGCCGGAAAACATGTTGCTCTTAAGGTGAACATTAAGTGAACATTCCTACTTGCTGTCATAGAAACATAGTTTAAGCAGTGTGACCACAAACATTATTCACATTCTACTATTAACCCTCTCGTTCATATATGTGTGTGTGTTTGTATGTTTGTGTGTGTGTGTGTGTGTGTATATATATATATATGTATATATATATATAGGGAAGGGACACACATATATATGTATATATATGTGTGTGTGTGTGTGTGTGTGTGTGTGTGTGTATTTGGTGGGGAAGGGAGGCTCTTCTTGAAATTCTAGAACTTTTCAAACTGTGTTTCTAAACAATGAGCACCCCTCTGGTGGCATAGTGCTATTATAAAAATAGCAAGGATATTCAGCTTTATTATCCCTCCGATTTTTCCTGCTTAACCTTTGCTTTCATCTCAAAATGGGCATGAATATACACACTGCAATATTTCCACCATCCCTTTAAGTGCTTTGTTAATTTTAAGGGAACTTACGGTTTTCCGGAGTCTGTCCGCCTGACAATAATCCCTCTTGCTCCACCATGATGCCGCCCGACTGATGGAGAATTGAATGCTATAATCCTTTAAAGAGCACTTCAAAAGTGATTTTGGAAAAGCTGAAGTCTGTCTTGTAAACCCCAGAACTCGTCTCCGAAATCTCGCCTCGATCGGCTTCCAAAGTATAATGCAGCATGATTATTTTCCTCTGGGGAAAACCTGTGAAACAGGTCTTCGAGCTCCTTTGGATGTGTCAGAGTTTTAATTGATTCTTTACCATGTCGGTCCACCCCATAATAGCAGTGCTACGCACAGGACGTGTTTTACGGGAATAGTCACCCCGAGCTTAATTTGTTGTTGCACGGCAGGCAGACTATTTCACAATGAAAATAAATCTGTTTTGTGCCCTGAGAATTTCTTTCTGGTGAACTGTATTCTCTTATATAGAGAGCAGAATCCTTTATAGCATCCAGTTAGCTCTGCCGCGGCCACAGGGAAGACATAGTCACTGTTCCTTATCAGTTCTAGAAAAGCATTTTGGTTCAGAAGATGGTTACCCCAGAACTCTGATCCTTGCGTTCATTTACTTTCTTCTTGCTTCTGGAATCACAAGACATAGGCGATCCACAGGCCCTTATTAATTAATCTGTGTAAAGCAACCTCCTATACATTATCTCATTTTGTTCTCATGGTCACATTATAAGGAAGGCAGGGCAGGCATCATTATGCCCATTTTACGGAAATGAGTCCTAAAGGAACTTGCGACCTACTCAGGGAGCCACAGATAATAAGCACCGGGCAAGAACTAGAAAGCAGATACTCTTTTTAGTAATTACTCTTTTCCCTGGAGGACAGCCAGCACTGTTCTACCAGGAACTGGCTGCAGCAGAATTTCTTTCCCCAATACAATTTGTTTATTCATTCAGTCAACAAACATTCGCAGTGAGTATGAATTTGGGAGCTCAAAATTCAAGTCTGCTGAACAAAGGTAGCTTTCTTCTTTTATGACTGCAATTAAATTTTCTCCTGGGTCCTCATTCCTTCCGGTGGTAGAAACGGTTCAATTCTAGGCTTTCTCAGCTGGCTCAGGGAACTCCTGTCCCTTTCTTTCCATGATTGTATATAAGTTCAAGCCACTGAAAGTTTTGTGTGTGTGTGTGTGTGTGTGTGTGTGTGTGTGTGTGCGTGAGAGAGAGAGAGAGAGAGAGAGAGAGAGAGAGAGAGAAAGAGAGAGGACACGTATGGCCTTCATGGGTCTTTCCATCCTGACTGCTATTGAAACGTGCAGCCCATCTGGTTTTCAGACATTTGGAAAGTGCTGGCATTCGTTGTCATGTGGTGTTTATGTCTGTTTGTTTAAACTTGATCTTGAGGCATCTGTAGAACCGTTGGCTGTCTCTCTTCCAGCTAGCTTCTGTGTCCTCCTTGTAAGTGCGGGAGGTGTTTTGTGGCTCTCCTGAGCTACTCGGAGGCTCTGGGGGGACGCCATAGGGCTATCTCAAGCCCGCTTGGCCTAGCCTTGTCATATGTCATTTTTATTCTGAAGCTGCTCCCTCCTATCCTGTGCATGGGAGTGGGGAGAGGAGACTGTCTCCCCATCTCCTCAGGTACCACCTAGCGTGAGGCACAGGTCCCTTTGCTTCTAGGATGCACTGAACCAACCTGGGCTGTATGTGATATCCCTAAGCACAAGCATACCCCTCAACCCTGGTCTTAGCGTGTGGGGAAGGAGGGCAGTGCACTGTGCTGGCTGACCGGGAGCATGTGTAAGGTGCCACCTGTATGTTTCTCAAAGACCTAAGCAAACACTCTACAATTCTACAATTTCCTTACTATCCAAGCTGTTTGGTGCTCACAACTTTGGGCAACTCATCTGCACTAAGATCCAAGTGGAAAACCAAAGGAAACATAATGATAAAACAATTATAATTTTGTATCTGTGATCTCATTGGCCTTCTCCACCTCAGCGAAAGCTAGTAGGGTTATCTCCATGTGGCCCCTATAAAACCAGGGTGACTCCGTAGCCTCTTCTAGGCACCGTTGCATGCTAAGAAACACCCATCTGGCATCCTGAAATAATCTGAATTTTTACCTCTGCTTCTCAAAGAAGCCCTGAAAGAGAGTAAGTTCATTACATAAAGCAATTTCCCTCCTTCTTCCGTCTTCTCCTTTATCATCTTCTCTCCCCCTTCCTTCCTATTTATCCTATTATCTATCTATCGATCTATCTATCCATCTATCATCCATCAATCTATTCATCCGTCCACCCATTTATCTATCTATTAATCATCTAGATAGATAGGATCTATCTATTAATCATCTATATCTATCTAGCAGGAGCCATAGTGGGAAGACCATGGGATTTGCAGTTAGATCAGGTGAGTTCAGGTGACTCCACCACTTATGAGTGTGTGGCCTTGGTCAGAACCTCCCTAATTCCAACTTCTTCATTGGTATAGTGGGGATAATAATAGTATATGCCTCATGGAGCTGCTATGAGGCTTAAGTGAGATAATGCTAGTAAAGCACTTTGCACAGTGTCTGGTACATAGTAGGGTCTTAATAAATGGCAGCTATAGTGGGTATGACGATGGTCATAATTACTGTTGTTATATAGGTAACAAGGCAAAGTCATCACACTTGTGAGTCAGGTGCGCTGAAGGCTTGGGGAGATGTTGTCAGCTGCTCAGCCATAGTACACACTCTAAGCCACATCGAAAGCTGCTTTCTATCCTGGAACATGCGTTGAATCAGTGAGATGGATTTGAGTTTGCGGGATCAGGAAATGTGACCGGGAAACGGAGAATGTTGTAGATAACACACTCACATCTCGCTTAGTTAACGTTAGTAGGCAAAGGAAATGAAGAATCCTACATTTTCTAAGATGGTATTTTTCAAAGTTGGAACAGAATCATCTAGTACACTTGTGAAGATGCAGATGCTTGGGCCCCATCCCTGATCTAAGAAATTTGACCTGTGGGCAGGGCCTGGGAAACTGCATTTAGCTGGCTCCCCGGGCAATTCTTCCGTTCACCAAAATTTGTGAAACACTTCTCTAGAAAGAAAAGGAAAAAGGTGGGCGTGGGGATGGGAGGGGGAAACAAAAGGAGAGCAGGAGGCAAAACAGGAGAAGAAAGAGAGGAGAGGGGCTACTATTGTGACTTAGAGTATTAACAGCTTCCCTTTGTAAATCTTCACTGGCCTGCCATTACCCACCATGATAAAATAAAACCTGGATTTCACTTCTTACAGATCCTTCCAAAAGTCCATTTAGTCAACCAAAAGTTTTTGAGCCTGGCTGTGGATGAGAACCCTGGAGAGAAACAGAGGACAGAGACACATCCAATGGTGGAGAAAGACATGTACACACACATCCCGTAATTCAGTATAAAGGCGCTGTGACAGAGATATGCATCAAGCATAAATGGAAGGCTGAAGTAGGGGCACTAAACCCAGATCGGGGAGATCAAGAAATGACTTTTGGGAAGAGAGGTCCCTGGACTGAGTCTTGTAGAGGGTAATCATTCATTACAAAAAGGGGAAAAGAATTAGTAGGGAGAGTGGGAGCCAAAGACTCGCACAGACAACCGGCAGGGTGTGTCCAGATGTGCTGGCTCAGATGGCTGTCCAGAGGAGGTAGTGCAAGGTGGGAACCTATTCTGTTAGAACAGTGGTCAGGAGCCACTGTTCCCATGTACCAGCCACATTGCGAAAGGTCCTGTGGGTTGTGTCAAGGAGCTTGATCAGTGAGGAACTAACTACCCAAGAGTGGAAGCAAAAGATGAATTGGCAAGATTCTCATTTGTGTTTTGTAATGTGATTTTTTTTCCCCAGAATGGATACTTTTATTGATTTTTCTGATTTATACATATGACGCATGCCAGCTGTGAAAATAAAGATAATTCAGAAGGACATAAGGAAGTAAAAGTCACTTGGAATTCCAACACCCAGAGAAACTCTGCAATTAACATATGTGCTTATCCTTCTAGACTTTCCTCTAGGTGTGTGTACCTCCACCAACACACGTACACACAACATATTTTTATTTTTATTTTACTTATTTGTTTGTTTATGAGAGAGAGAGCAGAGATAGAGGGAAAGAGCGAAAATCCCAAGCAAGCTCTGCACCAACAGCACAGAGCCCGATGCGGGGCTCAAACTCACAAACTGTGAGATCATGACCTGAGCTGAAATCAAGAGTTGGGCGCTTAACCGACTGAGCCATCTAGGTGCCACTCAACATATTTTTAAATGAGATCATTTCACACACATTGTGAAATACTGCCTTTTAATCCTTTTATCTTGACAATATTGAGTTGACATCTTTCTCTGTCTGTAAATACTAATATATACCTTAATCATAATTTCTAATAGCTCCATTACTCACTTCTGACCTCTTTTTCCCACTCTCTCCATGTTTCACGGTCCTCTTCCCACTTGGCCTCGCTCTAAGTATCAATTCGGGGTCTCAGCACTCAATTCCAACAGGCGGCTGGAGATGCTCCATTGTGTGACCTTGATCCTGGTAGGGCTTCTGTGATGGTTAATTTTATGTGTCACATAATTTATTTGCTTGGGCCATGGGGTGCCAAGATATTTGGTTAAACATTATCCTTCGTGTGTCTGTGAGGATGTTTTGGGATGAGATTAACATTTGAATCGGTAGACTGTGTGAAACAAATTGCCTTCCCCAAAATGGTGGGTCTCACCTAATCTATTGAAGGTCTGAAATAGAACAAAAAGGAGGAGGAAGGGAGATTTTGCTCTGTCTGCCTGACTGTCTTCAAGCTGGGACATCAGTTTTCTCTTGCCTTTGGGCTGTAACTCAAATTGGAATTTATACCGTTGGTTCTCCAGTTTCTTAGGCCTTCTGACTTGGGCTAGAACTATGCCATTGGCTCTCTCCTTGGTCTCTAGCTTGTCAACTGCAGATCTTGGGATTTTTCAACCTCTATAATAAATCTCTTATAATAAGTTCATATACGTATGTGTATATGCTTTTAAGTATTTATATGTTGTTTTTTTTTAAATTATTTTTAATGTTTGTTTATTTTTAAAAGAGACAGAGCACGAGTGGGGGAAGGGCAGAGAGAGAGAGGGAGACACAAAATCCAAAGCAGGCTCCAGGCTCTGAGCTGTCAGCTGTCAGCTGTCAGCCTGACATTGGCTTCGCACTCACAGACTGTGAGATCATGACCTGAGTCAAAGTTGGATGCTTAACCAACTGAGTCACACAGGAGCCCCTATATGTTCTGTTTCTCTGGAGAACTCTGCATAATGCAACTTCCTGCCTTGTTCCTCTGTGTCTTCCTGGCCCACCATCTCCTCTATCCCCAAATCCCTTGCTTTGTCCCCTCGGTCATAGCAACATGGATCTTAGTAATGTTCTTCCCGTCCTAATGCTCACCTGCTTAATGTTTCTGTGGCTCCCTATGGCCTTCAGGATGAAGTCCCAGTTTTCTTAGGCTGGACCAGGAAGCTTTCTGGTCCACTGTTCCAGTCTCATCCCCCGCCCTTCTCATCATCCATCACCTGCAGCCACTCCTCCTTAGACCTGCCTGTGTTTCCTGCTTCTTGTTTCCCTGCCGTTGCTCACACTGTTCCTGCTGCCTGGAATGCCCTCACCCTTGAAATGTATCTGGTTCACCTGGCTGACTCCAATTCATCCTTTAGAACTCCACTCAGTCATCACATCCTCCAGAATTGTCTGACATTAACTTAGCCTGGATTAGCTATCCACTTCTCTTATTGTTCCGAGAATACTCTGTGTTTCCTTCTGTTGTTTCTTTTGTCAGGTTGTGTTAGCAGGATCTCATGTGTCAGTCTTCCTCATTGGATTATAAGCTCCTTCACTCATGTGACTTTGTATTTCTCGACCCTAAAATGTCATTGACACTGAATATATGTTTGCTGAATGAACAAACCCACATTTTTGTAGAGGGGGCTCTTCAAGAGCCATCCCACTCTTCCCATACCACCTACCCTGGTGTCTCAGATCTCTGCCCTGTGGGTCTATGCCGATTGCTGCTTTCTGCTGCCTAGATGGGCACCTGGACCTTGTACTTAGTTTGGACCTTGGCTTGTGATGCTTACTTCTGCCTCTGCCTTCCCTCTCTTACTGATCTTCTGGTCTGGACTCCTAGGTCTACCCTTGCCAATGAGCCAATAATGCCCCATCATCTGGGTCTGTTTGAACTCCAAGGCCCAGCCCTCTCCATCCAGTCCATCTTATCACCTTAACAAAACAAACAAAAAACCAAAACAAACAAATAAAAAACCCTTCAAAACAAAAAAAACACCTCAGCCATTTCCATATTCCATGTTTAACTTCATAGACATTGAACATTATTATTAATGTTACTCGATTCTAATAACACCTTGACAGAAAATGTCCTTCAGAGCAGAACAACAAAACTGTGCATTCGTGTGGGTATGTGAAGTTTACAAGGTGCATTCACCCGATTGGATTCATTCAGTCCTCCTAACAACCTTGCACAGTGGGTTATTATCCCCATTTTACAGATGGGGAGACTGAGGCTCAATGTATTTAAGTGAGCTGCTTGAGGGCTCACAACCAGGAAGTAACTGAGCATGAACTTTAGTTGAGATCATTGGATTCCAAAGCTTTGAACTCTTTGGAGTTCACCATGGTATTAAAACATTAGATATATCTGATTGTGAGCTTAAAAATATGCCCTCTCCAAATCTATCCTCTATACTACTATTAACATAATTTTTTAAAAACTTAGATTTAGATCAGATTTCTTCCCTGATTATAATTATCTAGTGGACGCTGGTCCCTCATCTAGTTACACGGGGTTCTGTTGGATCTCTGACCTCAGTCTTACCCCACATCGTAGCAATCTCCACCAGGTACCTTGTTCTAAAGGCCAGTGGTGTTCCAGCCTTGGTGCTCTTTGACTTAATCTTTCACTTCCACTGCATCTACACTTTGCCTTGCCAGTACTTCCTTCCTATCTAGCTCAGGTGTCACTTCTACTCTGGACCCATGTTTAACACACCCCATCCTCACTCTCCCTATTACCTGCTTCGGAGAGCCATTGAGTGAGTCACGCATTTTTGTCCCAGCACCTCTAACCATTTGTGGTTTTGTTTTGATTATCTGTCTGCCTCTCCCTGAAGACCTCTATATTCCTTCTGGCTAAAAATGAGGCCCAGGTCCTCCTGTGTTTATAGACACAGCCCTTAGCACAAGCCTGGTGCAGAGCAAAAGTGGAAAGTGGGAAGGCAAAGGTGGGAACACTAGGACGTGTCCTGCTGTGGTCTGTGCAAATCCTGGCAGGGATTTGGGGAAGGAAGCCTTCAGTCCATCAGTCGTGCTGCTGCCTGAGGCATCTTCCACAAAATTGACCACATCAGATCCAGGATACAATCTCGTGGTTTCCTGTAAGCTGAACTCCCAAGCATGGTATGCAAGGCATTCTGTGTCTGTCCCGGTCCACCTCCCTGGCTATCCCAACCTGCCCCTCTCCCACACTTCAGCCACACCCAGCTCCTTGACCTTTCTAAACTCGCTCAGGCGCTCAGGTGGGTTGAGTTGCCCTTCCTCTTGGCATGCAGTGCCTGGCACCTGCAAGGCACCTTCCTCCCCTCCCTGCAGGAACACCCCCAAACAGCCCCCTGGTCCATCACTGCTTCCTTTGTGATTGCTCAAAGACTTCCTCAGATGTCTCACACTGTCTTTTTCTGTTTCTTTTCCTCATCATTGCCATCTGCCCTATTTAGAACAGCAGCCCTCATTTCTCTGTAGCCACTTACCCTGCTTTATTTTTCTTCATAGCTCTTAACACGACCCGACATTTTCTGAGGTTATTCATTTTTTCCATGTTATTGTGTGTCTCCTCCCACTAGAAAGCAATGCATCCAAATTCCCGGTAGATATTTATCTTAGGGATTAAAGAACAGCAACAACAAAATGGCAGTTTCTTGGAATTCTTGGGGATTCTCCAACTCATGTTATTCTTTTTGAAAATCTGAAAAGTAATTTTTCATAACCTTATTTATTTTAAAATGATGAGTGACCATAATAGTAAACAAGGAATCATTTTTCTGTGATAGGGTTATACCCCAAATTTCAGAGATTATCTGTTTAAAAAACCTGACATACTAAAAAATACAAAGCTTGTTAATTATAAATCAATGTGTTGTGATAAGATTATATATTTCAGTAACATACAAAGATGATTTTCATCTGATATTTTATTTTATTTTTTATTAAAAAAATTTTTTTAACGTTTATTTATTTTTGAGACAGGGAGAGACAGAGCATGAACAGGGGAGGGTCAGAGAGAGGGAGACACAGAATCTGAAACAGGCTCCAGGCTCTGCGCTGTCAGCACAGAGCCTGACGCAGGGCTCGAACTCACGGACTGCAAGATCACGACCTGAGCCGAGGTCGGCCGCTTAACCGACTGAGCCACCCAAGCGCCCCTGTTCTGTTTCTTTAAAGAACAAAGATCGGGGCGCCTCAGTGGCTCAGTCAGTTAAGCGTCTGACTTCAGGCTCAAGTCATGATCTCACAGCTCGTGAGTTCGAGCCCCGCGTCGGGCTCTGTGCTGACAGCTCAGAGCCTGGAGCCTGCTTCTGCTTCTGTGTCTCCCTCTCTCTCTGCCCCTAATCCACTCGCATTCTGTCTCTGTCTCTCTCAAAAATAAACATTAAAGAAATTAAAAATAAAATAAAATAAAAGGTTAAAGGAGGACATTAACACAAATTACTTTTTTATTCATCCTATGACGCATATTCCAGAGGTAAAATATTTTTTCGTGTTTCATTGATTTGGTTAAGAGTGAATCCAGAAGTATCTTCAAGTTGGGTACATATTGTTTCATACAAGCTCATTTTCTTAATAAGCTTTGTCTGTCTACTTCTTTCACATCAAATATCACCTCCTCAGAGAAGGCTGTGTAGACTGCATGGTTCAAAATAGCAGTGCCTCACTCCTGGCTTTGCCTTGGTCCCCCTTCTTCCCTGCCAACGAGAGACGGCTAAGTGCTAAGAGAAGAGAAGCAACAATCTGTCAAGTTTTAACCGGGCAGGCCCTCAGAATTCTACAAATTCCGCATGAGTCAACCCTGTGAGAGGGCTGCTGATCCTTCTACAAGTAGCCAGAGCAATAGTAATAAATAGTAACAGTTATAGCAAAAATAAAAGCTATTTTTTAAAGAATATTTGGTTTGGTTCTGTGTGGGTTTTATTTTTTTTTATGTTTATTTATTTATTTTGAGAGAGAGAGAGAGAGAGAGAGAGAGAGAGAATTCCAAGCAGGCTCTGGGCTGTCAGTGAGCCCGCCTGACGCGGAGCTTGATCTCACGAACCCCGAGATCGTGACCTGAGCTGTAATCAAGAGTAGGAAGCTTAACTGACTGAGCTACCCAGGTGCCTCCTGTGTGGGGTTTTTTTTAATTTACTTTTATTTTTTACTTTTTTAATTTAAATAATTAACAGACAGTGTTATCTTCGTTTCAGGTGTACAATAATCGTGCTTCAACAATTCTCTGTATTACTCAGGGCTCATCCTGATAACCGTGCTCTTAATCCCCTTCACCTATCTCACCCATCCCCCCACTCCCCTCCCCTCTGGTGACCATCAGTTTGTTCTCTATAGTTAAGAATCTGTCTCCTGGTTTGTCTCTTTTTTTTTCTTTGTTAATTTGTTTTGTTTCTTAAATTTCACATATGAGTGAAATCATATGATATTTGTGTTTCTCTGATTGACTTGTTTTGCTTAGCTTTGTACTCTCTGGATCCTTCCATGTCGTTGCATATGGCAAAATTTCATTCTTTTTTATGGCTGAATAATATTCCATTATATATATACCACATCTTCATTATCCATTCATCTATCGATGGACACGGGGCTGCTTCCATAATTTGGCTATTGTAAATAATGCTGCAATAAACAGAGGGGTGCATGTATCCTTTCTAATTAGTGTTTTTGTTTTCTTCAGGTAAATACCCAGAAGTAGAATTACTGGATTATATGGTAGTTCTATTTTAAATTTTTTTAGGCACTTCCATACTGTTTTCCACAGTGGCTGCACCAGTTTGCATTCCCACCAACAGTGCACAAGGGTTCCTTTTTCTCCACATCTTTGCCAATGCTTGTTTCTTGTGTCTTTTAGTCATTCTGATAGGTGTGAGGTGGTATCTCATGGTGGTTTTGATTTGCATTTCTCTGATGATGAGTGATGTTGAGTGTCTTTTCATGAGTCTGTTGGCCATCTGTATGTCTTCTTTGGAGAAATGTCTGTTTACATCTTCTGTCCATTTTTAATTGGATTATTTGTGTGTGTGTGTGTGTGTGTGTGTGTGTGTGTTGAGTTGTATAAATTCTTTACATATTTTGGATATTAATTCCTTATTGGATATATCTTTTGCAAATATATTCTCCCAGTGGGTTGTCTTTTAATTTTGTTGATTTTTTTCCTTTGCTGTACAGGCCTTTTCATTTTGATGTACTGCCAATTGTTTATGTTTTGCTTTTGTTTCCCTTGCCTCAGGAGACATATCTAGAAAAATATTGCTATGGCCAATGTCATAGAAATTGCTGCCTGTGCTCTCTTCGAAGACTTTTATGGTTTCACATCTCACATTTAGGTCTTTCATCTATCTTCAGTTTATTTTTGTGTAGGCTATAAGAAAGTGGTCCAGTTTCATTTTTTTTGCATGCAGCTGTCTAGTTTTCCCAACACCACTTGTTGAAGAGATTTTTTTCCTATTGCAAAAACTTTTTTTTTTTTTTCGCTCTTATTATGGACCAGGCACTTGGGCGGCTGAGTCGGTTGAGCGTCTGACATCGGCTCAGGACATGATCTCACAGCCATGAGTTTGAGCCCCATGTCGGGCTCCATGCTGACAGCTCAGAGCCTGGAGCCTGTTTCGGATTCTGGGTCTCCCTCCTCTCTGCCCCTCCCCCGCTTGAGCTCTGTCTCTCTCTCAAAAATAAATAAAACATTGAAAAAATGTTTTAGCTTACTAACTCTATGGGAGTAGGTAGAATTATTGTCTCCCATCTTATCAGTAAGTTTACAGAGATTAAATACCTTGCCCAAGGCCATGCAGCGAGAGCCAGGATTTGAATCCAGAATGCTTGATTCTGCGTTGCATACTTTCCACTATGACATCTTACTGCCTCCGGAACAATTTTATTCTATGCATAATATACAGAGCATACCATGGTGTATGTTTCTAGGAGGAAAGTAGGTATGGACTCACTGCCCCGACCCCATGCTAACTACGTGGCACAGAAGAGGGCTGTGTCTGGTTTTCGGACCTTCTGACTTGAGTCTTCTAAGACAGGGTCCAGAAATAAACCATGAAGGTGGGACAGTCAGGGACCGGGGAACAAGCCCCAAGTGAAAAATGTTATGCACCTGGGGCTGTTCTTGCTGAATTGCTTCTCTTACAGAGCAGAACCCAGGATGTGGCCCAATGGACAAGCCAGACTTAAAACCAATAGCTGCAGGGGCACCTGGGTGGCTCAGTCCGTTGAGCCTCCAACCTCAGCTCAGGTCATGATCTCAGGGTTTGTGAGTTTAACCCCCACATCGGCCTCACTGCTGACAGCGCAGAGTCTGCTTTGGATCCTCTGTGCCCCTCTCTGCCCCTCTCCTGCTCATTTTCTCTCTCTCTCTCTCTCTCTCTCAAAAATAAATAAACTTTAAAAAAAAAACATAAAAAACTCCAATAGCTGCAGCCATACCTGGTGGATGTGCAAAAATGAACAGAGGCTCCACAAACCTGAAAAACAGCCTCCTGAACAATGAGCTGCCTGAGCTGCTTGCCAATATCCACCAACCAGGACGAGGCACTTTTCTGTCCCTTATTAACATAATGGACCTCAGTAGAACCTGAGTGGGAACTGTCCGTGGGAACTTTCTCTACATAAGCGGGGCCTCCCGGTTGTTAGGGAGGCCAACCTAACCACTCTCTGTTGGTGCTGTGTCTCCCTTCAGTAGGCACTGTTGCCCCAGTAAAGCCCTGCCTGTGCCTTTGACCTATGGGTCAGCCTCATTTCTATCCTTGTCAGGTCCAAGAACCCGGCTCTGGTAACAAAAGGAGAGGCTGAGAGCCTGTTGATACTTGCTGGGGGTCGGGGTGGGGAGGGTGGGGTGGATGAGAAAGGATGTGATTGCTTCCCAGCTTTGTTCAGGTCTCTGCTCAGAGGAGAGCCCTTCCCGGATCACCCTGTTTTAAACAGCAGCCCAGTTGCTCTGGTCCTTGTTTGAGTTTTGATCTTAGCACTTATTGCCACCTGACATTTTCTGATACACTGATTTCTTGCCATAAGCCACTATTTCCCCCATAGAGAATAAAAACTCCATGAGCTCAAGGGTATTGCCCAGCATTGTCTCTCCAGGGATGAGAAGAGTGCCTAGCAGAATACAGTTTCAATATATTTGTTGAGTGAATAAATAAATCTGAGTCCCCCATATTCTCATGTGTTGATATCTTATTCTAGTCCTTGCTCATGAACAGATCCAATTTGTATATACTCACAGCAATACCATAGAGTGAATTTTACGTCTTAAATTTTCCATTGGTATTGGGCCATGCCTATTTCTGTTTTGCTGTATTTAAACCTTACTGTCCGTCCTCTTTCCTTTCCCATCTCTGCTCTCCCAAAGGCAATGCCTATTAAAAGTCTATCCCCCCCCCCCCCCCCACCCCGCCCAGGGGCACCTGGGTGGCTCGGTTAAGTATCCAACTTTGGCTCAGGTCATGATCTCATGGTTTGTGAGTTTAAGCCCCCACATGGGGGCTCTCTGCTGTCAGCACAGAGCCTGCTTCAGATCCTCTGTACCCCTCTCTTTCTCCCCTCCCTGGCTTGCACTCTCTGTGTCTCTCAAAAATAAATAAACAGTAAAAAAAAAGGTCTATCCCTCCACATCTTTCTCCTTGGTTAAATAATCATGTACACATACCAAATATGTACATGTTGGTTTTTTCATTGTTTTACAAAATGGATATTTTGTATATCTCTTGCATCTACCTTTGTCACTTAACTATATAATGGAAATTCTTCCAGGTTAAGATATAGAATAACCATTAAAAAAAAATATAATATTTCATGGTATAACTGTTTCAGCACTTTATACTGTATTTCTTACTGATGGGCATTTTGATTGTTTTCCATTTGTTACCATTTCTATCAATCCCACAATTTGTATTCTTACATGTGTATTCTTTCAACTTGGAGCTTCATTTCTATTTGTTACATTCCATAAGGGGGATTTCTAGAGTATGAAGGTGTGGGGTCAGAGTAGATTTGCTAGATTACTTCCCTAAAGAGCTATCGCAATTCACATTCTATCAGCAAAGCCCAAGAATGCTCTTTTCTCTCTCCAACCCTTTGTGGGGACATAAACCTCTCTGGACTTCTCAGCATTCCTGTAAAAAGCTCTAGCTTCCTGAGACAGAGGAATGTGTGTGGTATAAAGGCAGGGAATGTTTGACGTCACTTCTCCTAGGCACATTTTGCTTTACACACACTATGAGAATTACATCTGTAGCCTTTTGTTAATTTCTCTAGTTTAAAGGGGTAATAAAACTTCTCTTGTCTCCCCAAGAGAGACAAATGATTATAGCCTGGACTAGATTTCTGTTAAGCTTCCAAAGTGTCAGGAATACTGGACTGCTCTCTCCCAGGTATTTACATTTCAAAAGGAATGAAGCCCAGACCTTGGTGACATCTTTTGGTTGTAAAAGCTTGAGACACTGGGTTTAGCTGGCCCTTGGAGAGATGTTTTTATGTTCCAAAGGTTAGAGCGAGAATCCAGGACCCTTCCCATCCTTTTTCCAAAAAGCAAAGGTTTTTTTTTCTCCCCCCTTTCTAGAGAGGAGGGGATGGTTGCCTCTCTCCTATGTGCAAATAGAGGAAATCCTTTTTCCCATCCCTTGTCTATGGAGTGAAACCTGCCACTCATGAGAGAATTGCTGTGGCTCTCATAGCATCACCGATGGGTCTAGTGTCAGGAACTGATCCTGAAGTTTACTCTGACCATTCATCTGCTTGCATCAGTAAAGAATGCTTTCCCCCCATCCAAGTGCCTTGTGTTTCTATGGTATTCATACACATAAAGTGCAAAAATTATGCAAGTGGGATAACATTCCAGACCCGTTGCAGTTCTTGACAAAACATCTTGCCAGCACTGGGAATGATCATTGTTTTTAACTTTTTGCCAATCTAATGGGTGAGAATTGGCTTCTCATACTTACTTGCATTTTATTTCACCAGCAGTCAGTGAAATTGAACACATTCCATTTTAGATATTTCACTTATCTTGTGGGTGCATCTCTGTATGAGTGTGAGCATTGCCTTTTCATAAATTCTGCCCATTTTTCAAGGTTTTCATTGAGAATTTTCTTATCAGCTTGTGTGGGCTGTTTTTATGGCAGCAGAACAGACGGACAGTGGCTCACGAGCAAATGTTTTACAAATACTTTTACTTACAGTCAACCTTTCTTCATGGCATTGTCCTCATCCTACTGATCTTCCTTCAAGCCTTTGTCTGCTTTCTATGTGTTATCAGATAGGAAAAGGGTCCTTACTGCCTGCTATTTGCACGTCTAAAGGGTAACCCAAGTCCAGCCTCCTAGATGCGAGAGGGACCAGAGTCACATGGACAGAAGCCCTACCTGAGGGGTTGACGATAGGGAAGGTGTGTCTATTGGAAATGTCCTGTCATACTACGTCTGATATGGAGAAGCAAACCCAGAGGAAGGGACATAGTCAGTTTCTCTGCTGGAGACGATACCCAAGGAAAAGAGACAATCATGGTCGGGGTCACAGCAGCTTGGGGCTTGGAATGTACATACAATACAATACTGGCTTAGGCCGCCAATAACTGGCTTAGGAAGAGCTTTGACATCTTGACTTCTACTTCATCATGGGGCAACTGGCATGGGTCAGAGGTCATGATGGTGACCTCTCCTCACCCCCCCTGGAGTATGGGGTTGAGGGGTGGAGGTCACAGAAAAATAAGCTAAGCAGGACCCGCAGCCAGCAGGAAAAGACTAGTGTCAGGAGGCTGTGTTTGGACCAGAGATGGACAGTTTGCAACATGGAGCTGGCTGCTGAGGCCGAGATAGGGAAAGCAGGGGGTAGCCTCCATGCTGGGTCCTGAGAGTGGGGGATTCACAGGAAAGGAACTGGGTATCCTGGGGGGAGTGTGGCTCTGAGGGTATAGGAGGCCCAGCCTAGATGCTGCTGGGGGTGAGGAAGGGGGACAACAGGCCATGTGCTCAGAACACGCCTTCAGACCAGAGAATGAGGTTGCTTTTCCAGATGTAAGCTCCAAGTGTAGAGAAGCCAAGAGGAATCCAGGGCTTAAGGAAAACCCTAAACCCCCAGAAGCCAGCAAAGGCCTTGTTTCCAAGGACAGTTGGCTATCACATAACAGGCTTGGGGGCCGAGAGCACACTCTGATTCCGGTGAAATATCAGTGATGTCCAAGCTGCCCCTTTGCCTGAGGACCTCGTTCACTGCAGGTTTCCTGCTGGGCAGCCAGTGTGTGTACGGGGAGGCCGGGACATGCATTCTTAGTGCTCAAATCTCATTCTTGTGACTCTGTGATGAGCCTTCATGCTGCACTCCTGGAGACTGAAGAGAGATGGCAGAAAGCAAAGAAACACAGGTCGGGGTCATGCTTCCCTAAAGAAGCATTTGGGGCTACTTTAGTGAATGGACTGGGTAGTGGTGAGGAAAGTGAGGCAAGGCAGTGACTTTGCATCACGCCTGGGTGTCTAAGTGACAGGCATCACACTGCAGGCCGTCCCGGAGGACTTGCACAAGGATGGAGATGTTCCATATTTGCACTCTCTGACATGGTAACCACTAGCCGCATGTGGCTATTGGGCACTTGGAATGTGACTATTATCACCGAGGAAATGGATTTTTAATTTTACTCGATTTTAATTTTAATTTATTAATTTAATTTTTAAATTAAATTTAATTTTTTTTTTTTTTTTTCGAGAGAGCGAGCACGAGTGGTAGAGGGAGAAAGGAGAGAATCCCAAGCAGGCTCCACACGTGGCATGATCTGATTACTGTGACATCATGACCTGAGCCAAAATCAAGAGTCAGATGCTTAACCTACTGAGCCACCCAGGCGCCCCTCCATTAATTTAAATTTAACTGTAAATAGCTACTGTAAAGGCTAGTGTATTCCACATTGGGTAGCCCTGTACTCAACAGAGGTGTCTGGAGTTTGGGCTTCAGAGTAAGGCAGACAATCTTGCCTCCCTCAATTCCTCATTTCCAGTGAACCTAAAGGAAGCTTCCAGCTGTTTTATCAAGGAAAGGGGCAGGGTGGGGACAAGATTTTACAGATCAGTATTTTACATCATGCACATCAACTGCAACCCATTGTCTGCAGGTGACCTTTGCTGTGTCTCTAAGGAGCTTTGTTAGATTGTGTGAGGCCTAGGTGACAAGGTGACACAATGATGGCACTTGTCTCCTGTGATATTGTGAGGTATCATAAATATATATTTGAACTTCATTCTCATTTCTTGCACAGAGCTCCTAAAACTCTAGGAATTTCCTAGGTGCTGAGAGCCAGTGATATGTCTTTTGTTATGTTAATGAGGTGACCTTTGGAAAACATCTAAGGACAGGGGCTGGTTGGCAGCAGAACCAAGAACCATCCTTGTGATCCCATGGTTGGAACTTTCAGTCCCACCCTCTGACCTCAGGGAGGGGAGAGGGACTGGAGGTTGGAGCAGTTGTCAGTGGCCGATGATTTAGTCAGTCTTAAATGAAACCTTTGTCAAAACCCAAAAAGATGGGGTTTGGAGAACTTCCAGCATGGCAAACGGGTGGAAGTTTGGGTGCCTGGAGAGGGCATGGAAGCCCCAAGCCCTTTCTTCACGCCTTGCCCTCTACACCTCATCCGTCTGGCTGTTCTTGAGTTGTATACTTTTGTAATAAATCGGTGATCTAGTAAGTAAAATGAGTTGTGTGAGTTGCTCTAGCAAATTAATCGAACCTGAGGAGGGGGTTGCTGGAACCTCCGATCTACAGCCAGTGGGTGAGAAGCTCAGGCATCTGAAGGGGGGGCGGTCTTGTAGGACTGCATCCTTTATCTGTGGGATCTGATGGTATCTCCAGGTAGATGGTCTCAGAACTGAATTGAACTGACACCTAGTTGCTTCCAGCCTTTCTGTCTCTTCTGTCCAGCAACTCCTTCGAGTTTGGTTGTCCTCAGAAATCACTGCCCTGGCATCACAGCCCTGTTTCCTGCTGCCTCCTCTCATTCATTCCAGACGCACTCTGCCTGGATGCTCAGGCTCCCATGGGGTCCTTGGCTACAGTGCATGCCTCCAGCCTCTCCCTTTGGTTCTCATCCAGCATAAGCTTTCATCCATTTTCTGCCAGGAACATCCTTCTTATCAGGATCCTTTCCCTTTGCTTACAGCTCTCTGCTTCTGAAGCCTTTTCCACTGCCCTAGCTCACATCACCTCTCCTGTGGACTTCCTTAACACCTAGATTTTGAGCCTAAGCCATTCAGGAGGACTAGGATATCTGGTTCTTAATAGGAAAGCACATCATTAGTCTTGCTGTAATAAAATCCTGCTTCTCCACTACCCACTCCCTGCTCCCTTTGGAGGGACACTGGGAACTTGCAGATTGAGAGCCAGCTCTCCTCAGGAAAGAGCTTAAGACTTTTCTCCCATGGATGCTACAAGCACCCCAGAGAAGCCCCCAAGGTTTACAGCAGGGAGCAGGGGAATCAGAGCATAGTCAGGAAAGTTGAGACAAGTGACCCCGGGAGTCCTGCTCTGCCCCACCAGACCCTCAATGTGGCTCTCCAGGGCACTGAACGCAGGTGATTCCATCTGGGTCAAAGCCCAGCCAATTGCCACACCTAGCAAACAGAATCATTACTATCATGCATCAGGATACCAAAGATACGGATGAAAAATGGTGATGTATTTCATCTGAGTGACTAGTTTCCTTTTCTCTCTGGCAGTAACTACCAGGTTAAATTGCTGCTTGAGACCCTTCTTGGACCTGAAGGGTAGGGCCACATTGTCAACACAGAGAAGGACACTTATCTGTGTATCAATAGGAAATCATGTGTCTTGATCACCAAATAACCGTCTGTATACCACAGGGGCTAAGAGAAAAGGTTCTCCACTGCTTTAGAACCAGTGATGACAGAATGGTGACAGGAATAATAATTAGAATAGACCTGGGTTCAAATACCTCCTCTATTATTTACTAGTTGGGCAAGTGACTCAACGTCTCAGAGCCTCAGTTTCCTTTCTGTGTAGTGATAATAATGGTAACTACCTCATACAATGTTGTAGGGATTACGTGAAATTGTGTGTCTCATACTTAGCACACTTTTTTGGACATAGCAGTGCTCAGTAAGGCTTGGTCATTATTGATGTTATTTGAAGATTGATATTATTTGAAGAATAGACTCAATCATAAGATAAACCTATAGTATCAGAATACAGACATTTATATACAGACATGAAATGTGTTTGGGTGGAAAGCTGTGAAGCTTGGACTTTCTTGTGACCACAGAAGGGAAGTGAGCCAAGGACACTGGTGGAATATGACCTGGGGTCTTGGCTAAGGACACATGGTGTGAGTCTCTTTTCTAGCTTCCTGAGTTTTGAGTTACCTCTTTATGCTAATAATATTGTGATGTGCAAAACCCCTAGAGATGAAGTAATCAGCAATAGTAATCTGTGGCTTATGAGCGCCACCTAGAGGAAAGAGGTGAATGGCATTTGAAAAGGTTGGAAGGGGCCAGTTACTGAAGTTACACGGAAGAGTGTGAGGTTCAGATAAAGAGGTGCCTTGGGCTGGAGTTTGAAAACGCCTTGCAAGTGTATCTGCCTGTTATTTCTCTTCCAGGCACAGCCAAGACCTGTGAGAATAAACTTCATCCCCTCATCTGTCCTGCCTGCCCAGGCCACGGTGGGAGAACGCTCTGGACCGGGAGACAGTGGCAGTCGCGGCTCTAGTGACTTCTGTGCGTGGGCTTAGGTTGCCAGAGGCTGTGGCAATCTGTTGCATTCCCCGCCCTTTGCTACTTCTAAAGAGGGCGGAACCTGTCTGCGTAGGTGGGATTGGATGTCAACAATGTTACTACTGTGTCAGTTGGTGTTCTTGCCACCACCACCTTCGCCCTTAGTTATAAAGCTGGTGAAGAGTATTGGTTGCACCAGAAAACTACCATTGAGCACTCAGTTTCTTCTACTTAGACGAAGAAGAACAGAAAAAAGGAGGAAGAAAAGATACTGAGCAATAAGTAACCAAAACGAACATTGCAGTTCATTTAATTCAGGAGCAGAGGCCAGAGAAGGCAATGAAACATGTCCGGGACAACGATCCGCCCCGCAAGATACAGCACACTCCCTCCTACCCCCAAGATGATTTCTGATGGTCTGCGATGTAGACAGCCTGCAGGTACAGTGCACACACTGTCTTGTGTTATCCTTGGGACAATCCCATGATGCAGGGGTCGTTATACCCATTTTACAGTTAAGACGAAGGAGGCTCAAAGACCTTAAGGGTTTGTCGGGTTTGATCCAGCTAGTAAATGGGAGACTGGAATTTGAACTGAGATCTGTTTGGATCTAAAGTTCTCTAATTCAAAATTTGGATGTCACCCCCCAAGTCACTACTTTCCTTCTCAGAATATGGGGGAGTGCCCTGATTCTTTTTTTTTTTTTTTTACACATTTTTCATCTCTGAACCCATTTTATTTCATTACTTTTTTAAAGTTTTATTTATTTATTTTTGAGAGAGAGATAGCAAGCAAGGGAAGGGCAGAGAAAGAAGGAGACAGAGAATTCCAGGCAGACTGCACGCTGGGCGTCTGATGGCTGGCCTTGAACTCACAAACTGAAATCAAGAGTTGGACGCTTAACTGACTGGGCCACCTAGGTGCCTCCCTCCCTCTCTCTCTCTCTGTCTCTCTGTCTCTCTGTCTCTCTGTCTCTCTGTCTCTCTGTCTCTCTAAGTAGGCTACACACCTAATGTGGAGCTTGAACTCACAACTCTAGGATCCAGAGTCACACGCTGTACAGACTGAGCCAGCCAGACACCCCCCAAGTACAAAATTGTAAGTCAAACCCCCCATTTGAGACCTTCACATTTTCACTGAGCTGGCACATCAGCAGCACTGTCTGTATGCACTGTGCTGAAATGCCTGTTGGGATTTAAACTGTCACCAGAACCCCAGCAGACAGACTTCTCTGACCTCACCAGTGATGCCAGAGATTCCGTGGTCCAGCTCAAACTCATCCCTACCATCTGCAAGACCAATGAAACCCCCCCCCCATGGATGTGCTTTTGTAAAAAAAAAAAAAAGAAAAGAAAAGAAATCAGTTTTTTTATTGAGGTATGCTTTATATATGAAGCTGTACCCATTTTAGGTGTATATTTGGTGACTTTTGACATATTTATACCCTTGTGTAATCAGTATCACAGTCAAGATTTACACATTTCCATCATCCTACACTGCCCTTCCTAGTCAATTTTCCATCCATCCCTGGTCCTGGGCTTCCAGTGACTCCCTTTCTGCCATGAGAGATTTGCCTTTTTTATAGCTTCATACAAATATACTCTTATGTTAGGCTCCTGTCACTCAGCATAAGAATGTGGAGATTCATCCATGCCTTTGCATGTATCATAAGTCATTTTTATTATTGCTGAGTAGTTTTCCACCGTATGGATACTTGTGCGTCCATTCTGCTGTGAATACGCATTTGGATTGTTGCCAGTTTTGGATCAGTACCACGAAAGCTGCTGTGAACATTTGCATGCTAGCGTTTGTGTAGACATATGTTTTAACTTCCCCTAGGGAACTTCCTTATGAGTAGAATTGCAGAATCTGTGGTATGTGTGTCCTTAACTTTATAAAACTGTTTCATCAAATGCTTTTCCTGCATCTACTGAGCAAATTGTATGGGCTTTCTCCTTTGATCTGCTAACACTTGGTTTTCCTTTTAATACGTTTCCTGTTTTTCTTTGCTAAAATTTTACTATGGATTTTTGTGTTTGTATTACGAAGGATATTGGTCTCAGTTTGTCGTTTCTTGCAAAGTGTTTGCCTGGTTTAGGGCACAAGGTAATGCTGGTCTCATAAAGTGAGTTGGGAAGTGCTCTGTTTTCCTTGATTCCCTGGAAGAGTTTTTGTAGAATTGATGTTATCTCTTCCTTAAATGCTTGATGGAATTTATCAGTGAAGATATCTGGGTCTGAAGGTTTCTTTGTCAGAAGTTTTTAATTACAAGTTTATTTTCTTTAACAGATATTGGGATACTCAGATTTCCTAATTTTTTCTCCAGTGAGTTTTGTTAATTTGTATCTTTCAAGATATTTGTCTACTTCATCTAAGTCATTGAATTTATGGGCAAAAGTCTTTTGTAGTATTTTCTTATTGCCGCTTTAATGACTATGAACAGTGTCCCTCTTTCTCTTCTTTTCTTAAAATTGAGATTTAACTGACATTATATTAGTTTCAGGTGTACAACATAATGATTTGATATTTGTGTATATTGTGAAATAATCACCACAGTGAGTCTGGTTACCATCTGTCATAATACATAGTTACAGTTTTTTTTTTTTTTTTTGTGATGAGGACTTTTAAGATTTACTCAGCAACTCTCGAATGTGCAATATGGTATTAAGTATAGTCACCATGCTGTACATCATTACACCCCCCTCTTTCATTTATGATATTGGTAATTGTGTTTTCTCTCCTTTGAACTTGGCAGTTTGGCTAAGGATTTGTCAGTTTCATTGATTTTCTTCATGGAATTTGCTTTTAGTTTAATTGATTTTTTTTTTTTGTTTCATCAAATTCTATTTCATTGATTTCTGCTCTTATTTTTTAAAAATTTTTTTCTTAATGTTTATTTATTATTGAGAGATAGAGAGAGACAGAGCATGAGCATGGGAGGGGCAGAGAGAGGAGGAGACACAGAATCTAAAACAGTCTCCAGGCTCTGAGCTGTCAGCACGGAGCCCGACGCGGGGCTCGAACTCACAAACCGCGAGATCATGACCTGAGCCCGAAGTCGGAGGCTTAACTGACTGAGCCACCCAGGCGCCCCTGCTGTTATTTTTATTTCCTTACTTCTACCTACTTTTCTTTTCATTTGCTTTCCCATTTTTTTTGGAGAAAGACATTTTTAATATTTGAGTGGGGGAGGGGCAGAGAGAGAGGGAAACACAGAATCTCAAGTAGGCTCCAGGCTCAGAGCTGTCAGCAATGTGAGCCTGACATGGGGCTAGAACTCGTGAACTGAGAGATTGTGATCTGAGCTGAAGTCAGGTGCTTAACCATGCGCCCTTTTTCTTTCCTTTTTCTATGTTAAGATGGAAGTTTAGATCGTTAATTTTAGACATTTATTGTTCTTATTTTGTTGTTAACTTTTCAAATTTACAGAAATGTATATTTTGGAAAAAGCAAGAATTTCCAATAATTCAATCCCCTTGAGGTAATTGCCTTTTAACCAACACTGTGCCCACCGAAGACTAACCAAAGGATTTGACATGTGACACTTTACACACCTTTGAATGTATGTCCTTTTCCTCATGGCATCCCTTCAGACTGGAATGCTCTGCCCAATGTTCTCCACCTGGTAAATTTCTGCTTACTAAGATCCATTCAGATGCAACCTCCTCCTTCAACCTTCCTTCTGTTCTTCCAGTCAGAGTTAGTTGTTCTCATCTTTGTGTACCATTGCATTTTATACATGATTCTACTATAACGTTCATTGGATGGGAAGGGCAAAATTTAATATGATGCATCTTTTTTAGTGTGTGTTTATTTTTGAGAGAGAGAGAGAAACAGAGTGGGAGCAGGGGAGGGGCAGAGAGAGAGAGAGGGAGACAGAGAATCTGAAGCAGGCTCCAGGCTCTGAGCTGTCAGCACAGAACCCCCCCCCCCCCCCCCCCCCCCCGGCGCTTAACTGACTAAGCCATCCAGGTGCCCCTTAATATGATGTATCTGTTTCCAAAGTCCATACTCTTGTGTGCTGTGCTTCTTCCTTGGAACTTTTGGAACTTTTCTATTGGAATTTAGAGCAGTGATCTATGATTCTTGATTTGCCATACTTTTTTTTTTTTTTTAATTTGAGATATAATTCGCAAACCATAAAATTTACTTTAAGGTACACAATTAATTCTAATCGTTACAAGTTTTTAATCACAAATTTCTTTATGGAAAAATATATTTATCTTGCTATTTCCAGTTCCTGTACAGTATTTAACATTTGACAGTAAGACACTCAATGAATGTTTCCTGAATAAAAAAATAATCGTTTACTATATGCTCTAAGCCAGTACTTCTCAAACTTAATGTGTGTAAAAATCATCCGGGGAGAATGTTAATATGGAAATTCTAAAGGGGGGGGTGGAATTTGGAATCCAATATCTACATTAACAGCAAACTCTCAATTGATACCCATGCTGCTGATCTGAGGACCCTTTGAATTGCCAGGCTCAAAGCTACCTACTCTCTAGAATAAAGGTAGTTCCCCTAAACTCTCACAAGGGGGCGCAATGGGCAAATATTTCTACTGCTATTTATAACAATATATTAAACGAATTCATGCGACATGCTTTCAGCAGCTGTTTTGCTAATTATTATTTATTTCATGGAACAAGCACAGTGCATATGTGAGTATACTAAAAATAGATTTTTCCTTCAAGCCATATCGTTTAAAGAATTTGCCAAGATTGCGCTCATGGAACTTGGAACCATTCAATATGTCTGTTATTGGAAGTGTCCTATAAAATAGTACTAAAAAAATTATTAGATATGAAAGATCTGAAAGATGTGAAAATAATAATTGTAATAATACAAGTAATAATAATAGTAGCAGTCATTTATTACACGTTGTCGTATGGTACTATCTTATGTAGTTTCGTTTAATCCTTACAGCCAGCCCATGAAATAGGTAATAATGCCATCATTTTACAGGAAAGGAAACTGATGCTTAGAGAAATTAAATAAAATGCCCAAGTTCTGGTGGTCATATTGGAAGGGCAGAACTTGAATATACTCCCTCTTTTTCCAAAGTCCATGGTCTTGTGTGCTGTGCTGCTTCCAGGGAATTTTCTATTGGGATTTAGAGCAGTGATCCATGATCCCTGATTTGCCCTCCTCTTTTTAAAAATTGAGTTTTGATTCATATGCCATAAAACACGCCCTTCTAAAACGCACAGTTCACTGGGTTTTAGTATAAACACAAGGTGTACAACCATTGTCACTAATTCCAGATTTTTTTGTTACCCCAAAGAGAAATCCATACTCATTAGCTGTCACTCCTCACTTCCCCCTGCCCTCCAGCCCCTGAAAGCCATGAATTTACTTTCCATCCCTATGGATTTGCCTATTCTAGGCATTTCATATAAATGCATAACATTACGTGGCCTTTGTGTCAGGCTTCTTTCACTGAGCATCATGTTTTCAAGATTCATCCATGTTGCAGCATATATCAGTCCTTCATTCCTTTTTATGTCTGAACAATATTCTGTTGTATGGATATGCCACATTTTGTCTATCCATTCATCAGTCAATGGACATTTGGGTTATTTCCAAATTTTAGCAGTTATGAATAATGCTGCTGTGAGCATTTATGTGTAAGTTTTTTGTGTGAACATATGTTTTCAGTTCTCTTGGGTATGCATATAGCTAGGAGTGGAATTGCTGGGTCATATGTGAACTCTCTATTGAGCTTTTTGACGAACTGCCAGACTGTTTTCCACAATAATGGCACCCTCTTACATTCCCACCTGCATTTTTCTCCATATACTTGCCATAGTTTGTTATTGATTTCCTGAATTCTTGCGATCCTAAATTAATTGAAGGGGAAATCACCAGATTCTCAAACATGATTTCAAATAAGATGCCCTTTAATTTTCTAAAGAAATGAGTGGGCTTCTGTATGCTGCTGTGAAAAGAACACCAGACTGGGCTTTTCTGTCATTACCTATCATTCTCTATTATTAACTGTGTGACCCTGTGGTATGATCCAGTCCTTCAGATTCTCAGCTGGAGATTTGAGATAATAAGTCCTGATGTGGACCCTCTCCTATCCTCCCCAGTCAGTCAATCAGTCAATCAGTCCTGACTCACTTCCCTAGTGGTCCTGGCGTGAAGCTAAAACCAAATAGCTATGTCATGAGGAAGAACTTTCACAGATGAAACAGTTGCCACTGAGTTAATGAAGCTGAAGGACGAGCACCCTCTCTTACATGGGCCCTGGGTTCTGTCCACTCTGTAACCCTTCTCCTGTAGTGGAGTGGCACTGGAGTGGCCAAGGGCATGTTGAGTCAGAGCTAAAGTTTAGTTGAGCTGCATTCTAAATGACTTGTTTCTAATGAGATGAGTTCCAGATATCAAGAAGGTCATGGCAGTATCTTCACTTATTCAACTACAAACTGTACTGTATCTAGTACCTGTACTAAATGCTGGGGTGCAAGCCACCAACTTCAACACGACCCTATTGGAAGACAATATTAAGTCGTGGAAGACAGTACATCTTTAATTATTTGTCTATTCTACAAACAAGTTTAATTGGAATCTAAAAACAGCAAGGGATGAAAGCCCGGTTCATTAGGGACCCACTAACTGTAAAGGGCAGATAAAAACCTTTTAATTTTGTATAAGGTCATTAGAAATTTTAAAACAGCTCTGACAGAGCTGACTTAAAATATGTAAAGACACAGAAGAACCAACATAACTAATAAGCCTGAAGAAATAGGTACATACCACATTTCGTCTCCAACACATAGAATATGTATATGTTGATCATACGTTGTATGTTTATTAAAATTGGCCATGTTCTAGGCCATAGAAAAAGGTCTAATTTATTCCAAAGAGTCAATATCATGCAAACTATGTTCTGTGATCATGTAACAAAATTAAAAATTGCTAATAATAAAAGTTAAACATTTTCCATTTCCTGGAAACCAACAAACAATAAACAACCAAAACCAAAGAGAGGCCCCAAATCTTTGGGTTAAAGGAATCAATATATGTCAAAATTCATGAGGCACAGCCAAAGCAGCATTTAGAGGGAAACTTATAGTTTTAAATACACATATCAGGAAACGGGAACATTTGAAGGCAAATAAACAAAGCACTGGGTTACAATAGTTTGAAGAAGATAATAGAGCAAACTCTACAAGTGGGGGATATAGAAATTATAGTGTAATTCACACTGTGACTTATTCATACACAGGATGGCGAGGGAACCCACTGGAGAGGCAGCTGACCTGGAGAGATGACATGTAAGCTGAGTTTGATGGATTATGAGGAATTAGATAAGGAAATTGCGGGAAAACAGAGAGCACGTGCACTGAGGTGAGAAAGTGAGTTGGTTGTGCCCAGCTGCAGTGAGGGACTCCTGTGAAGAATTGGCCAGAGAGAAGTCGGGGTCATGTCAGACCATGAAAACTTTGTTGTGAAATCAATAGGGAGGCCTAACACATTTTTTTTTGAATGAGAGGATGATGATGATCAGTATAGGGAAGAGGTTAAGGGTATGAACGCCATAGTATATAGACTTACAGAATCACTATATTGTATGCCTGAAACTAATATAACAGTGTGTCAAGTAGGCTTCAATTAAAAAAATAAAAAATAAGGGTGTCTGGGTGGCTCAGTTGGTTATCCAACTCTTGATTTCCGCTCAGATCATGATCTCACAGTTCTTGGGTTCAAGCCCAGAATGGGGTTCCTCTGCACTGACAGTGTGGAGCCTGCTTGGGATTCTCTCTCTCTGCTTCTCCCCTGCTCATGCTCTCTGTTTCTCTCAAAATAAATAAATAAACAAAAAAAAAAAAAAAAAGAAAAAAAAAGGAGTATGAGCTCTAGAGTCAGGTGGTGCTGAGTTTGAATCTCACGCATTCAAACTGTGGTATTCAAGCTGTGTGTTCATGAACAAACCACTTACCCTCTGTAAGCCTTAATTTCCTCATCTTAAGTGGATAGGAATAGTAGTTACCTGATAAGTGTTTTGCGTATATAGAACACTTAGTGCAGTACCTGGCAGAGAGTTAGGGTTTATTTGCTGTGTTAGTACAATTATTCATAGCATACCTATTACTATCCAAAGTGTCTGTTTTGCTGATAAATCATATGGTCACAAATAGTTGGCAATCGTGGGTCAACTCTATGTGTGTGTGACTGTTTTAGAAAGATCATCCAGGATACACATTGGTCACACGTCCTGGATACACATAGTGGAAAGTCTACACATAGTCTACACATAGTCTAGAGACAGAGAGGTCAGCTAGAAGGGGCTTGAATGAAGCAGGTGAGAACTGACTGGAGAGTTCAGAACACAGGTATATTTTTTCTTTTTCTTTTTTTTTTCTTTTTTTTTTTAATTTTTTTTTAATGTTTGTTTATTTTGGAGACAGAGAGAGACAGAGCATGAACGGGGGAGGGTCAGAGAGAGAGGGAGACACAGAATCTGAAACAGGCTCCAGGCTCTGAGCCGTCAGCACAGAGCCCCACGCGGGGCTCGAACTCACGGACCGTGAGATCATGACCTGAGCCGAAGTCGGCCGCCCAACCGACTGAGCCACCCAGGCGCCCCTATTTTTTCTTTTTAACATTTATTTATTTTTGAGACAGAGAGAGACAGAGCATGAACGGGGGAGGGTCAGAGAGAGAGGGAGACACAGAATCTGAAACAGGCTCCAGGCTCTGAGCCGTCAGCACAGAGCCCCACGCGGGGCTCAAACTCACGGACCGTGAGATCATGACCTGAGCCGAAGTCGGACGCTCAACCGACCAAGCCACCCAGGCGCCCCTATTTTTTCTTTTTAAAGGAAAGCAGGATTTATACAGCTGGTGACTCATGTGATGCTCGTAGGCTTGTACTAATGTTTCTGAGTTAGATAACTTAGCGGATGGTGGTAGGGAATTCACCAAGGCGGGTTCTGCAGAAGGAGCATAAATTCGGGATTAAGGCCCACGGGATGGTGAATTTTCGGTATGTTGACTTCGAGATGCCTGAGGACTGCAATGCGGAGGAATTCATTAGAGTCAGAAAACAGAATTAGAAGTTCAGAGAGAGGCCAGGTCTGGAGACGGAGATATGGGTCTTATCTGTATGTGAGAGCAAACGAGATCACTCAGGGAGAGAAATGAAAAGTGAGAAGAGATGAGGCCTGGAGGCCAAGCCCACGGCACACTGCCAGTTCCGAGGTGTCCACGAAGGATGTTGTTGCCTGGGAGCTGGGGAAAGCCAGGAGAAATGAGGGTCACAGGAGCCAAGGAGGACAGAGTCTCAAGAATCGGGAAGTCGCCAGTGATGTCAGTGCTGTGGAAAGGTCAGATACAATGAGGGCAGGGACGTGCCACTCGGTTCAGCCATGTGAAGGCCATGGCGTCTATGGGAAGAAAGGTTCTGTGGGGTGGCTGGCTGGAAGCGAATTGCGGAAAGCGTGGTTTGAGTGGCAGTCCAAGGAGGCATGAAGTCAGGCTGTATTTATAAAATTTCTCAGAATTGTAGATTCAAGTCAAATCCATAATTCTGGTAATTAAAATAACATGTCAGAAAGTTCTGAGAGAATTCTCATGCCTGACGAATGAGCATCAATGGCTGTTATTTATTGTGCACTCTATGCCCACACACTGCCCACATTGTCTTGTGTGACACAGTGAAGGTGTGAGGAAGGTGCCCCTTTGACAAATGCAGAAAGTCATGTGCAGGGGCCCCAAGTGACCTGCTCAACATCACACGACTGCTGCGTGATAGAATTGCAAGTTGCACTCATCTCTGAACCACCCCAGAGGCCATGTTCATCCCTCTGAACCTCAACTCCAACTCAGAAGTGGAGGAGGGGCAGAGAGAGAGGGAGGGAGAGAGAGGATACCAAGCAGCCCGCACTGTGAGCGCGGAGCCTGACGTGGGGCTGGATTCCACGAACCGCAAGATCATGACCTGAGCCCAAATCAAGAGTTGGACGCCCAACCGACTGAGCCACCAAGTCGCTCCCATCCCCACATTTTTAATTGTCTGAAAACAATTAATAACTACTTACATAGTAATCGCCTTTTCAAGTTAAAAATGCTGAAATTTCACATTATTGCCAAAAAAGGCAATCACTTGTTTTGTCACAGTATAACCTGAGGACGACAGTGACGTTAAAGACATTAAAAAAATTCATTGTTCTGTCTTGTGCTGAGAGCAAACAGTGGACAACGACCAGTCTTTCCAACCTGAGTCCTGCTTTAGGGGAACAAGGAAACTTTGTGTATCTTTCAGTCCCGGAAAAGGGGGGTCTTTGTCCCCGAGTAAAATAGCAAGTTTCATCTTAGCCTTCAAGAATGATGTCTTTTCATGTCTTCATGGGGTACCTGAAGCCTTGCCAAAACTCTGGGGTGAGAAACCAAACCTGACTCACCCTGGCCAGTCTGCATGAGTCCCAGCCAAATAGGAGGCTCCTTCATGGGGATGAGAACACCCTTGTCCTTGGGCCTCCTTTCGTGTATTATTCTTTACATCACATGCATGTTATATAAAGCTTTTCATGTGTGTGGAGCATCCCAAGATACAATTCAAAATGCACTGCTTAAAATGGAAACAAAATAATGGGGCGCCTGGGTGGCGCAGTCGGTTGAGCGTCCGACTTCGGCCAGGTCATGATCTCACGGTTCGTGAGTTCGAGCCCCGCGTCAGGCTCTGGGCTGATGGCTCGGAGCCTGGAGCCTGTTTCCGATTCTGTGTCTCCCTCTCTCTCTGCCCCTCCCCCGTTCATGCTCTGTCTCTCTCTGTCCCAAAAATAAATAAAAAACGTTGAAAAAAATTTTTTTTGAAAAAAAAAATAAAAACAAAATGGAAACAAAATAAGACTAATCTTTCCAGAAGAAAAAGAAAAACTTTCAAATAGAGGGATGGATAAATAAAACAGAGGAATGGATAAAATAATACACTTTGTGGAATTCTGTACCATTAAGAGTTGACTAGATCTCTTTGAATCAATTTGGGCGAAGCTCAAAAATACACTATTGCCCGAAAACAGCACACCGCAAAATGACATGCGGAGCGTGATATTTATCCAAATGTAAAAATAACAACAGCAGCAAAAAACCATATAGACTTTCCATGGTTATGGTCCATACAGTAAAAGTATGTATTAAGGATTCATACCAGTCCTATAACCGGCCATTTCAGTGTCTGGGAGGTGGTGGTTGTGCTGGAGGAGTTGGGGTTGGTGGCCGATGAGGCAGAGACTCCTGCTCGATCCATAGCAGCTGTTCAAAAGTATGGTCCGGGGATCCCTAAAAGTCCCCATGATTCTTCCAGGGGGTCCTCAGAATCAAGACTATTTTCACAACAACATTACGATGTTCTTTGCCTTTTTCACGGTATCGACATTTGCGCTGATGGCGTTAACCAGTGGTGCGTAAAGCTGCTGGACTGTCAGTGTCATTGCGCCCTGCCCTGCCGGCTCGTTTGAAGTGGAAAAATAAATGCCAGTTTCACTTAGGAGTGACTTAAGGAAATGATAAAAGCGATTAATTTTATTAGATCTTGGCCCTTACGTACACATATTTAAAATATATCCTGAGTAGGGGGTGCCTGACTGGCTCAGTCGGTGGAACACGCGACTCTTGATCTCAGGGTTGTGCGTTTGAGCCCCACATGGGGTATCGAGGTTACTTAAAAATAAGAAACATCTTTGCAGCGCCTGGGTGGCTCAGCCAGTTGAGTGTCGGACTTGATCTCGACTCAGGTCATGATCTCACAGTTTGTGAGATCCAGCCCACGTCTGGCTGTGTGCTGATAGTGTGGAGCCTGCTTGGGATTCTCTCTCCCTCTCTCTCTGCCCCTCCCCCACTCGTGCATGCTCTCTCTTTCCCTCGAAATAAAGAAATAAACCTAAAAAAATTTTAAAAACATCTTTAAAAATACATATCCTAAGGAATGAAGTGTGTATAAAGTACTTTGCTACATTCTGAGATACCATGGTTGTCTTTTTTAAAAGCACTTGTGTGTTAAGATCTCATTTAATCCCCCCCCACACCCCTTTTTATGGAAAAGAAAGACTAGTAGACAAGCCGGGGTTATTCAGACTAGGGTGTCTGGGGAATATTTTCCTGGAAATGAACGAAATGAGCCTGTCTCTTTACAGAGGACAACTGACAGTATTTGTTAGCAATGATAAAAATACACACTTTCAGCCAAAAATTTGAATTTTGGAAAACTTGTTTCTGGCCACTGTGAGCTTGACAGCTTCTCAGTCCTTCAAGAATTTTCCAATGAGATTTGTGGTAATATTTAACAAATGAGATTTTTTGATATTGTATAATGAAAAGAGCCAACATTTGGAAAATCTGCATAAGCTAGTGAACCAATATTTTCCAAAAGACTGCTGTGTTTCATTACCAAATCATTTCATTCTCTGCTTTTCTGCATCTTCAACTTGAAAAAAATATTTATTTGCTGCAAGGCGTTTATCTTGTAAGAAAGCTAGATCATTAGAGATAAAGTTATTTCGGGTCAGGGCAACAATTCCCAGCATGTGCAGCTCCATAGAACTTTTACTTGCCTTTTTCTCCCAAATCTTATAGTGCATCTTCCTTTCCCCCCACTTCCCTTTTTTCCCCATTTCCTGCTTCCTGCCTGTGCCCCAAGCCAAAATGACAGGTGCATCTGAGGGTTGTTACTGTTGCTTGTGCGTGTGCACTCACACATGCACACGCCTGTGTGGGGGGGATGTAGCAGTTGGGAGGTAAAAAAATAATGGTGTTTTGTCTTTCCCCCATTTGTTGGCATTAATACAACTCCTCTCCTTTGTTCTATTAAGAGAGAAACTTGGAGGGGTGCCTGGGTGGCTCGGTTGGTTAAATGTCTGACTTCAGCTGAGGTCATGATCTCGCAGTCCGTGAGTTCGAGCCCCGCGTTGGGCTCTGTGCTGACAGCTCAGAGCCTGGAGCCTGTTTCGGATTCTGTGTCTCCCTCTCTCTCTGACCCTCCCCCATTCATGCTCTGTCTCTCTCTGTCTCAAAAATAAATAAACGTTAAAAAAAAAAAAGAGAGAGAACCTTGGAGGTCAGAGAAGAAATGTGATCATGGAGCCTTTCCCCAAATGTCTTAGGCAGAGGTATTTGGGATATCATAGAGACCTTTTAGAATAAGGAAGAAAAGAGGCAGCTATACCTCTAGAAATACAAAGCCAAGGTTATTATTTTTCAAGGAGTGGGCCGGTGTCAAAGTCGCAGGAGAACACACGTTCTTCCCATAGCTTGACTGGGAGACCTTGGAAGGGCAATAAATTCTTGTGGTTCCAAGTCATGTTCACCTTCTAGGAATTTAGGGAGAAAAACTGGTCACAGCATGGTAGGTGGGGGAGAATTTGAACTTCAGTTGAAGCACCCACTATTTCTTGCCTCCTCCTGAGTCAGAATTAACGTTCACCTCCCCTCCTTCCCACAAGGGGAGTCAGCAGAAGTGTGAGCTTGAGTTCATCACCGTGAGCCTGTCATGGGTGGTGTTTAGGCCCAGGCAAGACAAAAATCAACACCCCTGGTGCAGGACCCATGTCTGATGCAGCATCCTCAGCAACTTCTCAGAGACCTGTTGAGTTGCCCTTGTGGATGTTAATAACTGCAACACGTAATAGCTATTGAACACTCACTGTGCACCTGGAATGCTTATTTTATTAATCTCACAATAATCCTGTAAGGTTGTCATCCTGTGGCAGGGACTGGCTGGCTTCTCCTTGTGGGCACACAGCTAACCTCTACTTCCCAGACTCATTTGCAGTTAAGGATGGTGATGTGACTGAGTTTTGAGTGTTGGTCAAAGGCTTGTTAGTGAAGGTGTTATTTGTTACTTCTAGGCCTGGCCTACACACTCCTCCCTCAACTCCGACCCTCCATGTTCTTTTCTCCTTCTCTGTCTTGTGAAGGCAAGCATGGAACTATACGCTAGAAGGAATCTGACTTTTAAAAAATTTTTTTAAATGTTTATTTATTTTTGAGAGAGAGAGAGCATGAGCAGGGGAGGGGCCGAGAGAGAGGGAGACACAGAATCGGAAGCAGGCTCCAGGCTCTGAGCTGTCGGCACAGAGCCCGACGCGGCACTCGAACTCACGGACCGCGAGACCATGACCTGGGCCGAAGTCAGATGCTTAACCCACTGAGCCACCCAGGCGCCCCAGAGGAGTCTGACTTTTGAATCACATCCTGGAGGACAACCACCACTCCGTGATACCCATTTTGAACTTCAAACAAATACATGTTTACTATGTGAAGCCAGTGAGAGTTTTGGAGTTTACTTATTATAGCAACTTTTGGTACTCACATTAATACTCACCCCCATTTTAGAGGTGAAAAAACTGAGCCTCAGCACATTTTATTTGTCCAAGGTCTTGCAAGCAATATGAAATCTACATAAGCTTGAATTGTGTGTGTTTTCTTGGGAATGAAGTGGCAAGAATGTCAGTCAGGTAGTGGTGGGAAGTGTGTGTGTGTGTGTGTGTGTGTGCGTGTGTGTGTGTGTGTAGTACAGTTCTACCAGTGTGTGTGGGCTCTGGGGTCCCCAAAGTCCCTCTCAATCTCCAGCAGGAGTGAGAAACGTGAGTTTCAGAGACCACACTGTGCCCTAGGCAAGGGGTTCAGGCTGCACCAGGCACTTCTGCCTCTGGGCATGGCTGAGCGAGAAGCGGTGACCCCAAAAGCAACTGAAACTTCATCCCCCATGTGGCTGCTGCTGTGTGGCTGACTGACAGGATCCCAGCCCTTATCTGAGATGTAGGGGGCCTGGTCAAGGACCACGCTGACCTGCAGGAGAATGTAACACTGTTAAGATGTCTGCCTTTCCCAGGAGTATCACTTTCAGGAGGCTGGCAGGATGTGGAAGGAAACAATCTTGGCACTTACCTGGCCCTGCCCTCACCCTGCTGTGTGGAATTTCCACCGGAGCAGGCAGAAAACCAGCACCCACCGCCTTCCCGCCCCACCGTCCACTTACCAAGTTACCAAGGCTGCCCTGCCTTTTTTCTCATAACTGTGTCAGCATGCAACCGTGAGTTTGTGAGGAGAGAAGTAACTTGAGGGGGTCACATAGCTTGCTAGTGGCATATTTGAGCTGCTCCCGTATGCTCAGCATTGTCTCATTGTTGCAGGATCGTGTTCCCAAGGAGACAACTGAGACTCTGAGGCCTTCCTGAGAAAAATTTATTGGATAGTCCCTTGGGAACATACCCGTAAGGGAGCGAAAGAGGCATGGCTGGGCAGAAGGAGAAGTTGAACGGTGATTTAGTTGCAATGGAGACCCCAGCTGATCCCACAGGGAGCACTCAAACTGAGGGGGCCCTCCAGAGATGTTCCACATTGAGGCAAGAGGGCTGAGGCTTTGTATTCCCACGTGGCCTGGGAGTTGTAAGCCGGCTGCTCCTGGTGGGGGTGTCATATCCTGGGGGTGAGGCAGCTCCCTTTGGCATGAGGCTGGTTCTAGGGAGGGGCTGTACTGTGAACTGGGGGAACAGGTGCCCCATTCCTAGATCATGGAGGGGATCTGGACGGAAGACTGCAGCATTTGCTACACTCATTTATACACACAGAAATTCTGAGATTGTGGATGGTGGAAATTAAAGCTTAGGGAAATTATGTCACTTGGGGTCACATAGCCACTAAGTGAACTAGAGAAATGTACGTCTCTAGTCTCAGACTTTTATCTCCAAGTCTCAAAGTGGTTGGGAACCACAACAGAGAGGGCAGACAAGATCTTGAGACTGATGGTCTTCCCAGTTTAGGGAAGTGGCCCGAGTGAATGCCTGGCCAGGGCTGAGTTGACCCCTGGAGTGTATGCTGGAAAAGGAGAGAAAAATTAGTGGGGCCAAGGGTAGGCAATGAAGGACTTGGTAGTGAGGGCAAAGGATGGGACAGGAAAGCTTGGTGCTGATTTCGAGAGAGCCTGGTCTCCCAGGAGGAGCTGAGGAAGCCCTGTGACCACTGAGAAATTCAGTTCTCTGTGGTCAGGGTCTTGGGAGCAACTGTGGGTGAGGTGGAGAGGAGGGGCCATCCTAAAAGTTCCCGAAGAACACTTCCTTCCCGCCAGTAGACCCTCCCTCCACTGCCCTCATGGATATAAATGCCTTAAATGATGGATGACATATAAGCAGGTGGCCCTAGCACCTAGGAGGCATATATCCTGCCAGGAAAAAAAATGTGAAAGAATTAGAAATGGGCAAAAAAGATGACTGGGTGTCTTGTCTGGTACCCTTTCTGGTTATCTGCATCTTTCATTGCTTTGAAGCTTTTTTGTCCCTTTGTAGAAAAGTGATAGTAATGCAAATGATCCTTGCCCATAGAGATGCAAATGAAGTTTGTCCAGTGGAGATGCAGTTGGTTATTGCACTGCGGATGTTGGCTAGGCTTGCATTTATTTATAAATTCATCTCAGCATTCCAACTGCCTTGCTGTGTGTGCTCTTTGAATGCTCTTGATCTGGTTGTTAACACCTTATGGTTCTCGCTCGTATTAATGATGAAATAAATTTTTGACACGTGCTCATTAAAACAACAAAACAAAAAAGGGAAAACCCTTCCAGCTCCCCTTCCTCTGAGTTGCCCTAAAACTGGGGAAAGTTAAGCTACACCCTACAGAGACCTCTGGAGACTACTGGATGGGGTTGGTGCTGAGGGTGTGGTGGGAACTCAGCACCCTCATGTCAATTAGAGAAGGTGTGTGTGTGTCTCCGTTTGTCTTGTTTCCCACAGAGGGCATCCTCATGAGATTTTATTGGAACCAAAGTGGCATGGGTTGAATGGTGTCCGTCTAAAAGATGTTGAAGTCCTACTGCCCAGTACCTATTGAATGTGCCTTTGTTGGAAATAGGGTCTTTGAAGATGTTCAAGTTAGGATGAGTCATTAGGGTGGGCTTTAATCCAATGTGACTGTACCCTTGTAAAAGGGACATTTGAACACAGAGATAGACACACATATAGGGAGAATGCCATATGAAACAGGCAGAGATTGGGCTGATGGCATCTACGAGCTGAGGAATGTCAGAGGTTGCCTGCAAACTACCATGAGCTAGATGAGAGGCATGGAGAAGATTCTCCCTCACAGCCCTTAGAAAGAACCAAGTGCCAACACCTTGACCTTGGACTTCCAAGCCTTCGGAACAGTGAGGCAATACATTTCTGTTGTTTAAGCCACCCAATTGTTGTACTTTGTTATGGCAACTCTGGGAAACTAACACACAAGTCTTCTTTCGCTACATGTGGTGTGAACCACCAGATTTTGGCTTGCTACCCCCTCTTCGCTGTGAGAAGTGGAATTAGGACTGTAGAGTGTTATAGGATCTCAAGTACCTTAAATACAGCCACCGTTCAAGTGGGGAGGCACTTCATCTTTTTGGTTGTAAAATTCTTCAGGAAAATATGAAATCTAAAATAGCACGCTCAGCTGCAGTTTGACATTGTGTAATTACAGCCCTCCTGTTTGTTGTAGGCAAAAGAAGAGACCCTCCCTGTGTCTTAACAAAAGGAACAGATTGTTGCCTGAATGGCACCCTCTTACTGTGTCCTCAATTTCCCAATCAGAACTGTCAGATGTTGCACTTAATTAAGCCGTCTTCCCAGCCTCCTGGCATCCGACAGGTTCCCATAGTAATTACTGAGGTTTCCAAGTAGGGCTGGCTTTCCTGTGTTTCTGCACACTCTCATGGCAGGCAGGGGTGGCTTGGGCTTGAAGTGGGAACGTCCCATGCGGCTTGCAAGGGGTGTCTGGCTGTTCTCTAGGAGCTGGGGGCTGTGGGAGGAGGGTAAGTGGGTAGTGAACCTGGGGAGTCAGTCTCGTGGTTTTCTTAGGCTGAAGAGTTGCCAGCTGGTCAGTTCTCCTCTCTGCTTAATAATCCATGTGATGCCTATCAGAAGCCCATGCGTTGCCCGCATTCCCTAGATTGATTAAACATTTCGCTCTGATGGAGATCTGATCACTTGTTTTCCTGCAAGAGCTCAAGTCAGTGCCCAAAGCTGGATGATGGGGAGGACAGAGGTAAGGCAGGAAAAGGGAATTATGATTCTGTTTTGCATCTTCCTTGCTTGCTGCAGAAACCTTGGCTGAAGGGGCTTCAGCTTCCCTATGATGATATACCTCATTCCCTAGACCCCTCTCTTTTTTCCTCCCATAGTCTTCTCCTGAGGCTTAGAGTTCCCATTTCATTTTGAGGACCTAGCACACCCTGCCCATAGGGCAAAAACCACCCAGACCCCGCTTGTGTCCTATAAGTCCTGACACTCTGGCCTTCCACTGGAGCTTGATGGGGCCTCCTCTGGGTGTCCCAGGGTATGTCTCCTGTGATTTCTTTGAACTGTCAGTCTTCTGTCCATGCACTTCTCTCTTGCCTACAGAGGACTCTTCTGATGCCTTTGCCCTTGAGACTTCATAAAGTGGCTCTTCACCCCTGCTGTGGCTGTGAGCGCCCACAGAGTGATGCTGGTGTCCATGGCGAGGCCCCAGGGGTGCGTCTGGTGCCATCACTGCACCGCCTGATGTTGTCACTTCTGGCAAAGATTAGCGAGGAGGATTTCTCCCCACTGTGTACCGTACTTTGTCTTTTGTCTAAGTTTTAGCTCATGTTAACACTACAAAGAAATTATGTGCCGGGCTTGCTCAGCCCCGAGCTCACCCCGAAGCCAGTGCCAGTGCCAGCACACTGGGGACAGGCCGGGGACACATTCATGTTGGGGCCTGGAGCCTTGGCTGTGGAGTCCTGTGACCACAGGGATAAATGGGCTGAGAGGACAGAGAGTGATGGTTTCATTGTAGACCTATCTCCATCAGGTGTTTGCACTTCTCATCACAAAAGAGATGATATAGGAGGTTTTTGCTTTTCCTGGCACAAAGTGCAAAGTATTCCCCAAGTCCTTCTGACATGCAGACTTGGTAGCTACTTAGTAAATGTGTATCCAAACACCTGCAGGGCCAAATATATCCAGTCACTTGTGTTCTCTGAGCCAAACCTTTCACTGTCTTTCTCCTGCTGAGAAGATGCTTCCAGAACAGACAAGCCTATCTATCTCTAAGCGAATGTAGCAGAAGCAGTAGGTTAAGATTGGCAAAGCCAAAATCGCAGTTAAAAAATCCGCCCAACAGGAACTCATGCGTTGTTTTGGGAGCTAGAGTGCTACTCTGAATGATATTTTCTCCTGTGTTAAAAGCCATTTTTGACCCTCGACTTAGCCAATCCTTATGTTTCGGTTGTAAGTAAAGGTTATCTAAGAATGTGGAAGTTGCCCAGATCTGAAGATTTCTCAGTCTCTGAGGAAATCCAGCCTGCATGAAATATGGGACTTGGTGTTCATTCACTTGGCCTTGCCCTTGGAACTGTCAATGAGACCTCCCTCAAAGGGGATACTCAGAGTTTCTTATAATGGCATTGATAATGCATAGCAGTCAAGGTCCTATCAGGAGACAGAAACCACATCTCATTTTTATCTTTATCTTTATCTTTATCTTTATCTTTATCTTTATCTTTATTTTATTTTACTTTTATTCTATTCTATTCTATTCTATTCTATTCTATTCTATTCTATTCTTTCTTTTAAATACCATGGGTGATGCTCATGGTCCAGGGCCTAGTCCTGGTGGGTGGAGTGTGGAGCTTTCCGGGAAGGGAAGCTGGACATGGCTGGAGGCCTCAGGGCGTGCTTGTGGTGTTGGGTGTGTGTGGGAGTAAGTCTGAGTCTAGATAGAGGGGCAAGATGAGAGTGCCCTGGGATGTGGAACAGACAGGCATCATGGTGCTGATGTCTCCTTCCCTTTCTCCAGGTTAGTGTGTGGCATTTTCTGGCCTCCATCTGATGCCCCAGGTAACCCTTTACAACTCAGGGCATGGTGTATGGGGTCCATTCTGTCTTCTCTTTTTGCAAGAAGGTGAGGCTTTGCCCCTTGTCCCCGAGCCTCCCGACCACTAGAGGCCAGGTCAGGTTACCTTTCTGTGAACCACTTGGCTTTAGGGTTGGCCCCTGGGTCAAGCCGAGTGCTGGATATCTCTCCTTCATTCCATCAGTGAATTTTCTTTCTTGCTTTCTAATTCATATATGTTTTGAAAAAAGTTCTCATTTTGAGAGACTTGTGCATTTTATCTTGGATATCTACATGCTTGTAGCTGAGGTGAGAGATGCTTCTACAACAGGTCAGTGTTTTATGGTGACCCAGAGTGTCCAGAAGAGTTCTGCCAGCAGCTGGAAAGACGGAGAATGGGAGACGTATGCAAAGGGAATGTTAGGATATTTAGATGGGGACTAAGAGTGTGGTCTTCGGCCTGCTACTGATAATGATTTGAATTGTTTTTAATTACCTTTGTTTATCAAACTATAGTTTATTTGATTACAACTTCATGCACCGAACGGAGTCTCACCGAGCTCTAGTTATATTTGAGATAGGACTTTAGGTCTCTGATGATGGCGATTGTGAGTTCATTTATCTCAATATTGCCACATGGTAGATCCTCAATACGTATTTGCGGAAGAAACGCATGCATGCGTGAATGAAAGAGTGTCAGTTTGCTAGGACAAAAATCTTACAATTGGGGTCTCCCATCCTTTTTTTTTTTTTTGTAATGTTTTATTTATTTTTGAGACAGAGAGAGACAGAGCATGAACGGGGGAGGGTCAGAGAGAGAGGGAGAGACAGAATCTGAAACAGGCTCCAGGCTCTGAGCTGTCAGCACAGAGCTCAAACCCACGGACCGCGAGATCGTGACCTGAGCCGAAGTCGGACGCTCAACCGACTGAGCCACCCAGGCGTCCCTGGGGTCTCCCATCCTTAGAAATTTGACAACTCTGATGACTTGAGGAGGTGCTGTGACATGGACCAGCAGCCCCAAATTAAGTTAATAATAAACAAAGGCAATTCTTGACAGAGGGGGATACCTGCAAACTGAGAACAGTAAAACTAGAAAGCAGGAGATTGAAAAAGCATTTCTCCAAGAAAGTGACACATTGAAGGCAACTTTAAAAAAAGAAAGGCATTGATGACCTTATGGTAGAAATTGCTTTATTGTCCCTCTGAAGAAAAATCAATGAGAATTTTAGAGTGAAAAGAAAGGAATCATGAGTTTCTCAGCCTACATTGTCTGCCAGGTGTAATGACAGCTTTGCCTCAGGGGAGGCTTTCACAGCGACAGGAAAAAGGTGGCTTCACTGGGCAAGTGGCAGGCCAGCTGGGGACCAGTCCTGATGGACTGAATGGCAGGTTTCAGAACAGGAAGCTGACTCAGAAAAAATGTATGCTTAGATGTTGTGGGGAAAGGAAAGTGAACCCAGTAAAAGAGATCTTTGATTCAAGAAAGGAGGAAGAACCTGATAATCACATTAAGTTGATGAGAACAAGTAGCAGGGAGACAGGTGTGAGAACAGAAACTAAATCAAGGGCAGTTATCAGTGAAATGGGATCAGAGAGGAAACCCTGGACAATGGACCACACTTGGGAAGAGTGTGGGGACAGGAAGCTTGGGAGGAAGGGATCCCATTAGGGAAAAAAGGAGAAAGTGACATGGTCATAGGTTAGCCCCAGGCTGCTGACAAAGAAGGGAGAATGATTCCAATCTGTTGTTCCATTCTCTCCCTCAAGGATATGGTCTTCAAACTGGAAAGGGTAGAACAAAGTGTGTGAAAAGGGAACTGCAACCAAATATGGTTTAGGAAATAGAGCTAGGCCCAGATAAGCATATTCTGGAGATTAAAGGAGTAGAACCGTATGAAGTTGTTGTCAACAGTCTGTGAGAGATTATACTGAAAATTGGTGCTGTCCAGTAGATTGGAGGGGAGCTGTCTTAGTCCGTATAGACTGCTGTAACAAAATACCATAGGCTAGGTGATTTATAAACAGAAAACATGGAGGCTGGGAATCCAAGATTAAGGTGCAGGCAGAATTTGCTGTCTGGTGAGGAACTGCTTCCTACTTCATATGTGGCTGTCTTCTCCCTATGTCCTCACGGAGCAGAAGGGGCAAGGGAACTCTCTGGGGTCTCCTCTATAAGGGCACTATTCCCATTTATGAGGACCCCACCCTCGTGACACAGTCACCTCCTGAAGACCCCCCCCCCCAAATACCCTCACACTGGGGACTAGGTTTTAACATAGAATTTTGGGGGACCCAAACATTCAGTTATAGTGTGAGTTAATGTAATTTTCAGCAAAGCCACCACTGGCTCATATGAAGCCTTTGTGTGACATAGCAAAAGTAACCTCTTTCTTTCTTTTAAAAAAAAATGTGTATTTATTTATTTGAGAGAGAGAGAGAGAGAGAGAGAGAGAGGAAGATAGTGCTCAGCGTGGAACCTGACACGGGGGCTTGATCTCACGACTGTGAGGTCATGACCTGAGCCAGAATCAAGAGTTAGATGCTTAACCAACTGAGCCATCCAGATGCCCCCAAAAGTCACCTCTTTCTCAACATACTTGCTTCCATCTTTTGAAAAATTATCATAATGTGATTTTTAGAGAATAGGACGCTTCATGGCCTTCTACCATGTGAGAAATAATCCCACTGACCCAATCAAAGGAGGGACATAGAGACTCAGCACAGTGAAGCAAGGCTTTAATTAACATTCTTGCAAGAGTGGGTGTTTGAGAGACAGGCACAATTGGGGCACTTACAGCAGGCAATTTATCTGCTAGTGTGAAGTCCCTCCCCTGACTCCTCATTGGCTGAGCACTACAGAGGTTACAGCCTTACCCAGAAGTCACTTATGCCCATATAGGGCAAAGAGTAGTCTGATTTGAACAAATGTACATTCCCTGAGGTGATACAGAGACTTCAGTTCTTTGGTGCATGCTCATTGCAAAGCCCATGAAAAATAAGCCCCTGAAATGGAGAGGAGAAAAAGAACCAGGAAGTGAAGTGTCTAAGGGTTTGGGACTCCATTGTTGGAGGGGGTTTTTACATATCCCCAACAGGCTGTAAACCTATTCAAATCTACAATATCTACAGGGATGTGGTCTTTCTATATATATGTCACTCTTAAGTAATATATTGCCTGCACACTTTGCATATAATCTCTGATTTTCAGGACAGGAAAAGGGTGGATTACAGAATTATAGAACAGGAATATGATGTGATCCTTGGAAAAACTGAAGAACATTCAACTATCCTACTTGGGAACAGTTAGAAAATAATGTGGTGGTCAATAGAACTCATCAGGAATTTAGATTAATGGAGAAAAGTTAACTTGGAGAGAGGTGTCTAGGGCAGGTGACAGTGCTGTGCCCTCAGTTCTGCCTTATTTAGCAATTTCTAGATGGCACATGCCTCAAATTTTCAGATGTGATGTTAAAAGGAGTTAGAAATATAGAAATGTGCTGGGTAGTAGAATTGGGGTGTACAAAATGTTGACAGAGCAATATGATAGACTAATCTGTTAAAATTATATTTAATTGGGAGAACTTGTAGATGTCAACCCTTCAGTGTGAAAACAATGTCACAAGTATAGGATGGAGGAAAGATGTGGTTTAAGGGAAGCATGTGTGAAAGAGAATTTCTGTTGCCAGGAATCTCAACATAAATAACTGGTGAAAAGTGATCCCTCTAAGAGTTTTAGGGGTATGAAGCCACATCAGGGGAAGTAGAATTATTAGAATGGCAGAGATTAGGGTCCTTTCCTGCTCGTTAAAATCTCAGACCATGATTTTACATGTCGTTCTGTGTTCTACGCATGAAGATAGATATAACTAAACTGGAATGAATTCAAGTGTTTGTCTAGGAAAGGGAGAAAATTTGAAATTTTCAGTTTCAAAACCCTGACTGGGTTTGACCACGTAGTATCCCCCTTACCTAGGGTTTTGCTTTCCATTGTTTCAGTTACCGTGTCAACCGCCTTGGGGAAGTGGATGCTCCTCCTTCTGTTGAATCTTCAGAGGGTCAATAGCAACGTTGTGTCACGTGACGTCACAATGCTTGCGTCATCCACCTCGTTTGTCTCATCATGGGGGCATCTTGTCATTTCATATCATCTAAGAAGAAGGGTGAGTACAGCACAATATATCTTGAGAGAGGCATATTCACATAACTTTTATTACAGTGTATTGTTACATTTGTTCTATTGTATTATTAGTTATTGTTGTGGCTAATTTATGCACTCAGCTTCATCACAGATATGGAGCTATAGGAAGAAACATTATTGTGTGTAGGGTGGAGTACCATCTGTGGTTTCAGGCCTCCACTGGGGGTCTTGGAACGTATCCTCAGGTAAAAGGGGATGACTGTATGTTGTTTGCGTAGTAGTCTAAGGAATTGGACACATTAGCTTGTGTGACAGGAAAAATTATAAAAGAAAAAAATTACTTGTAATTCATAGTTTTCCCATTGAATGGTTTTGGTTGAACACTGCTTTGTTTGCTGAAATCAAAGCCATCCTGGGATATTAACCTTCGGCATTCTGGGATTCTAGGAGAAACTGATTACGGGGCAGCCAGGAGGAAGGTTGGGAGAAGGCGTGTGTTGCATGGGGATTAGTGGGGTGGGAGATCCTCCCTCCACCATATCGACGAAATCTGGGAGAGTTTATATTGCTTATTCTGGATTCTGAAGAATATTTGGTGCTGCAGGCTGAGAAGAAATGTTGAGTTGAGTCCTGCTTCAAGGTGGGCTAGGTCACCTTGGAAAATAATTCTTTGTAGGGAAAGTAATGGTTACAAAAGGCCATACATTGGAAAAATTAGTAGCAGTTGCTCCCTGAAATCTTTTTTGATCTGTAACAATCCCCCTCCCCCTCTCAGCACCTCTGCCATGCTATTCATCTGTGGAAGAAATATGGTCATTTCTCCTGCAGAAATTCCTACATTTCAGATTTGATTAGTTGCTTCTTGTGTGTTGGTATCCTAATGAGTTGATATCCTAGCAACCTCCAAAAGTGATCAATGTGTATTTTATTACCATTATTTTAATGACCATATAACCTGGGCAGCACCCTCAGATGTTTTTCTTGTTTCCTTAATGCTTGGCAGACATTCCCTGGAGAGACTCAATCTTTACTCACCAGGTTTCCACTGTTTATTCCGCCATAAAGCAGTTACAGGTGGGACTGCTAATGGTGGTAGCTATCTATCGGAGTCGCTAAGTGGACTGGCCTTGGACTCTTGTAGATCTAGGTCCAACTCCTGACTCCATCACTTAGTGGGAGTGTGACTGTGTGACCTTAGTCACATCACCAGACTTCTCTGAGCCTCAGTTTCTCTTCCGTAAAAACATGAGAAAATAATATTCACTTCAAGTCTTGTGTTAAATGAGATAATGTGTGTGAGGCACTTATCACAGGGCCTGGCAAGTAGTTTGGGTTGGAAAAATGGGAACCGTTATTATGAGAAGCCTCTTAAAACAGACTTTCACCTCATCGATCCATCCAGACACACAGGAGTCCCTGCCAAAGGTCAGTCCTTCCACCCTGCCTGTCCCACGGTGGTTTGGCTTGCTCAGTCCTGCATCAGAATTCACTTGTAGCTTTATTTGTCAGCAGATCAGGCAGCTGGGTCCTTTACACCTGTCCTGAAGAGAACCCCCCCCCCCTTACTGTGCTCATCAATAGTATTTCTTCATATTGAAGTTATTTGTTATACACTTACCTTTCTTTAAATGTGTACGTTGTGGTGGACTTTATGCATGAAAATAAAAAATTATTTCTCGCAGTCGTGGAACATTTGCCTTTCCTGACTCCCTCTCCATCCTTTATACTGCTCCGTGTTGGGAGGCTGACCCTACATCCGCCTCCTCTGTGACTACATCGGAGGGCTTTCTTGCCCTCTGGCTTCTGGCTGGGTTTGACTAATGAGAGGCACAGGCTGGGGACCTGATTTTATTCCTGTCACTCCCTCCCTGCTGGGTCACTGTGGCTTGGCTGTGTCTCCCTAATGCAGGCTACAGCTCCTGTCTAGTGGCTCTCTCCATACGCTCTCTCTAGTTTCTGGTGTGTATTCACTCTCCATCAGGCCTGGGGAGGGTTAAAGTGGGTCTAAGTGTGTGAGCAGATAGAAGACTAGAAGTTCCTGTAAGTTCTTTATAGGATTGTAGTTGATTTTGACTTAATTTATGATTTTATGTTCCCAAATTAAAAACATAAAAAAGGTGGAGTTTGCAAGAATAAAAGGAACACATTTCATTATTTTTGTGTCATTTAAATGCGTTTTCTACTTGATATCATGAATGTCAATTACAACAATACCAAAAGAGTTACTTTGGGCAGGTGATCTTTTCTATTTGTACATTGATATGATGTCTGTAATTTGCTTTAAATGACTTCAGCATGGATGTGTGTGTGTGTGTGTGTGTGTGTGTGTGTATGTGTGTGTTTATGTGTGTGTGTATGTGTGTGTGTATGTGTGAGAGAGACAGAGACAGAGAGAGAGGGAGAAAATCTGAACTACTTTCTAAGGTCCTCATCAATGACCCATTCTCCAGGGGTGATCAACTCCATTTCATTTTCAAGTCCATACCCCACAGGCACCTGCTATGCCATTTAAGTTGTCTATATCTCAATCACCACCAGAGACTTTATTAATTAACATAATGAATGTCAAAAATGGGTTTTCATGGATGAACTTTATGTCTTGTTAATCTGCATAACAGATGTTAGAAATAAGCTTTTCTTAGTAAAATTAAATGTTCTCCAGGGGCACCTGGGTGACTCAGTCAGTTAAGCATCTGACTTCGGCTCGGGTCATGATCTTGTGGTTTGTGAGTTTCAGCCTCATGTTGGGCTCTGTGTTGACAGCTCAGAGCCTGGAACCTACTTCAGATTCTGTGTGTGTCTCTCTCTGCCCATCTCCCCCTCATGCTCTGTCTCTCAAAAATAAATAAACACTAAAAAAAATTTTTTAAATGAATATTTTCCAGATATGGCGATTGGCTGTAATATTTTAGAGATAATTGCTACCTTAGCAAGTCCGATAGCCTGTTCTTTTGGGGATGGCCCTTGAGGTTTGGTCCCTAAGTGGTCCTGTGTTGAACCAGAGTGGGATGATTTTGATTGCTTTCTGTGGACAATAGGATGGCAGAATCCTGCCTCCGGAATATTGTGGTATCTGCTTCCGGTTAATGTTCCTTGCAAGGTGGGGTCAGAGTACCTATAAACCAAAAGGGGTTGTATGATGTTTTATGCCTACTGACTAATAAAGGTTTGTTTAATCAATATCTGTACATGTGGCAGAATTTAGTCTGAGACTTGCTTTCATAAAAACCTGGGTGAGTAGCTGATTCCTACTCCCTGAACTTTTTGGTTTGGACAAGACAATGAACTAGAGAGTCTTGGATGACCAATGCTGCTTAAGTTCATTTACAACATAGAGCATTTGGATTCTTAACACACAGAAACTCTCTACCAAGGTATTTGAAAACTATAATTGCCAAAGAACTACTTGAGGATTGAATCAGGATGGAAAGTGCTCTTTGACCAGTTGAAAATAAAATAACTAAAGGGTATGCAACAGAATGAGATATTCACTAAAAGCCAGAAAATTTGTTTATTATTGTCCACCGCACCCTATGCCTTTGTAGAATTCCCAACACACACCTGCTCCTAAGTCTAGGGTGTTGCAGATAGGGAAGAGATCAGAACCCCAGTTAGGCAGGAGCTTCCCAGAAGGTGGTCGTGACTGGAGGAGAATGGCAGACTGTCCCAGGTCAGAAGAGGAGGAGAGTGGTTATGAAAGTAATCTCAGGACTGAAAGGTAAATAGGGTTCCCTTCCAAATATCCTTGGCTATCTCCAAGAAACAGCACATAGACATAAATCACCCAAGGCCTCAATGCCTCCTCAGGTTAAGAAATAAAGCATCAGGGGCGCCTGGGTGGCTCAGTTGGTTGAGTGTCCGACTTCAGCTCAGGTCATGATCTCACAGTCCATGAGTTCAAGCCCTGCGTCAGGCTCTGTGCTGACAGCTCAGAGCCTGGAGCCTGCTTCAGATTCTATGTCTCCCTCTCTCTCTGACCCTCCCCTGCTCATGCTCTGTCTCTGTCTCAAAAATAAATAAAAACATTTAAAAAAAAAAAGAAATAAAGCATCAGTAATTGTGGGCATGTCAAATGTGAAATCCTAAGCTCATTTGCTTAGAATTTCTGAGTCATCTGCAGTGTCTACCCTTGTAAAAGGCATCAATTATGAAGTCACATAGAAGCAATATCTTTATTTTTTAAAATTCTTAAAACTAAAACTATTGAGGCAGCTGAATAATATTGCCTATATAACTAAATGAGGTTAATTCATTCAGCATTTGATGATATATCTTATGGGCTAGCTTAATCTGATAAACCTTTTAGATGCAGTTTTGTTTTAAGAGGCATCAGGCGACCAGCTTAGGAATAAGCAGAACTTTACTTTTTCTCTAAACCTTTCCATTGACTTGTCTTTCTCTGACCTGGATGAAACTTTGGGCAGTTCCCACAGCTTTTCCAGTAACTTTCGGGTGTTTGGACATTGTCTAATTTTCCAGGCATTAGTTAAGTCCAGTCCTGTTGAATAGCAAACTTCAATCTTTCATCTAATTTAAAGCCATTCCTCCCCCACAGTGTGGACCTCTGTCAGGTAGGAGGCTAGCAGTGGGGAGAAAGTGGGTGTGGTTGGATTCTTCACTGTTCTTCACTCTTATGCTATTTGTCCTCTGTTCTGTTGCTCTGGCTTCTCCAGGGTTAGGGCCAGAAAGAGAGAGAGAGAGAAGAGGCAGAAAATGCTTACTTTGACTGCTGTAGTTTATTTTATTTTATTTTTTTATTAAAAAAATTTGTTTAATGTTTATTTTTAACAGACAGAGACAGAGCATGAGTGGGGGAGGGGCAGAGAGAGAGACACAGAATCCGAAGCAGATTCCAGGCTCCAAGCCGTCAGCACAGAGCCCGATGCAGGGCTCGAACTCCGTGACCACGAGATAATGACCCGAGCCGAGGTCGGACGCTCAACTGACTGAGTCACCCAGGCTCCCCTTGACTGCTGTAGTTGTAATTCACATCAGTGCCCTTGGGTGGGGCCAGTGGATAACTGCCAGCCTCTACACAGGTGTTCTCTTGGGTTCCTCAGAGATCTCCTTCCTGGAGCCCACCTGTTTCATTTCCTTGATACGGCACTTTCCTTGGAAAGTTCCTGACTCTCAGTGGCTCCCTCTACACCCTTTCTGGTGGGGTTGTCCCTCCAGATGACTTATCCCTTGTCCTGCCAGATGTCTGAGGCTTCTTCCCTTCTGAGGGATCCATATCTAATATGTGGGAAACATATGTGCATCTCTGGCCCCTCCACACTTTTCAAGTGCAAGCCAATTTCAGTGCAGCCTTCTTTATCCCCAGTGGTCCCTCCAGCCAGCCTTTCACATGTTGACAATTTCAGGTATGGGGCAGCTCCAAACTCTAGGACTCCAGAATGTAGCTCTAGTCTCATCACTAGGGTATTTGTATCAAGCTCTCAGAAACCAGAAAGTAGCTTCAGGTTGGTAGCCTTATGTGGCTTAAAGTGAAAACCACTTCCCCCTTCCTTCCTACTCCCTATTTGGAAGGGAGGAGAAATGCCACAGCACAACAAGCCTTTTTCTAAAAACAAAAACAAAAACAAAAAACCCAAAACACAACTGCCCCTTCCTGACTTCTGTGACAAATCTGCAAGCCTGTCCCAATGTGAAGAGTGAAGGACTGAAAACCCCCTCATGTTTCCTAGCACATCCTACGAGAGTGATCTTGTCCTGACACCCTCTAACTTAAACTGTGCTTGCCCAGAGGCTGTTCTGTTCCACAGGAAACATTCCAGAGGAATCAGGACAATTAAGATTCTACCGTAGTAGAAGTGGGCGGGTAATGCCTGCTCTCAAAATCTATGGGGCCAACATCATCACATTCCCTGTGTGCGGCTGTGAAGAATTTAGAAACGTAAACACATCAAATACTCAGGGCTACTTACCTTTTGGGAAGTCTCTAGACACCTTCATTTTGCATTGACTGCCAAATGGTTTCTGTCAATATCCTGGGCAAAGTTGGAGCTCCACCAGCCATCTCAGACTCTCCCTCTCTTTGAGACCCAAATCAGGCCAGAATAGGCAGTTCACTGAAGAGTCTTTATGGGACTATGATCTGCTTCCATGGCTTTCATCGAAGGCCTGTGTAATGAACAACTGTATATAATTTCTTTTTAGCTATACTAGAAATATCAGGAGAAAAGCAAGTTTAATGGAGACATAACTAACTTCCTTTAATCTTCCTGTAAAATATCAAGGTTGTGAGATAAAGCTGGATATTCCGTGGGGGAAAAAAAGGCAGAGTCCAGAAACATCAACATTGCCTTACAATGCCTGTGACAAGAGACTACATCACAGGGAGACAGTGCAGGTGACTGCTCTGTCACATTTGGGGACAAATCCTATTGTAAATAGATAGGAGAACAAACTTTGTAAAAGTTGTAATAATAGCCTCTGGGCCAGAATGGAAGAAGAAACAATTGGGAATATTGAGTTTAAATGGCAAGAACAAGAAGAACAAGGTTAGCAACTGTAGAAAGCAGCCTTTGACCAAAACATCTTCCTCCTCCAGCCTCTCTCTCAATCCTTGCAGCCTAGAGCAAGGTTTCTTACCCTTTAGTCATTATGACCCATCAAGGAGCTTTTTCAGATGTTTTTTCCCCTAATTTCCTCCTCCCATGAAAATTTAATATCCCATATCTGTTTATGTTACTGTATATAGGCCTGTGTTTTATACATGAAAAGGGTAAGATTTTTTTTTTTACCTATATTACCTATATTAATATCCTAGGAGCGCCATAACAAAATAGCATATACTTGGTGACTTAAAACAACACAAATTTATTCCCTTATGGATCTGGAGACTAGAAGTCCAAAATCAAACTGTTGATAGGGCTGTGTTCCTCAGAAACATTCTAAAGAACGCTTCCCTGCTGCTTCTAGCTCCGGTGGCCTCAACCATTCCTTGGCTTGTGACTGCATCACTCCAGTGACTGTCTTCACATGGCCTTCTTCTCTCTGGGTTTCTGTTCTTTCTGGCCTCTTATAAGGACAGTCTCATTGGAGAGTGATCCCATCCAGCATGATCTCATGCCTTATGTTAATTATATCCAGCATGATCTCATGCCTTACCTTCATTATATCTGCAAAGACCCTATTTCCAGACATGGACATATTCTGAAGTTCCAGGTGGGCATGAATTTTGGGGACACTATTCAACCTAGTACAGATCCCAAGAATCAGTTTTTGCCTCTGTGGGGATGATATCATCCTTACTGAGAACACAGAGCCTAGAGAATAAATGAACCTAAATCCAGCTTACGCAGAGAAGTATCAACTCTTTGAAGAGCTTCTCTAACAAATCCTCTACTGGAGACTTTTGTAGCTTTCCACTGAGAGACATCATGCTCCCTGAGGGAACATCGCTCTCAGCCTGTCTGCCTTCCTGTACCCCTCATCCAGCCGTCAAAAGAATTCCTTAATCTCTTTCATCCTCAGCTGAATCCTAGGTAAAGTGGAGAGAATAAGAGTATGTACTTCCAGAGTTAATTTTGGAATTGAGGTCATGCATGAAGAGGAGTTAGCTCAGTGTCCATGATAGAAAACATGCTCAATAAATTATGAGTAGTTGTTTTTACTATTACTCTTTCCCCCTCATTATGTCTTTCCTGAGAGATGGTGTTCTCTGTTTTTCCCCAGATCAGGTTCATGATCTGATTCCTCTCTCTGGCAATGAGTTTTGAGGCTTCCCTTTTGACTCTCTCTCCCACGATCCCCATTTAATGACAGCTGATCTGACCTTTACAAGCTTCAGCTTTACTTCCCATCAGGAAATTATGAAAATGCCTGCCCTTGGCCCGGAGAGCTTGCCTTGATATAAGCAGGGAGCCCTGTGGAAGGGAGGGCCAGCCCATCAAGGAGGGGAGCCAACCCTGTCATGAGAAAACTGGGTGCTTTATCCTTTTACATTCCCTTGAGAGGCCTCTGTTTGACTCCTCTTTTGGAAGGTGAATTTTCTCTTTTCTGAGAAAATATTTTACTATGTCATATGCTTATACATAATCTGCTTTCAGCACAAATTATCTTAGCATATTCCTAATGTTGGGCTTTTTATCTTTGTCTTTATCCTGTGGATAAAACTCCATGGCAGAAATGAAGGTGGAATAGATAGGTGCCCTCAACTCCATCAGCCTCAGACGGACTTCTGTCAAGTGGTCCCTCTCACATGACAGGAAACTCTGTCTTGTGGTTTTGATTTTATCTCTGATAAGCAAGTTGAGATTTGTCTTCCTGATTCCATCTTGTTCTCTTAAGTTGCACCAAGAGCTCTTGGTCATATGGTATTGTGTTTAGTATTGTTTATCATTATTTGTTCTACATATGCTTTGGCCGAGCTGAGCATTAGTGGGGACTTGAAGGCTGCTTGGGGACCACTGTTTAAGGGACATGCTGATTATTCTTTCCTTCAGAGAATCTGACATATACCTTTGAGTCACATTGGATCAAAGAGACCCAGGAAGGTGGATTGCACTGTCCTGGTGGGTATGCACTTTGCTTTACCGAAATGCTTCTTGATTTGATGTCTTCAACCCATATTAGTGTCCTGAGGGACTGAGCTCCTAGGAAACTACTTATTCTGTCTGTGGAAAAGCAATGCTGAGGATGTCATCCTTTCCTTCCACTGTGTCCTCTTGGGAAAATTCTTATCTTCTCTACCAAAAAGATCAGTACTTCTCTTGAATATTGTGTCTGTTTTTGCCTCATGGGTGTTGGAACTGTATGTATGATGCTGTTTCTTGTCTTGTGTTGAAGGCAAGGCTTGGAACCAGTTGGTGGTTCCCTATAGCCAGGGTGAGGGCCCCTCTTCTTCCAAGCTCATTCTTGTCTCTTTCCGTGTATTGTTCTTACTTCTGCACCATTTAAATTTTGTGCTGTTTTGTTGTGTTTTAGTCATCCTTGTAAGCTCCCTTATATCCTTTCCTGGAATAAAGTAGGAAACATGTTTTTAAGCAAATATATATTTATCTGGAGAGGAATTAGACTAATTCTGTATGATCTAAATGGGCAAAATGAGGATTCTTACCTTCCTTCCTCCCATCCTCCCTCCATCCATCCTTCTTTCCTTCTTTCTCTTCCTCCCTCCCTCCCTTCCTTTCTTCCTTCTTCTCTTCCTTCCTTCCCTTCCTCCCACCCTTCCTCCCTTCCCTCCCTCCCACCCTGCCTACCTACCTTCCTTCCTTCCTTCCTCCCACCCTCCCTACATCCACCCTTCCTTTCTTCTCTCCCTTCCTTCCTTCCTTCCTTCCTTCCTTCCTCCCTTCCTCCTTTCCTCTCTCCCTCACTTCATCCCTTCCTTCTTCCCTTCCTCCCTCCTTCTTCTTTTTCTCCCTTCCCTTCCTCCCACCCTTCCTTCTTTCCTTCCTTCCTCGCTTCCTTCCAACATATGTCAACTGTCGGGAACTAAACCTAGAGACTTAGAGAGATAGAGGAGGTAGCTTTAAGCTACTTAAGGAAGAACTTTATAATGCTCAGACCTGCCCAAGAATAAGCAATTACCACTTGTACCAGAACTTCATAATTTACACAGCACTTCTGCACACATATGATTTTGTTTTACCTTCATGCCAATGATCACTCGCAGCTATTATTTATTATTTTCATTGACCAAGAATCTGAGCTTTAACAAGAATCTTTGCCAAGACAACTCAGCTGCTAAATGTGAGAGGCAGGGATTACCTTCGGGTGTGTTTGCCCTTTCCATGACCTGATACGCCCCATCACCTCTCCCTTTCGTACTCCCTGTGTGGTGGGCATACCCCATCAGTCTGAATGTGCTGCATTTCACCCTGACATCCTTTTTGCCCAAAGTGTAAATAACATCTCGCGTAGTGCTGTTTCTATTTTTACTCTCTGTGATTTAAAAGACAACAGAAATATGTGAAATATGTTTCTGCTTTCATGCTTCAGAAGCTTTGCTTCGGGAGACAGAGTCTTTCAAGCAGGGGCCATGTGAACGCTGTCTGGAAAACAGGTGGGTCAGTGTGCCCATCACTCAACACTCCATCAGATTCAGCACATAGTTTTTGAGTCACTGCACACCACCACCTCCACGTGGGAGGTGAGCTCTAGCTTGTATGTGTATATTGTGTGTTATCTTAGGGAGAGCGGAGGCACATGTTCCGGAACAAAGTAAGTGCTTGTCACAGCATGCCCCACCAACAACTATTAAGACACTTCTTTCTCCAAAACCAGTATAAACTCGGAGAGCATTAGTGTGTGTGTGTGTGTGTGTGTGTGTGTGTACGTATGTGAAGACTCTTCACCATGTCCTTATTTAGCTTGAAAAAGAAAAAATTTATAAGATATTAATTTGTTTAAAGAAGGAATATTGGGTCATCCCTTGTCATCCTTCAACTCATTTTATCTTGCTGAAATTCCTCAAATCTTACGGCTTATGGATGGTCCTCTTTGTTAGCTCCTAGAGAGATGCGATTTCCCCCTATTTTTTATGGTTCTTTGGTCATTTCAGTGGGGCCCTTGAATGTAAGCCCATGTGTGTAATGTAGCAGGCACGGTAAGTCAGGTTGTGCTGTGGTAACAATATATCTCAATAAAACAGAAATTTATTGCTTGCCTGGGTTTATTGTGGGTCAGCTGAAGGCTCTGTTCCTCATCATCTTTACTCTGGAGCCCAGGCTGATGGAGCTGCCACTACTTAAGTGGTGCTGGTTGCTATAGCAGAGGGAAGAAGTGTCATAACTTATGCACTGGATCCTAAAACTTCAGCCTTTCAAAGCAAGTCACTTGGCCACACCTTACTTCAAGGGGCACAGAAGTGCAAACCCACCATGTGGCTATGTGGAGAACCCAAAATAGTTTTTTTTTTTTTTCCATGCAAAGCCTAAAATATTCATTGTCTGGCTCCTTATAGGAAAAAGTGTCCTGATACCTGATCTAGAGACTAAAATATGCATCTTTGACTTACTGTCTCACTCAAATTGCCATTTTCCAAACAATGCAAAATCTAACAAGAGTTTAAATCCATTTCCTGCTCCTGCTCTTTGGGCCATTTTTGTCACATATTCACTTCTTTTTTTCTTTTTTTTTTTTTTTGGAACAGAATTTATGGATTTACATGTAACACCCGGTGCTCCTCCCAACCAGTGCCATCCTTAATGCCCCTCACCCCTTCAACCCTTCTCCCCACCCAACACCCCACCAGCAACCCTCAGTTTGTTCTCTGTATTTAGGAGTCTCTCATGGTTTATCTCTCCCTCTGTTTTTATATTATTTTTGCTTCCCTTCCTTTATGTTCATCTGTTTTGTATCTTAAATTCCACATACGAGCAAGATCACATGATATTTGTCTTAGTATAATACACTCTAGTTCCATCCACGTTGTTGCAAATGGCAAGATTTCATTCTTTTCATCACTGAGTAATATTCCATTGAATATATATACCACATCTTCTTTATCCACTCATCAGTTGATGGACATTTGGGCCCTTTCCATACTTTGAGAACCCAAAATAGTTGGTGCAGTGAGTTAGATCGCTGTGCTATACTTTAATCTTATCTGGAAACATCACCATTTATATTTTAGGCAAAACCAGGTAAAACTTTATTAAGGTTTTGAACCTTGTACTTTTGGTCACTTACCCTTCTTCTGGGTCCAGGTCCTTTATCTTAACATTGTAGTCACAGCCCCTGATCTGGCTACCTTTGTAGGATTATTGGTGAGTTTATCAGTGAGATACTATGTATGAAAATATTCTGAAATATAAAAAAGCTTTATAGATAAAGATTTTTCCTATTATTACCATATGCCTCTTTTGGGTAGTATAATAATTATTAAAAAAATTTTTTTAACATTTATTCATTTTTGAAAGGCAGGGAGAAACAGACCACAAATGGGGGAGGGGCAGAGAGAGGGAGACACAGAAACAGAAGCAGGCTCCAGGCTCTGAGCTATCAGCACAGAGCCCGACATGCTGAAGTCGGCCACTTAACCGACTGAGCCACCCAGGCGCCCTAATGATTATTTTTTTAATGTTTATTTATTTTGAGAGAGGGGGAAAGAGCCTGTGCATGAGTGGAGGAGGGCAGAGAGAGAGGGAGAGGGAGAATCCCAAGCAGGCTCCACACTATCAACACAGAGCCCAACCTGGGGCTCGATCCCATGACTGTGAAATCATGACCTGAGCCAAAATCAAGAGTCAGATGCTTAACCAACTGAGCTGCCCAAGTGCCCCTAAAATACAAATTCTAACTCGTATCATTTAGGTTAAGAGGAAACACCTATTTTGAAGATAGGTACTCTTTTCTGCAAATGATTCTATCAATTCTACCCAAATGTCAAGAACCATTCAAGAGTAATGCACGACAACAAGAGTAATACAAAATTAATGCACAACACACTGGAGAAGAGGCCATGGCCAAGGTAGCACCTGGCAGGACCTCCCAATAGTTACTTCCATGGGAATCTGAACTCATGGGTCACTTGGTCTTTAGACACTTGTGGGAATGTTTTTAATTAGACAAAGACGGATTGTTTCTGCCCTTGCTGGCTCTTTGAAAGTTGACAGGTAGAAGGACTGATCATTAGAAAAGAGTACACAGAACTCTGACACCATAGATTGTGAATGAATAAGATTTCCTGGGGAGTCTGAGGAATTCATTCCACATCATTCCCATTTTTCACAGCAGTTCATGATGATCCTCCTTTGGGCTTCCTAGAGGGGAGCATTGACCATGTGTGCTCTTCTTAGGTTAGCAAGACAGTTTCCATTTATCCCACATTTCACAGGATACCATGGAAAGTATGACCTTTGGGTCTCCAAGACCCTACACTGTGCATATATCTCCAAGTAGGTAGCACATGTGTATGTAAAATCTGGTCCTTTGTGCTTGGCTTTTTCATTCACTAAACACTAATTAAACACCTATAAGGTGTCAGGCACTGGGTTAGTGACCAGTTGGTTTGGATGCAAGATTAATAAGACCCAGTCTGCCTTTGGGCAGTTCACTATCAAGTGAAGGAGATAATTATACAAGTGATGGTTACTTACAACTTGTTAGAGATGTCCAGGAAGTGAATACGAACATCTTGACTGCTTAGAACAGGGGAACATAACTGTCTGTAGAGGTCAGGGGAAGTTCCTAAGGGAAGATAGAACGCAACTCGAGTCTTAAATGGCTGTCAACACAGAAGAATAGAAATGGGGACAGAGGGATGGTGTATGTAAAGACCTAGAGGCTGAGAAGACTTCATGCTGTGAAATTTGTGTAACTGGGGGTCATGATGCCCTGCAGAGCTAGGAAGGCATGCAGGACCAACTCTGTGCTGGGAGAACTGTCCCCCTCAGAACAAATTACCATCATCCCAGGGGGTGAACCAAAGTGTACTATACATACATTATACTCTGGGTTGGTGCCCAGAGAGCCCTTCTCAGGTTTCCCCCACTTCCTTCTTCTCAGCCCCTCTGCCTTCTCTCTGTCCTCCCACTGTACCTCCCAGGGTTTTGGTTCCATCCAACTGCTACCCTGTTTGGCCAAGCCTGGGGCACTGTGTGTTCTTTTTGGTCTGAGACTGCTGCATCTTGGGTTATCTAACAGCGGATCTAACATCTGTTATCTAACAGTGAATCTTTGCATTCCTCAGAACGGGGCACCTACCAGACAAACCCACCTCTCTCTTGCCGATACCTGTTACCCAAAAGGCTTAATTTTGATGCATGATTGTGTCAAAAGGCTTTTTTCCTATAAGGGAAGGGATAGGAAGGAACAAAGAAAACGAACAGCACAGACACCCGTGTCTGTTCACTTCACATTCTGAGGAGGAGATGAAAAATCTCAGGGAGCAGCCGTGTTTCTGCATTTGCATTGTTTGCTGCCTTCCCTGCCATCCTCCTGTTTTCATGGTAAAATACTACTACTACTACTAATAATAATAATAAGCCCTGCCCCTGTGAGAGGGTAATACAAATTCAAGAGCGAGCTTAGCCATTAACCAGCTCACCCTCAACGACCACCTGATGGATTCCATTAGTTTTTTTTTCCCAGGTTGTATAAGCCAATGGCCATGAACTCTTAACTTGAGGTAGGCAGAATACACCGAAGAAAAAACCAGTAAGGATGTTTGGGTGAGGTATTTGGTCTTAAAAAAAAATGTAGTTGTTCTTAGTAATGTAGACAAAGGCTACAGAGTTATTACCTTGGCAAGGGTTCTATTCTTTTGCTTAGTTCCAGTTCTAAGTAACAGCCTATATAGACTGGAATGATCCTAAATCATTCTCTATATTTCCAGCGAGGTCCCAGCTGGTCATTTTCTGTCATTGTGCCTACTGAAAATGAAAAAAAAAAATTGCAGCTGACCCATAACACAAAGACTACTGTATTCTTAGAGATTTGTTGTCTTGATTTTAAAATCCCAGAAGCTAGCACTGCATTTTAAAATGGCACATTGCTTGACATGGGGTTTAAATTCATCTTGGATCCAATGCCTCACCTCCACCCCAGTTTCTTATTGATATGTCTTCAAAGCATTCTTAAGAGCAGAATGCTGTTCTCCCATTTCCCCCCACAAACCATTACATTCTCTTTTAGTTTGTCACTTTCTATGATAATCAAATTATATAGTGACCATAATTGAATAATATCTGTTTTCAAAATTCTCCCAACTATGGCAGCACTTATGGCAGGTATTGTCAATCTTTTGCTGCCACTAGGTTCCTAATTCCAGCACTATGCTTGGCAGATAGCAGGTGTTCAATGAATATTGAGTGAATCTTATGTAATATCCCTGCTTAAACATTTTCAAGTATTTCTGTAGCATTTTGATTTCCTCCTGACCTATGTATTTAATGAAGAATCATTCCATGTAGTTGGGGCTGAGGTATTCAAAGAATATCCTTGGGTCTGTGACCCAAGGCTTTCTTTATTACCCCTAAATACTTATAGCATCTACTAAGATCAGAAAGGCTACCCCACTTTTTTCCCTCATGGCTCTTGGGTTCTTATTTGGTTTCCTTGCCTCCTGACTTCCCTTTACCTTAATCACTCATTACCATCATCATAAGTTCAGGACCAGCCACATAATTTGAAGGTCACAGGCAAAATGGAAATGCATGGGCATGTATTCAAAATTACTCAAGCTTTCAACACAACAGCAGTGCCTTACACAAAGCTTGGGCCCCTTCTATTCTTGGGGCCCTTATATGACTGTGTAGTTTGCATAGCCATGAAGCTGATCCTGCCTGAATTCAATTCTTTTAAAGTACAGTTCTGGTCATGGTAAGTCCTTGCTCAAAAACTTTCAACAGCTCCACATTTTTTAGAGTTGTAATTTTAAGGACCTTATAGTCTAACTTGCAGTTGGTGACAGAGGTGAAGATAATCTTGTGGATCCCTGAAATTTGTAATAGGGGTGTACAGATTTCACAAAGAGAAGCCTGGGTTACCCAGGCCTTACTTATACTCCATTGACAGCTGAGTCTAGCAAGGCCTGAGGAGTAAAAGGAGAAGAAAGAATTTTGTTGTCTCTTGACAAGTGTTTCAGGGAAGAGCTCCATACAGGTGTGGCCTGGAAAGACAGCAAAGAAAGGCATTGATGCCTTTAGTCATTGGCCTTTAGTCATTGCACGTTATGAAATCTTTGGAAATAAAGAGAACACTTTGATATGCCAACCACAAATATGGTTACCATCTAATTGAATCCATTCATCACTACACTAAAAAAAAGCTGATGCAATTGAGAAGTAAGTTAAAATGAATACATCCTCCCACAAAAACAGCCGTGTGTGTGTGTGTGTGTGTGTGTGTGTGTGCGCGCATGGGTATGTGTGTTGATGTAGATATCATTAAAAAAAATTCTGGCTTCGAGAAAATGAAGGCTTAATTCATATGGCAGCCTCATTGCAGAGAGATGATGGTTCCAGCACATGGAATTACTTATAACTAAAGCCTCTGACTGAAAATGAGGATGTGGCACTCAATTTATCATCCTCTTTTCTGAGATTTAAAGGGCTCTTTAGAAAATAAACCAAGCCAGTTCCTATTTTAACAAATCAGTAAGTATCTTTATGGGCTTAATCTTCTCCCATTTGGCACATCTTGGAGTCCTCCTGTGGTTGCAAAGTTGTCATCTATGTGCTGGATACAGCCAGCTTGGAAGAGTATGTCTTATTTCACAGACTCTAGAAAAGGCAGGGGCAACAGTTTTTCAGAACTGTGAGACCCAGACATTCTTCCTTCAATATCTCAGCTCAGAACAGGGTTGCGTTAGTTATCTATTGCTGTGTAACAAGTTACTGCAAGTGTAGTGACCTAAAATGATACACATTTATTAACTCACAGTTTCTGTGGGTAAAGAATCTGGGTTTAGCTGATTCCTCTGTTTTAGGGTTCCTCACAAGGCTGCAATCAAATTGCCAGCTGGGGCTGTGGTCTCATGTGAAAGCTTATATGGGGAAGGAGACACTTCTAATTTCATTCAGTTTGTTGGCAAAGTTCAGTTCTTGAAGGACTGTTTGACGGAATGCCTCATATTCCTCATAGCTGCTGGCTGGAGGGGCCCCTGGGTGTTTTTGCCATGCGGACCTCTCCAACATGGCCACTTATTTCATCAAAGTTTACAAGTTGAAAAAGCAACAAGAATCTATGAGAAAGACAGAGATTATAATAATCATATAGGTGACATCCCATTACCTCCACCGTACTCTATTGGCCACCCCATTCTCAAGAGAGAGAGGGGATTACAGAGGAGGTTTGAATAGCCTGAGGTGGAGATTATTGGAAACCATCTTGGAGTCAGCCCACCACAAGGATGTGGCCCCTGATCGAAGGAATCACAGTATTATCTTCTTATAAGGAATGTGCTGCATGTTCCAGATTTTAAAAGTTTTTGTAGATAGATTCAGCAGGGAAATTATATGCTTGTAGAAACTCTCATGTCCCAGTGGCAGAATTAACGTTTATATTTCAGCTAATTTTCTCAACTTTCCCATAGAACATTGTTTTCCATTCTCTCCAAAGAATCTGTTTTATTTCATACCCTCTTTTATCATAATCTCATAGAGGAAATGTATGGTCAAATTAGAATCTGGAAAGAGCTCAGATTCCTTGAGGTTAGGCGGAATAGCCTAGAATTAGCTAATGGACAGTATTGTCTCTGCAGGGCAGCCTTCTGGCCTTGGCTTTTCTCAGTTTTACTGTTTCTCTTTCACATTTGTGAGGTTCTGAATCAGACTCCCACACATTTCCAGAGCTCTTTCCTAGTGGAATCGTCATGACAGAGCATTTCCATGTTTATCCTCTGGAGTCTTAAAACTGATTGAATCTGTTCCCACCAGTTTTCCTTGTAGACATTACTGAAAGTTGCAGATGACGTTCTGCAACTTATATTTATAATTCTGAAATTTATATTTGTCGTTTTCATGGCAAATATAAAGCACCTATATGCCTTTTTCAAGTGGCCATTAATCTCAGCAATTAGAAAATTGTTGTGGCTGCTCTTTTTGGTGACCAAAATGTACTAAACTAATTAATCCAATCACTCATTCCACAGTAGCATTTACTCATTCAAGAAGGGTCATGGCTGCTGGTGTTGAGAGTGACAAGTGTCCTTATTGGCCCTTGCTCTCCCCATTCTTCACTGCATTTCTTCTTAACTATATACTTCTTAGCATGTACTGCACTGGTCTTTCTAGAGATAGAAAGTATTTTATCTCTAGCACCTCCTAGGGTCTTAGCTGACTCAGAACTAATATTTCTTAGGACGCCTGGGTGGCTCAGTCCATTGAGCATCCAACTCTTGATTTTGGCTGGGGTCATGATCTCATGGTTATGGGATTAAGCCCTGCATCAGGCTCCCTGCTGAATGTGGAGCCTGCTTGAGATTCTTTCTCTCTCTCTCTCTCTTTCTCTCTCCCTTTCTCTCTGCCCCTCTCCTCCCTTATACACACTGTCTCTCAAAAAAAAACCCCTAATATTTCTATTTTTGAAGTTTATTTATTTATTCTGAGAGAGAGAGAGAGAGAGAGAGGGAGAGAGAGAGAAAGAAACACAAGTAGGGGGAGGCGGAGAGAGAGGGAGGCAGAGAATCCCAAGCAGGCTCTGAGTTTTCAGTGCAGAGCCCGACATGGGTTTGATCTCATGAATCATGAGATCATGACCTGAGCCGAAATCAAGAGTTGGATGCTCAACTGACTGAACCATCCAGGTGCCCTGAGAACTAATATTTCTTGTGTCTGAACATAGAGCCAAGGGCAGTTCTTAGGCTGAGTCAAATCCTCAGCTTCTTCATGTTCTTCTGGGGACCCAGGTGCTATCTAGATCTGCCTGCACTGGGTCATGCCCAAGAGTATGTAAGGTTCCTCCTTTCATGACCTACTTATGGGTAGCAGATAGAGAGGGGGAGGAGATAGGAGAAATGGCAGGAATCTGAAGCCTAGAGAAGGTGGTTAGAATGTATTTAAAAGATAAGAAGGTGAATTTCTGAGCCTGTGAGAAGGCCTAATAGTAGTTCTCAAACAGGTTAGTGTACATTAGAATCACCTGGGGAAAGTTTTCTTGATGCAAATAATTTGTCTCCTTCCACAGATATTTTGTTTGGGGCTGGGAGGTCTAAATATGGCCTAGGAATCTTCATTTGCACTTAGCATTCCTCACAATTATGATGCTGAAGGTCTACAAAACACAATTTAGAAGCAGTAGGACCTTTGCAAAATAGATCACATATAAAACTGTAAGAAAAAAAATCCAAGGAATGAATTTACTATCTGTTTTCTCCTCCATTGATTTCAGATATATAATCACAAACACAATACAATCTACTTATTATATTTGACCAGAGGGGGAATGATTGCAATGCATATTAGCTGAGGGAAGCCTAAAAGCTGAAATTAAACCAACTGGCTGCTTAATGTGATCCTTTACCTCCTCCATCTAAGGGGCATTCATTCATTTCCTCTTTTCTTTCATTCAAGAACATACCACCTATGCTTTATGAATGAAAGTCAGCAGCCTTTCACAGTTAGGCAAATAATGCCAGCTTTGGAAAACCAAACAATGTCTCCTTTATATCTGTGTCTCTAAATCACACCCTGAGTACCCACTGCTGGTGTTCTCTCTTGTGCTCAAAGTTTTGGAATTACAAACACTCAAAGGGAGAAGTCTATATGATGTGCTAAAAAAAGAGAGCAATGTACAAGATGATCAATGCTATAACATAACATAACATAACATAACATAACATAACATAACATAACATCTATCTGTATATATTTGCAATATTTTTATGATGAAAAATTTTGATTTTTATGAAATATTGTCATGAAATATTTTTAGGCAGACTCCATCCTATTAATATTGTTTCTTTCCGTCTTTGCGGGACTGAAAATTAGATTGGTGTGGGAAATTGTTAACTTTTACTTTTTATATCTTTGTAGTATTCTTCTTGTTAACAGTGAACCTAAATATATTCTGTATCAAAAAAAAATAGAATATTACAGTGTGTATTAGGTGCAGGGAAATTCTGGCTTTTGGGTCTCAGGTCCTGGGTGTGTTAAAATTAGATGAAGAACAACACGAGTATTAAGGTCGATGTACTTCCTGTCAGATGCCTCCGCTCAGTGTCTTGTTAGATCAGATTTACCAAAGATTTGCGATGACCAATCATCTGCTTTCTTCTTTCCTCAGTATGTGTGTGCTACAAAGGGTATCACTGTCACCAAGGGGCCCTGTAGGGTGCTCTGCCAACCACAAAGCACCCCCAGAATGAATGATAAGATGACAGGATTTCTGGTAACAGTTCAAATGTGCCCTGGTTTTGGAATTACGATTTTTGCTTGCTACTGAAAGTGACCAACTGTTTATTCCTTAAGAGCAACTAGCAAAAGTCCTGGGGCCTGCCCAAGTTTTGAGGCGGGGGTGGGGTACCATTCGTTTACTCACTGAATGAATTTTTCAGGTGGGTGGAAGGCCAACAAGAAAAAGTTGCATACTGATCCTATTCTGCTAGTGATGCTCAGTCAACAGCTGGTTATTTTAGCTATTACAATTGTAAACCAGCAAAATTCAATTTATATATGCTTTGATAAATTCTTGAAAACAGAAAAGGACAACTATTATATGATTCGACTTATACGAAGTACTTAGAGCAGTCAATTCATAGAGACAGAAAGTAGAACGTGGTTGCCAAGGGCTGGGGGAGGAGAGACTGGAGAGTTAGTATTTCAGGAGTGCGCAGTTTTGTGGGGAAGATGGAAAGGTTCTGGGGATGGATGCTTGCACGGTAACATGAATGTACTTAATACCACAGAACTATACACTTAAAATGGTTAAAGTGGTATATTTTATGTTATGTATATTTTACCACAGTATGAGAATCATTGAAAACACTTGATGGGAAATGCAGAATGTGTCCAGAAACCTCTTCAAGGTGTAGCATTCCTGGATATTTTTACCCTTGCAGCGTGGACTTAATTATGGTAGTCCAGAGGGAAAATACTGGAGGGGGGCCCAACTGTCCCACCGATGACCGAGGGGTTTCTTTGGAGATGGGACTTTCGGTGCCCCAAACCGGAAAGCCTCAGGAAAGCAGGAACAAGTTGGTCATCTTAACAGTAACTGGCAAAGGCACATCTTGAAGAAAGATAAGAGGATGGCAAGACCGCTAACCGTGGAGAACAAGGTGAGGTAGTGGGTGGGAAGTCTGTGGAAAAGCAGCTGCATCAAGGCTTCCTACACCTACAGCAATGGAGATGCATTTTTGATTTCTGCAATTTCATTTGAAATCTGGATTGCCTTGGCTACTCCTAAGTTACCTTTTTGATGATCAGTGAATAATTCAAATAAGGAAATGGTGCAGACTCAGCCTAAGTTGAACTGGACATGTGGACAGAGGGTCCACTGAAGGACGTGATACAGGATGTAGAGACTGCCTGTTCTGTAAGAGTCCAAGTTAAACTCCTCAGGTCTTCTGGAGAATAAACAAACAGCTGAAATGGCTTCCTTTGATGAGCCATTTGGCCGCACGGGGGAAACTCCCCCCCCTGGCCTTTTTGCTGGCTGCCAGCTGATCAGCATTGCACTCTAAGTATGAAAATCAAAGTTTGTGTTCCCAAATGACTTTTTTTTTTTTTTTTGCCTTCCCCTGCTTCTCTTTCTCATATTTAAGTCCTGTTTGATTGTTTGTTTGTTTTTAGAGGAAATCAGCCTATTATTATTTCCCTTTGTGTACAAATAAATACCATGTTAATAATTGTACTGTATGTCTTTGGCCATTATTTTGGAGGTTCCACTGTGATACGGCATACCACAGAAACCTGTAGATGAAAGTGCACCTGGTCTGTATCTTGTCTGTACCTGGACCCCCTTGGGTCCCCTTGGCTCATTGTCTTGGCTCCTATAAGTCCCGTGTGGCAGTTGTGTTCTCTGGCTCTCACATGCTAATTCTGATTCGTGGTCACATCTGTTTCTGCTTCTGGTTCTTGCTCTGCATGAACAGGGTCGGTGGCCCCTACTTTGGTGGCAGCCATGGTGCCGTCTGGGTTTTAATTTTATGGCCTGACCATTCAGTAATTTCTGTCAAGGGGTAGCTGATAGGGAATCTGCAATCTGGTTTCTAGGACCTTTGTAGGTTGTTTGCCTGAGGATTCCGATTGTGACTGGCACTAGAGAATGCAAGGTTGAAGAGTTTTGGGTATTTTTCTTTCTGTTTATGTAGTTTGGTTTGTATCAATTGGGCTCTTTTGACTCCAAAGATCAGAGCCCTTTTCTCTTTTTTCTTTTCTTTTCTTTCTTTCTTTCTTTCTTTCTTTCATTTTTATTTTTTATTTTTAATTTACATCCAAGTTAGTTAGCATATAGTGCAATAATGATTTCAGGAGTAGAATCCAGTGATTCATCCCCTACGTATAACACCCACTACTCATCCCAACAAGTGTCTTTCTTAATGCTCCTTGCCCATTTAGCCCACCCCCCACCCTCAACTCCTCCAGCAACCCTCAGTTTGTTCTCTATATTTAAGAGTCTCTTATGTTTTGTCCCCCTCCCTGTTTTTATATTATTTTTGCTTCCCTTCCCTATGTTCATCTGTTTTGTATCTTAAATTCCACATATGAGTGAAGTCATATGATTTTTGTCTTTCTCTAATTTCACGTAGCGTAATACCCTCCAGTCCCATCCATGTAGTTGCAAATGGCACGATTTCATTCTTTTTGATCGCCGAGTAATACTCCATTGTATATATATACCACATCTTCTTTATCTATTCATCTGTCGATGGACATTTACAGAGCCCTTTTCCTTCTTTCAAAACTCTGGTCATTTTTCATGTGCGTTAATTCTGGACCCAATCGTGCCAAAATCTGTAAAGTTAAAATTGCTGCACCGAAATTAAAAGGAAGCTGAATCCCTAGCATTCAGTGATCAGATTTCATTTCTCTTAATGAATGAATAATTCCAGAATTACTTTCTTCAGGACTTATAAAATAAGGCCAAAGAAAGATTGTCACTATTGTGGAAAAAAAGGCACTAGATAAAAAGAGGCTATTTTGGTACATTTAGAAGGAAAATCACAAAATTACACACATTTATCAACACTGATTGTTCCCAGAAGGAACAAATGGCCATCAATTATGTCTTTATCCTTTAATTGATCATATTATAAATATGAATTAATTTCTTAAAAACATTTTTTAGTGTTTGTTTTTGAGAGAGAGAGACAGAGCACGAGCAAGGGAGGCGCAGAGAGAGAGGGAGACACAGAATCTGAAGCAGGCTCTGGGCCCTGAGCTGTCAGCATGGAGTCTGATGTGAGGCTCGAACCCATGAACAGAGAGATCATGGCCTGAGCCGAAGTCAGACACTTAACCGACTGAGCCACCCAGGTGCCCCAATATGAACTAATTTCTGAGCAAATAAATAGATGTATTCTGTCTACTTATGGAGAGAGTCAGTAAGTTGGTAATAAGGGCTCCTAAAATCTAATGGGGCAAGTACCTTTTCCAGCTAGCTTTTATAATTTCAAAACATTAAGTGCTTATATAAATGTAAAGTAAGAGAAATTAAAATTTATAAGTATGATTTAAATAAGTTGAATGTAATAAGTTTTTCTTGCTAAAGCTGTAGCTCAGAGAAAAGTTTAGCTGTAAGTTTCATTAAGAGCCTTGGTTACTAGGTTTGAAAATCAAATGGGAAAATTTAGTGTTTTTTTTCTTTTTTAATAATTTTTAAAAAATGTTTATTTTTGAGAGAGAGAGAGGGTTTGAGGTGGGGGAGGGACAGAGAGAGGGAGACAGAGGATCTGAAGTGGACTTCATGCTGACAGCTGAGAGCCTGATGTGAGGCTTGAACTCATGAACAAGGAGGTCATGATCTGAACCGAAGTCGGATGCTTAACTGACTGAGCCACCCAGGCTCCCCTTGGTATTGTTTTTTTCTTTTAAGTTTTATTTATTTATTTTGAGGGGGGGGGGTGGGGAGGAGAAAAAGAGAGAGAGAGAGAATCCCAAGCAGGCTCCGCCCTGTCAGTGCAGAGCCCGACCTGGGGCTCGAGCGCACAAACCTCAAGATCATGACCTGAGCTGCAATCAAGAACAGGCCACTTAACCGACTGAGCCACCCAGGTGCCCCCCAAATTTGGTTTTAAACATGTTGGATGTTTAAACATATGATAATATGTAGGCATAGAAAATAGCTCTTTTAATATTTATAATCAAACTGCCTCTGAAAATGTGACTTAATAAATTAGTTTACAAACAACATTATCTCTTCCCTCTATGCCAGTCTTGGACATTTTTTTCATGAAAAGCCTAATTAATTCAAATTTCCTAAATTCTTTCTATTGTTTTAGCTGGTTCGGTAAACATACCTTTATTTAAGATGATAAAATTACAGAAGCATGTATTCAACTAAATTAAATTTTAAAAGGTAATTTCTTTATAGAAAGAGATATCATGTTACTAGTAGACAAAAGTAGATAGCTCTTGCTTTCCTGCTTCAGGTTTTCTGTATCTGGAGAAAAAAGTTAGTTGCTTTGGTTAAAGGTAGCCATAAATAGAAAAGGCTGACATTATATGGTATAACATATTAAAAAATAAATATGTAGATACAAGATAATGGATGTTTCACCTGTTTATCAAGGGAATTGTTATAGTTTATCAAGATGGAAAACTTTATATATTGTGCATGTTTATATTTTGTATTTAGTCATACATTTTACAGATGAAACAATCAGAGATGCACGGAGAATCTGGAAATACTACAAAGACCTTTTATTTCCTAAGCCATTTGAGAGTAATTTGCCAGCCCAGTGCCCTATCACTCTGTCTGATATGTACAATATTTTCTATGAACAAAGCCATTTTCCCATAAAACCACAATACATCCATTGGAATTGGGGGATTAACCTCAATATATTATTACTGTACAATCCTCAGACCACATTCAGACTTTCTAAAAATATCCTTTGTAGGAAAAGGACCTAGTTCATGACTTGCATTCAGCTGTCATGTCTCTGTATTGTCTCCTCTAGCCTGGAGCACTCCCTCAGTCTTTCCTTGACTTTCATGACCTTGACACCTTTGAAGATGATAGGTCAGTTATTTTGTAGAGTGTCCCTCAATTTGAATTTATCTGACGTTTCCTCTAACTAACTGTGACTAACACAGGTGAAACATCTTTGGCAAGAATGTCACAGAAGAGATGCTTGTTCTTCTCAAGCATCCTGTCAGGTGGTACAGGGGGTCACTTTGGCCCATTACTGGTGATGTTCACTTTGATCACTTGGTTAAGGTGGTGTCTTCCAGGCTTTTCCACTGCAAAATTCTCTTCTCAGGAGTTCATTTGTCATTCAACTAAGCTGCCTTCTTTCTCTCTTTTTCCCTCCCTCTGTCCCTCTGTCCCTTCCTTCTGTTACTGTTGACTCATGGATTTCTATTTTATTTTATGGGTTATAGTCTGTTTCCATCATTATTTCTATTGCCCCTCCTTTGTCTACTGATTTGAGACCAAATCAGTACAAGTTGGTTCCTGTTTCTTTCTGATGTGTTCTTCATCCTTCAAGTACTTCTTTGCTTTCTGGCATAAGTTGTTTCAGGCTCATCTTGTACTTTTTTAGTCCCGGTTCTGAAATGGATAATTTCTCTAAGGGGCTTTGGTGCCTTTAGTGGAGAATATTATCCAGAAACCCAGATCTGGGAACAAGGTGTCCTCACCTCACTTTTATTGGGGTGCCCTTTTTCCCAGGCCCTCTCTTTGTGGACGGAACTACAGAGAATATATGTTTGCGTGTGTACATTCCATAGACACATTATGCATGTACACATTTGTATCTATATTTCTGTATCTACCGATCTGTGTATTAAAAACAATGAGTTAATGCCAATATCTCTAATTCTAGTCCAACACTACAGGATTCATTCTGATTTTTGCTCTTTGTATATTTATTGCTCCTTTCTCAGACACTGAGAAACCTGGCTCCTAGTACCCATATGCATTTTATTATTATTATTATTATTATTATTATTATTATTTGCTCTTCCTGACAAGTCTCCAATCTGTGGGACCATCCTTACTTTGACTTGACTGTTATTCAACCCTGATGGTAATTCTAATATGGTATGGTTGGATAATGCCTCATATATTAAAAATAACCAAGATATCCCTTGTTCTGATATACCATATAGTATAACATGTATCTTATACTATATAGCAAAACATATACGTATACTATATAGTATAACATATATATGATTTTTATATGATACACACACACACACACACACACACACACACACACCTATGACTTATTCTCTTCAGAAAGTCACCTTGCTGGAGGTTCAAGAGTTAACATCTCTACCGACAGTGGATATGTCTTCAGGGTTGGTTGTGATTTGGCATGGTATAAAAATAAAAGTAAAAAAGTTAATGACTTCTTTTTTTTTAAGTTTATTTATTTTTGAGAGAGACAGAGAGAGTGAGAGGGAGAGGGGCATAAAGAGAGAGGGAGAGAGAGAATCCTAAGCAGGTTCTGCACTGTCAGCCTGGAGCCTGATACGGGGCTTGAACTCAAGAGCTGTGAGATCATGACCTGACCCGAAATCAAGAATCGAACACTTAACTGACTGAGTCACCCAGGTGCCCCAAAAAGGTAATGACTTCTTAGAGGCACTTCAGGAGTTGAAGAAAATCTGTTATTAAATTAAAGCCAAACAAAATGTCCCAAATGATCAATATGCCAACAAATAACCATTATGCATATGGGTTCCAGGATTCTGTGCAGGTAGAATGAATGGGCTATGATGTGTTAAAATCAAAATGGTCTAGACTTTCAGAAGAGCTTACTCTTTATATTTAACTCTAATAATAACACCACACTCCACACCCGAAACTCCTCTGTGCTCTTACTGCATGTAATGGCTGCAGGAGGACCCAGGGGATTTGCTTGACTCTTTATGTAGCAAACTACTTCCTTGTACTCTGGCCCAGTCGTTGGTGAGATTGCACATTTTTCTTGGGTTTCTTGGTATTCTCACCTTGCCCCTCCTCACATTTGCTAGTTCTGACCTCAGATTGTCTCTGAGTCTGGTGTCCTCCCCTCACCTCTGTAGACTTGGCAGTCTGCACTTGCTTTGGTTATTGACCTGGCTCCTACAGTGCCAGTCGGGGCAAAGGCCTCTTTGATTTTTACAAGGAAATTGAAAGGCACACTTCATAGAAGCCAAACATGTTCTAGAATATTTTTACCTTGTAGCAAAGAAAGTCAAAGCCCAGAGCTATTCTAAAAAACCTTGGCTGGTAGCATTTTATTTGGATGGGAGAATCCTACAATTTGTACAATGTTATATTTGTTCTGGTCAATCTGCAACTTTATCCTTAAAGTTTAATATGCATTTTAAAAATTGGTATTATTTCAAAGACTAACTGGTACCCCAATATGTTTCTCAAAACCAGTCACAGTGTCTAGTCTGAAATTCAGAGGTTCACCTGAGGATGAAGGGAGCTTGAAAATAGTTTTGGTCCTTAAGTGCCCTCCATGAAAATATGAATCTCCACTGGAGGATTGCAAGGCTGAGGGCCTGGGGTTCTTGAGATCAGTTTCATTCTTTACAGCCAGCCTCTCCTGGCCTTACTATTTTTGTTTAAACTTCTCAAACACTTCCTAATGTTTTGGTTTTGAAGTGTTGTGCAAATGATGCTTATGAATATGGAAAATTAAAAGGGAAGAAGTTATTTGTATTGTTGGAGACAAACACAGCTCAAGTTCATCTTTGTAAGCTGCTAAAGAGCTCAAGTTAAAAAGGGGCACCTGGGTGACTCATTTGGTTGAGTGTCCGACTTTTGATTTTAGCTCAGGTCATGGTCCCAGGGTCATGGGATCAAGCCCTGTATCTGGTTTCAAAGTGGAGCCTGCTTGGGATTCTTTCTCTCTCCCTCTGCTCCTTTCCCACACTCATACTTCCTGTCTCTTAAAAAACAAACAAACAAAAACAAACAAACAAACAAAAACCCAACTCAAACTAAAGAGCTTGCCTAGGTGAAGAGTTATCTGTAGTGTTAAAATGAACCATCGGTCAAGGCAGGGGGTCCAGAGGGTGGCGGAGTAAGTTTGGGAGGCTTCTAGGACAGCTCGGGTGGCAGAAAGGCCATGCTCTGCAGAGGGTCGATAGTGGGACAAATGTGCTTTGGGTCACCATCTTGTACATGATACCCATGGTCAACATCTCTGTTGACTGGATGTTGAGCATAGTCATCTCCAGGAGGAGAAGCTTCAGGGACTACTGCACCTCTGTGTTCTGTACCCCTGCTCCCCTCCTGTCACTCATCTGCTTACAGGCCCATTGAATGGCTTGTTCTGACTTGTCCTGAAACACATAACTTCCCTAAGAAAACTCGTATGTGCCCTGACCTCTCTCTCCATACCTAACAACCAACATTCTTTTAAAAAGTCCGGAGCACTCCCCACCCCCACTCCATCACTAAATAGCCATGCAGTAAATTGTGTGACTCTGTAAGGAAACTCTAAGACATCCATGTAGTTGGTGAAATTCAAACCCATCACTGCTGATCCCTTAAAACAGAGTTTTTAAAGGGCCAACATGGTCCTCAATCCACAGGGTTTAGAAATTTTTGGTAGTTACTCACCATTTTCTTGGGGGCAGATTTTGTACAAATAAGTTTGTTTTTCCTTCAGAAAATTCAGAAGCTCTGGACGTACCAGACCTATATTTCTACATGGTGGTAGTTTGCTGGGGCTGAGTAGAGGTTATTACCTCTAGGTGGTATACAGATTTGTCAGAGTCCCCACAGTTCTCTATTATCTTTCTACCCAGCCCACTTTATCACGTAAAATACCTGCCTTGTCTCTGTATGCTGAATTTGCAAAGCTCACCTAAAGCTATGCTTAGCTAACATCTTCGTTAGGTGGGAATAAGTTCAGAGACAATGGTACAGAGAGGATAGGAAAGCAGTAGGGAGATAGACTTGTCTCTACAGACAAAATTATCCTCTTTCAAAGTGTTGAACCAGACACTCACAACCTTAGCCTGATCCTGACTTGGACCTTCTCACTGATTCAGATTTCCTGTCCAGGTCTGCATTTGTGTCAGCCTCATTGGGTATGCATTGGAGATGTGGGAGGGAACATTCACTCTCCCTCCCTGGAAAGAGACCAGGGTATACTTACATTTTCTCTAAGCACTCTGAGCATTCCAAGACCAAGAATATTAGCTCTGGGAGGCAAGGAGAGAACCTGCTTTTGCCTCATACCTTCTTTCAGCTTCTGTTCCCCAAACCTACACCCCTGTGAAAGAGAACCAAGAACAGTATGGAGATGCCACTGTACTATCTCATTCCCAAGATCTGGACCTAAGCCCATGGGAACCACCCCCCCACCCCCCGCTATTTTCATGTTGCAGTAAGTTTGTAGGAGTAGAAGGAAGAAAAGTGGATATGGAAAAACATGGATTCTAGAAATCTGAGAAAGTAAAATAAGACTCATCTTTCCTTTAAAAATAGGTCATGTTCATATTTGGCATTTCAGTGTGAAATCTGATGGGCGTAGTTGGCTTGAGCAGAATGGAAGTTAAGTTGCTGGGTTGAGAAGGTCAAGAAACTATGAAGAAAAGGTTTGCATAAGACATTCATACAAGCATTTAAGCCAGTGATATGATGATGGTATCTGGCCGACAGACGAATTCTGGGGGTGTCAATGAATGTGAGTAACTGACAAAGGTAATGGGAGGGAATGGTTGGTATGGTTTACTTGGTTCAAAGGAAGAGATTTAAAACTTTTATCTGAGAATGGAGGTTTAATGGGGAGAAGTGGCAACTGGTAGCTAAGAGGAAGCCTGGCCTCATTTACTGATCTTTTTAATGATGGAAAGTTTGCTGCCTGAAAATTAAGTGCTTTCTTATTGGGAGTCACTTACCTAGTTCTTTAGATTGACACATAACCAAATAATATAACATTTGAATCATTGGTTACTTCACTTATTTTCCCTGAGCCCTCTGATACTATAGTTTCGTAACTCTCTGAAACAGTATTTTGTAAAAAAAATTAATTCTATTTTCCTCAAATGTTGCTTCTCCTCTCCTGATTTCTCTGCACAGCCCTACTGTGGGCAGCTTAGTGTGTTTCATAGGCCATATGACAAAATACAGGGTGGTCACGGTGCAGAGGGAAATGAAAATGATGATTAGCTGCTCGTGTGCTGAGGTCAGAATTCTCTGGCGGTCCCTGCAGGCTCCTCTTGAAAGCTCTGGCTCAGTTAGTCTTATCACCTTCCGTGAATCATTTGAGCTGTGAGAATCAGGTATGATGCCTTTCTCTTACCCACACATTCTGAGCCCTGGCATGTTTCTTGACCCTCTTTCCTTTCCATGTCAACTCTGATCGCCCTAATTTAAGTACTTATTGTCTCGTCTAAACGATTGCAGCAGATTTTAAACTAGCTTTCTATCCTCTGGCCTTGTCCACCCTAAAATCCATCCTCCATGCTGTCACGGAATGCTAGTACCTTGCCAACATGACACGGAAGCAAAGACATAAGGCATAAGGTTAAGGTATCGTGATGCCCAACTTCTAGATAACACCTTCCTCCACATCACAATATATTGTCTGCATATCCCAGAGGGGAGGAATCCTAAACTATTTGAAATGTGGTAAGCATCAAGTTTGATTGTAGATGAAATCAGCTGCATCAATCATGAAACATGATTCTCTTTGTTCTGTATGCATCCCCAAAATTTTAAGGAAATAGTTATAAATTAAGAGAGACCATGAATGTCTCTAACCTTGATGTTCTGCTGTGATTTGGAAGTAAGGAAGGGTGTTTGTCAGTGTCATCCTGTCTCTTAGTTAAGCTTCTGAAGTCAAAACCCTCTAGTGACCTTCTTTACTCCCCTTTACCCACTTCCTTCAGGACCACTGCATTGCTTAACTCCAGTGGGCACCATTACGCTGGATTGTATGTAAATAGTGCCTCTGGAGTTGAGGTATACTCTACTGTGGTCCTTCTCTTTGCCTCACACTCCAGCAAATGCCAGGAATATGTAGACCTCACCCTGCTGAGTCTTGTTTCTTTGTATTTTATTTTTCTGGTTTCTCCTGGAAAATCTTTTCACTTTTTCCTCCTTGAAAACACAGAGACACACATAGACATGTACACACACATATACATACACTGCTGGTTAAATGTTTTTCATCCTTAAAGACATAGCTTAGGCATCAAACTCCTCCAGCAAGCTTTTCCTATTTCCCTGCTCATCTTCACGTTTGTGAGCCCACTCATGACGTTATATATCAATTTTGATTAGATACACGTCTATCTTCCACTAAACCGTAAGATCCCTAGGAGCAGACACCATGTCTCAAGCATCATTGTGGTCCCAGTTCCTACCACAGTAACCGATGCCATCTTTCCTTTAACCGCTTGCTAACACCCCTCTCTGCACCCCTCTCAGATGTCCCATCCCAAGGTTGACCCAGTCCCAGGATGATGAGAATGGGACTATATACTTCCTTCACTGGAAACCCTGCCCTGCCTACTGGGGCGTGATTTTTTTTCCTACCCCTAAGTGGCATTAAACACAATACTGGGTCCCACACATAGTCCCAAGGTCTAGGTTTATTATTAATTCCAAATGCCAATACCAATTGAGTATTAATACTAATAACAATAGGTGAAACATTGACAATCTAGACCAAGTTGTACTGTCTCAGAATTATCTAGTTCCTTTTCAGAATTTTCTGCAGCACCAAAAAGAAACAGATCTACACACTTTCTTGCCTATCTTTGTGTGTGTGTGTGTGTGTGTGTGTGTGTGTGTGTATGCACGTATGTGTGTGTGTGTATGTTTGTGTGTTTAGGTCATGTTCCTGATCCCTGAGAGAGCAACATACGCACATGAACAAACAATATTATACAGGGCAGTCAATGTATACTTAGAGGAGTGTTTGTTTTTAATGCTTATTTATTTTTGAGAGAGAGAGAGAGAGAGAGAGAGAGCGAGCACATGAGTGGGGGAGGGTCAGAGAGAGAGGGAGACCCAGAATCGGAAGCAGGCTCATGACTTGGGCTGAAGTTGGATGCTTAACTGACTGAGCCACCCAGGCACCCCAGAGAAAGGAACATTTCTATGAGAAAGACTTAAATTTGATAAAAGGTACATCCAAGAAAGTACAATTCCTTGAGGTCTCTCATAAGATGATCTTTTTCATGATTTTGTTCAACAGTTATTTATGCAGAGCCTAGTATGTGCTAGGCACTGTTCTAGGAGACATACAAGTGAACAAAATAGAAAAAGAAATCTCTGTCCCATAGGGCTTACATTCTAATAGGTACTTAATTGCATTTGCATAAGTACAATGTTACATTACTTCTTCCTAGAGCAGAAGAATATTCTAGCTCAAGAATAAAACCAAGTTTCCAATTCTCATAAGGGAAAAATGTTTTTCAGCTCTCTAATGATCCTCCTCAAAATAGGTTCCAAAAAAATCTTGAGGCTCATCTTAGGTAGTAGGTACTTTTAATATTGACATTTAATATTTATGTCAGGAGATGAAAGTATTTAATGAATACATATAAAAAGCCAACCTTAACCAAATAGCTTTTCCAGCTTCATTCAGTACCATGAATGATACAGCTGATAAGATTATACTAAATTAAGTACTAATGGCCTTATATCAAACCTCACCAAGGTCTTCTGGCTCCCAGCTTAACCAATATGCAGTGTAGCTGGGTGACATTGAACTGGTTTCTCTCCAATGTGTGGTAAAGGGGCAGCTTTTCCTTGGCAAAGTCCCCTTGATGAGTCCATGGTGTCACTGGCGTTATCTCTGAGAGGTCATTGTTCATCTTCCATCATAGGTCAGACTTGGCAGTGGTGAAATAAATGTTCTTGCTACATCTGTACATACATAATCATGGGCTGTTCTGAACACATACGTCATTTTGTGGGTGGGTGAGAGGATTCTAAAAACAAAAAACAAATAGGCCTTTTCAGCTTTTGGAACTAAAAGAACACAATAAATGTGTTTCAACAAGGAGGATGATCCCAGGTCAGTTGTAGAAGTTTGTGTTGGCTAATGGACTAGGTAACCCCAGAATCCTTCCCATTGCCAGTAGACTGTGATTCCAAGAATCATCCACGAGTCAGAAGTCAATGCTATTAGTGTCTTGTGGGAGCATACTCATACGTATATAGAGAAGTCAATAGAAAGGCTCTGAAGAAGAGAGAGAAACTTTGCCTGTGTTTAACCAAAGAAAAGAACTCCTTGCATTTTGCCAATATCCTTCCTGTCACAATCTAGGGGCTAATTTTATGCAGTGTCAGAATTACAAGAAGCCATTTGAGGTGACATATTTTTAGAGAGGACTTATTAATGGTGGAATAAGAGTGAGGCATGAAGTTCAATAGTGCCTCCATATTAACTCCAGCTCCATAAGTCAAGTGGAAAATCTATAGATTAATGAAACTCAGTAAATTGTTTAATTATACTCCCGCCAACCCCCCCTCCCCATGCACAGCTCTAGATGAACAAATACCCAGTTTCTGTTAGAGATGTTTCTTTCCCACATATCTCTCATTGTAACATTATTTACATGGAAGTAAAAAGGTAAAGTGGTATGTTATAAAATGTAAAAACTACATAAAGCTCCACAGGACATATTACTCCTAGGAGTAGAGTTGGAACCCAGTAATGCCAGGTAAGTGAGAAAACCGTCTGTTTTTATATTTTAATGATCAATCTAATGATTTGCTTTGGGTTTGTTAATGTCTTTGAATGGTGCCTTGAGCTTAACAAGGTGACTGTGTCTGCTTTTATTTCCTTCCTCTCCAGTTAGACACTTAGAATTACATTAGATAGTAATATCTCCATTAACCAAATGTTGTTGAGAAATGGGACTGAACATGAACACCAATACACTTTCCAAACAACTACGTTTTAGCCTAGCTGAGGTAGAAACAATGACAACCTAACGTAAATGGGAACATTTGAAAACCTGTTTAGCCTTAAACACAGGTGCTGAGCATGATTATCCTGTGATGTTCTCAGGAGCTACTTTGATGTATAGGACCGTTCGTTCCTAGGTTGAATGATTCCTCTGTGTTTTGTTTTGTTTTACTGGGCCCATTTTCATACTTTTCTTCTTCACTTTTTAGCTGTTACTGCCCAAGGTCACACTTTTCCAGATTCTTTCCAACCTCTTCTAGTTGTCTGTTTCTAATATTAGTGAACCAGACACCATTTAACCAAACATACTAAGATTTACATCCAAAGTAGTCACGTTCAGAGTTTTGTTTGGTCTGAATCAGAGAACACTGAGGTAACACAGTGAAAGGCACGGGCCTATTCTCTATACTTCATACACCACTCCAGACCTGATTCTGTGTGTGGTCTGAGGCAGGTCCCCAAAGCCCATCCATGGTCCTTAGTTTAAACAGCTCTAGAGCTTATGCATTATGCCTGTATAGAAATTATGTCGCATTTTCTCTCAAAGCTAGCTTATTCTCCTTTTAGACCAGGAGGTTGAAGACTTTGGTTTTGTTTATAAACTTGACTCTTGTTGACATATAGCCTGAGTAAGTATTTAACTACTCTAAGCTTCAGTTTCTTCATCTACAAAATGGCAGTAATAATAACTGTCCTAGAAGACAATTGCAGGATAAAAATAAAACAACATATATGCAAGCAAGGTGCAAACTCCAGACAAGTACAACTTAGCCTGAAGTCCATGGACAATGGGTGGGCTTCAGAGGATCTGTGCTCCTACTGATATTGTAAGAACAATGTGGGTTTTTGCCCCTGTATGTTTTTCTTGGCATAAGTGTCCATAGTTTTCATCTATGGAGTTTATGACCCTAAGGAGATTAAGAATAATTGCTTATAGCCTGCACTTTATGATATCACTTTTATTTCCTGGTTCTAGACTAAATTTCAGGTGGGTACAGTTGTTTAAGTTATTGACTTCCAACTTAGAGAGGTGTTAATGTGTATTTGGAGTACTAATAGTATCTAGTGAGCGCAACTTAAATGAATAAGCTAATTAGAGAATATGTATCGAAAATACACATAGCCATATCCTGCTACTTCGTATGCTACTTTACTATGTTATATTATCGATATATCTATATCATTTCAATGAATAATTAGTATATCATCTAGTCTAACATTCTTATTTCATCAAAGAGAATAAACAAGCTGATCTTCATAGTGTCTATATCTGTATCGGTTTCACTTCTTCAAAGGGATGCTGTGAAGATAAAGATATAGCTGTTACAATGTTGGAGATTTCAGAGGAAGGTTACAATGTAATAATAATGATATGGTGGCAATAATAGTTATGAAATAGCTTATTATAACTACTGTTAATTGCGTATCTGCTAAGTACCGGGCACTGTGTTAGGCATTTTGTACAAAATGCATCTAATTTTCAAATCAACCTTTAAAGATAGACATTATTGTCCTCATTTTTAGATGAAGAAACCTATGAATTAGGTTAAGAAATATGTCCCAATCACAAAGCTAATAAATGACCAACCTGGAATTTTAACCCAAATCTGTTTGGCTCTAAAGTCTGTTATTTTTTTCCTATAGTTAAATGTAGCAGATGATATATTTGTGATTTGTGACTCTTAATAAGGTATAAGCCAGCCCTACAAGATGAATTAATTCTTATGTTTCTACTGAATTTGAATATTATAATAGTCAATGTACTAACTTCAAAAAACTTAGGGCGCGCCTGCAATGCAATCTAACCTTTATCTTAAAGGTAAGAGATGCCCATTGAAAGGTATTGGGCAAGGAGATGATATAATTAGATCTTGTGTCTTTGGAAGATACAGTACAGTTGAATGAGTTGGAACTCATTCAGATGTGACTAGAGGCAAGGAGGCCAGAAGGGAGGCTGTTTTAGCAGCAGCAGTAAGGATAGACAGAAGTGAGTGGGCTCTGTGACTCTCTAGGAGGTAGCCTAGATACGTCTTGATGACTAGATGTGGGAGGTCAGGATGGTGAGGAATCAAACAAGGTGCCCAGACTTCTGTGTGGACATCTCCTTCCCTGTTTTTAGGACAGGCAGACAGGTCATCAGGAGGAGATTTACAGGTGAAAATGCTAAGTGCTTTTTGGATATATGGCCTTTGGATATTCTGTTTTGAAGTTTAGAAGAGTGATGGATGGGCTGGAGATTTAGTTTCAGAAGTGAGCACCATAAAAATGGCTAAGGAAAGCCTTGGAAGTAGATGAAACTGCTCAGGGAGGGTATGTATGGTCAGAAGGGAAGAGAGTTTAGACCAGACCCTGAAGAAAAGTAACATTTAAAAGACAAGTACGAGAGAAAGGGTAGCTAGAGCTGTGGCAGTGTGGCATCATAGATTGGACAGTATTTCAAGATGGAAGAAGTGACTCTAGGTATTTACCCAAAAGAAGTGAAAACATATGTTCATACAAAGCCCTGTACTTCAATGTTTATAGAAGTTTATTAGTAATTGCCACAAACTGGAAGCAATCTAAATATCCATCAACGGATGAATGAATAAATAAATTGTACATCTGTACAATGTACTCAACAATGAAAAGGAACTGCCTCTACACACAGCACTGATGACTCTCAGAAGAATTTGCTAAGTGAAAGAAGCCAAGTACAAAAGTCTACAGACTGTTTATATGACAGTCTGGAAAGCAAAACCATGGAGACAGAAATCAGGTCAGTGGTTGCCAGGAGCTGGAGGTGGGAGAAGGGGATTGACCATCGAGGGACTCAGAGGAACTGTTGGCGGGGGGGTGATGGTAATGTTGCTTATCTTGATTATGGTGGAGGTCACCTGAGCATATGATGTATTCAAACTGCTAGACATGTACACCTAAAAAGGATGAGTTCTACATTATATAAATCATGTGTCAATAAAACCAACCTAAAGCAAAACACAAATACAAAAGGGAGTTGTCAAAATGTCAGACGCTGCTCACAAATCCTACAAGAAGAGGCCTGAGACGTGCCCGTTGTGTTCGGCATCGGTGACTTTATGGGGAGCAGTGTCAGTGGCCCGGGGGAGGCAGAAGCTAGATTGCTAAGGGTTGAGGAGTAAGAAAAGACTGATGGTTGTCCCCCAATACCCATTTTCTTCTTCTTTTGTGGGAATGGAGCCCTGAATTTAGACTCATGACTATGCAGAATGAAGACTGTTTTGCCCAGTCTCCCTGGAAACTGAATGTGGCCATGTGACTGAATGCTGGCCAAAGAGATGTAAGTGAAAATGTCCTGAGGCAGCTTCTGGGAGCCTTCCAGAAGAGGTAGCTGGTATTCTTCCATTGCCCTTTCTTCTTTGCTCCTTCTACCTTTGTGCTGGTTGAAATGCAGACATGATGGCTGGCATTGGAGCAGCCAACTTGGACCATGAAATGACTTCAGAAAGGGAGACTACAAATGACGAGAACATTTTGGAGAAGCCTGGGTCTCTTAGCTCTTTGAGAGATGCTAACCTGGTCCAGGACTACTTATCTCTGTACTTTTAAGATATGTCAAATGAATCTCTTTCCTGGTTGAGCTTAATCCTATAAGCTACCGGGAACAAATCTGAGGATGGAGAGGTGGTGAGTGCAGGCAATGCTTTCAAGAAGGTTGGCTATGAAGGGGACCAGTAAAAGGTGGGTGGGATGGTACCTGGAGAGGGACATAGGTTGAGGGAGGGTTTTGTGATCTCCAAATTCATACTCGATTCTCTGTGAATGGAAACCTGTAGATGACCCAGAATCTCTTTCCACCAAAAGCCCTGTGAATTGTCACTGGGTTGGACTTTGTGGCTCACTTTCCAGAAGGAAAGGAGAAGCAATGCATTCCCCTCTGAACATTTTGTACCCGTCTCCTTCCAGCCCCTTGCTTGTGTAGAGCTTATAACATCTAGACAGATGGGGCTGCATTTTGGAGCCCCCTCCCATTTTGGGCCAGTCTCTTCAGGGCTCCTTTCCTGAGGCCTTAACTTAGCAGGTCTACTTCTCTCTTACTCTCCATTGGAGTGTGTGTATGTGTGTGTGTGTGTGTGTGTGTGTGTGTGTGTATTACAAAACTGCATTATTAAGGTATAATTCATATACCATAAAATTCAGCCAGAATGTACAATTCAATGCTTTTTAGTATACTCACAAATTTGTGCAGTCACCATCATCACTTAATTTTAAAACATTCATCTTGATATCTTATTACTTATTGTTATAGCAATATTTTCGATCTCTGTTGATGTTGACTTCTCTCTCTCTGTGCTTTGTCTTTCTGCTTTACCGGGGGGAGCTCCACTAGGGCAGGGACTGTGATGACTATGGATAGGGCTGCTTCCTTAGCACCTGGCAGACACGGACTGGCAGAGAGATCGGGCAGAACCACACAATGAAAGCCTGAAGCTTGTCCCATCCATTCTTTATTGCAGCAGGTGCAGGGCACCTGAGTGGGAGCCAGGTCCCCACCTGGGAAACCATTAGGAGTAGGCAATTCTCTGAGGGGTTACAGGGAGGGCATACATGCCCTGGGGAGGCTTATAACTCTGGGGTGGGGCTGTGGTGATTTGGGAAACCACGTTCAATGTATCTATTGTTTTCAAAGAAGGAGCTAAGGAAAGTGACACTGGACAATATCTTTCCAGTGGGCAGGAATACGCAGAATATGGAGGGGTGAGAAGGGCGTGGGGTCTCCAAAGGGTTCAAACACCGCATTGAGGCGCCGCAACGCAGCTGGAGTTTTCCTTGGGAAACTCAGACGTTTGCCCGCTGGGCTGGCACAATGGCGTTTCCGAACCTATGCCCGACCCACTGGGGGCAGTACTTGTTATTTGCTAGACGCTTCTTTCTTTTGCAACTTCAAAGCTGCAAGAGCTGCAACCTTGCCGATGACTCAATCGTTTCCCCGAACCCTCTGGGCTGTGTCACCGCCGCAGCCGCCCCTCTGCCCTCCCAGTCGTCCCCGCATCTCCGTGCAGCGCCGCCCGTCCCAGGGGAACCGCGGGCGCACCTGGCGCCTCGGGCGCCCCAGCACTGCGCGCTGGTGGCCACACCGCCCGGCGCGCAGCTGCCAGAGCGCTCCCTCCCGAAACATTTAAGTGGAGTGGCTTGTCTAGCGCCCAGCGAACAACATTATCCAATTGCTTCCCGTTTTATTCGCAGGCTGGGAGCTGAGAGAGCCGGAGCGTTCACTTTCAACCCTCAAGGGGGGGAGGGGGTGCAGGCGGGGAGGGGAGAGGCTTGCGGCTCCACCTCGCGCGCGGCGCGGCCAGAGCGCCCGGCTCCGGCAGAGGCGAGCAGCGCCGGTGAGCCCCGCAGCAGCGCGCCCGGCCGCCCGGAGCCCCGCGATGGAGTGAGTATCCCCGCGCGCGGCTCGCTGCCCTCCTCTCGGCATGTTGCCATGGCGACCGCGGCAGCAGGCAGATGCGGGCTCGGGTCCCAGTCCCGGATGGGTGTTTAATTTCAGCCCAGTGTGTTCGCCTGGTGTTTCTATAGCAGCAGTCGCAGGGGCTGGAGCCAAGGGGCAGGAGCCCCGGGATGAGTGGTTTTGTGCCGCTGCCTCTTGGCCAGCAGGGCCTCCGGAGGGGACGCTGCTGCTAAGGAGGGAAGCACGTCCTAGGGTTCCCCATCCCTGCCCCAAGCTTCCGATTCTCAGGGAGTTGGCTGAGAATAGCCATTACTTCCGATTCCTAACCATGTCAGCATTATTGGACTGCAGTTAAAAAAAAGGGGGGGGGGTGTCACTGCGGATCGGAAGCAAATGTGGTTCGGTGTGAATTGTGTAATGGAAGGATGATGAGTTAGTGGGTAATATGAGACAGAGCTGCAATGCCCTGGCTACTAGAAACCAGCAGACGACCCAAAATTATTGATTTGTTCCTGGGGTAATTGAGAAATGAGACAGAAAGGTAGGAGCAGCAGCCGGGGGGTTGACTTACAACGTTTGGCACCGTGGGCACAGCATGGGAGGGGTGGGGAAGAGAGGGCAGGGAGGCAGGAGGGGCGTTAACCAGAAAAGACACAATAAAGGGCTTCGGTCTTGGGTTCGAACTGGGGTTTCTCTCCCCTCAGCCTTTGCATCCCAGCGTTGCCTTTTGGTCACTCTCTCAGGCTCCTGCCGCAGCAGGGCCACTTTGACGGGCGACAGGCTCCAAGAAAGGGTGAATTCTGGAGCCAGCTATTAGATACTGCTCACTTGGTCAGCTTCTCCGCCTCCTGTTCTCTTCCCACGGATACTTCCTGACATTGGGGCTGTAAGAAATCATGTTTCAGCCTAGAGATAACGACCAGTTTTCAGGTATCGGGATCTTCATGCCAAACCCAATAAACCGTAGATGCAGCTGTCATCCCTCTGCATATCTGATTGTGTAAATGTAATTTAATCCTCACCAACAAGGCTGCTAAAGCAGAAGTAAGAGGTGGTGCAGCATTTTAGGAGTGAGGAGTTGTAGATTTCAGCCCCTGACTTGGCTGGCACTAGTGTTACTGATTTTCTGTACCAGTAATTTAATATCTCCGAGCCTCAGTTTCCCTATGTGTACCGTGGAGACAAAGATGTTCCTGACTTACTTCTAAGCATTGTTGAGAGAATCAGATAATATTTCTGTATCTTCTAAAGGGCTCTGTAAATTGTAAGGTATATATGAATTCAAGGAGTTAATGATCAAGTCTCTGGAATCGGTTTTCTGGGCTTGAGTCCTTGTGCATTTTGCTGAATGACGTCAGTCTCTCTGGGCCTCGTTTCTGGAAACAGGAATGATAACTATTTCATGAGATTTTTGTGAAGATCAAACAAATTGGTACATATGATGGTCTTCGAGCCTGGAACAAAGAAAGCTCAATAAATATCATCTACTATCTATAAATATTATCTATTATCTATTATTATTATTGTGGTCTCCAGGAGTCCTCGTTGACATTTTGTGGGGTCTCAGGTTGGTGCCAAGGTGTTTTATTTTCCCCCAGACAATTTATAAAGAAACTTAATGCCCCAAGGGCAACTGAGAGTAACACAATTCTCAAGATACCATTGTAGATGTTCAGAAGCAACCAGGAGACATAGCAGGCTTGAGTACACAGAACAGAAGCTGGACGACTTGGCTTCTGGCATGTTCTGTTCTTATTGCCCAATGCCATTTTTTTTATTAGACATGGAAACTGTCCTTTATAAGAGGATGTATGTAGGTCTAGTCATCCCACGGTGGAAGGTTAAAGGGTACCCTGGCTGTTTGCCAGGACAGTAGTTCTCATCTTAACCATCTCACATGAATACTCTAATGTATAACATACCTTCCAGACTTACAACTTGAGCATTCAGTAACTGAGGAACGGCACACAGGATTTGTAAGCTTCCTTCCCCAGACCTTTCCCTCATCTTCTCTCCATCCTCCAGCTAAGTTTTTGTTCCAGGTGTGCCTACCTCCCGCGTGGAATTCCTGGTGAACACAGGCTTTCCGTATCATGCTCTTCCCTGTCCTTCTGCAGGGTTCAGATTGGTGTCCCAGCCAGCCCCCTTCTCTCCTGATCAGCCTGGCCCTGGCTTTCCTGTCCCCCTGTGACATTTCAAGGTCCTCCTCACCTTCCAGTTAACCTCCTGCCTTTCTAGCTGTCTAATCTGTTCACTCTCCCACTTCCATTGCTTCATTAATATAATTCACTTTTTAACTCTTTTTCTCTTCTTTCAGAATACTACCTTTTCCTGTCTTGGGTGTAACCAAATTTCTCAAATCCTGTTCTTCCCCTCTATCTAAACCCTCTCAAAAATCCCATCTAAGATATAACTCCATTCTCCTTCCTTATCATTTTCAACTTATGTTTATGGAAAATAATTGAAAGGGGGGGATAAAATTCACTTGCTTAATTTTTTCATCTAACCAACAAATACTTGTTGAGATTAGCACTGGTCAACAGAGCAGGCATGATTCTCATCATCTGAAGTTCATAGTTTAATGAAAAGATAGATGTTAAAGCGGTAAATGAACATACAAATACAAATGAATCATTTGTATGAATGAATGAATATACAAATGAATATACAAATACAAAGTGCAATAAATGCCATGAGGGAAATGATGCAGAGGAAATAACAGGAAGGGAATATAGGTTAGATTAGGAGGTCAACAAAGCCCCTCTGAGGAGCTGATATCTAATGTGAGATCTAAAGGATGAGTAGGAGTTGGCTTGGTGAGGAGTAGAGAGAGGAAGCACTCTGGGCTGAGAAAATGGCACATGCTAAGGCCCTGGGGCAGCAGAGATCCTTGGCAGGTTAGAAGAACTGAAAGAAGGGGAGTATGGCTGGAGTTTTGGCAGTGAGGAAAAGATGGTTTAGAGATGCTGCTAAGTGCAATGGGGTGCCACAAGGAGCTTTATGAATGGGTGTGATGGTAATTATTTGTGTTTTGTGTCTTCAAAGCTTCAAAGTACAAAAAGCTAAAATTGCCTTTCCTTCTGGAGGTATGTAAAATGGATGACATAGAAAATGTGTCATAGGCAAGCATCAGAATACTGCAAATGTTTGCAATAGGAGAAGGGGGATTATCAGTTTTAAAAACCAGCCAGCTTGTGGTGTGCCAGTACCTGATAGTTTTGAATAAGCCGAGGTCCCTAATTTTATTATTATTTTTAATTTTTAACTTTTTAATGTTTATTCATTTTTGAGAGAGACAGACATGAGCTGGGGAGGGTCAGAGAGAGAGGAAGACACAGAATCCGAAGCAGGCTCCAGGCTCTGAGCTGTCAGCACAGAGCCCAACGCGGGGCTTGAACTCATGTGAGGTCATGACCTGAGCCAAAGTCGGACGCTTAATCAGCTGAGCCACCCAGGCGCCCCTCGAGGTCACTAATTTTAAATGAAATGGAGTGAAAATAAGAATACGATCATTTATTCACGAGCCTTATTGGTTTTCAAAAAACAAGAGCATCTTAGTTGAAATAGGAGAAAACATGCGTAACAAGCAAAGACGGTCCTGACTGTACTTGGCTGCCCTCCTTGTTGGGTTGAGTGTGAGAACAATGTGTATGTGGGAACAACCTTCAGCGTATGCGGTTACTAATTTGGTACCACACCTATAGGTTTTGCTGGACGCTTCTCTAGAACACAGTCTTCAAAACAGTATGAGAGCTGAAAGGCACAGAGGACATAGCACGGGAACTCTTTCAATTGTTGCCATCTCTGCCAGCACTGGGGCTCTGACAACACGGGTGGCGGCCTCAGAACTGATCTGATGGGACTCAGAAAAATGACATTTCCCATTGCCTGTCAGGGGCCTGCTTTCACAGACACTTAGCCACGGGACAAGTTTCAAGCATCCAGAAGAGATCACGAAGCATCTAAGCTAAAGTTTGCTTTTTCACAGAAACAAATCTAGGCTCATGAGGGGATAAGTGTGGAAGGGGGACTGAATCACAGTTGACTTCTGGTTCTTAGCATATGCCTTCATTCGTGCGTTCACCCTTATGCAGCAAACATACTGAATATTTTATATGTGCCAAGCACTGCGATAGGTCCTGGGGATAAATGGTGACCTGATCCTGTCTTCAAGGAACTTCCTGTTTAGTCTCAATGTGACTATGGGTACCATATGACCTTGAGCCATTTTCCTTGGCTATGTCTGTCCTGTTACACAAAGTGTGCCATTTTATGTGTTCGGCATATTGTAGGCATTGAATAACTATGTTTGAGAATGTGTAAGGCCTTTAAAAATTAATTTTTGTGACGAAAGTAATGTATGCTTTTTACAACAATTCAAATGGCTTGGGGTTCAGTTTATGAAATAAACCTATCCCTTTCCCTACTCTTTCCCCCAAGTCTTAGTCCCTAGAGCATTACCATGAACAGTTTGGAGGTATCCTTCCTATTTTCCATGCAACAAAACAGAGTTGGAAGCACATACTTATATAAGTTTAAATACTTCCTTTTAAATAAATTAAATCCTACCACATTTGTTATTCTGTAGCTTGCTTTTTCCTCTTCATATATTGTGCATACTTTTATATATCGATATATACACACCTATCACATATGCTTTTGTTAGCTGCTTAGCAGTTACTTTTGGAATATAGTTCATCACTCCCCTTTGATGAAGATTTAGGTTTGTTGCCATTTTTTTTTGCTATTATATGCAATGTTGCAATGAACATCTTTGTACATCCTGCAAGTGAATCCATATACTACTTTCCAGAAATGGAATCGCTTAATAAGTGAGTATGCATTTTATGATTTTTTCTATATATTGTCAGAGTACATTGCCACAAGGAATATTTGAGTCCCTGTTTCCTCAATCCTTGACAACCCTAGCCACATTATAGATTTATATCTGAGTAATACACTTATACTTGGTGCCTCTAACTTTATGTGACCACTCTATGAGTGGTCAGTCTGTGCTTTTGCCCTTCCTGGACTGAGGGCCTCTGGGCTACTGGTCATTTTTTTTCAGACAGCAATAGGGAGCCATAAAATACAAACAGCAAGCTTGAATCCAGAAGAGAATGAAAATTATTTGCAAAGGCAAAACTTAAAATACCTAATTAACTTTAAAAAGTGATCAAGGGGGCGCCTGGGTGGCTTGGTCGGTTGAGCGTCCGACTTCAGCTCAGGTCATGATCTCACGGTCCGTGAGTTCGAGCCCCGCATCGGGCTCTGTGCTGACAGCTCAGAGCCTGGAGCCTGCTTCCGATTCTGTGTCTCCCTCTCTCTCTGACCCTCCCCCGCTCATGCTCTGTCTCTCTCTGTCTCAAAAATAAATAAAAAAAAACGTTAAAAAAAAAATTAAAAAAAAAAAAAAAGCGATCAAGGAGGTTTTTGTAGAGTTTGTCCAATTTTGACTTTATTGACTGATTCCTTACAACTGAGGAAATGAGACTATACCACTCAGCCCTCCTTTTACCATTTGTCACAGTTATACTGTTAGTTTTACATTTTCAAAGTTTTAACATTTGCAATTTTGAATTGTAAACATAATCCTCCCAGTTCATTCAGTCAACTGAATGCACTTGATTGCACTAGGTACTGTTCTTTTAAACATTTTTTTAATGATTATTTTTGAGAGAGAGGGAGAGACAGAGCACAAGCGGGGGAGGGCAGAGAGAGAGGGAGGCACAGAATCTGAAGCAGGCTCCAGGCTCTGAGCTGTCAGCACAGAGCCTGATGCGGGGCTTGAACTCACAGACTGCGAGATCATGACCTGAGCTGAAGTGGGATGCTGAACTGACAGAACCACCCAAGTGCCCCACAGCAGGTGCTGTTCTAAGCATTGAGAATACAGCAGTGAACAAAACTGAGAAAGATCCTCCCCTCACAGAGCTTCTATTTCATGAAAGAGACACAATGTGTATATATGTTAATTTCAAGACTAAAAATAAAACACATTAGGAGTCTAGAGAGTGATGAGGGAAGGTTATTTTTGATAGAGTAGTCAGGAGACAGGTTTCTGAGTGGGAGAGTTTGAACAGAGACTTGAACAAAGTGAGGAGATGAGTCATGCAGAAGGAAGAGCAGTTGCAAAGGTCCTGAGGCAGCACCATGCTTTGTGGGCTTAGTGTTAGTCTGCGATCTGGATAAAGTCAAGATCCCCACCAGCCCCTTCCTCATAGGCATCCTCTTTCCTGAGCATTTTGTGTTGACTTAGTGTTTAATAGTAAGGTACTGTTTTCAAACAGGGCCCAAGGGTGTTATATTCTGAATGCCTTTCTGTTGCTTCTATGAACAAACAAATTGGATGTTTGTAAAATTATAGATTCATGTGTTTTCCTCCCTCATAATTCTATAAGGCATTGTTCCATTGTGTTCTGGCATGGACTGTTGCTCTGGAAAAGTGTGAGGCTAGCCTGATTATTTCCTCTTTGTACCTGGCTTACCTCCTCTCTCCCCTCCCACTCTGGCATTTTTTTTTTTTTTTTTTTTTTTTTTTTTGCATTGGGGCTGATAGAATTATATTTGAACATGAAACTTTAATAACTTTGCTGTGATATTTCTTATTGCAAGTCACTGTGTCAGTTTCTCCTGGAAAATAGTACATTCCTTGAATCTGAAGACTTATATTTTCCTTTATTTTTTGTAAAGACATTTTCTTTATGGCTTTCAATTAAACAGCCTCCTTGTCCTCTTTATCTACTATAGGTACATCTATTAGTTAGTACCCTCCATAACTATCTTCAATTGCTTACATTTTTTTTCCTGTAAGTTTTCGTTACAGTTTAAAGTCTATCCTCTAGGCAACTGACTTTTTTTTTTTCTTTAGCAATATTTGTTTAGTTCTTACTTATTTTATGTAGATTTCATTTCTGTAATGGTTTTATTGTCCTCTTCTATTTGTTTTCTGACTCCTCCAGCTCATTTGGCACATTTTTATTTCACTTTATTTTTTTAAGTTTTTTTATTAAAATTTTTAATGTCTATTTATTTTTGAGAGAGAGAGAGAGACACAGAGCGTGAGCTGAGAAGGGACAGAGAGAGAGGGAGACACAGAATCTGAAGAAGGTTCCAGGCTCTGAGCTGTCAGCACAGAGCCTGATGTGGGGCTTGAACCCACAGACCCTGAGATCATGACCTGAGCTGACATCCAGTGCTTAACCAACTGAGCCACTCAGGCGCCACTCATTTTGCACATTTTTTTCTTTTTTTTAAATTTATTTTTATTTTTATTTATTTTTAATTTTATTTTTTATTTTTTAAAATTTACATCCACATTAGTTAGCATATAGTGAAACGATTTCAGGAGTAGATTCCTTAATGCCCCTTACCCATTTAGCCCATCCGCCCTCCCACAACCCCTCCAGCCCCCCTCAGTTTGTTCTCCATATTTATGAGCCTCATTTTGCACAATTTTTAAAAGAGTTGTTTTTCTTTAATTTCTTTGAGTGCATGGAGGATTGATCTGAAAATTTTATTTATTTCTTGTGTTATTTTTCTGAATATGCTTACCTGCCTTTTGCTTGTAAATCTTTCCTCTCTTTTTAAAAAATAATAATCAAACATAAAGGGTCTATGCATGTTGACAGCATTTATTACTCATTTCTGAATGGAGGTAATTTATCCAAGCCTTCTATTTGCCCAAGAATAAGTGGGAGACAGTGTTTGGGGAAGACAGTGACTTTAGATGAGATATTTTGTCCCATAAATGTTTCTTAAAACTGTACCGTGTCTTTTGCTCTAAAAGTGCCTTGTAGTATGTAAGCAGGTCACTGAGATAGATCACACACTCTGTGTGTGTGTGTGTGTGTGTGTGTGTGTGTGTGTGTGTGTGCACGTGTGTATGTTGAAGTGGGGGGAACAGACGGATATTTGGTGCTTATTTGTCACTATGTGGTTGACTCTGTTGAGCATCTGTGAACAGAGGGGAAAGGTCAAGTCATCTACAAAGGTAATTGTTAACTTTCCTTCTTGTTTCACTACATCTCTTACCTCCAGACTATGGCTAGACTGTGGTAGACTATGACAACCCTCTGTGTGTCCAGACTAGTCCTCTATATTAAGTTTTTAATTTTTCAAAAAGTTTATTTTGAGAGACAGAGTGAGCGGGAGAGGGGCAGAGAGAGAGAGAGGGAGAGAGAATCCCAATCTGTTATCAGCACAGAGCCGGACTTCGGGCTCGGACCCATGAACCGTGAGATCATGACCTGAGCTGAAATCAAGAGTTGGACGCTCAGTTGATTGAGCCACCCAGGCGCCCCTCTATATTAAGTTTTTAAATGTCAGACTTTCACTGATAATAGAGAGAGAGAGTTCACACAGTAGTACCTCCATCAGTGACACTTCCTTTTTGCACTGTCTGATATGGACCCAGCCCCTCCACACACCTGTTTCCCATGTCTCTTGTGACTTGGTGGTACCACTCGTCGCCATTCCAGTGTTGGGCCTCTGTGGGATCTCTCTTTACTTAGCAATTTTTGAAAGCCAATTGACATCTCTAGAGGTATAGATTCACCTTTTTGCGCTGTCCACTGCTTTAATAAAATTTTTACTCTTTTTGGCAGATAATTCTTATAGTCTGTGATTTGGGAATCTTAATTCTGCTACTTTCATAGTCAACAAATTCCTCCCCCCCCCCCCGGTTTTTCATTCTTTTCATTCATTTTTGGCAGGTTTCAGGGAGATATAGAGAAAACTTGCCTTTACCATGTCTCCGAGTGAAAGAATCGGTGAATCTTACATTCCCATGAAAATACTAGGAACTAGCAAATGTCATTCATTGTTTCTGGAAAATTTATTATTATAGATCTTTTTTTTTCCCAATCGATTGTTAGCAACGTATATGGCAGAATAAGCTTGCAAATGATGTTATAAATACTTCAGAGCAGAAGAATTTTGGAGGAGGTGTGCATAGTGGGTATTCTCTGTCTCACCGTTCAAATCCATTCTGTACCTTCCTCCCCTGCTTAACGTCCTTTGAGGCTGACCTGTGTGGACTACAGCAGTGAGGCTTTCTCGCCCTTTGGGTTGGGTCAGTGCAAAGCACCAGCAGAAGAGCCCAGGGTAGAAGAAGAGTGACATCAGTGGACTTACTCTATGGTCTCCCTTCCTACAGGGCAGGGAGTTGGCATTGTCTGCTTTCCTCATCTGAAGGCCACAGCTCCTGCCTGCAGCCCACTCCTACACTCTACATCTAGTTCCCTCCTGGTTCTGGTGACCTCTCCCTCCCCTTGCCCCTTCAGGAGTAGGTGAGGCTATGACTGGTCTCCCCACTTGGTTAGCCTCTGGTGTTTGGCCATCCCTGTTGGTTTCCCATAACTCTGCCCATGCCTTTGTAAAGCAGTCCCTTTATTAAGCTCCTCTAATTCTCCAGTGTAAGCATGCCATCTACTTCTGGCTGGGATCCCAACTCACAGAGTGTGCAAAGGATAGAAGTGTTTGAAGTTTAAGAAAAAATACACTTCAGGCTTCCAGGATGGAACTTGGCAACTTTGTGTCTGTTTACACATTCTGGTCATTGAAGCCCAAGGCTCCAAAATTAGAAGAAGCTGTTTGATAATTGTTATGAGTTTATTCAAGAAGGAGAATCTCCATTGCCACAGGCTACCAAAGTGTCAGTCTGCTTCCCATTGAAAATGTCATTTTTCTTGTAACTTAGACTAAAAATTGCCCAAATTTGACTCCTCAGAGGGAGCACCAATCTCAGTGATGAGGTGGCTCAATTAGAATTTTATTTAAGGAAATGAAATTTTATTTCTTCTCCTAATAGGAAGGAACTTTACTAGCAAAAATTCTGTTTTTGTGAATAGAACTTCATTGTATTTGACCTACTGTTTAAATATAAGTGGTGATTTAACTTATCAATAGCATCTAAAAGAATCCTTCCTAAATTGCTGTCAAATCAATAAAATCTATCCCATCTTGTTTAATCTTCTTCACAGATAGCACAAAAGCATAAAATATGGTCTAATCAAAAGGTGTGTTACAAGTTCTGAATAGATGGGCTTTAAAGATATTTTACTCCATTTTATATAGTATTTTATACCTAGTGAGTTATTTAGACTGCTTGTCCTACTTTAAGTGCTTCCATATCTCTGTCAATTATGTTCATTTATTCATTCGCTTCACTCATAATTATTAAGTACCTACTATGTGCACTGGTACACTGTTCTAGGTACCTGTGATACAAAAAGGAACACGACAGTCCCTGCCTTCATGGAGTCCATAGTATAATGAGGAACAAACATAATTGGCCAGGTTATTATATAATAAAGTGTGCTAAGTGTTATGCTGGCAGAAGTTTTGATGGGATACTGTCTGAAGCACATAGCAAGTGACAGGAGCCTAAATGAGTCTAAGAGCTCAGGCATTCTATATGAGGTCAAAATTCAAGCCTAATTCTTAGCCCCTGAAATTAATTTAGCACACAAGCACTTTGTTTTTAATGTCTGGACTAGTCACCTTACAACTTTTTAAAAAAATGTTTTATTTATTTTTTGAGAGAGAGAGAGAGAGAGAGAGAGCGTGCAAGCAGGGGAGGGGCACAGAGAGAGGGGTGCAGAGGATCTGAAACAGGCTCTGTGCTGATCGGCTGATAGCAGTGCACCTGATGTGGGGCTTGAGCTCATGAACTGAACCATGAGATCTTGATCTTTACCGGAGCAGAAGTCAAGACGCTCAACCGACTGAGCCACCCAGGCGCCCCCATCTTAACAACTTCTTAAGTCACTTTCTAAAACACTTGCCAAGCCAACTCCAATGTTAAAACTAGTTTGAATAATTGACAGTCATGTTTTTGTTTGCAATGATGAACCTATGGCTAACGCTGCCTCCAGGACCATGAATGTTACCATCAGTATCGTGGTGATTGGCTGCCCCCTTGAGGAATCAGAGACTCAGTTTTCCAGATGACTTTGCAAAGTGGGATCACTAATAAGGTCAGACAAAACAAAGGAAAAAAGCAAACAGAACAGACAAACACAAACACTTAAGATTTACAGGTCACTGCTAGGCTTTTTTTAGACACAGTATTTGATTTGTTTTAGCCATCTTTGTTGAAATACTATCAAACCCCTCTAACTTTTGAAAGGCATTAAGATCTGCCAGACTGTACAGATTAGCCATTTAGAGAAACAGTAAAGCTGATCTAGAAACAATCAGGAGTTCTCCATCCTTCCAATGCTTTCCTTAACTTCTTATCTTCCAAGAGGGAAGTGCCCAGCATTTAAAGTTAATGACACCAGCAACAAGGTCTCATTTCCTCAGAGATTCATGCTATGAAGTGCATAGCTATCACCTGGAAATAGTGTTAAAAGGCAGATCCTGAATCTGTAAATGTGGGGTGGGATTGGAGAGTCTGTGTTCCCAGCAAGCTTCCCATGAGAGGATGCTGCTGCTGGTGGTCTATAGACCCCACTCTGAGTAACAGCTTCACAGTGCAAAGACACAGTGTAGGGCTGAACATAATGCCAGAAGTGAGGGCCTCATTCTTTTACACGTCCTCCTTCAAAACAGAAGTGGAGTTGAGCAACCTGTGTGTGAAACAGGCCAATCTACAGAGCAAAACCAGACTTTTCATTTTAGTTGGCATAACTTGGCAGTTCCATGTGAATAGATAAAAATCTTTATATTTTTGGAAAATCAGAACAGGATCAGAGGTTGTCAAAAAGTGTTTATAAGGCAGATAAGCGTAGTCTTATCTTTTAAAATATGAATTTGAAAATTTTTGTGGTCATACATAATTTAAAATCCAAAAATATTTTTCTTTAGCCAGTTCCTTAATATTTAAAAAAATATCTAGTGAATCTAATTATCTGTGGTCTCAAGAGTCTGCAAATCAGTAATATCTTGATATAAATGTCAAGGAATGATTCTATAAATCTGATAGTCATGTGAGTTTGAACATGATATGTTAGGACCAAATAGCTTGTAGTATTAGATTTTTTTCTTTCTTTGTTTCTTGTTTGTTTGTTGTTTGTTTGTTTGTTTGTTTCTTTCTTTCTTTCCCTTTCTTTCTTTTCCTTCCTTCCTTCCTTCCTTCCTTCCTTCCTTCCTTCCTCCTCCTTTCTCTCTTCCTTCCTTCCTTCTTCCTTCTTTTCTTTTCTCTTTTCCTTCTCTTCTCTTCTCTTCTCTTCTCTTCTCTTCTCTTCTCTTCTCTTCTCTTCTCTTTCAGTAGGCTCCATACTAGGCATGGAGTCCAATGTGGAGCTTGAACGCACAACCCTGAAATCAACACCTGAGCTGAAATCAAGAGTTGGATGCTTAACTGACTGATCCACCCAGGTACCCCAGTATTATGTTGTGTGAATGAGATTGACAAACTTAAGCATCTTTACTCTTGGAAGCCAAGAAAGAGTGACCTACTTCATAAAGGATAATTCAAACATATTATTAAGTTGTGTTTTCATTTATGTGAGGTGTAAAATAGCTCCCAAACTCCTTGTTATGGGAACTAAATATTATAAAGACAATACATATTTGAGAACTAAACTGTACAGAACAAGGTTCTCTTGTGGATTCTTGGTTGCTTAATAAAATGATGGCTCTTTAAATCTAGTTACATTTTCAGGAATTAAAGCGCAGTTCTTGAGGGCTCTCAGTATGTCTGTCCTCCCCCCCAGCCTGTGTCAGCCACACAATGTACCTTCCTGTTAGTTCCACTCTCCAGGTCTTGCAATTAGAAATATTTCATTATATCATGGTGGTGTGCATATGACTTTAGTGCAAGAAGAGTGGGAGTGTCATGTCCTGGAGAAACAAATATGAGGAGTGTGTGTGTGTGTGTGTGTGTGTGTGTGTGTGTGAGTGTGTGTGTGAAACTCTACTTTTCGGGGTGCCTGGGTAGCTCAGTTGGTTGAGCGGCCGACTTCGGCTCAGGTCATGATCTCATGGTCCGTGAGTTCGAGCCCTGCATCGGGCTCTGTGCTGACAGCTCGGAGCCTGGAGCCTGTTTTGGATTCTGTGTCTCCCTCTCTCTCTGCCCCTCCCCTGTTCATGCTCTGTCTCTCTCTGTCTCACAAATAAATAAGCATTAAAAAAAATTAAAAAAAAAAAGAAACTCTACTTTTCAAGACCTCCTTCTAGAATGCCACTCTTCTTATATATCTGTGTCTTATTTTGGTACTTTCACCTTTCCTCCCCTTCATCCTTACCTTGGGAATTTTAAAAGGATTCCTAAGACCAAAATCCCCAGGTTGATAGAAAAGCTTTTAGTTTGAAATTATTTTCAATAATTTCAATTTTTTAGTTGGAAGTTATTTTCTTATTTCTCTATAATTTCTTTTTTGACTCACAAGCCAACATCTAGTATCATTTTCCTTCAGCTTGTAGAAATTCTTTCCACTTGTTTTTATGTAACATGTTTATGATGGGGACAAATTCTCCTGGTTTTTATCTGAGACATTCTTCAGTTTTGAAGAATATTTTTTCCTGAATATAGAATTCTAGGCTGACAGGTTTTTTTTTTTTCCTTTTAGTACTTTAAAGACGTCATTCTGTTGTCTTTCACCTTCCACATTTCTAAGTAAGTCATAATTTTTATTGTTGCTCCCCTATATATAATATGCCTTTTTCCTTTGGTTGCTTTTAGGATTTTCTCATTTTCTTTGGTCTTCAGCAGTTTGACTGTAATGTCCCGAGATGTAGTTGTCTTGTAATATTTCCTGCTTGGGGTTCTTCAGGATTCTCAGCGTATATTTTTTCCAATGCTTTTCCCATTCCATTCTCTATCCTTTCCTTTTGAAACTCCAGCTCTTTACATAGTAGAGTGCTTGGTACTATCCCACAAGTCATTGAGGCTTTGTGCATGTTTTTGCTTTTTAAATTTAAATACATTTTTTATTGTAAAATAGTTTTAGATTTATAGAAATGTTGCAAAGACAGTTCAGAGTTCATATACGCTCCTTACCTTGTTTCTTACGTTGTTTACATGTTACATTACTAGTGTTCATTTGTGACAACTAAGAAACCAACACTGGTATATTATCTAAACCCCACACATGATAAAGATTTCAGTAGTTGTTCCCTGATGTCCTTTTTTCTGTGCCAGGATCTCATCTAGAATACCACAGTACAGTCATGCTTCCTCAGCTTCCCCTGATCTGTCACAGTTTCTTGGACTTTTTAAAATTAACTTGACAGTTTTGAGGAGTGCTGGTCAAGTATTTTATAGAGTTTCCCTCAATTTGGGTTTGTCTGATGCCTTTCTCATAGTAGATCAGGGTTATGGTTATTTGGAGGGAGACCACAAAGATGGGGTGCCAGTCTCATCACATCATTACAGGGGTGCACATATTCAACATGACTTATCACTGATGCTGTTAACCTTGATCACCTGACCAAGGTCGTGTTTGCCAAGTTTCTTCTTTGTAATGTTACTTTTACCCCTTTTTCAGGGATGAGGAGTTAAACTTCACCTCCTTGAGAGGGGACTATCAGGGTAATTTATTTGGAATTATTCTGTATGGACACTTATTTTTTCTCAACCATTTATTTATTTAGTAATTCATATATATATGTATATGTATCCACAGGGATTCATGGGCATTTATTTTATACTTAGGTTATTATTTTCCAGTACTACATTATTTATTTTGTTCAAAAGTTTATATGCATAGTCCTACAGGGTTTTGGACTCTCAACATATAAACTTTTTTCACCCCGTTCTTTATCCTCTCCTTGTGGGATCCCAATTATTCATATATTAGAGTACTTGATATTGTCCCATATGTCACTGAGGAATACTCATTTTTTTCTAAATCTTTTTATTTTTATCATGCTTTTATTTTAATTTCTCTTGACCCATCTTTACAGTCAATGGTTTTTTGCTTCTGCATTGTGGAGTCTGCTGTTAATCTCATCCAATAAATTTTTTATTTCAGATATTTTAGTGTTCAGTTTCAGGATTTCTTTTTGATTCTTTCTTAGCTCTATGAATTTTCTTATCTTTTCACCTGTTATATCCATATTTTCCTGTAGGTTTTTTGGACATACCACAGTTATTTTAAAGTCTTTATGTGCTAATTCCAATATCTGAGTGTTCTGTGGGTCTATTTCAGTGAACTGTTTTTCTCTTTTGACTATGGGTCACATTTTCCTTCTTCATCTGTCTAGGAATTTTAAATTATATAATGTGCATTAAAGACAATATATTGTAGAGATTCTGGATTCAGTTATACTCTTATAAATAATGCTTTACTACCAGGTAATTAAATTACTGGTATACTCCCTTAACTTCGTGGGGTCTTGTTTTCTTTAATTTATTTTTTATTTTTAAAAAATGTTTATTTTGAGTGAGAGAGAGAGAGAGAGAGAGACAGAGCAGGGGAGAGGCAGAGAGAAGGAGAGAGAGAATCCCAAGCAGGCTCTGCCTTATCAGCACAGAGCCCAGTGTGGGGCTCGATTTGATGAACCATGAGATCATGACCTGAACAGAAATTAAAAGTTAGACACTCAGCTGACTGAGCCACCCAGGTGCCTCTGATTTTATGTTTTAATAGAGAGTCTTAGTCCAGTGTTCTCTTTAGGCTTAGGGTGCCCTTATTTCTAACATGTGGCCCTCCTGGGGTTTTAGTAGGAAGTTTAAGGTATTTAACAAATTTCTTTATATAGACAATTGGTGAGAACATATTTCAGTAGATTGAGGGGATATCTTATGGGAAAATCTTTCCATATAGACAGCCTCCTTCTCCCTGTAGGCTTTGCGCCTGACTTGCTTCTTTGTTTTAATCATATATTTTAAAGAATTACTTATGAAAATATGTATAAAGGAAAAATTTCCTGAATTCCTAGAGGAATCCCTATATCTTAAAAATCAACTGTATTTTACCCCAAAAAGAAGAATTAATATGTTTAAATTTAGTGGATGAATGTAAGCCCAATGTGCTTTTAAGTCCTTTATATTTTATTTGTAATCTTTCTAAACATCTTAGGCTTATTGTATGTAAAAGACACCAAGAGAAAAAAAAGACACCCAGATACTTCAACTTTCTTTTGAAAAATGTGTGTCTATCTTTGTAATAGTCATCATCAAATTAATTACCAATTTTGGTGACTATGTATTGATAGGCTCAAGGCTCATCTAATTATCTAATCATGGCAAAAGCTTGAAGTAATTGTTAAAAAACAATGGCAAACACATAAGTCAATAATGGCCAAGCAAAGTATGGGAACTTTTTTCCCATACTTTGCTTGGCCATTATTGACTTATGTGTTTGCCATTGTTTTTTAATCTCTCCTTTTTACTACATATCTCATCATTTTGTTAGCTGAATTCCATCTATAATTAGAGTCATGGAGTTATTTACTGTTAACATCTCAATCATCCCAAGGATAGTTCAACTTTCACATTCCAATCCTTGTTCTAATTCTAAAATATAAGAACAAAGGTTTTCACACCTCTTTGATGGGAATATTTTGCCATCACTTTGCTTAGTCAGTGCTTCTTCCTTTTCAGTCTTATCTGGACACAAGTTTGATATTTTGCATGCCTCTTCTCCAGTGGTACTTTTCCATTCTTACCTGTGTCTTGTCTCCCTAAGATGATGTTCTTCATGTTTACCATGCTTATAGAAATTTTCGGAATGATGATGAAGGACTCCCACATCAAGTCAGCTTGTAAGGCAGTTTGCCATGCAAAATTTCTTACTAAAATATCCAGAAGATACTAAAAAGACAAAAAAATGTTCAATCCTCCAAATTGAGGCAAATGATCTAGTGTCACGCTCTGGAAGGAATTTCCACGAATTATAGAGTCAACGGAATTGGGAAGAGGACAGAAGTCAGTGTCCTATCCATGCTTTGCCTCAGGTAAGGGAATAGCCTCACATCCCCAGAAGAAGGTTGAGAGAGCCCACCCACCACCATCTTGTGTGATCAACTGTACTAGTCAGAAAATCAGGCAGCTTTACCTCTATTTATTTCAAGACATATGTTCTGTGAACAGTGTGCCAAGAAAACAAAGAAGGAGGGGTACCTGGGGGGCTCAGTCAGTTAAGCACTGGGCTCTTGCTTTTGGCTCAGGTCATGATCTCACAGTTGTGAGATTAGGCTCTGTGCTGGGTGTAGAGTATGCTTAAGATTCTCTCTCTCTCTCTCTCTCTCTCTCTCTCTCTCTCTTGCTCGCTCTCATTCTGTCCTTCCGCTTTTCCTCTGCTTGTGTGCTCTCTTTAAAAATAAATAAATAAACTTAAAAAAAAGAAAACAGAGGAGGTAACTGAGAGAAATTATTGTTTGTCCACTGTAATTTTGGAATGTAGCTAATGAGAAAACTACTTCAGGATGAGGAAATGATAATTGGATGGATGTCCGTATCTTCATTAAGGTAAGAAATACAGGAGGGAAGAACAGATTTAGATGAAAGATGATGAGTTTAGTTGTGTGCATGCTGAGTTTGAGTCTCCTGTGGTGTTTTATTGTACTCATTAAGATTTGAGGCACTTTTAGATTTTATTTATAATCATTAAGACTTTTCAAATAGATTCAAGGGAATAACTGGTAGGAACTTGGCCATGCAATCAGGGTTTAAATCAGAAGTGATATGGATTTGGACAACACATAGTTGAAGTCAGGGATATGGATGAGAGAAGAGAAAAGGGCCCTAGATATATCCTGAAGGGGCACCAACATTTTAAGTATAGGCAAAGGCAAAGGAATGAGCAAAGTTAGGGAGATACAGAAGCAGGGATGGAAAGATGTCAAAGAGAGGGTGGTGTCTCAGAATCTAAGGGAGTAAAGTGCTTCAAGAAAGAGAAAATGGTTCACAATGTCAAGTGCTTCAGTATTATTAAGTAACTAAGTAAATCCGATGAATGTATGTATCAAGTAAAATTAAGTAAGATAAATGCTGAGAAGTGATGCTAGAATTGGGTACCAGTTATCCATTGGTTATCATTGACAAAGATGTTTCACAGGAGTGATGGGGTAGAAGTGAGATTCCCATGTGTTGAGTGAATGACAGGGCAAGTGAGGGCCACAGAAGTTTTATAGAGGGATGCCTGGCTGGCTCAGTCAGAAGAATGTGCTACTCTCAATATCTGGGTCATGAGTTTGAGCCCCATGTTGGATGTGGAGATTGCTTGAATAAATAAAACTTTAAAAAAACGTCTTGCAGAAATTTGAGTTGGAAAGTAATGACATTGGGCAATAGCTAGAAGGTTATGTGGGATCAAGGGAAGATTCTTTTGTACATAAGAAAGACTTGAATACATTTATATTCTTAAGGAAAGGAAGCAACTGAGATAGATTTGGGAGAGAATGATGAGCTAGTTCCTAGTGGATGAAGGAACAAGTAAATTTATTGGCCAACCACCTACTCTATGCTTCACAGGATCCAACTTAGAGGTTTCTGGATCCTTTAGTTCTTAACTGAAATTATGTTGCTGCAGGGTTCATAGAGATCTTTGCTACTTTCTGAAGCCCTCTAACTATAGCAAGTAATTATGAACACTAATAACATTAACAGAAAAACCTAGTAGAAAAACTGTTTCATCCTAAAAAGGCTTTGAGATGGCTTATTTTAATAAATATTATTTCCTTATTGTTTGTTTGTTATTTTAATAATACAATTGGATAAAAAGAAATGGGGGATAAAATCGAGACAAAAGGTAGATGAATTTTTGGAATACAGAATAAAGCTGAGCAAGATTAGTCCACAGCATATGTATGTCACATTGCTCTGTTCAGTTGCTAGAGGCGGGCTGCAAATTTGGCTGTATGCTTGTTGGTGCCCAAAACGAAGAGGGAACAACAATTGGTTACAAGATTCACAACACCCAAATGAAAGAAACAATGTATTTTTTAAGGAGAAAGCAGTGTTTCCTAGCTCTGAGGCTTGAGAGAGATTTCTCTCATGGATGATGCCTGTTGCCATGATGAATACACAAGAAGATTTCATAGGGATTTCTTTGCAATGCCAGTCACTGGAAGTGGAGGACAAAACGGCCATGTGCATCACTTTTATACAATACAGCATTAGCAAGAGGCATTTAATAGGCACTAAACATTTAAAAGATTCTGACTACTTTCTTAGCTCCTGTTCCTTACACTTCAGTAGTTCCTCAAATAACATCTGTCCAGTGTTGCACCCTTAATTTTCATTCCCCTAAAAACCTCTGAAATGAACGGGGCCCACATTTCATTTCAGAGTAGATGAAAAATTATCTGTTTCAGTGACCTTTTCCATTGTTTACCATGCTTTGCACTCAATCTAAGAGAAGCAAAGCACTTGGTACTGGAAGCTGATAACACTGGGCTTCATTTATAATCATTAAGATTTTCAAATAGACGCCGTATCTCAGGGCACATACTTATCTAGGAGAGATCATCTATGGGCCTTGCTGGTGTCCAGCAGTGACAAGGTATAGACAGAGGAAATTAAAGTTCTAGGAAGAGGAAATCATTGTTGGCCCAAATGTTATAGTGGCTTTTTGTTCTGGCTAGAGGCGAGCCAAAATTTAATTACTGCCGATGGTTTGGTTTGATAAGTGTAACAGATGCTAAGTCATAGGTGGCTGGGAATCAATACTTTTTTTTTTCAATGAGTAATAACATGTTTGCTTTGAGATATTTTATCTAAGTGTAAGATTCAATGTGTACAGCTTTCTGAAGTGAGAGCTCTGAGAAATGCAATATGGCAAAGGCAGATTTGAGTTTCGGGTTTAGAACTGCCCTGGGAACTCTGATTACAGAAGTCCCTCTTCACTTCTGGAGCATCAGTTTAGAAATCTCCATGCACCAAAAAGCTCTCCAAGTGCTGGGTCTGTGTTACTGAAAGAGGGCGTTCTGTGCCTGAAACCACATCAGCTCTCTCTGGTGCTTCTCTCTGTGAGTATTCCAGATTACATATTGCCAAACTGTGTCTGTGAAGGGCTTGCTGTGAAAAGCACTAGCTTAAGTGAAACCACTTTCATTTTCCAGAAATGTACCAGAGTAGAGGGAGACCGCTGTTCCAGGAAAGAGAAGGGCAAAGTACTACATTACGAGACTAATGGTATGGGGATGGGAACGGTGTATAGAACAAGAAGCCACATGAAGAGGTTGGGTCAGGTTCCTTAACCAGCCAGATTACCTGCTTTCTTCTGTTTCATGGATATAGACCTTGTCCTTCACCAGGCAGAAGTTAATTACCACTTACCTCTTGGGAAAGGAACCCATGTTCCCTGTCACTGAGTTTGGCTTTTGGAAACTCTGACTTACTGTATGATCTTTGAAAAGCAATTGAACTTCTGGGCTTCAGGTGCCACTTGGGTATGATCCAAACTAATTATATTTGGACTTTTTCATACCCCACTGAGAGATGTGGAGAAACCCCAAAGCACAGAACTCTAAAATTCAAACGTTATCTGGCTTAGCCTAGTCTCCAGGTGTGTGAGTTCAGAGGTGAGTGTTCTCCATTACAACTGGACCTATGTTAAAAAAAATGTACCCCCCAAAGGGTAAAGAAACTCCTTTGGTTGATTGTTAGAGTGTTTCTTTGGTCTTAGGCAATGAGATGCACTTTGTTGTAAGAATATCGTTACTGGAAGTGGCAACACTATATTATGGATACAGTCTTAGTGTCATTAGGTTTGAGAGGATGCTTCATTTACTATCTGTGTGACTTGGTAAAGTCACCTTGGTCATTCTGAATCGTTCGTCTGTAAGATGGAATAATAATCCTATCTCTCTAGATTCATGCGAGAAGAGAGTTTTTTTTTTCTTCCAATTCTTACATGCTATTGTTATTTTATATTTCATGTTTGCTCTTGGAACTAACTAGTTTTCATTGATGACTCACATTTGCCTTATGGTCCACCAAGATTCCCAGGTGCTTCTGGCTACACCTGGTCCTGTGAGTCTCTTTCCTCCTGTCTGGGATGTGTATGGTTTGATTTTCATCCCAACGGAAGATTATGTTTAAACTCCCTTCTCTGTTTTTTTGGGTTTTTTTTTTTGAGTTTAAACTATTATTTTATTGTCATTAGCAAAGGTAGAGATCACATCGGTAAAATTACTCCCTTCTCTATTAATGAAGTCCAGGCACACACGCACAGAGGCTCAGACTCATTGCGGATACGTCCACTTTCTCTCCAGGGTGACTCAAGCAGGACAGCCGCACGGGAGAACATAGACATGTGCTGTCTCACCTGCTGCCAACAAATGGCTGGAAACACTGTCCCACAGCAAGTGGATGGATCAGTGAAACTAAGTCTCAAAGCTCAGCCCTTGGCTTTGGACATTGTCTCAGAGGAGGAACTCAGGGAGTAGATCACGAGTCCTTAAACTTTCTCGTGTGCTATGGATCTCTTTGGCAGTTTGGTGAAGCCTCTGGATTCCCTAAAAGATCCTATGAAGTATATTGAAATACAGTCATTAAAATAGTTTGAAAAACAGGGGCACCTGGGTGGCTCAGTCGGTTAAGCGTCCGACTTCGGCTCAGGTCATGGTCTCACGGTTCGTGAGTTCCAGCCCCGCGTCGGGCTCTGTGCTGACAGCTCAGAGCTTGGAGCCTGCTTCCCATTCTGTGTCTCCCTCTCTCTCTGCCCCTTCCCTGTTCATGCTCTGTCTCTCTCTGTCTCAAAAATAAATAAACGTTGAAAAAAATTAAAATATTTTGAAAAACAAATCTGTGGTATATAAGACACGTACTTTTTATTCATGCATTAGATACTAAGCCTAAGAGGAAATCAAAGAAATAATTTGTTATGATTCAAGTCATGATGAATGTAATAGTAATTTCAACATATCTGTAACAAATGGAATATAACGTGAAAATACCTGTGATTTCTATTGGTGACAAAGTCACAGAAACTGCTAATCCGACTGTGGTTTGTTACCTACATTCATAATTGAAAGAAATACTAAATTTCAGTTAGAGAAATGTAGTGAAAATACATATATAATTTTTTTTCCTGTGCAAGTTTATGGATCCCCTGAGTGCTATCCCAGATGAAAGACTCTAGATTTAAACAATAATGAAAACAGAAGAAAAGATAAGAAGAATGGAAAGCTTACCTTTTCAGTGTAGTTACATGAATGTTCGTTACATTTCAAACCACTAACAGGAAATGTTGTAGTTTGGTGGTTAGCACTTCGTTTTGTATACCATCTTCTCCCAACAAATGTTTGTTAAAGAACTAACAAAAACAGTGCATTTGTCTATCTACTTGTCTTTATATATATAAAATATAGATATAATTATATATTTATAAATATATTATTTAATTAATTATTAATAAATTATTAAAAATTAAGAAATAGATTAATCAATAAATTATTATTTAATTAATTATTAAATAAATATAATATATAATATATTAATATAATATATTTTATGTATGTATATATATATTAGAGATTTTTTTTTAAGAGAGAGAAAGAGAGTACATGAGCAGGGGAGGGGGGCAGAGTGAGAGAGAGAGAATCTTAATCTTGAGCATGGAGCCCAACATGGGGCTCGATCCCACAACATTGGGATCATGACCTGAGCTGAAATCAAGAGTCAGATGCTCAACTGACTGAGACACTCAGGCACCCCTACTTGTCTTTTTTCTCCAGTGGAATATGAACACTTTGAGTTTGTTGAATGGAGAAAACTGATATGATGTAATATGATATGCTATGATATATGATATAACACAATATGTTATGTCAGATTAAGTAAGAACACCTTTAAAATACTCTGTATGTAGCTTTGTGATATCCCATCAGATAGGAAAGAGATAACTCTTATTAATTTCTGGCAGAATTCGATTCAACATCCCCCATTTATTGCGTAGGTATGACCTGTCAGAAACATAATGTCAGTTAATACAACAAGCTTGCAGGTACACATCACCCACGTTCAACAGTGTAATTCAAAGATCATTGAGAGTCCGTGTGTAGTAAACCATGGCGGGCACTGCACTAAGAGTGATGGCAGCATGGGGATGTAGAGATGGTTCCTGCCTACAGAGAGCTTACAGTCCAGAAGGAGGGAAGGGTATGTATAAGCCTAATCATGAGGCAAGATAAACCAAAGCAGACTGAGGGACCACCCTGGCAAGGGGCACTGGGGTAGGATGGGCTTTTTTTCTGGGAATGGTAGACTTTTCAGAGGAACTGAAGTTTGAGGAGAGAAGGAAAGGAAGCAGCAGAAGTAAAGGCTGGAAAGGTAGGCTGAGATTTAAATTTCAGAGCTGGGTGTGTCGACTGACTGTAGAATGCCACTGGACACTGTATCATAATGATTTTGTAAGAACCTCTCAGAATGCACAACGAACCTCGAGGTTTTCAGATTACGTTTGACTAACAGTCCCCTCTTCATCCCCAGTAGAAGCATTGCTCAAAGAATTCGGGTGACTCTGGCTTTTTGACAGGAACAGAGCATCTACATGCCATCTGTTACCAACCGAACAATGCTAATCTGAGGCACTGCTCTGCGATCAGACTCTGGTTAAGTGTCGTTGTAGCGGTTCATAGTAGTTTTCCCAAATCAAAAATTTCAGAGGATTAATAACACATAGTAATTTGATCTGATTTTATTTTCTTGGACTAGGCAAGGCAATTAGGGAGCCATCACCCATGGCATGCCTCTGTTTATCCTAATGAGAAGCACCCTGATTTATAATAAAAGCTGGCAGTTTAATGTAGCTCAAAACATAATTTGTAAACTCTAATGACCAGAGTGTTAGCTATCAGAATGCTACAAATGGAACCATTTCTCAGAATATGCGCCGTTTTGATGTTTCTGGATCACGTTGCTTTGCTCACTGCAGGAAAAATATTGCTTTGTACACAGTTCACTAGATAATCAAACGGTTGCATCTTCTACTGAAAATATGTTTCTCATATAATCATCTGTTTAAGTACATCTTTGGCCTTTGAACGAGCAGAATCATGGAATAATTGAATAGAAGAGGTTTAAAATGCTGTAGTCCAATTACCTTATTTTGTAAATACAGACTTCTAGGCCCAAAGAAAGAGGAAAGACTTGCCTAAGATCATTTGACTGCCTAGTAGTAGACCTTGGGTAGGATCCAGCCAATACATTTGCCCCCGCCTTGAGGCTGCTCCCCTGTGTGGGTAGTTTTTAGGGCACTTGATCCTTAATTTGTTTGGTGTGCTTTGTGCTGCATGAGAACAAGTTTTCTCTGCCAGTTTTCTGAGGCCTCTTGACCAAGCACCGTTGTGCATTTTACACTGAATGGATGAGTGTTGTCATTGGTGAAGCATCCTCCTTTCTTCTCTGCTTCTTAACTTTATTTATGAACTTTTGTCCTGCAGTAGTTTGAATGATGGCCCTCCAAAATATTCACCCATGTTCTAACCCCCAGAACCTATGTTTGTGACCTTGTTTGGAAAAAAAAGTCTTTGCAGATGTAATTAAGTTAAGGATATCAAGATGGAATCATCCTGGACTTAAGGTGGGCCCCAAGTGCAATGTCAGGTGTCCTTCTCAGAGAAGGGCAGAGGGAGATTTGAGCCACAGAGACACAGGGGAGAAAGCCTTCCAATCTCAGGCTACACTGCACCCTGCCATGGGGACAGAGCCCGTCCCTAGAGTTGCTAAGCAAACCCATATGCTCCCTATAGACTGGCCCACTTCTAAGAGAAAGAGGCAGCGTTTTGCATGTCACATTCCTGCCACCACATTCACTACTCAACTGAGTGACTCCCATGGGGAGAGTGAGTAAGAGGTGAAATGAGGCCAGGAGTGTCGTGGAAATAGAGCTTCTTTCACATGGGCACGAGCATCAGGAATGGGGAGCGGCTTTCTGTTTTCTTAACCTGCTAAGTCTGTGCTCAGCCATGGAGTGGCCTTCCCCCTGAGGGAGTGGCATCCATGAGTCCTCACAAGGCTCCCATTCTCATTATGGGACTGCCCTCCCTACCTACCAGCCTCTGCTCACCAGCATGTCATTCTGCTTTGGCTTATGTCCAGGATTATATCTTCAACGTAGTTCATAATCTAGAAATATGTACTGTAAAAATATATAGTATTTGGCAAAAGTTCTTGAAAGAAAACAGCTGTAGATAAACTGTATCTTGATTAATTATGCAGTTAGGAGAATAAATCTTTTTCTTTTCCGGAAGCTCGTCTGAAATTCTCACTCTCACATATTCCTCCAAAAGCCTATCTGATCTCTGTTCTAAATTTATGTCTCTCAATCTCAAAGAATCCAGTTGACTTTAAAGCTCTTCATAATTTTGAGATGGTCTTCTATTTTCTTACTGCATGATCAGGAAGAATATATCACGTTCACAGTTTGTAATAGATACGCAATTAAATTGTTCTCACATATGCATTTAGAGTTTTTTCCCCCACACCAAATTCAAAGATAAAATTAACAGAGTACATAGAGACCCTGGATACAATGTTCTAAATAATTAAATACATATTTGCTCAGTAACTGTAATTTACAAATGTGTAAATTACAAAGATCTTCCTTCTCTTCCTTCCACTGCACCCAACACACATAGGAACTGGTTACAAAGTTACAATCATGTCCTGTACAATTGTGAGATAAAACAAGGTATTAGTTGTATGTGTTGTATGTTCCCAATAGCAGTTCTGCCTGTCTGTGATAGTTCTCCTGACTTCGGCATGGGTGCACTGGCCACTTCTCAGAATGAAGAATGAATGTGCATGTTTCAAAACAAAAGCTGTAAAAATGGCTTTTAAGTACCTTCAGGAGGGGCCTGGAAAGTCTTGAAAGTGGAAGGGGGGAATTTAAGGGATAGTGGAAGAATTTGCTATTGGCCTAAAATTGGAGGAGGTTAAAATATGACCACAATATAAAATATACAAATGTTCTCCCAAGCACTCAGGTCTCTCAGATGCACGAATGCTGCATTACCTTGAATTTACACACACACACACGCACACACACACACACACACCTTCATATATTTCACAGCTAACTGTAATCTGTCAGACTGAAAGCTGAGATAGTGAGGGAAAATGAGATTGGACAGTGGAGTAGAAATTCCTCCCCATCTTTCCTTGATTTTCTCTCCTCTGAATAATTTATATTTTATGTAAATTTTATATATATAAATAGTTTATATATTTACTATATAGCTTCATGGATCCTGGGAGATGGAAGTAACCTCACTTACAAAGGATCTAGTCTAATATCCCACCAAAGTTTGGAATTTTCTTCCTATCATTCCAAATTCTGGTCTTCCTACTTCTACTTGAAGAGGCCTAGGGATGCCTCTAAAAGTAAGAGGGACTCATATTCTTTGCAGATATTGCTAGCCATTAGAAAACTCTTGTATCTGAGTTGACCTTTGTCTCCCTGTAATATCCATCCTTTGATTTTCATTCAGTGTTTTGGAACTAAAGTGAATAAATTTAGTCCCTTGCCTCCCTCCCATGGCACTCTTTCAGATGTTGGAAGAAACATCTCAGATGCAATCGACCTTTTTTTCTAATTTATACCCAGGTATTGCCCATCTAAAGAAATGACATTTTCAGAAGAATTAATATCTCAACAATATTGAATCTTCCAGTCCTTAAAGATGGTATATCTCTCCATTTATCTTGATAGTCTTTAATTTTTCTTGGGACTACTTCATAATTTTCTCATGTTTTGCATATATTTGTTAAATTTATCTCTATTTCATAGGGCTTTAAGATTGAGATTATAATTCACATAAAATGTGTCCCCTTAAGCTGTATAATTTGATGGCTTTTCACATATTCACTAAGTTGTGCAAAACTACCACTTTATAGTTTTTAAATGGCATTTTAAATTTCAATTCCCAATCGTTTATACGTAGTATATATAGTTCCTACTATGTAGATATACAATTGATTTTTGATTTTTGACTTTGTGTCTTGAGACCTCGCTAAACTCATTTTAATTCTCATTTTTTTAAATGTTTACTTATTTTTGAGAGAGAGAGATAGAGAGTGTGAGCAGGGGAGGGGTAGAGAGAGAGAGGAAGACACAGAATCCGAAGCAGGCTCCAGGCTCTGGGCTGTCAGCACAGAGCTCGAGGCAGGGCTCGAACCCATGAACCGTGAGATCATGACCTGAGCTCAAGTCAGAGGCTTAACTGACTGAGCCACCCAGGCACCCCTAGTTCAATTGTTTTTTTAATCCTATAGGATTTTCTACATATACAATCATGGCTGGCTGGCTGGCTGGCTGGCTGGCTTGCTTTCTTTATCTATCTATCTATCTATCTATCTATCTATCTATCTATCTATCTATCGCTATTAATTTACATCCAAGTTAGCATATAGTACAATAATAATTTCAGGAGTAGATTCCAGTGATTCATCCTCTACATAAAACCTCAGGTGCTCATCCCGACAAGTGTTCTTCTTAATTCCCCTTGCCTATTTGGCTCATAGCCCCACCCACAGCCCCTCCAGCAACCCTCAGTTTCTTCTCTGTATTTAAGAGTCTCTTATGTTTTGCGCCCTCTCTGTTTTTATTTTTGCTTCCTTCCCTTATGTTCATCTGTTGTGTATCTTAAATTCCTCATAATAGTGAAGTCATATGATATTTGTCTTTCTCTGACTGACTAGTTCCACTTAGTCAATACCTTCTAGTTCCATCCACGTAGTTGCAAATGGCAAGATTTCATTCTTTTTGATTGCCGAGTAATACTCCATTGTATATATATACCACATCTTCTTTATCCATTCATCTGTTGATGGACATCTGGGCTCTTCCCATACTTTGGCTATTGTCAATAGTGCTGCTATCAACATTGGGATGCATGTGTAATCGTGGCATCTTTTAGAAGGCAGTTTTAATTCTTTTCTTATGTCTATTCTTTACTTTTTTACTTTGCATTATTACTATACTTCCAATAAACTGGTGAATAGCAGTGATGAGAGCAAATATCCTTGCCTTGTTCCTCATTTTACAAGGAAGCATTCTTCACCATTAGGTTTGATACAGCTATAGATTTTTCATAGATGCCCTTTATTAAATTGTAGACTTTCCTTGAACATTCAGTTTACTGAGTTATCTAATGCATCTAATAGGATTATCATATGGTTTTCTGTCTAGACTATGTTAATATGATGAATTACATTGATTAATTTTAAAATGTTGAGCTTTATCTTTCTGGGATGACTCTATTTGGTCATGGTGTATTATCCTTTTTTCTGTATTAGTTAATTTAATTTGGTAAACATTTTTAAAGGCATTTCACATCCATATGCACAAGGGATGTTGGTCTGTGTTTCTTTTTTAAAAGAGAAAGACATTGTTTTTTAAAACAATGTCTTAGCATCATTTTGTTAACAGTAATGTCAGCCTCATAAAATGAGCTTGAGAGGTTCCCTGTTTTTCTGTTTTCTGGAAAATGTGTATATAATTGGCCTTGTATTACCTTAAATGTTTAGTGGAATTTACCCAGAGAAGCCAGTGGGGCCTATTATTTTCTTTGTGGGAATGTTTCCACTTATTAACCTAAATTATTTAATAGCTATAGGGCTTTGCAGGTTAGTTATTTTTTTTCCTTGGGTGAGCTTTGATGTTTTATGTCTTTCAGATAATTTGTTCATTTCATCTGATTTGTCAAATTTATTGCCATAAACTTTTCTTAATATATCCTAATTATTCTGTTTATAAGGCCTCTGAAAAATTTCCCTGTTTATTACTAATATTGGTGATTTGTGTCTATATTTTGCGATCTAGCAATTTAATAACATTTCTAAATTTAACAAAATTTATCAATTTTACTATTTCAAAGACTATTATTGATCTACTTTATTGTTTTCCTAGTTTTTATTTCACTGATTTCTGACCGTTATTATTTCCTTTCTTCTACTTACTTTAGGTTCCGTTAGTTCTTTTCTAGTCTTTAAGGTAGAAGCTTAACATTTATTTTAAACTTATCCTCTCTAATATTTTGTTCTATAAGTTCCTTGTAACCACTACTTTAGCTACCTCCTGCTAATTTTGATATGTTATGTTTTCATTTTCATTCAATTTTAAATATTTTCTAATTTGTGATTACTTTTTGGACTCATGGGTTATTTAGAAATGTGTTGCTCAATTTCCAAGTACTTGGGAACTTCTTAAGACATTCTTCTAATATCGATTTCTAATTTAATTCCATTATGGTCAAATTTCAGTCCTTAAATTTACTGAGACATGTTTTATGGACCAGAATGTAGTGTTTTGGTGAATGTTTCATGTGATTTTGAAAAGAATATGTATCTTAATCCATTCAGGCTGTTATAACAAAACACCACAGACCGGGTGGCTTATGAATAAGAGAAATTTATTTCTCATAGTTCTGGGGCTGGAAGTCCAAGATCAGGGTCTTGTTCGGTGAGACCTTTCGAGTTCGGTGAGAGCTGTCTTCCAGGTTGCAGACTTCTAGCTTCTTGCCGTGTCCTCACATGTTAGAAGGGGCAGGGGAGCTCTCAGACCTCTTTTAAGAGGTCATTAATATCATTCATAAGGGCTCTGCCCTCTTGACCTAATTACCTCCCAAAGGTTAGGATTTCAACATATGAATTTGGGAGGGGACACATTTAATTTATAGCAGTCACTGTTAGGTAGTGTGTTCTACCAATATTATTTAGGTCAAGGTGATAGTACATTCAGGTATTCTATATTTTTATTGATTCCCTTTAGTTATTCTATCAACTATTGAAAGGGACACATTGAAATCACCAATATAACTTGAATTTGTTTCTCTCTTTTTTTTATTCCTAGAAGTTTTGGGTTCATGCATTTTGAAGCTCTATTATTTGGTATAAACACATTTGGTATTACTAAGTTTTGTGTTGAATTTGCCTCCTTTATCCTTGTGAAATGTCCCTTTTTTTCTCCCTGATTATAGTCCTTGTTGTGAAGTCTACTTTGTTTGATACTAATATAGCCATTCCTGCTTTCTTTATGTTGTTTTCAGATTACATCTTTTCCATTATTTTTCTCTTAACCTGTGTCTGTAAACTAGTATTTTTTCCCTTGAATAGGCAGCATAACATTGGTCGTTAACCTTTTTTTTTCCCCTTAAGTATGAGACAGACTCTGCCTTTTAATTGGAGTATTTAGATTATTAGTGTTTAATGTAATTATCAATATAATTTGGTGTCAGTCTACTGTCTTGATACTTGTTTTTTATTTGATCCATATGTTTTCCTTCATTTTTCCTGTTTTCCTGCTTTCTTTTGGATTAGCTACTACTTTTAGAATTCTATTTTTTCTTCTGTATTGGCTATACATTTTGCTTTAATGTGTGTGTTTGTGTGTGTGTGTGTGTGTGTGTGTGTGTGTGTGTGTGTGTGGTTGGTTGGTTACTCTAGTGTTTGCAACATATATTTTTAACTTATCACATTCTACTTTCAAATGTTATAACACTCTGCAAATTACATAACACTTTTGGACACTATACTACCATTTTTCCTTCCTAATCCTTGCACTATTGCCATTCATTTTACTTCTGTATGTGGTATGAATCTGTAATACATTGTTATTATTTTTCTAAATAGGCAATTATTTAAAAAAATTTTTTAAACATTTATTAATTTTTGAGGCAGAGAGAGACAGAGCATGAGCAGGGGAAGGGCAGAGAAAGAGGGAGACACAGAATCTGAAGCAGGTTTCAGGCTCTGAGCTGTCGGCACAGAGCCTGACTCAGGGCTTGAACTCACAAACCATGAGATCATGACCTAAGGTGAAGTCATACACTTAACTGATGGAGCCACTCAGGCACCCCTAAATAGGCAATTTTTTTAAAGAGATTATTAAAATGAGAAAATATTTATGTTTATCTGTATTTCCCATTTTTGGCATTCTTCATTTCTGTGTACGAATCCAAATATCTTTCTAATATATATTCCTTCCACCCTAAGAACTTCCTTTAGCATTTCTTGTAGTGTAGGTCTGCTGGCAATGAATTGTCTTGGCTTTTGTCTGAAAGCATTTCACTTTCATATTTGAAGGATATGTTCAACATTAAAGAATTCTAGATTGAATTTTTAGTACTTTATTATTATTATTATTTTTAATGTTTATTTATTTATTATGAGATAGTGTGGGCTCCCATGCACATGAGAGAGAGCAGGAAAGGGGCAGAGAGAAGGAGAGAGAGAGAATCCCAAGCAGGCTCTGGGCTGTTGCCAGGGCCCGAGGTGGGGCTCAATCCCATGAACTGTGAAATCGTGACCTGAACCGAAATCAAGGATCAAGACTTGGATGCTTAACTGATTGAGCCACCCACGTGCCCCTCTTTTAGTACTTTAAAGATTGATGTCATTGTCTTCTTCCATCATAGTTTCTGATGAAATGTCAGTCATATCTTTGACATACATATTACATCTCTATATAATATATCTTCTTTCTATGGCTACTTTTAAGATTTTCTCTTGATTACTGGTTTTTAGCAACTTAATTATGATATACTGTGGTCTGGTTTTCTTTATCTTTTTTCTGCTTGGGGTTCATTGAGCTTTGTAAATCTGCAGGATTGAAGTTTTCATCAAGTTTGATAAAAGTTTGGTCTTTATTCCTCAAATAAAGTTTCTTCCTGTGTTTCCTCTCCTCTGCTTTTGGGATTCCAATTACATATGTATTATCTCACATATCACTGAGGCTCTGTTCATTTTTTCCCCAGTCTTTTTCTTTCTGAGCTTTAGTTTGGATAGTTTTTATTACTATACCTTCAAGTTCACTATTTTTTTTTTCTAGAGTATCTAATCTACTCTTCAACCAATCCAGTTAATTTTTTCATTTTAAATATTATATGTTTTATCTCTAGAAATTCCATTTGGGTCTTTTGTATATTATCCATTCTCTCTCCAGCATAGTCAAGTTATCCTCTACCTTCTTGAAAGTATAGAGCATATTTATAATAGCTATTTTAACTTGGTCTACTGATTGCATTATCTATGACATTTCTAGTTTGGGTCTTATTGGTTGATATTTTTCCTGGTTGTGGGTTTATATTCCTATATTTTTGCATACCCAGTAATTTTTTATTGGATACCAGACATTGCACATTTTTTATTGTGGGTTCCTGGATTTTGTTATATTCCTTTAAATAGTGTTGACAGTGAAATGATATGGAATCAGTTGGTATTTTATTCCAAACCTCGGATGGAGACTTGATTTTAAGATTTTTTAGGGTATGTCTAGAACAACATTTTGTATAGGGCCAATTTGGTCTCAAAGTGAGGCAAACTTTCCTGAATATCTTGCCCAGTAGCCCTTGTATGTAAGGCTGTTCTACTCTGTCGAATGGGAATAGACTATTCAACAACCTCATGTAATTTCCAGGAATTATTCTTCATATTCCTTTCTGGTGATTCTTTTCCTCACTTTGGGTAATTTTCTCTTTAGAATGCCATAAAGTATTCAGCCACGGAGTCAAGGTGACCCCTATGCAGATCCCTGGTGCTCACTATTTATGCAGCTCCCTTTTTCTGGTACTCTATTCAACCAATTATACCTATTTTGTTCTTCTGGGCCCCTGAACTCAGTGAGGCCTCCAATGTCTGGGTTATGTCTTAACCTTATTTGTTATCCTTCTTTAAGAGAGCATAGTCCTGCTTATTGTCTAATATGTGGAAACCATTGTTTGATATGTATTGTCTGATTTCCTAGTTGTTTAAGGTAGAAGGGCAAGTCTGGTCTCTATCAGTCAATCTTGGATAGAAGTAAAATTTACTCTTCAATTTTTAAACTTGAATGTTTGGCACCTGGGTGTCTCAGTGGGTTAAGCATCCGACTCTTGATTTGAGCTCAGGTCATGATCTCACGGTTGGTGGGATAGAGCCCCCGCATTGGGCTCTGCACTGACAGTGAGAAGCCTGCTTGGGATTCTCTCTTTCCCTCTCTTCCTGATCCTCCCCCCCGTTAATAAATAAACTTAAAAAATAAACTTTAATGTTTTATCATTACAGAAAACTTTCTTCCTATTTCTTATCCTAATTCAGTTTTGGCTGCTGTCTACTTCATCCTACAAGGACGTGCTGTTTTGGGGGTAAAAAACCCCATTTTATCAATCTCAAATTCACAAGCTCCATTTTAGTCACACATAAGTGTCCCCAAAGCAATTTTGAATTCTTAAGATGAGAAATATAACATCTCAATGATGATTAGACATTTTTCCTGAATATTCTCTTCCTTTTTCTTGGCACCATTTTTATTCATGGGCAAGTAGATTGGACTTCTTCCAGCTCCTTGTATCACTCCAGTTTTCTTTCCTCCACTAACTCCAGCTGCAGTGGCCTTTCTGTTATTCAGACTCACCAGTCTTTTTCATGAGTTAGGACCTTTGCACATGCTGTTTCCCCTACCTGGATGCTCTGTCCTGAGATATTTGATACCTTCATAATATTTAAGCTTCAAGATAAATATCACTTATTCCAAGAGTCTTCCTTTACCTTATTATCTAAAGTATCTCATTTCCCTCTCCATTCCGCTTTTTGTCACAACTTCCTTTATTGTTTGCATGACATTTACCTGTATAGGATATTCTGTTGTAGATTTATTTGTTTACCTTGCTTATTTTCTAGTCCCTCACTCTTCCCAGCCACCCCACACCTGGAATGTGTGTTCTGTGAGAGCAGGAGTTAGACTGTCTTGTTCAGTCCCGTATTCCTGGCTCAGGACACATGGCAGGCACTCAGTTATTAGTTGAATGAGTGAGTAAATGAACAAATACATGAATTCTTGTAACTTTCTTCAAATAATCAAGAGAATTTATATATTAGAAGTTTTACACAGGCTAGAGAGCATGGTGCTCGGATAAATACTTTAAAACATTTTCTTTTTGAATGAAATCTTGCATTTGCAACTATGTGGTTGGAACTAGAGGGTATTATGTTAAGCAAAATTAGTCAGTCAGAGAAAGACAAATATCATATGACTTCACTCATATGAGGACTTTAAGACACAGAACGGATGAACATAAGGGAAGGGAGGCAAAAATAATATAAAAACAGGGAGGGGGGACAAAACAGAAGAGACTCTTAAATATGGAGTACAAACAGAGGGTTACTGGAGGGGTTGTGGGAGGGGGGATGGGCTAAACGGGTAAGGGGCACTAAGGAATCTACTCCTGAAATCATTGTTGCACTATATGCTAACTAACTTGGATGTAAATTAAAAAAATAAAATTAAAAAACAATTCTTTTTGGTTAGAATAAAGAATGTAAAAACTTGTCATGTACATATTGTCCTGAAAAAAACCAGTCTCAAAGAAAAATAATTTTTATGTGTCATACACAATGTATTTTTAAATTACTTTTAAATGATGTTCTTATGTGTCATACACAATTACTTCTTAAATTCAGAATTCAGGAAAATGCCAGTCTACTTTATTTATAGAAATTTACTTATAGAATTAAAGAGGAGAAACACAGACAACAACCAGATAGAAAACAAACTGGAAAAAGATCCCATCTGCAACAGCACCATGAAAAATAAAAATCTAGTAATAGACTTAACAAAAATGTTTAAGATATATATGAAGAAATCTTCAAAACGTGATTAAGAGATGCAGAAGTTCAAGTTAATAAATGCCTGCTCTTGGAGAAGAATTCTCAATGTTATTAGATGCCCACTCTCCCTAAATTAATCTATAAATTTGAAGTAATGCCAAAAGAATCACTAAAGATTTCTTAAGTGTATAAGGAAAACTAAATCTGCCAGAGTAGAGAGGAAGATTCTGAAAACTGGATACCAGTAACCAGCAGCTCTCTCTCTACATATTAAAATATATTATAAAGCTACCTTAGTTAAAAATGTATGGTGCCAGTGGGGCACCTGGGTGGCTCAGTTGGTTGGGCGTCTGACTTCCGCTCAGGTCATGATCTCGTGGTTGGTGAGTTCAAGCCTGGCATCGGGCTCTGTGCTGACAGCTCACAGCCTGGAGCCTACTTCAGATTCTGTGTCTCCCTCTTCCTCTACCCCTCCCCTGCTTGTACAGGGGAGGGGTCTCTATCTCTATCTCTATCTCTATCTCTATCTCTATCTCTATCTCTCTATCTCTCTCAAAAATAAATAAACATTAAAAAAATGTATAGTGCCTAGAATATCCATTTTCCTGGGCCAGAACTAGCCATGTAGGTGTTGGCTGTCAATAGCTTATGGCTGCACCCTTCTCCAGAGACTTATCCTCAATTGAAAAAGATCCTTCTCACTTGGAAATGGCTGGAAGTTTACCCCTGGATGTATCCAAAACCAATGTCTAGAAAAAAGCTCAACACCCTTTCCTGGTGGTCATGAATGCTCCAGAGCTCTTCCTGGGATCAGTCTGAGGTTAGACGTGACTAAAGCCACATCTTTCCTTAGCTTCCTCCCCAGCCCTATCTTTTCTTCCTGGCTTTTGTATAGGTTTCTTTTGAAATGACTTCTCAAAAATCACTGTGCAAGAAGATCCATCTTGGGCTCTGCTTCTGGAGAATCTGATCTAAGAGATCTATTAAGAGGGGACTGGTTAAGTAAATCATAGTATTCCATATGATGGAGTACTCCCTAGATATTAAAAAAGGGGAGGCAACAGGGGTGCCTGGGTAGCTCAGTCAGTTGAGTGTCCGACTTTGGCTCAGGTCATGATTTTGCAGTTCGTGAGTTTGAGCCCCACGTTGGGTTCTGCGCTGATAGCTCAGAGTCTGGAGCCTGCTTGAATTCTGTGTCTCCCTCTCTCTCTCCCCTTCCCTCACTCATACTCTGTGCCTCTCTCTCTCTAAAAAAAAAAAATGAACAAAACATTAAAAAACTTTTTAAAAAAGGGGAAGTGACAGCTTTCTACATACTGATATGGAATGATCTCCAAAGCAGAATGCAAAAGCAAGTTGAAAATAAATATCTAAAATATAGTATTATTTATATTAGAATAGGCAATTTACAAATATGCTTGAATATGCATAGAATATCCTTGTAAGTATAGCCAAGAAATGATAAAAGTGTTTGCTTGATGCCAAGGGGAGCCTTGGGAGGGATGGAATGAGAGGGAAAAAGAGTGCACTTGGTACTATACCCTCTTTTCTACTTTGGAAATATCATACCACATAAATAAATGACCTATTAAGTTATATAATGTCAACAATGTTAAAGCAAAAACCATTAGTACTGGAAAAAAAAACTTAGGGTAATGTTAGTTATCCGAAGTCTTTTCCCTTGCCCTCAGGAATAGATCACATTAAAAAAATAAGCATGTCAGTACTCTAAATGGAAACATATGTTTTTGAAGTCCTTGGAGAACGCTTAAAAAATCATCTAATTATCTGTAACTTAAGGATTCTTTCTGTAATTTTCTTAATTTACATAGTAAACACTTTCCTTGTAGGTAATGCCATGGCAACTTCCAACTGGCCCTTTCCAAATTATCACAAAGTGAACTTGAACTTAATTACCATTCATTTTGCTGCATTAATTATGATAGATTTCCTGCCTCCTTTATGCTTGTAGCCACACAGACATCGCACCATTATTAGTTATACTTGGCCTTTGGTTACAAATTAGATACACATATGTGCTGTGAATTGTCCATTATGTTAAAGATCAAACATACTGGACTTTGGGCTTAAACACAGGAAGTAATGTCAATACCCAGTTCTGAAATTTCAGACTGCACATCGTCTCTGCCTCATAAAACAGAGGTCATGACTATATTCAAAACATTTCTGCAAGTGAAATGTGATAGAAGATATCTCATACCTCTCTCCCTGTCCATCCCTGAGACCAAGGTGTGTAACAACCAAAAACCTCGTCTTCACTCTTCAACTGCATGGGTGCTGTTTTTGGAGGCAGGCAAAGTAATCTTCCAAAGTGTTTCCCCTACCAACTCCCCTCCCCACCTCTCACCCCTGTCACATTTGTGTAACCCCTCAGAGATGGCACAGGAGACACAGGGCAGGAAGGCTGGTGTGAATGCATCTTGGGGGGGTGACCATTTACTCTTCCATTCACTTAATAAACATTTAATGAATACTTATTATGTGCTAGGCTCTGTGGTAAAGGTCTGGGCACACAGTGGTAAATATGGTACCTAGCCTCATGGAGTTTAGATTTACTTTGAAGCAAGACAGTAAGCAAATGAGAGTAAGACAGTAAACAAAAGTCATCTTAGTGTACACAAAGGAAAGGGAGAAACTGTGTGCTTGTGTGTGTAAATTTTAACACCCTATGTATATATTATCTATTTATCTATCTTTTTGTGTATGTGTATTTATATGACTACTGTAAAACTTTACAGTTCTGTGCACTAGAAACAGCACAAGCAAAATTGAAAGGTTAAAGATGACAGCTTGATTGTGGCATATAGGACAGAAAAAAGAGTGGGTTGCTCTTTACAATCAATAACAGATTGATTGCCCAATAGAAAAATGGGCAAAAGACATGAACAGACAATTCACAAGAAATGATCCCATTAAATCAACAGGATGTCATTTTCACCCATTAAACTAGCAAAATGTTTTAGCTGTAGGACCTCATGAGGTAAGAATATGGTTGGAAAGACTCTCACACATAGCCGTTAGTGGTGCAAATTGCTACCTCCTTTTGGGTACCTCTCTTCTGGAAAACTAGCCTGTATAAATCAAAAGCCTGGAACCCATTTATGCCACTTGACTCTGTAACATCACTTTTCAAAATTTTATCTTGAGAGAAAAGTCAGAGATGTAAAGATTTTTATACAAGGATGTTTATTGTAGCATTATTTGTAATCATGAAAAATTATAAATAATCTGTCCCAAAATTAGATGTTTAAATTTATTAAAGAAATTATAGGGTGGAATATTATTTCACCACTAAAATTTATATTTTCACGGAATAAAATATGAGAAAATACTTCAGATCTATTACTAAGTGAAGAAAGCAGGAAAGCACAGTAAGAACTTAAGTGGGTTAATAATATACACATAGAAAGGAATAAGTTGTTTCTAGGTATTGGAATAAGGAGTGATTTTTATTTCTATTTAAAATTTTCTTTTATTATCTAATTTCAACTGTGAACATGGATTAGTTTTATAATATATTAAAAGATTATATCAAATGGGAAGGAAGAGATATGAATATCAACCAACTCATTCTGCACCCAACCCAGATATTTATAGCCAAATGAGATTTATTTTTATTTTTTATTTTTTAAAATTTATTTTTGAGACGGAGTATGAGCAGGGGAGGGGCAGAGAGAGAGAGGGAGACACAGAATCCAAAGCAGGCTCCAGGCTCTGAGCTGTCAGCACAGAGCCCGACGCGGGGTTCGAACCCATGGACCGTGAGATCATGACCTGAGCTGAAGTCAGACGCTTAACCAACTGAGCCACCCAGGCGCCCCTAGCCAAATGAGATTTAAATGACTATTTGTTCAAACCTTTTAACGATTCCTGATGTCCTTTTACATACAACTGTCTTACACACTCTCAAAATTCCTCTAGGATGTAACTTCATGTTCACAATTATGCTTCCAGTGTCTCATTAGAAAGTCTGAACTATTTCTGATAACTTACTCTATAAGTTCTCATCCTCGTCAAATATGTATTTGAACACTTTTCCTGGATGTGTCTATAACACCTGGAGTTCTTTAGAGGTGAAGAGGAAAGGAAATCCAAGAAAGCAGATGTATTATTTCCCTATTCCTTTTTTGTTCCCCATCCCCGCTTATGTTTCCAAACTGTGCAATTTAACACCAGATAAAATGATCCTTTCACTGGAAAGTCAAAACATGAACATGGCTGACAAAAATGTATTAGGTCAATAATACAACTGGAATTGTAACAAGGACGCAGTATGGGGTATCACATATGGTAACCATGGAAATTCAGGTTGAAATGCAACTTTTTATAGCTGGGAGAGAGGGAATGCTTAAAAGAAGATTTTACATTAAGTATTAAATTTCATGAGATTCTATAAGATTGGAATATAAAAGTTATAGTTGGAGACAACAGAACTGCCTACAACATTTTATGGCTATAAAATAAATTCTTAGGCATACTAATGGCACTTTAAAAATCGTTTCTTAAGAACATTCTTCATTTGGTTGAAATTAGAAATTTACATGTACGTATATTTATAACTTTTAGTTCCCTTTTGCAGTGTTACAGGTATTCAGGTCAATATGCCCAGCAAAATATCACAAAAATGTTTTTCAGACTTCATCTGGCAGGAGTAGTTTCAGTTTGGGGTGTGTTTGTGTTGTGACTAAAGGGAGGAATTTTATTAGTCAAGTTTTCAATATATAAGATTATAGAATATTCTCATTAATTGAAAAAAATTGTATTGCTCACCCAATGTATTTTGGCAATGTGTTTTTCTCATAATTCTATTATGCCCTGAAAACGTCTTCAAAATGGTATCTTGTGGGGCGGTTAAGCATCTGACTTTGGCTCAGGTCATGATCTCATGGTTCCATGAGTTTGAGCACTGTGTCAGCCTCTGTGCTGACAGCTCAGAGCCTGGAGCCTGCTTCATATTCTGTGTCTCCCTCTCTCCCCCGCTCCCCCTCTCAAAAATAAATAAAAGTATTTAAAAAAACCAAAATGGTATCTGGTAATGGCAAAATTTTTGGAAAAGTTCACAGGTATGCCCTTTTTTTAAAATAGATCCTTGTTCTGTATCAAAAAAGTAGAAATAGGACAATTCCTCTTTTGGTTTATTATTAATTAAGAATCCTTGGGAATAATTTGCTTATTTACTCAAAGAAGAACTAAAACATTATCTAAAAAAAAAAAAAAAAAAAAGGAGGAGGGGAGCCTGGGTGGCTCAGTTGGTTAAGTCTCCGACTTCAGCTCAGGTCATGATCTCACAGGTTGTAAGTTCGAGCCCTGCCTGCGTCTGTGCTGACAGCTCAGAGCCTGGAGCCTGCTTCAGATTCTGTGTCTCCCTCTCTCTCTCTCTCTCTCTCTCAAAAATAAACATTAAAAATTTTTTTTAAAAGGAGGATAGTGTTTGTTTGAAAGACTGCAGTGTGGTTGTGTTTCATGGAACAGAAACCTTAGATATAAAAATTTAATATTCATAAATGATTGAGAGTGACAGGCAGTAGAGATCTTTCCTAGCAGTTGAAGAGGTGAAAATATTCTTTACTTGGGTGATAGCTTGAACATCTATGGGGGATGCTAATTTTACTATACAACCCTTGCATACCAGACCACTCATATTCTTTTATTTCCTAAAATTTTATTCATTTGCTCTGAGTCTCTACACCCATGTCTGGGGGCAAATCAATCTCAGTGTGTTTTGTGGGTACTCTTCACTCCCCCTGACTGAGGGTCATACAAAAATTCAAGGGTCTTATGTAGTCCAGACCACTGGGGAAGGAACTGCTTGTCTTTAGTTCAGACTGGTCACTTCTGAAAAGCTTCTTGGGCTGCCCTTGTGTCTTGGGGAGCCTTTCAGTCTCGGAATAGTGGTAAGGGGCCATCTCTGAGAGAATAGATAGATGATTTCCTGGCACTCAGAGACTGAGATGGAGCACAGGGCAGAAGAAGCAAGTGCCCAGGGGCTGAAAGGAAGAATAGGTGTCCTTACCGGAGAAGAGTCTTAGGGAAAGAATTGCCATTTGGATAAGAGGGCTGGTGCTCAGATGTGGCAGGTTCTAGACCATGACCATGAAGCCCTCAGATCCATACTTCTTCCAAGTTTCTCCACTTTTTAGCCCATAAAGCAACAGCTAAGCCAGCTCCTGGCTCAGAATGTCATCCCTGTGCATGGTGTGGAAATGATTGAAATCAGATGAGCCATGACTGTGAATTCACTCATATAAATGTGTAAATTATTGACCCGTTCCAATTGAATGGAGAAAGGTAGCAAAATGGTAATTCAATGCAGGAAGAAAAAATTTCAGAGAGAAGATACTGCAGAATTGGGATTCTAATGGAAAACATCTCTGCTCTCAGAGAATGTAAAAGCATGGGGATCCAGTGGTCACTGTTTCAGAGCTGCCCTTTCCCTCACTCAGGACCTTCATCTGTGGGTCTCCTTTTACACTTGGAACAATCTCCAAACCCACCCCTGCCACATTCTACACTCCCCATTTGTGCCCCCCTGCCCCCAGAGGATCTAAGACAACATATAACCACGAAGACCTGGTTCCCCATGAGCTGCCATTCACATCAGCTTGCCTCTTACCAGTGCTTGACAAGTCTTCTCTTCATTTTTCCTTGGCACATCTCCAAAAAGGCTCTTTTAAACTATTCCTCTGTCCTTAGCTCCCCAGTTGTACCTGCTGAGAGTCAAATAGTACAGTGAGTGTGTGACTGTGTGGCTGTGGATACCAACCGCTCTGCACTCACCAGCTGGAAGACCTTCATCAAATTTCTTAACTGTGCCTAGAAAATGAAGACAATAGTAAATAGAGCTTAACCTCTGAGCATTTGTGATTCTGAAAAGATAATACCTGGAAAGCACTAAGTGCCCAAGGACCGAGTTCTGTGAATGTCATCTGTGATTATGGGTAATCTGTCCTCAAATGAGCAAGCAACCTTTTTCTTCCATTACTTGGAAAATAAAGCATACTCTGCATATTCTCCTTCAGCTATTGGATCTTATTTTCTGTGTATTACTCTGTATTTCCACACAATCATCTTTTCCCAAGATGTACCTGCAGACCTGCATTCTTGGATGCCATTGTTTAGGGCCCAGGTTCCTCACTGCCACAATTACCCCTACCTTCTCTGTGTTCTCCTTTGGTCTGAAATGCTGCCTTCCCTTGGATTACCTTGTACCATCCACTAGAGTGTTGGTGATCTTCTCTTCTTTTTTAAAAGAAGATTTTTTAAAAAGAAGATTCATTTTTCATTATTATTATTATTATTATTATTTTGAGAGAAAGAGAGAGCATGTGTGAGTGGCAGAGAGGAACAGAGGTGGGGAGAGAGAGAGAGAGAGAGAGAGGATCCTAAGCAGGCTGCGGGGCTTGATCTGGCCATCCTGGGATCATGACCTGAACTGATATCGAGAGTTGGATGCTCAACCCACTGAGCCACCCAGGCAGCCCTTCTTCCTGTGTTGTATTTCATGGTTCAGTTCTTAAGATTTTCATTTTCACTTTTTAAAACTTTTTTTTTAATGTTTATTTTTGAGAGACAGAGAGAGAGAGACAGAGCACAAGCAGGGGAGGGACAGAGAGGGAGACACAGAATCCAAAGCAGGTTCCAGGCTCTGAGGTGCGATCCCAGAGCCTGACACAGGGCTCAAACTCATGAACCGGGAGACCATGACCCAAGCTGAAGTTGCATGCTTTACCAACTGAGCCACCCAGGCACCCCATTCACTCTGAGAGCTTCCACAGGGTGTGGAGTGACAAATCACTGCTAAATGTCCTACATTCTGAGAAGAGCCAACAACAGTTGGAGGCAGATACTTCCCCATGACTTGCTGTGGGGAGGCATAACTGCCCAGTGAACTAAGGTGATACTTGTCCTTTTCTAAATATAGCATAGTGGTCAAGAGCACTAAGAGATTTTTGGAACTAGACTACCTAGATTTGAACCCTGGTTCTGCCACTGACAAACTTTATATGCCTTTGGTTGAGTTATTTAACCTCTCTGTGCTTCTGGTTTTTTATCTGTAAAACAGGGATAATAATAGTACCTACTCCTACTCCATGGGTCCATTAATTGAGTCCATTAAGAACAGTGGCAGTATATTGACAATTCCCTATTCTTTCTGCCTCATTCCCAGTCTCAGTGGGGGAGGAGTGGAGGAATGAAGGACTAAACCATGTTTCTTTTCTGCACTTCAAAGCTCTCCAGAGAGGGGTCAAACCTGTGCCGGAGGCAAGGGAAGAGAGGAGATGAGATTTAAATCACATTTGAGAATGAAACATTTGACTAGATTGAGCTCTCAATAACTTTTCAGAAAATGTCTGGAAAGCTGTGGAATCTGTCCAAGAAATAATTAATAATCAAGAAAAGTTTTAGTGCAATTTTGGAGAAACATGACACTGATTTCATTTTTTTACTCCTTCTCTTTATTCTTCAGTGATGATGACGATGGTGGCTGACAGCATCAGGATGGGTTTTCTTGGATATCTCTGGCAAACTATCAAGCTTAAAAATATTTGATGCCCACTAGGATAGCTAGAATCAGAAATGTAGACAGTAACAAATATTGGCAGGGATGTGAAGAATCTGGAATGCTTATGCTTGTGGGAATGTAAAATGGTGCAGCCACTTGGGAAAACAGCCTGGCAGCTCCACATGGAGTTACCATCTGACCCAGCAATTCTATTCCCAGCTATCTACCCAAGAGAAATGCAAACATATGTCCCCACAGAAACGTGTCCACTTAGCTATTCACAATTGCCAAGATGTAGAAACAACCCAAATGTCCATTAACTGATGAATGGATAAACAAAATATGATATCCATATAACAGAATATTATCCAGTCATAAGAAGAATGATGTACTGATACATGTTATCATATGGACGAACCTCAAAGACGTGATGCTAAGTGAAAGGAGCAAGTCATATAAGCCTATATATAATATGGTCCAACTTATATAAAATATCCAGAATATGTCAAACTGGAGAGACAGAAAGCAGTGGTTTCCTAGAGCTAATAGTAGGGTGGAGTGGAGAGTGACTGCTAATGAGTATGACGTTTCCTTTTGGAGTGGCAAAAATATTCTAAATTTAGATTATGGTGATGGTTGCACAACTCTGTATAGATGATACAAACCATTGGACTGTACGCTTTAAGTGGGCAAACTTTATGACATGTGAATTATATCTTAATAAAGCTTTACAAAGATCAGTTTATTTTTCCTGGCTGTTGAAAACAGAACCACAGTTGCCTTTGCCTTGGTGTTCATACTCTAGGTTAAACAACCTTTACCCTCTCTCTCCACATAGCCTCACTTACCAGTCAGTGATACTAACAGATGTTTGCCATTTTTCTGGTGTCCCGTTATTTGAATCCATTTCCAACTTTGGGGAAAACTTGGCAGGTGCTTTTGCCACGTCTCATTATAGAAATGGAAAACAACAAGTAGTTGCTTGCTAAAGGTCAGAGGCACCCAACGTAGGCTTGGCCAACCTGCCCTGACTTAGACTTAGATATTAGGGATAGATTCAAAGAAGCAGGGAGAGTAGAGAGTCCATTCTCATGGGGGTGAGAGCAGTGACAACAACCTAACATCCCTTTCCAGGGATGGTATCTGTGTCCAGTGCCAGCCAGTGGGGGCAATGCAAGCTATGGCCACCATGCTTAGCAACAGGGGTGATCTCACTGAATGGATTTTTGGCTTGAGTTTGGTTGGGATTGAATGTTGCTTTCTCTTCTGGTCCTGCCTGTTTTCCAAGTCTGGTTCCTCCAGTCTTCCTAGCAATCGTGTGAACAGATTAATATCCTTCCGATCAATTCTTTTTCTTCCATGATCAGTTTCTCTGCTTGCAACTAAGAACACTATTTGAATCTGTTATGGTCAGCAAGGCAGGATCATTTTCATCCCAGAGGGTCTCTGGGATTCATGCTTCTATTTATTCAGGGATTACTTTGTGTTGTCCATTATCTCATTTATTCCTCATAATAACTTAGTGGTATAGATACGATTAGCCTCCCTTGTACAAATGAGGAAACAAACTCATTGGAATGAATAACTTGTGGATGCAAACCCAGGCCAAGCCCAGTGACTTTCCCTTTACATCTTTGTGGCCCGTTCTCCATTTTCACTGCTGCCACATCTTGTCTGCCATCTATTGAACAAAAGGCTCCACTACTCTTCTGCCTTCTTTAAATTGTTATGGGCATCATTGCTAGATTTCTTCATGAAAGTATTGTTGATTCCTCTGCACAAGAGTCTATACCTACTCCCTATTGTCTGGATGCCCAGACCTCAGAAAGGCATTTACTGCTGAGATCTGACACCTCCTTCCTCTCTGGCTGTATCCCTCAGCAATTCTAAACAAGCCCATCACATGCCACAAGGGAAAGCCCTATTTTTCCTTAGTTTGGCTCAACTTACTGCAGACAGTAGGCCCTCAATAAATCTCCTTAATCTGGAGACAGACTAAAGACAAAATATTGAGTTCACTCCTCCGTCATAAGCCCCAAATTCCAAGGCAATGATGATTTGGAGAACAATAAAATAAGCATCACGTATCATATGACAAAATTTATTGGAATGTGAAATAGTTGGCAGGAAATCATGTCAGAGTGGAAAATGATCGCTAAATATAAACACTGTAAAGACATGTGTACCATCAAGACTTTATTATTAGATTCTCAGAGATTTTTATTTAGAAGCTCAAGAACTTGTAAGGCTATACAATTCCTGGAATGGAATTTAGGTTTGCTTTCTGAAATCAATCCAGTCAAGCCTTTTCACACACGAACATTCTTAGAAAGTCTTTGAACGTCTATTCTTACTCATTTATCCTGGTGGCAAGAAGTCCAAAAATAAAATCGTCATGAGGTTCTGGCTGCTTCCTGCTTTAGTTGCACTGGAAATCTTCCAAGGAAAGCTCATGCACCACGTGAGTTCTCCTTTGCCTCTCCCATAGCCAGCATTGAGTAGTTGAAGCCTAGACTCAGGGCAAGGTCTGGGGTGGTATTTGGGGTTCTGCACCAAGTGCAATGTATTTGTGTATGTGTGAGGTGCGAGGGTTCCTCCACAGCAGTAAGCAATTCTTGGACACCTCATTGAGGTGTCACCAGTGTCATTGTCACCAATAAGGTGTCCAAGAATTCAACTCATTCTAATACAGTCTACCCTGAGACAGTGTCTGGTTCCACAGGTTAAGGGCTCAGTCCTACAAGTCTGCCCCCTCCTCCCGACACTAGCCACAAGCCCACATTATCACCTGGGCTTCTGCCCGACCAGCTATAGATTGGAGATTCTAAGAACCCTTGTTTGTACTTTAGATTCTAGATGTAAGTCCAGGTTGTTATCTGTACTTAAAAAAATTTTTTTTATTTATTTGTTTTTTTTTTTTTTTTTTTTTTTAAATTTTTTTTTCAACGTTTTTTATTTATTTTTGGGACAGAGAGAGACAGAGCATGAACAGGGGAGGGGCAGAGAGAGAGGGAGACACAGAATCGGAAACAGGCTCCAGGCTCCGAGCCATCAGCCCAGAGCCCGACGCGGGGCTCGAACTCACGGACCGCGAGATCTTGACCTGGCTGAAGTCGGACGCTTAACCGACTACGCCACCCAGGCGCCCCTTATTTGTTTTGAGAGAAAGCGAGCAGGGGAGGGACAGAGAGAGAAGGAGAGAGAGGATTCCAAGCAGGCTCTGCGCTGTCAGCAGGACTCCAACTCACAAACTGTGAGATCATGACCTGAACCGAAGCCAAGGGTCAGATGCTCAACCGACTGAGTCGCTCAGGTGCCCCTCTTACCTGTACTCCTGATTGACTGGCTATAAATCAAAGGTTCACAAGAGCCCCTCCCTGGGTTTGATTAACTTGCTAAAGCAGCTCACGGTTCTCAGAAACATTTTAGTTACTAGATGACTTGTTTATTACATAAGGATTTAATTTAGGAATAGCCAGAAGAATAGAAACTTCCTTGCCCTCTACAGGTGCACCACCCTCCCCAAATCTCTGTGTTCCCCAAATCAGACACTCTCTGAACCCTATCCTTTTGGGTTTTTATGGAGGCTTCATTACATGGGCATGGTTGATTAAATCATTGGCTTTTGCAATTGAACTCAAGTCCTGCCCCTCTCCCCAGGTTGGGTGGGACTGAAAGTTCCAATCTTTTAATCCCTTGGTTGGTTCTCCCAACAAACAGCCCTCATTAGGTTACCTAAGGGCTTTCCAAATGCTACCTCATTAACATAACAAAGACACATTTATTGTGTATCTTAGGAAATTCCAAAGGTTTTAGGAGCTCTGTACCAGAAATGGGAACAAAGACTAAATATATATTTCTTATTATACATTACAATATCACAGATGCTATGAACCAAAGAGGCTAGCAAGAGAATGCAGAGGAGCACATCTCACCTGCCAAGGATGGACCTGGAAAGCAAGCGCAACAAGAGAATGCTGGTCAGGAGGAAAGGGCCATTCCTAGTGGACATTGAGCCTGGCTCCAGTCTTACACTACTCCTCTCCCTCTGTCCAATGAGGCTACTGGGGCTCCAAACAGATCCTGACCTAAGATGGATTGAAGGGTCTACAGCACACATTCTGGGGTGCTACAGTGTCACCTTTTTACTGTTGTGTCTGTCCCCAACTTTGGGCCCTGAATGTAATACTCTGTGAGAGTATCTGGCCAGATTTCCTTGTAAGGCCCAGCCTAGCATCTGGAGGACTGATGGCTGCCCCTTGTCTCCTCCTGCCTCCTATTTGCCCCTCCCAAGATGGCTGTCACTCCATTCTTGCTGCTAGGAACTTTTGGCCTACTGAGTAGTTCTCCTAGATGCCACTTGCTCACCGGCACCGCCGCCTGTTGCTAAGGCCGTAGCTTTCCATCTGTGCCATCCTTCACAGCCTCTTGCCAGGTAGGACCTGTGCCCTCGGCCTGTGTTCCCGTGAGACCCTGTAGGCAGACCTAATTCCAGACCTGACCACATGTTGACTTTCTCAGGCCCTCTTCCTCAGAGAGGTAGCATGAGCCGAGTAGGCTGTCAGGGGCCTAGCCATGGATTAGAGACTGATAACCTTACAGAGGAAGAATGGGTTAAAATCCTAGACTGATGGACAGCAGGAATCAGGGAACACACTGAGGGGACCAAGGTGTCCATTTGCCCACAGATGTCTTTGTGCTAAATAGAAAAACACACCGCCTGTAGATGGAACTGTTAGAAAAAGTTGCTCTTTTTCCAGGTGGTTACAACCTGAAGTAGGTTGATGTGGCTCCCAAAATGATGCACCCAAGTCCTAACCCCAGATACCTGTGAATGCAACCTTAATTGGATTGAGGGTCTTGGTAATATAATTAAATTAAGGACCTTGAAATGAAATTATCCTGGGTTAACCAGGAATTAACCTAATTCCAATGACACATGTCCTTATAAGAAGAGGAGAAATACAGGGGTGACCCAAGGAGAAGGCCATATGATGATGAAGTCAGAGATTGGAGCCATGTAGCTACAAGCCTAGGGATGCCAAGGATTGCTGGCAGCCTCTAGAAGCCAGGAGAGAGGCATGAAGGGATTCTCCCCTAGAGCCTCCAGAAGGAACCAACCTTGCCGATACCCTGATTTCAGACTTCTGGGCTCCAGAACAACGAGAAAATAAATTTCTGTCATGTTCAGTCTCTTGGTTTGCAGTCGTTTGTTTCAGCAGCCCTAGAAAACGAGTGCACAACTTCACGTAGGGGACACAGCTTTCTGGGAAGAAAGCAGGCTGGCTTTGAGCCCCTTCCTGCCCCTCAGCCTGATTTCTCTGAGCATGGCACAAGCATGAACTATGCAGCCATTTGCCAAAGCTCGGATGAAGACTGAGGAACCAGAGCCCGAATCCACAAAAAGAATTCAAGGGAGTTAGCACATGGCAGTGGTAAAAGAATGAGTTCTGGAAGCAGCTAGAAGCCTGAGATTCTAACAGTGTCACAAGTTAGTATGACTTTGAGCTTCATCTTCTTACCTGCAAATGGGGATGGGGAGGGCAACAGCATTTCCTGGTCCCTTGCTGGGAATCATTATTCTTCTGGTTTCACTGAATGGCTGTTGGGATTGGATGACAATGTGCAGTACTTGGTGTCCCGTCTTTTCTCAATATTTATTTCCTTTCCTCTTCCCACCTTGGGTGACTGGTGTTAGCGCCGCAGGAGCAAAAAGGCCGCTTGGATCTGTGTTCCAAATTTGCTTCAGCTCAGGAAGGTTTGGGGCCTCTTGAGATGGCAGCCAGTGACATCTGCCCTTGGCTCCTTGGGCCTGTTGGAGAGGAGAGGGAGGGGAGCAACCAAGAACCACAGTTTCCCCGACGTGGCCACAATTTGAAATCTACTCTTCACCTTCATCGGGTGTGTAACACCATGTACATGCAAAAGTGATTGAAGACAAGCTCCTCGAGGAACACAATCACTTTATTTATTTACTTATTTATATTTTCATTTATTTATTTATTTATTTAAATAATTATTTTAATTTTATTTATTTATTTTTAAAATATGAAATGTAGTGTCAAATTGGTTTCCATACAACACCCAGTGCTCATCCCAACAGGTGCCCTCCTCAATACCCATCACCCACCCCCCATCAACCCTCAGTTTGTTCTCAGTTTTTAGGAGTCTCTTATGCTTTGGCTCTCTCCCTCTCTAACCTCTTTTTTTTTTTTTTCTTCCCCTCCCCCATACACTTCTGTTAAGTTTCTCAGGATCCACTTTAATGGCCTTTTTGATCTCAATCAAGTATTCAAGTGAGGAATGGGTTCTTTATTCCAGCGTGCCCACAATCGGATGTTGCCTTTGTCAAGCAAACGAATGACTTCATTTTCATTTAAAAAAGAAAACAAAGAAAGATGGTCAATGTTAGCCTTGGGTTAGAGGAGAATAGATTGACGCTTTTCTATCAAGGGGAGTCTGCCTGGCTATTCTGAGGCATAGGGACATTCCATATCTTCTAAATCTGAACAGAAGAGTTTGTTGCAATACAATTTTTTTTTAATTTTTTTTTTAATGTTTACTTATTTTTGAGACAGAGAGAGACAGAGCATGAACGGGGGAGGATCAGAGAGAGGGAGACACAGAATCTGAAATAGGCTCCAGGCTCTGAGCTTTCAGCACAGAGCCCGACGCAGGGCTTGAACTCACGGACCGGGAGATCATGACCTGAGCCGAAGTCGGCCGCTCAACCGACTGAGCCACCCAGGCGCCCCGCAATACAATTTTAATATGCACTACTAAGAGGATTTCGATGGTTTATAAGGCCGCTGAGAATCGTGTGTGAGCTGGAGTCACTCAAAAGTCTAATCAGGGTCCTTAGTGAGATGGCATTAGGTTATCCAGTGGCTGGGGTCTTGCTCTTCAGAGCAGGAGATAGCAACATCATGGCTTTTCTTATCTTTAGGTCAATATTTATTAATAAAGACATTGCAAATGAGTGGGATTTACTGAGCTGTCCCTGTGGTATGTGCCTGTCCTTGCGTGTGTGAGCAATTCACATAAAAAGCGGTCTCTGGAGGGCTCAGTTCTGCCCTCTGAACTGACAGAGGCATATACGTTGGAACTATGAACTTGTGCGTCTAACGAAGCAGGGGTAATATAGCACTTTCTATGTTTTTATGCCCCCCTCTCAGCATTCCCAGGGACTCTTAGGCAGAAATTCATTGCTTACAGGGTAGTTAAATAAAGATGCTAAAGGATTAGCTAAAACCTTATCCATGTGTTGCCCCACAGTCGGTGCCAATATCTACCAACAGAAGAGAAGATTAATCTCAGAGCCTTTTGCTAAACAGCAAACTGATGCCCAAGTCACGTCTCAGCATACTCCATGCAAGGGGGCTGTTTTATGTCCATCCAAGGTGGTATTGATAGACTTGTGGAATACGTTTTCCTGGTCTCCAGAAGCTTGTCAGCCTTCCAGTGACATGGGTTTTTTTTTTTTTTTTTTTCTTCAAATAATTCAGCTAGTCAGGTCCATCTGGAAACAGTTGTTTTGATGCTTTATGTCTTTCATGTGACCCCTAATAAAGGCTACAGAAAGAACACGGCTTGCAGAAAGATTGAGGTGTCCCAAAGTAGTATTTAATGCCCTGCTGACATTCAAACAAATCAGCACCTTCTTTGGAAGTTTATGTGTTAGCACAAGGAGCCACAGAGGCTTGGAGTTATGGAATGTTTGCCCCAGAGGGTCTTAAAGCTCCTGAGCCCACCTTCCATTTGGGGAGACATATCCTTGTGGCTTTCCCTCTAGGTGGTCTCTAGCTGTGGTCTCTGCACACGCAGGGAGTGGGATGCTTACCGCTTCCCAAGGCACCCTGTTTCTTCTGCTAGGCCATAACAGCACAAGGAAAGTTCCTCTGTTGAGCTGGAATGTGCTTATGTAACATTTGGTCCTATTTCTGCTTTCTAAAGCAACGAAGAGTAAATCTCTTTCTCCATAATGGACTGTGTGGTCTAGACAAATGGACAGAGATATTGGATTTGACCCTGCTTTATTGCTTAACTAGCTGGGCAGTTTAGAATCCCTCAGAACCTTGGCTTCCTGGTATCTTCAGTGAAGATCGGAATCCCAGTCACATGGGCTAATATATTTTAACCCCCCACCACAGTGCCTAGCGTATCATGGATGCTTATTGAATGTTCCTTTTACTTTCTACTTCTCACCTCTTCAAACACTTGAAGGCTGCACATCTGTTTCCCTTTGGTTTTCTCTTTTCACAGCCACTAAACTGCAGATCAAAGGGGATGGAGTTAAAAGTGGGGGGCTGAGGAGGGGAAGTGGGAGTGGGAAATATTTAAATCAGTGTTTCCTGAAGTGTTGGCATTGACAGGTGGTGAGAAGGATTCTTTTCAGATAGCGCATGGATAATCATTCTACAGTTTAAATTTAAATCTGCCTAAGTGATATATTTTCATAGTTTCCTTCTATTATGGCAGGTGATACTATTTTCCTTTGTATGATATTGATATAAAGTTTGCCTTAAACATTAAGTGTATTTAAGAATAAAGGTGAATCGAGTACAAAAAAGCTCTGATTATCTTTAAAATCAAGTGAATTTCCAAATAAATAAAAATCTGGTTCAGAATTTCATTAGCTAGCCGTTCAGAAAAAGCTACATACTGTGTGATTCTAACTTTCTGATATGCTGGAAAAGGCAAAGCTGTGGAGACAATAAAAAGATGGAGCACAGGGGATTTGTCGCATACTGAAACTACTCTGTGTGATGCTACAATGACAGATGTAGGTCATTGTACGTTTGTCAAAACCCATGGAATGTACGAGACAATGAATCCTAACCTAAGCTATGGACTTTCGTTAATAATAATGTATCAATACTGTAATAAGGGTACTACATACACTAATGCCAGATGGCAATAATAGAAGAAGGTGGGGGATGAGTACGAGTGAGGGAGTGTATGGAAACTTTATTTTCTGCTCAGTTTTTTCTGAAAGCATAAAACTGCTAAAAAAAAAAAAAAGTCTACTAATTAAAAAAACACATCTCATTACCTAGGCAAATTACCAGTCTGTTTTTTCACTACCATAGCTCCATTTGCCTTGGGATATTTCATGTCAAAAGCCAAATTAGTCACATTTCCCCCCAAAATGGTACAGCTACCTAGTTACCACCAACTGCCAGTCTCTGAGGTCCTCGGGCTCATTTCAAGTGGATATTGTGCTCCTATTACTCCTTAATTTACCACATTCAATTTATTACTAAATCTTGCCTATGAATTCCCCCCACCCCCTCCTCTTACTCTGCCTGGAATCTCAGACCTATTTGATTTATACAACTATTGCCATGGACTAGAAACTCTCATTACTCCAAGCCTGGGCTACTCTTGAGAGCTTCTTGGGTGGTCTTCTTATCTTTAATTTCTCCCCCATTCTCAGACCATTCACTAACATCTGTTAACATACTGTGCTCATGTCAATTTCATCCTATTTCCACCTCTGCTTGAGAATTTATAAGTCTCTATTCCCAACCATCCAAATGGATAGAATGATCAAAAATATGGATATTGCATGTGCCCACCAGGTCAGGACAGGGAGCTGGGTGAAGATCAGCCACTAGCTGATCCAACAGAGACAGTTAATTAACAAGGACAATTATGAGTATTTATTGAGCACCTGTGGTGGATGATGGCGTGTGTGCCCAGGCGGAGGCTCTCATTCCCCTACCCATTGCTGGGAGTGTTGGTGGCTGGCCGCTCTGAAATGAGTCCCTCTCTAGGAATTGCTCTCACCTGAATACAGCCACCTCCTAGGGGCAACCCATACCCAATGTCTGGCAGATGAAAGGGTAATGCCCTACCTCTTTGCCTTGATGCAGGGCATTTCAAAAGGGCCATTGGAGTTCTAGAGCTCCCTATCGATTGGCTGCATGTGTGGTAACTGCATTGACCTAACACAACCCTACGAAGGTAGGCTCTTCTCCACTTCCTCACCACTCTTGCTTTCCTGTGCTCCATCCAGCAAGCATCCTGCACTCAAACCTTCATCTTGGCATCTGCTTCGTGGGGATCTGCATCGATGACAACATCCAAGGTCAATTGGGCTCTAAGTCTGTGCTGTTCCATTGATGTACACTTAAAAAAAAAGGATAAAAAGTAACTGACATTTTTTTAAATACCTTCTGGGTTTCAGGTGCTATATAGGATATTTTATTTATGGGACTTCTGATCTTTACATCAACCTTGTGACATAGGCCTGCTTTCCCGATGAGACTACTAAGAATGGAAGGATTTGGAACTGTGCAGATGTGGTCCAGTCAAAAAGGTCTTTGGACTTATGAAACTCTGGTGAGTGGTAGCCAGGAGACAGCATGACAGCTTAGCACACAAGTGACTTGGCGCTGAATTATCATTTACTTCTCCCTGCCCAGGGCCAAGTTTGGTGCCTGGAAATGGAGGCTAAATGAGACTAGGTGGTTTTCCCATAAAACCAGCTCAACGTTACTCCACTCCCAGGCCCATAGCACACACCCCCCACCCCCAACCTCTATTTGTACACATGAGCCCTCCATTTCCAGCCAGGTACTCTGCTTTCTATACCTTTTACTAAATGTAACCAGCCCAACACCTGCCTTTTGTCCGTGCCTTGTGTTTTCTTCAGAAATACCCATTCATCAGCCCATGCCCATTAGATCCATTTCAGTTTGGTTAAAAATGTATCTCCTTCAGAAAGCCTTCCTTTTTTTTTTTTTTTTTTATGATTGCTTCTTTTTTATTTTTTAATGTTTATTTATTTTTGAGAGAGATACAGAGTGCAAGTGGGGGAGGGGCAGAGAGAGAGGGAGACACAGAATCCAAAGCAGGCTCCAGGCTCTGAGCTGTCAGCACAGAGTCCAATGTAGGGCTCGAACTCATGAACCATGAGATCATGACCTGAGCTGAAGTTGGATGCTTACCTGACTGAGCCACCCAAGTACCCACCAGAAAGCCTTTCCTAATGCTACCTCAGATAAAGAATTCACCTCTCCAAGGAACTTAAACCCTCAGTGTGGTTACAGCTGTTCTAGTCATATCTGAAGTCAGACCGTTAGTCAAAGGGTTCAGAAATCTTCTTTGAATGAGGTTGAAGATTGAGTTGGGCTCTAATCTCACTTCCGTTCTGAGAAAAGGCACAAGAGGCAAAATGTAATACTAAATTTGTCATGCTAAAATTCAGAGTTTTGGGATACTGGTTAAGAGAAGGCAGTTCCGGTTTCCTACGAATTCCCCTAAATCTGGACTCTGGGGCCTAATACAGGTCTGGTTATCTCAGGAGATAGGAGCAGAGAAGAGCCCAGGCGCAGTTTGAGTTCTAGCAGGTCCAAAAGAGAGCAAGAGGCCAGACCAGTTCAATCTCACCAGTCAGGCAGCGAAGCCAGTGCAACGAGGAAGGGGATGGGATTTGAAATATTCCTTCAAAGCTATGTGTTCATGAAGAGGCTAGAGGAAGACTCCTCTCTCCTGTGGGCATATGAGGAATGGGACACAATGCCCTCCCATCCCCTCCCAAGCACTTAGGGCTTCTGATGAGATGGTAAGCTTCTGGAGGACAACATACCTATTCTTTCACTTTTCTGTGCCATTTCCCAGAAGATTAGAAGTGTCTCAAGCTGGATATTACTGTGTCACTTGTCTGCCAATGCTCCTTAGAATAATAGACCCCACAATGCCTATTTTAACCAGCTTTGTTAAGCAGATGTACTCTTCTCTATTTATTACCACGTCTGTGGTGCCCATGTGATTTCTATGTGTTTTTCGGATGCCATTGGGCCTGGACTTTTCTGCCAGGTTGACTGGAATGTCTAGAACATTTTATCATCTGCAGCTGGGAAATCACTGAAGTGTCTGAGTATTTTCCTATGTGAGCGATTGTTATGTCAGCCAAGGCACAAGTAAGATTTTAAATAAGCCCAAACTGTTCCATGATGTAATTTAGGAGCGAGAATTGTGTCAAGATGGAAAAGTAAAGGTTTTTATTGTGATTACCCTGCTTGTCAGAGTTCTCTCCCCTCATCACTTCTGAGAAAGTCTTTATATGTCTTCTTATGTTTATGGTATTATCAAGGGTCAAAAACATGTGAAGCAGAAACTTGTGGTTTCTGTTAGCCATTTGGGGCCCACTGTACATATAAATTCTGTGTCAAGACCCAGTGAGGATAGTTTGGTTATCTCTTGTCTGAATCCCACTCATTAGGCTGGCATAAGGGATGCCAGGTAAAATATAAGGTGCCCGGTTGCATTTAAATTACAGATGAACAACAAATAGCTTTTTAGTATAACTGTGTCCCAATTTTTCCATGGGACATACTTACACTAAAAATCATGTTATTCATCTGAAATTCAAATATAAATGGGAATTCTGCATTTTTACTTGCTAAATCTGGCAACTATAGGCTGACAGGAACCTGGAGAAACCCCTTCCTCCCTCCAAGGAGAAAATTAGGTCATGAGTAAAGCCTTTAGTCAGGGCAAGGGAGAAGGAGCATGTTTTTAGCATGGCCAAGAAGGTCAAAATAATTCACATTGCCCCATTAAAATCTGTTCTGCCTTTGAAAAACAGAAACAATTTGGGTATATAGGCATAACCAATGGCCTGGGAATGAGACAGATGGCCTCATATGTGTACACTAGAATATCAGTCAGCCAATGTAGACATTGGTTTGGCCATTGGTTGTGCTGGCATCATAGCCACATGCTGGGAAAGGGAAGAAGGATGAGGTTATGGGGAGTCAGCATGGTAGAGTTGGCTTGGTTGAAGGACTGGATGTCTGGTTGTCTAATATCTGGTATTCAGTTAAAGGGCACTTGGCCTTGGTTTGGGCTGGTAATAAAATCCAATGAGATCCAAAGTGGCAGTCCAATCATAAGGGAAGGTCCTGATTCCTGAAGAGAGATGGTTGGTGAGGCTTTGGGTAATAGTTAGGACCCCGTGGCAGTATTCTGAACAGACACTCAGATTAATGGAGCAGAATAGAGAACCCAGAAATGGACCCACAAACGTATGGCCAACTAATCTTTGACAAAGCAGGAAAGAATATCCAAAGGAATAAAGACAGTCTCTTCAGCAAGTGGTGGTGGGAAAACTGGACAGTGACATGCAGAAGAATGAACCTGGACCACTTTCTTACACCATACACAAAAATAAGCTCAAAATGGATAAAAGACCTAAATGTAAGACATGAAGCCATCAAAATCCTCGAGGAGAAAGCAGGCAAAAACCTCTTTGATATTGTCTGCAGCAACTTCTTACTCAACACGTCTCCGGAGGCAAGGGAAACAAAAGCAAAAATGAACTACTGGGACCTCATCAAAATAAAAAGCTTTTGCACAGTGAAGGAAACACTCAGCAAAACTAAAAGGCAACTGACAGAATGGGAGAAGGTATTTGCAAATGACACATCAGATAAAGGGTTAGTATCCAAAATCTATAAAGAACTTATCAAACTCAATACCCAAAAAACAAATAATCCAGTGAAGAAATGGGCAAAAGACATGAATAGGCACTTCTCCAAGGAAGACATCCAGATGGCCAACCGACACATGAAAAAATGTTCAACATTACTCATTATCAGGGAAATACAAATCAAAACCACAATGAGATACCTTACACCTGTCAGAATGGCTAACATTAACAACTTAGGCAACAACAGATGTTGGCGAGGATGTGGAGAAAGAGGATCTCTTTTGCATTGTTGGTGGCAATGCATGCTGGTGCAGCCAGTCTGGAAAACAGTATGGAGGTTCCTCAAAAAACTAAATATAGAACTACCCTACAACCCAGAATTGCACTACTAGGCATTTATCCACAGGATACAGGTGTGCTGTTTTGAAGGGACACATGCACCCCAATGTTTATAGCAGCACTATCAACAATATTCAAAGGATGGAAAGAGCCCAAATGTCCCTCGATGGATGAATGGATAAAGAAACTGTCATATATATATATACAATGGAGTATTACTCGGCAATCAAAAAGAATGAAATCTTGCCATTTGCAACTATGTGGATGGAACTGGAGGGTATTATGCTAAGTGAAATTAGTCAGAGAAAGACAAAAATCATATGACTTCACTCATATGAGGACTTAAGAGACAAAAACAGATGAACATAAGGGAAGGGAAACAAAAATAATATAAAAACAGGGAGGGGGACAAAACAGAAGAGACTCATAAATATGGAGAACAAACTGAGGGTTACTGGAGGGGTTGTGGGAGGGGGGATGGGCTAAATGGGTAAGGGGCATTAAGGAATCTACTCCTGAAATCATTGTTTCACTATATGCTAACTAATTTGGATGTACATTTTTAAAAATTAAAAAAAAAAAAAAGTTAAGACCTTTGACCCAGTGGGGATCTGGAAAGCATGGCATGTGATGGTGGTGGCTAAGGAAGGGGATGTTAATGACGACAACAGCTTGAGGCTTTGGACTCCTGGGCTTCTCCCAATACTGGAAAGACCCTTACAGGGTAGCCTGTTTGATTCTGGGTCTATCTCAGGAGTGAGGGTGAGGCAGCTTATGTCCTGCCTGCTTGGTCAGGCTGGCCAGGGTCCAGGCGGTGCTAGGCCCATGAGACCAACAGAAGAGCCAAGATCTGAATAGCTCAGGAGAGACTAAGGTAACAGCCATAGAATTACCTCATTTGTGTCAGGAATGTGTGTGGGGTAGAGAACAGCCATGTTCCAGACACCATTTGAAGAAGCAGCAAAAACAGTTGGGGATGCACAACTGACTGAAACAGAAAAGTACAGGCCAAAAAGGCAGGTGAGTCATCATATAAAGATAGCAGGAGAAGCCATAAAGGTCTTCATCCTTTGAAAAACAGAAACAATTATAAAAAGGTGGGAATAAGCTTTTGTAGGTTGTGTGTGATCTCTAGCTAGGCTCCCACACTCAGCAGGAACCTGTCCTAAAAAGGTTTTCACTGGGGGCAGCTTGCAGGGTGAACAGCCTGAGCCCTCAGGAGAGAAGCACAAGTTTCCATTAGGTCTGATGTCTCGATTGATTAATTGCATTGAATGCCTTGTATGAAGTCATAGAAGTAAATTCGGGTGGACTGGGGGCACCGAAGCTAACAAGAAAGAGAGTTTGAGGGAAGTGAATGAGAGATTAAATGAGGAAAGTAAGGAGACAAAAGGAAAGACATGGAAAGAGAGAAAGAGGCCACCCAGACATGTAGGTACTGTGGACCCTTAGATCCCCTGCTTTGTGCACCTTAAGCAAATAACCTAAACACTATTCTCTGCTAGACATTACTACCTTATTTTTTAAGTTTATTTCCTTGTTTTGAGAGAGAGAGAGAGCGAGCAAGCATGCACGAGTGGAGATGGGCGTGGAGGGGGGTGGTGGGGAGAGAGAATCCCAAGCAGTCTCCCCACTCTCAGCATGGAGCCTGGTGTGGGGCTCAAACTCACGAACCATGAGATCATGACCTGAGCTGAAATCAAGAGTTGGATACTTAACCAACTGAGCCACCCAGATGCCCCCAGACATTATTACCTTATTTTAAAATTTAAGTTATTTTTAATTTTTTAAAGTTTTTTTTTTTTAATTTGAGTATAGTTGACACTCAATATTACATTAGTTTCGGGTATACCACATAGTGATTTGACAAGTTTATACATTGTGCTATGGTCACCACAAGCAAAGCTACCGTCTGTCCCATTACATCACTATTATAATATCATTGACTGTATTCTTTATGCTCTGCCTTTTTTTTTTCCCCCTGTGACTTACTCATGCTGTAATGGGAAGCCTGTATCTCCTATTCCCCTCTACCCATTTTGCCCAAATCCCCAGCCTCCTTCCCTCTGGCAACCATTAGTTTGTTCTCTGTACTTACAGATCTGATTCTGCTTTTTGTTTTGGTACAAAAATGCTTGCAGTGCTGTTACCAGCTTCTATGAGGCATTCCTTACTCATGTTGTTTTCTACTGAGTTGATTTATATTAAACTGTTGAAAAGTTCACTGTTTGGATGTGGATGCTGTTGGCCCTGAGTACTTCTTAGTGTAACTTCTAAATGTACTTCTAAGTGCCCAAGTTTTTAGCAACTGAGGAATATTCTCCTAGGTCCATGTTTTCCTTTTCCCAGAAGCCTGAACTTTCCTACCCAAGGCTTTGGTATCAATGTGTGGTCCCTGTTAAAATGGTGTTTCCTCTCACTTACTTGATTTTTGTGTTTACCACATCTCTATATACATCCTTAAATGTAAAATAAACTATTTTAAAATGATTTTTTTTTTTTTGCACTTCTAGAGATGAAACAGGCAGAAATGCATAGTTCTATTAAGGAAAAAATGTATGAACTGGGGTAAAATAAAAAAGCATTCATTTTCCGAATTCAAGGCCAAACTCTGGAGTTTAATCATCTCATAAAAATAAACCATTTGAAAATTACTTGATTCATCACCGATTCAGTCTGGAAATGAGATATCAAGGAACAAAGACAATAAAATTCTGTTAGCATGAAAAGTCCGAAGCATGTTTTATATAAGTGTGAAGTATTTAGGATAAGATAGTCACTGTGTGTTCACTCTAAAGAAAAGTTTAGTTTTTGGACAAGTCTCCAGTGGGTCAGCAAGGTGTAATGTTGGGAGCACACAGGACCAGGAATCTTCTGGATTCTCGGTATAATCCAAGACAAGTAATTTAACATCAGATCTTGATGTCTTTGCCTATATATGAGAGATAGTTAATGCTGTGGTCTGAATGTGTCTGCCCCTAATTCATAAGTTAAAACCTAACCTTAAGGTGATAGTATTAGAAGTCAGGACCTTTGGGAGGCCATTAGGTTATGCAAGCAGAGCCCCGATGAATGGCATTATAAAAGCAGCCAGAGAAAGCTTCCTCATCCCTTCAGCCTTGTGAAGTTACAGGGGGAAGACAACCATCTTGAGAAAGTGGGACCTCACCAGACACCAAAACTGCTGGCACCTTGATTTTGGACATCTCAGCCTCCAGAACTGTGGGCAATAAACTTCTGCTGTTGATAAGCTACCCATTCTATGGCTTTTTTTTTTTTTTTTTTTTTTTTTTAGAGCAGCCCAATCAGACTAAGAGAGATAATTAAGGTCTTTTCTAAATTCTAGACTCCACAACAAAATCCATCAAATTCCCTTAATGCAAAAGTATTTGCATATTATCTGATGATTCACTTGGCATTTAGGATCTTGCTGTGGATGAGAGCCCAATGTGAGTATTAGCTATGGTATTGATGAAATGTGTGAGAATTAATGAGATTTTGAGGACTGAAGGCAAGATCAATGTTTTTGAACCCTCTTAATGATGTGGCATATATAGAAAACAGGTTAACAGCTGAGGATGCTTAAGCCTAAGGCACCTGGCTTATATTGTGGTTAGCTTCCCTAGGTTCTTCCCAGATGCTCCACATGCTGAAAAGATTGTTATCTTCGGCATCAACCTATAACCTAGTTGTGGCATACCTTCGCACATTGGTCAGGGAGCTCTGGACTAGAACTTAGAACCAGAACTACTGTAGAATGCAGAATGATGGTTTACACAATAAGCATGATACTACTGAAACTAATACTCTTTCTTTTTATTCTTTAATTCTTCAGGGAAAATTCCAGAATGAATGAGAATGAACAGATTTGAAAGGGGCAAGATAATAAATTTAGTTGGGGACATACTGATTTCAGGGCATCTCTGAGATATCTGAGTGCAGTTGTTGAGATGCTAGGTAGATACCCACATCTGGAAGTTGATGGAAATCTGGGCTGGAGAATGTTCTGGAAGTCATGCATGTATCAATGAGATTTGAAACCATGGGTGAGATTTCTCTGAGAGACTGAGCAGAAGCCAAGGGATAGGTTCAAGAGAACACTAATATTTTAGGGGTTGTTAAAGAGAAGGAGCCAGCAAAGGGTATAGGGCTCATTTGGGGCCATTTACAAAGTGATTTAGTGTTATTTCATAAGTGAAAAACAAGATACATTGATATCCATGTGTAGATATGATTTAAGTTATATAATGTCATACATAAATATAGGCAAGGGCACATGTGTACAGTGGACTTGTTCATTCCATTCATTCATTCACAGTAAGTGCATTCTTTCTTTCAACCAATGTTTACTGAGTACCTACTATGTGCCTGAAATTATTCTAACCATTCAGGGTACAACAGTGAGCAAAATAGTTCAAGTCCCTTTCCTGGGGGAGTTTTATTGTGGCAACCACACACCACACACACACACACACACACGCATGTACACATACACACCACCCCACACCACCACACTACCGCACTAAATGCTTCAGAGCCTACTTCCCAAGAGGTAGAGCAGAATGTAGACAGGCCTGTGTTTTTACTGGGCCAAGATCCTTTATCCTTCTAAAGGATTGCCTGTCATCACCACCCACATATTGCTTTGGCCCTATTGTTATGTTTTTTTTTTTTGTTTGTTTGTTTTTTTTTCACTTAAAAGGTTAACTGGATAGTTGAATTACAGGATTCTAGCCAAAGTATGCTTCCCTTAAAGGAGTTCCCAGCTAATCAGTAAGCTGAGCTGGTTTGGCATCTGTCTTACATTACCAAGGAGCTGGGCATCTGCAGGCTGAGCTCATACTGGGGAGGCATCAGCAGGACCTTGATCTGCCTTCACGCTGTCACTGCCGAATGACAGGAGAGCAACACAGGGCATGGTTCAAATCTGAGATGGCAGGTTCTGAGGACAAAGCCTGCAGGGATCATTTTTTATTGGAAACTCTTTCATTTTAATCCGTTGTCAAATATTCTACCTCTGGGTCTTCCAGCTCCAAAAAGTGAAGGCAGATCTATATTTTTTCACTTTATTGTTTTTCCCAGATTATGATTATTATCATTGTTGTTGTTGTTGTTGTTAAATTTTTCTCAGATAATTAAGAGGTCAGAGATTTTCTCCATTTTTGGGCCAGTATGTTCTGGGCCCCATTAGCTGATAAACCAACTCTACCTCTAGAATTTTCTATTTCTCTTAATGGCACCATCCAATGATGTTTCTAATCTCTCTGGTTTTTTAAGGCAATTTTCCATCCAGAGGCACCTGGGTGGTTCAGTTGGTTAAGTGTCCAACTTCAGGTCATGATCTCAAGGTTCATGAGTTCGAGCCCCACATCGGGCTCACTGCTGTTAACGCAGAGCCCACTTCAGATCATCTGCCTTTCTCTATTTCTGCCCCTCCCCTGCTTGCACTCTCTCTTCTTCTCTCTCTCTCTCCTCTCTCTGAAAACAAAAAAGTAATTTTTCATCCAGGAAGCTTTTCTTCCCTTGTATTTTTTCTCCATCGTCTGGTTGAGACATATTTGAAAGCCTGTATGGTATTGGAGATGGGAAGGGGATAATCTTTATGGGTGAGAAAATACTCTATTATGCCTAAAGTGTTGGTTGTCCAGGTCATTTTTATTAATGAACTTATCATATCTAATTACTTATATATGAAGTCATACTTATATATGAAGTCAGTTTCTTAAAATACTATCTGTATAAGTGTTCTTTGGCCAATAACTTTCAATGTATCCCTATCATGGTTGGAATCCAAATGCATTAGCCTATTCTTTGAACCACTGATTAACACTTTTAGGAATTTATCTTACAAGTACAGTCACACAAATGCAAAATGACCTATTTGCAAAATTACTTATTATAACATTACATGTAGTAACAAATGATAGGAAGTGACTTAAGTATCATTTAATCAGGGATATATTAAATAAATTATGATTCATACATACAATGGATTACCATTCAGGTAGAAAAAAAGAAAATTCTTCATACACGGATAGTAATGATCTCTGAATTATATTGAAAATGATAAAAGCTAACATTAAAAAGAAGAATACACATGCACACATATACACATGCACATATTTTCTTCCATATCCGGGAAGCACACCTAAGAAACATCAATTGCCTCTGGAGCGGGGACTGGGTGACAGGAGATAGTCATACTGCCAGGCGTAAATTCCAGTTCCACCCCACCCACATCTTCTGGGATCTCAATGCAAACCAATGTGCCTCCTACCATGGGCTCTCTCTCAATTTAGCCTTTCCTCAATTTTTGGATTCCCTGAGTCATGGTGACATTTGTAATGACAACATCCTTTCTACCTCTCTCTCCCTCAAGTCTTCAGGTTCCGACTTAAAGGACACAAATGAGGTATATAGCAAAACTTGTGTTGTAGGGGCTCACCCCACCAATCTAAATACCTGTCCACTGCAGCTCTGGGAGTGAACTCACCTGTCCCCAGAAACAAATGCCAGCACCGGAACCCCCATGACCAGAGGCCAATGCCACCTTTCTCTTTTCCCTCTGGGATGCTATGCATGTGGAGGGCTGTTTCTCCTGCAAGGTGGAGCTCCTTAGTCCCCAGAAAGGAATCCCTGCTTTCTCTAATTAGATCTCTGCAGCTTCCAGGCAAGATGTTGCTCAGCAGGTCTGAAGGTGTATTTGTGGTTCGACGTCCTTTTGAAACCTGCCTTGATCCATAAATGAGTTCCCTTTCCAGCTAACGCCATATCCTCTGACTATGAGATGTTGGTTAGTGCGTGTTCAGTCTTCATTGTGCACTAATTTCATAAGGTCTGGGTCCCAGAGGCCTTTCCTAGTGCAGAAATTTTGTGCTCTTCACATGTGATTTTGCCAGGAAAATGGCAAAACTCTATCTACATATTCTCTTGGTCCACCAAAAACAATACGAGATACAATGTGATACTGGAATGATAATAATAGTATAGTGATAGCTAACAAATATTTGACTACTCACTCTGTGCCATGCACTAGGCCAAGCACTCAACTTGCATTAATCCTTATAACCTTCACAGTAGCTCTATGTAGTAGCTGCTATCAGCATCCATATTTTAGAGATAGAGCAATTGAGACCTACACAGGTCAAGTCTCTCGCCCGAGGTCGCACAACTGCTAAGTGAAGAAGCTGAAATTTGAACCCGCGTAATCTGTTCCGAGCCCTTAAACACTTCGCACTCTGTACCAAGTGTAGCTTGCAAGCTGTTATAATACATCCATCTTCATGGAATGGCTTTTTGGCCTCCATCAAAGATTTCCCTCTTTAGGGCCACACTCTCTTTCAACTTAACGTCCTAGATTTCACATAGCTAGCAAGGGAAAGGATAGGGGTTTGAAATCAGGCAGTCTGGGTCCCAAGTCCAGGCACCTGATCATTATGCTAGACTGCCTCTCTGGAGTGAGACTGGTATGGTGGACAATTTGTTACTAGTAAGAGTCTTGCCCCATACCCCAATGTTGAGCTTAAGTGAACTATGCTGTTCATGGAACGTAACATATTTCCCGCTGAGAACTTTGGTGTCAGAAAGGCTTGCTTTAACTCCTCCCGCAAAAGCCCACACCTGACAGAGACCCATACAGACCACACCAGTCCTCACAAGGAAGAGTAGCCTGGCGATAGCAGGCACTGTGATTCTCCCACAGAGGTTTGTTGATGCCTCTTTTCCTATGGTTTCATCCCTACAAATATGGCCTGGTCAGTGACCTCACACTGGACCCATCCATAACACCCCTTTTCTTAAGGTGTGTGTGGGCATCTTATCCTTGACCCTAGACCCTTTTGTGGAGGGGAAGAGAAGGGGCGGGGTGAAAGAGATAACAGAAATTTCAAGCTCTTTCAATGCTCACCTACAGGTCCACTTCCTGCAACCATGCCTACCCACTCAGCCTTAGTGATCTCCTCGCCTGAATTCCCGTGAATCTAATTGTGATTGCCCATAGCGCTGTATAGAGCCAACCTGTGTGGCCACTTTCTGTGACACATGGGGGATCTTGCTGTGCCCCCAAGCAACTCCATACATTTATGCCTTCAACAATATTTATTGAACATCACCTTGCTACCGTGTCACCAGGTAGCAAAAACAGGATCAAGACCCTATTCCTGCTCTGAGGAACTCACGGACCAATAGAACAACAATTACATTTCAGTGAAGAAGTCATAACTGAGGTCAGTGGGCCATGGAAAGGACTCTTACTAGGGGATCACGGAAAGCTGCCGAGAGTAGACTGAACTTGACGTGAGTCATGAGGATATAAAAGGAGCTTTTTGGGTGACAAATGGAAAAAGGGCAAGGGAAAGAGGTATTCAACAGGACGGCACGTAGAAGAATTGCAACTAATTCGGTACAGCTGAAGTGCACGGCACCTGTAAAGAAGCAGAGGAGATAGGGTGGGTCCAGAGGCATGAGCTAAAACAAAGTTCAATTTAGGTTTCTTAATGGCAGGGGTTCTTGTCTGTTTATTAATGTGCCTCTGGTGCTCCATAGCACCTGGCATAGCAGAGGTGCTCAACACGTATTTGTTGTATATGAAAAAAAAAAAGAAAAAAGAATGTATGTCAGATCCAGAAATGCGAACTTTGTCCTGAAAGATTAAAAGATTTTGGGCTTATGGGTGACATGATTAGACGTTCATTTTGAATAAACAAATAAAAGGGCTCAAAACAAACATACAAACACCATCCATTTACACATCTATGGATGGATAAAATAATAAACATTTTATCTGTGGATGAAATAATAGCAATACAAATTTAAAATGCTAAGTAAAGTAAGAATGTGCAAGACATTCGGTAAGAAAACTGTAAAGCTTAATAGAAAAGTAAAAAGAAGACTTGACTAAATAAAGAGAAACACCAGGGGCGCCTGGGTGGCTCAGTCGGTTAAGCGTCCGACTTCAGCTCAGGTCACGATCTCGTCGAGCCCTGCGTCGGGCTCTGGGCTGATGGCTCAGAGCCTGGAGCCTGCTCCCGATTCTGTGTCTCCCTCTCTCTCTGCCCCTCCCCCGTTCATGCTCTGTCTCTCTCTGTCTCAAAAATAAATAAAACGTTAAAAAAAAATTAAAAAAAAAAAAAAGAGAGAAACACCATGTTCCTGGGCAGGAAGACTCATCTTGTAAAGATGTCATGCTTCCCTAAAACAACATATAAATTTAATAAAGTTCCAGTTAAAAATCCTAGTGGGATTTTGTGGTACTTGACAAATAGCTCTTAAAATTCGTTTGTATGTATAAATGAATGAGGACAGCCAAGAAAAATGTGAAAAACAAAGAAAAATGAGAAGGGAGCTTGCTTCACCAGATCAAAAGGCACCATATAAATCCATGGTAATTAAAACACTATGGCACTAGAGCAAGAACACACAGAAGAATGGAACGGATAGACTGTCCAGTGCCAGGCTCATGTGTGTACATGTAGTTAGCATCTAGCGAGAGCTAACGTTTATTGAGTACGTACTACGTGGTTGGCACTGTTCTAAGCATTTTGTATTACTCATTGAATTTTCACAGAACTCTGTGAGGGAGGTCCTATTGTTATCCCCAGGTTAGAAATAACAAAGCACAAGGAGATTATGCTACCTGCAAGCTAGTGAGTGTTATCCAGGCTTTCAAACTCAAAAGCCTTCATTTGCAGTCATGATGAAATGATCTTTCTGCAAGTGAAAAACCACGGGAATTAAAAAAAAAAAAAAAAGATCAACAAATTTGACTATATACCCATTTAAAGTAATAAATGGAAAAAAATAATGTTAAAAGGAAAATGAAAACTAGGATAATATTTGCAAAACATATGATAGCAAAGGGTTGCTATCCTTAATATATAATGATATATATTGGGACACATAATATATAATCCTACTATATCGACTATTATAATTACTATATTACTATATAATATATACAAATCAATAAAGTATGAATATCTAAATAGAAAAAGTAAGGAATCCATACTAACAGACCAGTTGAGAGAAGAAGAAATACAAATGGCCAATAAACATATAAGATGCTAAGTTTCAATAACAAAGAAATAAAAATTAAAATGAGATATCACTTTTTTCCCTATCAGAATGGCAAAGAGTACAAGGATTTATAAACGCCTAAGGTTCCTTAGAACATGTTAGTGGGAACAGTGTTAATTCCAAACCGTATTGCCTTGGAGCCTGAGGTAAAAGATAATCAGTAGCACTGATTCTGCCTTTAGGTAAAACTCTCTTATTTTGTTCATCATGACTTCTGTACATTCATTTTGATTTTTAAAATATTACGTTAAAATGTTATTTGTCTTGATTACTGGGTTTTTTTTTAATACCTCCTTAAATTTTGAGCCCAAGGTGAAGTATCTTACTCATCTCGTCCCAGTCCCAATCCTGAGTGGAAAAATAGATCCTTACTACCTTTGTGAATTGCTTACAAGTATAAATCAACCTATTAGATGTGGTTAGCCACTAAATATAGCAATTCTTTCTCCAGGAATTTTACCTAAGCATATGACTAGGAAAGTACACAGCAATATATGTACAGGGATGCTTCTCACAGCACAATTCAGAAGAAAATAATTGTAAATAATCTAACAGATCATCAGTAGGGGGTTGGTTAAATAAAGCATGGTTTTCTGTGCACTGGGCTGCTGTGCAGCCACTAAAAATGATGGCATAGAGGTGTGCGTAAAGGAAAAGATCCATATTGTATTAAGGCTTAATAATGTATGTGTCTACAATAATCCCAATTATACAACACACATACTCACAACTCCAAGAAAGTCTCAAAAAGTAATGTCTTTATTGGAGTCATATGAAAATTAGCCAAAGGAAATATTTATACCTCACAAAATCTCACTTATTATAGCAGCTACTCTAAAACTCTTGACTGTCTCTCAATTCTTTTTGCCGGCTCACCTCCCCATAATTCTCTGACATATTCTATTTTCCCTGCGGTAGTAGATAGTGCTTAATTATGCCAGCAATTAATCTACTGCATTCCCCAGACCCCCAGCTCTTCAATTCTGTAGCTCTACCTGTCATCCAGGGGCCTGGTACTTGCAGCACATTAGCCTTCTTCCCGAGAAGGCAGGAGTAATAGATGTTTGTTTTTGTTTGGGGAACTCCCCCAGCTTATGAGTTTGCTCCCCTCTATAGAAGCCAGATTCTTGCTATTCCAGCCTGTCTTGCAGTCAGAGCACAGACATGTGACCTGGCTGAATCACAGTGAGCTGCCCTTGCCTACAGTAGCCAATCTGGTGATGGTAGCAGCAGACCCATCCAGTGTCTGTAAGTGGCCATGGCAGGGGTCCATGTGGTGGCATCCAGTGCCCAGCATCTGTAGCGTCAGCGGGGCAGGCTGCTTTAGTGAGTCCAGCAGTGGGGCTGTGGTGTCTCCTCCAGACCAGCTCTGTAGTGTGACTATGCCTTGGCTCTGGCCATAGAGTCTCCAAGCCTGGTTTTCTGGCCTTCCAGGGACTCTGTCAATGACCTAATATCCTTTAATAAATCCCTTTTCTGCTTAAATTAGCATTATTTGCAACTAAGAATCCTGATTCATACATATTTATTTTTGGTGCTGCCACATATACATGCTATGGAGGGGTTTGATTTCAACGTTCATTATTCCACACCTTAGGTACCCACCCCCCCCCCCCCACCACCACCACAAGCAAGCTTATAGGTTAAGTCAAGTGAGGTTTGGGGCAGCTTTATTCCTCTAGAGCTGTCTAGTCCAATGTGGTAGCTACCAGGCATATGTGGCTAGTTAAATTTAATTAAAAGTAAATAAAATAAAAAATTCCACTCCTCAGTAACACTAGCCACGTCCCAAGTGTTTGATAGCCACGTGTGGCTATTAGGTACTGTACTGAGCAGTGAGATTTAGAGCCTTTCCATCATCACAGGCAGTTTCTTATTGGACAGCACAATCTAGAAGTCTCTTGAGATTTCACCCGCCCACCTCACTGAACCATCGCAGAGAGTAAAAGACTACTTTGGAGTGTATTCATCGCAGCCTAGACATTTTATGTTAACGGATGAGTAATCTTGCTAACCATACAGGGTATGTTTTATTTGCAATGTTTAAGTTGTTCTTGCTTGCTTGCTCTGTGCCTTCCAACCTCCCTTTTTCCTCTCCCTTTCTTTGCCAAACCCATGCTGGTGAACATGTTCAAGTTATTTGGGCATATGCTGTAAGTCTCCTATGAAAGTATTTGCCCTGTCAACTTCACAGGGTTGCTATGAGCATAAGAATATAATTCAGTAGGAGATTTCATGTTTATGACTGATCTGGAATGAGCCCTGAGATGAGATGATTCCTACAGTTTTAATCATTTGACTCTGAGCAAATCACTCAACTTTTCCCAGATTCCAGTTTCCTCACCAGTCAACTGAAGAAGTTGATTGAGATCATTTTTAAGGTTTCTTCCATTACCAACATTAAAAAATTCTATGATCCCATATGTAATCCCAGAGACTTTATTTATTGTCTCTTCAAGGGAGCTGAGAATAGAGTTCTGGGGCTGGTGGACAGTGGTCAGGGAGGTAGAGCTGATAATCTAGAATGAGTCTTTATTCAAGATTTGATGTGTAATAGCCATTTTTCTGGTGGCAAGGCTTGGGGTGCAAAAGGAAGAATAACAAAGCAACAGGCTTGAACCATAACCTCTTTTTCAAATGGTTGTATTTGTACTGCTCTGTAGTTAATGTTTAAGCATTCAGAAGCAACTTGCAAATAAGTGAAGTTTGAAAGGTACGCTTTCCCTTTGAGTGGATCAGCTTTATGGTTGTCAACTCATTCCTTGATGTGGGAACACGGTCTACCCCAAAGCACTATGTATTCTTTTAAAAAAATTCAAGCACATATTTCAAAGTTACCCCTTTAGGTCAGCCACCTGGTCCATCCCAGCCAAAGACTACGTGAGCCCCTGTAAAGGGTTTTCTTTCCGGGAATTCAAATGCACAGAGTATCAACCTGTCTCTGTTGAGTCTCTTGCTCCCACAGCCTTTATTACCAGATTAAAATGTTAGGCGAAAGCTTCTTGAGAAGCAAGGGTATTATTCTAAGTGAGAGAGTATTAAGCTCTTGTGGATTTGGTAGTTTATAGTATCTTTAGAACTCTCTAACAGGAAAAATGGATGTTCTTCATTGTTAATAGGGAGCTGTGTTTTGATAACAACATTCATTGTCATACCATTCATTAAGCAATTTCTTTGTGTGAAATACTTTATTGACATCCCCATTTTACAAATATGGACACAGGCACAGAGAGGTTTAGTGACTTGTCTTGCCTTATAGTTCATCGTTCATCAATCGCTTTCAGAGGATTTGAAACTTAGAGCTGTCACAACCATCTTGCTACCACATGCAGATGGAAAATGATCACAGCCTACAGAAGGAAGAGGTGGAAGAAGCTGAGAACAGTCTTGTCCCAAAGGCAGCAATTGAGCCCTAAAGTCACTTGTGCCCAAGGCAAGTCTACCTCTATGCTTTGAAGTGTTGAGGGGTCAAAGTTTTCGGGTCAGTTTTTCTTTCGCTTGTACCTTCAAGAATCCTACTTGATAGAGACTTGTTTTAATTAATGTTACCAATGCAAAGATATATAATCTTATTCAAGGGGTAAGTTTTAACTCAAGAATATACAGAAAAATAATTCAACGATCTTTTCCTGGTAAGGTGAAGACCTCTAAGAGCTGGCTGAATGTAGTGACTCGCGGGTTAGGCCCGTCTCCCTTTCCTCATTCTGGAACCTAAGCCCTAGACTGTAGTGGAGAAATAATTTAATGTGGCATTTTGCTGAAATATCCTGTAGATATTTTAGGTATTTGCACAGGGAATTTTTTGACCTTTGAATAATATATGTGCCCAGAAAGGTCTTGGGATATTTTAACATGTTGAACTGAGATAGGCCTAAAGGGGTTTATTTTGGTCTCTGTTGGCTGCTTCTTTTTTTTTTTTAAATCCTGTTGGAATTTTTTAGTTTCTATGAGGACGCTTTCAAGATTTTTTTTTTTTACTGCAATATATTTCATGCTATTGGATTGTCCTTGTATCAAAGGTGACAGGCATCCAGTTGATAAACGTTCCAGAAGGAGGCTCCATTAATGCTCTAGGCACATTACTGCTGACCTGAGGTGGCCACCTGGACCCCCAGCAGGCACCTCCAACTTAATGTGTCCCAGAGTAGGTGCTGGGTACTTCGAATGGACACATACCTTTCTGACATTTCAAACTGGGGCTTAATTCTTTGAAAACGTTAAGTACAGGTGATCACCAGCATGAACAGGCCAGTATAGCTACAGGCGTCAGGAAGACTGGATCTCCTCCACAGCTGGTTTTTGATTGAGGAGATGAATATGATCAAATCTACTGCATCAGCCCTTTACCAGAGGAGACAGAAAGTGATTCTGTTCTTAGGGCCATACGATAGACCTCAGCTTAAACTGGGGTCAGTTAAAGGTGCCTGCATTTTGGCTATTCTGCCAAAAACATGAGGAGACAGTTGCACTCAGAATGCAAGGTAGTCCTCTGGGGCTAGAGCTTGGGTGTCTTTGGAGGACCTGTTAACCTTTCTGTGCAATTGAGGTACCAGAAAATACATTTCTGCACCTAAGCACCTTTTGTTTCCCAAAAAGGGGAACTTTATGGTGGAAGTTTGTGGGGAAGAATGCTATGATTTTGTCTTAAGGTTATATTAAGCCTGATTTTCTTCCAAACTAATGAAAATGCATGAATTCCCCCTGTCTTGCTCGCTGCTGAGTTCCTAGAGTCTATCAGTGTTTGCATACAGCAGGCATCCAAAAATTAGCTCTTGAATGAAGAAATACACTAAAGTGGTGAACAAATGCCTCGAAGAGGCAAAAACCACCTTGCTGAGGAGATTTTGGAGCTGAGTAGCAAAGAATGACTGGGGGCTCTTAGCGAAAGATGGGAGAAGGGATGGGGGAAAGGAATTACAATCAAAGGGAACAGCCTGCACAAAGGATTGGAGGTATAGATGTCAAGCACCTAATAATTCGTAGCAGGAATCCATGAGTAAAATCTTGCATAAGGTAATAAATGACAGACTTTCATAAAGTGCAAATAAAATCCCAATTCATAAATGTCCTGCTGTGGACATTGGCCAGAAGTTGGACTTGAGATACAACATACGCATTATATTAGGCCAATTACCTTTGTGAGGTGATGAACCATTTCTAGAAGTTGGCAGGTTCCTCCCTGCTGGTTTTATAAGGCTATTGCATAATGTCGACCTATTCTAGAATGTTGCCTGGGGCTGCATCACCAGGAGTACTCGTGAATCAAAGACTGGTCAGGAAAATACACTAACCTTCTGTGTTTGATAAAGTGGGAAATTCTTCTACAGTTGGTCTTTGGCAAACTGCCATGTTTTTGTCAATAGCGTACTCCTGAGAGTACGAATTTGGCTTAAGAAATCTAAGACAATTTTTAGTAATTATATCTTTATTTTTTATTTTTTTAAACAATGATAATTTTTCTTTTCTTTAAAAAATTTTTAAAATGTTTAGTTTTGAGAGAGAGAGAAAGAGACAGAATGTGAGTGGGGAGTGGCAAAGACAGAGGGAGACACAGATTCTGAGGCAGGCTCCAGGCTCTAAGCTGTCAGTGTCGGGGCTCAAACTCAGGAATGGTGAGATCATGACCTGAGCTAACGTCAGATGCTTAACTGACTGAGCCACCCAGGCATCCCAGAAATCATTATATCTTTAAACACAATCATTGCCTTTTCAGAGAGTTTGTAGATACATACAGAGTCCTTTAGGAACAATAATCACCCTTTTCTATCCTCATTGGATGCTTCACAAAAGAAAATGGGGGACTCATTCATTTCCAAAGATCAGGCCACTGGGCTCACTAGATTATACACCCTACCTATGTAAGGGTGGGGAGGTCGGTGATCTTTCTAACCACCACATACCTTAAATAGTACTCATTTACCCAGGGGGAGGAAGAAGTGTAACATTCTGTATGCAAACCATCTGGTACAGATTTAGATCGCTGTCCCGAGATGCTTGCCTATGATTTCCTATTAGGGACCATCGAATGCTAACCAATCTTTCTGGAATGTGGATTTTTATTAGGTACTGCAGATGATAACCAACCACACCCAGAGTGTATATTAAAGTTAACTTATATATACGTATACATACAGACACACACTGTCTATGCTGAATTATTTTAAAGTAATTATAGAGGAATTGGTGTATTAATTCCTGATTTTTTTCCCCTAATGGTCTCATCTGTGCCTCTACTGCTAATGAATAATGGGGTTAATAAGGATGTGTCAGTGAACCAGCTTATATTGGACGTTTCCTTTCATTTCTGTGTCAAATAATGTTCTCAAACATCTTGGAGTAGCTTAGTTTTTAGCAAATCTAACCTTTATCCTTTCCTTCCCATTTTCTGCCTCTCTTAAAAATAAAGAAAAAAAAGGATTCATGGCCCTAATACAAGTACTTTTGTTGTATTCAGTAGAAAGAATGGTGGACTGAATTTTTAAATTAAAGTGAAATTATAAATTAGGAAATTCTTACCTTTGCATTATTGGACTGCCTAATTATCCTTTATCATGGTGGACCTCAGGTGCAAGTTATGTTACATTTATTACTAATGGTAACTACATATTGGAGATTGTGAAAAATTGTTATGATACAGGGTTTAATCATGTTGTATTCTTACATGTATTCCAAAGAGAGTTAAAGTTGGAGTTAACACTTGGGGTCAGCACGTATGCACATTCACAGGTTTAATGTGCATCAGGAGAGAAGACAAAGATCTCTGTCTTGTTTTGGCCTGAGGTGTCAAGGTATAAGATGACCTTAGGTTTGATTCTTGTTCCAGCCTTAGGGCTGGATGGGGACTGAGGATGGTGCTGCAAATGATATCCTGGGCAGATGTCCAGCCAGGTCTATGATTTGGGAAGCCCACTACCTTAGTGCCTTCAGCAAGAGCCATTTGGCACAAAGGACAATTAGACAGGAAAACTCCTATGAGACTAGACTTCCTCAAAGCGAGTTCAAGGTACCTGCTTCATTGTGTGTGAGGTTGGACATGATGCAAAGACCAACATACAGATCAATGGCAGTGAAAGACTTTACACGTAAGGGCAGTGAGCCTTCCATGTGTTCCCTGCTCTGTGTTTTCCCCAAAGCTCTTGGGTATATTGCTTCAGAAGACTGGGAGGGTAGGATAGTGTGATGGAAACAACACCAGCTTTGGAATCAAGCTAGGAAGCTCAGCTTGCACAGCTCAGCCCCACAATATCCTCACCAGGTCCTCACATGATCAACGTATATAATAACAGCTTTCTTCTTTTAAAATATTCTTTAATGTTTATTTATTTTTGAGAGAGACAGAGACAGAATGTGAATGGGTTGGGGCAGAGAAAGAGGGAGGCACAGAATCCAAAGCAGGCTTCAGGCTCCGAGCTGTCAGCACAGAGCCCAACGCGGGGCTCGAACTCACGAGCTGTGAGATCATGACCTGAGCTGAAGTTGCATGCTCAACCAACCGAGCCACCCAGGAGCCCCTATAATAACAGCTTTCTGACAAGGTTTGTGTGTTGATTAATGAGATACCCCTCAGGAAAAAAAACAGATTTTATTTGTAATTGATTGCTATCATCTAAGAGGGGGTGGTAGATGATAGTGGTTAGAAGACATTTGTTTGCTTATTAGATTGATGGGTGACAGGATTGCAAGTTTGGAAGAGTTAGGATGGAGCTAAATGCTTTCACTAATTCCTTCAACACATGGTCATTGGGGATGTGAATGAACAGGACAGACAAAGACCCTGATTGTATGGAGTTTACCTTTTAGTTTGAGGGAGGTAGATAATAAGCAAACAATATAATAATGTTTGCAACGATGAGTGTGCTAGGGAGACTAATAAAGCCTGGGAAGGCATTCAAGAATGCCAGGAGCAGAAAGGGTAACAGGGCTGGTGGGGGGAGGTGTCCATCTAGACAGGATGCTCAGAGAAGGCTTCTCTCTGGGTCAACGGAATAAGCCATGCAAAACTCAGGGTTGAAGAGTGTTCTGGGCAGAGGTTGCTGAAGTGCAGGGACCCTCCTTCTCTCATGAGCCAGGTGTGTTTGCTGAATTTTCTAGGGAGATCAACTGACCAGGAGTGAGTAGAGTGAGGGATGCATGGTAGGAAGAGAGGGCTGGGAGGTAGGGCAGGGCCCAGATTACGTGGGGAGGCTTGGGCAAGGGGTTTGGATTTTATCCTACGTAGGGTGGGAACCTCTTGAAGCGTTTTTAAAAGAACACTCTGGTTGATGCTATGTTTAGAAAGGGGGGAGGGATTTAGAAGGCAGGGAGTCTGAGGGAGCTGAGAGCCAGGAGTAGAGTGATTTAGGTGCATTCTAGAAAAGGGTTGAGGGGAAACATACCCCCTGGTATGTTTTCCCATTGGCTTGGCTAGAGAGGACCTTGGGGAGAAGAGAAATGGCCAAGGAACCTTTTGCTAGGTTATTCAGAGTGTGGCATATGATGGAAGCTCTTACTTCCTCTCTCCTAGAGAAGTGTCAGGAAATTCTGTCCTGGTCAGCAATGCTTTAGGGTGAGTAGATCCTGCATGGTGAGTGTGAAGTACGTGTCTGACTTGATGGTAAAACAGGGTGAGAAGAGAGGCTGTGACACATGTGTCACACGCTAGCATGTACAAAGCAGAAACTCATTAAGTGTGCCTTTCTTTACCATGGGGGAAGAGAAGGAGAAAAAATAGTTTCAAACAGAGAGGGAGGCAACCATAAGAGACTCTTAAATGTAGAGAACAAACTGAGGGTTGATGGGGAGTGGGAGAGAGGGAAAATGGGTGATGGGCATTGAGGAGGGCACTTGTTGGGATGAGCACTGGGTGTTGTATGTAAGCGACGAATCATGGGAATCTACTCCTGAAGCCAAGAGCACACTGTATGTTAGCTAACTTGACACTAAATTATATTTAAAAAAAATAATACAAAGAACTTTCTGGAATTTAAGAAAAAAAAAGTGTGCCTTTCTTTCCTCATCCCTCATCCTTCATCCTTGCTTTGCTTTCAGTTATTGTCTGAGGTTGTTTACTCATTTGTGGAATGACATTGAACCAGCCTGAGTCCCTTTCAAGGTTGACAGTTTATAGCCCTATGATTCTTTTATCTCCCAGCGAAGAAAACTAACTATGTGTAAATTTGTTCTTAATTTTAATCATAGCATTTAACACAATCATTTGGGGATCAATCTGGAAATCATCAGGGGATTCTTTTTCCTTTTTACTGCTCCCACAGATAGTGATTGTGAAACCGCATGGAGGAAAGATTTTTGCTTTTGATGCTGCAGGGAATGGAAAGTTGCTGCCATCTGCCATGTAGTCAGAATCATAATTTCTTTTGCACCACAAAAAAGAAGGCTTGTAGGAGACTAGAAGATGGTTCTGGGTAGCCCCGACGTATACATCCAATGGCGAGTGCACCATTGCATAGGGGAGACACAGCCATGTTTGAGTAGTTCGATTAAAGAACAGCTAAAACAGATTCTAGATGATTTAACCTTGACTTAATGAAAGCCCAAGGGAGAGACCATAATTACAACTTTCTTCTCTTTTTCTTGGCAGAGTCTAGAGTCCATTTTGTTTTCATTTTACTTATGGTATCCCTTCTACTCAATTATCTCCTTTTTAGATAGTGGCCTCAAATGTTTTAAGAATCTTGCAGTTCTTTATCCTTTCAGTTGTATCCTGGGGAATCAGTCTAGACTACCACAAGCAATCTATCATAACTGGCATCTTGCAGCTAGTAAAAGGAGAATAAATTGCAAATTGAATAGTTAACCTAACAGGACTGTGCTAATAGATGGCCATTAGGCACATGTGTCTATTTAAATTTAAATTAATTACAATTAAATAATATTAAAATTTAGTTATTCAGGCACACTAGACACATTTCAAGCGCTCAGTAGCCACATGTGGCTACCATGTTGATAGCATAGATTTACAGTATTTCCCTCATTGCAGGCAGTTCTGCTAGACAGCCTGGTCTAAGAATTTTCATGGCTTGGAATCAAGAGAAGAGTTCTTTGGAGTGTATAAAGAGGCAAGAGGTTCTTGTCAAACAGTTTCCATGACATTTTAATTTTATACCCTTTAGCCACTGACATCTTTAGTAATGGATATGGGTGCTGGAACCAACTAATTACCCCAGAGGAAGAAAAGTGAGGCTAAGTTTCCTACAATTTCTAATGTGTTAGTGTTCCCAAGCGCTTAGGTTATTTTGCAAAGTGGCCAAGAGTACTTTCAGCAGATGGAAAGAGGACCCATCTACTGTAATCACAAGGCCCTACTGCAATGAACTCAACCATTCCCATCCCTGGAGAAATAGATGGAAACCTTCTTGACAAACACATATATATATATTGCTCTATTGATGTAGGGACCAAAACAGCTTTTCAAGTATGAGACTCTGGTGAGCCAAGCTATTTTTCAAAGAATATAGAGAAATAATAGCAATTTTCTTTTTTCAAATACTACCTTGATCAAGATGAGGTAAATGAGAACTTAACCTTGTTCTGAAAGCATAGTTGAAAGAGTATGTTCTTGTCAGCCCTCTGTGCTCTTCTCTTGACTCTGGCAAGACTTGCCCTCAGATTCTGGCTATTGCCTTGGCCACTAGATCCACAGGCCTTTCCCTGGGGTTCCTGTGTGGTTCATGCTCATCCTGCTCTCTGGCAGCTCAGACTCAAGTATAGCTTGGGCTCACCGTCATTTATGATCTCTGCAAGGAAGGAAACATCGTGCATATGTGCCCATTTGCATACTTAGCGTGGTGTCTGAGGATTGTTGGAAGCTGTTATTCTAAAGGCTTCCTTCATCTACTCAGTTTCAATTAAAGTCAGCTTCATGGGACATAATCCCAGCTCAAATAATGTCCTGCAGGGAGCCATGAGGCCTGAGTCCAAGGATTTCCATTTTTAATGCTGTAGAATTGGGCACAGAAAGGCCCAGTGAAATGCCTGTAGTTGCACAGCAAGTCAAGTATGGAATAAGCAAATGAAATTTTGAACTGAAATTCCTGTTGCATGATTAAGAACTTTGTTCCCTTCACTCTGCTCTGCCCTTTATGAAGATGCTTTCTGTGCCCAGGGGAAAAGGGAAGATGGTGTCGATGCTGATTTTCACTTAATAGATTTTCTTTGGAATATTTATTCGTTTTATCTGAAGCACCAGTGGCAAGTTGGCCTTCATGAACCTTGTCATCATGCTGACAGTAGGAAGAAGAGAAGCAGGAGGAAGACTCATTCTTTCCCTGCCCTTCAGGATGGTAACTTGGGCTTGCCTTCTGTTTGTGTGCAATAGGCCTCAGAAGACAGGCCATCATCTCTCTGGCCGTCAGATGTTAAGGAATGGGGCCAAATGTGAAGAAGAAAGCCAAGTAGGCGTTTCTCCCACGGTGGTTATCTTTAGTCTATGGTGAGGTCATTTCCCACTGCGAGAAAGTGGCCTACTCGAGGGCCATGGGCCAAATTCACATGATTCCTGGAATCTGGCAAATCACCAATCATCCCAGCATCTAGGATCAGACTTCTTCAAGGCATAAGCAGGGTTAAAACCCCTGTGTTTTTGTCTTGCCTTTATTTATCTGTATGGAAAATGAGTCCCAGTGGTCTGGTCCTTTGAGGGGGCAGATGCTTGTAAACACATATACATTTGTGAATGCATGTATAAATACACTCTGCAAAAGGAATCTCTTTTTTTTTCTATAGTGACTGAAACATGAGAGCAATCGATCTTTTAAATTTAAATTGAATGAGTTGATAATGTATTGGAAGACATGTTCAAACAATAGTCCAGATGTTCTAAGACTTTTATAACAGTCACCACAGCCAAACAGTAGTCCAAGCAAAATGAGTTACCTTTTCTTCAATTTTAGTGGAAGGCAGTGACACACACCCACATTCACTTCATAACTGAAAAGATTTGACTGCCTTTTTCTGAAGGCTGGAGGAAGCATCTTTCCCCTTGACCACATCTAAAATATTGGTATGAAAATGCAGCCCATGTGCAGCTGAAAGACAAGAGTTAAGTAGCCTTAAAGACTTGAAGAGCTGCCCAGTTTAGCCATATCTTTTGCATATCAAACCTAGCTATTCTAATCTTTAATATCATTGTGGGAGAACTAGAAAGCATTTGAAAATTGATTAGGAAGACAACATAGCCAAAGATTCTTTTAATCTCCCAGGAGACATGGTTTGGGAAGGTCTTTGCCCAGAAACATTCTTTCCCATCCTAAATCCTAAGAGAAACAAGAGGAAGGTTAGGGATCACTGTTCTGGACAGAAGGCATCAAAGGGGTCCTGGGAACCACCCGATCAGAATGGCTTACAGAGATGTGGTGGCAAAGACCTAAGAACCGGTGGTCAGTATGACCAACATACAGGACCAACATCCAGGGTAGCCTGAGTGGTCATCACAACTAGAAAGGAGTGATCAGTGTATCCATTTGTCCTGTGACAGCACAACTTCGACTCACTGACTCCATGACCGTGTGGTCAAGAGTGAGGTCTGGCTTGATTCTGCCAAGAAGTGTCCCTTCCTCTGCCAAGCATGCATCTGAAAAGAGGCAGAGGTGAATGAAATGTGAGAGACAGCAGCAGTGGCAGCCACTGTAAACTGAAACGAAGCTTGCCCGGAGTCCTGCCACAGACAAAAAGAAGTAAGCCAGGTACATAAGAATGAAATGTTGAAGGAAAACAGGACCAGAACTAAAAATGGGCTCTGCTAATTTTAGCTAGGTGCATTTACTGACCTCATAGTAAGAGTAATTGATGATCCAACGAGAATAATAGCTAGCTAAGTGTAATAACTAGTTAACACACACTATAATTAGTGAATTTTGGCTCGACATTATTTAGCAAAACTATAAGCAGTTTACCCATAGGGTAAAAACCCATAGGGTTCCAAAGTGTGTGCTTTCAATGAACCAAATTAAAGATCCCCATTCAAACATTGTTGCTAATCTGAAAGTGGATAGTCTCCATCCAGTTTTAAGGTTTTATTCCATGTTTTCTCAAAACCTTTACAAGTTTTAGGTGTTGGAACCAAAAAAGTCTGAGAGTGGGTAGAGGGACCCCAGCTTGCCTAACATGGCGGTGGTGCCTCAGTATGGAAAATCTTGATTGTGTCTTCCAGATGGCAAGAAGCACAATCACTATAGAGTTGGCCTTGAAACCAAGAGTGTTCCTGACACCAGTATTGCCAAAAACAAATTTATTAAGCACCAACTATACGCAATAGCCTGCATTAGTCATGCATTTCTTTACATAATAATCTTATGTTTTTCTCACAGCCTACCTGGGAGGTAGAATTGCTATTTGCCTTTTAAAGATAAGGATACAGTGGGGTAAGTTGTCAAGTGGGATCTTCCTCCCATTTTCTTACAATTGCCCCAGAGCCTATTGTTGAGAATTTATAGTTTGGAGAAACAGCAGCTGCCACTGAGGACTTGCTGATGTGTGCACCATTTTTGAAGAAAGATCAGAAATAAAAGACATATGGCTAGGAAAAGAGGAATTAAACTGTCTTTCTTCACAGAATAATGGTTGTTTTTACAGAAAATTAAGAAATCTACAAAAAAGTAACGCAGCAAATTTAACAATGTCTCAGGGTAAAAGGTCAACATACGAGCATCCACTGTATTTCTATTATGCTATCATTGAACAATTGGAAAGTGGCATTTAGAAATGTTCCACTTATAAAAACAGAATTTCTGGAAAGCAATCTGACTGACTGATCAGCGATCTGACTGATTTACCCTTAAGGGAGTCAGCTATGCAGGCAAATCAACAGAGAACAGTTGCTAGGAAAAGAAAAGTGTTCTACATTTTACCTCCAAAGAGTTAGGGCCATTCAAACAAACCTTTACACGGGCCCAGAGTGATTGACTTTCCCAAAGCCACACAACTGATAAGTCTGTGAACTGGGATATAGATTTTGGCCTCACCCACTCAAAAATTTCTTGTTCTTTTTCCCCACAATGTCCCTGTTCTCTCCATGTGTACTAGGAATGGTGGGAGACACGATATTCTCTCTATTCCGAGGCCGAACGGTTCAAACATTCTTCCTGAACTCCTGGCACTTCCATTTGGTGTTAGGTTGGCTTTCAGAGGGCCATATTGTGATAATATTATCTCATATTCACACAATGTGTTTTACTAAGCTTTCCCATATATTTGACTCTCACAGTAACTTGTAGGTAAGGAAAGTCTGAGATGATCTGAGTTTTATAGATGGTACATAGATAGGCTCAGAGGGCTTTTGTCTCCACCAACGTCATGTTGCTTATAGGTAACAGAGCTAGAAATGGAACAAAAATCTGCTTTGAAAACATTGATGCACAAAGAGCACCAGCCTTGGCTGAAATAGACAGATTTCATTAATTCAAATAGATCGTTGACATAGACATGTCTGAGCATTGGAATATATTTAAGGAAATGCAAGTTGTTATATCTGTTTACCTATATCGATGCTCCAATAAGGGTAGAGAAAGGAGCTAGGTCTTGTGTTTTAAAGAATGTCATCAGTTGTATAAAGAAATGGCGAAACTCACTTGCAATAAACCTATTTAAAAAAATGTAGATGTCACAACTGAAGGTTTTACTCATAAAAAGTTGAACTCTTCCTTGTTTATGGGTATAGAGATCACAAAAATATCAGAGTTGGAAAGTGATTCTGGAGTCCTTCTGGTTGGACCCCGTCTTTCCTAATTGAGGGAGACAAAACTCCAAGATTTTAGCTGATTGCTTATGGTCACACCACTAATTTGTGACAGAATTGGTCCTAGAATCCAGAGCCAGACTACAGCCCAGTCCCGTGTGGGAACACACCTCAAGTGTGGGAATAGTTACCTCTGTTTTTAGCTTGTATTAAACGGTTTTAATAATAGCTTTCAGGTCTCTAGTCTTGAATGGTTGTGATTTTGAAATGCAAATGACTGCAGCTCAGAAGATCCATGTCTGACCCCAGGAGGAATGCAGAATGTGGTCATTCCCAGGGGCTTGTCCATCCCTGGAGCTTCCCGCCCCAAACATCAAGGACGGTCTCAGGCATTACTTTGCTCCACTAATTCTCATCTTAAAGGACTTGTCAAGGCCCTTGAAAATATTGTGGCGTTCTTTGAAGTAGGTTGTTTATTCTTCCTGAAACACATCTGCTGTTCATCTTGTTTGTGTGTTAAAATGCAAATATTTTGGCTGGCAATTGGAAAGAGAAGTGTAATCAAAAACAAGTATACCAATCTGATATTTTTCATTAGATATACCATCACCTTCTGTTCATTCATTCATTCATTCACTCACTACCTAATGGGGTGTTTACTGCATGCCAGAAACTGTTCTGGCTGCCTGGGAAATAGCAGCGAGCAAAATAATGTCCTTGCTATCACAAAACTTTTATTCCAGGGGAAAGAGGCAATAAGCAAAGGCATAATTAATTTTTCATATGTCAGTTGTTGGTGATTTCTATGATACAGAGGCAGGGTAAGGGGGTATGGGGAATGTGGTGTGAGTGGTGGTGGTAATGACTGCAGTTTTCTATAGGATGGTTTAGTGAGACTTCTCTGCTAAGGTGGCATCTGTGCAGAGACCTGATGGAGGTAGAGAAATAAGCCAGGTAGCTACCTGGGAGAAAAACTTTCCAGACAGAATCAAAAGGAAGGCCTGGTCTCTACATGAAGGGGGCAACTTGGTACATTTAAGCAACAACAACAAAAAAGCCTGCCTGGCTGGAGTGGAGTGAATCAGGTGGTGAGTGATGGGTGTTGAGATCAGGGAGTTAGCAGGGCCAGGTCATATAGGACCTCATGAGACAATTTAAGGGATTTTTTTCCTTTTTAAAAAAAAGTTTAAAAAGTGGAGATATCAATTTTATATAACAAAATGTCCAGGTCTCAAGTACATGTGTGGCAGGTTTTTGGCAATTTTACATACCCTGTAATCACCACTCAAAACTGGATATAGAACATCTCTGTCACCTCAGAAAGTTGCTCATGACACTTTCCAGTCAACTCTTCCCACCCTGCCCCCCCCCCCCTCCCAGCCCAGAGGCCACCAGAAGGTTCTGGTGTGTTTTCCTCAATAGGACGTTTTGGAGTTTCCCTCAGGCAGTTGGCTATATAAGTAGTTCATTGCCAAGTAGTATTCCATTGTATACATACATCACGATTTATCCATTGTCCTGTTGATGGGCATTTAGGATGTTTCTTGTTTTTGTTTGTTTTGAGTAAAATTGCTAGGAGTAGGCTTTTTTTTTTTTTTTTTTTTTAAGTACCTTCTAACTATCTTTACCCATTTCCCCTATCCTCTTCTCCCAACTCTGGCAACCATCAATGTGTTCTTTATTTCTGAGTTTGGCCGTGAATACACTTGAACAAGTCTTTTGTGAATATATGTTTTCATGTCTCTTAGGTACTTATGCAGGTGTGGAACTGCTTGGTCATAGGGTGAGATGTGTTTAACTTTATATGAAACTGTCAGTTTTCCCCAGGGATAGTTTCATTTCACACTCCTAACAATGTCTAAGAATCCTAATTGTTCTACCTGCTCACCAACATTTGGTATTGTGTAGCACGTTTGTTTTGTTCTACTCCTTATTGTAGTTAAAATTTGCATGTATCCGCTAACTACTGATATTGAGCACCATTATCTATTGATGACAGATCTATCTATTATTTTTTTCCTGATTTTTTAAAATACAATTTATTGTCAAATTGGCTTCCATACAACACCCAATGCTCATCCCAACAAGTGCCCTCCTCAATGCCCATCACCCATTTTCTCCTCTCCCCCATCTCCCATCCACCCTCAGTTTGTTGTCTGTATTTAAGAGTCTTATGATTTGCCTCCTCCCTCCCTCTCTGTAACTATTTTTCCCCCTTCCCTTCTCCCATAGTCTTCTGTTAAGTTTCTCAAGATCCACATATGAGTGAAAACATATGATATCTATTACTCATACAAGTCTGAAGCTGGCCTATTTATTTTCTTAATGGTGGCTTTTCATGGGAAGAGATTTTTAATTAGACGGTATCTGATTTGTCAGTTTTTTCTTTTGTGGTTAGTACTTTTTGTGTCCTGTATTAGAGATATCTTTTCTCCTCCAAAATCGTGGAAGTATTTTCTTCTGGGAGTGTTGTGATTTGCTTCTAAGATCTGCCTTGAATTAGTGTTTGTGTATACAGTAAGTAAAATGAGGATGCGAATATCCAGTTTCCAGCATTATTTGTTCAATTGTCTCGGCAGAGGGAATTTGTTTTCATTCCAAGTGAGAAGAAAGCTGCTGGAGAGTTTGAACACTCTCTGAGGCCAATTAGCACTTTCTACCTAGCATAGTAGTCGTTTATGTGTGTAGCTTAAAATACATGCACACATGCTTTGAGAACAGGCACTATATCTTGCTTGGATTTTCATCTCCAACCTCAGCAGCTAGCATATTGCTTCATACATCATAGTGCTCAGTGAATCAATCAATGAATTCCAACAAATGGCAAAATTACCTTTTTTTTTCCTTTAGCACATGGGTGTACTCATTTGTTTGTGCTCTATAACTATGGCCATTTCCATTTGGTTTGTTAGTCTCCGATTTACGGGGCATTTCTAGTGTGTATGCAGGATTATGTATTTCTTTGACCCATACCACATAAGCATATACTGGCCCCTTACATGGTTAACTTAGCTTCTATTTTTGTTCTTGTTTTTACTTGTCACATTTGGGTAGAGAAGATTAAAAGGCATATGTGGACAGCGGAGACATGGCATCTGGATCGCACTCTTGTTGCAACTCTCCCTACTCACTCCTAAAATGCCCAGAAAGACTCAGAAACAAGAAAGATGGCTCACCACAGCCCTGAACAGTATGATTGTCAAATAGCCTACTGCCAAAATCTAGGAGGAGTCTCCCTGAGGGAAGGGCAGAGGCAGAGGGAGTGGAGAAAGGCTTTTTATGCCTTCCTAGAATCTTCGATTTGAAGAAACCATTGGTCTATTCCAGCCAGAAAGCTGAGTATCCTTTTTCTTACCTCTGAGGGGCTGCTTCCTTTTAAGGCAGCCACAAAACCGTTTCCCATTCACCCTTCTTTATGCACCCAGCCTCAACAACAACCCAAAACCAACAGATGGAAAAAAGAAAAAGACCTTCCCACCACCCCCCCCCCCCGCCCCAAAACATGTGTAATGTGTTGTAGCATCCTGGGAAGTATAGTTCTATTAGTTCAACACTCAGATGGGTCCAAGAAGTAAGATATAGGGCAGAAGCACTCTGTATGCCAGAGTTGTAGTTTCTCATGTATACAGAGCCAACGCCTCAAAGAACCAGACAATGGGGGGTTGGAGGAGATGCTGGAAGTTGGCAGAGAACAGAACTGCATCGGACTCTGGCCTTTGGTAGAAGCTGCACATCCACCTGTCCTCCAGCTGTAGGAATGAGATCATCGTAGGGATGGAGGTGGGCACTGACAATGCCAACTTCATGCTATGGATGACTGTGGACACTAAGTCTGAAGAGAGCTCACCTTATTTAAATAATCATACTGAAAGAACACAATAATACAAAAGACTACTTGGAACCAGTGGAAAAAATTGCTGTAGACCCCAGAAAAAGGAACATGAATCTTAAAGCAGAGAATGAGACCTCTGAAAATTGTCTGTTGTAGGAACCAGAAGAAAATTTCAAAAAATGTATAGGAGTCAAAATATCTTTTTGAGATTTAAGCCTTTCTTAAGGCAGGAAAGACTGTCTACCTTGTATTACGGTTGTTATGATGTGCATCTCTTAATATATATTCTCGCATGCTCTGAGACTAGGGGGACATAACTTGCTTCAGAACCTAGCATGGGGCTCGGGACGTTATAGATTCTGAATGAATGAATTCCAAAAAGTGGCAAAATGTTCTTTTTGTTTCTTGTTTGGTGTATGGATGTAATCATCTGTCTATGTTCTATATGGCCATTAAAAAATAGAAATAGAAAATCCCAAGGTCATAGGGATGGGGTGGAATGAAATGAAAATGAAAACGAAAAATGGGAAATATATGACTGAAAGCTAAAATCTTTTTAAGGAATGTTTATTTATTTATTTTGAGGGAGAGAGAACGTGAACAGCGGCAGGTGGGGGCGGGGTGGGGTGGGGAATGCAGAGAGAGAGGGAGAGAAAGAATCCCAAGCAGGCTTTGTGCTGTCAGCACAGAGCCTGATGCGGGGCTCGATCCCACAAACTGTGAGATCATGACCTGAGCCAAAATCAAGGGTTAGAGGCTCAACCAACTGAACCACCCAGGTGCCCCATGAGAGCTAAAATCTTAAGAGCAGAATGAAAATCCTTATTAGAGGCAGCAAATAACTGAACTGAGCCAGTGGAGGACTGAACCCATTACAGAGAAAATAAATTAGAAATCTCCCTCAGAAATGCAGAGGAAAAGGAAAAAGGTAGGCCACTGGCAGGAAAGATGTTGTTAGATAGGGAGGGCAGGGAAAGGAATCCCAACCTACAAATAATAGACATTTTTGAGTTAGTAAGAATAACTGGAATAGGAATAATTATAAAGGATCTGAAAAAGCAATTGTCTGTGCTGAAACTAAGAATATGGTCGTCACACTCCAGGCAAAATGAATGACCGTATTTCTGGATCACGAGGATAAAGAAAAATACCTTGCAAGTTTCTGCTGACACTGTCTAGCTTCATGGCCTGGGACAATTTTTCTGAGCCTCAGTTTCTTCATCTTTAAAGGAAAAGATTGGCAGAGAGTCACTAGGTCCCTGCTATACTCGATTATCTTATGATTTCCTAAATATTTTGAGAGTCAGAGTGTCTAAAACAGTGATTGACAATTTTAACATCGCATTTGAGGTAAGTCAAGCAATTGATTTCAGTGCTTGTGAGTGCTCCCACCCTCCACCAACAAGGTGTTACTTCTCTTAACATCATTTGCTCCAATATGGTAACTGGGATTCTGGGAATATTTTTATTTAATTTTTTAATGTTTATTTTTGAGAGAGAGAGAGAGAGAATTATTTTTGAGAGAGAGAGAGAGAGAGAGAGAGAGAGAGAGAGAGAGAGAGAGAATGAGCGGGGGAGGGGTAGAGAGAGAGGGAGACACAGAATCCGAAGCAGACTCCACACCCTCTGTCAGCATAGAGCCCTACGCGGGGCTTGAACTCACAAGTCGTGAGATCACGACCTGAGCCAAAGTCGGACACTTAACCGACTGAGACACCCAGGTGCCCCATGGGATTCTGGGAATATTATAAGCAGCTCGGATGTTCTCATTGGAAGATCAGGACCTCACAGTCTCCAGCTACGTTCACTTCTTGCTCTAGTCCTCCCCTCCAGGAGACTCACAGGCTAAAGCACTTTCTCCCTAAGCTCCCTGTAAGGCCTGTGTGCTCTCACTCCCTATCATTTTGGGATCCCAAATGGAGCCCCTCCTCTCAGCCTAGACACCAAGTAACTTTTCTGACAGCTTATTCGGCATTTAAATCAAATCTTATCGGTGGATGCAGGTTTCCTTTTTGATCATATTCAGATCCCCGACTATTGGCTCTTAGGAGCTACCTTTCATCAAATGGCAGGACGGCAGACCCAAATCGTGTAGACCACCACTCTCACCATTGAAAAATGGAGCTCACTGTTCAAAGTTCTCACTTCCTCTGTGACTTGACTTGGCTGGAGCGAACACTACCTCACTTCCTTCCCTCCTGATCTCTGGAACCAACTCTAGTGGACATGTGTGCACGTGTGTACACGCGCGTGTGTGTGTCTGCAGACACGCACATACTCAGCCCAGAGAATGGACGTGAACTACACTCACGTTCTCCCCTGTCCTGCTAAATCCGCTCCAGGTTATCCAAAATGTTACTCAGCTGCCATATTTTTAGCAACAATAAAAATGAGCAGAAATCATCGATTGTATGAACAATAAACACATGTAGAAAAAAGTGGCAGATAGTAAAGGCCGCTGGGAAGTGTTTCAAAGGCGTCTTTTCTACACACGAGCCTGCAGATGTGCAGCTGCCAGAACGCCCCGGCTTCTGCATTTGATTTACACAATAGTCTGGGTTGCCCCAGTTGTGACCACGCAGCTTGGCTCTGAGCTTTATACATCCAGACCTGAGAATCCAGTTTATTTGTGTTATGACTCCATCCAAAACGTTCCAGGGAAGCCAACTCCCCTCACCCCATTAAAGGTATACTACGTCATTTTACTAGCCTGTGGAGCTTGGCATTCGGAGGTAACAATATGTGCTTTGTTCCCGCACAAGTTTGCCACGAAGTGTGCCGTGGTCTTTGCCAGGGGTGTGCTGCTCCTTCCCAAGAGGGTTCACAGCCCCTGAACACTTCAGAACTGCTTAACAGCCTGCTCGAGCCTTGCCTTTTATGGTGTTTTCCTTCTGCACCAGGGAATGACAACCACTTCGAGTGTCAGCCAGCGAGAAACAGATGACAGCAAAAAATCCACTCTGCTCTTCGCTCCAGGATGTCCTATCTGCCTTGAACTACTGGTCTTTGAACCCACTTTCTGATAATGAATTTGGGAATGCCAGGGGGTCTGGGGGGAAATAGGAGTCCCTTAGAACAGCTAGCCAGATGATTCTATTTTAGAAAGCACAGAAGAATGTCTCGTCCCCACCCTGGTAAGTTAGTTAATAGGTACAGGGCACAAGAAGCCCCCAAACAAATGGAAGCAATGGAACAAAACGGAAGCTACAAAGTAGGTGTTTGATCACATATGCTAATATTTAGTAACTCAGAAATAGGCTTCCTTATTAATTTTTATTCATTATTAATTGATAGTTATTAGAACCATATCACAGGGCCCTCGTACTCATAGACTCATCTAGTGTGCTAGCCCAGTAAAAAAGAAGCACCAGCAATATTCCCTGGAGGTTGAAGGGAGGACGGTGGAGATCTGGTGCAGACACTGTTGTCTTTTGGATCTAGTATCTCACTTAATCATCACAGCAACCCTATGAGGTAGTGTTGCTATTTTCCTCATTTTGCAGATGAGGAAACCAGGGCACAGGTTAAGAAACTTGCCCAAAGTCAAAATTTAGTTGGATTGGAGCATATTTACAAAGTGGGGGAAAATCACCCCAGAGACATAAGCTACCACCATATTGTGGAGGGCTTTGAATGCTGATGTGGATACACCATAATAATAATTATTATTATTACTACTACTACCACAAGCCAATATTCTCATGGTTTTTTGGTGTTTATGGCATCTGGACTAAATATGTAATAGTGTAGGTCTAGCAGGTCCCTAAAAAGGGCACCAGCTGACAAATTCACCAGCCTCAGTTCTTTTTGCCCTTGTCTTACAAGTGGTTCATGTTAAGCCACCGCACTAGTTTTCAGTTAGTCTCTGGTTTTGGATCTTTCATTAAAAATGCCTTGGGTACAGAGCCTACTTTATATATATGTCTATATATGCACACACTTAATATATATACATAGGTAGATATACACACAAATACGTGTGTGTGTGTGTGTGTGTGTATGCATGTATAATTGCACTAAATGTTGCCTATCTGGTAGGTGTCAACAAATAGTGAATCAGGAAGTAAGATTCTTCCCGTTTCTAAAATGTTAAGGACTCCATAATTTTAAAGACCATGAAATGGATCCAGCAGAAGTTGTTCTTCTGACCAATTTCATTAAACTATTTACCAGCTCAAACTGCTCTTTATGCTGTTTGGAAGGCCATCTTCTTAATTACGTAATTTATTCTAGGGTACTTATTTGGCTAATCACTTGGAATGGAGTAGGTTTTTTCACTGTAAAGGAATGACCAAGCACATGAAGGAGAAAGAATATGAACCATGGCAAATGTGCCCAGCCTCTGTACTCCTTCCCCTTGGACTTGGTGAGTTGGGCTGCCCCTCTGCCCCAGGGGCATGTCACCTGCCCAGGTCCTTATTCCCAGGAGGGCATTAGAATCTTTAGGTAACCATGTACTATTGGCAGAGGAGTAAGAAAAATTGGAGTAAGGGAGTCTACAAAGTGGCAATCCCAGTTTACCTTTGGTCTTTTCTAGACCTTAATCAAATAATGCATGGTCTTTAGTCCATTGTATTAGAAACAGAGTCATGATGTTTCATAAGTTAGATGATTGATTTCATCTACCATCACATGTCATGTTCTGTCATGACTACAGTTACAGGTTTATGTTCTGGACTTGGGAGTTACAGTTTGATGTTGGGGCGGGATGGGTTTGCTCTTAGGGTTCCCATGACCACCGGGACACCTGCTTTAAGTCTGAGGTAGGAGGAGTAGCTCTTGTATTTCCATCTCCATCCCCCTAGGCTGCCCATTAGCCTTTGCAGGAGCCGGCCTGACAGGTTGAGGGGTGCCCTTCAGAGGTGCCCAGGCCTCTCACAGTGTGTAAGCAGGGAACTTCCCCATTTCTCCAACAGACTGTTGAAATTGGTCATGTGCCCTGCCATATTAGAACTGCTTCCTGGGCTTGGGCAGATCCCTAGGGCTGAAAAACAATCACTGAACTAGGAATCAAGAGATCTGGTTCTTATCCAGACTGCCAATAACCTACTCTAGGACAAGTCTTTTTCTTTTCTGGGACTGGTTTCCTCACCTGAAAATTATGAGCTTTATGATTTGTAAGGTCAGCTATATGTGAATTCTCTAGTAAGTACAAACGTATTTTTAATAGTTGGGGAAAAAAAAACCCAGAATGTTTTCTAAGAATTGGGAGTTTTAAGAACCTGCAATTTCGTAAAAATATTTTCACTACAAAAATTAAAATATTAGGCAATCTTATAGAAGGATTCAGGACCATTTTGTTGTTGTCTAGAATTATACCTGTGATCTCAAGCCTCTCCATTTGACAGACATTTTCTGAGCACTAATTTCATACAAGGCAGCAGGGCTGAGCACTGCAATTAGGACTCAGTAATTCAGAGACAAATAAGTCCTGCCCCTGCTCCCAAGTTTCTCATAGTAATCTGTTTCCTTCTTTGGATGTTCAGGACCCTTGGCTAATGTCAAAGAGATTTATGTTGGAGACCATGAGCTTTGGTTCCTAGCTGTCCTCTGGCATTCAGAGCCTAAACAGCTCCAAGATGGTAGAGATCATTGACATGCCTTTATTGCTCCTACGAGTGATGAAAAGTGTGCCCTTTAACCTACATGAGTGCAGTAACAATGATTTCACTATGGCCAATATTGCCAGACCTCATGATTTATCAAGAAGAATCCAGAAATCAAGACTGTACGTAATTACACCCTAGAGGGCTATATTTAAGAACAGGCAGACAGGGAGCCAAAGGAGGTGCATGAAATAAGAGATGCCAAGGAAAGGTCTCTCACTTAAGACAAAGACTATTGATGAAGATGTTCCCTGACACTGGCATGTTTGGTTCTTCATTAAAGAAGAGAGAAAAAGAGAATGTACAAAATGTAACGTTCGTAAAATTCTGCAAAAGTAGTATAAAGAAAATAGAAGAAAGAGGAGGAGGAGGAAGGAGGGGGAGAGGGGGAGGAGAAGGAGAAGGAAAAGAAGGAGAAGAATGAAGAAAGAGAGAGAGAGGAAGAGAGAGAAAGAAAAAGAAGAAAGAAAGAAAGAAAGAAAGAAAGAAAAAGAAAAAAAGAAAAAAAGACAGAAAGAAGGAAGTTCTGTTATCATATGAAAAAGAGAAATCATGAGATAATAAGGAAGGTAACTAAATTAGAATGGCCAAAGGTCTGGCCGATTGGTGGAGACAAAACTTTTTTTTCCTCATCCTGAGAGCTGCCATAGAGTGTGTGTGTGTGTGTGTGTGTGTGTGTGTGTGTGTGTGTGTGTGTGTGTTTGTAGGACCTGGGCCAGTTAAACAGGCGTGGTTGGGACTGGGACAAACTGGAATGTATTTCTAAAGGTGATTAACAAATGGGTTCTATTCTGATCCAGCCATTTGTTGCCGTGCAGAACAATTTTAAATGTTGAGCAACCAATTTAAGACATTCTTTTTTTAAGATCTAGTGTGGCCCAAACAAAACATGCCTGGATCACTAATTTGCAGGCTCTTTTCTAGAGCATCTTTCATAACTTTATATATTACATGCACGATCTGAAGCAGCAAGTGCAGTTCAAGACAAGTTTCTTTCCCAATGCAGAAACTTCCAACAGAAACCAGAGCAGGGAGAGGCACTGGCACCCCCACCGCACCCCTACCCTGGCTTCCTGTGCAAACTGTACAATCTACTTAACGTTCTATGTTCATGTGAGTCTTTCAGAATATACTTTCCTCCAGCCAGGCGATCCTGGATTTGCACAGGCAATTCTGTTTCATTTGCTTTCAAATGTTCTCTACTCAGAAAAGGTCTCAACTGAGTAGGAACTACAGTTGAGTTGGGCATAGGTGAGGATATCTTCAATTCTGAATCTTCCCTAAATATCCATGGTAAAAAAAAAAAAAAGTTTAGTAATAAATTATTCAAATGCGCATTCATTCTTGAAACATTTTAAGGATGTTTACATTGAAACCAGATGCCTCCCCCACAGACAGCCCCCATTTCTGTTGATTTTACAGCTCTACTGCTCACTTCAGTCTTCTCAGTAGGGTCTTTGTTTCACTCACGAGGAGAAAGAATGTTCCTTTTGTTTGCTTTTCTTGCCATCACTGTGGCCAGCCTCTGGAGGGAACTCCCGCCATGCTGTGATTTGGCCAGCATCCCTTTCATTTCACTCCTGAAAGTCACATACACACATGGTGGTAAATGGGTTCTGATACACCACGTGCTTGGGCTTTTCCTACAGCCCCTCTCCTCTGTGTGGTTGGAATTCTGCAGGAGTTTGAGCTGCAAAATAAGAAGTTGAGTCAGTTTGGGAAACGCATCGCATAGGGCAAGATGAAGGTAGGATTTCTAGGGAATTTCTGGCCCTTCAAAAACGTCATCTGAACCTAAAGCTTTTATTTCTAATCTGAGCTGAATCCATAGGCAAGCAAAGACTTAGCTGGAAGAGTCATATTTGTTAAAATGCCTGAGCTCTTGCCATGGGGGAGGATGGGGAGCATAGCTATTTCCAGGGGTGTGCTTGTTCTTTCTCGATGGGTTGGCAGTTGAACGTATAGCAAGAACCCAAAGGGAGAAATGTCTGAGAGTAAGTAAATGTCAAAAAGATAACCGAACACATTTCCACACATTTTTATTTGGCCTGGTTCATCCATTCATTTATTCGTTTGTTAAAGAAATATTTATTTACACCTGTTACGTATTGCTGGGCTCTATGCCGAGGACTGTGAGATAGCAGTGCATATCTTCTGGTAGAGGTGAAGAAGAATCCAGAAAATTATTAATGTGACAAAAAATATGGAGGGAAACACACGGGATCATGGGAGACCAGAGAAAGGTATTCAGTGTGGACTAGGTAGAATAAAGGTAGAGTGAAAGAAGCTTTCTGGAAGGAGGTCACATTCAAGGTGACTATGAGTAGGGGTTAGCTAGACCAGGGTGTCTCAGACTTCCATGTGCATAGTAATTATCTGGGGATCTTATAATATTCGGGATTCTGATTCCAGATATCTGGGGCAGAGCCTGAGATTCTGGATTTTTAAGGAGCTCCCTTCCTTGACAACTTGATCTGAAAATAGCACCCAGCCCCCACCTCCACCCCTCCCCTGTCCCCTTATCCTACTTATTTTTCTATAAAGTCCTTATGAATATCTGATATTAAACATTCATTTATTTATATATTATATATGGGGAGACCCCACTTAAAAAAGGGAAGGGACTTGTCTGTGGTCATAAAACATAATGGCTGAATGAGGAGTACATCCCAGATTTCTCTCTTTTCCCCCTTGGTTTATCTGTTTTGATTTTTATTAATTTTAAAAGTGTATTTATTTTTGAGTAGGTAGTATGTTCATGTGGGCTAAAATTCAAAAGGCACAAAGATTGCATACCACCAAAGCCTCTGCCCCTCCACTCCTCTGAGGTTCCCAATAGACAAATCTGTTACCAGTTACCTGCATATCTTTCCAGAGATGGTCCACGTATATATAAGCAAATACACACATACATTCTCCAATACCACCCTCACCCCTTCCTTAACCTAAATGTTAACATATGGTTCCACTCTTCTGCATTTTGATTTTTTTTTGTTTCTAATATGATTAGATGATTGGTCCTTATCAGTACATGAAGAGCTTTCATATTCTCTCTTACAGTGAAAGGTATTCTATTGTATGGTATACAAAAACTCAGCCCTACCGAGGGGCATTTATTTGCTATTCTGCAGTGAGTAACATGTCATTTTTGCACACAGGTGATCAGTAGGATGAAATTCGTAGAAGTGGGATTGCTGGGTCAAAGTCACTGTGCATTTGTAGTTTTAATAGACATTGCCAAATGGTTCTCCGTAAAACTTGACCCAGCAGCAGCGGATTTTCCTACACCTTCATTAACGCTGTGTTAACAAACTCAGAAACCTTTGCCAGGTTTATGAGTATGAAACAGTTCAGTTTTAATTTGCCTTTCTCTTAGTATGAGTGAGTTTAAGCATCTTGTTATATGTACCAAGGCACTATTTATATTTTCTGGTCTATGAACTGTCCATTTCCTTTTTTTTTTTTTTTAATTTGTTTGTTTTTGTACTGGATGGTTGACCTTATGTCTCACTGATTCATAGAAACATATATTGAGAAGTTACCATTTCACTAGTCACATTGAGATTGAACATCTTTTCATACATTTAAATGTCCCTGTATTTTCTCTCTTGAACTGTCTTTATATAGTTTCCCTCCCTTTTTCTTTTGGATTATTGATCTTGATTTGTAGAGCCACTTATGAATTATAGAATCAGGCTTTGGGACCCCATTCCAACCTCTTACACGTGGCCATGCTGTCTCCTCTAATGACATTGTACTTTTCTTCATTTCCTAGAATGGAAGAACATTTTATAAGTGGACATGTAAAAACCAATGTCCTAAATACCACAAACTCAGAAAACGTAGCCTCAAAACCGATTGTTTTTTTAAGGGGCAGGATAATGTGAGTCACTTAATTGCTGGCAGACACATCACACATGAACTTTTAGAATAGAAAATGCAGCAAACCTATAACAAATTTTGCAAGCAACTTATAAACAGAGGCTACGGTCTAAGATATTGATCATAGTTGGTAGAGAAGAAAAAAAAAAACCCAGTGATTAACTGCAATCTTCAAACTCAGTTTAAATGCAACCTCTTCCATGATGTCTTGGTATCCCTGGATGGATGTTTCTCTTGTCTCTGAATTCCCAGAGAACTGTGTACCTCTCTTAGGATGACTATCAATGTGTGTTTTTGTTATAGTTAGTTTCATGCAAGTGTATTCCCAAGAGCATCACTAATTTCCTCTATTGCTTATAGATTTTTTTTTTCCTGAAGGAAGTCTTGAAGGCCCTAAGCCACAGTCTTCTTTTTTAAAGTCAGGTTTATGGAGGTATAATTTACATACAGTAAAATTCACTCTTTGCGAGTATACAGTTTAGTGAGTGATGACAAATGTATACAGGTGTATAATCACCTCCAAAATCAAGATACGGAACATTTCCATCACCACAAAGTGTTCCCTGGGGCCCCTTCACCATCAGTCTGTCTCTCCATTTTCAGCCCCTATCAATCACTGATCTGATGTTTGTCCCTATAGTTCTGTCCTTGCCAGAATGTCATATAAAAGGAATCATATACTCTGCAGCTTTTTGTGTTTGGCTCTTTTTTACGCTAAGCCACAGCCCTTTGCAATGAAACCCAGGGGAAACAATTTCCCCATTGCTTTGTGGAATTTAGGCTAAGTAGGCTTGCTCACCAAAATTATGTGAGTGGTTAGACAGTGGTCACAAGGAAGGAGTGAAAAGGAAGTGGGAGAGAGGCAGAGCAGAAACTGATACGGAGACAGAAAAAAAGTTTAATATTTGTTATAATGTTCTTTATTGCTTACTTTACTGTTGCTTTGTATGGAGCACTGCCACAGTGCCCAGTGTTTTGTGTAATCTGCATGAGAACCTTACAAATTGTTATTATTCCCATTCTGCAGATGAGGACACTGAAGTTCAGGTTGTTTATGTGGTTTATCCCCAAACAGAACTCTAGTGAATGAAGTACTGGGATTGAACTGAACTCTGATTTGAAAGACTTTGTTTTATGCACTTCTCCAGGCTCCCTCTCCCCCAACATCTTGGAAGGGAGAGGTAAAAAGAAGATCTATAAGCTCTGGTTGGAGGAGTTTTCTTTCACTTACCAGAAATTCACTCACTATAAGCCCAGAAACTAGCACAGTCCCTATTATATAGTAGGTGCTCATTAAATACTGTTAAGTGAACACGTAAAAGAGGAATCTTACCTTTCTGATCCTTCTAATGTGAACATACTGAATTTTTTTCCCCAGTGGCTCACTGGTAGTTTTTCAAGTATCAAATTTTTCTTATTTTTTAAAGTTTGCTTTTCTACTCCAAGTAAAGTGCAAATTATCTCTCAATCTCTGATTTTGTGTCAGGGTATGTTATCTCAACATGTGCATTGAAGGAGTGTGAGCAAGTTTTAACATCTCCTTTTGGATTGTCTATTGTTTGAATGAAGGTTTATGTTCATTAAAGACCACTCCAGAGGCAATATTCAGTTAATCATGACTTACTGTGTTCTATTTCTAGAATGTAAGGAGCAAAAGTCAGTATTAAGTAAAATGAACTTAATATGAATACCTAGACAATTTTCGTAGATATTTGATGTCTTAGATATATTTGAATACACAATAGGATATATATATAAAATAGTATTGGAATTAAAGGAAAATCTAATCTTACGGTACTTTAAATTGCTAGCAAACCAATAGGGTACATGGCAAATTTCTTCCCAAATAAGACTATTGCTTTTCTAAAAACAATCTGAATGCTTGAAAGCAGATGAATATGTCAGGAATGTTGACAATATCACTTTGTGGAATGTTGCGAAATGATGTCTGAGGACAAAGATGAACAATGTAAAACATAGCATTCTATCCTATAAACGCATGCACTTTCCAAAGAGGTTTCCAAAGTATTTCAGGGATGTTTTCAATCCTTTGAATTTCTCATTATCCCTTTATGTAATTCTGTCTCCCAAATAGTTTCTCTCTGGGCCACGAACCTTGTCAGTGGAAGGAAGTATAGTGACACCTGGGTTATTGGTCTAAGTAACCACTTTTTATTTAAAACATTTGCCCATTCGATATCCTGGACCTTCCAATGAACTTTTGTCTCAGAGTATAGTAAAAGCCTATTTTAATGGCAGACCTGTAGAATGATACTAATACCCACCTTTAAATTAATTGGTCAATTATGCCCACTGGCAGATTTTCTACCAATCTGCAGAGGGAATTGTAAGGGCTGGCAATTTCTTGAAATAGCAATGTACACTTCTATATGTGGCAATAGCACAGCAGACCCTGTGCTTTATCATTGCAACCCAAACTAATGGAATGCACTCACTGTAGACCAAACAAACAAAAAACAAAAAAACCAAAAAAAAAAAAAAACCACCAAACAAAAAACCCATAAAAAACTCAAAAAAGAACCCCACTAAATTATTACAAAGAAGCAAAAAGTACTTTTGAGCATTTTTTTTTTTTTTTTTTGTCATTTGCCTTCAGCACAGCCGTCGGTAAAGGAAGGGAAATTTAACAAAGGGAAATAGGAAAACAACACAGAGGAAGTGAACTTTTGCTTTAGAAGACAAGGCAAGGCTGGTTTTCCTACCAGCCCTTCACATGGATGCTGCCTCTTCTCATTCTTCAGGGGGATGGGGACAGGGGAGGATAGGGACAGGGATGCTGAGAGCAGAAACTAGAATAAACATTAGGATTGTAGGGTCAGGAGAAGTTAAGTGCCAGGGGAGAGCTCAAAGATGTCAGAACATGCAGCCAGAGCCAGAAGAGAGAAGGAGGCATCGAGACCACTGTCCAGGAAGTCAAGGAGTGGGGCCACTTCGAGGACATATTTGGGAAGAGCCCTGGAGGACTCCTTGAGAAGCAGATGCAAAGAACAGGACCAGAGAGGTGGACAGGTTAGCACATCCTGGGAGGCGGCATGGCATGGAAAACAGAAGCTGATGGAAACTCAGAGGTTGGAGGCACCGCAGCAATCTGAAATCTGGAGGGCTCAATTCCTCCTGCCCACCCTCCAGATACCCAGTTAACTGCCATGTAATGTTAATTGTAATTCTCCCCACCTCCTCAAGTCTGCTTCTTCTTCTCCATCTCTCCCACATTAGACCAGGCAACTGAGACTGCAGGCTCTCCTCCCAGACGGCCTGTGTGTAGAGCCCTTCTCTGCCACCTACTGGTTTTGTAACCCTGGGAAAAGTACTTAGCTTCCGTATGCCTCAGTTTTCCCATCTGATAGATGGGAATGCTAATACTAGTACCTACCTTACGGAACCGTCGGGAGTGCGAAATGAACTAATGCCTATGAACCACTCACATGGTACCTGGCATAGAGGAAGGACTCAGTGTTAGTTGCTGTGTTAGTTTCCTAGGATGAGCAAGTTACTCCAAACTGGGGGGCTTAAAATAATAACAATAACAACGTATCCTCTCTTGTTCTCGGTTCTTGAGATCAGACGTCTGAAATCAAGGTCTCCACTGGGTTGCTTCCTTCTGGAGGCTCTGAAGGAGAATCTGTTCCATGCCTCTCTCCTGTGTTCTTGTGGCTGCCTGAATCCGTGGTGTTCTTTGGTCTGTGGCTGCCTAACTCCAGTCTCTGCCTCTGTCTTCACATGGCCTTCCCCACTCTGGGTCTGTGTGTCCCAAATCCCCCTTTCCTTTCTCTTATAAAGATACCAGTTATTGGGGTTAAGGCCCACCCGAAATGCCAGGATGACCTCATTGGAAGAGCCTTAATTACATCTGCAAAGACTCTGTTTCCACATAAGGTCATGTTAACAGGCACGGGGGGTTAGGACCTGGACTATTCAACTCACTACCATTATCACAATTATTTTCAATTCAGGAGCTTCCCATCTCTCTTAAAGACTCTGAAAACAGTCTCCCTGCATACAGTCTTCACATGACAATCCTTTCTCAATACATAGCCCCACTGATCTTTCCAGAGTAACTTCCCTGTTTATACCCTTCAGTGGCTCCTCACCACCTGCGGGAGAATATGTGACATGCTGAGCGAAGCCATGGCCGGGTGCCTGCCTCATCTCAGCAGGGCCATCTCCCACATCCCTCCACTTTGCACGTACCTCTCCAGAATAGGACTGCACTATTTCCTGCCTCCTGGCCTTGCCCAGCCTCTTTCCTCTCCTTATGTACCATTCCCCTCCTTATTGAGGCTTTATGCAACCTTTGCAGTGCAGTTCTTACTTAATCTCCTCTGAGAAGCCTTCATGGGAACCACCAGCTCCTCCCTCCTGCCTGGGCATTCTCCCCCAGACCCCAGGAATTGGCTTTTTCCTCTTTACCTCCAGTGCATCTTTGATTTCTCCATCACCAAACTTTATTCATTGTTCTGTAAAGGCCCATTAATGTTTTTGTTGCTTTGTGAGGGTTGCACCCTACTCAACTCTACATCCCAAAGCCAGTGTGGTCGGTAATTGAAGGCATTGAGTAGTAGATGGGTGGATGGTTGGATGGATGGATGGTTGGATACATGGATGGATGGGTGGATTGATGGATGTGTGGGTGGATGGATGGATGAATGGTTGGATGGATGAATAATAACTGGGAAAAGGAAAACTGAGTCATGGATCATATGGAACCACAGGGAAAAACCTGAACTAAAACTGGGGCCTTCTGCAATAAGAAGATCTGACCAGTTAGTTATTAGAAGAAGGAATGTGGCTACTTAGGACTTACATCTGTGTAGTGGAAATTATGAACAACTATGTATATAAACAGTCCTGTACATGATGCTCAAGGTAACTGCTGAACAAACTCATAGCTCCCCAGGGTACCCTGATTCTTCTCCATTTCCAAAGTCCTAAATTAACAAACCACTTTGGGACTGGATAAAACATGGTTCTCACCTATTACACTTTAGTATGAAAAAGATTCACTGGTGTATAAATTTAAAATCAAGCTCCCTAGACCCCATCCTCAGAGATTCTGATAAAATCAGCCTGGGACAGGCTCAATGATTTGTAAAGAGGTTAAAAGTGCAAATCCTGTCTCTACCCAATCCACTCTGTGTGACCTTAGATTGTGTCTTAATTCTTCATCTCTGAAGTGGAGAAAATAATAGTTCCCCTTCATAGGACTTTGGTGAGTGAAGATGGCAATAAGAAGAGTCTGACATGGGGAGGTGCTCACAAAAGGTCCCTGCAATCATTGCTGTCATTATCCATATCCTTATCCATATCCATACCACCACCATTACCACAATCATCTTCTTCATCAAGGATTCTAGATCAGTGGTTCTTAATCCTAGCTGCCTAATAAAATCACCCGGGAAATTTGAAAACAGATCCTAATAGACTTCTGGAGTGGATCTCAGGGAGCGGCATTATTTTAAAGCATCCCGAGTCTCCACTGTGTTGTCACAGTTGGGACCCAGCAGGCCCTAGACCGGCACTTCTCAAACTTGAACGTGCACACGAATCACCGAGAGATCTTACAAAAATGCAGATCCTGACTCAGTAGGTTTCAGGCTAGCTGAGCATCTGCATTTCCACCGTGATGCTGGTGTTGCTATGCACAGACCCCTCTGTGAGTGCAGCCCCTCAGCCCAAGCAGATGTGGTGGGCGCACGGCTTCTTCAGGGGTTCGATGTCAATACGGGGACCAATTGTGATGGATGCCATGTGGCTCCTGGTTACACCCGGGCCTGTCACATGCCTCGTGCCACACTCTGTCTGGAAGCTCCCCCAGTTTGTCACTAACACTGCCAAACCCTGGGAGGAGACACAGGCAGGCTCGCTCTGACTTCTCTGATAAGATATGTCAAATGAACATTCATTACTGTCCCAGGAGCCCTTTCAGAAGGCATTTAAGGAAATGCCACACACTTAGCACTCTAAAGATTTCAAAGCTCAGGGTCATCGTTTTACCCATAAAAGGGCCATTTGTGTGTGTGTGTCTAAACTGCTAAGCCAATTGCTCTGCTGAGTGGGAATAGTATTGTCGCCTCTGTTTTTGGCACTAATGACTTGTGTGTTTTCTAGACATCATTAAATACCAAAGTCCCTGGCCCTCGATTTGGTCCAGGTATAGTGACTCAGAGGTCTCCAGTCACACTGGGCAGGGGAGGGAGTGGAAGGTTACAATCAGAGCCGGCTAACAGAGGATGTTAATTCTTCAAGACTGCGTTGGCATCTTGCAAACTCATTGTGATTTCCTCAAAGCAGCCCCGTCCAAGGTTTAAGTTGTCGGCGAGGCCCTCGCTGCTGAGTATATGACTGGACTCACAGCATCCTGAAATCACCCCAGAAATGAAGCCAAGAGCAGCTTCACTTATCTCGCGTGAACTTTTGGCTGCATGTTGATTAGGCAAAATTATGAGTTATTTAAATACCTGATTACAAAGACTCTTACTGTTTACGTGGCAAACCAATCCTTTGGATTTTCATTTCATATTTTATGATTCATAAGATCTAGAGTCAATACTAATTATATCTTTTAGAAGGCATGCATTATTTATCATCCTCATTGCCAGAATAATAAAGGCCAAGACAGACCTTTCCACGTAGCCCATAAGGTAGATATTATTAGCCTCAGGTTACTTAGAATGAACTTGAGGCACAGGGAAGGTAAGCACCTTGCCCAGGGTCCCCCATCTAGTAAATACAGAGCTGGTATGTGAGCCGAGCACCCTATCCTGGCAACGCTCTCAGCCGCGGCACCGGACCCCTCTCGTAGGAATGTTGCTGTTCGGCGTTTACGAGAGTGCTCGGTACCTGCCAGGCACCGGGCCCAGGGCTCCACATGGATTGTCTCCTTTCACCCTCGAGATACCTGTATGGGTTAGGCACTATTAATTTCGTTTTCCAATGGAGGAATCTGATCTTGGAGAAATGATGTAACTGGGTTTGAGCCAAGGGCTCATGTCCCCTCTCCTCAGTCCCCTGCCGCTCCTTCTCCAACCTGGAGTGAAGGCTTTCCGAGTCTGTCCATGTGACAGTTCCCTCAGTGCCCACTCCTGTCCACTCTGCCAAAGTCCCCTTGCCATGTAAGGTAACATGGATCAGCACGTGGATCAGCATGTGATTCCAGGATCAGCCCGTGGATCAGCATGTCAACATCTTTGGAGGCCATCATTCTGTCTACCACTACCACCTCCCATGTCAACCCTCTCTCATGTCAACGCCACGCGATTCTTCATCTGGTCTCCTGCTTGAATCTTCTCTCTCTCCTGCCTCCTCCAAGGCAGCCGAAATGATCTGTTACTTTTTTTTTTAATGTTTATTTATTTATTTAGAAAGAGAGAGAGAGTGCGAGCGGGAGAGGCAAAGAGAGAGGGAGAGAGAAAATCCCAAGCAGGATCTGAGCTGTTAACACAGAGCCCAATGTGGGGCTTGATCTCACGAACTCATGACATCATGACCTGAGCCAAAATGAAGAGTCAGATGCTTAACCAACTGAGCCACCCAGGCATCCCCAGAGTGATCTTTTAAAATATAAATACGTTCCTTCACACCTTGTCCATACCTTCCTGAGGCCGTGCTCTGACCAGGCCACTCTCTGTCCTCCTTTCCCACAACTATCACCTCACTCCCTTTGCCCCTGCCACACCGGTCTCCTTGCTGCCTCTCCAAGGTGCTGAGCACAGCCGTGTCCCATCACAGAGGCTTTCCGTTGCCTGCTCCCTCTGCCCGGGACACTGTTCCCTTGTTATTTACATGGTTCTGTCACTCACTCCATTCAGGTTTCTCTGATAGAGTGTCACTTATTCATCCCCACACCACTCTCTCCTCTTAGTGTGGTTAGTTTTCCTCAGAACATTTCTGAAGTTATATTGTAGATTTCCCTGCTTTTCATGTCTCTCTCCCTTCCCTGGAATGTAAGTCTTGTTCTCTGCTGATCCCCAGGACCTGGGACAACGCTTGGTGAGAAGTGTGTGCCCAATACTTGGACCAGGAAGGATGGAAAGGAGGGAGGGAGGGAGGAAGGCAGGCAGGCAGGCAGACCAACAGGCATACAGACAAAGGGATGGGAAAAAAGAAAGAAAGGCATGGTAGAAGAAACTGACTTAGTTGATTCCCCTTTTTATGGTTGTATCTGAGGTCTTATCCCTTCAGAAGGATGATGATCCAAGTACCTCAAAATGAAAGAAATCACTTTTACTCTTTTAATTGCATATTATTTATAATGCAGTTAACCGCCGCCCCCCCCCCCCCACATTGAAATAGCCCCACTCAGGTACAAGCTTCCAACAGCACAAGCCTGTTACTTGATATTATTACATCTGCCACCTAGAAGCTGGGTGGAAGCTCTCTGTGTCTCAGTGTCCTTGTCTGTAAAATGGGTATAATAATGCAGCCCGTATAGGGCTATTAGGAGGATTACATCAATTAATGCTTGCAAATCACTTAGAAGGGATCCAGGGACAGAATAAGCATCATGTACATGTTTATAAATTTAAAAAACCAAAATTTTACCCTTAAACTCAAGCTATTCTCTCTAACACTCCATTCAAACCTTTATTTAATTTAGCAAGACATTTGGAAACGTTCAGCTTTTTACTTAAATCAATCTGTTTCTGCTTTCTTACAAATCAGGAAAGCACTCGTTCATATTTCTGTTAAAGTAAAATGGCAAAGTGTATCTTTGCCCGTTTTTTTTTTTTTTTCTGACAATGGTCATATTCTTACCAAATGTCTCTTCTACGGACTAGGGCTGTTAACGACGTTTTTTAAAATAATGGGATTATCAAGTTTAGGATTTCACTTGCTCAGACTGTTTTACTTCAATCCTTCAGACTGCCCTGAAGTCATCCTAAAAGACACTGTCATTTGCCTGGCTTTCCAGGGTGCTAGGGTTTGAAATCTGACACTTCATTTGCTGCTTGCCTCACCACCTTGGACAGGCTGCTTCCCCCTTATTAAGGAAAAGGCTGCTCCATTTGTTTTGGCTCCAACCAACCTAACAGTGTCTTTAATTCAGCGACGGGCTGTTTTCCTTGGAAGTTAGAGAGTCCAGTGGTTTTGGGTCAAGCTCGAATTCTTGCTGGTAGTTCCAAACTGGAAGTCAAATGACTTCCCTCAGCAGTGGTGGAGGCAAGAAAGTGGGGCCAGCCTTGGAAAGTAGATTTTGAATATTGTAGGCTATTCATAATGGTGCCTGATGAAGTACAGCCTAATGCTGTTCGAGGGTGATATGGACAAATCAGTTCATTATTCTGTTCAAACGCATGGTCCTGATACCTGTATTTGTTTGGATAGAAAGCAGTTTCAAGCTAATCCTAGGAGTCAAGAATAGATTGAAAGATTACCTGCTGTATACAGATGCAGGACAGATCTTTTCAGGGGAGATCAAGTGAAGGCCATTCTAGAAGGACTAAAGGCTGGATAGACATTGGTCAGAGGAAGTTTCAGGTTGGGAGAGAGAGAGAGAGAGAGAGAGAGAGAGAGAGGTAGCTCATGCCCAGGGAGAGGGTTCATTGGCCCAGTGCCTTTTCTCTGCCAAGAGCTGTGATTTGGAACAAAGGAAGGCAGCTCTCAGAGCCAATAGCAAGCAGCTTGGGCAGCTGTTGTCTAGGTCAGGGGCACGATGAGGCTACGCATGAGTTCTCCAGACTTCCCGCACTCTTGCATTAATAACCAAGGTGAACTTCTTGGATCTTGGAGATAAATCTTTTCTCTTGTCTCTCTCAATTGTTCTGATATTCTAGGTTCCAGAGCAGAGAATTTTTTTTTTTTTTAACCAGAGGTCCATGGATCTTCTCAGGGTATCCATGGAAGAATTCAAAAGGTTCCTGAAAGCTCAGAAATTGTCCACAAAATGTTGTATGCATATGCATTTCCCTGGGAAACATCCCCTACTTCCTACCAGATTCTCAAAAGGATTCTGTGATTTGCCCTCCCGCAAAGCTTAGGATCACTGTTCAAGATGGTAACATATATCACTTTAGAACACTTTGCACTTTTCTCTCTTTCAGTCTCTCATGATATGTGCAGACTTTGGCAAAGCCAAAGTGTTATGAAAAAGTTTGCACACCATCAGAAGACCTTGGATAGCAAACTCTAGTGGTAAGGGTAGTCGAGAGCCTTCACGAGCAGCTCTAGTCTGAAGGGCCATATGGGCAGACGTAGTGTCTTAGTCAGCTGTGAGCTGCTATAACAAATGACCATAAGGTGCTTAAACAACAAACAACGTTTCCTTACAGTTCTGGAGGCTGAAGTCCAAGATTAGGGTGCAGATAGACTGCGTTCCTAGTGAGGAACCTCTTCCTGGTTTGCAGATGGCTGTCTTCTCACTGTGTCCTCATATGGTGGAGAAGGAGAGGAAAGCAAACTCTCTAAAGCCTCCTGTTCTAAGGGCACTAATCCCATCACAAGGGCTCTACTCTCATGACCCAATTACTTCTCAAAAGCCCTGTCTCCATCACATTGGAGATTAGGGTATCGATATATGTATTTTGGGGGACACAAGCCTGCAGTCCATAGTACCCGGGGCTGGCCCAAACAAGCAACTCAGGAGCCTTCCCTCGAACACAGGCACATCCAGGCAAAACTATCCAGACTGATACAGGTATCAATGAATAAATAGGATTATGCTCATAATAATAAAACTATTCACTGACCACCTACAATATGTCGGGAGCTTTGGATACCTTACCTCATTTGATGGTCACAATAATCTCATGAAATGGATACTATTATCTTTCCCATTCTACAGATAAAATAACTTAAGCTCAAAGAAGTCGTATAAATTTCTCAAGGTCATTATGTGGTAGAACAGGTATTTAAGGCCAGGGTTGTCCAACCCATGCTTCCTCCCAACTTAAGTAGCTTTGTGACATGCCAACAACCATCATGGCAGCCTGAGGGATACTGATTAATTTAAGGTCTCCTTCAGGGCTCTGATTTTATGATTTTTAAAGTTAACTGAAAGAATCACAAATCAAGCAATCAATTTGTAAGTCACACACTATGTTAGGAATTAGGAGGGATAACCAATTTTCTTCCCAAAGGGACCGCCAGGCATACCCTGAGGGGCTGGGATTTCTGGAACTCTGTGGAGTTAACAAGAGGAGACTTGGAAAGTTAGAAAAGCGAGGGGGAGGCTACATTCCAGACATAGCATATGGTATGAGAAAGCACCAAATTTGGAGTGGGACAAACAGATGAAGAAGGTGTCAAGTTCTCTGGGGAGGAGTAGAGAGTAGGAGAGGCTATACACAGGGTAAAGCTTGACAAGATGCTGGGGTGACTTAGCTGAGCCTCAAATAAAGGAGAACCATCCCAGAAGCCAAGGGGCCTCCCCTCCCCCATCCTAACAAAGGGATATTTCCACAAGACAAGGGGGGACCGAGTCCCAGATGGAAGCTGACTGCCTGTTCTGTAGGGAAGTCTTCGCTTCTAGCAGAGAACTCTCCAGTCATAGGAAAACCTATCTGAGTGGCAAGGACTGGTCCATTTGCAAACCATGGCCCACTGAGGGCTTGACTCGGAGACGAGTGAACAGTAAGGAGTTAGAGGAGGAGAGTGGTAATTGAGTGGGAAGAAGAGAGATCACAAAGGACTGAGAGAGGGCGGCGGCTGAGTCCCAGCACAGGCAAAACCATCTTGTATTCGTTATGGGTGCATAACACTTAATGCAACTCAGATTATGAATGCAACAACCTCCTTCTCCCCCACCCCCTATCCTAAGAAAGTTGCCCCAGGAGGGAACATGTCTGGAATGGCACCGCCACGGAAGGCAAGCTCAACTTTGCGTCAAAAGCAGCCCTGCCAGTCTCCCCGCTACTTTTCCCATGGGGACAGACACTGCGTTCTTTGGGGGAGGCCTGGAGAGCTGCTGAGTGTCCACTACCTGAAGGGCTGGGCCAGGCATGGGAGCTCATGAGAGTCGGGAACTGCTTTCTCCGACACACAAGATCAAACGTCTTGTTGGGAGCTCACATGCTTCTCAGAAATGGAGGGCACATCTGCTCTAATGAAAACATGTCCCTTTGTGAAGTCGCATGGACTCCATCCTCGGAGCCTCCAGAGGGGCGATCTTCCCTGTGCTGGAGCTCCCCCAGTGCTCCTGGCTCCCAGTCAAGCATCCGCCTCTGTGTCGGCTCTTTTTCCACCTCCACCTCCCCAAGTATGCCTTCCCCTCTAGTGGGTTAAATTTAGCTCTGAATGAATGCAGAAAGGAGAACACATTTATGTAAACACAGATCAAGTAGCTTTCAAATATAGGCTCGACACATACAATTGGCACAAAAGATCCAAGCTTTTCTGTTTCCTTCTCTTTCTCTCTGCTTTTCCTGTCTTATCGTCAGACCCCTACACACTTTTCTGCATTTAGTGAAGCTAGTTAAATATATAGCTCGGAATGTGGGGCTGTTTGTCTTTGGACCAGAGAAAGCAGAATCACTTGAGTGATTGAGGAACATCAGGAGTCAATGAGAGTCCTAGGTGGTGGTGATCATTTTCATTTATTGATTTGATGGTCTTAGAAGCCCATCAGAAACTTGGAAGCCTCTTTTGTCTCATGTATTAACAGGGTTTTTTCTCCCGTGGACCAAGCCTGTGGCTGCTACAGTGTTGCACAGATCTGCAAATATTTCCCTGCTGACCAGTCATTATGTCCCTAAGTCCCTAACTTTGAGGTCACCCCTTTCCCTGTAGTCCTTCACACTCACAGAGCATTTATAGTTCTCAGAATACTTTCTCATTCATGAGTTCCTTTCATCTTTATAAGAACCTAGTGAGGTAGTTAGCTGTCCCTCTTCCCAGTTTACAAACAGAAAGTCTCAGTGTGGAGAAGTTAAGTGACTTGTTTGAGGTCACACAGTGAGTGGCAGAATTAGGATTAGGACCTAAGATCGACACTTTTTCTTATGCTCTTTCCACTCTACCTTGAGCTGCTTTGGGGAAAGGCACTTTGTCCAGGGGGCCCCATCTGGGAGAGTTGGATTTCGTAAACATTTGCTAGCGTATGGAGGGTGAGTAATCATGTGAGATTGAGACCCCAGACCTTACAAAGGGCATCATGTGGGCTTAGCATCTAAACGTGGTAGGGGCTGAAGCTAAGCTTTCCCAATATGATTACTCATTCTCCAACCAGGAGAGCACACAGGACTGAACTGATAGGCCATTGTCACTTCCCAGCCAGCACCACAGGACGTCTCTCTCCTGTCAGTAATGCTGACTTCCAGAATGTGTACAGCATTATCGAGTCATGGCTAACAATGAAAGTGTCGACGGCCACACTGCAACAAGGGATTCCAAGCTGACAGGGCACATCGTGATCATTGTACTAGGGCAAACTAGACTGGCCCCTAAGCTCTCTGAGAAGCCAATGACCCAATTGTGTCTGCTGGCATTACATAACCAGACTGGCCTTCCCAAAGACTTTTTCCCTTTGTAGCTAATTTGTACCCAAACCTAGAATCAACTCCACCGAAGAGCACCTTTAATACCTAGGTATGTAGCTCTCTTCCCAAACATCCCCAAATCAAGCCTGTTTTCCATCTTTTCCTAGGACTTCATCCATCTCTTCTTAAGCATTTCCTTCTCATTCCTTCTTATTTATAATTATTAAATTGATTCAGTCCAAAAGATATGACTAAGTGTCTATGAATCGTTAAAAAAAGAGCCTGGTAATGACGTTTCTAGACAACAAATGACAGAGCAGAATCCCCCTCTATGAGAAAATACAAGTACCAACTAATGTGAGGAATTTTAAGAATAATAATAATTCACCCCCTTTCTTAAAAAAATGCCTACATAAAAGGATGGATAAAACCAAGTCACTCACTTGGTCCCATCTATGACATTATTAATGAAGCAACATCGGGTTGAGTAATTAGGACCTACTGGTTCTGGAGCAGCTGCTGTGGTCACTCTTTTCAGTATTTTATGCTGATGCCCTGATCTCTCACAACACCCCAATGAGGTTAAAGTTATCATCCCATGTTAAAGAGAAGGAAAGGGCACCTAAAAGAATTCAAAGGGTGTAGTCGATGAATCTCTGGGCCGGGATTCACACTTGTCCGTAGAGTTCATGCCTTTTTTCTGTGTAACACCCACCTACTACTTCCTAATCCCACTTTTCAAAACTGTTATCAGTAACAGGATTATTATGAGCCAACATGTGAGTATCAAGCAAGACAAATGTAGAATGATCCTTAACTACCCTGCTCTAATTCCCATATACCTTCCTTATACCACTTCATTTCCTCTCGTGAAATGATGCTGACCCACAGCATCAGTCAGCTGACATGTCCAGAGTGAACCAAGAGAAAAGGAAGCCATCAAACTAAGATACTAACGTTCACTTCTAGATAGATTTCCAACTGCTCATTTTGAATCTTCCATGTACAGAGCCTAGTCAACATATATCTTAAGTGACATCCAGCCTAATCTTGGTTGGTTCTGTTTTCTAACTTCTCTTTCTTGCCCCATGGAAACTCTCTAGATGAATCTATCATTCGAATCACATAGAGAAACACAGCACATACTTGAAATCCCATCAACTTTCCTAAATTGTTCACAACCAAAGGAGCCAAAAGCCTCCAACCACCGTTCCCCTCCTTTTGATTCTGTGCAGAGCTACCACATATGTTTTGAATGACTACATATTCTATAAGACCCTAAAAGGCAAAAGAGAGCTCATACGAATACAAACACTGTGGAGGACCCGGGCATTCCTTTTAAAATTACTTTTGTCAAGAGAAAGCTTCAGGTTACTCTGAAATTTCACGCTCCTAGCTTCCACTTAACAAGACTTTAACTTTTACTCACTCAACGGGTCTTGGCAAGTCATTTCCCTCTCAGTTTACAGGGCTCCTGTTTTCCCCCCAGGGGAGTAGGCTGTGTTCATCTGTGGTTCCCAAAGGACTCATGCTCTAAAATAGACTGAAACTTTTATTAATAAAACATCTATTTTGCAAATCTAGCATTCCGTATTCTCTCCATGTAATGCTTTGGAATGCAGCATCTATCAGAAAAACCATTAAACAATACGGGTAGTGCTTACACAACACAATTTAATATCCCAGCATGAACTAGTGATTCGTTACACACATTCTGCACCATTGTAATAGATCTTTCCAGATTGTAAATGTGTGGAAGACAACAAGTCACCAATATTAGCACTGGACTATGAGTTCTTTGTGATATCAAGCCATAGCCTAATGTTTAGTACAGAATAGCTACACAATAAAAGTTTATGAAAGAAGTGGCATAATTTGGGTTAGAAATGTCTGTGTTTGTAATGGATTCAATGATTTTTCAAATTCTAAAATGTAGAGATTTGAAGGCAGCCGTGCTGTGAGAGGAGAAGATGTTTTCCCTCTGCTCTGTGGCCAAGCATCAGCCATTCATTTCACAAGCCTTCCTGTTTCACTTAGGATTCTTAGTGACAAGCAATAGAAACTGATTCCAGTTGATAGGAGCAGAGAAGGCAGGAACTGAAAGTGTATTCACAGAATAGCCGAGAAGGCTAGAGAAGGGGCTTGGACAATGGGCAGGACCAAAGGTGAGCTACCAGCCTGAAAGAATTCTGGGATGCTGTGTCTTCAAGATCCTTGGCAGATGCTCATGCCTGACTGAGCCCAGATTGCATGCCATATTGTCGCTTTTGTGGGATCTGGGGAAGCAAGTGTCTGGTATTTCCCAGGTTCTATGATGAGAGGTGGCTCTCAACTCTCACTATGGCTTGTGATATGGGAATTCCCCAAAGAGGAAAGGGGTTTGCAAATTGGGCATCCAAACAACATCAGTCGGCTACACCTCTACCTGGACAAAACCCCAGGGTTCAGCATTCTGAATCTCATCTCTCCTTTGAATTTTTGCCATACATGCCTTGACAGTCTTCAACGCTGAGTAAACACACAACCAGTGTGTATCATGGGTCTTAGGTAGTTAGAAACCACTGAGGAGGTATACACAATTGGTCACGAATCTTTTGTCTATTTCTAGTAAACTCAGTACAGTGGTTCTAAACCCATCCCTAACCCCTACCTCACCCCATAGGAATTTATTTCTGTATATGTTCAGGGAAATGTGCTCCAGGAAATTTTGATGCAAACTTCTGGTTGGGAACCATGTCTCAATATTTCCCATTTTCCACAGCTTCTTTACAAATCATTTCTGTTCTCTTGAAGTCCCCCACCCCACCTCCACCCCAATGATCCTTCCATTAGGTGGGAAAACAAAGCCACGTGTCACACACTCAACTTTTCTCTCCTTCATCTTAAAGTTTCTTCTTGTTTCTACCCATTCCATCCTCCTGCCCTGCTTAATTACTCCTTCCTTCCAAAGCTACCAGTGCTCATGGTCTAATCTGAGACTTAATACTTATTTTCCCTTCTGATCGTGTCTCTGGCCTCACTTTCCTGATGCCAAAATTCCCTTCATTCCAGAAACATTTCAAGTCTTATCTGACCTAACGACCCTTTAACTTGACCCTGCTTCCCATAGACCACCTTCCTGTTCCTCCAATCACCTTCATCTTTCATATCCAAAGATCTGAAAGGAGTGGTTTATACTCATAGATGCTTTCCCTTTACTTTTCATTCATTCTCAACTCCCTATAATCACTTCCGGGCTGACTTTCCACACACACACACATTACTGTCCCAATGTCACCTATGGCTTCCTGACTGCGCAAGCCAATAGCCTCTTCTTAGTCTGCATCCTTCTTGACCTCTCAGAAGCATCTGACCCTTTTGAAAACCCCTTTTCTCCTGTTGTGGCTTTTGATACAAACACCCCTCCTGATTTTTCCTTCTGCTTCTCAGATGATATTTCTCAGACTCCTTTACTGGGCTTTCTTTCCTCCTCCTTCCCCTCTTCCTCCTCCTCCTCCTCCTTCTCTTCTGAGAGAGAGAGAGAGAGAGAGAGAGAGAGAAAGAGAGAGCATGAGCAGGGGAGAGGGGTGGGAGGCAGGGAGGGAGGGAGAGAGAGAGAGAGGGAGAATCTTAAGCAGGGTCGACACTTGGCACGGAGCCTGACATAGGCCTCCATCCCACGACCCTGGGATCATCACCTGAGCCAAAATCAAGAGTCGATGCTCAACCACCCAGGTGCCACTCTTCTCTTCTTGTTCTGTTTTCTCACTCTGGCCATTCTCATTTCTTTAGCTATAACCTCAAAATAGATGACACCCAAATTTATATCCCCAATCCTGATTCTTTTCACCTGTGATTCAGAGTTTTCCAACTGGTCATTTCCAACAGGTGACCAGGCTCTTCTCCCATCCCATCTCCCTTCTTTACTCCTTTAAAAAATTTTTTTTTGTGGTAAAATATACATGACATGAAATTTACCATTTAAACAAATTTTAAATGTACAGTCCAGTTCTTATTCATTACTTGCTTATTACAGGGGTCTGCCCCCCCCCCCCCCCCCCCCCCCCCCGCCAACCATATCACTTGCTGAACCTGTGCTGAGTGCTAAAGAGCATGGGCTCTGGAGAGTCTGATCTGAGTTTAAATCTCAGCTTTATGGCTCTGGCTGAGTCTCTCAACCTCATGGGCCTCACTTTTCTCATCTTGTTACTCTCCACTATTGTTGGGTACACAGTCACTCTGCTGAAGCAATAACAGCTTGGTTTATTTGTGAGCAAACACCCTGGAAAGAACTTGTCCTGTGGGAGCTGGTGCTGGAAGTGAGGAGAAAATGAAGTATTTGAAGAAAGGGATAGATCTCAGCCAGAAAGTAGGAGTTCTGGATATATATTGGAGTGAGAATGTGGAATCTGGCATTGGCTTCGATTTATGACACAGACACAGCTCCACCCACACCCGTTATGAAAAGGAAGAGAAAACAATCAATCAGTAAAACTGTTTTGGGGACTAACTTCAGTCTTCGGGCAGAGGAGTAATTGCTCATCAAGTGACAGGTAAAACCTCTGTGAAAGTTGAAAAGGCAATTTAGTTGAATTGCAAGAATTTGCCCAGGAAAGAGGTGATTTGGGGAAATTTGATGTGCATGCCTTTTAAAATGCCTTTCAAGTCCTGTGTTTATAGAATCATCAAGGGTCTATAGAGGTCACATTGCCTTTTTTTTTTTTTCTTCAGTGTTTATGATTTCATTTTATACAGGAAAGCTTACTTATGAATGTTCGGAATTTTAGCAGGTCCCTCCTGAATATTAAGAAGTATTTCTTTTGTTTTTAGCATTTATTTCCTTTTGGACTGGGTCTGATCCATCTTTCACATTCAGCCCAGGGCCTGTCGCAAAAGATGCACTTTAGTACTATTTAAAGAATAGGTGAAGCATTTCAGTGACCAGATCCCACTTGCCCTTTCCAAGACGGCATACGGAAGAAAAGACTCAACGTTTCAGCCCAGAATGTCACAGGATAATGATCAGGACAGATTGCCCTTTACAAAGCACCTTTATATAGTTTATCTCATTAATCACTGAGGACACTCCATTTTTCAGATGAGGAAACTGAGGTTCAGAGCGGTTAAGTGAGCTGCCCACGGTTTCACAGCTAAGTTGTGAAGCCCCTCCTGGTGGAGCTCCGAAGGCTACAAACTCTCTGCTGTCTTCCTAAGTCGCATTTGGCCTCACAGAGGGGTGGCCTGTTTTAAGCTATACCCTGCCCTCGGTCCACTTGACGTTCGAGGACCTCGCCATCTAAGGCATGCGGGCGAGGCAGCCCTTCCCTACTGGAAACGTCCTCACGTGAAGCCCAAGTATCTGGCATGCGCTAGAAGGCGGCCAGAACACTCGGTGGCCACAGCCCACACGTCACAGTTCGCGCTCGGGGCCCCGCTTTCTGCCTCAGGCCCCTCTGTTGGCTGGCACTGGCGCCACCTCGCCCTGCCCGGACTCAGCGCGCGTCCACCCCGGAGCCGGCCGTGCGCCCTAGCCTCTCGCCGTGCGCCCTCGCCCCAGGTGCCCACCCGCACGCGCGCTCCCCGTCCGCGCCTTGGGGACCCCACCTCCCCCGCCGCGACAGCCCGCCGTCTCCTGCCCGCCTAGAGCCAAGGGGGGCGGCGGCCGCAGGTCCCCCACACCCCAGGGGCGGAGCGAGGCGCCGAGACGTCAGGGCGGAGGACCAGCGCGGGGCGGGCGCGCCCTCCCGGCGGCTGCCCGTGGCCCACGTCCCCGACTGGCGCGGCCGCCGGCGGCCGGGAGCTGTGCAGTTAGCGGCGGCGCTGGGGCGCAGCCAGGCGGGCGGGGGCCGGAGGCTGAGCCGGCAAGCCAGCCGTGCGCACAGCTCTGCCCGCCACCCCAAGAGCGGATCCCCGGCCGCCCCTCGGCTCTCGCCAGGCTTCTAGCGCAGCCCCTCGGGGTGCCCATCCATTTCCTCAGGTCACTACAGCGTGTGTTTTGTTTTTCTTTTTCCCCTCCCTGTGTGCCCTTCTCCAGGATGGCAGAGGCGGAATTGCACAAGGAAAGGCTGCAAGCCATAGCAGTAAGTCCACTTTCATTTTATTTCCTTGCTCTATTGTCTGGGATGGAAGGGGACCCCGAGTGTTTTGGGGCCATCGACGTTCTGGCACAGTAGCCGCAAGGCATGTGTTTGGGGGATAAAAGTCTGTCAAGGCTCAGCTACATTGCCTTTTCTTTTATTACGTCTGTAGACAGAAACCCCCAGGGCGCGCTTTGGGCTGGGGATTTGAATGTGGAAGATTGGCTTAGAAATAAAATGCTTGCTACTGGGCTTTGGGAAAAGACCGAACAGACGCATGGGGGTGGGCTTGGGGGGAAGGGGCGATTCCTGGAATATTATCACCCAGTGATCCCTACTACTCTGACTGCATACCCTGGAGAACCAAGAGAACGGCGACCTGAGCGGTGGCCACCCTTCTTGTGGAAGCTGTTCGGTCTCCTAAGTGGGAAACCAGCAGTCAGCTCCACTGCCAGCCACGCGGTAGAAACCTCCTCCTGAAACCGGGGCGTTAATTTCCCCTGTGCTGTTTGATATTGGCAAGGACGCTGGCACAAGCCTCCATCCGGACGGGATCTGGGGACTTCTGCTGACGACTGGGTCCTGGGCATAATGTTCCAAGAAAGCATCCTTCTTAAGGGGGTGGATAATCTGAAACCTGTTTTTAGCATACAAAGGCACAACCAGTTTTGGCAAAGTTTACATGCACTTTCAGAAAAGTGTACCCTCGTGCATCTTGAGTACAAAACAGAACTTTCTGGGACTGTGTAGATTTGAGCAATCTTGCCACAGTGTTGCCAATGATCCACAGATGTGGTATTTTCACTGGAGCCACCACAGCTGGATTATATATTTCCTTTGCAGATGAGGGAATGATTACTGCTGCTATATGAAATAATAACAATTAAAAGAGAAGGCCTGTTAACATACTGGCATAAAAGAGTCTCCAGACGTTCTTCTACCTAAGTACCTTTTTTTTTTTTTTTTTTTTTGGTCCAGGAGTTCTCTGGAAACACATATAAATTTGTTGGAGAAACGATGTGTAATGTTTTGGAAGCAAAGTATATTAAAGTGTTTTCAAAATCCTTTGGACAGGTTCTTCATAGGGAAAATGCATACAGGCCCTTCTCTTTAAAAGAAGCATTTGATATGATTTCCGTAGCACTGAGAACCTCTTTATCAACGACTTCAAATCTGAAATGTCTTGGAGATTTTACCACTGAAGTGAGAGGGACATTTGTTGGCAATGTTGAAATGCTATGGTTTTTTTTGCCTGTTGGGCAATCTTTGAACTTGGTCTTCAGAACTCAGGAAAGTTTTTTTTTTTTTTTTTTTCCTTTCCCTTTCCCTCTGTGCATGTGTATCTTGATGGTTAATGAAGTTGTTTATGGTTTCTAAACCTAGTGGCAAGGCAGTGTGGCCATTGTGTCACGAACTTGGTAAGAATGGAGATATTCAGTTATTGGTGCCAAGTAGCTGGTGGGTGTTTTATATAAACTGAATAATAGGCTGCTTTAACCGCCCATGAAGTGACTGCTCCAGAGAACGTTCAGTTGCTCCCATAGGCTGTGGGAAGGTTTCCAACAGTTGTCACATTTTCTGCTTTTGCGTGACCAGCTTTACTGGATGCCTGAGGAACAGCTGAGCTCTATGAGAGGTCTTGCTCTCTGAACAGGGAGCCAGTAGAGCTCACACTGGGGTCACCCCTTTCCAAATGGAGTTGGGTGATCCCAGCAGGGGCCAAGTGGATTTTCAAGAAAGATCCAGCCAGTAGTTTGGAATTCTCTTGACTATATGATTAGTACATGCACAAATACTTGTGCATATTCAGTTGTGGAATTGAGTTTGTCCTGTACTTAGGAGGATGTTGATGATTCTCATGAACATATCAGCCTCAATTAATGTATGCGTTGTTATTGGTTCAGATACTCTCAGTGAAATGACTGTGTGTGTGTGTGTGTGTGAGAGAGAGAGAGAGAGAGAGAGAGAGAGTGAGAGAAGGGAGGGGGCAGTGGGTCTTGAGACCATATCAATAAATCATTCTATGCTACACTTTGGCCTAGTGCACACTCTCCAAATTCGGCAAACCGTGCCTCTCTCTGCCACCTTCCTAGAGTTCTCAGGGAACCTTTGGGAGCTCACAAGCCTGCCTCTGGAGCCTAGCGCTCCTGAAGTATGTCTGGAGATGTGAAAGAGGAAGAGAATAAGTCCCTCTCTCTTCACCAACTTGGGCTACTCTCCAAAAGGCAGAGCAGACAGATGAGGATTCTAGTCTGTAGGGTCTTAGGCTATTGTTAGCCTGGACCACTGTTCCTTCATCTGTTAAATGAGCTCGTGAGTTCTACTCATGGGCTGGTTGTAAGGTTTAGATATGATGCAGGTGAAGTACCAGGCATGTGGTTGTCATTAGATGATGTCGAGGCAGAGTCCTCACTTCCTATTTGCAATGCTACCCTGTTCCATGAGGGTTAGAGACAGTACCTCTGAAGCAGGAAGAGTCTGAGCAGCCTTTAAAACTTTGCCCTTTAATTCTGAATAAAGGCCAGGGTTGTGTCCAGCATCAGTTCCTCTAGCTGCTTCAGACACAGGCCCAGAGCTGCCACTCAAGGATTTATCCATCCATTCATTAGCAGGTGCCCACAGAGCGCCTCCTCTGGGAAGGTACTATCAATATCAAAAAGTCAGTGTCCCCAAGTCTCAGCCATCAGATGGAAGATATTACTTTTTACACACTTACATCCTGAAAGAACGTCCTGTGACCCATTTGTCACATGGTAGTCTGGGATTTTGTTTTTTTAACCCACTAGAGAATAAAGTACTCAGAGACTATGGTACTGTAATTGATTTTTTCCAGTTGAATCCAGAGCCTAATCAACAAGAAAAGATGAATCTCATCCTACTTCCTGACAGAAGAAGAACAAGTCCATCTTTGACAACTGTCTCTACTCCCAGGCACTCCTTCCATCTGTAGGGACACTCCCAAAGCTATAATAGTAGGAGATAGCAAACTGCCTCTGTAGCAGAATTAATATGAATAATAATTCTAGGGAATTACAGTACAATTGCCATTTATTGAACATTATCTATTCAACAAGGTACTGTGTGATCTGCTTTTTTGTTGCTGTTGTTAAACCTTAAGTTGTTAATAGTCTGGGGGCGCCTGGGTGGCCCAGTCGTTTAAGTGTCCAACTTTGGCTCAGGTCATGATCTCAAGGTTGGTGGGTTCGAGCCCCCACGTCACTCGGTGTTGACAGCTCAGAGCCTGGAGCCTGCTTCAGATTCTGTGTCTCCCTCTCTCTCTGCCCCTCCCTGCTCGGTCTTTGTCTCTCTCTGTCTCTCAAAAATGAATAAACGTTAAAAAAGATGAAAAAATCTAACGGAGAAACACACATAAACAGTTACTATGTAGTGCCAAGAGCACTTACGCAAATGAGCACTCCTGTGGAGCAGGTGACCTAACCTCAAGGAGCTGTGGAACATTCTTCAGATGGGAGATGTTGGAGCAAGTCCTGAAGACTGGGCAAGATAAAATATAATCACCTCCTGGTTAGCAGAAGATATTTATTTATTTATTTGTTTATTGTTTGTTTATTATGTATTTGGAACCGTTAATAAGAGAAAGGGAAAGCCAAAGGCATGTAGGAGTTAAGTCGGTAGCTGAAGGTGCGAACTCGGTAATAAGACTAAAGTGCATTTTAACACACCTTATGTCATTTAATGCGAGTAAACCGATGAGGTAGGAATCACTGTGTTTACCCAGATTTTATAGGTAAAGAGCCCAACATTAACAGATAGTGTCAAAGCCAGGATTTGAACCCACACTTCAGGGTGCTGGAGCCCCTGTATTGCTGCCTGGATGACTGCCCTGAATTGCTACCCCTAAGACGGTGGCCCATCTTCTGCTTTTCCTACGAGCACACTGTGCAGGTGGTTCCAACAACCTCAGGGTGAGCCAGCGAGGGGGAAGCAGACTGATCCAGTAGCACTGGGAAAGGCCAAGGCAAACCAGGAGGCCCACATCCTTTTGAGTGTCTTCCAAGCTGGGTTTTGGTGCATGGAGAGATCTGATGTGAGTTCTGACGGAATGAGTAACGCTCCCTTGGGGAAGAAGCTACTGTGTCTCAATGGGAATCAACTTTGGGAGAGGATGTTATGTCTGTGCATCCGGGAGGAAGACGGCCTTCCCTGGACCTGTGGGAAGATAACTAAATGTTGCAGAGGTCGTCTTGGGCCAAAGCCCCCGGAGCCATATGGACAAGGCCTGGGGCCTGTACCGGGGACCAACATGAGCATGTCCCCTTGTGCTAAAAATATGAAAGTCCCATCCAATCTACACAGGCTTTTTATTTTTTTATTTATTTTATTTTTTTTTTCAACAATTATTTATTTTTGAGACAGAGAGAGACAGAGCATGAATGGGGGAGGGTCAGAGAGAGGGAGACACAGAATCCAAAACAGGCTCCAGGCTCTGAGCTGTAAGCACAGAGCCCGATGCGGGGCTTGAACTCACGGACCGTGAGATCATGACCTGAGCCGAAGTCGGCCGCTTAACCGACTGAGCCACCCAGGCGCCCCTACACAGGCTTTTTAGAGAATTTTGTCATTTAATAAGAACCCACTCTGTGGAATAATAAAAATGGTCTTTTGCATTTGTACACCAGTATGTGATTTATAAAAACCGGCACGTGTTACCTCAATTCTGAGCTGTGTGGGGCAGGTCTCGTTACCTCCACTTTACAAATGACTCTACAGAGGTATCCAAGCCCACACAGTGAGATGTGGAAGAGACGTGTTGAGGCCAGTCCCTCCTGAATCCTGATCCCTTGTGTTAGTGGCACATCTCGCTTGGAGGGGTGCCCTGATGGGGTCGGGGGAAGCTGCCACAAGGATCCTTTGAGCTAGAGTCCCACAGTCAGGAGGAGAGGGATGACCTTGAGGACATGTGGGCCTGGATGTGCCTCTATGGAATGTGCCCTTTTGGGGATCTCACTTTGGGCTCCTCTGCCTCTTGAGACTTTCACGCAGAGAGCACAGTTAGTGGGCCTGTGGCTCCCACCTGCTCCCATTCTCTGTCCCGAGAAGGCCTGGATGTCGGTGGGTGGCTTAGCCTGGCTGTGCCCTGCACTTGCAGAGAAACACTTCTGGCATTTCCTTGCGTTCATGTCTCCATGCCTCTTCCTGCCGTGAAATGATAAGGGTTAGAGTGTGGAACTAGGGGCAGAGGGGGCCAATCAGCCTGCTTTTGATCCAGGCCACTTAGGTTGGTCTGCATTGCCTGGGAAGAAGTCCTTCCTGCAGTTTACATGTGATCCCCGTCCAGTCCAGCTTCCCAAGCCAGGGACCCCTCAGAAGGTTTAGACACTCAACCCCAAGCCCTATAGTAAAACAATGGATTCTTGTGGGGACCATCCCTGTACATGTCCCTTGTGAATCTGTGTCACTGGCAGGTGACAGCAAAGGAATGAAGAAACAAAGATCCTGACCACTCGTTTGTTTCTTCCTCCATCTCAGAAACAAGGGTGATACTGTGCTTCTAAAATTTCAAGTTCAGGCCTAAACGATGGTTTGCTCCAGATACTGGTGCTGAGGAAGTGTTCACCCCAGCTGAATCTGCGGGGCCACCCAGGAGATAGGTGCCGCTTTGGGCTCGTTTAGGGTCATTGCCAGGTCTGAGGGTGCCAAGGCAAGCCTTATACAAACATGCGCCAGGGTCATACACCTCTCTGGCCACTTATTTGGACCTCTGAGTATTTCAGGCTTTAGCCTCTTGGGACAAAGAGCAGCTACTCTGGCAAGGGCCCCGAGACATACAGCAGCCTTCGTTAAAAAGTCATCGTTAAAAAAGCCAAGCAGGTGGACTTGTGGAGTATGATTTGTCAATGTTTAGGGGAAACCAGGGCTCAGTATTGGTGCTTGTGCATTTCTTTGGGGCTGCCCAACACTTTTGGGACCCCTGCCGTTGGTCCTTTGAACTACCCGCATTTCATCACTGATCCCCTTTGGGAGTGTTCAACTCGCTTGACAATAATCACTATGTGGTGTGACATCGGTCATCATGTGGTGTGACATTGACTGAGACAGCACATTGTCACTGATGCATGGAGACACTGGACAGTGGCCTCCTGGACTAGCAGTGACTCGCATGGTCTGGTGAGTTATGAGCAGGGATTCTGGTATCCTAAAGCCTTGACTCAAGTCCTGGCTTTTCTGTTAACATCTCTATGTCCTCACCTCACCGTCTCTTGGTTTCCTCATCTGTAAGATGCGGATAATCATAATACCTACCTCATGGAATTGTCGTGAAGGTTATTTGAGAAATTTCATGGGAAATGCCCAGAGCAAGGATATAGAAAGCACCCAAAGTTCTCTGTTTGTATGTGAATCAACAAATCAGAACTCATGGATCCTTAAACAGAAAATGGACACAAAGAGTGAAAGATGAATTCTACTAACTTCAACATTTTAGCCAAACTGGGAAATTTCAGATGACTATGGTAGCTACTGAGCATTTCCAGTGCAGGAGGATACTACTAATAATGAAAAGGGTTGTGTATAGTGGATAGGAGGTGCAAATTTCAAAGCTCCAAGGGCTAACAGGTAACGTAAAGGAGTGACACAGACCGAGTGGGCAATCGTGAGGACTTGGAAAGCAGACGCCTCTTTGCAGTTAGGACACGGTAAATTTATACCATGTGGGAACATGGAATGTATGTTGTCACATCAACTCATTTTCACCGGAAGCAGGAAATCTGCTTTTCGAAAATGTGAGATCTCCCTTTAAAAGAGAACTAGTTTCAACACTTTTAAAAAATTTGTGGACAAAACAAAATTCCTTTGAGTCAATAGGTCGACCTTGTGTGACCTCCAGATGTAGGTAGAACTTTGAACTTAACAATATGCTTTTCTTATGCATGGACTTATTTGGATTTCACAAGGATATTGTGGAAGTAATATTATCAGAATCCCCCTCGGTGTTTTTCACCAGGGCTTTGTGAGTTTGGTGTCCAAATGTTTGGATTGTTGGAAAAATAGTGCATATTTACTGTCTCTTCTGATATTAAGTGAGCTCTTGTAATCATTGACATTATGGTAACCCAGAATATTCACATCTTGGTGAGTGGCTGCTCTTTCAAAATTAACAGAAAAATTGTAGACAATCAGTACCTTGATGTGGGAAATTCCTGTTAGAGAAGAATCTTTAAGAATACAATATTCGAATCTGACGCCCTCACATATATCACCCAGGGTGTTTAGGTGATTTCAATTTATTATCAGCCTCAAGTAATAGACAATATAGGGAGACCCAGCTGGACTTAGAACTTCGTAATAGCAGCAACTGGCATTGAACATAGACATTTTAACAGATATGGTGTAGAACAGTGATTCTCAAACTTTAATGCATTAGGATTATCCAAGAGCTCCTTAAAACACAGGTTGCTGGATCCCGCTCCCAGGGTGTTTGATTCAGCAGGTCTAGGGCAGGGCCTGCTAATTTGCCTTTCTAACAAGTCCCCAAGCGATGCTTTCCCAGCTGCAGCTGCTCTTCTGGGGAGTACAAGTGGAGAATCTCTGGTGAAGGGCTAGATTAATGGTAAAGGAAGATCGTGGCCTGGGTCTTGATCAGTGCCACATTCCCACTGGGACATGTCCGGGAGTTTGTGAGGTGTGGATATCTACAAGAGGCGAAATAGAATAAAAGACCAAATGGGAGCCTACAGAGAGCTCAGTTTGAAAGTGATGTAGTATCTTCGCACACCAAGTGGCTGTTCAGGAGGAGGTCTTTGTTTGGGTATTTGTTTTAATTGATTTAAAGAGAGTGAAGTTTCTATGGGTCACTTGAAGACACCTGTTTGAAGGGTATGCTTCGGATTAGCTGGTTAAAAGCATGGGCTACAAAATTCACGCAGAGGGCCACGCAGTCGGGCAGATACCCGGCCGTCCAGTGGGAGGCCTTTGAGAGGGGCACGGTACCTATTACGGCGCTGTGGGTGTACCCCTAATAGAGGTCCCCTAGCAGATCAGGTGATGAGGTTTGGTAGCAGCCTCTCCGGCCCTCACACCCACTTCATCATGCAGCTGCTTCTCACGTGGGCAACTCTAATAGGCTGCCAGGATGAGCCGCAACTGAGACTCATTTAGTCGATGATGGCTATTGTTTCTCCCAAGCCAGTCTGTGCGTACACAGGGCTGGCTTGTCACTGGCCTATCAAAGAGGAGTTTATTCTCACCAAGAGGTCCCACGAGCTTCCCTCACCCTTACTTGTAGCGTCCATTGTCCGGCCCAACCCTTCACGTGCAGAAGGATTCAGCCTCAGCCAGACTCTTGCCTGTCTCAAAACACAACGCACAGCGGCCACGCCGTCCAGGACGCAGCCCAGGAGAACACGGACGGATCGTGGCTGATGGCCGCCCAGCGCGGGATACTTTGCAGAGGAGAGTTCGCACATGAGCGCTGTGGGTTTGGGAGAACATGCACAGCTGAGACCTATTTCTGACAGGAAATGCCAGCAGAAGCAGAGGATTTTGTGGGGTGGTGTGTGTTGGAGGTACATATGCCCTTGGTTAATTCTCATGTCAGTCTTTTCCATTAGTTTCGTGTTGAACAAAATCTTCAAAAGGAGATTATTACATACGCGAGAGACAGACAGACAGACAAAGACAACCCGTAGCCTGTTTACATAACACTTGAACGTATAGAAAAAATGCTTGGCGGTGATCTCTGACTCTAGTATCAATGCTTCTATTGCGTCACACGAGCTTAGCCGGAAGATGGGGATAGGGCACCTGGTACCTTTCCCTTGCACAAGATGGAAAGGAAAAGAAAAGCCACATGTGCCCCCAAGATAAAAGCCCTGGTTGTAGGTGAAAAAGGCTGTGGGCCAGACCTCAGAACACATCTTCCTTCCCCACCCACCCCTGCCCTGCAGCCTGTCTCATTACCCTGTGGGCTTCTAGGCTCATGACAGTCTGTGCACTGCCAAATGTCCTTGGGGCATTTGTAAAACCCGCCCTTACCGTTTTGCTGAATTATCCTGGTTTACTGACTATTCTAGGTGGGTGGGATTCCGTCCCCTTCTTCGAAATTATAACCAGTCATCTGAGTATTCGCTTTATTTTTAAATTCAGAGCTGAAACTTAAAACTTTGAGGGTTAGAAAAAAAAATGTTTTTCTTAAGAGAAAAACATATGCTTGAAAATTTAACCCCTTCGGTGGTAAGGAGGGGGATCTTCTTTCTCTGAGTTTGAGCAAAAATGGCAACAACTTTGAGGCCAGTAACTACCACACAGGGCCTCAGGATCCGGGCGGCTCTGGTAGTATGTGTGTCCCATATGTGACATGATAGAGAGGCTGTGATCTGTGAGAGGTGCCTCTTGGCTGAGAGGTATAGAGCCCTCTGTGGGGCTCCTGGTTGGTCCAAACACTGAGTTTCTATGGTCTGCCTTGTCAGCTTGGGTTGATAATACCTGTTGCCTCTAATGGGGTGGGGAGTGGTTCAAAAATTTCCTTGTTCCATGGGGACTCTGAGGCATGTAAGATCTGAAAAGTGGAAAGGAATAGAGCGGTTCCTCAAGAAATTAGGAATAGAACTACCACGTGGTCCAGCAATCCCACTTTTGGGTACGTGTCCAGAGGAAGTAAAATTGCTACCTCCAGGAGATATCTGTACCCTTACATCCATTGCAGCATTATTCACTGTGGCCCATATATGGAAATGACCTAAGTGTCCACTGACAGGTGAATGGATAAAGAAAAGGTGGTTTATATAATAATGGCATTTTTATTCAGCCTTTAAAAAGAAGGAAATCCTGCCATTTGTGATGACATGGATGGACCTTGAAGACATTATGCTAAGTGAAATAAGCCAGATGCAGAGAGGCAGGTACTGTATGATCTCGTTTATATATGAAATAGAGAAAAAAGTCAAACTTCTAGTAATGCAGAGTGGAATGGCTTTTACTAGGGACTGGGAGGTGGGAGCAAAGGGGATATTGATCAAAGGATACAACTTTAAGTTAGAAGATGAGTAAGTTCAGAAGACCTAATGTATAGCATAGTGACTGCAGTTAATAATCATGTATTACATACTTGAAGTGTGCAGAGTAGATCTCATGTGTTATCATCACACACACACACACACACACAAATGGCAGCTATGTGAGACGATGGATGTATTAATTACCTTGATTGTGGTAATTGTTTCACAATGACTATATATATATATATATATATATATATATATATATCAAAACATCACGTTGTACACCGTAAATATATACAATTCTTCTCAATCACACTTCAATAAAGCTGGAAAAAAACAATCAGTTAAAAAAAAAAATCTGAAAAGCTTGAAGTTAAATAGTGACCTTGAAAGGAGATACTGCTTATCCAGGCAAACAAAAACACACTGTGGGATGGTGACAAGCCTATCCTCTGAGATCCCCATTTCTCTTTACCAGGTGCTAAACAGGCAGCCTTGTGCATGAACAGTAAAGTCCGGGCATATGTGTTCAATACGTAGCGCTGTTCATCAAATAAAACTCGCAGTAGAAGCTGAAGGATATTTAACGGTGGGATAAGTCTGGTGGGGGTGGGTCAGAAGGCAGAGCCTGGAGGCTCGCTGTGGGATATACTGTCTAGTGCCACCAACTACTGGAAAGAAGACACTGGTAGCCTGATCACCCCCATCCTTATTCACGCCGGAGTGAGAATAATGGATGCCCCATCAGTATTGGATCTGATAGGGGAGAATGAAGAGAAAGTACTCACTCTGACCCCACAGAGGAGGCGAAAGGGAAAGTAATTTCGATTGCTCAGTTACTCCCCCCTCCCCCACTGCCGCCATCATCTCTGTCTGGACATGTCAGCTGCTACTGCCTCTGGATGATTCCAGCTCTCCACCCGTCCTAAGCCTGGGTCCACAGAGGAAAGCTGGAAGCAGACTGGCTTAGCAGTGGACAGGCAGGCGTGGAACATCTTCTCTATAGGGAGCCAGGGCACCCTGGGGCTCTGAAGACAAGTAAAATGTGGCAACTTCATCCTGTAGCTTTTTTTTTTTTTTTTTTTTAATTTTTTTTTTTTTTCAACGTTTTTTATTTATTTTTGGGACAGAGAGAGACAGAGCATGAACGGGGGAGGGGCAGAGAGAGAGGGAGACACAGAATCGGAAACAGGCTCCAGGCTCCGAGCCATCAGCCCGGAGCCTGACGCGGGGCTCGAACTCACGGACCGCGAGATCGTGACCTGGCTGAAGTCGGACGCTTAACCGACTGCGCCACCCAGGCGCCCCCATCCTGTAGCTTTTTTAAGGGGGGAGGGAAGAAGGGTCTCCCAACTCCAGAGGGCTTCCCATGTGCCAGACACCCTGCCGAATGCCTGGCATTAAAAACCCAGATGTGTACGGGTGCCAGGTTGACACGGTGGCTGAGCTCCTGGGATTGTGGTCACCCAGAGAGGGCCGGCTTCTCAGGGGCAGGCAGTATTCAACTCTAGTTGATTGGTACTTTGTGAGGATACACGCCCAGGATCTTCTGCTTTTTCAAGAGGACCTGGAAATCCAGCTTCTGAAGGGAGTCTGTTGATGTTTAAATGTTCATAACGATTTAAACACTGTATGGGCCAAACCAAACATAAAGAGATTTTAGCACAGTGTGGGCTGGATTCATTTCCCATCCCACCTCCCTCCCTGCCGGCCCCCACCCTGGGCCACCAGTTTTCCACTTCTGCCTTTCACAGCATATTTTATTTAATTGCTAGGATTTTGAGGAGGTGACCGGGTGGTGGTACAGCTTGAAGCTAAGTGAGATGTAGATACGTTTAGGCATGTTGAGCAAATTGGTGGGTGGGCCTGTCAGAAACCCTTCGAGGGGCCCTGTGGGATGGGGACCCTGTAAGAAAGCCATGGTGTTGGGTTAGAGTCAGAACTGCTACGTCAATCAGTTCCTTATGCAGCTTGCTGGGTGAACCCGTGAGTTTTCTGGAAGACATAACAACTGAAAGCCCACTTTAAAAAAGAAAATGAACAGAGCAAATGTGACCTTTTTGATGTACACTTCTCTGAATTGTAACACACGTGTAGATTTGTGTAACCACCAACACCCTCAGGATACAGACAGTTCTGTCAGCCTCCAGTACTCTCTCAGGAACCACTGGTGTTGGGCGCCTGGTTGGCCTAGTTGCTTAGGTGTCCGAATCCGGCTCAGGTCATGATCTCGCGGTTCGTGTAAGCAGTTCTGTTTGCACCCAACTTTACCGGAACAAGAAATCCACCCAGTCTTTGGTGCGTGACTCTTTCATAACAAGTACCCCTCCCAGACCTATAACAAATTCTTATTTTCCCCCGATATTGACCTTCTTTTCCAGGCTGGCCCTCTCACTACCCCCTCCCAGGGTTATCACATTTAGCAACTAAAAATATAGGATGCCTGGTTATTGCACGGGACACACTTTCATACTAAACAATGATTTGTTTATTTGAAATTCAGATTTAACTGGGCACCCCGTATTTTATCTGACAAGCCCATCACCTTCACATACCTGTTGCCTTCACCACTGATTCAGAACCCGCTTTTTCTAGGGCTGTGTTTGACTCTTCCATTGTGAGTGTGAAGATACTCATTGGTTTTATTGACTGTTTTTGTAAGTTTATGAATTTGGGAGAGAGAGAGGGCAAGCAAGCATGGGGGAGAGGCGGAAAGAGAGGGAGAGAGACAGGGTCCCAAGCAAGCTCTGCATTATCAGCGCTGAGCCCAGTGTGGGGCCCGAACTCATGAACCACGAGATCATGACCTGAGCCAAAATCAAGAGTTGGACGCTTAACCAATTGAGCCACCCAGGCGCCCCAATACTCATCGATTTTAAATAGTAATATATTTGTAGGGAGATAGGATGCATATTAGAAGGATAAGAGTGCCTCATCAATACATTAATGTGTTTTCAAGAAAGCCACTGGACATATCTTTTCTGGAGAATATGAAATGGCCTAATGTGTGTTGGAAGGAGGAGAACAGCTGAATTTCGGAAATTGCTACATTTCCCAGCCCCCCTCTACTCCCTTCCCTTCTGACCTTTGAATAATATAAAACTGCAATAAGACTAAACAGGGAGATGGCTCACACTGAGTGAGTTTAAAAATACCACTGGAATGCTAGCCTTCAACAAGCCGTATATCTTATCCTGCATTGAGCAAGATGGGGCCTCATGGCATGTTGGCGAATGAGTCGCTCTGCGGCCACAACCAGATGATTCCCAGCCTGGATATTTTGGTCGAGAGGGCCGTGATGGTTGATTTTATTTGTCTTGTTTGTTTGTTTTTTCATTTATCCATTTTACTAGTGTGATTTCAGAATCACAGTGAGACAAGAAGGAAAATCAATTTGATATGGCAGCTTCAGAATTAAGAACAAATGAAAATTCTTATTTTCAGTTTAGGCCAAGGGTCAGCAAGCAATACCCACCCACCCCCCACCCCCACCCCCACCCCCACGGGTCAAATCTGGCCTGCAGTCTGTTTTCATAAGGCCTGTGAGCAGTATGTCGTTGTTACATTTGTAAATGGTTGGGAAAACAATTTTTTCGAGGAACATTTCATGACGTGACAATTACCTGAAGTTGAGATTTCAGTGTCCACGCATGAAGTTTTATTAGAACAGGGCCATTCTCATTCATTTATGTGTTGTCTAGGGCTGGCTTCATGTTGTAACAGCACAGCTGAATAGTTCTGACAGAGACCATGTGGCCTGCAAAGCCTGAAGTATTTATTCTCTGACCCCTTATAGAAAAATTTTGCTGTCTCCTGCTCCAGGTGGCATGTCCTCTGTGGTTGTCTCTGCCATTAGTGCCCCAGGTGTCTTTTACCTTAGAGAAGTAACTGGTGTCTTTTTGCTGGCAGTCCAGAACAATAAAGCATCTCAGTCACGCTTGTAATGTTGTCTGGGCTACCACGATGGAAGGCTTGTATTCACTGAAGTGCTCACATGTGAGTTTTGCTCCTGTAGAATTTTCTTCTTATATCCTTGCCAGCTAAGCCAACTGCATGCTGTTTCCCTTTGGAAGCCAGAAAACCTGATGTCTTAGAGGTGATGGCTTGGCCCATCTAAAAATAAGTCATTACATGTAAAACCATTTTTGTCCCCCTAGTGACAGGGACTGAGAGGGTGGAGGGAAAACACTGGTGATTCTCCAGATCATTTTTCTTTCTCCCTAGAAATTGCCAGAACCCTCATTCTGCTCTCTCTGAGGATTTTTTTTTTAATGTTCATTTATTTATTTGAGAGAGGGAGAGCGAGAGCGCGCGCACAAGCATACAAGCGGGGGAGGGGCAGAGAGAAGGAGGCACAGAACCTGAAGCAGCTCCAGGCTCTGAGCTGTCAGCACAGAGCCGGATGTGGGACTCCAACCCACCAACTGCAAGACCTGAGCTGAAGTCAGATCCTTAACACACAGCGCCACCCAGGTGCTCCTCTCTCTCTCTGAGGATTTTAAAGAGAATGTGTCAGAATGAGAGTCAGAGAACAGACGTACCACATTCCCTGGGTCCAAGCAGGAAGCCAGTGAGCAGTGGCTTCTGACCAGCTGCCCTGTCATTTGTTAGCACTTTGTGGTAGGTTAGTTACCTCCTGGAACCCATAGGATCACTGCCTTCAATGTAAATGAAGTGACCATCTGTTGATGATGATAGCCTGTGGTAGCAGAATCCATGTGGGGCTCTCTGAAACATCAACGGTTTCCTTTCCACTTCCTTCTCTTTCTTGTCCAGAAGGGCCGGCCACCCCACGAAAGCTGGTGGGTACGCCCCAGCCCTGCACTCTCCTGTGGCCCTGTGAAACCTGGCAGGGGTGCATTCCACACATGGGATGCTCCTTGATCACCTGGCTCTGGTGGCCAGGGTGGCTTCCTTTCCTAGTTCCCCAGAACTGTGACAATTGGAGAGACAGTTCTTAACAACCCCAGGGCAGATAGTTCTTAACAGATAAGCAGATTGAAACACACCCCTAGTCTTTTGGCGGAAAAGGTCCATTTATTGGTGTGGAGCTTCAGCCTGAGGGGCAGACTTCAGGTTTGCCACATTTCAGAAGCTACAGAAGTACTCTCAGAGAAAGTAGGCTGGGGGATGCCATTTTTGTGCTCTCCCTTGGCCTCACTACAGCTTACCGGCACTTCTCAGGAAGGAGCTTATCCACTCATCTGAAGCCCTAATTTTTGCAGTTGTCACCCAGAGGACACCTCCAGGTCACCTGGTCTGGAGGCCAGCAGGGTTTACAGTTGGGGTCCCATGAGGCTGTATATATTTGCATACTTTAAAAGCTGCTGCCCGGGGCGCCTGGGTGGCTCAGTCGGTTAAGCGTCCAACTTCGGCGCAGGTCATGATCTCACGGTCCGTGAGTTCGAGCCCCGCGTCGGCCTTGTGCTGACAGCTCAGAGCCTGGAGCCTGCTTCAGATTCTGTGTCTCCCTCTCTCTCTGACCCTCCCCCGTTCATGCTCTGTCTCTCTCTGTCTCAAAAATAAACATTAAAAAAAAAAATTAAGAAAAAAAAAAAAAGCTGCTGCCTCAGGATTTGGCTTCCAATCGGCCTGAAGCTAGGTGCTGATTGTGATCCCTCCCTTTGGAACACTGACAGTTCTTGACATACCATTAATGACTAGGACCTATCAAGAACAAGTCAGGCTTCTTAGACAATCACAATCCAACGATGTATTATTACAAGGATCGTACACCATCATTAAGTGGGATTTATTCTAGTGATACCAGGATGGTTCAACATTCATAAATCAATCAACTTGATACACCACATTAATAAAATGAAGGATAAAAATGATATGATCATGTCATTAGATGTTAAAAAATCATTTGACAAAATTCAACATCCACTTACGATAAAAAAAATTCTCAACAAAGTGGGTGTAAGAGAAAATGTACCTCAATGTAATAAAAGACCATATATGACAAGCCCACGGCTAACATCCTACTCAATGATGAAAAGCTGAAAGCTATTCCTCTAAGATCAGAAACAAGACAAGGATGCCCACTCTTGCCATTTTTATTCAACATAGTATTGGAAGTTTTACCCAGCGAAATTAGGCAGGAAAAAAAAAAAAAATAAAAGGCATCCAAATTGGAAAGGAAGAAGTAAAGCATCCACTATTTGTGGATGACATGATTTTATATATAGAAAACCTAAAGACTTAAAAAAAAACTGTTAGAACTAATAAAAGAATTCAGTAATGTGACAGGGTACAAAATCTATATATAAAACTCTATTGGATTTCTGCACACTAACAATGAACTATCAGAAAGAGAAATTTAGAAAACAATCCCATTTACAACTGCATCAAAAAGAATAAAATACCCATAAATAAATTTAATCAAGGAAGTGCAAGACCTTTATAATGAAAACTATAATATCAAAGAATTTGAAGAAGTCACAAATAAATAGAAAGAAATGTCATGCAGAAGAGTTAATACTGTTAAAATGTCCATATCACACAAAGCAATCTATAGATCCAGAGCAATCCCTATCAAAATCCCAATGGCATTTTTTAAGGAAATAGAACAAATAATCCTAAAATTTGTATGGAACCACAAAAGACCCAGAATAGCCACAGCAATCTTGAGAAAAAATAAGGCTGGAGGCATCATACACCCTAATTTCAAACTATATTACAAAACTATTGTACATGTAGGAACATTGATGTAGAAACAGACATGTAGATCAATGGAGCACAATAGAGAGTCAAGAAATAAACCCATGCTTGTATGGTCAATTAATTTATGACAAAGGAGGCAAAAATATACAAAAGAGAAAGGACAGTCTCTTTAATACATGGTGTTGGGAAGCTGGACAGCCACATTCGAAAGACTGAAAATAGTTCACTCTCTTACAACACACACACAAATTAACTCAAAATAAGGACTTGAATATAAGACCTGAAACCATAAAACTCCTTGAAGAAAACATAGGTGGTAAATTCTTTGATACTGGTCTTGGTGATGATTTTTTGTATCTGATTCCCGAAGCAAAGGGAACAAAAAGCAAAATAAACAAGTGGGACTACATTAAACTAAGAGGCTTACGTACAGTAAAGAAACTATCAACAATGTGTAAAGACAACCTACTGAATGGGAGAAAATATCCAAATCATGTATCCAGTAAAAGGTTACTATTCAAAATATATAAAGAACTCATACAACTCGACAGCACAAAAACCCACAAACAATCTGATTAAAAAATAGGCAGAGGATCTCAATAGACATTTTTCCAGAGAAAACCTACAGATGGTCAGGCACGTGAAAAGGTCATTAACATTAACATCAACATCATGAATCATCAGGTTAATGCTAATTAAAACCACAATGATATATCACCTCATACCCATTAGAGTGGCTGTTATCAAAAAGCAAGAAATAACAAGGTTGGTGATGATGTGGAGAAAAGGGAACCCTCATACACTGTTGATGGGAATGCAAACTGGTGCAGCCACTGTGGAAAACAGTTTGGAGGTTCCTCAAAAAATTAAAAATAGAACCCCACCATATGACTCAGAAATTCTACTCCGGGTGTTTATCTGAAGAAAACAAAGACACTAATTCAAAAAGATATATGCCCCTCCATGATCATTGCAACACTATTTACAACAGCCAAGATATGGAAACAACCTAAGTGTCCATTGATGGATGAATCAATAAAGATGTGTATATACACAATGGAATACTACTCAGCCATAAAAAGAATGATATCTTGCCTTTTGTGACAACATGGATGGGCCTTGAGAGTGTAATGCTAAGTGAAATAAGAGAAAGAGAAATACCGTATTATCTCACTTGTATGTAAAATCTAAAATAAAATAAACAAGCCAAAACAATGAACAAACAGAACAAAACACAGAATGGTGGTTGGTGGGGGGAGGTGGTCAGGGAGCGGCTGGAAGGGGTGAGGGGGGCCAAGAGATACAAACTTCTAGTTATAAAACAAATAAGTCATGGGGATGTAATGTGCAGCATGGTAACTATAGTCAGTAATGTGATGCATATTTGAAAGTTGCCAAGAAAGTAGATCTTAAAAGTTCTCATCACAAGAAAAAAAATTTTTTTGTAACTTTGTACAGTGATGGATGGCAACTAGATTTAGTGTGGTGATCATTTCACAGTGTATACAATTATCGAACCATTGCATTGTGCACCTGAAACGAATATGAAATTGTATGTCAGTTATATCTGAATTAAAGAGAAAGGGCCAGCTACAATTTTGAGGCTTGTCTGCCTGGAAATTTCCAAAGGGACTTTGTGCCTTAGTAAATATTTTCAAATTGCCCAAGGTTTTGTAAGATAACAGAGCCATAATTGTGAAATTAGGTTAAAAAACAACAACAACAAATAGTATAGTGCTTTGGCTGGCCGCATGAACATGCTGGAGCCAGCAGTGGTGTGGGTGCTCATGGTTGTCCACTCTGTGGATGGATGGCTTTTGCCCTTGTGGTCCTATAAACTCCTGACCCTGAAACTCTCTATCTGGGCTGCTTATGAGAAGCTGCTTGGAGATAGAATGCCAATTGTATAGTGCAGGGTTTCTCAACTATGGCACTATTGACATTTTGGACCAGATAATTCTTTGCAGTATGGGGCTGTCCCATATGTTGTAAGACACGTAGTGGCATCCCTGGTCTCTGTCCAATAGATGCCAGTAGCACCCCCCTGTGCCCTATCATGGCAATCAAAAACGTCTCCAGACTTTGCCAAGTGTTCCCTGGGAGACAAAATAAACTCTTTGAGAGCCACTGATACAGTATAATGTAAGGGTTACCTGACCAAATACATTTCTTGTACTTTTGTCATTAGAGATTCATTGCTTTAAGCCTTTGCTTTCTTTCATCCTTAGGGATTCATTCTTTAAGCCTTGAAGCCTTTTTTATTTTCCAGAATCTCCCAAGAAAACACAAGTTTCTTGAAAAGGGTAAAGCCTCAAGCCTGGAATGGCAGGTGGTTTTCATCTCTTATGTCAACTCTGACCAATGGGTACTAGCCATCCATAGGCCGCATTGGAGTTTGGGGGAAAGGACACCATGATGGATGAGAGTTGTCTTTCACGTGTAAGAGGTGAGGGATACGTGTGTAAGGAGTTTTGTTACTTCACATCTGTGCAGAGATTCATTCATCAGGCCTTTGTCTGGGATTGTAACTACTCCCGGAGCACCATTGACACACGGTCACTGTGGCTTCGTGTATTTGTCAGGGCAGGTGTCAGAAAGGTGTCTGAAGACGTGTCTTGTCTACACCCTGCAGAGCTGTCGTAGGCACTAGTAGAGCTGCTGAAGTTGATTCGATGGGAATAAGCCACAGGAAGCACAACGAGAGAGGCCAGCAGGAGAACTTCCCATCCCTCTCACCCACTTGGTTATAAGCTTCTGGAGGGCAAGAGCCGTGCTGTTTGCATCATTACCTACCTGCTGCCTTCTGTGGTACCTTTTGCATTCTGTCAAAACCTGCTTAGTGACATTAAGCAGGGTTCCTAACCTCTTCTGTATCTTGCACCCTTCGCAGTCTCGTGGACTCGGAATGATGCTTAAATGCACAAAAGAAAACACATAGGATTAACAAGGTAACCTCTTGTGCTGAAAGACAGAAAAATATTAGAAAATTGCAGTAGGAAACAGATGTGCTACTTTATGATTGTATTAAATAAAATCCAGTGGCAGTTTGAATACATGGTCCAATCTCAAATTATTGATGAGCATAAGTGATATTTTGAGTTATCCCAAACAGCTATAATGTGAGGGACAAAACTGTGATTTCTTTTTTTTTTTTTAAGTTTATTTATTTATTTTTAGAGAGAGCAAGAGAGTGGGGGAGGAGCAGAGAGAGAGGGAGAGAGAGAATCCCAAGCAGGCCCTGCATTGTCAGCACAGAGCCCCATGCAGGGCTCGAACTCAAGAACTGTGAGATCATGACCTGAGCCAAAATCAAGAGTCAGACATTTAGCCCACTGAGCCACCCAGATGCCTCAACTGTGATTTCTACCTATGACAAAGTCATTAGTATGACATTCCTGAGGCCTGTGCTTGTGTTCATAACTAAAGATGATGCTAAATTTTAGGTAGAGGTTAGTGAAAATAACCTTTAACTGGATGCCCTGGTTTCTGACTTATCCCTAGATTCCCTAAATTCTTTCCTAATTGGGCCCCTGCATTAAAGGCTGCCTCCATTCTCTTGCCTGGCACTTGTCCTGCCAACTTCCTGGGGGCTCTTGCCTTGCAAATTTCTTCCATTTCCATCTTCCACACTCCTTTCCACCTAAACTCTCCCAGCTGGGTTATTTTTTGGTTCCTGTCTAAGTTCTCCCTGAGCTTAGCAAGAGAAGAGAAGCTTTCAGCCCCAGCTCGGGGGTTCCCCGAGCTCAAGACGAGAGAGAAAAGTGGGCACATCATAGATGCCTGTGAATGCTTGTTGAACTGAAGAGGTCGCTTTGCCAACTTTGCCTGCTGCTGTTGGATGATTGGACTGTGTTTGAGATCCGTCTACTCTTGATGCCTCCCATCTGCATGGGGAGCAGCCAGTATTTCCAGTTAGAGCATGACCTTTCGGTCTGGTTTTCCCAGTTGCTGGAGATTGACAGAGTAAGATTGTGAAGTTTTCCTCTTCAGGAAGAGACAGGGCTGGGCACCCATTGTGACTTCAAAAGCCACAGTGAGCAGTGGGAGGGGTAGGACCTTGGAGCAGCAATGAGCCCACCACCTGCGCCTGCATGAGCAGCTCTGCAGAAGCCACTCCCTTTCCCATCTCACACCTTGCTCTGGACCAGTGGGGCAAGGGGGCGTGCACTCAAACCAGGCAGCCTGGGGATTGATGATTGCTCCATGAGAATTTCATAAGAAAAACAAACAAAAACGGGCCATCTCTAATTTAGTTCCCTCTCATATCAAGGGCACAAAGTTCCAAAATGTGCACCTGTGGCTTTCGCCCAGTGAATACATCTACCCAATTTGGACTACTATGGCTTCCCTGGTTCTTTTTGCGCCTGGATTGTCATAAAGGATCCGTAGTGGTTTCTAGAGCTGTCTTAAGAGAGTGCCACAGACTGGGCAGAAATGTAGTGGCTCAGAGTTCTGGAGGCTGAAAGCCTGAGATGAAGGTGTCACCAGGATTGGTGTCTTCTGCAGGCTGAGAGGGAAGGGTCTTCTCCAGGCTTCTGTCCTTGACTTGTAGATAGGCATCTCCTCTGTGTCTCTTCACATCGTCTTCTATGTGCATCTGGCTCTATGGCCAGATTTTCTCTTTTTATAAGGACACCACTCATACTGGATTAGGGCCCACCCTAATGACATAATGTTAAGTTGATTAGGTCTGTAAAGATGCTATCTCCAAATGAAGTCCTATTCTCAGGTAGTAAGGATTAGGAATTCAATATGCCTTCTTTGGGAGGACACATTTCAACCTGTAACAGGGTCTGTGTGTGGTATTAGATGGCACCTGCCTGTCACAGTGATGGCTGTTTGCATCCTACTCTGCTTCTGGCTCTTGCAGTAGAAAATGTATCCAAAGGAAATGGCCCAGGAACCCGTAAGTAATGGTTCCCATTTGCCATTAATGCCTCAAATTTCTACCCTTTTTTCACACTCACGACTTCCTTTTAGCATCCACAACCCTCAGACCTTCTGTCTCCAGTCAAAGCCTTATACCTGGAAAGGCCCAGAACAGCATTTCACACAAAGGTGTAAGGAAGAAAGCTTAAACATTCTGTCCCTGTGAAAGCCAGTTAAAAACAGGGCAAGACTATAAACTATGTCACAGGGGCTCAGAATGTCAACTCAGCCACCATCAGTGCTGTGTATGTTTTGTTCGGGACCCTGGGTTGTCCCCCTACGTCACCATAAGTAATGAAGAGAACATTCCTGGTGGGCTCACGGCTATTTAGAGTTTACAGAATTGTCTCACTTCTTTTATCTTGTTGGCGCCTCAATGAACAGGACAAGTATTATTTTCTGCATTTTATTTCAGAGGAAACAGCTCAGCTAAGCAAATGGTCCATGTGCCTTTGGGGCAACATCATCTACATCTCTATGCCAGCTCTCTTCCCACTTCCCCCAGCATACCTGTTCTGTCATCTTCCATTTCCCCTCGGGGTTCCACAATGTGGTTCATGAAGCCTGAGTCTCTGTCTCACTGATCCCCTTGCTCTGCTCCAGGAGCCAATCCTGGTCCCTCGTGCTGTCCTCGAGTGGGCAAAAAGTAGCTTGCCCCTGGTCAGGGTGGCCAAGGTGAGAGTCCCAGGTTTTAAGGCCAAAGGGGTAGCACGGGCAGAGGCGCCAGGCCTGTGATGGTGCAGAGCAGCATCGGGAAACCACATGGAGTTGGGTATTACGGAGCATCCCAAGAAATGAGGCTAGGACAGGAGGTGCTGGGTGACAGAAGGCCAGGTGTGCCAGGCAGGGGGCCAGGACTTGCCCCATGGGTGTTGGGAGCCACTGAAGACCCACGGTTTATCAGAGAATATTCTGGTGGCAGAGTGGAGGCAATATAAAGCAGGGAGCCACCATAGGTCCCACAGCCCCTGCCCAGGGCCCCATCACTGCCAAAGCTGGTACATTCCTGAAGGTTTCTCAGGCGGCCTCTCTGGTCCTTCCATGCAGAGGTCCTCTTTCCCTTTTATAATTGCTTAAACCACTCTCTTTATACTGAAATCCAGAAGCAGCAGCTTAACCAGCTTCAGCTGAATGCCTTAGAACCCATGGAAGCCAATTTGGAGGCTGAATGTTGGAGGTTATTTCTGGACATTGTGACAGCCTGCTCAACTTTCAGAGAAGCCCGGGAATAAAGGGGTGACTCAGCCTGTGAGCCTATTTTTAGGGAAAGCTGAGGATTCAGTGTGGAGCCACTCAAAGTCCCCATTGCCGGCCCGTGCAGGGTGTGCTATTGGTGAAGAGATTGCTGGGCAGATCTCTGGCCAGATTGCTGTATTTACCATCAACTGAATGTCACCCAGCCTTCCCACACACCAGCAGGAGGTTTATTGATTTGAGAGGAGGGTGTGAATCCAACATAAACAAACCTTTAAATCAGAGGAACATATTTCAGGGCATTTACATGTGAGAGCTGACTTTAGAGCTAAAGAACTAATACCATAAGAGCTCCTGTTTATTGGGTTTTTCATAGGTTTACACATTATGGTAAGTGTTCTGCGAAAGTGTAACAGGAACATCGATTCACTGTGAGAGGTATGGTATTGTTAGCACCATTTTACTAGTGGGGAAATGTTAACTTCAGGAGGCTAAATACTAGCCTGGGTTGGGTAGCTGAGTCCAGATTTGACCTGAGATCTGGCTCCAAAGTTCATGCAAATGACCACTCCAGGTTTGGCAAACAAGTGGCCCCATGCTGCCATTTGCTGACTGTTTGGTCCTGGGAATCACTAACTGATCATGGAATTATTTCCTGCTCAGCTCAGATTTGCCCTCACGATTCTTCTTTTTAAAAAAAAATTTTTTTTAATGTTTATTTATTATTGAGAGACAGAGAGAGAGCATGAGCAGGGGAGGGGCAGAGGGAGAGGGAGACACAGAATCTGAAACAGGCTCCAGGGTCTGAGCTGTCAGCACAGAGCCTGAGGCGGGGCTCGAACTCATGAACCATGAGATCATGACCTGAGCTGAAGTCGGACGCTTAACCGACTGAGCCACCCAGGTGCCCCCCTCAGGATCCTTCTTAACACAGTGCTCTAGATAATCACTGTGACCAAGTGAGCAGCATTAGTACTTGAGATGAAGCCCATCTGTCATCTTATTTTTCTCATTTTGTTTGCTCAAAATAGAATCTTTAAGTCTGGAGACTTTTTTGTTGTTGATTTCTACTTATAATCTTTTGTTTCCTAAATATTTGTAAGAGAGCATTTAACACGATTTCCTTTTACAGTCAGTGGAGTCTGTTCTTTAATAGGGGATCCTACTGCCTTCGAGGGAAGATGATGTTTTAGGGCCCAAAGCCTTGGTATGGACATTTAGCTTATGTATTGGTGTCTGTGGTGATGAGTGGAAGGTGGAGAGTGAACTTCAGAAACTTGGGCCATTTATAGCAATAAATCTTTCAAGTAGCCCAGCCTGCAATAATTACAGTAGGATGGTGAAGGGGGTGGGCGATGTGGTGTGAAGGCTAGGAAAGCAAGATAATGGGGCAGACTCTGGGGGAACGCGCTCTGCTTCAGTTGCCGTGAAAAATGTCAACTCAGCGGGCAAGCTTGTTGTCCTAAAAGTATAACAACAGCTGGGGCTGGAAGTCCCAACAGGGAGAAAGGAGCTCCTTAAAGGCAAGCTCAGACAAGAGAAAGGGTAAGGGAATCTCCGGGTTGGGGGCCAAGGAAGAACCGAAGAGCCATGCAGCAGGATGAGATAGCATCCATGTAGGAGGAAGTCCATGGTCAGGATATAAAACTGGAACATTAAGAAATAATGATAGAGGGGCACCTGGGTGGTTCAGTTGTTTAAGCATCCGACTTCGGCTCAGGTCATGATCTCGCAGTGAGTTCGAGCCCCACGTCGGCCTCTGTGCTGACAGCTTGGAGCCTGGAGCGTGCTTCAGATTCTCTGTCTCCCTCTCTCTCTGCCCCTCCCCCACTCATGCTCTGTCTCTCTCTTTCTCAAAAATAAATAAACATTTAAAAAAAGAAATAACAATAGAAATACTTTGTTTAGGCTATTTATACATGGAGGCTAGCATGATCTCTTTCTGGCATGATTTCTTTAAGATTACAGATAATTGAGCTAAAACATAGTTGAACAGTTGAAATGGATGGAAGGTAGTACATATGGATAACCAACACAGGGTACGCTAAAGAAAAAAAAAGAAAAAAGAAAGGAAAACTATTTTGCTGTGCTTAAAAAAAAGAAACAACCATTGCCCCAACAAACTCAAGTCAAGAAGCAATGGAAGCCTGTTAGCAAGAGGCAGGCTCTCAGTCTTAGGCCTTGGCTGTAGAATCAGGCCCCCTGGCCCTGGGAATAGGATGGGAAGAGTATGACAAGACTCACTCTGAAATCAGATCAGGGCAGAGCTGGAACCAACACACTATTGCCTGGACTGGGTACCCCTTGGTGAACAGCAGCCCTCTCCTTGCTCATTATGTCTCATTGAGCCTTATTTTTGGGTGTGGGTATAATGCAAGCTCAGAGGTCCTTTGGATCATTTGAATCCAAACCAGAAAAAGGACTACTTTGCAGATGGTTTTACCTTACCTCTGAAAGTGCTGGTGATTTGCCCAGCAGGGATCAGAGACCTGATAGCTTCCCAAAGCTCTGATATTAGACACATCCCATCCAGTTTCTCCTGTTTTCTCATCTGCTCAATAACCTGATGGTGGTGCTAAAGGAACTATGGTGTGTCTGTGGGCTGCATAGGAAGGCTGCAGAGGCACAGGCCCAGTCCCCCATCCCTCACCCTGCTTCTCCCTCCAATAGACATGGTAGGAAAAGGAGATGGAGAATGGAGATGGCGCCTTGGCATTCTTAGGGTCTGCATTTCATGGGTATGTGCTCCTTGGGAGATAAGGAAATAAATGAGGTTAATGGATATGCAAATGATGGCAATGGCCATAAGTATATTCCTTGGAAGTTGGAAGCCGGGTGGCTATGTCCCAGAACAGACCCCTAGAGTCCAAAGAAAATCAAAGGCTGTCACATAATGTAACTGGCCACCCCTGAAGCCCCACCTTTTCCCAGGCAGCTTCAGAGAAAGAATACCCAGCCGGAATCTGACGGCTGAACTGGATGGCTGGGTTATGGTAATACTGTTGCCAAAACCACTTGGATTGTTTCCCCAGGGGGCTTAAGGAAGCAGCCAAGTTTCCCGCTTCCCCCCTGAGTTAAGCAGAAATCCTCACCTGCCTGGATGTTGTTATGTCTGTGTCACCTCATCACTGCAGAAAATACATTTCAACCTCCTGTGGCTTATTTCATGAAACGGAGCACGGCATCGAGGAAATAAGATAGCCAGCATGGCATCGCAGCAAGTCAGAAATAGTATCATCTACATATTTTGATTATATTTTACAATTCAGTTTACACACAATTGGAGCTCAGTTAATTAACTCCAAGCCGTAATATCAGTCTGAGTTTGAATGGATCTGCATTTCAATAGCCTCTTCCTCCAAAATAATATTTACATGCCCAATAGCAGCCTATCATTCTAATGCCAAAATCATGGAACTTGGTTGTCCTCCCCTCATTTTTCAACAATTGTTATTATTTATGCAGTAGTAGTGAAACCAAGCAGTTATCATTGGACTTTTTTGTAGATGAGGTTAATTTGTCAATTTCCTGCCAGTCTTCCATGACGTCTAGTTCACATTTTTCTGGTTAGTGGACAAATCAGAATGCTAATGATGGCAGAGCAGAGAGGGCTGGCCAAGTTTACTTCTGTGGATTTTACCCAACTCATGATTGGGTGATTTTTTTTTTCCTTTAGATTTTCCAGGACAGAGGATTTAAAAAATTTTTTAATATTTTTTTTTCATTCAAAAGCAAAATGTGAAATGGACAAAAAAGTGAAAAGGGTGAAATAATCTAAAAGTGTTCACTGTGGGGCCTGACAATAAATATTTTAATATTTTAAAAGAAAAAATGTGCATAATCTCAACACCAAACAAATTTGGGGGATTTTCTTTGCATAGATTGTATATATATGGTTGTAATTATACTCCATATAAATGTGACTTGGAGCTGTTCCATTTAACGTTTTCATGAACATTTTCTCATGCTGTCGTAAACTCTTCATAAGTACAATTTTAATTGGTTGTGTGTTCGTTGGGAGTACATTTGGCTGTGAGTGCCAGAAATCCCAAGAAATGATAATTTGAGGGTTTTTTTAGTTTTGTGGAAGACGAAATGGGGACAGCCACGGAGGCTCCTGGGATGGTACGAGGAGCTCTTGATGCACCACCATTTTTAGGGAAGGCTGCCAATATCCAGGCATGGGGCCTTCCCAGAAGAAGCTGGAAGTTAGACCTCCTGCAGACTGAGTCTCATGATTGCCCTAGCTCAAAAAAAGTCTGGGAAGGTAAATTGATGACTTTCCAGCTTCTGCAGTGGAAGAATGTGGATTTCTTAGAACAAAGTGGCCAGAATTAGAATTACCATGTCACAGGGCAGTTGATTTTTGCGTTTTCAGAATTTCATTTGGATTGCTTGCCTGGTAAGTGGTAGGATTTAAAACCCTGTGCTCCATTTACAACCATCTAATTTGGTTCTGGAAGCACAGATGTTCAACCAGCCATGAAAGTGGCATCAAAGCTCACACCAGTGGATATTAGTTTCAGGGAGGCAGCTATTAATGCAGATAAGGAAAAATTCCTCAACGTTTAAGAGCTGGCCCAGCTTAGAACTAATTACTTCATGGGATGGTGAGCAACCTGTCCCAAGATGCAGAAACAGAACAGATACTTGGTATGGAGGAGGGTGAAGTGGACCAGGTCTCCTCTAACATCTGCATATCTCCATGCTTTTAAATTTACGGGATGTTTGGTAAAATACTTCCCCAAACATCTAGGGTATTTGCTGTGTGGAGAGCCTGGGTCCAATGTTGCTTCAGATCAAATAATAGTTACCTGAAATTATAGGATTCACCTATAAAGGTTTCACCTATAGGATTCACCTATAAAGGATTCACCTATAATGGGAAAGCTCTGCCTTGGGTTTGGAGCCAACCATTCTGTGCTCCATAAACCAGCCCTATTCAAAGTTAGACACTTTTTCCCTCATCGCCTGTTAACATGGTTCTATTGTTTTCCTTGGTGCCATGGATTTCCCCTTTTGTGCCATCACAAGTTACATGTTCCTCATGTGGACTCTATCTCTAACATTACTCAATTATAAAAACAAGGAGAAATAGAAAAACCACTGTTCCTATGATTTATTTGCAAAACTAGTTCCACTAAAATAGAAAGTTTTACTAATTAAACTCATTTTACATGAACTTAAAGCTCTGAAATTAAGCATAATCAATAAACAAATGAGTTTAAATTTTTGTAACTCAGTCAGCAAATACCTTTTGAACATCTTCTATTGAAGAACGAATATCTATTTGAACATCTATTTGTGGATGCTGAGGATATCATAGTAAATACAACACAGTTTCTGCTCGCATGGAGCTTGCATTCTGGGGTGGGGGGTGATGGGATGACTTGCAAATAGATGAGTGAATATGTGTGTGTGTGTGTGTGTGTGTGTGTGTGTAGTAATACTTTACAAATAGACAAGTGAATATATACTATGTCAGTTGGCAGTATGGGGGCTAAGGAATGCTGGGGAGGGGATGCCTTCATAGGATGGGCAGGGAAAGTCTTACTAATAGGGCATCTGCATGACTCAGTCGGTTGAGCGAGAAGCTCTTGAATTCAGCTCAGGTCATGATCCAAGGGTCATGGGCTAAAGCTCCATGCTCAGCATGGAGCCTGCTTAAGATTCTCTTTCTCTCTTCCTCTGCCCCACTTCCCACACATGCTCTCTCTCTCTCTCTTTCTCTCTCTCTCCCCCTCTCTCTAAAAAAAAAAGAGATGATTTTTGAGCCGTGACATCAAACAAAGGCATGAGCTATGTAGATAGCTGGGAAGAACACACTCTTGCAACAAGGCACATCAATGGCATTAGCCCTGATTTGAGAATGTACTTGGTGTGTTCAAGAAGCAACAGGAAAGCCAATGTGACAAGAGTACAGTGGTAGTAGATGTGACCAAAGAGGTGGTGGCCAGGTCTAGATTACAAAGGTATTTAGATACCAGGATGAAGACTTTGACTTTAAGTGAGATGAGAATTCATTGGAAGATTTGGAGCACAATCTGACCTGTTTTTTTTTTTAAAGGATTACTCTAGCTGCTATGATGAAACAATGGTGGTGAATGATGGGTATATTTAGATGGTACAGCTTAAGGAGTTTTCTCATTGAGTGGAAGCAGAATGTGAGTGGAAGAAAGAAGTCAAGGATACTCCAAGAGTTTCTTTTTAAAGTTTATTTTTTCTTGAGAGAGAGAGAGAGAGAGGTGAGGGGAGTGAGTGCACACAAGTGGGGGAGGGGCGGGGGGGGGGAGTGAGAGCACACAAGTGGGGGAGGGGCAGAGAGAGAGGGAGACACAAAATCTAAAGCAGGTTCCAGCATCCAAGCTGTCATCACAGAGCCTGACGTGGGGCTCGAACCCATGAACCATGAGATCATTACCTGAGCTGAAGTCGGGTGCTTAACTGACTGAGCCACCCAGGAGCCCCAAAGATGCTCCAAGAGTTTTGGTTTATGCAACTAGTAAGATGGAGTTTCACTTTAGTGAGATGGCGACAGCTACGTAAAGGCCTGTTTTGGAGGGAAAATAGGAGTTTAATCTTGGAAATGTTAAATTAGAGATGTCTATTTGATACCCGAGTGGAAATATTGAGTGGGTAGTCAGATGAATGATTCTGAAATTCAAAAGAGAGGTCTGGACTGGTGATGCAAAGGTGGGAATTATCAACATCTGCATGGCATTTCAAGCCAGGAGGTTGGATGAGATCATCAAGAGAGTAAAAGTAGATAGAGGAGAGGCCCAAAGATGGAGCCTGGGCGGTTGCCAGCAATGTTGAGGAGCCAGCAAATGAAACTAGGAAAGGGTGGTGGGTGAATTAGGAAGAGAATGAAGAGAAATGGTGACCTGGAATTTAAGAAACTACTTCTAGAAAGAAGTGATCATCTTTGTCAAATGTTGCTGATATGCCAAGAAATTTGAAGCCTGCGGATTAACCATTAGATTTAGCAGTAGAGAGGTTACTGGTGCCCTGGACTGGAGCTGTTTTGGTGGAGAGGTGGAGGTGACCACTGCATGGGGTGGATTTCAGTGAGAGTAAGACAAGAGGAAACAGCAAGAGTGTTGACTCTTTTAAGGAATTTTGCTGTAAAGGGAAAAAGAGAAAGGGAGGCTTAGATGAAGGAGAGCATGAGCTCAAAGGAGGCTGCTTTTAGAGATATCTAGTGGTAATAGAGCGTGTGTGAGGGCTGCTGAGAATGATCCAGAGACTGGGAAAAGTTGGTAAGGCAGGAGAGAAAAGAGACATCTGGAAGGACATCCTTGAGTTGGGGAGTGAGGATGCCATCCAGGGCACAAGTGGAGATTGTCTGTCCTCATCTGAGAGTGACGGCATAGCCTGCAGGACTGACCCATGGATAGGTGGGAGTCTGTGATGGTAGGTGTGGATAAGCCCTTCTGACTGCTTCTGTTTTCTCAGTGAAATCGGAAGCAAGGTCATCTGTCTGCAATGAGGAAGGGGGAAGAGGTGTTGGAAGTTTGAGGAGATAAAAGGTAATATAATCCCCTGGGACAGTTCAAGCGCAATTAGTCTAAGGAAATGCAATTTGATTTCTAGATACCTCCAAGGCCCTTCTGCCATTTGAGGTCACAAAATAAATGCAAAACCAGATAACAAGGTCCTGTATTTCTCTCCAGCATTTTCAACAGAATATGTGTGGGTACAAATACACAAAGTGCTGAGTTTCATCCGATTCAGTCTTTCAGAAAAATGTGATTATGTTTATTGATAGTGCTATCTAAAAGCTGGCCCAAGAGGGAAGGGAAAGCATGAGGTGGGTAAGAGGCACTGGAAGGATGATAGGATCAAAAAAGTAGAAAAAGAGTACTGTATTATGTTTTGAAACACTGCATTCTTTTTTATAAATCCATTGTATTTCCAATGCATGATGGAAATTAAAAAAAAAGATGCAATCTAGTGCCCCAATGGCCAAGGGAGCAGCAGGCTTGGCTGCAATAATAGAACTGGTGATCAGTGGAGTGTCTGGTCAGAGGGACAGAGGCTGCTAATAAGGAGAGGGCAGCTGGCCTTCTAGAACCAGGATCTGTCCAGTCCAGGAAAAGTAAACTGGAAAGAATGGAGGACAGTGAGCCATGGGGAAACACCACTCTGAGAAAGGAGCAGGGGAGTAGTGCTGTGTTCTAGACAGAAGTGCAGAGGAAGGATGACATGGAATCCTGATGGTTCCTCCCGAGTGGTCAGGTCTGGATATGGGGGCCAGAGTTGTCTGTGGAATCTAAGAGACAGCAGAGGCAGCCCAGGAGAAAGGGGCTCTCAGCTTCAGACACTCTCCCCGTCATGGTCTGCACTGGCTCAGGCCTTGGGTAGGATGGAGCCCAAGAGTGGGGGCACTGATGGATCCAGCTATGGAATCTGGGAAAGGCAGGGGCAGAGGAAGCCAGGAAGGGTTGACGAGAAACAGCTGCTCTCTTTCCCCAGCACAGATGGAAGGCCTAAATACCAGCACACCATTCATATCATCCATGGCCAAGTCCACATTTATTTCATCATTGCCCCATTGTCCATATTTAACATAAATCGAGACACTGTAAAGAGGAACCACAGGTCCTTCTCTTGGCCTCACTGACGTTATTCTTGCCTGGGGCAGATGTGTGTGGTGGGTTAGTGTCATGAGATGGTGACTCTGCAGGGTTTGAGTCCTCATTCAAATCCAGCAGCATCACAGCCTTGTCACAAGAGCTTCCCGTGTTTGAGTCTCCTCATCCTTGATAGGGAAATGGCATTACCTGTTGTCTCAGTAGCCCGAGATAAGAGATACGAAAGTGCTTGCAAAAGTGCGGTGTGAGGCACAGCTGGGAAGTTCCATGGTAGGTTGGGATACAGAGGCCCAGGCCTTGCAAAATGAAGTGAGGTCAGCACAGACTAAGCAGACCAAATCAAATCTTTGATGGTTGAGTGATTTTTTAAAATGATTGCAGGTCTGCACAATTTAACAGGACTGCCCATAGTGGCTGAAAACATTTTTCAGAGCGGATCAGATAAAGCCAAGTTAGAAATTGGTCGTCGCTGTAAATCAAGTGGTAGACTATCAATGACCCAGATTTCCCCAGAAGTTTTCCCACAGGAAGTGAAAGAAAAACCACTGTATGGCTGCCAAGCCTTGATTTGTTGAGAGCAAAGAGATCGGCACAGCATTAAAAGATTGCTGGTCTCTCAGTTTGCCCTCGTGAATTGGGGTCCACTTAATTCAGAACCCAGTGAGATGTGTAAATCACACCTGTAGAATAAATGGTCAGATTCCAACCCCAGTTGCCAGCAATCTATAACAGCCTCTGGCTGCATTGTTCTTCTGTTAGCTTAGCTAACGGAATGCTTGGGTCATTGCTGAAGCCACTGCTTTTCAATGCCTCACACTGTGAGGTCAGGAATTTTCCCTTTTTCTGCCTTCCCTTAAAGAAGGTAGGGATGGGAAATGGTATAAAAAGAGGGGTTGTTATAGGCCCTGAACTGGGAGGCCCAGAGAGCTGGTCATGAGACAAGGACCTGGATGGCTGCTCTCATTTGCACTGTAGGATACGCAGCCATTCAGAGTGGCCCAGGGCTGTGGTAGTTAGTTCAGGGCATCCTGGACTTCCCAAGAGGCCCATAAGTCGTGGGAAGAACTTGGAGCCAAACTCTTCCCATCTGTCCTATGTTAGCCCTACAAAGCAGTATAACATACCACACCCTGTATCCCAGTTGATAAAAGTCAGTCATACTCACTACAAGATGGTTCATGAGGTGGGGATCCTCCTTGATGATTCCCCACCTGCTCTTGTATCAACCTTATTACTCCCACATTCTGAACTCTTGGCAATGAAGCCTATTTTGACCCCCTTTAGCCCTTTGGATTTGTGTGTCTAGTATGATTGGGCTGGCTCCCTCTCTGGCTCTCATAACCTGAGGTGGGGGAGGAGTTTAGAGTGTCCTTGGTGACAACACAGAGCTCCCAGGTCCACATCAGGACATAGTGTGTGAGCATAGTTCACACAAAAATCAGCACATGGTGCATGCTTGTACTGCCACCTAAAATCTGCACAGATCCATTGTATGGCTTATGCTGTATGCACATGAAGTGTAAACACATATGTATTTAAATGTATTCTTGACATACAAGTGTCAATGATGGACTTTTCAAGTCAAGAAAAATCTAGAAACATTGAAGTACAGGCCTAGAAGCCCTATGTGAGTGATTGTGGGAGGATTCTAAGGCTCTGGACGCCATATCTCAAGAACTTCATAGCAGCCGGATGTAAAGATGCAATATTTGGCTCTAGGAAGAAATGAGCTGTCCCTGGAAGAATTCATTCATTCTCATCATTTACTCATCTGCAGAGTATGGATTGGTGGCCCACTGGGTGCTAGGGATTCAAGGACAGCCCTGTGGAATAGATGGACTGTGCATGTTCAAAAAGAGAGGAGCATGTGCTCTTATCCATGGTCACAAATTAGTAAGTGGCAGGGCTAGATTAGAACACGTGTCTATCTGACATTAAGACTCTTCTATCAACCATTAAACTGCATAACTTCACAAGCATTTCCCCATAACTAGATGGAAAGGTATGATTGAGGATTGGCAAGAGACGATGATAGAAAGGTGGATCAAGTTTTTGCTAGGTAAAGGGTTTGGATTTTATCCTGTGGGCAATGGGAAGCTCTCAGGGAGTGATATAATTGGGTATGCACTTTTGAAAGAGTATTCCAGTGAAGTACACAGAGTAATTTGAATTGGGAGACGGGAGGGGGGGGGGCGGACAGAAAGACCACTGAGAGGTGGTTTCAGTGATCCAGTGATGAACTAGTGAGAGCCTGAAGTAGGAGAGTAGCCGTGGAGATGGTGAAGAAGGCTGGATGTGATAGTTATGGGGTTGAATTGCCAGACCTTGGAATGATTGAATAAGCTGGAAGAGGTATGGAGAGATACAGGTGCTAGACAGCTGTCTAGCAAAGGTAAGTGGATGGGTTGTTGGTGCTACTCATCAAGGTAGGGAGCACAGGGAGGGGAAGATATTTGGGGGAATAGTGATGAGTTTAGTTTGAACGTGTTAAGATCATGATACCTTTGGGACATACATGTGAGATGCCTAGGAGAACATTCCGGTGTAGAACTCAGGAAGGAGATCTCCTGCAGGGACTTTGAAGACCTGCATGTAATCGTAACTGCAGCTGCGGGAGTGATTGAAGCTACCCAGGCAGAGAATGTAGGATGTGAAGTCAACCTGATGACTCACATTTAAGGGATAAAGGTGGCCAGGGAATCAGGGTAGGCAGGAGGGTGGTGAGCAGGATGAAAGAAGGACTTTGCAAGAAGGAGGGAGTGATGCATAAGGCTGAAGGCTGATAGGTGGTAACACAATTTCTGGAAGTAACGTGATTGAACAGACCCACTGGAAGTTCACTGGTGGTCCTGACAGAAGGGAAAGGCTGGTCAGAGCGGTAGGATGTGGAGCTGGGCCAAGAGGAAGTGAATGAAAGGAATACTGAATGAAGCCTTTCTCTGCCAGAGTGGTAGGGTTGTAGAAAAAAAAGGAAAGGAGTGAGAGTTTGGCCAGGAAGGATGTCAGGGTTAGATGGATTGTTTTTTGTGGTTTTTTAAAAGGACAGGAAGTAAAAATTTGGAGATGAAAGAGCAAGTTGATGATAGAGAAAGAGGTGAATGCTGCAGGTGAGTGAAAGGAATATTGATGGCACAGGATCTCTGAGAGTCATGAAATGATGGAATTCAAGGCACTGGTGATTAGCTTTTTATGTATAAACAGGAAAAAAAAACCCCAAAAAACCAACAACCCACATTGAGTTCCTATACAAGCTAAACATAGGCTTGTTCCAGGGAGGAAGTATCTGCTACTGACGCTAGAGAATTGACAAAGAGCAGGTACAAAGATTGCTGGACAGTGTTGAGAGCCCACCTGAGGCTGAAGACCACAGCTGGGTGGTAGCATTCTCCTGCATGCTGTTCTGATCTTCTCCAGCATGCCGTGGCACCCTACATGGGTGTCTCATCTTGGGAAATCAGTCACCCCTGACTTGGAATTCTTCTGGCTGGATATAGATCGAGGCTATTGGAGAGGAAATTGTCAATGGACTGTGGGAATAACGGTTGGATGACTCATGCGCACAGACACTGAGGTCACCCAGCACAACAGTGGGATTTGATATGGATACCGGGATCCAAGGAATGAAGTCATCAGTAGAGATGAAGAGGGTGACCAGAAGAACACTTGGTGACAGAGATGATAGGATGATAGGGTGGAACAAGGGAACAAGTGAGACTTTTTCCAGGAGGGCAGAGGAGTCATGGTCTAGAGGCAACATTAAGAAGTAAAAAAAAATTGCCAAACCCACTTCCTGATCCTGGTACAGTCTGGTTGAAAGGAAGCCCTATTTTTAAAACTATTTTGTACTGTTCACTGAATGTGAAGCTGAACGGATGGCTACCAGTTTGCCTGGAGGTGGTACCAAACCTTAAAAAAAAAAAAAAAAAAGAAAGAAAAGAAAGAAAGAAGGCTGTAGGAAGTAGCCCATTCTCAGCTTTATTCACCCAGATTTATTCACCTCTACTGAATTTTCCAAATCAGTAAGTCCATATTTTAAGGAATAAGTCTTAGGCATAAAAAATGGTAGGAGTCAAATGACATGCACCATAACACTTCTTTTAATCAATCAAACTATTCTCATAAATCTCTGGTTAAAATTTAGACTGCAGTGGACACTCAAAACATGAAAACATTCCAGTTGGCCCTTTTGTGGCTGTTTGACTGACACTTGGGCACAGTTGCTGGCCTTTTGGTCTGATCTGAGGCCAATTTTGATCTAGGAATAGCCCACGTGCACCCAAGGTGTCTTGTTATCTTTACCACACCTTGGCATCTGAACCTGCCTGTTATGCTAAGAATGATCAGACGGGAGAAATGTAAATACCTCTGAGTCACAGAGGTGGCAAATTTAATCTAAAAAATTATCTCAGACCTTGATATTTAAAGGGTTCATAGCCTTGGTACTCAGATTTTTTTTTTAATCTGAAAAACAAAAGCAAAAAACAAACACTGGGGTGCAAGTAGATGGTATAGGCTTGTGTACATTTGCAGTAGAAATGAGATCCTTTGGTGAGCTGTGCAGTGCATAAGGGTTGAAAAATGGAATCCAAAAAGTTGGCCACCTCAACCCACAGGGGTGCTCAGAACTCCTTACCATCATAGTGGTGACCACTGAAAGTTTTGTGACTTGACTTACAGTGAGGAAGGTAGCACAGCTGTACACCAGCTGTATTTCATTTATGCTTGGAAACAGGGCCCTTTTGTCTGTTCCAAATGTTCTTGGCCCCCTCCCTCAATTTCATGGAGTTTGGTTGTTAGTGGATAAGTAGTTGTTGAAATATAGGTTCACTCTTGCTGAGCCTGCCACTCACCAGGACTTCTGGGGACCTTTGGGTATTGAATTTAAGACAGTGAATCTTGTTTATGATATGTGGCAAGGTAAAGAAGTCATTCAGTGGATTGCCCGTATGTTCATCGTGGCTCCATTCATAGAAATGCATGGATTCCTGAAGTTAAGGGCTCACTTCCCAGTTGTCTGGGAACATAAAAGGATGTAGCGCCGCCTAGTGGAGGCGATTTGTTGGCATGTGTTCTGCCTCGCCTGTTTTTTGTTTTTTGGGTTTTTTTTTGAATGAAGCAAGATGTTTTAACAAATGAGCTAGAGAATGCATTTATGAAATGTGGGTAGCAGTAGGACAAAAAGGTACAAATAAGCCCTTCCAAAGTTTTAATTTACTACGCAATCTTTTAATGGTGAACACAATGATTTTGAAACATGGCATCTTATAACTACAGGGGCTTTGGGGTTAATAATATGGAAAGGTTCAGGATTAAAGGTAAAGGCTAAGGTTGTGGTTACTTCTGAGTGAAGGGAGCGGGGTTGAAATTGGGATGGGACACATGGAGAGGCTTCTGGAAGTGGCTGACAAGTTCCATTTATTTTAACTGGGTGGTAGTGGTAAGGGTGTTTGCCTCATAAGAACTCATTTAGCTAAACATTGATTTTATGGTGTTTTTTGTGCCTGTATTTAATTTTTTTTTAAAAAAGGTAAAGAATATGGAAAGTTTTGACCAACACACTACCACCTAAATGTATAACCCTTTTAAGAGAAACCTAAAAAATCCTATGGGCTGTATGGTTTTGACGCTTTATTTCATCATACTTTCAAAATAAGTCTTAGGTACTGATGAATACCTGCCTTGACAGGCTTGGTGGCATCATTCAAACTTAATAAGTTGTTTCCCTCCTTAGGTGTATGATGCTTTTGAGTACACTGTGTATTTTTGTCCTGTTGTGTATTTCAATATGAGCTTTCATATTCTGCATGACACAAATTTTCCCCTCCTCAGCTGCTCAGAGAAGTCCAAATTCAGTTATGCCCTTAGAACATCGGATTGCCATGGAAATGGCCATTTAGGTTCTAAGTTCATTTTTGTAACCAGCCAGAGAAAGAGAAACTAAGAATTACTTAGGAAAGCACCCCACCCATTAGAAAAATCCTTTGCAGAGTCCCAAATTCAGAGAAATTGCATTTTGTTTTAGAAGTGAGACATGAGCACGCCAGTGAGAGTGGCTAAAATGAACAAATCAGGAGACTATAGATGCTGGAGAGGATGTGGAGAAACGGGAACCCTCTTGCACTCTTGGTGGGAATGCAAACTGGTGCAGCTGCTCTGGAAAACGGTGTGGAGGTTCCTCAAAAAATTAAAAATAGATCTACCCTATGACCCAGCAATAGCACTGCTAGGAATTTACCCAAGGGATACAGGAGTGCTGATGCATAGGGGCACTTGTACCCCAATGTTTACAGCAGCACTTTCAACAATAGCCAAAGTATGGAAAGAGCCTGAATGTCCATCAACTGATGAATGGATAAAGAAATTGTAGTTTATATACACAATGGAATACTACTTGGCAATAAGAAAGAATGAAATATGGCCTTTTGTAGCAACGTGGATGGAACTGGAGAGTGTTACGCTAAGTGAAATAAGTCATACAGAAAAAGACAGATACCATATGGTTTCACTCTTATGTGGATCCTGAGAAACTTAACAGAAGACCATGGGGGAGGGGAAGGAAAAAAAGGTTGGAGAGGGAGGGAGCCAAACCATAAGGGACTCTTAAAAACTGAGAACAAACTAAGGGTTGATGGGGGGTGGGAGGGAGGGGAAAGTGGGTGATGGGCATTGAGGAGGGCATCTGTTGGGATGAGCACTGGGTGTTGTATGGAAACCAATTTGACAATAAATTTCATATTTAAAAAAAAAGAAAAAAAAGAAGTGAGACATGAGCAGGTGCACTAGTAATGCTGAAATATTTGACTGCTTTCCCTGACAGAGCATTTTACAAGGGAAATTATTTCCAAGTGATATAAGTGATGGCAAATCAACACGGGATTGTTATGTTAAATCCAACATAGTTTAATTCTGAGTTACTCAGTCGTAACTAGATTTCTTCAGGACATTATGTGTTTAAAAATTTACCTTAAAGAAAATCTCAAAAGAAGCTTTCCTAGAACCCAGATGAGGGAGGAGAAAAAAGCAATGAAGTTGAAAGGCCCGAATTGCTTCCAGAAGCACTTGCCAAGTTTCCATAATGTCTCATCAGATGTTTGTGGGGGAGGGACGCTTGGGAAAAGCAAGGACTCTTTTCTAGGTTCTCAGGGTAGGAAGTGAGATTTTGATCTGGTCCTTCTGGTCTTGTATCCCCATTCATGTCTCTTCCCTTATCCTGGACAGATCTGGCCCCCTCAATAGATAGGCTATCATGAGAACTCACATTCCAGGGACATCTCTTCTACCACATCACAGAACTGCACCAACCTCCTACTGGTTTGGATGTACACACACATGCTCAAGCGAAGACTGAATTTATACATGTGTGTGTTATGTACTTTAGGCTGGTGGTTTTGTGTGTGTTCCTCTTTTCATTCTTTTTTTAGTGTTTATTTGTTTTTGAGACAGAGAGAGACAGAGTATGAGTGGGGGAGGGGCAGAGAGAGAGGGAGATACCGAATCCAAAGCAGGCTGCAGGCTCTGAGCTGTCAGCACAGAGCTCAACGTGGGGCTCGAACTCACAGACCATGAGATCATGACCTGAGCTGCAGTCAGATGCTTAATGGACTGAGCCACCCGGGTACTCCCCTTTTTTCATTCTGGATAGCACTGCATATATAGAGATTAGCCACTGAGTTGGATACACTGTCATAATTCGTTTGGCATTGTGAGGCCACTAACTGTCAGAAAACAAGCTTTTAAAAAACAGTACAATTGAAACGAGAGCATCTACCCAAATAAACATGAATTAGAAAGTTTTTTTTTAGCATTGTTTGTAATAATAAAAGACTGGGAACAATCCAATAGGACAAAAGGAAAATGGTTAAATATATGTTCACAGTATGGAACATTATGCAGCAGCTTAAATAGTAAAGGCGATCTGTGTGTACTGACATGAGAGAAAGTCCGTATACATGCACACACCTTCCGTAAATACATAAAGAAGGGGCTAGGAATTTCAGAGAGGGTGGAGAAAAGGGACTCTGGTCTTTCCTATATTGTTAGGATTTTTAAATATCAAAATTGTGTTCATGTATTACTAGTGTTCATTAAAAATTTAGCCAAACTTAAACATCTTTGGAATTGACTTTTTAAAAGTTATCTTACACCACCTGGGGGTAAACATATCAATGTAGTTGATGTTGTGAGGGTAACCTGAAGTCTCATTGTACCTTTTAATCTAAAGACTTTTTCAAAGAGAGACTTAGGGGGGGTGTGTGTCGGTGTGTGTGTCTGGGGTGCCCTAGAGGTGGATGCCGGTGCCTCAGTCTGACATGTTAGTTGTCAGCTTAGGGTTCAGTCTTATCCCCTCCTGCCCAGTGTTTGCTCAAGCCCCCTGGGTATGGAGGGGAAATAATTACAGGCCAACCCATCTCAGTGTTTTCTGGGACCTTAAAAGCAGATGCTGTCTTACTCCAACATTTTTTTTGAAGATACCATCAGCCCCAGAGAGTCACTGGGAGGGACTCACCAAAGATACTGGTGATGCTAGCTGTTCTTCTGTCATTTGAACTCTGGCTTGTGGGTGGATCTTATGCCCAAGACATTGGAAATCTCAAAAGTCTCCTTCAGCTGTTGTCTTTGGGGAAAAGGAGTGGCTAGAGAAAGTGAATCCAGCCTTTTTCACGACATATACCAGTGGCTTTGTAGACCTGGGTTTCATTGCTGAAATATTCGGTTCAGGGGCCGCCACGGAAGCTGCCTGCACATTTCAATTAGAGCAGCATGCTGGAACTCATTTATTTGTTTGCTGCTTTGAGCTTGTCCAGGCTGGGCTCCCAAGGACCTCAGGAACTCCTAGATATAACATAGCATCCTGATTTTAGCCTAAGAAGTCAGTCTATGTCCATCTCCTCAACTTTCAAATTGTTTTTAAAGTACTCTCCTGTCGCCATACCAGGCATGACTAACCACTTCCAACTCCTGTCGCTGCCAATGGAGGTGGCCTCCACGTGAGCTGCCAGGTGGAACCAGGCACAACCCAAAGCAGGGCCACTAGACCTCTCGGTCTGTAGACTGGGTGCTGAATAATATTCCTTGAATGGCTGAATGAACGGACATTCATACAATCTAGGGAAGTGAAAGGGCCCCCCTCCCCCACCAAACACCCTTAGTAACTGTGCTCCTAGGACCAACCTCATTTGGGAATAGCTTGGAGGTTGTTGTGTACCCGTCCATTCAACAAATATTGATTAAGCCCATACTCAGTGCCAGATACTCTGCTAAGTGGTGGGGATATAGTAGTGGAAAAGGCCATCTTGGACTTCATAATTGAACAGAAACGTCATTCTGGGATAGACATAGGGTGTTGTATAACCCCACCAAAACGGTCATGTTGCTTCTCCTGTGCTCACCGATTAGCAAAGGACTGTTGGGGCCTGCCCAAGACCTCCAGCCCTGCTTTATCTTTCTCCTCCCTGGATATGACTCCTCCTGAGAGGGAGCCCATTCTTCTAGGTACCTTTGTAAACCGATCTTTTCGTGTCAAAAAATAAAATGCCTCGGATTCCATTGCTTATGATAGGCATTTGGGACCAAAGGCATTTTATTTTTTTTTTTTAATGAAAAAATAGTTTTTCATAAGTTAATGTTTTTTCTTCTGGACCTGGGTGCCCTTCTCTTATTCATCCCCTGCCCATGCAGCTAATCAGATTTGAAGGGTAAAATAACACCAGACTCATCATTGAGTGTTTCAAGAAAAATGTATTTGTTAGAAGCCTGGGGTTCTAAGAAATAGAGACCAGATTGAGCTAGCTCAAGGAAAAAGAGGTGGGAATTGTTATCATAAGGATGCAGGGGTGTCTCACGGAATCAGAAACAGAGATGTGACTGGGCCTGTGGAGAGCATTAAAGCTGGAAAGCAGAAATACACTGATGTCCTTTCTCTGTCTTCTCTCTGCCCATCTTCTTCATCCATCCATCTCCTCTTCCCTTTTCTCTTTCCTCTCCCCTTTTTTTCTCTGCCTCCCCCCAATATCTCTTTCTCCACCTAGCTTCCTCTGTTCTTCTGATGCATATGGTCAATCAAATATGGCAGCCTCACAGTTTCTAAGTTTACGTGTCACGAGCCCAGCCACATCACAGAGACTCCCTTCATATCAGGTGTGGCCAGGAGCCAGAGTCATGTTGTTGCAAAATGCTCTTGTAAGTCACTCGTCTGGATGTGAGTTAGCTTCTAGACCAGGCGCACAGATATGCCCGATGGTATCTAGTATGCCTGAGTCTACACACACAGAAACACGTCTAGACCATATGCCAAAATTCCTTTCATGATTGTTATACATTTAATAAGAGGTAGTCAGATGAGTCCTGCTTTGAACCCATGTGAGAGGATATGATTCTGACTTAAGCTGCAGAATTCCCAAGGTTCTTGTGATGTTCTGGGAACAGCCCTAGGTTCCAGTCATGAGCCAGAATACTTGGGTTGCAGTCACGGATCCACCATGAAATAACTCAAGGATCTTGGACAAGTCCTTGTCCTGGCTGAACCTTCAGAGAAGTAGAATGAGCCTTTAATGATATGCTAAGCATTGAACAGATTTTTAAAAAAAAAAAACCCTGAAGTTAGGAGATTTGGGGCGGGATTTGAACTGGACCACTTATTTAAACACAGAACGCCAGGATTTGTGTTTTCCTCGGCATCTACATTTGTTTGTTTCTTGATTTGTTTTGTTGTGGCAACCTAACAGGCTATCTCCTAATTAATAAGGAGATACACTGCATACATTCCCATTTTCCAAATGTGACAGACCAAAATGCTTTCTATTCCTATTCTGTGAGTTTATATGCCAGGTATGGAGTAGCCATGTGTATCTCTTCAGGACCCATCCATGCATGAAACTCCTTGAATCAGCACAGTATTGTACAACCTAGTTTTGCTCATCAAATGTCAGTCAATGATTTATTGACAACCCAAACAAGTGGCCCGTCCGTGTGAGTTCGTGATGATTTGTGATTGATAGCACACTCTCCTGCCTAGTTTCTACCTCATTTTCAGTGGGCTCTATGATAGAAACGTGATAGAGGTATAAATAAGTCTGTTGGGGTGCAGCTGTACCATGAGCCAGAGATTTTTATTTGATGTTTACCATTATTTCACAAAAAGGGTATTCATTTCATAAAGAAAGTGAGCTCACACAGAGAAATTGCACTTTGGGTTTCTTCAGAGATGGCAAGTGTTGTGACATTGAGTTCATAGGTTCATGTTTTCTGATCCCATGGAAAGAATAATATCAGTTACGTGAATGTAACAATGGAAGGGGGTAGAGTGAGTCTTCAGAAACAGATTTAAAATGGGGCACCTGGGTGGCTCAGTCAGTTAAGCATCTGACTTTGGTTCAGGTCATGATGTCACAGTTCATGAGTTAGAGGCCTTCGTGGGGCGAGCTCCAGCCCCGCTTTGGGTGAGCCCCACTTCTCTCTCTCTCCCTCTCTCTCTGCCCCTTAGGGGATTCTCTCTCTGCCCCATGCTCATTTGTACTCTCTCTTTGAAAGAAAGAAAGGAAGGAAGGAAGGAAGGAAGGAAGGAAGGAAGGAAGGAAGGGAGCTAAAATAAGTTCAATTTATTGTTATTAGAAAATGGAGCTTGAAAGAGTCCTCCTGAAAGGTGGTGATGCGGCATGTGGTGTACAGGTTTTTCTGTGAATGGATCCTTTGATTCCAGTTTATCAGCTGAGGTGGAAGAAATATGATTTGTTTTATAATGCTTTAGTTATTGACTTTGTAGGAGCTTGCTTTCTGCTTCAGCTCTGTTCAGAGCCACTAAATAGCATACAGAGGAAAAACTGCTTACTTATTTAAACACTTTTTTTTTTTTTTAAAGAAAGTGAAAATTCCCTATGGTTACACTTAGTTATTTATGTAGGCTCTGTTCTCTCCCTGGATGCCCACCTCACTTCTCCATTGGTCTGGGGAGCACATAGCCTGTTGCATCACTCTCTCCTATGAAGCCCTACGGCCCTCCTCTCCCAAGGAGCCATCCCTTGCATTGCACCCAGGTGTGTCTTGTTATATCCATAGCACTTAGTGCATCCATTGCCTCTTCACCTGCTTTCCTCTATTAGATTGTGAGCACCTCGAGAGCTAGGAGAGTGACCTATTTATCTTGGTTTCCCCAGTACCCTGGAGCAAAGAGCACAGCATGTTGTAGGTTCTTGTGGCAAATGCAATTCAAGTCATCTTGGGGCTGCCCTGCTCCCTCTGGAGAGACGATAAAAACTCAGGTTTCTAAGTTCTCTGCCTGCCACAAAATTCCGGGCTGAAAAATATGGAGTGTCCCTTCCTGCGCACGAAAAAAGTCTTCCATTTCACAGTTTCAGGACTGAGATAACCAGTTTGGCTTGATAATCCTGTCCACTAATTAAAACCAATCCATTAGTCAATTATTAATTTTAAGAAAAGAGCCAATGCAAAATAAACCTTGATTTATAATTCAATCATGTAAAAAGTTGACGAGTTAAATTAGGCAAACAAAAAACTGGAAGAAAGACAACATAGAAAGGAGAAATAATCACCTATTTGCACTGTGTGAGTGATTCTTCACGAGCATATGTTCCAGTGGGGACGGAGTGGGAGACTGATGAATTTACTGAAATCTCTACTGGCATCTGGTTATGATTTTAGTGTTTAAAGGTTCAGTTGTTTTTCATGCCTCATGGCCCCTAAGCACAAGCCAGACTTCTTTATCTGGTGGTCAAAGACGCCAGGCTCTAGGTCACAGAAGGAGAAAGAAAGAGGTGACCGCATCAGACTCCATGGGAGACTCTGTGTTGGTGGCTTTATGGACATTTTAAGGGATTCAATGGGCAATTTTGGTGATAGATGATTTTTATCTTATACACTGACTAGAAACTGAGTGTGACTTTCTTGGAGACACAAAATTTTTAGTGCAGATAGACTTCAGGGTTGGCAGGCTTAGTGAACATGTCCTGTATTACAGTGGGGCTGAAGGGAGGGCAGGGGAGGGCCTGGTCAGCTCACCAACCCCAGAGGTGGTGCTGATGTTTGATCAACAAAACACATCTAAGCCTAGGATTCTGACCTTGGTCCAGCTGCCAGCTGGGATTGAGTAAAGGCTTTTCAAGCCTGCCTTCCCTACTTCAGTTAATGGGGGTGGGGGGTGGGGAAAGAGAGAACTGTTAAGAAAAAGGAAACAACAGCATCAGCCAAGCAGTGGTTGCATTCACTGAAGAGAATAGAGTGTGTTTATTTAATTTTAACTGAAAACTCCCAGCCAACAGTTTTAAAGCTGGCTTGGAATAACAGAATGGCCTTGGGGGAGAGGGAGAGTGAAGGGGATGCTTGGTTTTTAGTGTCTGCTCTACGTTGTGTGCTGTGTTTAATACTTGTGACGGTCTTCAGTGGAAGGAACAATTCTCTCCATTTTACCCATGATGCGCCTGAAGCTCATGGTCTGTGGAAGGAAGGTCACACGGTCAGCACTGACAGAGTCTAGACCAGAACCCAGGTCTGTTTCTCTTCAGAGTCTATAGCTTTCACACTGCAGACTCTTAAAATTGGCAAAGGTTGAGGGGTGCATGGGTGGCTCAGTCGGTTAAGCGTCCAACGCTTGATCTCATGGTTTGCGTGTTCGAGCCCTGTGCTGGGCTTCACATTGATAGTGCGGAGCCTGCTTAGGATTCTCTCTCTCTCCCTCTCTCTCTCTCTCAAAATAAATAAATAAACTTAAAAAAAATTAGCAAAGGTTGAAGGCCAGATGGAGACCCGGCATGCTACCTCAGAGGTAGTCTGAATGTCAGGTTCGGGGGTTATGTGTCAGGAGAATGGGCAGATTATGACTCTTTGGGTGCCCAGAGCCTTGGAGGACAAAACCTGCTGTTGGAATCAGGAGCTGTTCAGTTGGAGGTGAGGTGTTCAGTAGGGGGTTCCCAGGCCATCTTTTCCTTCTTGTGGACAGCTGTAACTGCCCCCTCATGCAGAGGAGTGCTTGAGCCCGCGTGCACATGTGTATGTACACACTTACATATGAGGCATTGTGTTTTCTCCCTTGTAAGGGCTCCTCTCCCTGTCCCCTCCCACCCATAGCAACGTGTGCCTCTCTGTGGCTGAACTTTGCCTTGTATTAGGGCACTGGCATGTAGGAACTCTTCACCCAGGCCCCAGAGAGTGTCCCTCTTTCATCTTGAAGCCCCCGTGGTTCCTAGCACAAGGGTGATGAAGCTGCCTGTTGGTGTGGGGTGATTTTTGGCAAGTAGCATAGGTGACCACCTAACACTCTTGTGCTACCATCTGACCCATTGTGTGGACGCATGTGAAGTGAAACTGGACAACTTGTAAAAATCACAATAAGAGGGGCACCTGGGTGGCTCAGTCGGTTGAGCGTCCAACCTCAGCTCAGGTCACGATCTCACGGTTCGTGAGTTCGAGCCCCAACAATGGGCTCGCTGCTGTCAAGCCTGTCGGTGCAGAGCCCCTGCTTTGGATCGTCTGTCCCCCTCTCTCTTCCTCTCCCCTGCTTGCGCTCTCCCAAAAATAAGTAACTTTTTTTTTTTAATCACAATAAGAACATTCCTAGCACAGTCAGAAACTTCTGGGAGTTGTTTACAGACCTTTAGACAATGGTCTCCTTTCTGGACTTACCCCAAAGTGACAGACGTGGTTAAAGGTACAGAGTAAAATCTAAAATTATGCAAGCCCTCTTAGTTGTTTATAACCGATACACCCAGCATTTCTTGATGATCATTGGAAAATATTGAGGTTTGCAGTGCTTAAAATAATCAGTGCATCCCTCTAATGAGCCACCTGTCTAAGTCAGTATGGAACTCTGTCTTTTTTGATTGCGGAACTAGTATTTTTTCATCTTGCTAGAGAAAATGATCTAAAAACTCCTTGTTTTGGGTGACTTGAACTGTCAATTAAATTTTAAAAGCCAATTATTTTCAAGCAGTAGAGCCTTACAGATTCTAAAGTCGCACACTGGAAGCCAACCAAGCATCCAAAGTGTAAAGATTTCCTTTTTGGGGGAACACTCACGGATTCTTCCTGTTTCATTCCAATTCCAGTGCCCCACTCCCACCCACAGACAGGGACACGAGGGAAAGCTCACTAATTGGTTGAACAGGTGTAAAGGATTTAGTGCATGAAGAAGCAAGACCCTGGCTTTTCATGGGGACAAGCGCAGAGCATGCCTGTGTGGGGCAGTTTTGGCTACAATGAAGTTTCTGGAAGGGCTCCGGGCTTGAGGTTTGGCGAGTCTCGCTGGCTGAGTTCAAATCCCACACAGTTCAGTCACTAGCTAGTATGTAAGCATGGCCAATTACTTAATGTTTCAAACCCTTGGTTTTACTCTCTGTGAAATAGTATTATGGTAGCCATACTTACTAACTTTTTTATTTTTTTAAAGTTTATTTACTTTTGAGAGAAGAGGGGTGGGTGGGAGGAGAGAGAAGGAGACACAGAATCACAGTGCCCAGCTCACACCTGATGCTTATTTGATGTCAATTATTAGCTCTTTGGAGCTTTGTTACTTCAGTCTCAGGGGCTGCATTAATCCTTCTTTCCTGCCAAACAGTAATCTGAACCCATTTTGCCATTTTCAAAAGAAATGTTATTTTTAAGTTAAGAAAAATGAACCTAGAAATCCAATATCTGATTTAGCTTTCATACCTTAACAGAGTAACCCGGATACCTTAAAAGAGTTTCATGAAAGGGGCGCCTGGGTGGCTCAAGTCAGTTAAGTGACCGACTCTTGATTTCAGCTCAGGTCATGATCTCACAGTTCATGAGTTCAAGCCCCACATCGGGCTCTGTGCTGATGGTACAGAGCCTGCTTGGGAATCTCTCTCTGCCTCTTCAGAGCTCTCTCTTTCTCTTACACACTCAAAATAAATAAATAAACTTTAAAAAAGAAAGAGTTTCATGAAATACAGATTTCTCATCTAGAAAATTCATCATCAGGATGCCAGCAAAACTATTTCCTAGTCACAGATCATCTGGCACAGTTTCACTGTGGTTCCCATATGGTTAGAATTTGTTTAAAATGCATATATCTGAGGGGTGCCTGGGTGGCTCAGTTGGTTAAGCCTCTGACTCTTGATTTCCACTCAGGTCATGATCTTGTGGCTCATGATTCAAGGTCACTGACAGCACGGAGTCTGCTTGGTATTCTCTCTCTCCCTCTCTCTCTGCCCCTCGCCTGCTCACACACACAGACACACACACACTCTCTCTCTCTCTCCCTCTCTGAAAATAAATAAACTTAAAAAAGAAAGTTACATGTATAAAAAAAGAAATTTATGAAAAAATAAATCAAATGCATATATCTGAGCCCCATCACTAGACAGGCTGATGGGGCCTGGGAATATGCACTTAACAAGTGCCAGGCTAACTCCGATGAGGCGGTTAGCAGACAACACTTTGAGATACACTGCCCTAGGCCTTCAGGTGCCTCTCACCCCTATAGCACCTGTCTCCACAGGGCAAGTGCCCTTTGGTCTTCCTCATGATGGAAGAAGACCAACCACACCATCAAAGACAAGCTACCTCATCTTTTAAAATCGCCTTCCCGGCCTGTATTGAGCACCTATATGTGGTAGGCACCACAGCGATCCTGGAGTTTACAAAGATGAATTTAGCATGGCATGTGCTGCCATGGAGGTCACTGTCCAGCTGAGGACACCCTCAGAAAAGGGCTTCCACGTATCATAAAGGTGCTCACAAAAGATCGTGAGATCAGAGCTGGCCTGGACCACCCTGGCAACCTAAGGTCTGCTCACAGGTCGCAGTTTCTGGTCTGTGGGCTCACCTAGTTCGAAGACTGCTTGAGCATCAAGGGATGTTCCAAGAATGATTTATGCGGGGAATTATTGGTATATATGGCAGGAAAATTATTCATTGTGTGGGACTGCCCAACATAGCAGAGGATATTTAGTGTCTGTACCCTACTTCTCTTTGAAGTAAAGATTTATATCTGCTTTTGTTAATAGTTCCAGTAATTGTTCATCGATATTGCTTATTTCATCTACAAATTATCCATTTTAAATGCCCATTTAAAATGCCTATTTTATAATGTGCCTATTCTTTAAAAAATTTTTTTATGTTTATATTTATTTCTGAGGCAGAGACAGAGCATGAGCAGGGGAGGGGCAGAGAGAGAGGGAGACACAGAATCAGAAGCAGGCTCCAGGCTCTGAGCTGTCAGCACAGAGCCCAACGTGGGGCTCGAACTCACAAACCGCAAGATCATGACCTGAGCCGAAGTCGGTCGCTCAACCGACTGAGCCACCCAGGTGCCCCCTTTTTTTTTTTAATTTTTAAAAATATAATGTGCCTATTCTATAACATACACATTAGTCCAGTGGTACACATATATTAAATCTATTATTTGTGTATATGCAGATGGTACATACTAAAAATACTTCATAGATAAAGGTGTGTGAAAAAAAATTAAAGACCACTGTGTATAATAATATATGTTCAGGACCTGGCACACAGGACGCATTCAGTAAATGTTAATTTCCATTCTCTGTCCCCCTGGACTGTAGTACTGAAGGGGGCCTTGCTGATGGAAGGAAAGGTTGGCGTGACTTCTGGAACAAGGTGCGTCTAAAGCTACCAGCTGTGCTCCCTAAGGCCTGGCCCCATCGCAGCTGCTTGTGCTGAACCAGGACAAGGCCAGCTGGGTGCCTATTAGTGCCCCTCTTCTGTCACCACTGCACAGATGTCCCAGCTCTGGCATTGAACCAGACTGAATACAGATTCGGATCTGTATTTCTTGGCCCCAGCAACCACACCCAATCTTTTGGTTGGTCATACACAAAAACTACACTTTTTTTTTTTTTTTTTTCAAATTTTGGAGTCCACTCTTCAAACTAGCTCTGGACCATTCATTTATTGGTAAATCTGAATTTGGGGTGCAACTGTCTTCCCGTTAATAAGGGCAGATTGCAGTAGCTCACACTTGCCGAGTGGGGAGTCTGCTTAGCTGGAGCTGGCACTAAGCTAACCAGAGCTAAGCACTCTTCCAGAATGATTTACTTTTCACAGTCATCCCGTGATTAGGCTTTGCTACTAACTCCATTTTATGCGTTAGCAAGTTGAGACTCAGAGAGGTTCAGTAGTTTTACTAAAGGAAAGTACACTGAAAGTGGAAATGAGGGTCTCAGTGTCTCAATGGCCTGAGAGTCATTTTCTCTGTTTCCAAAGCCCATTTTGTTAGGACTGGAGGAGACGTTAGCATCCTACATCTTCAAATAGAAATGGCCTACATACATTGTGGTATCCTGCATCAGATTCTGAAGAGGAGATATATATATATATATATATATATATATATATATATATATATGTCTCCACACATACTGTTTTTTGGTGCTGCCAAAGCGAGCACCATGTTAACTTGGTTTTGACAACCGCACTGTGTTATGCAAGATGCTGACATTATGGGAAGCTGGGTAGGTAAAGCTGTATGTTAACTTTCAGCAGTGTCTCTGCAACATTTTTATAAATCTAAAATTACCCCCAAGCTGAAAGTGTATTTAAAAACGGAAACACCAAGCTCCTGTGTGTATGTTTCTGGACATGCATGCTTGCACATGTGCACAGGGATGGTTGTGCACACGCTAGGCTTTTGAAACCCACCCTGTGCACTGCTGCGCACCATCCTCTCCCTGCATGCCAGGAGATTCAAGCGGTAGAGCTTCCCCACCCGCCCAGGAGTTACAAGGGCGCCAGCTGGAGGGAAGCCTGCAAAACTCACACATGATATGCCCTGTTGCTGCCCTGTCACACCTCGCCTTGCTGCAGAAATCCTACATCATGGGTGGCAGTCTTGTCCCCCAGTATAAGAGTCAGGAAGGGGTGTGAGTGTGCTGGTAGGATATTGTGAAGTCAGTCATAAAGATGGAGGGTAGGGGATCAGAATGACCAATTTATATCTTTTTAAAAAAATGTTTATTTAGAGAGAGAGAGAGAGAGCAGGGGCAGAGAGAAAGGGAGAGAATCTCAAGATGAGGGGCTCGATCTCATGAACCATGAGATCATGACCGGAGCCGAAATAAAGAGAGATGCTTCACCGACTGAGCCACCCAGGGACCCCTGACCAATTTATATCTTAAATGCTCTTCTCAGGTAGGACCGTTTGCAGTGACCTTCTTTTGACAAGTGCATTTGAGGATTCCTCTGTTTTTTCATCCAACTCCCGAAAGGAAGCAAAGAGCCCCTGGCAGTTCTGATCTAAAAGGCAAGCCAACTCAGCTGCTGGCCACAGACTTTTGCTTTGTTTCTTAACATGTGTTGTGTTGATGCTCCGAGAATATTTTGATTGTCATTCAGCTAATGGCTGTCTCCCGGGCAGCAGTGTAGGACTGGAATGAAGACAGTTTGCAATTTAGGCGAGAGCAATCGCTTCCCCAGATGGCTGTGAGGCAGCCATAAAAAGTGCTTGATTTGCTAAAAATTGCTCGATTGACCAGATTCAGGGATTTTCAGGGTTTCTGGGTTAGACTGTGTTCATTTGGTACTGCTGCTCAGTGTAATTGCTAGAGGCCCCCCATGAGCCGAGGAAATGGGTATTCAGGCTTTCCTGGGTGACTCTTACCATGCAGCCCCGGGGGGAGGAAGAAACCCCACTCCTCTGAAAGCTTTCCATGATGAGGCAGAAATACTGTGTGCTGAGAGCCCAGTAGGCTCAGCGTCCTTGCTGGAAATGGAGCTTGCCGGGTGTTTGTGCGCTCACTTGCTTGCTCATTTATTTATCACCTGCCGTGTGCCACACACCATTCTAGGCATTGAGAATATAGTGCAGGACAATCAGAAGGACCAGCCCGGCTTGGGTGGATCAGGATGGTGACTTTGGAGTTGAGATCTGAAAAATGAGGAGGTCCTTGATTGGACAGTGGGACCACTGCCTGCTCCCCCCAACCCAGCTCTCTGAGGCCCTGCACAGAAATTGGCAGGCTAGAGCAGCAGAGGAAGTCTTCAGGATGGGAGGACCATGTCCCCAGGCTCAGGCAGCAGCCCAGAAAATCAAGGCACCCAGATTGAGGCCTGCAGGAATAGGGACCTGCCTCTAGAGGCAGCAAAGGGGCAGATTGGTGTCAAGGCTACTACACAGATCATTCTAAAAAGCCCCCGCCTCCCACCCCTGGGGGTGGACAGCCACCTTGTCCAGAGTTCAGAATCAGATGGCAAGTCTTTGGCCATTGTGGTTCTTTCTTGCCCGAATCGCACACTCCCCCCGACCCCGCCCCGACCAGTCCTGGCCAAGCTTTGTGATGTAGGATGCCGGGGTTAGAAGGGAGGAGGCCAGGCTCCTGGGTGGCTCAGTCGCTGAAGCATCTAACTCTTGATTTTGGCCCAGGTCATCATCTCATGATTTAGGAGATTGAACCCCACCCACATCAGGCTCCACTCTGGCAGGACAGAGCCTGCTTGGGATTCTTTCTCTTCTCTCTCTGCCTTCCCCCACTCTCTCTCAATTCAGTCGATCAGTCAACATTAAAAGAAGGAGGAGGAGGAGGAGGAGGAGGAGGAGGAGGAGGAGGAGGAGGAGGAGAGAGAAGGCACCAGTCCCAACTACCCATATTTTTCCAAAGCCTTGGCTTTGGGGAAAACACAGGGAGGGCTCCGAACAGACAGACGTCAGAATGGTGCCATCCTTCCTCCCTCCCTCTATGCCCTGGGCACTCTGCCCATTGAGCCTCAGTTCCCTCCTCTGCAGAATAGGGACAATGCAGTCTTCTTGGTATCGTGAGGTTTAAAATAACATCTGATAGTTGCAGGTGCATGGAGCACTCTGTGAGAATCCCCTCCCTTCATCCTCCCTGGCTCCCTCCTTTCCTCTGGAAGTAAGGAGTACACCAATTCAAGACTCGTGAGATGTGATGCTTTTCCTTTGCCTATGACTGATCAATGTGTGCCCAGCCAGCAGCACCGCCGCTTTCAACACATACCCACAGCTTATTGCCCAGGCTGCAGTCTCCTAGTGCTTGTGTCAATAGCAGAGCTCAGGGGTGGTAGTCAGTTCTTGACGTGGTGTGGCCGAGGTCTGCAAACTACAGCCTTCGGGCCAAATGGAGCACACCCACGTCCATTTGTTTATGTATTGTCTGTAGCTGCTTTTGTGCTACAAGGGCAGAGCTGAGGAGTTGTGGCAGAGACTGGAAAGCCAAAGATATTTACTATGTGGCTTTTTGCAGAGCAAGTTGGCCAACCCTTGCATTAGATGATAGAGGTTATAGGACAGGACACAACATGGACCCCTTATAAAGAGAGGGAGAGTGATATAGGAGAGAGAGAGCAAGAGAGAGAGATCACTCAGATTTCACAAAGTCTTTTACTTCCTGAAAATGGAATGCTCAATATCTGGGTAGTAATTATGGCACTATCAGCCCCAAGCTTGAAGGCAGGAATCTTCCAAGGATCAAATGCACGGCCTGGAGCCCCAAGATCGCAGCGTGGTGTTGCTTAATAACTTCGGGAGGCAGACATCTCAAAATGAGCCTAAACATAAGGCATCTAGCTGGGGATTTGCAGAGAGATACGTTCTCTGTCAAGAAATTACTATGTGATGTCACTTAATCTTGTTTGTTTCTTCGATAGCCCCTCCCTTTTTTTTTTTTTTTTTTTTTGTAAGTTAGTTGGCTTTCACATGTCAAAAAAGCGTATAATAGTAGGGGCGCCATTTACCAAGTTTGTGATTTCCCATTCTTGTACTGTTGTTATTCCTTTTTATTTTTTTTATTTTTTTTAACGTTTATTTATTTTTGAGACAGGAGAGACAGAGCATGAACAGGGGAGGGTCAGAGAGAGGGAGACACAGAATCTGAAGCAGGCTCCAGGCTCTGAGCTGTCAGCACAGAGCCCGACGCGGAGCTAGAACTCACGGACCGCGAGATCATGGCCTGAGCCGAAGTCGGCTGCTTAACCGACTGAGCCACCCAGGTGCCCCATTATTCTTTTAATTAGTTAGACCTTTATCAAATATCAGCCTGGGTTCTTCAGTCTTCCCCCTGATCAGGAATGTGCCTGAACTAAATGCTAAAATCATGGAAAGTGCTAGAACAAAGGAGAAGTGCTCATTATGTATAGGGTACCCCCAGGGAGGCTGAGCCAGCTCAGAGAGACCCATGGATCTCATGGGCCCTCAAATAGTATGGATTCCCTCTCCTGGTCTCAGGTTGTCATCAGCCCCTCAAGGAGACCATATAGAGAATCCCATGAGGCTTTGGCGGTACACATGGGATCTACTGCTTGCTACTCAAAGCTGCGGAGGACCTGCCCAGGTCACCTTTATTGCCTTTTCTCAGCACTCACCAGATGTTATTGGTGGAGGCTGCATAGAAGGAATCCGTTCTCAGGGATGATCTTTTTCCTAACTCTGGTCTTCCTCAACTTTGAAATTTAGTGTAGCATTGAGGCATTTAAATAAATTTTCAAAGCATAAAACTTGTTTACTTTTGATCAAAGCCAGATTCAATTTGACCTGCGTTTGAGGTGTTTTCTGTGGCTCTATATTCAACCCCTTGACCTCATCTGACTTGGTTTATCATCCATGTTCTGGGGTAGGAAATAGTAATCGAAACCAATTCGAGAAGTCTCACATGAGGGGAAGAGAACTCAGACAGCAGCTGGTGAGGATGATAAATACTACAAAGAAGCAGTGTTGACTCTTGAGAGACATGGGCTCAGTACAAGCTCTGCAGCCCTTATGTCAAAACCCCCATCGACCTGTGGCTGAAACCCAGATTTTGAAGAGCAAAACACGTAAGGACTTAACTGCAAAAACAGGTGAGGGGCTGACCTAGTGCTGAGTCCTCTAAAAAAATTTAACCAAATAGCTTATTTGGAACCAATGAAGAGAAAGCTCAAACCAGCTTGAGCAGAAGGAACTGCTTATCAGCCCGAACCATGGGATTGTCACATGCTCAGCAGTGACTTTTTCCACCTCAGCTAACATTAAAACTACCTTCACTGCCTCCAGTGTCAGGACCAATAAGACAAAACTCACGGGAGGTGGGGCCTGGGCTTGGTACTTTTTAATGTTCTTCAGGTAATCTTAATGGTCATCTAGGGTTGCACACTGTGGGCAGAATTAAGGTCAAGATGTGGAGGCATCCATCTGGCTTGTGCATGTTCAGAACTGGATGAGACTGGAAGCCAGATGTTAGAATGAGGTCAGGGCACTACTTACATGGTATTAATAGCCAGAAATCTTGAGTCTTGCCCCAAACTATATCCATAACTCTGGAGGGTTCCCCAGGGAGAGATACGCCTGGGGGATAATGGCAAAGGAGAGCAAAGTACCATTTTATTCTGTGGCAGACTTAGCATAGATCCCCACCCACCCGCCTGTCCTCTGTGCCTCTCCCATGGCCAATCTGGTTAAAGCCAGTGTGGCCGGAGTGGGAAGTGAGGAGAAAGAGAGACAAGATGAGATGCAGGAGAGCAGGAGAGAGGCAGGCAACACATCATGGATGGGCTTGCTTTGAGTTTATTCCAAGTGAAAAGGGAAGTGAGTCATTGGATGGTTTATAAGATGCCATCTTATTTAATCATTTGCTGTTTGATTCTTTTGGTGTTGCATACAGCTCTAGGTTGAAGATACTTTACAAAAATCTTTGAGCATATCAAAGATAATTTTCTCTGCATAAATTCTTTATGATAAAGTCAATCGATACTTTTGAAATGGCCTTCCAGAAAGACCATTCTTATTTATAATTCTGACAGAGATTAAAGAGAGGGTCTTTTTCCTCACACCCTCTCCAACACAGAACACATATATTTTAAAATATATTGTGGGTGTGTAGGAAGAAGAAGAGTACATTTCCTAGTGGAAAGTGGTATCTCAGTGCCTAATTTGCATTTCTCTGGTTACCAATAATGTTGAACGTTTCTCCTATATTTTGTTCTTTTTCCTGTATTTCAGTGTTCATTATCTTTATTTACAAATCATATAGTTTTGATTTGTGTAGACTTTTATTTACTAAAGGTCTTAGCCCTTTGATGTATATATTGCAAATATTTTGTCCCAGATTGGCACTTGCCTTTGAGTTGTACGTTAGTTGGTACTATAAAAACCACGTTTTTAAGTTTTATGTAATTAAGTTACATAATGAGTTTTCATACTTTGTGGTTTCTTTCTATGCTTTATGTTTTTTAAAGTCCTTTCCCCTCCTAAAATCAGATAATCACTGTATTTTCCCATGTTTTCATTTTTTACATTGCCTGAGTCCACCTAGAAATTACTTTGGTGGATGGCAAATTTTGTACTTTTGAATCTTGGAGGACAGCAACCACAGTGGAAGAAATAATCCCTCTTCCATGATAGACAAGTGATCACAGCTTAGCCACAGGATAATTCTGACATTAGCAGTGCAAGGAAAGGGGTACAAATCTGATTCCTCCTAGAAAACCAATGGAGTCATGATAGACTTCTGTTCGTAAAGTAGAAAATCATCACTTTTTTAAACCTGAAAAATGTCTTTTTAAACCTGAAAACACAGAATAATAATCTGTGCTAAAGATAGATCACACAACTGTGTTTTAAGAACAGTTTGTGGTTTATTAACAAAGTGGTAGATATTTCCTTTCATTTAAACTCCCCCTAGATCACTAAGGATGAGGCTAATAAAGGAGAAAACTGTCAAAACCCTTATTAGTTGCCTGAGTCTTATTTTCAACTCAGATTTATATCATTTACAACATAGAGAAAATGTTTTGGGGAAGGCAGGTTGGTCCTATTAAAGTGTTAAATGCTCAAACCCTTTGACTTAGCAGTGCTACCACTGCAAATTTACCCTATGGATGTAGCCACAAAAATACATTTAAGATGTATGTAGAAAAGATTCACTACAGTTCTGTTTACAACAGCAAATAAAATGCTGGGAACCCCCTAAATAATCTAGCAGCAGCTGGCCAGTAAAATAGAGTACATCTGAGCAGCAGTTATGAAGAATGACCCCATGTGCTGCTTTAGAAAAATCCCGAAGAGACATCACTAAGAAAAAAGAAAGCTAAAAAGCAGACCGTGTATGTTATAATTCCTTTTATGTAAAGATTAAAAGATCTCTATGGGTAATAGGCTGGTATACGTGTGTGTGTGTGTGTGTGTGTGTGTGTGTGTGTGTGTGTGTTTCCCTAGTAGGATACATAGAAAATGTAAGGAATTAAATTGATGGGGGTGCACTTCTCTGAAGTGCATTGTTTGAATGTTTTCCCCATGTACATTTATTAGTTTGTTTTAGATTACATTTTTAAATGCTATATTTATCTGGGCTATTTATAGTTCCTTCTTTGTACCTCCCTGATAGCTACAGGAAGATATAGATCTGGGAAGATGGTCACCAGATATTGACATCTAAAGAAACAATAAAAGGGCGCCTGGGTGTCTCAGTCGGTTAAGCGTCTGATTCTTGATTTCAGCTCAGGTCGTGATCTCACGGTTCGTGAGTTTGAGCCCCACATCGGGCTCTGCATTGATAGCGTGGAGCCTGCTTGGGATTCTCTCTCCCCTTCTCTCTCTGTACCTCCCCTGCTCGTGCTGTCTCTCTCTCTCTCTCTCAAAATAAGTAGAAATTTTAAAAAAGAAACAAACAAAAACGTGATTGGCAAGAGTCAGAAAACGTGCGCGCGTCTCTGTTTGGAATGGCGCTCTTTTCTTGGAGTCTGCATTCCTTTGTTGTCAGAATGTCCCACATCTTGGTCACATTCTATTTTTGTGCACACTATTTTGTCTTGTATTTCCAACAGCCACAGGTCTGTTCAGTTGCATCCCAGCCCCACTGCTGTTCCATGGGCTGCTGCTCTGAGACCTGCAAGCGGCCAGTGGGAAAACTGCTTCTTGTGAGGTCCGTTCAGTGTCCACTCTTGCTTCCTGACGAGGGACATTTCCTGCAGGCCTTGCACTTCTTCCCAAGATAGGACTGTCAATTTTGCGGATGCCTCTGCCCCTTCCCCTTCCTGACATCTAATCTTAGAAAGATGTATTCTAGAACCTAGAAGCCCCGGACTCAGCTTCTCCCCTCATGAGCCCGATGTGGTAAATTGAGAGCTTTCCCAGCTGCCGCCTCATTTTGCAACTGTCCCTCTCCGATGAAAAGTTCAGATGGGAGAGACATATTTTGCATTTGCTCTCCTTATGAAATCATTCAATCCCCTGGAAGTGTCTCCTGCAGGAATTAAAGTAAATGGATATTCTGGTTCACCAGAAATTGCTGAAGATTCTAATCCAGCCTCAGCCTACTTCTGTTTGGAATTGGGAAATGGTCACAGATTTTGTAAAAGGCCTCTGGTTTGGGGGTGGGGAGGTGGGGTGGAAAGATTTGGCATCAGGATGGTTTGCATTCTCAACATCTCCTTTGTTCTGGAAGTTTGGGGCACATGCACGTGCAAGTGGTGACAGTGTGTTCCATGTGTCTTGTGTGGCGCTCTCTCACAGTTAAGCAAATGTTCGTCGCCAAAACACATCTCTGTTCACGATAAAGTGCTCAGGAGTCAGACTGTCTGGGCTTCAACCCCTGCTTGGCCACTTCCTGGACATGACCTTGGACATGTTTATTCACTTATGCTCAGTTTTGGTGATTATCCATAAAATGGAGGATAGTAAAGGTACCTGCTTGAAAGTGCTCTGAGGATTAAATGAAAAACTGGAGGGGTCCTTAGGATAGTGCCTGGTACATAGCAAGTAGTCCACAAACGTAGTTACCATTATTGTTATTGCTGCTGTTGTCATTATTGTTTTTACCACCACCAACATCGTTATTCTTAGAGATGAATGTTGGTTCCATGAGTAGATTGCAAGTGCCTAGGCAAAAGCCCAAGCCAAAAACTTCATACCACGTACAAAGGAAGCACCTTTATCTATGGAGCTCCTGCATCAAGAGATGGGCTTCGTTCCATTTTTTTATTGTACTTTACAAACACCTTAAGACAGTTATGTTTCCTTGATTCATTCTGGGTTTGAATTCCGTTTGACACTTTGTAGGCGTGTGACCTCCTCTCTTTATCTCCCTGTACCTCTGTTTTCTCCTCTGTACAATGCAGATGATGATCGTACCTAATGCAGTGGGTGGTTATGAAGGTTAAAAGTGTTAACATATATCAATCAGAACAGTGCCAGGCACATAGTAAGCACTGCTTAAATGTTTGGTAGTACGACTTTATAGATGAGGAAGGACACGTGACCATCCAGAAGTGAAGCCATCGTTCTCCTTAGAGATGAGGGAAGCTTACAACAAAGCTGGTCCAACTTGCTCATTTCACATGTGGGAAATTGGAAGCCTAGGAACAATAGACTCCTCTGAGTCACCCAGGGTTAGGGGTCGAACCTGTACCTGAAGCTGAGTCTCTCGACTCCTAGTTCAGTGCTCACATGGCTTCACAGTGGAAATAACACCGTACTTTGAGAGTGAGGATATGGAAATTACATTCTGTGGATGAATTTAATTATGTTTTTTCTGGCATTTGGGACTTTCTCAGAGTTCTCTATCATTATATCTATATAGAAAGTGCTCAATTCTTTTCTTCACAGTGGACTTATTATATGAGCTTTCTCATTAGAGCTGTGTCAGACCACCCTTCTTTTTGGTTTCCAGAAAGGACACTAAAGGGAGGCACACCTAGCAAAGAATTTGATGTTATTACCATTAAAGCAAAAATATAGCTATATGGTTAAATAATTATTTAAAGAGTAACACTGGGGGCAGAGCTTAAAAATAGACTTAAGATAAAATCCATATGGGCTCTAAACTATCTACAAAAGACTTTAAACTAAAACTTTCCTGTGTTGTACATTGGTCTTGGCAGTAATAAGCTAGCTGTGTTAACTGTTCAGTGTAATTAATAACAGTTTTGCATCTAAACTCTATTTAATGTTTCTTAAGAGTTGAGGTGTTAAAGTGTCCTTTCAAAAACCCATAGTGAAGTTTGAACTAATCAATGCTTCTTTCCTACTTAAAATTCTTTCTCTTTATAATTTCTGTAAAAAGCAGAAGGAAACAGGCAATTCCCTGTGTTACCAATAGATGGCAAGTTCAAGGCCAAATAATCAGTGGAATAAAAGATAATTACATAAATGGAAATGCTGGTCCAAACTAAGCAATGGGAATGAAATGGAGTTGTAGAATTTTCTGTTTGACGTGTTGATGTTGTGGGACGAATGGGTGCAAGACTGAGCAAAATGGTGTGATTATAGGAAATGCAGTTTACTTGTCCTTTTGACCAAGACTTTGAGCTGACTCTGGGTTCTGCTCCTTAGTTTTGTGGGATCAGAACATCGCAAAGCAACTTGGCTTTCACTCGTCTACCTAAATCCGAGTGCCAGGTTACTCATTTTACAGCTGATGGACATTGCAGGGAGCTTAATAAATATTAGCCCTCCGTTCACCTAACTACTTGGGAAGCCTGAATATATAATCAGAATCATGATTAGTGACCTTCAAGTCAGAGCCAGAAGAGACAGTTTTGATATCTGGTGGCATTGGGATCAGATACCTGATCTCTAGTAGGGATGTGTCCACTAAGCAAACTCAGCATTCAAGTTAGCTGGACGGGCAGTTGGACAAAGCTGAGCAGGTACCTCCTTGATTGTTTTATACGTAATCACTGGGGTTCTCAGTTTTCAGACCGACCTGCTTCTCCTTCCTCAGATATATAAATAGCATTGGTTCTGCAGCAGCATTAAACAGGTAATTATAATTCAGCCACGACTGAGATGACAGTCTGATTCCTTAATAGAAAAAGCTCATAGGGCCCCCATTTGCAAGTTGATTTTCCATAATTTAATTCTCACAATTACTTTACTACTCAGTGTAACCCATATAAAAACTGGCACCCTGGTGATTCTGTTTCAGCAGGAAAGCACATTCAAAGAAGCACAGTGTGGAAGGAAAAGTCCAGTATCCTTACCAGAATCTTTGGGAGTGCATCCAAAAGGATCATTTTATTTTTAAAAAAAAATTTTTTTTAACGTTTATTTATTTTTGAGACAGAGAGAGACAGAGCATGAACGGGGGAGGGTAAGAGAGAGGGAGACACAGAATCTGAAACAGGCTCCAGGCTCTGAGCTGTCAGCACAGAGCCCGACGCGGGGCTCGAACCCACGGACCGCGAGATCATGACCTGAGCCGAAGTCGGACGCTTAACCGACTGAGCCACCCAGGTGCCCCCAAAAGGATCATTTTATAAGCCACAATAAAATACATCAGGATTCTCTCTTCCTGATCTTCTGATCTCAACATCTCAGCCCCCTTTCTTTTTAAATGGATGAACTTCAAGCTCTTTGAGTTCCTTTTTCTTCACTCCTTCTCTCCTTTTCTCAATCTTGTGATTTCCCCCCATCAGCCATATCCCCTGTTCCCTTTCCAAGTGCAAGCTACTTAAAACAGTCTCGGTCTGCAGTTCAGCACTCTGCCCTCTCTCTGATTCTGCACTGCAAAGCCTATGAACCAGCTGGGCCAAAGTCACTGAAAAGCCTATGTGGGCTCAGAGGAGGAGCGCACAGTTCCCTTTAGCTCATGATGGTAGACGTCAAAGCAACATTCTCTACCCAGCAATAGCTGGAGGAAAGATTGCCACATTTAAATTTTAATATATTTTCTTTTTTTCCCCTTTCCAGAATCTTTTTCTAAATTCTGGCATATCTTGAAGGCAATAGTGCTCTGTGTAAGTAGGTCTTCTGGTTCCGTCCTGCACATGCTCCCTGGGGCTCTAAGTATCAGCCCAAGTCAAAGTGGGCCTCAGCAAAGGAAAGAAAACTCTGTATCTGTTTCTTACTGCCTTTCCTCCCCAGCCTCTTCCCCTCTCTCACTGTTTCTCACAGACTCCTCTGGGACTCCTTCCCCACCCATCAGCTTTCATCTCTCAATGCCTGGCTTGCAGCACAGGCAGAGGAGAGAAGAGGGAGTCTGCCTCTAGGTGCACAAGGGTGGACATAGGCTTCCTGATGACATCTCATGCTTTTTAGCCACACCTTTGAACAGAATGTGCTCCATTCCATGGGTGCTCCTTACTGTACTAAGAGTCTGCAGTTTCATAATGTTGCAATGCTTCCAGAAAATACTTGCCAAGAAAATATATAATTTACAGAAAGACAATGAAAGGGATTTGCGAGGCCTCCCAGATAGTAGAGGGATCTGGAAACCTTCCTAATGGTTTGAGATCACTTCATTCCAGATGTCTCTTGAGGCACATTCCCCCTGAATGGTTTGCTACTGGCAGCTCATTATGCTTTCCCTGGAATTTCCCCTTACCCTAGCTTTTCTCCCCAGAATGGGCTTTCCATGGTTCTTGCCCAGAGTTAGCTTTTTCAACTCCTTTTTTATATGCATGGCAATAATGGTCTATTCCATATGGGCTAATGTCTCCAACAGAAAGACGCTCCTGGTTCTGTTGATTGATTGCTAATGTGTTTTCAGTGGACATTGCAGGGAGCTTAATAAGTATTAGCTCTGCCATTACTGCCATTGAAGTCATGAGTGCAAATTCATAATGCATTTGAGTGAGGAATTTGTACAAACCGAACATGATCAGAGGGGAACAAGTATCTCATTCCATGTCTTCATCATGTGGTGCTCTAGGCTTTGGAGATGCCTCAGCCAAGATTTTTGTCCTCAAAGAGCACAGTTTGGTAAAGAGGAAAGATGTGTAGAAGTTTAAATGTTTAAGTGCTAAAGCACTCAAGGACCCACGGCAAATAAAGGGAGCAGAGAAGGAGGGAGTGATGAATTCTACTTGGAGGGAGCAGAAAAGGCTTCTGTATTTGTCACTACTCTCTGAGTCGCGAGTGACAGAAGCACAACTCAAACTAGCTTAAGCAAAATGGAGAAAATTAGTGCACATAATTTAGCAAGCCCAGAGGTGGTTCTCGCTTTGTGCAAACTAGACCTGGGACCAAAGAGTGTCATTAGGATCCTTCTTTCTCTGTCTTTCAGCTCTGCTTCTCTCTGCATGTTTGACCTTTCTCCAGCATAGATGCATTTCTTCCATGTGGCTTGGGAAAATTGCCACTCAGATGTACATCATCCAGCTTGACCTTAGTGGGAAAAGAGCTTTTCTCTCCCAGTATTCATGTGTCTCTCCCTAAAAGTATTTCTTATTGGTCTTACTTGGGTCATTTAGCAGCCCTTGGACCACTCGCTGTTGCAATGAGATAAGGTAGTATGATTAGCCATACCCACCAGCTCCATTTACAGTGAGGGTGGGTGGCTTCTCCAAAGGAAAGACTAGGCAGATGGCACTCTATCTTCATTGATATTTAAGCTGTACTGTCAAAGAGAAATATGTATATAGATAGATAGATAGATAGATATAGATATAGATATAGGTATAGGTATAGATATAGGTATAGATACAGATAGCCAAATGAAGCAGTGAGGGAAAACTTACTATTTGCACTGCAGGCAATGGGAGGCATTCTGGGATTTTTAAGCAAGGGATGGAGATAGACTTCGATTTTAGAGTATCACTCTGGAAGCAATGCAGAGGGGGACTTGCTCAGAGCCACGACTCAGGGTCAAGGAGGCTAGTGAGGACACCCCTGCAGCAATCCAGATGGAAATTGGGTGTAACAGTTAAGTGCTATAGAGTGCTAAATATACTAATGTAGAATATTCTACATGTGCAGGTGGGGAGATAAAGGAAGTAATAAGGTAGTAATAAAGGTTGTAGTAGGGAAGCAAAAAGATACGGAAAATGGTAAGCAGAATCAACAGGACTTGGTCTCTCAAGAAAGTGAAGTGTCTAGGATAGCTGCAGTTTCTGCCTTGAGTAACGTCATTTGCTGAGATGGAGAATACAGAAAGAACAGATGTGAGCCTAGGGGAGGAGGGATGGCCGAGATGATGCCGGTAAGCGCTGAGTTTGAGGGACTGGATATGAACAATTGGCAGTTGGATATGGGAATTTGGAGCTCCGAAGAGAGATCTAGGCTGAAATGGGCAAGTTATCAATGCACAGGTTGTATAGTTGATGAGACTAAAGGGAATCATGTAGTCTAAACGTCTGGAGTGAGAAGAGGGCCCAAGAGTTAGTGGTTTTGCTTTGATAAAGGAAGAAGTCTAGAAAGCAGCAGGCTAGCAGGCAAGGAGCGCAGCTCGGACCTCAGCAGTCCAAGCAGGCAGGGAGTGCCTAGGACCCAATGGTGCCCTACCCGAACTTGCCAGACTTTGGCTCATAACTAATTCCATACAGAGGCTGGCTGCACATCTTACCTCTTTTGTTGGGTTAAGAGTGACTTTAGGACCTAACCCCATCACCGTGGAGGGGGATTCGACTAATCAAAGAATCCTGTTACAGCCATGGATGTACAAAGGGTCCTTGTGATGAGGCCAAGCCCGAGTCTTTAGCAGACAGAACGCAGATATGAACATGCTGATGCTGGTGCCTGGTTTATATTATATATTAACAACTGTTTGCTTTTGAGCTTCAACCCAGTAAAGGGTTTCCTCAAGGAATATATGAATATGGCACAAATGGGAAAGTGTTGCTTTCCCACTGTTGCCAGTTCCCACACCAGCTTGCTTTGGTCCGCATGGCTGAAAGCTAAGACACTGCCTTGCCTGCCCCCCAAGATCCTGTTAGTTCTGAGTCTCATCAGTTTTGGTTCCTGTATTTGTCCTTTTCTTTTCATTCAGATTGGAGCAGCTTTAAGCCAGGGTGGGCTTAAGTTTACCCATCCCCACCCATACACCCCACTGCAGGGTGAATGTACCATCCTCCTAAGACATTTGGTGATTTTTTTTCATCCAGAGGTTAGCAAACTATGACTGGCAGATTCAATCTGGCCTCCCACCTCTGTTTATAAATGAAGGTTTATTAGAACACAGCCACGCTCATTTATTTATATATTGGCTTATGTCACTTTTGCACTGCAATGGCAGCTTTGAATAGTTGCAACAGAGATTGTATGTTCCACAAAACCTAAAATATTTGCTGTCTGGACCTTTATAGAAAAAGTATCCCGACCCCTGTTAATCCATCCTATACACTGGTGCCAGATTAGTGTTCCTAAAATGCCTTTCACCATGTCACTTTCTTGCTTAGAACCCTACAATATTATATTGTCTGTGGAATGAAATCCAAACTTCTTGGCCTGACATTCAAGGCCCTCAAAGGTCTAGTCCTAGCCAATCTTTTGAATCATTAATCTCTATTCCAAGGAGCAAGCTCTACACTTCAATTAGATTTCCCTCTTCATTGTCCTGGAATATGCAGTATATTTCTACCCTTATTCACACAATTCTCTTTGCCTGGAATGTGCTGCCCATTTGTATCTACCTAATTCCCCCCCCCCCCCCATTCTAAATGAACTAACTGAAAACCTGCATCTTTCATATCATATCTGTTCACAGGGACCACCGATGAGTCTACAGCTTGAACATGTAGAGGTTCACTGCCTGTACCCTCTGGTGATATTTTCTCTATTCAAGGCATAGTTCACTAATCCAGTGGTGGGAAACTCTGGAGTGAGGATTTTCTATGTGAACAAAGGCACAGAGGTGGGAAAGCCTAGGTTTGCAAATGACCAGATGTGTAATTAGAACCCTGACTTAGTCCAGTCAGGTTTCTATAACAACATACCATAGACTGGGTGCCTTATACACATTAGGAATTTGTTTCTCATAGCTCTGGAGGCTGGGAAGTCCAAGATCAAGGCACTGGAAAATTCAGTGTCTGGTGGGGGCCTGCTTCCTGGTTCATAGACCATTATCTTTTCGCTGTGTCCTCACATGGTACAAGGGGCAAAAGAGCTCTCGGGTTTTTCATGTAAGGGCACTAATCCCATTCGTGAGGGCTCCACTCTCATGACCTAGTTGCCTCCGAAAGGTCCCTACCTCCTAACACCATTACTTTGAAGATTAGGTTCCAACATATGAATTTTGGGGGAGGGCGCAAATGTCCAGTCTCTAATGAATACATAGCACTCAGTTCCCATTGATGGAAGTATTGTGTCATCAGCGTCTTGTGTCCATGACGCACTATCTCTTGGTGCTGGACTTAAATTTGGGCAACTATGTATCTTGATCGCCAGTGGGAATGAATGATAAAGCACAGTACACCTGCCCCGGAGGAATCCTAGGATATAGAGATAGTGACTGGTTCGGAAAGTCCTTGTCTTATCACGCGGTACCTCTGAGATACTGGATAAGTGTGCTCTTCTCATTAGGCCTCACTTTCCCCATCTACGGTCACATATTATACATATTTACACACACTCTGGAATGAAGCAGCATCAATAACACAGCACTGATCAGAGTTCTTCGTAAATGGTGAGTTCCTAAAATATCCTCGGGCCTCACTTTGGCAGGAGGGTTATGTCCCTGACTTGGATATCATGTCTCCCAGTGGCTTGAGATGATAAACTAACGTTTCTTAAAAGTCTGTGCATTGCACAGAAGAATTTGGTTATAACACTAATTATTGCTATGTTGACTTGAATAGCTGTGGTGCAGGCACATCCCCAGAAACATAGCAACTACGGAAAATAAAGGCTTCCGTTAACACAGAGCCCAGCAGCCAGCCTTCCACATTATTGTCCTCTCCAGGAATTGGCTGTCGTATTGTAGAATGCCACTATGTCTGTCTAGCACGTTTCCCCCTGCATATGAGAGTAAAGGGAAATAAGCCAGTGCAGTAAATGTCTCAGCAAACCTTCCCAGTGTGCACTTTGGAAACAAAATGTGGAGCAAGTAAGCTATCATTAAAGGCAGGCCTTTTTATTCTTAAATTAGTCACATTTATATGATGTTTATTGTCTGCATTTGAGAAGTAGGGAGAAGAAAAGTATTACGTGTGCATTCCAGTGGGAAGGTTATGCTCCGAATACAGGAGAATTACATCCCTTTAAAACCAGCCTCTAGGCATTACGTACAAGTATACATGTGGCAACAATTATAATAATAAATAGCATTTATTGAGCATTTACTATGTGCCAGGCTATTGTTCCAAGTCCTTTACATGTATCGTCTCATTTCATCCCTGCCGCAGCCATAAGGTTTAGGACAAATTATGATCTCCTCTGTATGTGAGAGAAGGCTCAGACCCAGGGAAGTAAAAGAACTTGCCAGAGGTCACACAGGTAGCAGATGGCAGAGCTGGGAGTCCGATCCAGGCAGACCAACTTCAGATTTCATATTTACTGTAACCTCAGTGAGCCCCACCCACATGCAATGCTCCCCCCAAGACTAGTTTAAGCAAAGACCGCCCATCAATTTGCATTGTTTGGGATGTCCAGTGGGATGATTTGTCCTAGGAAATTGGAAATTATGTTGGATTATTTGTGTATAGGATTTCCATAGAAGGAAGCTAACCCTACAGTTCCCCACTGTTACATGCTATCATATTTGCAGTTTATAACATCCTCTGTCTTTTCGGTTGAGACATTTTTATTCTTTGTCTCCAAATTAACACTGCATAGAACATGACTCTGTGAGTGTGTGTGTATGTGTGAGTGTGTAGAAACCGCCTTTTCTTCTGGATTAAATTGCTGCAGCCTGGCTGACTGAGGAGACTCTCCCACTCGCCGAGCCCACAGCAGACATGTTAGGAGAAAGCGGCTGGAGGCGGAGGGGCAGGTGACACCGTGCGTGTGCCCAGCATCTCTGGAAGTGTCTATACACATGTGTGCTGCTGCTGCTGCTGCTGCTGCTGCTGCTGCTGCTTCCGGCCTTAAAATTCCTGGAGCCAACACCCACCTACTCTTACAGCCTCTCTCTCTCTTTTATTTTCAAGGAAAAAAGAAAGAGGCAGACTGAAATAGAAGGCAAGCGACAAGAGCTTGACGAGCAGATACTTCTGCTGCAGCATTCCAAGGTAAGAGGCTGATCCCATGAACCTGTTCCATTATTAGACATGCAGATCACACTCCAGAGAGCCGGGCAGAGGCTGCCCTGGCGTGAAGGCTTTGCCGCTGACTGCACGAGTTTTTTTTCATTCAGTCAGGAAACCATCTCTTGGCTTTTCTTGTGAATTTCTCAAACCCAGGGCATTGTTACAGCATTCCAGTGTCTGTGAGCCTGATGAGATTATAGTGTGCATGTGGACGGGTTTGGGGGCTGGTGTGTGCATGTGAAATGCGCTGGTTATATATAGAAATTGGATGAGAATTTCCACATGGTGGGTGAGGCAGTGTTCCGGGGCTGCGTCTCAGTGCATTAGGTCCTGTGTGTGTGTGTGTGTGTGTGTGTGTGTGTGTGTGTGTTCAGAGGTTCCCGAGGATACGTTGAACATCATGTTCTTGGACACATTAAACATATTAATATTTTCTTTCTTGATATGGAGAGAAGGGAGAGGAAAGTACTGCGATCTGATAAAAGAGCAACGCTGTGTGTTTCGGATGATTCATTCATTTTATTTCTACTTTAACAATTTTGGAAGTGTTCTCTTAGAATGGGCAGTGGGTCAAAAGATGGCATTGCAATGATTTGACTTGGTTGGGTCTCCATCGCACCGGAGAAGAGAGAGGCGGGGGTTATTTATTTATTTTTCTTTAAAACGTATTGCACTTAAGCATCATAATTGAGTACAGCGTACGAGAAAGCTCTGTCACTGACACAAGAACTCCACGGGCTGTGGAATGCTGCTTTCTGCAGGCTTGCAGAATACTGTGAACACATTCCAGGGGCCAGCTGGAAGTTTCTGCATGCCTTCTCCTGCTCTGGGCTTTTTTTAGGGAAGTCCTTCTCCTGCTCACTCGAGTTGCCGTGACATTCATGTGCAGATGTGCATTGCTCAGGGGGCTGGTTGGGAAGGTTGGGGCTGACTCTTCAGGGTGATGCCAGGTATAGCTAATTTTGATTCTTTTAAACACGATGGGTCCTTGTGGTTGTATTTTCCATTCTTCTCTAGATTAGGGTTGTGCTAAATGAATCCTCGAGATGAGAATTATCAGCAAGCTGATTTCAAATAGCAGCATGACCTAAATCTGCTTAGCATATTTATCAGTTTACTATCAACTTTAACCAGAGAGATGTGTTTAAAAGGAAGAAAAGCAGCGTGATGCTGAGAATATTGCCCACTTCTCTTTACTCATTGTGTAAATCTGTTTATGGACCTTTCTTTGTAGAAGCTTACAGTATATCCCACATGCTGTTACTCTTTCCTTACACCATCCCTGAGGAAGCATTGAGGGCTGAAGTTAGTATTTTCTTCTTACAGAGAGGGGGACTTAAAAGCACTTAATAGAACCGAGTGGATTTTTCAAGGTCAGTCTGGACAGAGCTGGGACTCTGGCTCACAGTGCAGTCGACTCACTCTTTACAAGAGACCAAAATGTACCAGAAGCTCAGTGAATTCTTGGTTAAAGGTAGATTTTTTATGTCTTTGACCAGACAGCCCCTCTCCTCTTTAAGCTCAGTGTGGTTCTTTGCTTTTGCATTCCTTGAATCAAAAGTCAGGCAATAAATATATCAAATCAGGTGTTTTGGGTTTTTTTTTTTAATCCCACTTCTTATCAGATACTTCTTATAAGATGTCAAGGACTCATTCATTGCTGATTTCCAGTACAGTATCCATCCATCCATCCATCCATCCATCCATCCATCCATCCATCTTTTCATCCTTCCGTCCTTTCATCTATCCAACAACAGAAGTAACAGTAAAAAGGACTTAGTATTGCATGTAGAATCAGTGAGATTCCTTCAGAGACTTGGAAACAAGGGGATCAGATATTTCTTTACAGTCATGTTGGTAAAGTTCTCACATAGTTGATGAAATTGGCTATCTAAGGGAACACCCAGCACTTTTACCTAGGTGATCTTCCTGTAACCTGGGGAGAAATGACTGAAAGTGATGGCAATTTAGTAAGTGGAGACAAATGCATTGTCATTTTCTCCCTGGGGAAAGGCCATGTAAACAGTGGGGGTGGATAACTAGCCTTGAACAATGGGAAAAAAAAAGACTCACGGGTCCCAAAGGTGGTTTAAGAAAGACTCCAGCTCTGGCAGGTACCAAGTATCTGGTGAGGCGGGGTCTGCAGTAAGGCCAGAAGAATCATCAAGCCTCACCTTGGCTCAGGTGAAACTTCCCTCATGACTCTGCCTCTCTTTGCTCTGAGCCCATCATCCCAAAATAACTGAGTTATTTTGGTGGTGCCTGACTGAGAGATATGATCACTGCAGGCACCAGAAAGGAATATGTTCTACTTTAAATCATTTAGCTGTTGACGGAACCTGATAGTGTGAGTCATCTTCCCTGTGATCATTCAGGTTTGAGCTTGGCAGCCTCACCCCTTGATGGTAGTAGGTTCATTGGGGTTATAGCTCCTCTGTGAGCCTCTTGGTAGAGACCCGGCCAGCTTTCTCCTGGCGGCACGGCAGCCTTGTCATACGTTTGCCTATCCTTGATAATAGTCATGATTTTTCTGAGTCCCTAGTACTTCAGACTAGTACTGGTACTTTACATACATCCCCTCAATAATGGCCACAAAGTGTTACTTTCCCTGTCTTATAGGGGAGGAAACAAACTTGTGAGGTCAAGTAATTTGCCCAAGAACATAGAGACTATAAGTGAGGGAACCCCAGTTGAACCCTAGGGTATGTCTTTCTCCAAAACCAAGCCTTCTCTAGGACACTGTTTCCTTCAAGTGAAATGTTCCATTTTGAATAATTTGTCTAGAGAGATGCCAGTTATCGTCTCTTTATTACAAATATATTTTCATGGACTCCAGAAAATTGAGAGCATATGGAGACATTATTGGTTAATAGCAGTTCCTTGAAGTACAAAATATTAAGAAATGTGTCAATAATTAATTATTTCACTAATTTATAAAATCTAAGATCCTCCCTAAGGAAAATAATGTATGTGCTTGGTACAAAGTTAAATGGAAAAGCATTGGAATCAGATTTCATATTTATGAAGACATAATTCTCATTATCAAATAGTCTTTGGATACTTATTCTCATGCAATGAGGTATGAATTATTTAGATAGATTTATCGGTCTCTTGTCAAGGCAAATAAATAGAATGCAAGACAATAGTTTTGATGCTTATTTGGCTAATATTCTTGGTAATTGCAATATTTAGGGCTATGCAGTGAGTAATGCCACAAAATGGCATATTGTTACTTTATATATGGACAATAAATAAATTCTACAATGCAATGAAAGACCAAAGTGTGGAATGTTGAAATATCCACTACACCTGAGTGATTAAAAAACCTCCAGGTCCTTTGAAGTCCTCACCAAAGGAAACTCAGATTTCTTTTTAGAGGATCTTAGCTATATTTGGTATCTAATATTTGTGATGTAAGAATTTCCAAGAAGTGCTCACATATGGTACCAGTAAGCAATTTTAGTAGCTGAATTATTTTTGCTGATTCTCTTATAAAAGAGAAAGGAATGGACAATCATTGCAAAGGCAAAATTTTAAAGCACAGGAAAATATAAAGAAAAAAACATAACAACTATGTACTTGTCAACCAGATGTAATTCACACAGAGGTATATCCTTCTATGCTTTTTCTCCGATATATTTTTGTAGAGTAAGGTATGTGACCCTTGATAACAGGCCTCATGAGCTTGTGAGTAAAATAAAATGGTATTAACATTCAGGTCCAAAATACGTTAACCTTGACCTCTTTTTTGATTTTGGTAGATGGGCTGTTTTAAATTCTCATAAAAACTTTGTCATTTTTATGAAATCACATCTTAAATTCTTTTGCTTTGTCATATCTGACTTTTATATTGTCCTTGCAAAGAACATCTCCATCTCAAACACCTACCTGTGATGTTTCTTATCCTTCCAATAGTTTTAACCCATCTAGAATTTTTTTTCCATAGGAAATAAGATAGGAATAACTTTACTTTTTACTGATGGTGAGCCTCAACATGATTTATTGATTAATTCATCCTTTTTCTCACTGACTTAAATGTCTTATCATAGACATATTTCTCTCTTATGTTCAAGTCTACCATTTGCAGATTCTTTTAATTCCATGAATCTGCCACCCCTGTGCCGATTCCATCCTCATTTAATCCCCCTAGCTTTTTAAAATATAATATGTATTAATAATATGTCATAAGGCAAGAGCCATCATTATTCTTCCTTTGAAGAAGAATAATGTCTCTTGGCTTTTTATTCCATGGAAACAATTATTTTTATTGTTTTTATTGTGTGACTTGCGATAATGTGAGTTTAAAAAACAAATCAACTATTATATTATACCAGACAGACTAAATTTAATATTCCCTTTTGTCTCTTGGTCGAATTACCAGAGATTTGTCTATTTTATTGGTCAGTCCAAGGCCCCAGCAAGAGTAGGCACGCAGTATGTATTGCCACATGAATCCCTTTGGAACTGTCACATTTATAAAGGTTTGTATGACAGAGTCAGCACTGCCAGAATCAAATTGCTAATATCATATCTTCAATATATAAGCTGCCTTTGAATTATTTATTTATGAGCAGGGAACCCTGACTAGAGGTTTTTTTTTTCTAATCCAAGCTATGAAAATTGTCATTATATTTTAAAAACTACAGCCTTTTCTTTCAAGAAGATTGAATGAAAAAAAATCAAAGACTAAATTGTGACCCTGCGAGATATTTATTGTAAACCCACCAAGGTCATTTGCTGCATAGCCTGAAGGTACCAGGAGCCTTGCTGCAAAGATGTTATAGTGTCTCTCGCTATTGTGAACCTTTAGCACTAATTTTAGACTTTTCTTGGTTATTAGTGTGTATGACAGGCCAGTTTAAATTTTAAAATCTTGACTAGGCAGGCAGGGCACACAGTGTAAAGGAACTCTACATCGCATCCTTTTTCCCAGCATGTCCCCATCTCCACTGGCCCTACGAAAAGATTGAGTACAAGTTAGAACTGGGTTTCCTCTAGGAAGTCTTGGGTTGGCTTCTGTGTGGACTGAATCATGTAACAAAAGCTCCATACCAAACCAAGATCTTCCCAGGAGTCAATGGGGAAGAAGGGAAGTGTCCTGGGGAAGGAGAAGGAGAACAGAGAGGGGACACAGATGATCAAAAACACAACACAACACAGCTGTCACCCCACGTTGTGTTTAAGCCATTTTCTATTAGGTGGGATTTCACCAGATTCCCAACAGCATCTGCCAACACAGCCAGTGTCAGTGTGACCCAGATGACAGGTGAATGTGAGATTTGGAATAAAAAGTAAACTCATAAAAGTGTAAAAAGAAATCACAGGTAAATATTTTCAAAGCCCTAGAATGAGGAAGCCTTATCTAATTATAAGCCAGAATTATAAAGTAAAAATATGGGTAGATATGACTTTATAAAAATTACAGTTAGAGGGCCATCTGGGTGGCTCAGTCGGTTAAGTGTCTGACTTCAGCTCAGGTCATGATCTCACGGTTTGTGGGTCGAGCCCTGTGTTGGGCTCTGTGCTGACAGCTCAGTGCCTGGAGCATGCTTCAGATTCTATATCTCCCTCTCTCTCTGCCCTTCCTCTGTTCGTGCTTTGTCTCAATCTCTCTCTCTCTTTCTCTCTCAAAAAAATAAATAAGCATTAAAAAAATTAAAAATAAATAAATAAGCATTTAAAAAAATGGGGTGCCTGGGTGGCTTAGTCACTTAAGTCACTGACTTCAGCTCAGGTAATGATCTTGTGGTCCATGGGTTCGAGCCCCATGTTGGGCTCTGTGCTGACAGCTCAGGAGCCTGCTTCTGATTCTGGGTCTCCCTCTCTATGCTCCTCCCCTGCTCGTGCTCTCTCTCTCAAAAATAAAAAAAAAATTTTTTTAAATAATTAAAAATAAATAAATAAATAAACACACAAACACTTAAAAAATTTACAGTTAGGAAAAAAATTGGAGACTGATTAGTCTCAATTCATCTCCCACTGCCCATCTGGCCCCCCCACCACCACCCAGTGATCACCCAGACATTCCTCAGTGCTTTCCTGTATCACCTTGAAAAATTGTGTCATCTCAGGTATTTTATCTGTAGATTTAAAAAGTTTGATTAATCATGTTGTATCCTTTAAATATTTCCAACTTCATTTGTCAATTGTACCTCAGTAAAGCTGGGGGAAAAGGTTTGATTAAATGATCTCTAAGGTCTTCTTTAGCCTTAATAGTCTAAGATTTTATATTTGCTAAAATACAGTGCTTGTGCATGGTTTTTTAATAATTCATTCACTCAACACGTATTTATCATCCTCAACTATAGCCTTGTGCATCAGCCACTGTGGATGAATAGAGGATACAGCACCTAATTGTGGGAAGTCAGGGGTGAGTGGGAGAGGAGCCCACTGTCAGAGACCCTGGAGAGGGATCGTCTGAGTAAGGGGGAGGTCAGCGGTGCCTGAAGGTTTTGTAAATCCTATGTGAGAAAAAGAGAGTTCTTGGGCATCTTAGACAGAGTGCACCATTTGGCTTCAAGTCTCAGAGCCGTGTCTTACTAAATGTGTGCCCAGGAGTTAGTTACTTAATGTTAGCACCTACCTCATGGGGTTTTTGTGGGAGTTTAATGAATTTATAGGTGAAGTATTTAAAACAGCAAGAGTTCTATAAGGATTATCATCATCATCATCATCATCATCACTCAGTACCATTGCTTCAAATATCACATATGTACCAATGACTCCCAAATTGATGTCTCCAGTCCCGATGGCCCCTCAACTCCAGGCTCTTGTATTCAGCTGTTTTCCTGACATGTCCACTTAGATGGGTGTTGCTTCCATTTTAAGCTTCTCAAGCATCATATGCCCTAAATGGAAGTTTTGGTTTTCTGCTCCTCTTGCACTTGTTCTTCCTCTAATCTCTCCAAATCCCCGGATGATGATACCACCATCCACCGTTTTGCTCAAACCAAATATCTATGTCACCTTTAATCCCACCCTTTCCCTCAACCCCCATGTCCAATCTGTCGGCAAGTCACGTTGACTGTACCTCTGAGATACACCTCATGCCTTCTGTAGCTTCTGCTGCTCCTCTGTTTGAAGCTAACATGCTCTGTTACCTGATGATGTAATAGAATCCAATCAGTTATACTTTGTAATCCTGTCCCTCTGAATCTGTTTTCTTCCTACAGTACTTAGGACAAATGCCAAATTCCTTAGCAAATCTGCAGTTCTCTACCTAATCTGGCCCCTTCCTTCCTCTTCATCTTCAGCTTGTTCTACCTTCCCTTCCCCACCCCCTACTCACTATGGTCCAGCCACTTGGGCGATCTTTCTGGTCCACAAACATGCTAAACTCTGTCCCATATCAGGGCTGTTACATTTGTCAGTCTCTCCACCTGAAATGCCCTTCCTTGGATCTCAGATCTCAGCTCAAATGTTCAAGTACTCACAGAGACTTCTCCCACCTAAAGTGTCCTCCATCGGTCCCTGTTTCTCACATTGTTCTACCTACTTCCTGCGATGCTGGTATCACAGTCTGAAATGGTCTTGCACCCTTGTTTATTGGGACAAAGGCTCAGCGATGTTGGGGACCTGCCTGTCTTCCAGGCAGTGTCTTCAGGAGCCGGCAGAGTGCCTGGCATGTAGGGAATGGATGAGGACACCACTGCTCCTGAGATGGGGATGCAGGAGGAGAGACAGCCTGTGGGAGGATGAAGAGCTCCTCTTCGGATCAGTGTTTGGCTAGCCAGTGGCGAAGCTTACGCATTCTCCAGACATCTGGATAGTCACAGGTTCTCGTGAAGGGTGACTCAAACCAAGGTCCTTGGACCAGCAGCGTCAATGACTGCATCACGTGGGAGCCTGTTAAAATTCAAATTCCCAGACCCTATCTTGAACTTTGAGAATCAACATCGCTGGGAGTGGGGTTCTGTGCAAGCTCTCCTGGTGAGCCCTACGCATACTGCAGCATGCGAGGCTCTGTTCTCCTTTTGTTTTCTGAAGCTGGACAGACGTGTGGAGGAAGAGCCAGATGAACCTCAGCGTCTCCTCCATCCTTCCCTCCAAGGAGCCCCTGTCAAGACTCTGTTTGCCCACTGCCAGCTCTCTGCCTGCCCTTTCCTTGTCTTGACTTTTCATCGTTGCATCCACTTGACAAATGTGAAGTGTTGACCGTTCTTACCACCTGTAAACTATGGTATCTGTTTTTGGTATGTGCTCTTTGAACATAAGAAAGAAAAGTTTTTATTTTTAGTTTTCACTTCTGCTGTACTCTGTCACTTAATTCTGAAACACTCAGGCAGCCAGTAAAGGCCAGAACACTACAGGGAAACCAGTGCTTCCAATGGGCATGTGTGATCAGAATGGACAAGTACATTGTGTCCCAAGGCTATAACACAGCCGACCCTCAGAGACAACAGGAGGGGATCTGGTGTAGGTTAAGGGAATCTTTGGTGGTAAATGTATTTGAATTGGTGGTTTCCCAGCATTACCACTTTGGGTCCAAGTGAAAGAAATCAACTCTGCTTTTTTTTTTTGTTTGTTTGTTTCTAAAACATCAAAACACTTTTGTGAAACAGACTTCTCCTCCGAGACCCACTGTCCTGTTGTTATTGTCTCTCTTCTTGGCTCCAGCTGTTGGGGATGTTTTGGTGACCTCATTGGCTTATCCAAAGAAGAGACAGATCCGAGGGCATATATGCTTTTGGTGTTCATGGTCACCAGGCTGCTCTTTCCAGAGGTGCTGACAGATGGCTAAGGCTAAATCAGCCAGAAATGAGGAGTTAGACACTTTCTTGGTGGCAGGAGGCACAGTGTGCAGAAGAGCACAGAGAACATTCCCAGGAGCAGCCAGTGTCATGTTCCAAGAAGCCCTAGCTGTGTAACATCCCTGTTAGGGTAGAGAAAGCTGGGTCTGTCCATGGTTGCCTTTCCAGAAGGGTCCACACTCTAAGACCAAGGTTGCCAGTAGATCTGTCTCCCAAAATCCTAATAGGGATTTTACCCTTTATAAGTTGAACTAGGTGAGTGTCAAACGTTTCAGCTGAGGGAGCCCAGTGAAAGTGTGATAGCCCCCTCCCAAAGAATTAGCGTGATAGAAAAATCAAGATTTTTCCACCTCACCCCTTTGCTCATTCATTCCCTGGAGCTAGGCTAGGGGTAGCAATGAGATGCAGAAGAGAATGAAGAATTGTCCCAGCCTTTGAGGAGCTGGGAGTCCATAGGAGGAAAGATATAAAAAGAAAGAATTTGAGAACAGTATGAAAGTGCACAAGAGTATGCTCTCTGCTAGAGGAGGCAGAGAAGAGAGCCATGCATCCTACCAGCAGTAGTGGAGGAAGGTTCCTCAGGTAGCATTTTACCTGCTCTTTTTCAGACGAGGGGAGAAGAGGCCAGGGGAACAGGATGAACAGCAATAATAAACATTTCTCTAGTACTACATGTGGGTTCAGCACTTTTAGCATATGAATGCATTTAACCCCCATAACAAGCCTGAGATGGGCTCTGTCATCACATCCATCTTACAGGTGAGGAAACAGGTTCGATGAGGGTGAGGAGACTATCTAAGGTCACACAGCTAGTAAGTGGCAGACTGGCTCCAGAATTCAGGCTGTTAACCACTGTTCAGCCCAGCCTTTCACCATAAGTGAGCATGATATCTGGGGAATTTTGAGTAGAGAACAATGCTTTTGAGTTTGTGTTTTTTTTTCCTATAACCCACTTAGGAAGAGAAACCAGTTTAACCCACTCATCCCCACTTTCCAGTGGAAGAAGCATCTCTGTGATAAAGCTTCAGAGAATGTAGTAGTTGCTAGGGCTGCTGTGACAAACACCACAGACTGGGTGGCTTAAGCCACAGAAATTATTTTCTCACAATTCCGGAAGCTGCAAATCCAACCAAGATCAACGTGTCAGTAGGGCTTGCTTCTTCACGTGCTCTCTGCTTGGCTTGTAGATGGCTATCTTTCTCAGGTGTCTTTACCTGGTCTTCCTTCTGTGCATGTCCTCTTTTTATAAGGATGCCAGTCATATGGGATTAGAGCCCATCCCAATAACCTCATTTAACCTTAAAGACCCTATTTCCAAAAATGGTTATGTTATGAGGTCATAGGGGTTAAGACTTCAACATAGGAATTGGTGGGGAAAGGGGGCCATAATTCAGCCCAGAAGAAAGAGCAACCAATGTCAACAAATGATACTGTGAGTTTTTTAATGTTTATTTATTTTGAGAGAGAGAGAGAGAGTGCGCGAGCTAGTGAGTGCACGAGTTGGGTGGGGGAAGAGAGGGGGAGAGAGAGAGGGAGAGGGAGAATCTTAAGCAGGCTCCATGCTGTGAGAGCAGAGCCCAACACAGGGCTCCATCCCATAAACTGTGAGACCATGACCTGAGCTGAAGTCAAGAGTCTGACGCTTAATCGACTGAGCCACCCAGCACCCTGGTACTGTGAACTTTTACACATGATTTTATATTATTAAACAATGCTCTATAAATTTTTAAAGTACTTTTTTAACACTGTCCTTGGTGGTAGTTGTAAATAAATTTGCAGGCACCAGGTTACCAATGATGTTTAGCTGTTTAAGTCTGTTGGGATGAGGGTGGTTCCTGTCTACAATCATTTAGCATATAATCATGAATCACTTGCATATGAACAGACCCATGCCTTCAATGAATGGAAAGCCATAGGTCAAGTGCTATAAATATGCTTCTTTATGCACTGTAAGAGTAATCAAACAGGCCTCCACCAACAAAGATTTATAAATAAAAAGGAAGAATCATTCAGTGAACACCATGGCTGCTTGGACACCATACTGATGTGTTGCTAAAAAAAAGTCCCTTCAGAAGTGTTGGAATTCTAAACATTGAAACTTGCTCCTATACATCCAGCAGGGTCTTCACAGCCCTGTGTGGCTGCTGGATTTCTCAATAGAATGGTGAACCAGAACCGTTACTGAATTCTAACTTACTATTATTAAATGTTGGCAATTTTTGGTAACTCATTTTATAGCTTTATAATAAGTGACTTTTATTGCTTAATCTCAAGAAAAATGAGAGCCTCCGGAATTGTCTGTCTTTTGCTAAGAGCTGTAGAAAGCAAACTGAAGTATGAATTCTGTGTCCACAATATTAGAAATATTCCACTCTTTCATTTCTGTAAATCCTATTTAATTGGCTCCAAGCTCTGCATAGCCTGGCTCTTAGCCATCAAAAGGGTTCCCTTTGTTTTATCTTGCTCAGCCTGCCTGACGAGGTCAAACCAGATTCTGATGGAAATGATGCCTGAAGCCAGGGAACTCAGTGCTTATTCTATGCATAATCTATGTTGAGTGGCTTCAAAGCCATTATAGGACCCGGGGAAAAACTGGTCACATGCCCTGCTTCTGGCAGACTTGGGGGTGCACCCTTTCAGGCCTCCATTCCCAGGATTGCTGACCTGCCCAGGGGATGCTTGGCCATGATGCCCGGGGTTCAGCCTCTGCACACATCCAATAGCCACCATCTGCCTTCGAGGGACCATGTAATAGAAACCCAAATCAAAAATCTTCTCCACACCTTCCTTGCCTTGCTCTTCGTTTCAGGGAGTTTCCTCATGCCTTTCTTTTGAGCTGTTTCATTTCTCTTCTCAAAGCAGTAATCGCTCCCTCCTGAACTGTTGACCTGAGACTCAAAGCCTTTTTCTTTCACTCCACAATATATTAGTACACTGGTACAAGTGGGGTGCATTATTTTAATACCATTTGGAGACCACTGCTGGGTATGGTTGGGAATCATTAAAAAGCTTATTTCTTTTTTAAGTGTTTATTCATTTGGGGGAGGGGGAGGGGAGAGAGATAGAGAAAAAGAGAGGGAGAGAGAGAATCCCAAGCAGGCTCCCAGCTGTCAGTGCAAAGTGGGATCATGACCTGAGCAGAAATCAAGAGTTAGACGCTCAACCGACAGAGCCACCCAAGAGCCCCCATTAAAGAGTTTCTAAGAAGAGCCATAACATAAATTAACTTTTTGAAAAAACACCCTAAGATGGACTTGATATTGGGTGATCTTAAGAAATTATATAATGGAATTGTAGTTGCACAGAAAAATGTCCTTATGTTTTAGAGATTAATACTGAAATACTTACGGGTGAAATGTCATGATGTTTGTTATTTCCTTTAAAACGCTTTGGTGATAAATATGGGAAAATACGGCAAACTGTCTCATTGTAAAGCTAGATGAGGTACAGTGGCATTCATTATTCAGTTTCCTCTGTTAGAAAAACATGTTTTCAAAAACTTTTTATAGTAGAAAATGTAGAAATAAATCCCTCTGGTGGCTCTCTAGGGGTTGGGCCCCAGGGGAGGGAAGTAGGGAGCCAAATTAGTGAGGAGGCAAAGGCAGCAATTCAGGTGAACACAGATGAGGGGCGGAGCTAAAACCGAGGCACCGCCCACACTGAGAAGGCTGTGGACTGAAAGGTACCATCTAGTCTGTTCTCTTCCCTCATTCCCACAGTCCAAAGTGCTTCGGGAAAAATGGCTGCTGCAGGGTATCCCCGCTGGAACTGCGGAAGAGGAGGAAGCCAGGAGGCGGCAGTCTGAAGAGGATGAATTCAGAGTCAAACAACTGGAAGATAACATTCAGAGGTAGGTGGTTCCCAGCCCAGGGCACCTCTCCACCCCCGCTCCCTGCACTGTGGTGTTACAGTGCAGTAACCACTACCCTCCTCTAGGGGGCCTTTCTCAGTGCCAGCCCCCTTTCCCAGAGCTTTGGAATTCTATTCCTAAACAGAATACATTTGTATCCTTTAAACTTTTCCAGATAACCCTGAGTTATTACTCTGGGTACTAATTATTGCGTGGGGAAACTATAGCAGGGGGTTTTGGAATGGAAAGGACAGAGTATAGAAGAGCTGAATGAGGGCACCCCTGTGCTCTAAAATTGCACTTTGTGTTGCCTGCTTGCTCTGCTCAGAGGGTGAGTTGGGTTCCTTTATGGTTGTCAACCAGGTTCTGAACATTTCCATCTGGGAGATAAGTGACCCTCCTGTGGCCAGTGGTTGGACCAAGAACATAGGTTTGCACTTGAAAACTGTAGTCACACCAGGTCCCAGGACACCTAGCCAGAGATATGAGACGGGGGTGGAAGGTGGTGATCAGAGATGCCTTGGAACCAAATCTCCCCCCCATCCCATCCCACCAAACCCTGGCTCAAATATCAACTTCAAGAGCTTCCTCTGTTTCTCCTGAGGTGCAAGCTCTTTTAGAACACAAAGGGTCAGAGCTACCTGGCTACCGGCCTTTATACCGAGGAGTGAATGAGGTCTGTGAGAGTACCTGGGGACTCCAGTAATGTCGCCGGGGAAAACAGACCGGCCGTAAGCCCTGAAGGCCTAGGTCCGTACTTTGCTTGGACCCTAATGTCCCTCAAAGAGGTCTGAGAGCAGCTTAACTAAATTTTGCTTGTGGGGAAACTAGCTAAGAAGAAGCTGTATGTGATGTGCGTGTGTGCATATACATAGACACACATATGTGGGTGGGTGAATATGTGTATATACACAAACAGTTTTTTTTAGAATACACAGAGTAAAGGCTAAACTATTACCAGCCATTTTAGTTAGATAGATCTATATATGTCGTTAGAAGAAGAAAATTTTAGTCCTGAAAATGTGGCATCAAGTTTGTGAGGACAAGTACCTCCAGAATGTACGAAAGGTCTTCTTGTTGGAAGCCCGGAAGGTGGACAGGGGAGGGCCAGGATGGAGTCACTCAGAATCCCAAGCCTCGGGGGTTTCTCTCCTCAGAAGTGGCTCAGCTGGCTGTGTCTTACACAACATGAGGAAGCCAAGGATTATTGAAACTATTGACAATATAATAGGTTGGGGAGGAAAAGGCCACTCGGAGAAATGGTGTAGGAAGTCTCAAAGTGGAGAGTCTACAGTGCTGTCAGCCAGAGGGACAGTGGATACAATGCAGGAGCATCTCTTCGCCGTCGCTCTGGTTATAAGTTCCATCATTTTCCTGCCCCTTTCTTACTGGTTTTACGTCACCACAACAGATAGGTCTGGCGCAAAGCAGACACTCCACAGCTATTCGGTGAATGAAGGTTTGGGACCGGGTACCCCACATATTGGGCAGAGAAAGCCTGGGAGATTAGTCTCCAGTCTAACTTGGCAAAATCCTAGGAGCCAAGTGGCTTGGACACAGTCTGTTCACTACCTCGGATATGAAGGGAGACAGTATACACACCGATGGGCGGAAAATTTTGCTTAAAATCATTTTTTTCAGAAGCCGTGTATCTTTTCTCAGAGTCTGACAGGGTCACTTCATCTTGTAGGTGTTACAGATGGAAGGTGAAAAGGATTTGGAAAATAGGACAAAATTAGGGATATGACCTTTTCTATTTTTCTTAAATGGCATTAGAAAATGTGGTCCTCCCACCAAATTGGCAGTTTCTCTTTGGCTTGCATATGTATTAGATCACTGTTTTGGCCTCATAAGTGGTAACTCTTACCTGTGGGATGAGCCACCAGGTGGAGGGAGAGTCTCAAATCGAGACTGAGTTTTGGCTAAATCGACCATCGGAGTGAAGTGTTAGAGTTAGGGGCTAGTATATTGTTTAGGTGGGCATCACCATATTCAGAAAAATAAGGAAAATCTCTTTTTTTATCTTTTGAGTCACTAGAATAAAGAGCTCACTCAATGTATGCAGGCTGTCTCTTGGAGCTCCTTGAGGAGATAGATACCCAATCCGGAAGGAAAGAAATCATAGAAGCCTAAAAGGATGGAGGTGGGGTGCTTCGGCCTTGATTTGGCAGGTTATTTCCTTCTGCCGCTTTCATGGCTCTGCTGGGCATTGCATTTGCTGGGGAGTGAGCTGCATTCCCTGGAGCTGCTTTTCTGTAGGAGCAGGCCAGCCGATGGGCATCATTTCCTCCTCAGGGCCCCCAGAGGAAAGAGTGTCTTCCTACCCTGGAAGTCAGTTTCTGCTTCCCCTCATATGCCTTGCAACTTCTCTACTGGAATGGTTAGCGTCTTAAAGTTCTCCTCTCAAGGGAAGAAGGGAGCTGTCCTGCCTCTTCCCTTAAAGGACCCTCAGCCCCTTAAGCCACTTTCCTTAGTCAGGCATGGCTTAGTTGTCTCTCACAGTCCTAGCCATTTGAACAGCCCCGAAGGCTCATTGGAAGCACAAGCATCCTGCAGCTCTTACAGTCTAAGCGGACGGGGTATCCTGGCTCTGCTTGTTTTGGCTGAGCTCAGCCAAGTGACTCCAAGACATAGGTTGGACGAGTCTACGCTTGTCCCCCCTGCACTAATGAGCTAACCATGACTGCTTCCTTTTATGGCAATGGCAGAGGAGCAAGAGGGCGGAGCAGAAACAGCACTGCCCATAAGCCATTAGCCAAAGCAAGTCATGGCCACCCCAAAACCCAGGGGAGGAGATGGTCAACCTTCAGTGGGAGGAACTTCAGAGTTGTGTGGCAAAGGGCACAGATATAGGGGAGGGTGAAAACGGGGGGCTAATAGTTCACTCTAACAGCAGTGTGATTGTTCAATTGAAAACTGCAGGCATTAGAGAAAGTCCAGAAAGGTGAATCCATGAGGAACAAGATGAGCTAAAACAACTTGAGAATTCACAGGGACAGGGAGAAGAGAATGAGAGAAAATAGGAGTGGCTTCGAGATCAAATTTAGAATCTGATCTTTATAGAATAGGAATCCTGGAAATTGGCTACAGATCAAATGTAGCAGAACCACTACATAGAGGGATTGTAAAAGAAACTTTCTCTGTTTGAGACAGATTATCACTCTTTAGGTCTTTAGATCTGGGTCTGCTTATCTAAGTCACTCCCGAACAGTAAGTTAGATTCTCCTAAAGAGCTATGCAAACTGTCTTCAAATGACAAAGTATGTTAGTACAGTTGTGCCTTGAAGGTATTTCAGTCCCTGCTGGTGAACCAGGAGTCGTCTGAAGAACCTGAAGGAACAATAGAGAATAGTAATCAAAGAGCAGGGAGAATGCCTACAAGGAGAGATGAATGGAAATTTGTGTCATTTGGTTTGCAAAAAGGAAAGGTGATGGCAACCTAATTCAGAACTTCAGTGTGTGCAGCATTTAGGCCATTAATCCTGGATGTATGGGCCATTCTGAATTTGATAAAGACTTCAAATAAAGCATGAGAATTTGCGCTTAAACCTGTCTCTTTCCTTAGATATCTTCAAGAAGAACATCACCATCTTTCCATCTGAGTCTAAACTTCTTTATAGTGCCAGTGATCGATCATACAGCAAGCTCCGGGTTTACAGACATGTTTTTTCACCAAAGTGTTATTTGTAAATTGGTGGTTGTTTGGAGCTAAGAGTGTTGTCTGTCTTCCAAGACTGTAATATGTGGTGCTTAGATTTTGAGGGCAGCCCATAAGGAGGGAGGGAGAGATGAAGGAAGGAAGGAAGAAATGGTGGGAGGAAAGAAGGAAGGAAGGGAGGGAGGAAGGAAAGAAGGAAGGGAGGGAGGAAGGAACTAGACTCTTAAATCTTAGGTATTAGAATCACCTGGGAGGCTTTTTAAAAAATACAGATTCCCAGGCCTTATTCCAGGGAACTTGGATTCAGTGACCCAGCTGAGGAGCCCTGTGTTTTAAAGAGTGCTCCAGATAATCTGTGCAAATCACAGTTCAAGAAAGGTTGCTGTAGGGGCGCCTGGGTGGCTCAGTTGGTTGAGCGTCGGGCTTCAGCTCGGGTCCTGATTTCACAGTTCGTGAGTTCAAGCCCCACATGGGGCTTGCTGCTGTCAGTGCAGAGCCCACTTCAGATCCTATATCCCCGTCCCTCTGCCCCTCCCCTGCTTACACTCCCTCAAAAATAAATTTAAAAAAAAAAAAAAAGGAAAGAAAAGTTGCTGTAAAGGGAAAAAAGAACAGACCATAAATAAAATTGAATTAATTAAGAGCACTAAAGCACTACAGTGATTATGTGAAGGCAGTGGGAAAGGAAGAACAGAGCTGGTCACTACAGTGGATAAACAGACGGCCATTCTTTTGTACAACTTCTCCCTGGCCAGTGTCAGGACAGCTCAGTCTATTGCTTGTTTTCTTCACTTGCTAGAAACCAGAGGTAAAATAGGCTAAATATGGTCAGAATTGTTGACAGCCAAATCTTTACAAAGATTTCTTTTTTTTTTTAAATTTTTTATTTCAAATGACACATCTTTTGTATGCTTTATTTCCTTTTTTTTTTGTTTGTTTTTTTTAAAGTAAATATATTTTATTTTATTTTTTTTATTTTATTTTTATTTTTTAATTTTATTTATTTTTTTAATATATGAAATTTACTGTCAAATTGGTTTCCATACAACACCCAGTGCTCGTCCCAAAAGGTGCCCTCCTCAATACCCATCACCCACCCTGCCCTCCCTCCCACCCCCCATCAACCCTCAGTTTGTTCTCAGTTTTTAACAGTCTCTTATGCTTTGGCTCTCTCCCACTCTAACCTCTTTTTTTTTTTTTTTTTCCTTCCCCTCCCCCATGGGTTTCTGTTACGTTTCTCAGGATCCACATAAGAGTGAAACCATATGGTATCTGTCTTTCTCTGTATGGCTTATTTCACTTAGCATCACACTCTCCAGTTCCATCCATGTTGCTACAAAAGGCCATATTTCATTTTATCTCATTGCCACGTAGTATTCCATTGTGTATATAAACCACAATTTCTTTATCCATTCATCAGTTGATGGACATTTAGGCTCTTTCCATAATTTGGCTATTGTTGAGAGTGCCGCTATAAACATTGGGGTACAGGTGCCCCTATGCATCAGTACTCCTGTATCCCTTGGATAAATTCCTAGCAGTGCTATTGCTGGGTCATAGGGTAGGTCTATTTTTAATTTTCTGAGGAACCTCCACACTGCTTTCCAGAGCGGCTGCACCAATTTGCATTCCCACCAACAGTGCAAGAGGGTTCCCGTTTCTCCACATCCTCGCCAGCATCTATAGTCTCCTGATTTGTTCATTTTGGCCACTCTGACTGGCGTGAGGTGATATCTGAGTGTGGTTTTGATTTGTATTTCCCTGATAATGAGCGACGTTGAACATCTTTTCATGTGCCTGTTGGCCATCCGGATGTCTTCTTTAGAGAAGTGTCTATTCATGTTTTCTGCCCATTTCTTCACTGGGTTATTTGTTTTTCGGGTGTGGAGTTTGGTGAGCTCTTTATAGATTTTGGATACTAGCCCTTTGTCGGATATGTCATTTGCAAATATCTTTTCCCATTCCGTTGGTTGCCTTTTAGTTTTGTAGGTTGTTTCCTTTGCTGTGCAGAAGCTTTTTATCTTCATAAGGTCCCAGTAATTCACTTTTGCTTTTAATTCCCTTGCCTTTGGGGATGTGCCGAGTAAGAGATTGCTACGGCTGAGGTCAGAGAGGTCTTTTCCTGCTTTCTCCTCTAAGGTTTTGATGGTTTCCTGTCTCTATGCTTTATTTCCTATTGGGGTGCCATATTGAGAAAGCCCAAAGGATTGTTTCTGGCTTGGGCTCATTGTAAACCATTTTCTTTGCTGTCACTATATGTGATGGGTCCCTGGGGCCACACATGGGCCTCACATTGATACTCTTGGAGACTTCTGACAGTTAGATCCATATGGCACTTGCCTACTTCACGTCTGCTCCAGTCAACAAGTCCCGTTACTTGCCCTGTGATCTTCCCACTGAAGATGCTCTTTCTGATTTCATCAGGTTTTATTCACATGTTTGAAATGTAGTGTTCCAGTGCTCTCTTAGCAGCACATATACTAAAGTTGGAACGATACAGAGAAGATTAGCATAGCCCCTGCGTGAGGATGGTATGCAAATTCATGACGCTTTGAAAGTTAAGTGTTCTTAACTTTCTTTGATGAGTGAAAAATACGGGGAAATTTGTTCCCCCCACCTTGGAATTACCCCAGTGAGGATGAGGGACTTCAGGGACTAGTAAATGAAAATGGAACGAGCTCTTCTAAAGCTAGGGTATTAATGCTAGCTCTACTGTTAACTTGCTGTGTGAATCTGGGCAAGACTCACACTCTCTCTGGTCTCAGTTTCCTCATCTTTTCAGTGAAGGGTCTTTCGGGATCTTCTAGCTCTGGTATTCTGAGAGTCTTTAATTTGGGAAGTTGGCTAGAGATTCCTTTTCTGAAGAAATATACCTATGCAGAGAAATGCTGCTGTTGTAGAAGGAAGCGGTTTAGGAGACAGGCCTGAATTGGGGAAGGAGGTTAACTTCTCAGGAGACAAAGCCCCATGTGTGAATCAGTGACTCATCACAGATGACTAATTCATCTTATCAGCTGTCAGTTCTAAAATATGTCCCATCAAATATTGATTGAATAAACTATTGAAATCCCGGTTGCTAACCTAGATAGGGGCATGGCAACTTTTAAAAAGAAAGTTCAAGACGCCTATGAACTGGCCCATTTCTGCTTCTGAATTAACATTCTTGGAGTGCTTCTGTTGGTCTCTGATGGATACCAGAATTTGCTTAATTTTCCCCATTCTTAAGAGGTTCAACACAGAAGACTAGAGACATTAGGCATAAGCATGTGTGTGTTGTATGGTGGGATTTTGGCAACCAACAAGAAGACAGCCATCCACAAATAAATGTTCTAGAAAAGGCAACCACAGAAATGTTCATTGGAATCACAAAGGACACTTGCTTGGGATTCAATCTGTTCTTCATTCTGTCTATTTTTGACTCCATGATGCACTGCTCTCCAGCAGCAGAGCCTGGAGCCCTTACATGGGCAATTCCACATCTGTGCATCCCAGCCTGTGGCCCCGCCCCACAGCCACATCTGGCACTCAGCCCTGGTCTCCTTCCCATTCTCTTTGTTTCACCATAGTAATATCATAGATACTGTAAACCACACAGTGATGTAGTGGGGTCACTTTATCATCTATTGTTCCTTGCTCTCTTACTCTCTTCTGGGTCCCTAGCATTTTGGTTTCCACTGAATTCATCAATTTTCTTGTTTTTATCCTCATAACACTGCCACGAAGTAGTGGTAATGATGCCCATAATACAGTTGGGGGAACTGAGGCTTAGGAGGTAAAGTAACTTGTTGCCCCCAATGGCCCCAAGTGACCCAAGTGAAGAAGTAAGGGGTGCCTGGCTGGCTCAGCAGGTATAGCATGTGACTCTTGATCTTGGGTCCATGAGTTCAAGCCACACATTGGGTGTAGAGATTACTTTTAAAAAAACTAAGTGAATAAGTATTTCAACTGGCTCTAATGCCACCGCGCTTTCTCAAACATCTGAACAAAAGCTTAGTTTAAGTTCAAAATTTTGAGACGTGATATTCAGTGAAATCACACTGAAGTTCACCTCAGGATGCAGTGGGGGGGGGGGGGGCTCTTCCCTCCTCAGCCCCCACCAGCGTCTCCTCAGGAAGCAGAATAGCAAGTGTGCCATTGTGAGTGGGCCTCGTGGCTCGGAAGCCTGCCCCCCTCAGGTTCTGTCTGGAAGTACAGGCTCCACTTTAGGCTCGGTTCCTTTTTCTCTTTCTGAAGCCCTTTGCTCTTGAGTGCTCTTTCTTGACTGTATACAGCCCGAGTCTCTGCTGCAAACAGTATGTTGTTATATAAAAGGCTCCCAGCGCACTGATGAGGCCTGGACCTTAGAGTCTGACTGACTGGATTTGAGCCCCAGTTCTGCATTTGCAAGTTGTTTGATCTTAGACACAGTGCTGCTGTCTGGACTTGAGTTTCCTCACTGGTACCCTGGAGATAGCAATGCCCATCTTGAAGGGTTGTTATAATGTGTACAGATCATATGCTCTTGTGAAGTGGCAACTACAGTAGGTTGTCAGTAACTAAGAGTGGTGCTTTTGTTGTTGTTTTCTCCTCCATCCTTCCGGAACAGGGTTTCTTAATAGCAGAACTACTGATGTTTGGGCTGGAGAGTTATTATTGTCGGGGAGGCTGTCCTGTGTATTGCAGGATCTTTAGCAGAATCCCTGGCCTCTGCCCAGGAGATGCCAGTAACATCATCCCACCCCCAATTTGACAATCAAAAACGTCTCCAAACATTGCTGAGTGTGTCCCCTGGGCCCAGCCGAGAACCACCCCTCCAAAGGCTGAAATTACAGGTGTTGATACTAAGATTATCCCCCCATCAAGTTGCTTCAGAACACAGAACCCTGAAAAGATTTATGTGGCAAAAAAGACAAGAGGTAATACATGCTGGCATGGATGTGGAGAAAAGGGAACCCTCGTGCATTGTTGGTGGGAATGCAAATGGGTGTAGCCACTGCAGAAAATAGTGTGGAGGTTACTCAGAAAATTAAAAATAGAACTACCCTATGATCCAGTGATTCCACTTCTCGGAATCTATCCAAAGGAAATGAAAACACTAACTCAAAAAGATAGCTGCACCCTCATGTTCATAGCAGCATTATTTACAGTAGCCAAGACATGGAAACAACCTAAGAGTCCATCCGTGGATGAATGGATAAAGGCGATGTGATATACATATATGGAAGATTAGTCCACAATGGAATATTATTCAGCCATAAAAAACGAAGAAATCCTACCATTTGTGACAACACAGATAGACTTTGAAGACATTATGCTAAGAGAAATAAGTCAGAGAAAGACAAATATTGTATGATGTCATTTATGTGTGGAATCTTCAAACAAACAAAGAACAGACAAAACAGAAAAGCCCAAAACGTATTGGAAAAGAGATTAGAGTTGTGTTTACCAGAGGCAGAGGGTGGGAAGGAAGGGGAAATTGGAGGAAGGTGGTCCAAAGGTACCAACTTGCAGTTATAAGATAAATAAGTCCCAAGATGTAATGTATAGCACGATGACTGCAGCTGCCTCTGCTGTAGGATATACAGGGAAGTTTGTTAAGAGATCCTAAGAGTTCTCATCACAAGGAGAAATAGTTTTCCTTTTTTCTCCTTTCTTTTGATTGTATGAGATGATGGATGTTAGTTGAACCTATTGTGATATTCATTTCACAATATATGTAAATCAAACCATCATGCTGTATGTCATAAACTTACCCAACGACATATGTCAATTATCTCTCAGTAAAACTGGGGGAAAAAGATTTATGAAGATAGCATTAATGATTTTCAGTGCAGAATGACAGATGTTTCAGTTGCTTATAGGATAAGGCTTCTCTCAAGCAGTGAACCATGAAAGTCAGTTCTGAGTTAAAAAGAAATGATTGCCTTTTTGTGTGCATGTGTGTCCAATGCTGCACTGATTTTGCAAAGGCAATGATTTTATGACAGCTCATAAAACCATAGAATCTTAGAGTATACATAATTGAAGGGGAATCTGGATCAACCCCTGTCTGATACTTGAGTTTGCAATGAACCCAGTGAGTGGGAGTCAGTACATAGTCTCTCTCAAAGGCTAAAAGTGACAGGGAACTCACATCCTTGCAAGGTAATACCCAAGTCCACATTGGAACAGCTCTCACTATTACACAGGATCCTTCTTTGGGATGAAAGTTACGTTCCTTGCAATTTCCATTGGTTCTCTGGTCCCTGCCCTCTGGGGCCACATAGAAAAGTCCCTCTTCACAGACTCTGAGGTGTGAATGCTTATGGTTTGTGGTTAGCTCTGGAAGCTGGGACAGGTCGGGGGGAAACACTTCCCTGTTGTGCTCAGCATGTCAACACTGCCCACGTGTCTCGTAGAGGCCATAGTGGAAGAGCCTACTTCAAGAGCCTACTGTGAGATCCCAGGCATCTTGCCTTACTTGGGTTTTGTAGGCTCCATTATGATCGCCTCGTTACTGGTCAGGTAAATTCTGTTCAAGGGGTCCATAATAATGGAGATAGCAGGAGAATTTTGTCCATGCCCTGAGACCATGTAAGAGCCACGTTTGGGGAATGCTTGTATTCCCCTTAAAACAATTGCTATAGTTGAAGAAATTGTGCAGAGCCAGCTTTTCTGATGGCTGGTCCCAGACTTTCTGGTCTCCCCTGATCCATCCTCTACAGAAAGTTCCCCCTCTGAAAATCATATTTTTCCACCCCCTAGCCAGCAATATGGTCCCTTGTGACCTCTCTATATTCTTGATGAAACTAAAATATCAGGTGTCCTGTTGATATTTTCTTCCTTGCTTTTCCCTAATTGTGCGTTGTGAAGGCAGTGCATGGTCTCTCAGATCCTTTTCAACGAGGACAGCCTACAATCTTACGACATGGAGTCCTGACGGTGGAGTCTGGCGGCCGTGGTCCCGTGGCCATGGGGATGCAGGAGGGCTCTGACCTGGGCAGGGAGCAGACACGTGTAGGCAGGCTGGCTTGACGCTCCATCGTCGGGGCCTAGAGCCAGGTCTGTGTCCTAGCCACAGCCCCACCTTGTATCCCCTTCTTCTCTGAGGCCCCAGAGAAGAGTTCAATGGGACCTGAGGCTGCTTGAGACTTGTCACTGCAAGTCCTGCCTCCACCGGCCTTTCCAGTTTCTCCTTCCCCTCACCTCCAAGCTCCAGACCTCCACTGAGCAAGTGGGAGACAAGGTGGGCAGGTCCATTGCCATTCTAGGACCCCAGTTCCCTAGCACACTCGTGCCAGGAAGCTAGAGGAAATGATCCCCTTCTTTCTCCCACCCTAAAATCAACTTCTGCCCGTCAGGGATTCTTCGATTCTCTTACCCAAGGTGTACACGTCAGCAGTGGAAATTTCAGGCCGGCTGAGAGGGAAGAGGTGCACAGTCATAGGTGAGTTAGGCTGGGACCCGTTTATTAGGAGGGATTTGCCTACATCCTCGTGCCTGTCCCTTTCCCGAGAAACTGTTTTTAGCACACTTGGAGCACATGTGCGGTTACATTTGCAACATGAATGAGTCAGGTTTATTGTGCCCACAGATTCTTTCCTCTTTATTGAAGTATAGTTGAAGGCTCCTGTGGAGCCTCAGCTGGGAAGATGCAAATGGCTGGTTACTCAAGGGGCTGCGCTCTGTCATCACCTAGAGATTTCTTCACTCGCATGTCTAGGGCCTGAGCTGGAGTGACTCAAAGGCTGGGACTAATGTGCAAGGCCCCTCCACGTGGCCTGTCCACAGACTTGGCCTTCTCAGCACAAGGCAGCTGGGTTCTGACCGGGAGCTCCCCAAGGGAGAGTGTCCGGAGGGCAGGCATTACAAGGGACCCAGCTGGAAGCGGCAAGACTTCTTCTGTCCTGGCCACTCGGAAGCGTCATAGCATCACCTGTGCTGTATTTTGCTGGTTTCACCTCAGCTATGAAAGCCAGCTCACTCATAGAGAGGGGAATTAGACTCTTATCTCTTCATGGCAGTGGGCCACCACTTGGAAACACCACTGGGTGAACTCCAACCTTCTTTGCTCCCTCATCCTTTTGCAGAAGCAAGCTGTACGAGTATGTGCAGTGGCCCTGCCCTCTTCTTGGTCTCCACACACCTCTTTCTTGTCGGTCATCCAGGTATTCCCAGTCTCCCCCATTTGTACATAATCGCAGGAAAAGCCAGACGAGATGTGAAGCTTTTAGAGGCAGCTGGGGAATCCAAAATTATACATGGGAATCATCAGTTACAAAATTGTAGGAAAGGTCTGATCATGGATGTTCAAAAAGGGTCTATAGGAGCATATAAGGGGAGGGGTACTGCACACTCAGATTAAGGAGTGCAGGGAAGACTCCCTGGAGAAGGTGATGTTTGAGGAGAAATGTTATGTGGCTGTTAGACCAGTGTTTTTCTCTTTTTTCATTCCGTTCCACTCCATCCCATCCCATCCCATTCCATTTTGTTGATTCTTAGCTAGGATGTAAATTCTGTGAGAGCAGAGGCTTTATTGGTTACCCCAATATTAGTTTTTTGAGGCTTCTGTAACAAATTATCACAAACCTAGTGGCTTAGGACACCAGAAATATATTTGCTCACAGCTCTAAAGGCCAGAAGTCCAAAATCAAGGTGTCTGCAGAGCTGTGCTCCCTCCAAAAGCTCCAGAGGAGGTCCTACCTTGCCGCTTTCAGCTTCTGGTGGCTCCAGGGATGCCTTGGCTTGTATCTGTGTCCCTTTGGTCCCTGCCTCTGTCTTCATATGGCCTCTCTTCTCCCTGTATTTTCTTCTCTTCTGTTTCTTATAAGGACACTTGTCATTGGACTTATGGTCCATCCAGATAATCTCAGGTGAACTCATCTCAAAACCCTTAAATTCATTGCATCTATAGTGACCCTTCTTTTCAAATAAGGTTACATTTGCAGGTTCCAGGGCTTAGGGTGTGGACATATCTTTCTGGAGGCCACCATTTAACACACCAAATCCACTGTATGTATCCCAAGTGCCTAGAATACTACCTGTTGCCTAGTAAGTTGCTTAATAAATATTTTTCAGCTTAATAGATCTGCCTCGGCCTTAGATCATCCATGGGATTGTCATGAGATTCAAAGCCAACATGTCCATCTAGAGATGGTACAGAGATGTGGTTATGGACTTGAGCATCAGCATTACACTTGCTGGGTTCAAGTCCAGAGGCTCCACTTGCCTCCTGTGAAATCTTAGGCAAGTTCTTCTAGCTTCTCTCTACTTCAATTTCCTCTTCTATGAAAAGGAGCTAATAATAATGAGATGAGCTTTCTTGGGTAGTGGTGGTAATTAAGTTAATATATGCAGAGTGCTTAGAAGGATCTAGGACTTGGTACCCAATAGATTCTAGCTTTTATTACAAAAATAAAATAATGATGTGACAGTGTGCAATATGTTAATAATCCCAATTGTTTGATTTTACCTGATCCCCTCTCCACTTTCAGAAACAGCAGAGAGGGATGCCACCCCCCTAAGCTTAGCACGTTGTTTCAGACATATGAGTCCAGTGGTGACTTGGAAACACCAGACCTCGCTGCTGACAGGTCCAGCGCAGTAGAGGGAAGTGGGGCTGAGAGCACAGCCCTGAAAGTGGAGTGGCTGCTCCCTGACAAGCGTGAGAAGTGGCTTCTGTCCCCAGGGCAGCTGCTGGTCTCTCAGGTTCCATCCTGCTCTGTGATCAGCTCATGTGTACCACCCTGAGGCCCTCAGCAGGAATTTTAGGGCTGCTCAGCCTGCCCAGGACCTGTCAGCTAAAGCAGAGGATGAAAAAGAACAACACCAAGGGCAGAAGAAGTAAGACAATGTGATAGATGGATTTGAGAAGAATCCAGATCAGTTGTGGGGCAGACCTGGTTGAATAGGGTGAGAGGCTGGAGTTATCTCAGCAGGTTATTATTATTTTTTTTAAAGGTACTTTGTGCTTTCCAGTTGCTTATTAAAAAAAAAAATCATGTAGGTTATCTGAGTGACGCCCTGCTCAGGTCCTTAGGAGACCTGCTTTGTTAGAGAAAAATGGCTAAACCCGATGCTGTTCAAAGTATAGTCCATGGACTGCTTCTGGTCAGGCAACTGTTTATTACCAGTCTATGAGAAGATAAGGACAGAAATTGCTGGTAAGGTGTTTGGACACTTTCATAGCAATTTGACATTGCCATGGCCACCAGGAAGGTGATGAGTGGACCTGTCTCACCAAACAGACCAGTTTGGGTGTTGTCACACTCCCTTGGTGAGTTGCATGTGTTGTGAGCCAGCTGCTAGCACCGGTGTGTGATGGGTGGAGGTAAAACCCTAGTCCCTGACCACAGAGAGTCTGAGAAAGCTCCACTAGGACCCAGATGGCAGAGGGATGAAGATGTGGCCCAAATCACATTTTTTTTTCCTACATGTTTAAATATGGCCATTGCCATCTTTGTGTATCATTTATCTTTAGATTCAGAAAAGAACTTGGAAAGTCCTTAGAATAGCTCCCTCCCCACACTTTTCAGCTTAAAGGTGAAGAACCTGAGGCCAGGACAGACCACAGGACTCTCAGAATGACCCAGTCAGTCAGTGATCTTCCTGGAACTAAACCCACGTCCCCAGTGCTCTTTCAAAACTGCTGTTCTTTTCCAGTAGCTAATGCAAAAGCAAATTTCATTCCATAACAAGGAATCACAAGTTCCAAATTAATACCCCAGAATGATAGGGTTTTCTTGGGTGCAGCTGGTTTATGAACGCAACACAGGTCTTCCATACGGGGTAATCTGCTGGTGCCATGGTCTTCTCTGTTAAAGCAAAGAACAGGAATCTAAGACACTGACATTTTGATATTAGCCCCACAGATGTCTTAGTTTGTGTTCTTGAGAAAATCAGTTAATATTCCGTCTGAATCTGCAAATAGGAGCAACAATAAAATTTGCTCTCCTTGGGAACATCTAAGAATTTTTGTCAGGCTATAAAAAGAGGCCCAGAGAGATGATTTGTCTGGGAAAGCAGAAGTAAAACTTGGCTCTCCATTCTGTAAGACTCTCCATGGCTTAAATAAATCATGTGGATCTGGGGGAGACCCTTGGCAATTGGCTTGTTCAGCCCTCTGCCTTCAGGTAGGACTATATTTACACCATTTCTGAGTGATGCACTTTTCACCTGTTTTTCAGGAAGGGAAGGGAGATTCTACAACTGAGTGGCTTTTCCTTTGGCGAGCACTGTCATGGCCATGATGGTATTAATAGTCAGGGAGGAAGTATGGCTTCCTCAAGGCACAGTCCCTACTGGTTGAGAGTCAGAAGGGACATTTTCATATGTCAAGGATGGTGGCACATAGGTTCTCAGCGTGTCCTTTATCTAGTGCAGCCAGATGCAGCTCTGATAAAGAACATGATTAAGATGTCCTCAGGCTTTTCTTCAGACGGTGTAATCACACCAGCTTTCAAATGTCCTGGCTGGAATTTGCCCCAGCCAACTTTTGCTTCACTTAGTAATTAGCCTCGAGTTCTTCTTGCCACTCCTTAGATGTGAATCCCATGCCAATAACAGGCAATGTGGATTTTCCACAAGGTTTAAATATTCACCACTCAACCTTTTAGCACAGAGAACTGAGGTCAACCTGGCATCCTCCACAGGAGACAGAGCGGTGTGGGGACAACAGTAGACGTTCTCACTGGATTTGAATCTTCACTTCCCCACCTTTGATGGCCTCAGACTAGTTACTTAATATTTTTTATCTCAGTTTCCTCATCTGTAAAGTGGAGATATTCATACGTATACTTTGAGAATTTTGAGGATCAAATGAGTTAGCACATTTGAAAGGCTCAAAATAGAATCTAGCCACAGTGGTAGCTGACATTATCTGTCATGACCCAAAGCCTGTGTTTGCTTCAAACAAATGGAATGATTCTCAGACCGAGTTTTTTCACTGCCCATTTATTGGGGAGGGGGGGGACTTAATTTGATTCCCAATTATGTTCCAAATCATACTCGTTTTGTTCAACATAAAAAGTAAGTATAAGTGCACAGTTGTGGTTTCTTCTTTTGGAAGGAGAATGGGAATGATTCCAAATTTCCATTTTAGAGGTGACCTTTGTGCCACAGCCTGCTCACCTCTCACCAAAATTCCACTGTATTTGCTGCCAGCTCATTCAGGAAGATGGGGGCGTGTGGAGGGGTCCACTTACTGTTTAGGAGAGATGTTCTTTAATCACTGGCATATGGGAATTTGCTTTAAAATAAATTATAGGTGATCACATTCACAAACCAAAAAGATTTGTGATTTGATCAGGTAAAATATAATTTACTTACCCATCTTATGAAATCTATTTGTGGTTGTCTCTGATCTCTCAAGAGAATTAATATGGACACATTGAAAAAAGAATTTAAACTAGAAGTCCACATAAGCAGTGGTGCCCTACTTCCTCTGCAACAATTATACCCTCCACACCTGCCCCAGGTCTTAGCAATATCAAGGTTAAGCTCCCGATATTCCAAGTAAAAGTACAACTTCACCCGTCCACACAAAGGCGCATACACACTCCTGTTCTTCAAGTTTTCTTTCCATACCATTTTAAAGATGAGGAAACACCTCTCAAAAGTCCTCTCTTTCTCAGCTACTTGAAGACACATTTTACAGAGTGCTAAATTCATGGTTCTGCTTTTATGTATGTTAGAAATATATTCTGCCTGGACTAGTTTATGTTCACATTCATAGAACCGTTTAGTGTTTCCTTTATTAGGATGTACTCGACATTGCTTGTCGAATTATTGCACCTTTTAAAAGTCATTCGAGAGAATAAATTTTAGGAGTCTTGGTAAGAACAAGACAATACTGCGTTAAAGCACCTAGGAGTGTGTAGCTTACTTTGGAACAGCCATTTGGTTTTGTTGTTTTTATTTTTTTTTATTTTTTTTAAGTTTATTTATTTTGAGAGAGACAGAGTGCAAGCAGGGGAGGGGCAGAGAGAGAGGGAGAATCTCAAGCAGGCTCTGCACTGTTAGCGCACGAACTCACGAACCATGAGGTCATGACCTGTGCCAAAATCAAGAGTTGGACGCTTAACTGACTGAGCCACCCCGGTGCCCCGAAGCAGCCATTTGTTATAAAATATTCTTCTCCTCTTGTCTGAGGGAATAAGTTCCCTCACACAAACTCCATTGACTCTGCACCTCCCCTGCCTTCACTGACTATCCTGTCTCTCTTCCCCTTCAGCCACATACTTCTTGGAGCAGCCATGCATGCTCAGCTTCTCCACCTCCTCACCTCCCACTCACTGTCCTACTACATGTACTCTGACCCTGCACTTGCCAAATCACCAGGACCATCTAGTGGCCAGGTGTGATGAAGACTTTAATCCTCACCTCAGTTGACTGTTGAGCATCAGGTGAGACTTCTGAGTGCCCCTATTTCTTAAAACACCCTCCCTCCTTGGTTTACTTGCCATGATAATATCCTTGATTTTCTACTTCCTCTTTCTCTGTTGGTCCTCACAATGTTGGAAATGTTGGTTCCTTGAGGTTCTTGTCTCTTTTTTTTTTAAGTTTACTTATTTATTTTGAGAGAGAGTGCAATCATGCATGAGAGGGGCAGAGGGAGAGAGAGAAATAATCCCAAGCAGGCTCCATGCTGTCAGCACAGAGCAGGACGAGGGGCTCAATCCCATGCACTGCGAGATTGTGACTTGAGCCAAGATCAAGAGTTGGATGCTTAACCAACTGAGCCACCCAGGCGCCCCTTTCAGGTTCTTGTCTTGATGTTCTTCTTTCTCACATTCTCTCTGAGTGATAGCATCTTCTGAAATACGTTCGTTCATCCCACTTTTGTTTTTCTCCTGAGCTATCCATACAGCCATCCACCTCCTGGCCATATCCATTTGGATTTCTTCCAACACCTAAAATTCAACAAGTCAGAAATTGAACTGTTTACTTTCTCTAATTTGTTCCCTCTCTTTGGTTCTTAATTTCATTGAAAACCACCACCGTGCACCCAGTTATCCAAGTCTAAAAGCAGGGGCAGAATCCTTAATTCCTCTCTGCTTCTTAATTCCATATCTATTCAGTAATTTTATATTACAAACATTTCTCTTTAAGTTTATTTATTTATTTTGAGAGAGAGAGTGAGCACACATGTGCATGAGCAGTTGAGGGGCAGAGAGAGAGAGAGAGAGGGGGAGAGAGAATCCCACACTATCAGGCCAAGGCCTACATTGGGCTCAAACTCACGAACAGTGAGATCATGACTTGAGCCGAAATCAAGAGTCAGACACTTAACCGACTGAGCCCCCCAGGCACCTCTATATTACAAATATTTTTAGAATACTTCCACTCTTTTCTGTGCCCACCACTGTGACACTAGTCCAGGCCACCATTATCTTTCATGTGGATTGCTGCAAAACCCTCTCATCCAGTCTCTCTTCCTCTGGCATTGTGTCCTTTTAACCCAAACTCTACCCAGCCACCAGAAGTATTTTGCAGAAGTTATATCTCATGGTGTCACTCTTCAGTTTAAAAACCTTTACTCATTCCCCTTGGACTGTAAGATAAAGTCCAAACTCCTTAATATGGTTTAGAGGACCACTTATGATATGGCCTCTGCCCACTTCTCCAGCCTTATCTCTCATAATTGCCTCCACTTCCTTCTATTGCTGACTGCCCCAGTACTCTCTGCAGTTCTTTGGAGGTACCAAGCTCTCTCTGGGTCAAGTTCTTTGTACATGCTGTCCCTTCTGCCTGGAACACTCTTTAACTCCTCTTGACTTGGCTAGCTCCTACGGATCCTTCAGGTCTCAGTTAAGACACCACTTTCCCTGAGCTTGGATACTGGTTCAGTGTCCCCCAGGGACACTTTTAGCCCATAACTTACTGTAGCAGAGTACACATGAAGTTGTGGGGTGTTTTGCTCTATTCTCCTCCAGCTTCAGCTTCCTGGAGGCAAAGAGAATGTAGTGTTCACTTTTGTATTCACAGACCCTGGCGCGCTGCTGGGACAAAAGGGCTTTTGCTCATGTTTACTGGACGGAGGGAGAAAGGAAAGAAGGTAGCAGAGCGACATGCCCACAGTTGTTCTGAGTATCAGTGCTAGTAATACCTCTCTCTGCACACGCGTTTCCAACTGCAGGTTGTGCCTTTGTCTCTTTTACTTTGATTGACAGGTAATCGTGACATAAACTAAAGGAAGCAGACTATTTTCTTGACAAGGCTTCCATTTACCTAGAAGGATGAACAAGTACTGCTGTGAACAAACATCCACGCTCACAGCTGATTGCTCTGTAGTGGTTGACATGATATTCATTTGGAGCGAGATTATTAAATAGATATTCACTGAGCATCATACATAGCAGTGGCCAAGTGTTGGAGTTATAGAAAAGAGAACAGAGTCTTCTCCCCTGCCTTTATGAATCTAACGGTCTAGGAGCCTGACAGATGGCATATGCATGTGACAGGTGCTGGGATACATCATACCTGTTCTCAAGATGGTAGATGTTCAGAGAAAGGAATGTTCATTTGAGGGTTTTAGGGTTTGGGCTTTTACCCCAGTGGGGTTTGGCTGATATTAATCTTTCTAAGACTTATTCATTCATTCAATAAACCTTTTTTTTAATGTTTATTTTTTGAGAGAGAAAGACAGAGGGCGAGTGAGGGAGGGGCAAAGAGAGAGAGAGAGAGGAAGAGAGAGATGCAGAATCCGAAGCAGGCTCCAGGCTCTGAGCTGTTGAGTCCCGATGCGGGACTCAACTCACAAACTGTGAGATCAAGACCTGAGCTGAAGTCGGATGCTTAACCAACTGAGCCACCCAGGCGCCCCTCATTCAGTAAACTTTTATCGAATGTTTATGATGGAGGCCGAGCTAAGTTAGACAAATGAAGATAGACACAACTGCTACCTTCAAGAGATTAATAATCCACTTGGTTATAATGGAAGACAACTCTTCAAAGTCTTTTAACTTTGAGTATTCAGAGATCTCCTGAAGCTTCTGGACTTAAGTTTCTTATTGGTCCTGAGTCCCATCATTTGATGTTAGAAGGTCCCCTTCCAAGAAATATTTATCACCCAGAGAGAGTTAACTTTGACTCTAGACAGTACATTATGTCCTAACCCAGAACTTTTAATACCTGAATGTTGTAAAGAAGTCATAATTTCACTTCTAAAAAATAAAAGATACTAAATCAAATTTAATATGCCTCAATTAAGCAGAAGGAAATTCCAGGTTCATAGGAAACAAGCTATAAAGGCTGTGTAGGCATGTGAGCTGAATGGCTGCCATTGACATGGAGCGAATGCTCGTGGAAATCATTAGATATAATCAGACTGGAAAACAGGGGCCCTTCCTAACCTCAGTGAGGCCTTAGCCCTTTTCAGCCTCATGTCGGGTCCCAGCTCTAGAGCTGGGCTTGAGCTACGGAATGATGCAATCATCAGAGACTGTGGCCACAGGCCTGCTGGAATGGAGCTTAACTGGCAAGATCAGCTGGTTGTCACGGACGCTCCATTTCAACCAAGCCCATTTGGCTCTTCACAGCCCAGCCACCTGTTGTAAACAGCTGAAAGGGGCCTGGTTCCATTTGGAGGTTGTCACTATCTCTGGTATGTTGTCCAAAGAGAAGGGCGTGTGGAAACAGGAAGGACAGTAAACAGTTGCTTCTCTCACAGAGTCACTCTCTTTGTCAGGAGCAGCGGTCCAGGCATGGCCTGCCCTGGGTGGTCTTTCTGCATAGGATCTGCCATCTCTTTGAAGACAGGATAGTCACAGGCCTAACTATAGAAGCAGCTCTACAGAAAAGACCTGAATAGCAGATTGGAACCAGATCACAAAGGGCTTTCAATGCTAAGCTGAGAGATTTAGAATTTATTCTAGAGGCTGTGGAGCATGATTGAAAGTTTCGGAGTAGAGGAGTTGTAATAAACCCAGCAGTGAGACTAGGATGCTGGCTCAGTGCTTCAGTTAGAGAAAGAGAGGGGTAGATGAGTCAAGGGTAGACTGGAACCAACTGGGCAGAAGGTCAGGTTAGGTTGAATTGAGCAGGATAGAAGAAGACTGTCCACCAACAGAGGATGGACTGGGACACAGGTACAAATAAAACAGTTCAGTCAACAATCCCACGATCCTCACTCACACCTGGGCCAGAGAAGGCATTGCAGAAGGCCAGGGCTCTGGAGAGTTCTCAGGGAGAGGCATTGCTGCACCATGAAGGAAAACTTCCAACCTTGGGACCAGTTCTAGACCTACTCAGTTGTGTGTTTTTTTCTCTTTTTCTTTTTTAGTCTCAGCAATACCTTGGGCCTAAATAGAGTTCTACCATGAATTAGGAGTTCCTCTTTCTCCCGGGTTCCAAAGGGCTGAGCAGGGGTTTATTACCGATGCAGTGAAAGGAGTGTTCTTCAGCATCAACTAACCTTGGTCTGAATCTCGGCTCTGCACCTCATTAATTGTATGGGACCTTGGGCGAGCTACTTAACTCATCTGTAAAGTAGGAATCAATAACAGGTATCTCATTTGGCTGTTGTGAGGCTTGACTTAGTTAAGTATGTAAAGTATCTAATCAACGCTCATCACATGATGGGTTTCCAGCTCCTGTTGGTACCCTTTTGTCTTTCTCTTCTTACAGCACAGAGTTTGTCCTCTGTGGATCCTGTCTCTTTTGAACTAGAGGCAGGGTCTTGATGGGAGGGATGTCATCAGAACTGTAGCATCTTTCATTATGAAGTCAGTGCAGCCATACTTCATTTTACCTGGCACTGGCTGCTGGAAAGACTGTGCAATATACCATCATTTTAATGCAGTAAAGCAACTGGCTACCCCAGGTATAGTCCTGCTTCTAGTCCTTTGTGAAGTGAGATATAGCACCATTCAATTCTTAATATACATTGATTCTGCCGAGTTTAATTCATCTATGGGTAGAGTGCATCTATAAGCTGTTTTAGCTACTCAGCCACTCCTCCGCTCTCAGTCAGAGTATATCCCCTGACTTCATAGCAGAGCCTGATTGTCTCTCCCTGGGCCTTGGCTGGACTTGGAAATTCAAGATGCCTATGGCCAGTTAGCTCTGGGTGGAACTGCCTGTCCAAAAGGGAGCATAGCTGTACTCTTACCCTGGCCCAATGAGAGGAGAACGTGGGGGAATAAGTGTGCACACAAGGCCCCACTCAATTCCACAGACATCCAGGGTCTACTCTTTGCAGGTCCTTCTGTTGGGTATTGGGGTTCCTGAGATGACAAAGGCCGAGCATCTGTACTGGAACCTCACAGACTTCATGAGCCCTTTCTTGTGCTTGACCTCATGGGCTAGATGTCCTTCTTGGCCCTGGTCACTGGGTTTCCAGATGTAAGAGTGAAAAAGCTGCTCCTTAAGGGAAGTGTTGTGCTCCCTAAGGGAAGGACCAGGACACGCAGGTCTGGAGAAGTGTGTGAAGACAGCCTCAGAGAGGGAGCATGCCCTACAGGGCCTCACTGCTGCTTTGCAGAAGCGGGAAGAGCCATGGGCCTTGGGATCCATGTTTGCACAAATGGCTGGCCTTAAGTGGAAGGGAGGACACGTGTGTTGGGAGGGGTTGATATATGAGATTTTTATTCCCAATAACCACACAGTACAAATCTGCAGAATGACGGCAATTTCCTCCTAGAGGCTTTACCTAAATTCCCAGACACACTACCTTGGTTTGTGGAAGATGACTTTACTTGCCACTAGATGGCCCCCCATGTACACATAGAGACACACATAGAGACTTTGAAGTAGATTTTCTGTATTTTTTCAACATGTACATACACACACACACACACACACACACACACACAATTTTAACTTTCACTATCTTTGCAGCCAATAACCGATTCATTAATTTTGCTTTTAGCATTCAGATGATAGAACTTACATTCTCTGGAAAGTTGGTTTAACATAAGAACCTGTGGGTATTCTTAAATCCTCTGGGCCACAAACTACGTGATTAAGAAGTTGGATTTGAATCTGTTCTATTAAATAGTATGTTTTGGTTTGTCCTGTAAGGTAATATATTCAGGGTTTAACAGAATAGTCTTTAAGTTCAATTTTTAATTTTTTAATTTTTTTTATTTTAAAGAGAGAGAGCACATGAGTAGGGAGAGGGGCAGAGAGAGAGAGAGAGAGAGAGAGAGAGAGAATCCCAAACAGACTCCAGTCTCAGCTCAGAGACTGATGCGGGGCTCAATCTTACAGCCTTGGGATCATGACCTGAGCAGAAATCAAAGTTGGATGCTCAACCGACTCAGCCACCCAGGCGCCTCTAGCTCTACTTTTTAAAAAGCACTGGAAGAGAAAGCAAAAACAAACATTAAATAATGCTTCCTCTCTGGCAGGAAGTGTTCTGAGATATTTTAAATATTAACTTTATCTTCATAGCTTTGAAATAACTCTTCTGTATACATCATTATAAACATCTTATAGATGAGGGAACTGAGACTCAGAAAAGTAGGGAGTTTACCCAGGATTCCAAGCAGTCATTGGCAGGCTACCTGAACTCCTGATCCTGACTTGTTTGCTCTACATCCTGCTGCCCCCTACTGGCTAAAACAGTCATGAGGGGCTTAGTAGCAATCTGATTGTGGCATGCAAGATATCAGAATTCTGGTTTCCCTTTTTTCCTTCCTCTCAATTTTCTTATCTATCACGCAGGAATAAAACAATCTCTAATTGCTGAGAATGGACTTTGTGTATTACACAAATGTCTGCTACAGTTATTCTTGGGATACTTCGGGTTTTGTGGGAATGTGTAACTCTCCTATGTGCCCAGGAGGTGCGTGGTCCTTCACTCATTCACACAAGAAACATTTACTTTGAGATCTCCCACACTGGGGTGTCTGTGCTCTTTCAGCTACAAATCTGGTCCACCCTGAGCTGTTACGGTTGAGCGTTGCAATGACGTTTCCTGGTGTTTTCAGCAGGTAATTCTCCCTTAGCCTCCAGATCCAGAAATAATAGACAAGGGTAGGAAAACTTCAGGGGTAGGACTGCAGCTGAATAGGAAGATGATGGCCAGCGCCCTTTCTGCCTTAGCCAAACCACCAGAAAGAGGCAGATGGGTTTTTTTTTTTTTTTTAAATCGTCATTTTGGAACACAATGTACTATTTCTATATTCAAGAGTTTCCATTTCAAATGGCCAGTTGGATCATCTCTTTGACAGAGGGCTTCAATTAAAAGCACAAGTCTCTGGATAAGTTTTGAAGGACATTTGTCTTCTTGGAACCTGATGCAAGCTGCTTTCATGTTGCTTCTAAGAACTTCTCCAGTTTGGTTTAAGTAATGCTGTCCGACCCAGGCTTTGATTCCTACATGTGAATCATTTTGTATCTGGACATTCTCATTGGCGGGCTGTTGGTATAAGGAAAATTCTGTTTTCCTTCTGGATGTGAAAATCCAAAATTAGTCATCACTCATTCAACAGAACTGATAAGTCTAGAGGGATAAAGTTCATCAGAGAGAATATTTGTAGCTTTATTTTTAGTTCCTCAAGTTTTTATCTCAAAACCCCATAGTAACTGTGGTATGCCTGACTTTCTTTACCTTCTGTAGGATCTCCTTGGGAGACTGACCCACACAGTAACCTTGAGCCAGGTTTGTCGGGGTGGGGAGGCTCATCCACCAACACCGTTCCATCCCTACCTGTCCAGTCTGTGGGCCACCAGGGGGCATGCGTGAGCCAGAGATGGGAGGTGTCGCTGTTTCTGCCTCAAAACCATCTGTGCCATTTGTAAGAGGTCCCCATAGGGTCTTCTTGCTGGCATTTTGACAGAATGACTCTATTATATCTGTAAGATAGAAAAATGGCAGGGGGCGTGCCAAAGAGACTCCTGTGAACATGCCAAGGGAAACCAACAGTGCAGAGCCACTTTGTACCTGCAATCCATGAGGGATGCTCAAGGAGGACAGTGTGCAGTGTTGACTCAGGCTTTTGGCTGTAATGGAGAAGGGAAGGCTCAGCATATGCCCAGACGTGAGATGACCCATTAGTATGTTACTCCACGCCCTTTCCTGCTGCAGCCTTGTGGGAGCAGTGATGCAGCAAATCGGGCCAAGAGCTTGTTTTCTTGTAGGAACTCATGGGTTTGAGACAATTTCAATCTTTGGAACTTCTTATATTAGGGCGTCCAAGTTCAATTTCATTTCCTAGACAACACATAGGCCATCAGAGGGAACAGAAATGGCTGGCTTCGGCTGTATTTCCTCCCTCTCAGAAGATACCTCTCATACCTGTAACAGTTGGGCAGTCTCAAGTAAGTGGCCAAGAGAGAGGTGGGCAGGAGGGTAAAGCCCAGAGTCTTGCTAAACTACACAGACTCTAGGCACTGGGCTACCACAGCCTGCCTTGGCATGTAGTTTCACAATTTAATGTGCTCACTTGTTTCAGCCCAGCCTGTGAGGCCACACCAATGCCAAAATGTTTGACTTAGAATGACCTTGATGTCACTGAAATATAAAAATCAATAAATGGAGCCCTTTTTTGCTTTTCACAGTAGGCCTCCTCACCCCTTGCCTGGACAACTCCTAATTGACCTTTATGCTTCATTCTGTACCTGTCCTACATATCCACATCCATTCTCATACAGCTGCCACAGTGATCTTTCTAGAACATAGCTGTGCCAGGCACTCCCATGAAACGGACAAATAGACAAACGGACAAGTAGCTTAAACCGTCTCCTGTTGCCTTCAGGGTCAAATCTAAACTCCAGAGGTAGCATTCAAGTGCCATCTCATCCTGGACCCGACCCTCCCTGTCACCTTCTTCCCTTCATGAGCACACTTGGAATAGTCCAGTCCGACAGAGGTCCTCATTCACTTGCTTAAACCCTACTGGCACATTGAGCTTCTTTGTGCATGCCATTGCCTTGGCCTGAAATGCCTTCTAAACACTTCTCTGCCTTGATACTTTTTCTCATCCCACTGAAATGGGAAGAGGTCCCATTGGAATGGTCCAACTGAAATGTTCCAAGCCCCTGAAATCCTGCCCTCTCCACTCTTTAAGCAGTCAGGCTCTCTTCTCTGATTGTCTTGTGGACTTTGCAGTTTGGGCTCTGCCCAGCACGTTTTTGAAATTGTTCACACTTGCCTCCCCATCAGAAGATGAGTTTTTTCTTTTTTCTTTTTTTTAAGTTTATTTATTTATTTTGAGAGAGACAGAGACAGTGTGATTGGGAGAGGGGCAGAGAGAGAGAATCCCAAGCAGGCTCCATGATGTCAATGCAGAGTTCAACGTGGGGTTTGAACTCATGAAACCGTAAGATAATGACCTGAGCTGAAACCAAGAGTCAGACACTTAACTAACTGAGCTACCCAGGTGACCCAAGGATGAGTTTTTTAAATGTAGAGACTAGGCAACTGTCACTGTACCTAGCCCAACACATGCTTGATAAATACTGAATGAATGATCCAGAATATTTCATACCTCCCTTCCGAGGCCAGAGAGACCCAAAAACTGTGGTTTCTGCTCTAGCCAGCAACCACCCCTGTTTTCATTTCAGACCCTTTTCTTCTGGCCAGGTGCCTGATCTCAGAGTCTCACACACCTCAACCCATAGCAATGACTGCAGCCCTAGGCTCCTGAGAGGAAGGGGCAGGGCTCAGTGACTGTGTCTTTGAGAACATGCTAGAAAACAATAGCAGGAAGCGTGCAAGGGGGAAACAATCAGCCGGCTCAGCCCATGTGGAGGAGCTTCCTGATTGGCTTGATTTGTTCGGAGCAGGAACTCTTAGAATAACTTTGGAATTATCCCAGTGGGATGACAAATTCCTCCACCAAGGAGGAGCTGTCACCTGGTAATATGAAGCATGGAAAACATGGTTACCAAAAAAAACAAGAAAACATAAGAGGAAGATCCCTTTGGGAAGACAGTTTGGATTCGCCAAGTCTCCCAGCCCCTGCCACAGTTCCCCAGGCCAAATTCCTTCTGAGGGTCCACTTCAGGCACAGTTCAACTGTCACCTGTCCCTTCCAGGTGGATAGCATTCTACCCTCTAGGACCCAAAGGCCAGAGGTGTTTTCTGTCCTTTGGTGGCCAGTCAGGCAGCTCATGGAAATTCAGACGGTAGGTGGCCATAGGCGGGAATGCCCCCTTTCAGAACCACGTTCCTGTGGTAGACATTGGTTGAGTGCTGGCTGTGTACAATGCACTCTTGTATGCACTGTGGGGGCCGTAGTTATACACCAGATGCTCTTTCTGCTCTCACAGAGACATGGTTTCCAAACCATATTCTGTTCTGTAGAAAGGCCCAGCCAAGACAAGGATAGGGTAGGAGAAGCAGGAGGAGCTCCCAGTGTATTCATGCCTCAACCAGAGCATATCTATTTGATCAATATATTGGAAAAGAAAATTCCATGCCAGAAAGAGGAAATACTGAAAACCTGTGGAATAGGAATAGTTTCATTTGCTCTTGGAAGGAAGCAGCACAGGGCAGTCTAATATCCCAGCCTGCGGCAACAGGTGGATATAGGTTTGGGTCCCAGCTCTGCCCCTTACTGGTGATGGGCCACAAGTTACTGCACCTCTCTGAACCTCCGGTTCGTCATCAGTGAGGTATGGATTGTAATAGCTGCTATGAAGATTGCGGAAAATTGAATAATGCTTCCAAACAACTTAACATGTTGTCTGGCTCATGGTAAATGCTCCACAAATGTTAGCTATTTTTGCCACTACTACTGTTGCACGTTAAATATTTTTCTTCTGATGAATGACTCATTAAAATGCTACCTTGAGTATCTTGAAAGCTCCACTGATCTTCCAAGAGTAACCTTCAATACAGACAAGAGGCAAAAATGTGTTGATTATTCCCAGTTTGGGCATTTATAAAGTCTGTGGCTGAAGCCATGTGGATACACATGTGCACGCGCGCGCACACACACACACACACACACACACACTCGGAGGCTAATGGAGAACTCTGACTCAGCAGGAAAGCTACCACAGTGCTGGATTTAGGCACAAACAATGAGTAAACAGGGATTTGGATGAGAGGAATGTGCCACATAAACAATTTTCACAATCAGATATGAACGCCCAGATGCTTCCTGCATGAAGGGCAAGCCCAAAGAGAATCACAGGGGGAAGCAAAGTAAGTGCTGAGACTCTCCAGCCCAGTTTCTGCAGAGCTGCATGTCCTCTACCTGTGGTTTTGTATAGGTGAGCCCCAGAGGAAGTAAGAACAGTGTATTACATGTGCACACATGTACACACACAAACACACACTTGGGGTCAGGTGAAATTATACATTTGAGATATTTGGAGAAATGAATGAAAAGTCTAGAAAGCACAGTGGTTACCTTCTATATTTTCTTATGTCAGAGAAAGCTAATAAGACAAGTTGCTTTTCAATCAGTTCTTTCTTCTGGAGTTGCTGCTAACTTAAATTTGCTCTTTCGAGACTCACGTTTGGCTGAAGGCCTCGAGCCGAAGGGTCTGCCTTGAGGCTGCTTCCAGTTGAGAAGCAACTCACACATTCAGCGAAACACATATTTCCTAAGCCAGCATTTCTTGAGAACTTTCTCTGAGCCAGGTTCCTTGCTAGGTGTAAACTAGCTAGATGCTAGAAGCCACATTCAAAGAAAGATAAAGAAGAGCTGGTTATTATCTTCAAGAGGTTTGCAAAAGGGAGTTGGGAAGGGAGCCTCAAATCCATAAACACGTGATTAATACACAATCGGATAAAATTGGTGATAGAAATATGTTCACTGGATAAGGCAGCAAGGAGGAAAGGCACCGTCATGGTAAAGGCATCAGGGAAGACCTTCAGAAGAGATGATACCTGAGCAGATTCTTAATGAGCACTAATTACCCAGGAGAATGGGAAGGGAGAGAATAAGGGCAATTCAAGCAGAGGCAGTGATACGAGCAAAAGCGTTGAGGCAAGAAAGAGCACCCTGTGTGCAGGGATCTTTAAGAAAGTCATTGTTCCTGGAGATGAATGGGAGGCTGGGTGTATGTAGACTAAAGAACTTCTAACAGAGAGCCTGTGAGGGTTTTCTATCAGGGGAACGCAACCGTGTTGTGTCCATGCCCATTCCAGATTTGAGGGTAATAAGGCTGGATAGAAGAAAAGGGATTGGATAGAAGGTTGCTGTAGGCATTTAGGACAAAGAAGGAGAGCGCTCTTAACTGGGCTGAAGAGGAAGAGATATGAAAGATATTTGTGGGGCAAGTTGGCAGGATTTAGGTGGCTAATATACATGTGTGGTGATTACCAGAGAGGGACAAGTCACAGGGCAAGGTAACATCCAGGTTTCCATCTTAAGTAGAATGGATTGATGGTGGTACCAGGATCTGAGGTAAAGAATGCCGGAGGGAGGAACAGCTTTTTGGAGAAAGATGAGTTTGGTCATGCATATGTTGGCTTTGAGGTACCTGTGGACTATCCACATGGAGACTCGGGAAGTGCAATTGTATGCAGTGGCTGAAATCTAGGAGAAAGGCTAAAGGTATAGGTTAGATTGATGTCAGCATGCTGTGGGAATTATACCACGAGACTGGACATGATTAGCCAAGGATAAAATGTCTAGCGAGGACAGTGAGCCAAATGAACTTTTAATGAAGGAGTAGCAGAGGCGCCCATATTGGGAATTTGGTGTCATGGCTTCTGAAGGAGATGAAGAGTGGTCCACAGTGTTTTAACAAATGGAGAAGTCAATAGATTCACCTTGAAGAATATTTCTTAGACTCAGCAGTCAGGAGGTCATGGACTTGAACAAGACCAGATACAACAAAGTGGTGGGGGCAGAAAGTAGAGTGGAGCCTGTCGGAGGGAGGTTGGGATACAAGAATGTTGAAGCCACCAGAGGGGAGTGCTGTTGGGGGAATCTGGGAGAGAGATTCAGCAGTAACTCAAATGGGCTGTGGGGTCATAAGAAGTTCACCTGTTTTTAATGTGAGAGAATTTATTCTTGTTTATGGACGAAAGCAAAAGAGGTATCTGGGGAGAGGTTGAAGCTACAAGAGGAGGGGATAATTGATGGAGTGCCTTCCCAGAGGAATCTGCAAGGTCAGGTGCACAGGTGGAGGCACTGGCCCTGAGGAGGAGAGTCTCTGAGTCAGAGTCGGGAGGTACAAAGGCTGGATGAGACTTTTTTCTCTTCTACAAAAAGAGACGCTTCTTGGGGAGAAAAGGGTTTAAGCCATTGAGAAATGTGTTGCTTTGAAAGGAGATTCATCTCACTGTCGTGTAATCAAAACTCTTTATTTCTGATGAAGCAGGCTCAAACAAGAATTATACCCAAGAAATCAATGCTCAGCACAAGCTTGGAAATGATTTCCTGTAGCAGAAACCAACTTGCGCAGATCCTGGTGGTGTGAGCCATTTGATTCCAGATGGAATAAACACACAAGACAAGGAGCGATAGACTGATCTTGTGGGCTAAGGAAAACTTATGGAGAGAGAAATTTGAATTCATATTTACTTGGTATTAAATTTGGTTGCACCAACATCAGTGACGAAGTGTGTTACTATGTCCCAGCTGTATACTTAGACCAAGACATAAATAAATCCAATATTAATTTTTTTCTCAATGGATATACAAATTAGTATATTAGTTTGAAGGGGGAAGTAGCAAAACCAAGCCAAGATGTAAAAAATTATATTGAATAGCATCAAGTTAGTTTCACTATAGAATCTTTTAAAATGTTTATTTATCCTTGAGAGAGAGACACACAGAGCACGAGCGGGGAAGGGGCAGAGAGAAAGAGGGAGACACAGAATCCAGAGCAGGCTCCAGGCTCCGAATTGTCAGCACAGAGCCTGACGCGTGGCTCAAACCCACAAACCATGAGATCATGACCTGAGCCAAAGTCGGACGCTTAACCGATTGAGCCTCCCAGGCGCCCCTCACTATAGAATCTTTTTAAAGTGTGTTTTTGCTTTGCCTTGCTTTTCATTCATTCAACACATATGTACAGGGAACAAAATAACATATCGTCTTATCTCCCAATAAGCCTATGCTCAGAAGAGGGCTGGTACAGCTAGGGTTGGGGAGGGTAAATACATTTTTAACAACCACATCGTATACCTAACAGGGCTAGAAATGCTCTGGGGATTTGGAAGGAGTGGACACATCAGGTGGAAATGATTTAAGGAAAACATGACTAAAAAGACAGAATTTGGTTTGGGCTTTGATTTTTAGGTGTGTTAGATGGGGATGAGAGTGGGGACTCATTCCTGGCTCTTTCCCAGGGCAGCATACTCTGTTCTGGCTGGAACATAGGGAACAGCATAAGGCTGGGAAGGGGCTAGAGCAGACCACGCGAGAGTGAACTTTCAGCCTAAGAAGTTGAGATTCGGGAAGGAGGTGATGGAGAGCCACCAGGAGCTTTTCAACAAGGGAAAGGATATGAGCTGTACTTTAGGAATTCCTGAAGGGACATTCTCTTCTCTGCCATATTTCTGCCTCAGTGATGACATGGGGGAAAAATGAAATGGGCTTGAGTTTCCACTGACACTTTGCACTCAAGAAAGGTCCTATTCTATTATGAGGAGAAGTGGAAATCCTCTGTTTATTTAAGGGCTGTTAACCTTTTTTCACAGTAAAATACCAAACAATCTGTGGTGATTCCAGATACTCTCATCTAAGTAAAAGGAAGCCGTTTCCCTGCAAATTGAGTCACAAATGAAAAATATTTGGAGAGTGCCATAGAAACTAATGCACTGTCTTCCCGAAATATGCGAAGTGAATTTTGTAGCATCTATTTGTGTGAAAACAAACAATATTCTTCCCAATGTTCTCTACCTAGACTATAGAAACAGAGAAATTGAGATGAGAGTGACAGAGAGAGAGAGAGAGAGAGAGAGGCAGAGGCTAAATATTCAAAGAATGGAGGAGGGGTAATGGATGTTGTTCCCAAAAGGAAAGTGGCAGGGGATCAGGGCAGGCACAATTAACAGCTGCCAGGCCCCATAGCCTCTCGTCATGCACACTTCTGAATGGCGTACAATGTGTCTTCTGCTTCCGTCCTTGTCACTGCAACTTTAGTGTCACTGGTGAGCTCCATATTGTTAAGTCTTATGCTTCCAGGTGGTTAGCTCAGCTGCAGAGGCGTTTCGAGTGCACAGACAGCACAACTTGCCCCTTTCTCCTGTTAATCCAGCTGGCGACGGCACTGAGAGTCAGACTGACATAAACATCCCAGCACACCAAAGAGATGCTAAGACGTGGGTGGTTATCATTGAGCAAATCTCAGGCAACTTCCCTTTGGAGACTTTGGATGGGGAGGGGATTTGAGGTCGGGGGTCTGTGACTCACAGCTTCAGCCAAGCCCCATTGACAAGAGTTGATTCGTCATCGTGAATTCCAAACTTGGCGATTGCTCATTTTTTTCCCTTCTGCTGCTGAGTCATTAATGAGGCTCTGGGCTGTGATTAGCTATGGCGCCACATCCTCAGCATACTCCTAAGAGCATCCATTCAAATTCAGCCGTATGTGCTAAATGTCTTGTATTAATCAGGATTAAATGTGGATGCAGGCGAAGAGACCCACGAGAACGGTGGCTTGAGCAAGATGTTTATTTCTCCCTCCAGTAAAAAATCCACAGGTAGGCAGTCCAGAACAGTCTAGTGGCCCTCTCTGAATTCCTTGGGGACCCAGGGCTTCTTTCATTCTTTCAGTTTATCCCTCTCCTATCCTCATCCTCAGAGTTCAAGTGAGAGTTCCACCTCAGCACATGTGCATTTCAAAAATTTTTTTTAAGTTTATTCATTTCTGAGAGAGAGAGAGAGAGAGTGAGTGAGCATGAGCAGGAGAGGGGCAGAGAGAGAAAGAGAGAGGGAGACACAGAATCAGAAGCAGGCTCCAGGCTCTGAGCTGTCAGCACAGAGCCCGATGGCAGGGCTTGACCTCACAAACCACGAGATCATGACCTGAGCCGAAGTTGGACGCTTAACCGACTGAGCCACCCAGGCGCCCAGCACATATGTATTTCAGACAGAAGGATGAAAGAAGGGCCAAAGGAAAAAGGGCTAAAGACGGTTCTAGAAGCTGCCCTACAGGGCTTTCACTTACATCCCTTTGGCCAGAATATGCTGTATATGGCTATAAAGCAGGCTGAGAAATGTCATTTTTCTGTGTGGCCATAGTCCTAGCTAAACGTCAGGGATTGTAAGAAAGGAGGGTGGAAATTGGTGAACAACTAACAGTTCTGGTTGTGTGTGTGTGTGTGTGTGTGTGTGTGTGTGTGTGTGTGTGTGTTAGATACACAAAGATGTGGGCAGCTCTCCTCTCCTCTGAGTACAAATATTCTTCCTGAGGTTCTTGTTTTGGCAAGTTGGCCAGACAGGCACCCCACTTGACTGCTCAGCTGTGAACTTGCAGTTCAGGAGAAGAGAACAGGTCTAAATTCAGCAGCTTGGCCATCTGCCAGAGTCTCCTGTTATTCTGGGAGAATTTACTGAGACTCAAACACATGGCAACTGAGCTGCTGTGGTTGGCCTTTCACGTTTCTTGTATGTAACCCTATCTCAGGTCCCTCGATGGAGAGGAAAATTGTAAAGACTCACTCCATTGTCAGGAACAGACTGATCTGGAGAAGAAAGTTGTAAAGACTCACTCCATTGTCAGGAACAGACTGATCTGGCTCAGAGCTTGTTCAGGAATACACTTGTGAACATTTCTTTACTGCATTTCTTGCCTCAGCTGACTCAGTGCTGAGTTCCTCCATGGGGAAGCCCAGAAGTCCCCCTGCCTCTTCCTACCTTACCTTTCTACTCTTCCCATCACTCCCCTCCGCACTCCTAGGTCCCAGTTCATATCACCAATGTCCCCCATTGGGCGGCAAGTTCCATTTGCCTGGGTTTTCCCGTTTCCCAGAATGGAGCCCCTACAAGTCATGGGGATTGCTAAACTTGACCTCTGCACTTCCAAAGGATAGAGCTCAGACAGTGAAAGCCACAGGGAAATTAACTTCGCTTCAATCTGAGCAATCTGATCTGAAGGTCAGCACTATTCTAAGAGGGCATGAGCTGCCTTTAGAGGTGGTGAGCTCCCCGTGTGTGGAGGATTTCAAGCAGAGGTAGGATGACCATTGAGTGGAACACAGCTCAGGGGCTTCATGTTTCTGAAAAGTAATTAGATTAAATAGCCTCTACTCCTAGCCTGACCTTCTTTGGTTCTATGAGCATGAAAAATACATTATGTTGCATTATGCATTCAGGAAATGAGGGAAAAAGACTAAGTGGTCATAGGGAGGTAGTTGAAAGAAGTGACAGAGAGTACTGGTCCTCCAGCCACACCAGCAAGGTCCAAATCCTGGCCCCACATTATCTTTGCAACCCCAGGCAAGTTAGTGACCTTTCTGTACCTTATTTTCTTAATCTGTGGAATGGAGTTCAAAACTTTCTACTTCAGAGGCTCTTGTGAAGCATAAGTATCGTAATGCTTGTAAAACACTTAGAAACAGTGCCTGGCACACAGTAAGCACGCAGAAATCCTAATCATTACCTGTTGTTGTTGCCTACAAGCCATATATACATCACAAAAACAATATTAGAATTTTTAGTATTATAATTATTATCCACATCACCACTGATGGGGAGAGAAAAACGAAACACACCTGTGTTTACAGGCAAAGTCCTCTCTAAGCAGTAAGACTACTGGAAACTGGTTTGTATTAGTCTGTACTCTTTTGGATTCACCTGACAGACACCCACACAAAGGAAACATTTATTGGCTTCTGTAAGTAAGAAGGTTAAAAGTGTAGCAGAGGATCTCGGGAAACAGGAGCCAGAGGGTCCCTCTCAGTCAGCCTCTTCTTTGTTTGAGCCTTGTTTCTTCCTACTGTGGAGGAGGGAAGGTAGGTTCTCAGCAGAGTCCTTAGGGCCAGGTAGCTGTTTCCAGGCCAGACAAGGCAGAGCAGGATGCAAGCACAGAGAGCCATGGGGATGAGGATGGGAAGCTGAGGGCCTCTCTGAGGCCATCGTGCTGAGCCGTTTCAACTAGAGGGTAGATCTTGCCGTGCCTGAAAAGGCCATACAGAGCCCATGCCCCTGGGTAAGAGCAGGGACATATGATATCCTGGGCCGTGGCCTGTGCGGTCTCCTCTTTCTGGCGCATTTTCTTCTCTTATCCACCTGGTGAATGCATCGTTCAAGACCCAGCTAACATATCACCTCCTCAGTCAAGTTTTCCTTACCACCTTATGTAGCAGTTGGAAATTGCATTCAGCTGTGACCTCAACAGGGCCTTAAACTTGTAGAAATCTGTCGCCGACAGTCCAGATGCTTTGTGAGCTGTAACTTATGTGTTTACTTGGCTGTTTTCATCACTTGACCAGGAGCTCTGATGAACAGATACTGTGCCTGATGCAGCTCTGTCCCTGACGCTCAGCGCAGTGCCTGATGGAATGAAGGTGTTTGCGGAAAGTTGGATGGATGAATGCATAAATGGATTTTGAAAGGAGAGTGATCGATGCACTTCACAGAGCCATAGGTCTTTCGTATTTTCCCGTGAGGGAGGTCTGTTGAGGTTAGGTAGATTTTAGAAGACCAGTTGGCCATGATTGCACCTTTATCACCAGTAAATTAAACCCGCACATCTGCAGTGTGTCTGTTACCTCTGCTTACCACCTATTACAGTTTGCTTTTTGCTCAGAAGAAACCGAGCAAACCAGTCAGAGGCGGTTACATGCACCTGTCTCAGCCTCAGGAGCCTCGATTAACCTTGCGTATAAATTACACTTCCTGCCCATTCTTTATTTTTAGTTCAGCAGTATCTACTTGGCTCTTCCAGGAAAGCCTGCATTAGATTTCAGTCACGAAACTACAAAACAGTGGCATCTCTAGCCTGGCTGAGATGACTCTTATGAACCCCACGAGGCTCTGTTCCCTGGGACGCTCTTGGCTCCGGGACTCAGGTTTTCCACAGAATGATAGTGGCCTGGGCTGTTTGGCGCCCTCAAGACCGGGCCCAAGCCCACTTGTGCATTTGTAGAGGAATCTGCTCCTTGGATCTGACTTGCCTAGACTGTCGATTCCCCTCATTCGTCCCCTTTGGGTGAAACTCATTTGTTGCTATTGCAAAAGTTTAGTTTCATTGCTTTCTCTCTCCCTCTCCCTCTCCCTCTCTCTCTCTCTCTCTCTTTCTCTCTCTCTCCCCCTTCTCAGTTACACAGTATCATGACCCAAATCTTTAGTGCTTGAGCTATATAGCTGAGAGATCTGAAACCCATAGGGCCAGGGGCAGGCCGGGGAGACAGTTGGGCCAGCCAGTGGGCATCAGGCCACAGAGAGGCTGTTTCACTGGGAGAGGTGAGCTACTTTAGAGTTGGCCTTTCTTCCCCCCTTTTTCAGTCAGCCATTCTTAACACGATTTTATTTATTTTAGAATCCCTTGCAGTGCCTAGTTCTGAGTCCAGCCAAACAAGTTCAGTAAATGTGGGTCGAGTTGAATGTAAATGGATGTTGGCGTGGGTCCATTTAACCCTTCACGGACACATGAGAAGCTGGCTCCTTTCCCATGCCACAGCCTGTGAAATGCTGCCTTCTCAGCACTCGGTCAAAGGAGGACTTTTTCAAAAGCCATTTGTTGGTTTTATTCTGGTTAGACAAGGAATATGTGAGTTTTTTTTTTAAAAAAGGGAAAATATTGAAAATTATAAAGAACAAAATTAAAATGACCCAATATCCCACTACCCAGAGGCAACTATTACTGATATTTTCTTATTATCTTTTTAAAATTTTATTAAGTTTATTTATTTTTGAGGTGGGGAGGAGCAGAGAGAGAAGGGGAGAGAGAGAGAGAGAGAGAGAGAGAGAGAGAGAAAGAGAGAGAGATTGAGAATCCCAAGCAGGCTTTGCACTGTCAGCACAGAGTCCAATGCGGGGCTTGAACTCATGAACCATGAGATCATGATCTGAGCCGAGACCAAGAGTCAGATGCTTAACCGACTGAGCCACCCAGTGCCCTGATATTTTCTTTTTTTCTCCATCTTAATCCTCATGAGAGTGTGCCCTGTATCCCTCCAGATTTCTCTGAGGATTGGGAGAAGTGGGGCAGGGGTAGTTTATATTCTTTCTAATCTTTTAAATTTTTTTTTCAATGTTTTTTTATTTATTTTTGGGACAGAGAAAGACAGAGCATGAACGGGGGAGGGTCAGAGAGAGAGGGAGACACAGAATCGGAAACAGGCTCCAGGCTCCGAGCCATCAGCCCAGAGTCTGACGCGGGGCTCGAACTCATGGACCGCGAGATCGTGACCTGGCTGAAGTCGGACGCTTAACCGACTGCGCCACCCAGGCGCCCCATATTCTTTCTAATCTTATATACACACACACACACACATTACAAATGTATATATATTATTATATGTTTTATTAGGGTATATATCCACATGCATATATCATATAATACACACACACACACACACACACACACACACACATATATATATATATATATATATATATATATATATAATATGTACCCATATAATATATAAATATTTGAGCTGCATCACTTAGCTCTTGTCACAATAGTACTATATGACTACTGTCAAGCTCGGTGGTTTAAGATGAATGCCATTTATTATTGCTCATAGTTCAGTGACTGTACTGGGTATTTGCTGATCTAGGCTGGGCCCAGTTAAGCAGCTCTAATTTCAGGTATAGATCCAACTAGGCATGGCTTCTGACTCTGGATTGGGCTCCACTCTACTCCCGTTATGTTTTTTCTGGGGCCAAGGCTGAAAGGACAGCCATTGGCCAGACACACTCTTCTCTTGGTGCTGGTAAGGCACACAGGGACAAACCCAACTGGGCAAGCACATTCCGAGCCTCTCCTGTGTTGTGTCTGCAATATCCCATTGGCTAAAGCAGATGACGTGGCTAAGCCAATAGTCAAGGGACAGGAAGGTACAAACCACCCACCATGAGACCAAAGCAAATCAAGTGGCCAAGACCAACATCAGTACGTCAGGGATGTATCTACTTTCCATGGAGGTGAAGAGGGGAGGGAGGGAATATGGTTGAGAATAATAGACTCTACCCACATCCTACATATCTTCCGAGGAACTCTGTCCCTTGAGATTCAATCTGCTCAGAACCCACCTGGCAAGTACTATCATCAGTCTTCCCAGGAAACTTCTAGCCCAGAGCTCCTCTACCCATTGAACTAATTCAGTTTCTGGATCATTTGCCCCATGTGTGTTGCTCCTATTCCCTTTCCTTGATCCTCTCCCCCACCCACACACACAATAATTTACACAGAGGTGGGTGAAAGATTTTACTGCTGATATGGAACAGCAAAAAAGAGTTGTATATCTTTTGGTTTATATATCTATGTCACTTGGCTCCCTCTCCTGTAGACTCCTGTAGACTCAAATCAAGGCTTGCTGAAGAATTCACCCTGGTCTCAGATATCCTGAAGGTCTCGGGGTGCCTGGATGGCTCAGTTGGTTAAGTGTCCAACTTTGGCCTAGGTCACGATCTCACCGTTCCTGAGTTCGAGTTCCGCATCAGGCTCTGTGCTGACAGCTCAGAGCCTTGAGCCTGTTTCAGAGTCTGTGTCTCCCTCTCTCTCTTTGCCCCTCCCTATTCATGCTCTGTCTCTATGTCTCAAAAATAAATAAACATTAAGGAAAAAGAAAAGAAATCCTGAAGGTCTCATGTGGCTGAGTCATGTCTTTTGGCAGTTGGTTTAGTTTCTTTTTCTTTCACATATATATATTGAACACCTGTGCCCTCCACTCCATGATGAATTTATAATCTAGTGGGGGAAATTAATGATTTAGGGTTGCTAAACCTCAGCACTATTGAATTTGGGGGCAGATAATTTCTTGCTGTGCGGGCTGTCCAGGGCATTGCAGGGTGTTTAGCAGCATCCCTGACCGCCACCCACCAGGTACCAGGAGCACCACTTCCACTCTCCTTGAGTTATGGGCAACCGAAATATCTCCAGACATTGCCACATATCCCCTGGGGGGCAAATCACCTCTGTTGAGAACCACTGCTCTAACATTTAACCTCTGATAAATAAGAAGAAGAATGACCAAAATAATGTGCTAATAAATGTTCAGAGGAGGACAGTGTTTTTCCTGGTAGTGAATCTGTGAAAGCCTCGTGGGGTGAGTGGTGTCTCAGCTGAGGCAAGAATGGTTAGGGTTTTGAGATGAGTTTCTTGGAGGAGGGGGAAACACAGGGCACAAATGGGCAAATAAGGAGTTGCTCTCATTGTCAAGAGTGGATGCCATGTAGGTACTAGGAGGCTAGCTACTATAGGGCCATCTAAATCATTATAAGGACCTCCGCTCTTACTGTGAGTGAAATGATAAGTACATCTGTGTTCATTTGGAGGCACTATGATTGTACACAGAGTTTGTCTTCATAACCCAGAGTAATTGCTGCAAAGTCTCATCTATCCAGAGGTCATTTTTCTGATGCCCAGGAAGGAAATCTCTGAGAGGCACAGTGCACCCCTAAATAAATCCATGCCTGTGGCTTGGTGTCCTTACCCCTCTCAAGATCTCACTCTGAACTCTTTCTAGTTGAACAAACTTGTTTAGCTAGTTCTCAACAGCAGATTAGAAGATGGAAGAAGGGAAGGGGCAGATAAAGGCAGACACAGACTCTGCAGCAAAGCTTCTAGCACAACAGAGAGGAAAGAACCCAAAAGCAGAATTGAATGAGCAAACAAATACACTCAGACCAAATAATTTTTTAGGCAGGGGAACATCCATCCCTTCATGACCCTAAGGATATTGCTGCATAACAGCGGCACCCTAGATGCCTACATACACAATGTCTAGTGAGGCAGGAAATAATGTGACACACCGTAGAACACATGTGGTAAGAGTTCAGCACCATGGTCAGGAGTAGTGTCCGGACTTCTGGCTTGAATCCTTGGTTCAAGGCTCTGCAGCAATAAACTAGTTCCTTAACCTTGCCAGGCCTTAATGGTTTCATCTGTAAAATGGGGATTCCCGATTCCAAAGGTCATTGGAAAGGTTAAATAAATTAAACTACGTGAATTCTTAGCTTGGTTCTTGGCAGAGATTTGGTGCTCAATATAAGTTAACAGTTAATACTATCATTTCATTGAAAGAATAAGCTACTGAGACATCTCCCAGATCATGGCTGTTCTGGAATATTCCTAGAGTCTCCTGGCAGTGACAAAATTTCCCTTTCCGAAAATAGGATGGCTGTGAAAGTTGAGAAAGTTCCAGAAGAGAAGGGCAGCTGTATCAGTTCCCCCTCCCTTTTCCCTTCTTTTGGGCAGTAGAGGATGTGCCAGTAAGAGATGACAGACAGCAGGCTCCCAAGGATATTGGCCACCAGCCATTTTGTAGCAGCATATTTCCCTTGAATGAGACTAGTTCTTCACCCTTTTGGAGAACTGATAGAAGGACAGTTATTCTGAGATAGCTAGGGGAATATGAAGCTATTTTCCTTCAGCCATTATGTCCTATGCTATGTAAAAATATCTACCCCCAAATTAAGAATGCGCACATCAATAGAGTTAGAGAGGAGACACCAAAGCACATTTTAAAGTGGTGGCAGTGAACCAGTGGCAGTCGCTCAGGGTGGTTTTCCTTTGGTCAATGTGTGCTGAGTGGCAAAGCTGAAAACACAGGATGCCCTGTGATGTGAAATCTGGCACCTCAGATGGCCAGGAAGTCACCCCACAGGAAGGAGCTGCTCTCTGTCCCCAGGATGGCAGGACAGTAAAGTAACCTGTTCTCTGTTTGTGTGTTTTCCAGGCTGGAGCAGGAAATACAAGCACTAGAAAGTGAAGAGTCCCAGATATCTGCCAAAGAGCAAATCATCTTAGAGAAACTGAAGGAGACGGAAAAATCCTTCAAGGACTTTCAGAAGGTACAGAAAACAAGTGGGATTTCTCTGAATTTGATCCACAGGGAAGTAAGCACTAGTGAGTTAGTCCCTGGAGACAGGGCCAGTTAATATCGATGAGAAGTCTGAGCCACACGTCCTGTGAAATGAGGTGCGGATTGTGTGAGGACCAGTGTCGTCCCTGACACTGAGAGCAGCCTGTCTTCAGGTGTGGGACCACCTGGTCTGCGGGGAAGCACAGAAGAGAGTCATTAAATTAACCCTGTCTACCTATTGTCCAAACCCTTCATGCGCCTCATGCCTAAAAAGTCATCTCCCCTTGGACATTAGAATTCTAAAGCGAATTCTTATTAAGCAGGCTAGCCCTGCTCCTTACAGCTTTAATTTAAGTCTTTCCTTTATAAAAAAGCCAGAGGCAAAACCGTATCAAATGGATATGAATTGCAAATACACAGAGTGTAAATACTCTGAAAACAGATGCCATGTAGCGCGGAGGAGAGAACTCATAAAGCCAAGAGTTTCTGAATGTCTCAGAACCTTCCTTCCATTTTATAACCCAGGTACCCAGACCGAAGAAACAATCTAATCACATTAATTTTAAGATGGGGTTTTCTGATGTCACTTCTCCAACATGGCTAAGGGTATTCTCTGGATAATCAACATGAATCCCTACTGGGAGAAATTCAGTATAAAGTGGGAATGATAAAACTTTTCGTTAAATTTCAGGATCCCAAACATATTTCCCAGAAGAAAAGAAAGCATTGGGTTTACCCACCACAGTCAAATTCTGGACCCGGGGGAGAAAGACGGGTTAGGTGGATGAGGGATTGTCTCCCCACATGTGTGGTGATGCTCTGCCCTGCTTTTGTTTCCACAGAGCTTCTCCAATGCGGATGGAGGTAAGTGTAAGTGCTCTCTGCCCCCACTCTGTAGAAGTATTTTATCCCACTCAGCTTAGTGGGTTTCATGGACACGGGCTCACTGGGAGATGCGATGTGTTGGCGTGTAAAGACACCAGAGGGAAGGAACAGCACTCTGTACAGGACACTGAGCAGGTGCACATCCTGAGACTCGTCTGCCTCTCTTCTTCAAGGACTGTTTCTCGACTCAGTGTTTCTAGTTTTATACAGTTCGCCTGGCTCTTTCTCTTTCCCATTTGGTCCTCAAGGTTCGCTGCTTGGACCTTTCTGAAAAGGTGCTCAGCAAAGAGTGCTAATATTGGGACCAGGTCCCAGGCAGGGAAGATCCCATTTGTGGCTAGGTCTCCAGGTCACAACACACATCAGAAGGCCATCATCTGGTGTTTAGGAAACCTTTCTAAGGCCTGTGGTTTTGCTTTGAATCGGAAAACTTGGCATTCCTCCAGGCTTTCAGGGCAACAAGGCTGGGCAGAACGTCCCTCCCTTTGTGGCCTAAGCTGGCCTTGAGCACATGAAGGGTGGGAGCAGGGCCCTGGCTTCCTGACCCCATCCTGGCAGGAGCAGGCCTTCCTTCTGTCCTCCCTTCCCGTCCTTGCCCCTGCCCTCCGCTCTCCTTACCTGTGACCTTGGGGATGAACGTGAGGTTGTATGCTTGACCTTGTGTGAAGGTTGAATGTTGTTGCTTCATTCTTCACCTTGCTCCCCTAACTTTAGCTACAAGCTCATGAAAACCACTCCATTACCACTTTCACTATAGCCCTCAGCTAGACCTGCTTTAATAGGCCAGGACTCGTCAGAAGGATTGGATGCCATCTGCTCACCTGGTTCTGATAAAGCCAACCTCTAAACTATGAAGATGATCAGGAGCCAGAATAAGAGTTGGCATCAGTGTTTTCCCCATGTCATTTGCAAATATAAGGGACAATATTTTAAAAATGCAGATATGGGTAATGTATTTTTCTAGATTAGCAAAGATATTTACACTAAGGATAGTTCTGATGTTAGACAAAAAAAAAAAAAAAAGGTATTGTGTTATTTTATTTGATTCAGGGAGGGTACTGGTTCCTAGCAAATGAAAGGCAGGAAATCTGGATGTTTGGCCCCTGGATGATCTTTGGGAAGGTAGTAAATTAAACCTCATGTTCCTGGGTCAAACCGGCAGGGACTCCAGGAGGAAGACCTATGACATTCTAGAGCCTTCTCTAGGGTGTAGCCAAATTGGAGTTCTTGTTCTATGCTTTGGGGATAGAGCATAGACTGAAGAGGTGACCATGTCTCTCTGGGGGAATTGAGGGTGGCTTCATGGGAAGCATAGTGAGCTTCCCTAGTGCTAGGAGAGACCTGAGGCAGCATGCATAATCAGAATAATGCAGTAAATGTCAGGCTGGAATGGGGCTGTGGGGCGTTGACCCACAGACACCTACATACTGGAAGGTATGCATTGACCTTTCATGCTTTTACTTCTTTTTTTTTTTCTCTTCCTTCTCAAACTGAGACCTTTCCTAGACTTATCTCTATAATTAGGGAAGGGAAAGAGCCTGAATGTCTTGTCTCTGGGAAGGCTGTGTGGCGCATGGAGACCCTCATAGCCTATGACTTGATAACAAGCAAAACTGAAGCCATGTTATAAACCCTTGCCACTGTGTCTTTCGTTTTCACCCTGAGTTTCTTTCATTTCCTCCTCCATTACTTCCCACTATTTGCATCCATTCCCCTAAGTGGTTCATGGAGGTGGGAGGAAACTTGATCATGACTAAAAAGAGCCTCTAGAGAAAATTGCCATTATTACTCTGTCCTCACTTTTTGGCAGGGGTACCTCAGGCTCAAGGATGCAAAAATCTTAGGGATCCTAAGAAATGGCCAGGAAAAGGTTTCTGTGGTCTTAACCTGTCATTCTGGATTATGATTCCTGCCATCTCTGGTTATAACTAAGTCTGGGGGGACCTTTCCGTTGTACCACATCTACTGGCAAAGAAGGAAGTTTGAAGGAGGGAACACATCCTTCCAAGAATGCGGTCAATGTTTAACTCACATTGTGGGCTGAGAGTAAAAACTGAAGCATGTCCAGTTGAGGGACTCTGGAGTGTCTGATTATTTTATCATTCTTTGGTTTCAAAGGCCCTTTGATTTCAAAATTGCCAAGACCACTCTTAGAATTAACCACCTGTCGCTACTAAGAACTAACACAAAATTATTAAGAATAATAATGCCTTAAGAAAAACACCCTACTTCTGAAATGCTGATTATGGAATCCAAGGCCAACTAGGATTATATAACTGTACAACATGCTGCAGATAATCAGCAAAAGCATTCCTAGTTTAATGAGATGCCAAGAAGATGGCTGCTGGTGTGTGCATGTGTCATGATCCCCCTCAGGTCACCTGAGCATGTCACCCTAAGCATGTCAGAGGAAATAAAGGTACGGAACTGGTGGATCACCAATGGCTTCGGATTGTGTGGTAGTCCTAGCAATCTAGAGACATGTATTCCAATCTTGAGTAGAATTCCCTGGCCACATACGTTCTGACCCCCACCTCACTTCCTCCCCACCCCGTATGCACACTTAGTATATAGCAGAGTCTTCATCAGTTGGGTGGGTTTGTTGTTACCACCTTAAATAGGCATAATGTCTTCTATAACTATAATTTGTGTATAGTACGTATCCTGTGCTAGCCATTATTTACCCACTGAGGAGCTGGGCCAGAACTGGCAAAGGAAAATGTGTATCCTGGGCCTATTTCCGCCCTTGCTGTATGATACTGATCTTCTTAGGTTTTCATCTTGTCCAAGTCTGTGGTGGCCGGAAGCCATCCCCCTATCAACACCTTTATACCAATTGCTGGGAAATCTCAGTGTGTCCTCAGGTGCCCATAAATCATGTTTTCAGGAGAGTGTTCATCAGTTTTCTCTAGCTTTGGCTATTGATATTCTTCATAGCTAGAGTAATATTTCAGTAGTGCCAGAACTAATAAGAAGCACTCATCTTACATTTCTACTGTGGTAATGGCCATTCTCTACCTTCTCGGATGATGGACCACATTGACCTTGGCAGGAAGAGGGCAGTTTACAGATTGAGGCTATGTGAAGAAATTCTTCCCATGGAGGCTTTGGAGGCCCTGTTAATTATTCCTTGTGTTGGTCTATCAGGCACCTCCTGGATACATAGCTTCAGGTTTATGACTTAATGATGTATTGAGCGGGCTGCCCTGTTCTCCTTCTCATGCCCCACTCCTCTTCACGCCCTCATCTCAGCAGGAGTGTGTGGCCCCAGCCCTCCAAGAGCTGTAGATCTCAAGCTTGTAGCCAAGGAACAATGGGCAAAGGTGACTCCACCCCCACTCACTTCGGGGCTAGGAGCTGCCTCCAGTGGAGGCTAAGACACAAGCCCTGGAATCCTGTGCTCTTTCTGATACAGGTGCCCTGCCTGCAAGTGCCTTTAGTTTCTGGATGCTAAAACTTTCAGTATCAGAGATGACCCAGAAACTCTGTATTTAGCATAGAATGTATAGACACACACGTGACCAGTATGTGGGTCCTCACCTGGTCTTAATGGCTTGACCCTTCATCTCATTTGACTACAGAAAGTCCAATTTACTGAGATCTCAATCCACGGATTTCTGGAAATCCTCAGGGAGAACTCACAAACTCCGCAAATCTTCTCTGGTCATCTCTTGTCCCCTAAACTGCCCCTCTAGCCACACACTGCTGTTCTAATCTTTCCCTGGGCTACTGTCAGAAGTCTACCCCTACACCCTCAAGATCAGCTTATCTGAAGCTTCTGCTCTCTTCTGGTCCTGCCTCATGCTGGTTTGGGGCCCAGACTCTTCCCACAGCTCCCCATGATGAGGGTAACCTAAGTTCAGGAATAATAGAGAACCATGTGCAACCTCAGACATGTGGCCACACTCAGAACCTTTGACTCAAACCAGGCCCATCTTCAGGGGATGCCCGCAGGCTGCCTCATGTCTGTCTCCCAGTCCCCTCCATCACCCCAAAGGCCTAGTTTCCTTCCTTGCAGCAGAGGACCCTCAACCATGTCTGCCCAACCTAGGGCCCACTCTCCAGTACACATAAGGCCCCGGAGAGATAGTCACTTGAACCTCACCATGATGAAAGGCTTGCCCACCTACTCCTGATGTCCTATTCCTTCTCCCCAAATGGTTGATATGGAAAAACCCATTCCCTCAGTGAAACTCCACCCCACCTCTACCCACAGAGTGTGTTCCTCAAAATATAATGGTCCAATATCAGCACATTCTGGATTGTTGATACTCACATGCGAGTCAGCAAATGGTCTAGCTGGTGCAGAACTGAACTAATCCTTATCCTCATCCTAATCTAGTGTCTGTCCATGGTCCTCTCCAGCATGCAATTTAAAAAGGAAAAATGAAACCTGACAGAACAAAGGCAATATCAATGGGGATACAGAGGATGGGACGGATGTAAGAGATGTGAAGGAGGTAGAGGCTAGGGGGCTGACTGAACACCGAGAGGGAGCATTCAGGGCACTTCCCAGGATCCTGGGTGAATTGTGGTGCCAGTAAGCTGAGACACAGAGTACAGGAAAAGCAGCAGATGAGCACAGATGGGAGTTCTGTTTGGGACATGTTGAGTCTGAGGTGATTGGGAGAGATTCAGTGAAGATGTGCAGTAAGCAGCCAGAGGGACCCCTGAGGAGCAATTGGCATTCCAGGATTCTGGGACATGGTCCTGACATAAGGAAGGAATCACATCATATAGAGCCCAGTGCTCTAGAATGTTCCTGCCTTCCCTTTCCCACTTCTCTCTGGGAGATACACAAATTCTTCTCCTTCACCCCCAGTGGTTTCCTGCTTTCCTCTGATTTGACACACCTGCTAAGGTTCATACTCCGCAGAGTCTCACCTCCCAAAATGGCCTTATCTAGCTATTTTCCCAACTGGAGCTGGTCTCCCTGCTTTTCTTGGCCATGTTTCCTACAACTGGGCTAATGGTGAATTCACTGGCTGTTGTTATTTGGAATCTCAGGGTTTCCTGGCTGAAACAATAACCTGAAGTATTGAAATTGTAGGATAAATTCTAGAGTTTTGGGGTTTTGTTTGTTTGTTTGTTTTTTATGTCTATAAAATAGGTCTTCTGAATGATTCAGGCACCGGAAACTACATTTGCAGTTTAGGGATTGAGCCCCAAGTCTATTTTTCAGTACTGTTTAAGGCATATTTCTAGTTTGATGTCTCATGTTTGGTCAATTCTACCAAGTCAATAATGGCTCTCACTAGCCAAACCCCTTTTCCCTCCTGAACTCATTGTACTCTTAGAATCTAGAGCTTTCTGATGAATCTTTTAATACATAGAGCAGTCCTGGGGCTTGAGCTCTCTGGCCAGGATCCCTCCTACCTCAGCTACTCTGCTGAATACCAGTCACTGAGCAAATGCTTGTCTTTGTTTACCCTGATCCTCTCGTTCAGTGGCCGCCTCCGCGGTCCATTATGTAGGGCAGACAAGCTGCTGTCTCGGCAGTGAACCCATTGGGCCTCCCGACACTGTGCCTAATTGTATTCCCTGTTCTCTGCTACCAGATGCAGTAAATTACATTTCCTCCCAGCTCCCCGACCTGCCAATCCTCTGTTCACGAACAGCAGAACCATCACCTGGGCAGGACGGGACTAGCAGAGCAGCTGGTAAGTCCTGGGGAGCTATTTGGTTTTGATGCCAGGACTGGACATGGGGCTTGGCATTTCTCTGAGCTTTAATAATAAGGGACGTCCAGATATCCTCCCATAGGGGACCTTGCCCTCAGCCCAGCCTCAGACATAGAGTTTACAGTAGCCACAAAGTGCAGGAACTAGGCCCTAATACGTAATTAAGGACTGAATAGGAGGGAATATTGAGAAAATAATAGAGCATTTTCCCCCTAACTTTAGTGTGGTCTGTCTCTCATGGTCTTTGTATCTCTCCTTATTCTCAAAGTTGATCTGGACTCTGCCTGCAGGGGGTTTTATTTTCCATATCAGAAACATACAAGATCAAAGGAGCTATGATGGAAACTGGGTGAAATTATCTTCAAAGTATATGAGTGTGTTGCCAAATCCTTTGGGAATAGAGCTGCTTACATATTATAAACATATACTTCCAAATCCCCCATTTCTGCAATGATTTCTTAGCTACTGTGGTATACTTAGGGGAAAAGTAGCAATTTAAAGAACATATGTTTCTTGCTAATGTTTTTCACAATGATGAATTTAAAAAAATAATACATTTATGAGTACAAAGTATATAGAGAGCTATGTTTTGCCTTATCCAATGTGAATGTGCCTCAGAAATCAGAACTGATGGACATGAAAAATAAATCTATACCAATCTTTTCACTCTACACAGAAATGCAATGAGGGCCAGTGGGCTAAATGAAAAAATGGCCAAGGTCAGTGACAATGTGGATGAGTTCAAATATGAATGTGAAATTATGCTTTACATAATCTAGGTGAATTAATGTCTAAAATAAATCTTATAATGACACTTTCCATGAAACAAAATAATCATGGACTTCTAAGCCAGAGAAATCTTTTATATGGGCCAATCTGAATATTTTGTGAAGCAAATATTCCCTCCTTATTTTAATGTAAAAATAAAATAAAAGGGCAAGTAAGTGTTGACGCAGTTGTGCACTGATTAAATATCTGTGGGATGTCTCCATAAACATCTTAGCATATCAGTTTTACATACTGACTTATGGAGTTGTAGAGTTGGGTGGGACTTTAAATGGTGTGTGGTCAAACCCTGGCCAGGTCCAGATGTCCCTGGACTGGTAAACTGGATCTTGCGCCTACAGGCATGCTGTAAAGGAATCACTGGCAGTAGTTTAAGCCACAGACTCTCAAATGCTCCAAGGAGCACTTATGAGATCAGATAAGGTAATAACTGTTCAACAGTCACATACCTTCTGCTTGTTATTGGAGCCTTGGTTGTTGAGAGTTCCCAATAAGTGTGGGTAAACAGCTTCCCAGCCCGTTTCCACAACATGTTCCCGGACCTCACAGGACAGGTGATATGATCCAACTAATGGATCAGCTCAGGGAGAGGGTAGAGACAGTGTGTGAGAACTAATTTTTAAGGGGAATAAGAGTAGCACTGATAGTCGAACAGTGTAATATGCAAGAGTAAAATGTTAATGTGATTGTAGTGCTGGGTCTGTGGGGCTACGTGCACTATCACAACCTAACTTCCTTCATAGTTGAAGATGCTGCAGAAATATAGCGATCCAATGGCAAATGCACTTTCCAAAAAAAGTATTATGTGATGAGAATCTTCAAAAACAAGTTTATGTGTACTTTTGTTTATTACTGAAGAACAAATTTGCATAGACATATCTAACTGTGGAAATATATACGAGCAGAATTGTGGCTGGAATCGCATTTGATGTGGTTAACTCCTTTGTCTAGACTGCTTTTGGAATGGAGTGTCCAGATTCATGATCATTTATGGCCAATAGTGACGATACAGAGCATGGATAGCATACCAAATAATGGCACTCACCACTAGAATTCTTTTTCCTAGATATGATCCATCTTGCTTTATGAACATCCTTTTGGAAACTTTGCATAATCTTGGGGCCATTTTAATATATGTCACTTGTCATTACTCAATATTCTGGTTGTTTGGATTTGGGAAGTTCAGGATTGTGTATAAATGGGGATTTATTTAGCATCATTGCTTTTAGAATTAGGAGGCGTCTATTCCAGTCAAACATGGAAGCCAGGGTATAGCCGCCCTCCAAAGAGGTCCTCAGACACAGTCACACACCTCTGTTATTGGGGCTTAGTGTCCCTCCAGGCAGCTCATTCTAATTGGTTCTGACCCTGGGGAAGTCCTTCCTCTGGTGGAGCTATCATTCGTCTGCCTCCATCTCCCCACGTTGGTCCTTATCCTGCCACCTGGAGCCACTCAGAATAAACCCAAGTTGATTTCCCTTTAACTATTTGAAAATGACTGTCGTTTTCTGGTCTTTCCCAGATCCCCACTCTACATGCCCTTGACACCCTCTGCCATCCTTGTCCCTCCCCTCTGAACACTCCTCACTTTGTCTCTAATCTTCCTGAGCTGCAGTGCTCAGAGCTGCTCCATGCACTCTTGGGTGAGCTGATCTCCCCCCAGCCCAGAGCGTGAAGCCACAGACCATATGACTCACTTCGCTGGTGCCATAGCCTTTCAGGTTCAGGTTCTAAAGTAAAGCCTCAGAGTCGTTTGACATGTGCCACTGCTCATCCTCATTCCCTTTATCCTGTGTAGTCGTAGTTCCAGAATCATTGCCGTTGAAATATGTAGTCTGTTTCCTCTAATTGTGCACATATGGCTTCACCTGCTCAGAGAACCTACAAAGTTCTTTATTTCATTATCTCAAAAGGCAAAAGTAAGGATGAGCTATCTGCCCTTTGTAGATTTGATGTGATTGTTAAATTTCTTCATGTTAGATTGCCCCATGTAAGTGTCAGGAGCCCCTTGGGGGGTCACTGAGGAGGCTTCTTGAAAAGTAGAGGAGGGAATGGTGTAAGGGGATTTGAGAGTCAGGGCTCAGGTGTTCTCTCCCATTTCAGACACAGCAGCTCCTCTGTCCTTGGGTTTATATTGTATTTCTATATCAGATTTCCATCTGAATAAAGGATTTAACAGTTTTAAAAATAGATCTTCTCTGTTGTTGGGGTCTTCACAGCTATTGATTTTAGCACCTCACAACCTTGCTTTTCTTCTCTACTTGGTATCATCTCAGATCTGAAAAGTAAGCTTCCATTATTTTTCATCATCGCGTTGATGAAAACATTGCACAATTGGATCCAAAGTCAGAGGCCTGTGACATACTGTTGGGGTCTCCTGACCCTTGAGAACCCTAAGTAGACATGTGTGGGGCATGATCATTTAATGAGTAACAAGTTCTGGCAATTGTCTTGACACCCAAAGGCACATATTTCTGTCTTGTTCACAGGAATATAAGGGACTTGATGATGATCCAGATGTGCTGTGTCTCTGGCTTTGCCTAAATTGTCTAAAGAACTGGAACAAAAAGAAAACGAGATTAATCTGTATACCTTCTGCCTGATGAATCCTCCCTGGTTCTTGGTGGTCTCTGCTCTTTGAAAATGAACTTCAGAATTTAGCCAGCCATGATCTCAAGCTACTGCTACATAGTTTATGTAATTCCTTCCTTCTATTTTTTAAAATCAGAACTTTGGATGTCTGCCTCCACACCTTTCCCAGTGTATAAGATTCTTTTTTTTTAAGTTTATTTAATTTTTAGAGAGCGACAGAGCAAGCGGGGATGGGGGGGGGGGCAGGCAGGAGCAGAGAGAGAGAGGGAGAGAGAGAATCCCAAGCAGGCTCTGTACTGTCAGCACAGAGCCTAATGTGGGACTTGAATTTACAAACCATGAGATCATGACCTGAGCCTAAACCAAGAGTCGGATGTTTAACCCACTGAGCCACCCACGCCCGCCCCCGCCACCCCCCCGCCCCAGTGTGTAAGATTCTTAAGACACATTTATCGGTAAGGGAACTGATCCCTGGGTCTGAAGCACTGAACGCATTTATATCCCTGGGTGCTTTATTTTTTCCAATCTTCTCCACTCATCTGGGCTTCATTTCTCTCTTAGTGATATTCTTTCTGGCACTTTTTGGACTGAAAACCGTCCTTCTTGACCAAGAAGGTAGGAGCAAAATCAGATATAGGAAATTGGCTTTTGCTCTTGTTATCCATGATATCACAACTTTGCTGACTTACTTTTGTTGATACTAAGGGATCCTGGGAAAACAATTATTCCAAGAAATTTTTGATTACTGGTTTTTGAAGTTAGAGATTGCCTAAGTGTTGGGATGAGAGGGAAAATCCACTCTGAATCAGTTTCCTCACTTTCACTGTTACTTTGCCATTATGATAGCCAGTTTTGTATTTCCATCCTCAAGAGAAGGTACGAGCATATATGTATATGCGTACTCATAGGCCAGCAGGAAAAGATTGCATGTATGTGCATTCACTCAATAAGCCAAGCATGTGCACCATTTCTCTTCTACATTCCCAGTGCGATGTCAGCTACTGGATGTTCACTTCTGGGTAACAGTCACGATCTGGCTGTCTGTTGCCCTCCTAACATACTTTATACGTCATTGGGTCACAAGGCACACAGGCTGTTTACAGCGCCACAGGATATCAAAGCTGGATATCCTTCATTGTACAAATGGGAAAAGTGAGGTCCAAAGACAGGGTGTCACCTCAATAGGAGTTCAGACCAAGTGTCTTCCTCCCTTTCCCCAATACCTCCCATCTTACTGACTAATGACAGTGGGTGGTGTCATTTTATACTTTACATGTGGACCTTCGGCCTTCTACCTCCTCCCACTGATTACAGTGGGTCAAAACAAGTGAGCTGGGAGAACCCTGATGAGTCAAGGGATGTGACATGATTGAGTTTTCCATCCTCATGGAACACACTGTCTTGTTTGGTATGCTCTTGGCTTGTTTCTGAAATGGAATCATGTGATTGGTCAGCCACACGTCACTTGTGTTGGGTGTTCTTGTTTCCTTTTCCCTAGGCTCCTTATAGTCTTTAGAGCTGCCTTCTCTTTACCAAAGCTAATGGTAACTAGGAACAAAAGAGTACATAGAGCCATGGGAATAAGTTTGAACTGGAATCAAGCATTCTCTGCTTCCAAGACCCATGTCTTTGGGCTCCACAGCATGCCAGACCAGAACAGCTTCACAGCCCACCCTCACCCTGGTTTTTCGGCAAGTATCTTACCCAGGGGCCTCCCTTCTAGTCCACACCTGGCTGTTTTCAGCACCTGGAGTCTAGTATTATCAACCCCCATTAGACCGCCTCTGCCTCTTCAAGATTCTCCTTATTGACCAGAGGGCCATGGGGGAGCAAGAACCTAGTAAAGCCAACATCAAAGTGCCATTCCATCATTCACTTGTATCCCTTTGCAGAAAGCCACTGCTTTGGTTCTTATTCTTCACTGACAAAATGAGTATCTACTCACTCCCCTGTCTAGGTTCTTGGAAAGAATCGCACAAATGCTTTAAACCCTCCAACCTTATTGTCATCAGTATGTCATGTTGGGAAATCACCAATTAAATCTATCATTTTGTAAAAACATGCTTCCAGATTTCAGTCCTCTTATCACTGGAACTACCATCAGACTGTCTCCTTTCCTTTTTCTCTCCAGAACCCGCCTCCAGGAAATTTCAGAGAGCTTTTCTTCACATACTTTCTTGTATGTCCGTGGGGCTCTCTCAAAATCTCTTTCAGGGGCTTCCCAGAAAGCCTCCGCCCCTCAGCAGCACCCCTTCCTTTTTTTTTTTTTTTTTTTTCAATAAGCTGAGCACTGGGCCCTCGTCACTACACAGATTGTCCTGTTACCCCTGTGGCATGGGGGAAGCTTGAGGGAAGAGGAGGGAAGAGGAGGGAAGAGCAGGGGGTATTTTTTGTGTTTAGACATGAAAGCATGATGTAATTGAGAGACCTCTGGTAAACACGACTCGGCAATAACAAGTGGGAGAGTTGTTTAAATTGTGTGCATGGCATCGAAAATAAAATGTCAAATTTAACATGTAAGTCTCATTTTCCTACTGGTTCATATCCACCCTGGTTCACATTTGAAATATTATTGGCTGAGAACTAGAGCAAAATAACAATGCTTGCTCATCAACAACACGTTTAAGATAAATGTTCATGCCTCCTGTGTGGTTTTCTGAATGTCTGATAATATTCTCATATGGGTATCCATGAAGTCAAAGCCTTTGTGTGAAGCAAGAGCTTCTCAAAGTGCTCACCTAAGTATCCCATCCTAAGAGGAGAGAGATGGAATCAAAGCATGTGAAGCTGGACCCTGACAAAACCTGCTAAAAATCTGTTTCTTTTGAAGTCTTGTTTTATCTGAGGGAGGAAATATGGATGGATATTGTATTTTATGGCATAACATACTTAGGTTTATTTTATGAGCAAAATGTCTTCAGATGTTCTACCCCCATATTCTAGAGATATTGCAAGAACAGTGTACAACATGAAAATGTAGATATGAATATGTAACCCTAATGAAACCATGCCACACGTGGTTCAGTCCCAGGGCCACAGCACATTTAACAAAATACAGTTTAAAATCACACACAAGAACAAGAACAAGAACAAAACAAAACTAGAACAAAACTAAAGAGAAACTCTGTTCTTTACCTGTTTTTCCTGAAGGATATGAAAAGGAATCCAATTCATATCCCCACCGGAAGCATTTCTTACGTTTCCTTTCCTTTCCTCTGCATATCCCCTCCACTGCCACAAAAATGTTCCCTCTCCATCCATATTGCACACAGCTTTTATGAGCTCTCCTTCTGAATTCCTTCTTTCTCAACTCTATTGTGTGTGTGTCTACTTAGCTGTTCGGGCACAGAACTTCTCCTCATCGTCTTTTCTGTCCAGTCTTTGAATCCAGGAGCAGGCAAAGACAAAATGAGGGTTGGGGGTTAAGATGACGGAGAGAGGAAGATTGGACCAACAATGACAGCATTCTCATTGGTGGGCAAAAGAAGAAAGACATCTCTAAAGATTCCCATGTTAATAATTTGTATCCGATCACATATGGATATGAAAATGTTTTGTTCCATATTCAGTACTGATTACAGATCAAGGTGTCGTTTTGTTCACATATTACTGGATGGATAATTAGATATTGTACCTATAACTGGCGATCATTAGTACCATCCTTATTTACAAATATGTCCCGTGAGTGTTTTAATAGTAATAGGACATAATAACCCAAAATGGTGCTTTTTAAATTATAAGTGTAATAGTTAAAGAAGAGGCTTTGGAGTCCGTGCAGAATTTTAAATGCCTATTCTGTTTCTCTGGTGACACGCTTTGTGGAAAATCAGGAAATAACTGAGACAAATATTTCTCTTGACATCACCATCACTGTGTGAGCCCATGTGCTTCTGAAATGACAAAGATCGGTTGGCCTCTCACTGTGTCACTGAAGGAAACTCAAGATCTTTGTGCTGAATAAGTGAAACTTTCAAAATGGACATGATGAAAATCAAGCATTGGATCTGACTTCACAATCTTTTTAGTTAAGTGTGAACGGTGAATAGACTGTATCTTATTACCCAAGCAGATGGAACAGTATCGTTGCTGTTTTCTTAACCAGTTCAAACATTAATTACTGTGTGTACCTTTTCATGGGTGTCGTGTTATACAAAGTATTTGTGACTAGATTAAGGCAACCAAAGTAGACTTTTCAATTAGTAGTGTTTGTTTCACAGGTGTGTATATCGGGTACCTTCTATACAAAAGACTTCAAGGTAGGTGCTGGTGGGGAGGGGGGAATCATAGAAAGACGTCAGGCAAAACACTAGCCTTTAGTGATCCTAAAAATCTATGGAGCTAATAAAACATTCCCACAAATAATTATACTACTGAGTGGAAAGTGTGAAGCACCTTCAGAGAGGTTTAGAAATGTTCAGAGACTCTTAAGAGCGAGAGGGGGCAGTGGCTCACTCAGTTGCAAGAGTGTGAGACTCTTGATCTGGGGATTGTGAGTTCGTACCCCATGTTGGGGGTAGAGATTACTGAAAAAAACTAAGTTAAAAAAAGAGAGAGGGATGCCTTAGAGATGGAAGAGTCAAAGAAACCTTCTGGAAGAGGAGGCAGCTGACTGGGCATTGATGGATGGGTCGTATTTGGATGCACAGAAACTTAAAAGAAGGACGTTTCAAAAGAAGGGAATCTTAAAAGCAGGAAGAGTTGAGGTGTGGGATGGTAACACCAGTTACTAGATTATGCTAGAGGAAAAGGGAGCCATTGAACATGCGGTTGAAAAGATCATTTGGATCTTCTTAACATAGTTGGGGAGCTTATAGTTACTCTGAAAGAGGTAAGGACTCATAAGCAGAGATGCCACATGGGAAAGGCAGGCTGGGCAGGGAGACAGCAGGCAGGGAAGGATGTTAAATTCTGGGAATAGTGAGTTTGCTGTGGCCGGGGTGTACATGGAATGAGAGGGGCTGTGAGGCAAGCCCTGAAAGGAAGTTGCAGACAAATTCCAAAGGGAATTATATGCCAAGCTAAAGCATTTGGCATTTATCCTATAAAGACACAAGGAACCAACACAGGGTTTGCGGAGAAGGTGCTATGGGCAGAATGGAGTATAGGCTAGCAGGGTCGGCAGACTTTTTCTATAAGTGGGCTGATTATAAATATTTTAGACGTTGTGGAGCACATATTCTTTTTTTTCCTTTATTTTTTTTCCTTTTCTCTTTCTTAAATTCTTTTTTTCTTTACATTCTTTTCTTTCTTTACCTTTCTTTTTTACTTTCCTTCCTTCCTTCCTTCCTTCCTTCCTTCCTTCCTTCCTTCCTTCCTTCCTTTTCTTTTAATAATATTTTAAAAATATAAAACCATTCTTTGCTCCTCTGGACATACAGAAACAAACCTTGGGCCCCTTCTGCCCCCTGCTATGAGAAGTGGCAGGTGAACTTGGGCACAGCTGTCATGCAGAGAGCAGAAGGGGGCCTGATCTGAGGCAGTGGTAATAGAGGCAGTGGTGAGGAGGTACAAGGGGAGAAGTATGAAGTGCAGTTAATTTCTCACAACAATTGTTTGGCTATGGAAGAAATTAGGAAGAAAAGGACAAATCAGGTGTGATTCTGAGGCTTCTCGCTTGAGATACTGTATGGTGCTGGTGTTATGTAAAACCAAGGCTATGGAGGAGTTTTCAGAGAAGGTGGATTCAGTTTTGAAGCTGTGGAGGCTGATGTATCCATGGCTCATCCAGGGAAAGGGTGCCTGGGGACAGTTGGCCTTATGGGAACAATGGTCGGTTCCCTGGCATCCAGAATGTGTGCCTCTGGCCACAGAATGTGTGCCTCTGTGTAACAGATTTGAAAATATGGAGTGTCACACAAGACTAGAACAGGGAAGAGCATGTCCTTAGGAGCCCCAGCTAGGCATCAGGATTTGGGATGAGCTGCAGAGGGCTAGTGTGATTGGGAAGAGCGGGTAGCATGCCCTTCCAGTAATCTAGGGAAGCAGAAGTGGTGTCTCAGATTGAGTAGTGGCAGTAAAAGAGAAAGAAGTTGATGGATGGGGCAGAATCACGAGGACCTGGCTCGTGTGCTGTGCACACGGCAGAAGAAGGGGCCTTCTGTAGTCATTGTCCCCAAGTTCCAGTGTCACAGGATGATACTACCTCTGTCTTGTTCTTTTTCTGGTTCTTGTTTCAGAAACCTAGCTAAGCGGTTGAAATACTCAGAGCATGTAATCTGACTGCTTTTGTCACTTCAGTTCCTGCACACGCCCTGTTTTACCGAACAGTGGAGGATAGCCAGGTCCCACCTGCAAAATCCTTTGCATATTCTTATTCTCCATTAACAGTAAGAGCAAATGCAGAAAAAAAAAAAAAACAACAGTAGAGTGCTTGGGGGAAGAATTTGAAAAAGATTCAAGGTTTTGGAATTACGGTATTTCATAACCAGGGCCTATAAAATTGCCTATAAGATAAGGGTAAGGTCTCAATCAAGGTAAACTTGCATGTCACCAGCCTCCCTGTAATTCATTACGTTGGATCCAAACAGTCGCTTGTGGTCTTATTTTAGCAGGTCTTCCTTAAAAGTGTAAGTGCCACTGAGATATAGTAACTCTGTACACCTGGCTTCCCAGTGTATTAAGCTTCTGTGTTCAAAAACATATATAACCACCTCTGTCCACAATGTGCACTCAACTCTAACACTCAAGATGCTTGGCAGTTAGACTAGAAAGGGCACAAAACCTTTTTTTTTTGTCTGTTTGGCAATTAACCATTCACTGGCTTTTTTTGTTGTAACATGCACTTCCTTTCTCTTGTTTTCATTCAAGCTGTGTACGCCATGGAAATTAATGTGGAGAAAGACAAACAAACAGGAGAGACCAAGATTCTCTCTACATCCACCATTGGCCCAGAGGGGGTCCATCAGAGAGGAGTCAAAGTCTATGATGACGGTACCAAAGTAGTGTATGAGGTGCACTCAGGAGGCACTGTAGTAGAAAATGGAGTGCACAGATTAAGCTCAAAGGATGTAGAAGAGCTTATTCAGAAGGCGGGACAATCAAGCTTCAGAGGAGGGCACGTGTCAGAAAGAACTGTGATTGCGGACGGGAGCCTCAGCCACCCTAAGGAACACATGCTCTGCAAAGAAGCCAAGTTAGAAATGGTACATAAGTCTAGGAAAGATCATTCTTCCGGGACCCCAGGGCAGCAGGCCCCAGCTCCCAGCACGGAAGGGCCGGAGGCAAACTTGGATCAGCCAGTCACCATGATTTTCATGGGCTACCAAAATATTGAGGATGAAGAGGAGACTAAGAAGGTGCTAGGCTATGATGAAACCATCAAGGCTGAATTGGTCCTCATTGATGAAGACGATGAGAAGTCATTGAGGGAGAAGACCGTGACGGACGTGTCCACTATCGATGGGAATGCGGCAGAGCTTGTGTCCGGGAGGCCAATCTCAGACACCACAGAGCCCTCATCCCCAGAAGGGAAGGAAGAGAGCCTGGCCACAGAGCCAGCCCCAGGTACCCAAAAGAAAAAGCGCTGTCAATGCTGTGTTGTCATGTGACCACTTCTTTCTTCCCTTTTCTTCTGGGCAGCCTCTGTGCTCTCCACCACTTACGTAGACCTCACTGTACCACTAACTGCAATACTGTGAACTGGAAGCAAACACCTGCCTTGCCTTGCAGTTGGATTGCTTTGATCTTTCTTATTTTTCCCCTCTCATTTTTCTCCAGTTTCCTCACCTGAGAGACAGCGTGCATGTGTTTGCTTCATTCTTTCCAAGAACTTGCTTTTCCTCTAAACCTTTCCTTGTGTCTTCGAGAGTGAATCGATTTCTTACTGCTCGATTGGAATGGACTCTTCACATCTGCCAGTTATCTATCTAGTAGCCTTAATTCACTTGACTGGAATTGAACCCAGTGGTACCGGGGGTTTCATTTTGTAGCGTGTTCCTATAATGTAGTCACACGTCACCACGTCGCTGACTTCTCCCTTGCCTCCCTTGCTGTGGATCTTTGCTTTTATATCTCGTGTGGCAAAATGCTGTTGGCTCTAGCTGGTAGCTAGTGTGGCCAAAAGTGGACCTGACTTAGTCTGTTCAATCTAGGGTGATGCTTTTTGCTGCCTTACATAAGCTTCCAGATTACAGTATTGTGCATCTATGGCTTTCCTTCTGTTAAAACTGAAATGAAGTTGATGGAAAAGAAAAGAACCCAATGCTTTGTCACGGCTGAAATGTAGGGACTGATTCCGTAACCTGCCCATCGGCAGCTGCCTCTTTCTGCGGCTTAACTGATGGACCCTTTATATATGAAGCACCATTTTTAATTTTCTAAGGACATGAAACAGACATTGTTTTGAGCATTAGTAGTGATCTCTAAACTTAGGCATATCCATGAGCCTTGCTTCTATTGTCTCAAAAAAAAAAGTCAATTTTTATATTGTTTTCTTTTTCACGGATATTTTCTGATCATGTTAATGTATTTTCGACGAAGGGATCATTTTGAGGAGTATCTCTGCAGTGACCCTATTTCTAAACCAGTCTTTCTGACCTACAGTGGTCACTGCCATGTTTCCACTTCATTGTGGACGGACGGTGCTGGAACTGAATTTACCTGTTCATCTCACCCGCCCGCTTGATTACAGAGCCTTACTTCTGGACTCTTTTCTTTCTGTCCCCATGAGAAAGAGAATGTTTCCCGTGATGTCACCATGGAGGTCTAGCCAGCCCTCAAAACAAACTTGAGAATGTAAAAAAATGTTTAACAAAGACCTGTCTTCTCCACGTGAAGCACTTAAACTCATTCTGCAAGTACCAATTGAGTGGCACATAGCTGAGCTGCCTATTAAGGCATGTTTCTTAAACTTTTGGGGATTTTGGAACATCAAAGATGAGGGGTTTTTTTTTGTTTCTTTTTTTCTAGAACACAATGAACAGTTCTATAAATAAATTCTTAGCATTCTCCCAAAGCAAACAACCACATGGGTTAGTAAAACCAAAGGGAAGCAATTTAGTAAAATAATAATACAGTAATAAAACAAAGATGTAAAATTTTAAATGATTTTAATAACAGAGATATCGCAACTTGAAGATATTTGCCCAAATGTTCATGGCATTGTTGTGAATCGTTCACAAAATTTATCTATGTTCCGTAGAACATAGTTTTTAAAAACATACAGTAAGTCATACGACATCAAGGCTAACTTCTGTGGAAAGTCGATGAGAAAAAAATAAGGTCGTCTTGAGAGAATTTCTTAATAGAACCAGCTAAATTTGTTCTAAATAGCTTTCTCAGTGCTAACTCTATTATTATTTTAAATTTCTGGGCTTAAAATTCTATTTATTCCAATGGACAGGGGAAAAAATGACACTTTAGTTAAAAGTTAATTTTTATCAAATAGTTATATTTTAATTAGCACAAAGTGAGTCACTTTATCACCACTATGTAAACAAGCAAACAAAAGAGTTCAAGAAGGGACAACTGAAGGAGCTAAATTCTGCTTTCTAAGATGATTCCATCAATGGCTTGCTTTTGAATAGTTGAGGGGGTTCCCTCTAAATAATCTCAGGTTCACTGAAGCAGCTGCAGTGGTATAAAGCTGCTGTCTTACCTAGGAATACATCTGGTTTTACTGCCTAGAAATCTCCCCACTCAGCTTCACGCTCCTCAGTCAGTGGTCACGTACACGTTATTTAGATGTTAAAGAAAATGGCCTGCCAGATAAACCTATTGACATAGAAAAAGAAAACAGTCTGAATGTTTGGACAATCTATTATTTTAATAATTTATTTAATAAAGAAACAGCCTAAAAGTTGACCATAGCTTATCTTTTTTTACTCACTTAGGGATTAAAGCTATTCTATAGAAGTTTTTAAAAGCACAGTTAGTGAGTACAATGGTAGAATTTAGAACCCGTGAGCTTGCTGTTTGAGAAACAGTCCTTCTTCGAGGACAGAGAATTCCCAGAAATGACCTACCCGTCCTTCCATAGTGAGCTGGTTCCTGGTGAAGAAAATGATCTGCCCCTCTCACCACAACCCTACACATGAGATCTAAAAGACCAGTGATAATCTGCACTTTCATTCATCAATTATTATTATAAGGATTAGCAAATTATATGAATTAGAGGTCTGTCTATACTTTTACTATTAAAGCCTATCATTTAATCGTTTAAAGTAAGACATGTCACTTTTATTAAAATGATATGTGGCCATAGTAAATGGTTTGTTTGAATATGGCATATGTTTGCATATTTTGTATCATTTTCCTATAAAAACGGAGGACTCAGGCTCAGCCAGTGCTTTTATGGGATGAGACCTATAATCTCACCTACAGTAACAAGTAACTACCCTTCATAATGAAAATATCCTCAGTGTTGTGATTGAGAACATTTTGTCTTCCTTGCTATCATTCTCTGTAAAAACTTTATTATGTATGGCATCACACCCTCCAAAAATATGTAAGTGTTGACTTACATAGCAAGACTAATTAGAGAATCAGTAATGAAGCTGCCAAACTATGATCTTTTTGAGCTAATGGTTAGTTGGATTTTCTTCTAAAATTTTATAATCGGTTCCCCTTGAAATGGAAAGAGGAGAAAGTGGGGAAGGAGGGGTATTTCATTTGTTATAAATAGATTTTCAATGCATTGAATTCAAGATCTTTTAATGGTTAAAATGGTAAAGTTTAACCTTACATATCCCAAAAAAATCTTGATGACATATATCCTTGACTCCGTTTTCTTTGATGTACAATAGGACAAACTAAGGGGAATTTTTTTTTTTTACCTTGTACCTCTTTTACCCATAATTCTACTAATTCTTTCCATAAACAAAATTAATTGCCTCTAACAGTGATTGGCCAGTGTCCAGTGATATAACTTGATACTGGGAGGAGGAAGGATGAGGGGATTCCTGTCTGGCCAAATCCAAAGCATGGTTTCCTTAAGCCTTCTGAGGAACCTAAAAATATTCAAAGCCTTTCAGGAAACTCAAACAAATTCTAGAGTTCATTTGATTTGACTCCTTTTTGAACTGTTACTACACAGGTATCTGCTTTAAGTTCCCACCAACTCCATTTTACTTCCTGGTGGTAAAGGTATTTTTCCTACATACAAGTAGAATGTCTTACTGTTAGGGTCAAGTTTTCATAAAAGGGGAAAACACAGAGATGCAGTATCATCTCCGGAGCAAAATGTGGAGGCCAAGCATGAAAACAGTTTATTTCTCTTTGCTTCTTGCAGAATTTCATTTCAAGGGAGCATGCAACACCTTTGAAATGACCATTCATTTAATGCTGGTAACTAATGCTTAGCAAAAGAGGAGGAAGGGAATATGGTGACAGAGGCAAGATTGAACCACTAAACAAGTTCCTCCCTTTTAAAGGCATTAACCCTGTCAATTTAAAACACAGATAAACAGGGACAAAATTCTCACGGGGGACTTTCTGTTGTTCAGCCATCTCTCTTGTCACTGGAGTTTAACTCACCGAAGGGCCCATTCCTGGTGGGAATAGTCTCATCTCCCAAAATGTGATTTGTTTACAACAAAAAGCATTCCAAGGCAAGCAGTTTTAAGTTCTATTTTTGCAACACGCACATCCAGTTATGCAAACCACAAGTAAGTTTTGAAACGCTGTGAATATGCAACCTTTTAGCAGCTCCTCAATTTACTGTGTGTCAAGGTGTATGGAATTCCACTAATTAGGGTAGAACCCGAGAGTTTCCTTTGTCCTATTGGATAGTACAACCCGGCAGGTAAACACAGCTATGGTATCTATCACAAGCAGCTCCAGGAAATGAGCCAGATGAGATCTTTGATCCTTGCTGCCAACTTACTCATCATATAGCCTTCTTCTGGTCTTACCAGGAAAACTTGCCTACATTCTCTAGGGAAAAAGAAGTCAGTCTCATTTGAGGAGCACAGTGTGGTTATGTGTCTGTCTTTTCATAGCTTCAGCAAACTCCGTGATAAAATTCCCATTTTAACAAAACCCAAAATACTTATTATTTGAATGTAGAAAGAAATTAAGACAAAGATTACATCCTGAAAGTTTCAAAGGGCAATTTCCCTGGGGATCCTTAGACCACCTTGCCCACCCCCCTTAATTTTTATATGACTTAACTAGGCCTCTGCTTCTCCTCCCCGCTCCATCAGAACCATAGCACGAACCCCTGCTTTCAACTGGAAAATAGAAGATGTGATTTGGGGGACCTTAAACGTTCTGCATCAAAGATCTGGACAGCCTTAACTTTTGTAAAAATAAAAAACAAAAAACAATTTTTCAATGCTCTCTTTTACTAAGCAGGAAACCAAAATGTTTCCTGAAAATTAATGACTTTTTTATATTTTGTGACTGTTTTCTAAGTTTCTACAAGTTGGGGGGTGAGTGGTCATCTTCTCCCCATAATGCCTCTTCCTAGTCAACTGGGGCTCTTCTTCGCAAGTCACTGCATTTTTATCAAAAGAAACGCATATTTCATGAACCGTCAAATTCTCCCTAGACTTCAGGCAGTCCTTCTGGAGTAAAAGAACAGAAATACAGAAAGAAAAGAATTACAGGGTGGCTTTCTTTTTATTTTCCTATGGTTAATGTACTGTATGGTATGTATGTTTACAGAATGTATCTGCCTTGTGAACAAAACAAATGACAAAAACAGAGTTCTGATGTGCCATTTGAAAGTTTGCCTTAGCATTGCTGTTCATGTTCTTCTTTTCTGTCCTTTAAAACAAACAAACAAACAAAAAATGCAGGTTGTATTCCAAAGCTGTATTAACACAACATTCTCTTCCCCGCCCCTGCCCAGCCCTCTTCAGGGCTGTAAATTTCGTCACAGGAGCCTTGAGGCAGAACCTTGCAGGTCAGGCGCAGGGGGAATCAAGTGGACATAGCTTGGACATTGTCTATGCCCATCTGTCAACCAAGCGTGTCCCTGTGTTCTCACCTGAGTCTGATTATCACACCCTGACATTCCTGGGCAGGCCACGTGGAGCATGTGACCTCCCGCAGTCCTTCCCACAGTGAGAGGGTGAACTTGTGGGCCTCCTCTCTGGGTCTGGGAGCATATTTTTAAGCACAAGTGGCATAGCTTGAAAAGGCAAGAGACATGGATTCAACTGGTGTGACTGAGCCATAACTGAATGGTGTGCCCATTTGTTATGGTCTAAGATGATTGCCCTCTGGGCGGGAGTAAGGAGTGGCTATAGAAATTGAATATTTTACATTTGTGTATTTTTTTAAGGAAAGCTATTTTTATAATGAAATTTATATGCATTATGAAGCTTGAGTTTGAAAACACCCTTGATTGAGTTATTTCTCCATTCCACAAAGATAACTTTCTGGTGAGTTCTGTAGCATGAACCCAGACCTTGGGGGTCGTGATCAGAGGTCCCGTGACCTGCCCTTTTGCCCCCACTGCGTGAAATCCAGTGTTTCCAAACAGATCTAGGTTGTAAGATCAAGCTTTCTATACCTATCATCAGATAAACCATCTTATATGGCCAGATAGCTCTCTGGGCTATGCCTTTAATAACATATAATGATCTTTTGGAAGGGGATAGCCATTTTATTTTATTTTATTTTATTTTATTTTATTTTATTTTATTTTATTTATTTTTAAATATGAAATTTATTGTCAAGTTGGTTTCCATACAACACCCAGTGCTCATCCCAATAGGTGCCCTCCTCAATACCCATCACCCAACCTCCCCTCCCTCCTACCCCCCATCAACCCTCAGTTTGTTCTCAGTTTTATTTTAAATGTAAGCTCACAACAGCAATGATCGAAGTTCAACTGTTTCACATATTTAAGGACTAATTACTACATTCGAGGGGAAGGGACCACTCACTATGGTACATTTGAATGAGATGGGTAGTCAGAAGCCTCTGGCCATCTACAGTTTATACATAAGCGTATAAAATGTATAAACCAAACTATCAGATTAGGAGTTATTATTGTCCTTGTAAATATCAGTGGGGCCACACCATATTTTCCAAGTTAAGTAGAGACAAAAAAGAATTGTTTTATCCACTATCCACTAATGAGATTCTGAATTTTTAGAGTTGTTGGATTTCCGCACCCCACCCCCCGCCCAGTTTTCCCCCAAGCTCCCAAGTTCCCATTACAATCAAACTCAGTTTTGTAAAGACCTTCATCCACACCTGTTCCTTTGTCTGAGAGACAGAGCAGCTTAAGTCTCAGAGTCTGCTCACCACCCCTGTTAGACTCTCTTCCCAGGCAGCGTCCTTGCCCCAAAAGGGGCCTTTTTTCTATGGCCTTAAAAGACCAAATCCCTTTCCAACAAGGCAAGGTCACAAACACTGAAGAAAAATAACCTTTCTGGTTCCCATGCAAATCAATTCCTTTATCCCTAGAATCCCTCCAACTGGCCCAATTCAAACTCAGCGTCATAGAGACAGCTGCAAAAATGAAAGAGCTATACAACTGCCCGAAGGTGTGAAGGGAGAGCCGATATGCTCTCATCTCTTATCACCCAGGAGCCTCACAGTGTTGACATGGGGTGGCAGGGAGACCTCCAGCTCCTTGGTTTTGCAACTAGTGTTTACATGTAGGGAGGCCACTAGGCAAGGCCTGATCTGAACTGTTCTGTGTGCAGCTCCAACCCCAATTCTGTGATAATCCAATTCTGGCAAGCAGAAGGAGTTCTAATCTTTGCAGGGTTCTGGAACACTCTTTCTTCCTCTCAAGCTCCTGACTTAGCAGAGTTAAAATCATACAGGGGTTCCAGAAAATGTTGTGTCTGATGCAGCTTTTCAGTGAATGTAGGTTGTTGATGGAATTTTCAGCTTTAGTAGCTCACTCGGGGCGAGTGACCTCTCTGTAAATATTTCCATTTTTGTGGTTGGTTGGGGGGTGGGGTGGGAGCCTGTCGTGCTGACTCTGAATTAGACTTGCTGGGCTAGCTGCTGTACTTTGTAACCTGAAGTGTACTTTGACTGTTCTATTTCCTTCAGATGAAAAACAACACAAAAACTGACTTCCGAAATAACACTGCCAGCGACAGCCAATGCTGTACTTGTAGCTTCTCTCTGTTTCTCTGTACAGTATTAATAGACAATAAACTGCCTTTTCACTGCATCTACCTCTGTGTGTCTGTGCCCCGATTCTTTCCCCTTCTCACCTGCCACGAGTGGATTTCAGGCCAGACCGCGTTGGGAGCGCCTTCGACCGCTCACGAAAACTAAACGTTAGTCCAGTGCCTTTCAAACTTGAGCGCGCTTCAGAATCACGTGGGGGTGCCAGCTAAGAATGTGGAAGCTCAGACACACCTCTGGAACTCAGATCCAGGTTCCTGGGTGGGGCCTGCTAACCTGCATTTTTAATCATGTCTCCAGGTGATTCTGATACATGTGGTCCCTGGCCCATCCGTGGGTTTGGGTGTCCCTCTGGGGGAATCCCTGTGGCCTGCCTGTTCCAGCTGGTTTCCACACTAACTAATCCACTTTCCCAACACTTCCTCTCTCGCACCTGCTCTTGCACATCTGTCCACACCTGTCGTCCTTATTCTCATTCTTGCACGCCCCTAGAAGTGGCATTGACTATGATCCTGTGGGTCGAACTTGGTCAGCCCCTTTAGGCAGTAAGCGGTCATCCACTGCAGTCCTAGAAACAGGAACATCTGAAGACCCACGGGGACTTTGTTATTGTTCTTTACCACTGTATCCTCTTTATCTAGAGTAGGCTCATCAAACTTTTTTCTGTGAATGGCCAGATAGTAAGTATTTTGGCTCGTGGGCCAGATGATTTCTGTCATAACTATGCAGCTTTGCCAGAACTCAGCCATGCAATTCACATACATGAATGAGTGTGACTGTGTTCCAATAAACCTTATTTACAAAACCAGACAGTAGACTGGGTTTGGCCCTCTGGCTTGTAGTTTCCTAATCCCTGGCCTCACGTGGGGCCTGGCACATAGTAGGCACTCAATAAAAAGTTTAAAAGTTATTGTATGAAAGGATGAACAAAGGGCAGATGTGATACCATCTGTAGAACTGTCAGAGAAATTTGTTTTCTTTAAGGATGTGGGTAAAAGAAATCAGTGGGGCATTCTCATCTGTTGGGTTCCGTAGTGGATTTTGTTTTTTATGTCTTTACGTATGAAAGTTAACTGGAAAGATGACAGTATGAATGGTGTCTTGTAGACAGCTCAAACCACTAAGCTGAAACTCACAAGAGTTTCAACCCCTAGATGAAAAAGTGCAAGAACATCTTGTCCTTGTCAGAACTGCTGGCGATATCGGAACCGGGTGGCCCCTAGGCATCTAAGCATTTGACCCAAATGTCTGTGGAACTACATTTTGTCTGATCCATCCTTCACAGTGAGCGGCAGGGCTTTCCTTATATCATTCTCTCTGTTGATTGAAATACTCTCCAGTGTGTGGACATGGGGGCCAGAAGCACAGTGGCACATGACACACCCCATCACCTCGGGCATACTAACAGTGATACATCAGGAGCATGTGAAAAGCTGTGTGTTTACACCCACCGCCATTGTTGTTGTGGAGTTAAAGGAAATTCTATTTTTGCAAAGCAGTTTGTGAACGGGAAGTGGATACCAAATGGTAGTTTACATGTGACGAGAAAGTGTCTGTCCCTCTACCAAAGGGTTTACCTTTCCCAAATGTAAAGATTATAGGCTATTCACGTGTGTTCTAAAACCAGCATAAAAATGGAAGCTGCTTTTCCCTCCTCTGGGTTTGTGACTGCTTTTGTATTACATTGAACCATATGAAATTTTGGAGAGCGATAGTGTTGAATGTCAACAGTTTCATATAGTTCAAAACGAGTAATTCTATTCTAGGGATCATTTTCCATCATAGAGGGCAAAAGATGACCAGATGAACTCCAAATATAGCAGGACAAACTTAGATACAAAAATAAGAACTTTGAAAGGGAACACAGTTCAGTACCACCAACGCAGAACTAGGCATTTCCCTAGGGTGTGTAGGATTTCCTATAATCTTAACATCGACCCTGTGAGGGAGACATTGCTATTGTTTTCCTTTATACATGAGGAAACTGAGTTACTAAGAGAGTAAGCACTTCACCCAATATGGCAGAGCTATAAGTGGGGGTGGGGTGGCCGTGGGGGGACAGGTTTCAAGCCCAGCCATAACTTCCTTCCACACAGAAGGCTGTGTGTCATGAACGTGGTGTGAGGTTGCAGCTGAGGCTGGACACAGATCTGGATAACGGAGCCATCTATGCAAAAACAGACAACAACAACAACAACAACAACAACAACAACAACAACCCCCCCACCCCCCACAAAATGGCACCAGTTCTTATTTTGAACCTTTATGTACTCAAGCAAACGCTCTGTAATATTAGCGCCCTCTGGAGGACAGGAGGTGTCTCTGCAGACTTCCATCCCAAAAGAGAAGCAGAGGGTAAAATCACCCCGTTCTCTTCTCATTACTGCTTGATAGTTTTTCCTTCCCCATGTAGAAAAAGAATTAACTAAATTGCCCAAACAACTCTGTAAACTCTAGGAGTGGCATGTCCATCTCTGAATGAGCTAGGGTGATTTTGTTGTTGTTGTTGTTGTTGACAATAGTATTGCTAAGAGGAACAGTGCTGGCAATGAGGGCCTGCCTTTTGACCTAGGCTGTGTCACCCTTCTGCAGCACCACTGCCTCCCCAGCAGCCCCACTCCTCTCCTGCTTGTCTCATACACTGTCAAATCCTCCACTTCATGGACAATGCACAAAAGGAGTTAAATGCTCCTTTCAGAGTTCAGGCTACCAGATCTCAAAGAGATCGTCAAGTGCCGAATCACAAGATGGCTATCCACAGGCTGAATCTAGCCTACCTTGTAAATTTTGCCTGCATAGTGCTTTCAGATAGTTTTTAATTCATTGCTAAAAATAATAAGAGAATTCTCACTTTAAAAATATGGATTTCCAGTTTCTCTAGATATTTTAGAGGCTCTGTCTTTTTTTTTTAATGTCTCAAAGCTATTATTTATTTTGTACAAGTTTCCACTGTACATTAGATGGTCTCCTCTTGCTTACACAGTAAACAAGTATACATCAGCCATTTGGCTCAGACTCACAAGTCTTCCCTGGAGAAGGGTGTCAGGCCATTTACATTCTGGGTGTCTTTCTCTGATGCCTCCTCCTGGGGGCACTGGAAGGCACCAGGATCCAACCTGTGTGGGTGTGCAAAGAGCTTCACACACAGAACCCCATGTGTTGGGGTGAACAGCTTTACTCTCCGGGAGAGCACAAAGTTGTATCCAACTACATAGAGCAAACTCAAACCTGTAGGAAAGAATCACACAACTGAGGCAAGATGTCCCAGAATACCCAAGCTCCAGCTCCCAGGCTAGGACTGAAGACCGATGCCAAGAGGAGCCGAGGGTGGCATGGGCATCCCTGAGAAACTTGGTCCAGAGGGCTTAAGTCCAGGAGACTCTGAGAAGGTTGGGGGTAGGGAGTGGCAGGGAGATCCGGAAGAAAAAGCATGTTAAGAGGGAATAAATTAGGGGCACCTTGATGGCTCAGTCAGTTACGCATCTGACTCTTGACTTCAGCTCAGGTCATGATCTCATAGTTTGTGATCTCACAGTTTGTGAGGTTGAGCCCCGCATTCAGCTCTGTGCTGACAGCGCAGAGCCTGCTTGGGATTCTCTCTCTCCCATTCTCTTTGCCCCACTCCTGTGTGTGTGGGCTCTCTCTCTCTCTCTCTCTCTCTCTCTCAATAAACAAATCAACTTAAAAAGTTTTAAGGGAATAAATTAAAGGTGTGAGAGGCACCAGGGATAAGGGGCTTGTGCTATCCTTCAATTGTTTTTCTAGCTAACCATTGCCTGGAGCTGATAGCAGCTGTCTCCTTTAGAGGAGCCACACTTTCCCTCACCATCACCACCACCACATCCTATGATCTTACTCTCGGCCAACTTCCTTTGTTCATGTCACCTGCCTTGCCCCTTCTGACATCTGAGTGCATTACCCCTAATCTACCATAATCCACCCATTTTATGGCTGGGTCAGATGAGTCCCAGGTGGAGATGAGACTTACCCATAGCAAGATAATAGCTGAGACAGAGCTAGAGATTAAGTCTCCTGAACTCTTTTGGGAGCATGAGGCTTCATACTATGTTTGGATTTGGATCTGATAGAAGCATTTAAAATTTTGAACAGGCTACGGGCAGAAAACCAGTCTCAGAATCTGGTGCTTTTGCTTTTTGATGGGAAAACCCACCTACTTGTATGGTGATGGAGCTCATTTACAACTCAAGAGAAAAAAATTCCTTTCCCTACAATGTATAGTGCATGTAAAGTATACATATGTATGTAAAGTATACATATAGAGTGTGTGTGTGTATATATGTATTATACCATATAGGTATATAAAGTATATATATATATATATGTACACTATATAGGTATATAAATTGTAAATCATATATATATGCTACTCTGTCTACCTTTGGTTAAATGAAAATGAAATGTTTTAAGAGCTTTGTGGTATCGTATGCTTTTTGATAAAAAGGTTCATTCCCGGAAAGATAAACAAAAACCTTGTGGTCGACAGTTGAATAGTTCTGGGGGCTTCATAGCTCTTTTTAGAGAAAATACGAGGCAGATCTCCCGTGTACTTAAATTTAAATGTGGTCTTGTCTCCTCTAATTCTTGGTCTTTTGTTGTGCTCCTGAGGCTATATTGTCACAGAATAGAAATGTTCTCTAAGGTTTACTCCCTTACCTTATTAAGAAAAGCAATCAACCAGAAGTTTGACAATTCAGAGAGCATATGAAACGGGACTCTTTCCTCCCATGGCTTGTCCTCAAACACCAGTGTGATCTAGTGTTTTCTTGTAACTTTTAACTACAGGCTAATGAAACTTAAGATGCTAATTGTATTTTCCCCACTTTCTTTCCATTTCTAAGTCATGAGAATTAAAAATATGAGCAGTGGACCTAGGTAAGGGTTCTTTTCAGGTAAGGGTTCTTAAGTCAGCCCAAGGGCAACTTGAAGGCACGATAAAGTCTGGGGTCCGTGTGAATCATCCTTTCCACACTATTAGTTTATGCAGCCTCAAATTCCATTTTGTAAAGAGAGGTTTCAAACCAGAGTTCACAAACGGGTTCAGTCATTTCTTCTGTCCCTGAATTCCAACCAAACCCTAAGTATACTCAGAGACTCAGTGTGAGATTCTGTCATCTACCTTAACTTGGTTTCTCCTAAACTTTGACTTTTGGGCACCAGTTTAATTATTTCTATCCTGTGTGAATATCACCTGTGGACCATTATTTGGTTTTTTAGCCACTTCTTTGACTTAAATTTACTTAAAAGATAGTTTTGTAGCCCTACCTACGTGTCATAAAAAAGGTAACTCTCAAGGGCACCTGGCTGGCTCAATCAGAAGAGCATGGGACTCTTGATCTTGGGGTTGTGAGTTCAAGCCCCACGTTGGGTTTAGAAATTACTTACATAAATAAACAAACAAACAAGTCAACAAACTTTGAAAAAAAAGTAACTGTCAAAATAAAGGCAAATCAACATCATTAATTCCCAGCTGCATACTGTTGCCTAATTGTACAGTTACCTGTGACCAGCTCTCATTGTCAAAGGAGGGAATAGCCAGGTTGGAGAACTCTCAAAAAATACATGTCCAGCCCTTTCATATTACCAGGTAGAATGAAAGAGAATCAAATGATAATAACTCTCTCTCTCTATGTGGTTCAGTGTTATTTAGTACCATGTTCATTTATCCCTGAAATGTGGGAAACACTGTCTTCCCACATTGGATTCTCTTAAAAATCCCAGTCCCTCACTTTGAAAATTAGAATGAGAAATACAAAGTGACTCGCCAAAGCAACAGGAAGGAAAAGCAGAGACACGGAGCTGGTATTCAAGCCCAGGGTGGGGGGAGGGGGTGGCGGTTGGGAGGGGACTTCAAACTCTCTGCCACACCAGGTGTCAGTCACACTGCGCCTTGCATAAGGAATGAATTGAATACATCCACGACAAACTTAAAGTCTCCATAAAGCTCTCCATCATTTAAACAAAAGTAACATCCGTTCCATCTGGAGCTGTCCCCGGCGTAAGCAGTTTTTCACTGATGGAGACCAGATCTGATTGGGATCCCTAAGTCAGGGATTTAGTCCATGCAAGCTGTAAAACTCTCAGTACTAGAGATTAAGCAGACCTTAATGGAAAAAGAACCACTCAGGGACGTCTCAACTTCTCCTTTTCTCTTCTCTTCCCTTTTCTTCTCTCTTCACTCTTTCCTTCTTTTCCTCCCTCTTCTCTTCTTTTCTATTGTGTGAGCCTATAGTCCATGTGAGATGCAGTCAGTCCCACCTGTAGGGTGAGTGGACTTCTCAAAGAGCTGTGAGTTCTCCCACGGAGCGCCATGCTGTAGCTCTCTGGTTCTCCTTTCCTGCTTGCTTAGAATCTGGGACATTTCCTTAAAAATAGAATTATACTAGCGCCCCACCTCAGAGATCCTGATTTAATTGGTGTAGGTGAGGCCTGGGGCATTCATTAAATGGCTGCAAGTGATTCCAATGGGCCACTGGGTTGGAAACAATGGCACAGGGGAGCCCGGGGTGGGCAAGAATGGTCCAGAAGAGAGATAGATCCAGGCTGGAATCCTTGTCTCAACTCGCAAAACCAAGAACAAAGGGAAGTTTTGGAGTCAGGACTAAAATCAAATCCTGGGTCTGTCATTGGCCAGCTGGCTAATCTGGGCAATTGATTTCAATTCACCACACCTCGGTTTCCTCTTCTGTAAAATGAGAATACTACTTTGTAAAGTTTCTATTAGAAATATCCTAAAGACTTTTCTTTCTGCTTCGCCTTTCTCCTATCTTTCCCCTTCCAAAAGGAAAGTGTTTGAGGCAGTTTATAGAAAAAGACACAGCAGATATGAATATAGAGGGAAATCAGGTCAAGAGAAAAATAAGACAAAACTAGAGGACTCAATCTAGCATAGATTTCTGAGTGTGTGTTTCTCTCTCTTTTGTTTGAATAATTCAGTTTGTAAAATGTGGGACGTGATACTTTTTTATTAAATAAACCACTGAATTCTAAGTTCTTGTGTCTGCTTTGAAAACAAAGAAAACATCAAATTATAGAATCAGCAGTTTTGAGTGTGAAGGGGTCCACGGCCTGGACTTTGTCCTAGATCTGCCATTGATTGTGTGACTTTTTACTCTCTTGGCCCCAACCTTCTCGTCTATAAAATGAGTAATTTTACTAGATCATTCTTAAGGCAGTTCTGTGTGACATTCTAGATAGATATTAATATCAAGAGTATTTCTCTATAATAAAGAAGGAAAGACGGAAGGGAAGGAGGGAGGGAGGGAGGAAGGAAGGCAAAAGAAAAAAGAAAAGAAAAAAAAGTACATTAAGCTGAGGGAGGGGTTTCCTAAAAGGTCCAGAAATCTCTAGCCTTTCAAAGCCAGCACACAGGTAATCTGCTGTGGCTCTGGCCTGACTCTGAGGAGCCCCTGGGCAAATCCCTTATCACTACCTTCCTTCTGGGTCTTACCAACCCAGGGTCTTTCCGAGCCCAATGGAAAACTGGTGCCCATTTTTCTGTGTATAAAATTTAGTGGGGCAACACCTGATTTACCAAAACACCTGGTCCTCCATGGTTGAAAATAGGAGTTTAGATTCCCTTTTTAAAATATAAACCAGGATGTCTGGGTGGCTCAGTCATTTAAGCATCTGATTTCGGCTCAGGTCGTGATCTCACAGTCCGTGGGTTTGAGCCCTGCATGGGGCTCTGTGCTGACAGCTCAGAGCCTGGAGCCTGCCTCAGATTCTGTGTCTCCCTCTCTCTCTCTGCTCCTCCCCCACTGGTGCTTTCTCTCTCTCTCAAAAATAAATAAACATTTAACTAACTAACTAACTAAATAAATAAATAAATAAAATCTAAACCAACTGGCCTTTTAGGAGCTAAAGCCTAACATCTTTGTGCCCCACTCCCTCCTGAACCTGAGAATCTTGGAGAGTGGGTAAATACCTGCCTAGAGGCTCATGGGAGGTGAGTGCAGCAGGCATACACCAGTACTCATTTATTCTAAATGTTTCTCCAAAAGAACTTTAAATATTTGAGCCGCATAAGGACAGTGCTTCTCTCCCCTAGACAATGGATGTTCTGGGTAAGACACAGGCCCCATCTCATGTGTCCCATAGCTTAATGTCCAATGCAACTGGATCTGAAATCAAAACTTCAGTTCTGCTCCTTCGTAGCTCTGTGTCTTTGGGCCACTTAGTCTGTATGCTCTGCAGTACACCACAGAGAGTTTACGAAGCCTAAGTGTGTTTGTATTGATGCAAAAAGCTTTAGAAGCAGTAGATAAAAAGCCAGTCACAGAAGTTCCCAGTTGGATGGGGTTAGTTGGCCGAAGTTCAGCTGGGGCTAGTTTGGTTTCAGGTCCTTTCATCTCTCAGGAGAAAATTCCCCTTGCTGAATGTTGGGAGGAGAAGTGGGAATTCTCAGGTCATTTCCCGAGGCCATGGCAGGGTACCAAACCCTTTGCTGCCAAGTGCAGAAGAATCCATCAACTCATCGCCATGGCACTGCCCAATTTCATAAAGACAGAGAATTGCTGCTTTATTCATTCCTTCCAGAACTGAGATCAGACTCTTCTCTCTGACAGTCAGAATTTGCTAAAACGTAATACCTTCTCCTCTATCTCCCCTTTTCTCCACACGTTCCCACTGGTTCCTAATGTAAACTTTCCTTTTCAATGAAGGAGCCCAGCCCCGCCCCTCACTGGCCACATACACCCTATGCTGTCCTGTACACATCTAACATAGCCCCTTTCCTGTCTACATTTTGTGAAGTTGTCATCGCCAGGCTTGGCCAAGCTCAAGTGCCTTCAGCTCCATTATTCACAGCCTCTGTCTTCTGTCCTCCTGGTCCCCTCATTCATGGCTGAGACTTTATGTGGGCTCTCTGTGTTCCTATGATGAAAGTCTCATTTTCTAGTTCCAGAAATGGGTCAGAAGCAGCATCTTTTCTCTCTAAATTAGTTGACTTCACCCAGAAACACAGACTTACAGACTATGGGTCAAAAACCATAATGAAGATTTAATGCCACCTTTTGGCTCCCAAGACTCAGTGGGAAGAGTGGGACAAGAGTCCTTGTCCCCCCCCCCCCACCTTAAAAAGGAATTATGGTTTTAGTTTCTCCCTCCATGTCAGAAAAGAAGGGATTGGTGTTGTGCTGACAGCCATGACTCTTCCCTTATCAGGCCAGAGGAGAGACTGAATTCTGCCATCAGGTTCCAGGAAAGTTTAACAGCAGAGGACAGACAAAATCATTTTTTCTGTGCCTCATAGGACAAGGGTATAGGTGGGTGGGTGCTTACTACTTTTTGGAAGTGAGTAAGCAAGCAGACAACAGACTGAGGGTGACCAGCTATTTAAGGATTAGACCGCTGAAGTATACCAGTTCTGGCTGGTAGGGAATGGGACTGGAGTTTCCTAGCAAGGCTACCATGTATGATTGTTCAGGTTTCACACTACGGAATCCTAGAGGCATGTACATGCCAAGGCAGTATGTAAGTTCTTTGGAACATGTAGCTAAAAATCAACCAGAAACTTGCATTAGAAACATAGCAGTACACCTATATTAAACTTGCCATAGTATGTCAGTTTGCAAGAGCCAGTTTTAACTCTAATGACTATCGACTTTAACTCCTCAGAACCAGTAACCAAGGCACACTCCCAAGGATCAGACCTATTCTTCCTTGATTGTCTCCAGTGAAGTCTAGCATGGTACTAAACACATGGTATAGGATGAATGTGGCTGGTGTTTAGCTGGGATCATGCACCGGAATGAAAAGGGACAGTTGCTCTTCTCTCTAAGGCAGAGCAGTATTGCCCAGGCATGTGAGGCTCCCCAGTGGCTGTTAGTAAGGTTTCTCTGACCCGGGTGACTGTATGTCTTGGTTTGCCCATGTTTTCCCAGCCTAACTCCCAACACTGTTCCAGTTTGGATGATAGAGGGCATGGTCACACTACTTTCAGCATACAGATGGTCGTCTCTACTTTGTCAGCCATCCCCATAGATGAGAACAGCCTTTCCTTTTAATGATCCTTTGCAGATCCCCATGACACAGAGCAGGGCTCAGGGCACAGCAAGGGCTCTTTACCCAAGCTGACCATTATGAAGGATCAGACAGAGTGCCATGGGACAGTCAGCTATCACATGAAATCATTTCTTTTTTCTTTGCCATTTATGATTGGTTTCATATTCCTATGGACATGTGATGAAGAGGAAGAGTTAAAGAAAGGAAGCAGAACACTATCAAACTCAGTACTTACTATCCAGATAGAAACTCAGCAGAGGACATGGCTCTTGGCCTGTGTCATTTGCCTGCTGTCCACAGTTATTGACAGAGGAGATTCATTGATGTGGGTACTCAGTAGTTATAATTGCCACCAATACATCGGAGGGAGGGTGGAGGGTGACAGAGTCCTTTACAAATTCACATTCATCCAACAACAACCAAGAAATACCCACAACACTGTACATGTGCTGCCCAAAGCCTGAACTCATGTGCACAATGGCTCAGAGTTCTGATTCTTGAGTCTAATGGCCACTTTGTGCCTCAGTTTCTTCATGTATGAAGTGGTGATGAGGGCTAACTCTCTTGGAAAGTGTTTTGGACACTGCCAGGTGAACATGGACAGAATTAAAGTATTAGTTATTAGTAGGAGTAGTAACAGCAGCTTTGAGAGCCACAGAACAAGCTCTAAGGACGGTATGAAGCTGGAGTCAATAGCTATCATTCTTGGACCAAATCTGGCTGTCTGCCTGTTTTTGTAAAGAAAGTTTTATTGGGACACAGTTGTGTCTGCTTGTTTACATATAGTCTACAGATGCTCTGTTGAGTAGTCAGGAAAGCAACAACATGGCACATGAAGCCTCAAATATGTATTGTCTGATACTTTATAAAAAAAGTTTGCTAGCATAAGCCAGAAACACAAATTCACTTTCCCATTATACTAGCATTTACTGAGTAATGATTAAATGCCCCGACCTATACCAGATGTATTAACAAATATTATCTTATTTAATGTTCACAAGAAGTAGCTCCTCAAGGTCAATGGAAATATCATCCCATTTTACCTTTGAGGTTCAGAGCCCTTATGACTTGTGTAAAATTGTAGAGACAATATTAATAACTCTGGTCTCCTGACCCTAGGTCCAAAATTTCAGGAGTCATGAGAGCAGACATCTTGAAGAAGGTGGGTTTGCACTTGCTCTTGAAGCATGAGTGTGGTTGTCAGTAAGCAAGGATGAGACCTGGGGCGAGGGCATTCCAGACAGAAGGAGCTTGTTGATCAAAGGGCCTGATTTGGGAAGCTCAGGCTGTGTCTGCTCATCTGATTTATAGAACAGGAGGAAACTGAAGGCAGTGAGGTCATGAAGTACAAGAAGTGGCTTGAGGCCAGGATGTACAGGGTGTTCCTTAAGGAAGAAGTTGCAAACTGAAAGTTCAAGGACAGGCTGATGAATGTACTCTGGCATTTACTGTATTGACTCACATGGGGAATTTGGTTTGGTTTGGTTTTAATTTGGATTTATGAAATATTCCAGAATTTTATCTTCTCTTGAAAAAGCAAAATAGTTAGTCACATTTGGACCCACATTTCCAGGAAGCAGACACTAGCTGCCATTGAGTTCAGCTGCTTCCTTTAGATGGGACACCTACTTTCCCATGGGCCTCATCAGTATCATCTTTAGACCCAAGCAAGAGGAGCCCCTCTCCTGGGCCCCGGGCTTTAGTAAGGCCTTGCTCACACCCTTTTCCATAGGATGAGGAGTCTTTGGGCCAAGGGGACTTGACCTCTCAGAGCCTGCACACCTCTCCTGCTCCAAATGTGCTTCAGATGCCAGGACCCAGAATTGTCTGCCTGAATGGCCCAAGCTGACTTCGAGGGATTATATGGGTGTCTTCCTAGGTCTGTCTTTCCAAGAGCGGGACGCACTGAAGGATGTACCAAGGGGAAACAGATTATGATGGGGGTAGGGGACGTGCCGATGGAGCTCTGAAGTGCAGGCTAGAGTGTCCACCATGGGCTGCAAGGCCCCTGGAGATGCAGGAGAGAGCTGGAAGCAAAAAGAGAAGGAATGTGGGTAACAGGCCAGAGGACCTTGCTCTGTACCAGCATTTCGCAAGCTGGGACTCCTAGGAATGCAGGAATACAATTTGAACTTGGCCTTCTTCTGAGTCAGTATGAAGTAGATTTGCCAAATCAGGAGGAGATAATATAGTTTATTTAATAATTTAGAGCTTGATTTCCAACTTTGAAATATTGAGACCTATATGTGGCTTCCATTTGTGCACTTGCTCTAAGCCTCAAACCCCATCTCAAATCCTGCTCCTTGACTACTGGTAGTTTGAAGTATGAACTGGCTCCAGTCCCCATCAGTTCCTATTGCTTTACACTGGGGCTGTGTCCCTCATCGACATAAACCGTCTGGTCCTTAAAGGCATAGGAGTGTGGCCCTTGCTGTGAGCAATTAGTATAGAAGATTGAAGGCTTTTAATAATGGCACAGTGTGCCAGAGGGACTTCTGTAGACAGAGAATGACACAGGAGGGCCAGTTGAAGGGGTGGGAGTGCTCACAGGTCTAAACAAGTAGGAATAAGAAAGGAAAGGACAGATACAAGGGTGAACTTTTTTTTTTTCTTGCACAATGATCTTTAGGTTAAGGTGGCCAACTTATCCTGGTTTGCTTGGGACTTTCTTGGTTTTATTTCCGAAAGCTCGCATCCCAGGAAACCCCTCAGTCCTGCTGACACTGGGAAGGTTGGCCCCTCATCTACCATGCACACATCAGGCCCCATCATATTAAGGTCTTACTGTATGTCAGCTAGATCAGAACCAGGGACACTGGACCTGAGTACAACTTTGCTTCTGGAAGGAAACTGTCCAACTATTTCCATTTCTCAACCCTAAATCAAAAACTCCTTCAGACTAGGGAAAATAACTAAGACCACAGAGGTTTCCCCCAGGTGCTACAGGCTCAGTTCTCTTGACAAGGGTGTGTTCAGGACCTAATTGGCTTATCAAAAGGGTTAGATTCCAGATTCATGCTGCAAGAGAAGATGTTTCCACATTTGCTGGACACATGATGTCATTTTCCCACCTGTTTCTGGCCTTTGTCATTACCCTCAGAATTAACAGAGATCACACATAGCACCTTGAATTATGGAATCCTTGTTAAATTAGATTCTCATCTGTTCTAGAACCAGCATTTATTGGTAAAATTAGAATCCTCAGGAAAACAATATATAAGTCCCACACATGTGGCCTTGGACAAATGACTTCTCTAAACCTTAATTTTCTTCATCTTTCAAGTAGAACCAACAACCCCTACCACAGATTTTCTTTGAGAATAGATTTTTTTTTGAGAACAGATTCTTATCTATTTTTAAATGTATATCCACTTGGGGCACCTGGGTGGCTCAGTTGGTTGAGCATCTGACCCTTGTTTTCAGCTGAGGTCATGATCTCCTGGTTCCTGAGTTTGGGCCCCGTGCCGGGGTCTATGCTGACAGCGTGAAGCCTGCTTGGGATTCCCTCTTTCCCTCTCTCAATGCCCCTCTACTTTTGCTCTCTCTCTCTCTCAAAATTAAATAAACATTAAAAAAATAAATAATTTTTATTTTTTAATAATGCAATGCCTTCACTAAGAGTGGGGCCTGCTTAGGATTCTCTCTCTCCCTGTGCCCCTCTCCTCCACTTGTGTGCTCTCTCCCTCTATAATAATAATAATTAAAAAAAGAAGTATTAAAATGTTTGAGTGAGAGAGAGAGTGTGAGTGGGGAAGGACGAAGAGAAAAAGAGAGAGAATCCCAAGCAGATTCTGTGCTGTCAGCACAGAGCCCAACACAGGGCTCAATCTCATGAACCATGAGATCATGACCTGAGCCGAAATCAAGAGCCAGATGCTCAACCAACTGAGCCACTCAGGCACCCTGAGAATATTTTTTTAAATGCTTCATGCCTAAAATAATTGGAAGCAGGGAATTGACCAATACATCAGTGTTCTCCGTAGCATTATTCCCAATAACCAGATGTGTCCATCAACAGATGAATGGATAAACAAAATGTGGTCTATCTATATAATGGAGTGTTATTCAGCCTTAAAAGGGAATGAAATTCTGATACATGCTACAACATAGATGGACTTTGAAAAATTAGGCTCAGTTATACAAGGCAGACAGAGAAGGACAAAAATTGTATGATTCACTAGATGAGGCACTGAGAGTAGTTAAATTCATAGAGACAGAAAGTGGAATAGAGGTTACCAGGGACTGAGGGCAAGGGAGGAATAGGGAGCGAGTGGTTTTTTTTTTTTTTTTTGGCACATCTTTTTTTTTTTCTTTTCTTTTTATTTTTTTTCAATATATGAAATTTATTGTCAAATTGGTTTCCATACAACACCCAGTGCTCATCCCAAAAGGTGCCCTCCTCAATACCCATCACCCACCCTCCCCTCCCTCCCATCCCCCATCAGCCCTCAGTTTGTTCTCAGTTTTTAACAGTCTCTTATGCTTTGGTTCTCTCCCACTCTAACCTCTTTTTTTTTTTTTTCTTCCCCTCCCCCATGGGTTTCTGTTACGTTTCTCAGGATCCACATAAGAGTGAAACCATATGGTATCTGTCTTTCTCTGTATGGCTTATTTCACTTAGCATCACACTCTCCAGTTCCATCCACGTTGCTACAAAAGGCCATATTTCATTCTTTCTCATTGCCACGTAGTATTCCATTGTGTATATAAACCACAATTTCTTTATCCATTCATCAGTTGATGGCCATTTAGGCTCTTTCCATAATTTGGCTATTGTTGAGAGTGCTGCTATAAACATTGGGGTACAAGTGCCCCTATGCATCAGTACTCCTGTATCCCTTGGGTAAATTCCTAGCAGTGCTATTGCTAGGTCATAGGGTAGGTCTATTTTTAATTTTCTGAGGAACCTCCACACTGCTTTCCAGAGCGGCTGCACCAATTTGCATTCCCACCAACAGTGCAAGAGGGTTCCCGTTTCTCCACATCCTCTCCAGCATCTATAGTCTCCTGATTTGTTCATTTTGGCCACTCTGACTGGTGTGAGGTGATATCTAAGTATGGTTTTGATTTGTATTAGGGAGCAAGTGTTTAATGGGCACAGAGTTTCAGTTTGGGATGATAAAAAAGTTCTGGAAGTGGAGAGTGGTGATGGTTTTACACCATTGCAAATGGGCTTAATGTCCCTAAAACTGTACACTTAAAATAGTTAAAATGGTAATTTTTATTTTACATATATAGTAGCCCAATAAAAAGTAAATGCCTCCTGTAGTACCTGGCCATTGAAGAAGAAGAAAAAAGAGCTAAAAGAATTAAGATGCTGCTAAGTGTTCGGGATGGGAGTCCATACTTTGAACTACTGGTAGCCAAGGAGCAGGATTTGAGATGGGGTTTGGTAGGAGGAGGAGACCAGGCTAGGAAGGAGGCAAATCCTTCCTAGGAGCAGGAAGGAGCAGAAGGAGCAGGAAGTGCCTAAGCAAACAGGAAGTGCCTAAGCAAACCGGAAGTATGCAGTGATGGAGGCTGCCTGGTGGTGTGTGCTCTGTTCTGTTTCCTGTTGAAGACTGGAGGCAAGACCAGGTTGCTAGAGACCTGGAGTCCAGGTCAACCAGGCCGGACACCAGGCAGAGCAAAGGCGCCCAGGATGTTTGGGCAGGGAAGACGGTGGGCATGCTGTTTGCAGGCAGATTCACATGGGTGCTGCATCAGACAGATGGGCTGGTGCACCAGAGAGGTGCAAGTCAGTTAAGTGCTGCCTTGGGGCCCCGGGATGGCGGCGGGCCATGGGGCAGAGAGGAAGGGAGGGACTGGAGGCCAATTTCAAGGGAGACTTGATAAACATGATTCAGGGGAAAGGGGAAGAGGTGGCAGAGTATTAAGCGGCCAGAACAAGAATAGTTTAGCCCCAGAGCCAGGCCTCCTGCATTCAGATACCAGCTCTGTTTCTTAGGAGTTGTGTGACCTTGAGTAGATTGATTAATCTTTCTGTCCTTGTCTCTAATGCAGGGGCGAAGGCTATAGGGGTGGCTCTCTCACAAGGCTGTCATGAAGTGAAGTGAGGTGGCATTGGTCAAGTAACTAAAACAGGGTCTGCTACAGAATATATACTTGCTGTGATTATCTATTACATCTGGGTGGTAAAGGTATGTTGGGGTCTGTTACATTATTTTTTGTATTTGGATCTTTTTAGGCATCGCATTAAAATAGTGTGCTTTAAAAAAGATACTGTGAGCCATGCTTCTTAAAGCTCATGTTTGACACATTTGGCGTCTTGTGAAAGTGCAGGTTTGCGTTAAGGGGGTCTGAGGTGGGGCCCAGGACTCTACGTTTCTAACAAGCTCTTGGGCGGTCCGATGCTGCTGGTCTGCTGGCTGCTCTGTGAGTAGCAAGGCTGTAGAGGAACGAAGGCCCACCAATGTTTCTAGAAGAGGGGACTGTCCTGGTTATCTTTGGCTGCATTACAGATCCCCTAAACCTAGTAGCTTAAACCAAAAACGTTTATCATTGTCATTGTTATATTATCATCTCTCGCAGTTTGGGTGTGCAGTTCTTGCTCAAGATCTCTCATGGGGTGGTCGTCAGGGGGTGGCTGGGGCTGGGGTCGCCTCAAAGGCTTCCTCACTCCCGTGTCTGGAAGGCACTGCTGCTGTCTGCTGGGACCTCAGCTGAGGCTGTCAGCCAGGACACCTACCCATGGCCTCTCCATGAGGCAAGGGACTCTTCACAGCCCAACAGCTGGGTTCCAAGAACAAGTGTCCCCAGAGAGAGATCCAGGCAGAAGCTGTGTCCCGCTTTGTAGCCTCACCGCCAGAGTCACACAACATTCCTTCTGCCACATTCTGCGTTAGAAGCGAGTCGAGATTGAAGGCACAGCGTTGTGATTATACTTAACAATACTGCAATAAATACTTGAAAGTTGTTAAGAAGACTAGATCTTAAATGTCCTCACCACAAACAAAGAAATGAAAAGGAAGACGTGGCCAGTAGGTACCTTTGAATGAAAAGAAACGGTGTCGCTGGCGGCTGCACGAGCCTTAGATTTCCAACACCCGTGTTGCCATCCCAACTCTGTCACTTCCGGGCCAAGGAATGCCCGTGCGTATCATTTGACTTTGAACCTCAGCTTCTGCATCTTGTCAAACTGTTTTCTTCTTTGGAGATCTGAAACTTTGACGAGGCCACGTACTTGAACGAGCCCAGCAAAGTGGCCGCTGCTCAGTAATTGTCGCTTGTTGCTGAATAAGAGCTACGGAGAAGAGGTTGGCATATTTTCACGTCGGATAGAGGAGTGTGTAGGTCATCACTGATAGCTAACCTGATGCAGGAGACCGGGAACTATTTTGAGTGATTAGGCCAAGTAACTATGTATCCGTACATTAAAGTGTGATCGATAACAAGGATTAAAAAACAAACAAACAAAAAGGAGCGCTTCACTAAGGCCAGGGAATGTGCAAGGGGAGGGAGGTTAGACTCTGTCTTCAAGGGAGAAGTGTCAAAAAGTTTGTGGACATGTCTTAAATCCACCAGGGGCTTGCTTCAGGACGTCTAGCAAGAACAGAAAGCTGAGAACAAGTGCACCAGGGACAGCTGACTTGGTTGTGTTCAGATTTGTGGGCTTGAGGTTGCGGTGGGCCAAGTGGCGTTCTTTCTCCAGCAGGCAGGAGGGCGTGTGAGTAGCTGGGAGTCTATTTCCACCACCAGACTGACTTCATGAAAGCAGGGACTGGGCCCTTTTCTCTCCAGCAGTCCCAGCACGATAGTCCCACACAGTGCTTGGTGTTCAAAAAGGACCCTGTAAATAGTTGTTGGATAAATGAAGGGGTGAGTGAGTGAATGGGGGAGGGGCTAGGGTGGAGGCTCAGAAATTCTGGAAACCACTCCCAGCATTGGCCTCTCTGGCATCGCTCCCATAGAAAGGGACTCCTTTGTTCTCTCTGAGGCCATGGGGGGCCCAGAGGTCTGGTCTGAGCAGCAGCTTTGGGCTTCCCCCCCACCCCCCACCTCCTGCACAACCATGGGCTGGGAAACCTCCCTCTTGACTTCCACTAAATGGAAACTGAAACTGGAATTTCAGGAGAAAATAAAAATCAACAGTGGCTCTTTTGATTATGATGCTATCTCATTTCTAAGCAGCTCACCCTATTTCCTGTTTATTGCCTCTACCAAGAGCAAAAGTGACCAAATCTCTGAGCGGAAGGCTTTCCCCGGGGACCTCGAGCCAGATCAGGAACAGGAAGCCGCCAGGACTCTTCTGGCCGGCCTGGCAGTTTTGATCATGCCTCGGGTGGGGGTGGGAAGTGTGGGTTTCTGAAAGAGCCTCCGGTCTGTGGCCGGCCTTCATCTCCCACGCGTGCCAGCTCCCAGTGCCCAAGTCCTGGGGACCTCCTGTGAAGGCAGAGAGAGGGACCTGGGGAGGGAGGCCCCCGAGGAGAGCAGAGTGATGTTCAGGGCTGCCCGGGCAGCTGTGTGTCACTTTGGGAACGCCCAGCAGGAAAGGCGGTCCGTGGCAGGCCTTTGGTCTTCGTGCAAATAATCTGAGGATCTCCTCCAGCAATAGAACAGGGTCCCCGGATTTTGGGGGAGTGACTGTAGACTCAAGTCCTGTCCTGGCTACAAAACTGTGGAGCTTGCCACAGACAGGGGGACACATGGGGAGTTAGGGGCTAAGAGAAAACACGATCGGAAAGCAAATGAACAGCTGCAGGGTTGCAAACCGCAAGGCCCTCTGATCCACAGTTCTTCCCTGCCCCTCCCCCTCACACACATGTAACACATGCACACCACATGCATGTACACACACAGCACATGGAGACACTTGCCCACACGTGCACACGCGTGTACATGCTGCACACGTACACGACACATGCATATACATGGGCACATGCCACACATTCACGCCCACTACGTACACCACACATATATGCATACACGTATAGCATGGGTGAACACAAACATGCACAAACACACATACACACACATACATGTGCGTGTACACAGCATGCCACACACACGCATCCCTCCCAGAAAGGATCTGTGAAGATGGGACATTTCAGCTGACACCTGAAAAATCAGAGCAGGTGCCAAGAGCATCCAGGCACAGGGCGATTGCAAAGGCTCCGCAGCTCCCCAGCTGTCGTCAAAGAGGACAGTGTGTGGGGCTCCCTCCACATGCCGGGGGCTTTCTCCAGGGCTTTCTCACCTCCAGGACTGTTCTCTCTGAAAAGTCCCTCCCACTCTGTCCTAACCTTCCAGCGCCTTTCTCATTCACTGTAACTCCACTCCTTTCACTGTAAATTCACTCACAGAGTTAGTGGGTATAAATATTGACCCACGAACCCACGTGCAAGAAGCAACTCTTTATTGTCTTTAAATCGGATTCTATTGGACGCCGAGCTCCAGGGCTGCTGGCCTGGCTGGCAATTCAGTCTCAGTCTTTCCTGGGACCCCCTGCGATGCAGGCTTGTGCAGAGATGCCATGCTCACCTAGGGGCGGGCCCACCATCACCGCCCCCAGTGATTTGTCCTGGGACGCCTGTGTTCCAGCCCTCACAGCCCCTTCAGGAAGTCTGTATGGCTCCTGAGCCGTGCTGGGGGATGAGCACCTTGGCAGAGGCTGGCAGCCGGCTTCCCTACACAAACCACATTATTGCCCCGGACAGCTCTCCTCCACCCTCAGCCCAGAGGCAGCCTCTGCAGCTCCCCTCTGCAGCCCCTGCTCTCTGCCCACCCGTCCTCCAGGAGGCCCAGCTTGATTTCCTTAATGAACTTTGGCTTTTGCAAAAAACCTGAAAGCCCACTGACCGAAAGCAGCTTCTGGCACAATCCCTCCTCCACCCAAGCAAGAGAGCACAAAACCCACCCACCTGCTAGAAATGGAAAGGAGGGTGACACATAGGAAGCACCCACACAGATGTTTCCTGGACCTTGCCGTTCGGGTCTCTCTGTTCTCAGGGATGCAATCCACCCAGCCCCTGAACTTGAACTCCCCAAGAACAATGCTTCTCTAACTATCTGTGGTGAAGAATCAGATTTTATTTTCTTCTTTTTAAGTTTTCCAATTCATCCCAGAATGATAATTTTGTAAAGTACAATGAAAGAAATTTTTTAGAGAAACAAACAAAACCCCCGCAGAATGCAGGTACCATTTTGTTTTTATTATTATTATTATTAGGTTCAATAAATTGCTATGTAAGTTTCTAAGTATTTAAATCCATTTGTAGCCTCACCTCATCACTGCCGGGTATGGGCCTCACACTTTGAGGAACGCTGCTTTTGGAGCACTCAGGAAGACAGTGTCTCCTCACCTCTAAAAAGGAAGAGCTTACGGGTGCCTGGGTGGTGCAGTCGGTTAAGCGTCTGACCCTTGATCTCTGCTCAGGCGGTGATCCCGCGGCTTGTGAGTTCCAACCCTGCATTTGGCTGTGTGATGCCACAGAGCCTGCTTGGGATTCTGTCTCTCCTTCTCTCTGCCCCTCCCCTGCTTGTGCTCTTTCTCTCAAAATAAATAAATAAACTTAAAAGAAATTTAAATGGGGAGATTAGTGAAGTATAGACTCTTCAAGAGGTTGAGGTAGAAGGCAGAAGCAGGGACAGCCTTGCCCGGTGAGCTGAGAAACGAAAATTCAGCCTCCTTTACAACTCCTTCCAGTGCAGAGAGAGGCAGGACGGGCCGGGGCTGGAGCCCGCCTCTGGAGCACACTGCCTGGCAGTGCTTGCTGGCCCTGCCACTCACTGCCTTGACTCAGGATGAGTTAACAACTCTGAGCTTACCCACCTGCACGATTAAGATAGTAGCATTATCTCATAGGGTTGTTGTCAAGACCAGATGCATTAGTAAGTGGGTGATCACACAGAGGGGTGCTTGCTATTACTAAAAAGTTTTCTTAGAATGAAAGCTTCAGGAGGGCAGGGATTTTTATTCCCTGATGTTTCCCAAATGACTAGAACCATGCCTGGCACACAGTAGGTGCCCAATAAGTATCTGTTCAGTGAATGAGTCAATCTTGTAACCCAGGCTGAGCTTCAGACAGCCATGTTTATCCTATTCTTCGTTCTGTTGGAGAAGGGGAGGTCTGTTTGCCCTCTGTGCTGATACCCTACTTGATGTCCGGTGTGTGTTTTCTAAGCCTCAGGCCACTGGAGGCTTTTGTCTCCAAAGCCCCACACGTTCAAGAAAGACTTGGATTGCCTCTCAGGTCTGAGCTCTTCCCGGGCAAGGTGTTTAGGGCTGGAGTCAAGATCTGTTTTCACAAATAGATCTTCTTAGGCTGGGATTTAGAATCATCAAAACCTGGTTCCAACCTGTGTTTCTAGGCATTCTGACCCACCTCGTGGTACACTGCTCCGGTAGGGATCCCGTGCCCTGCTCTGGGCATGCTCTTCCTCCAAGAGGTCCTTCTCGGCTCCCCCAGGGTGAGAGATGACTCATTCTACCAAGCCAGGTGTTAATGCCACCTGCTCCCTGGAGCTGGCCCCAGTGTTCGACCAGAGTTCATCTCTCTCCCCCACATGTACTCATCCCCCCTTCTACTCTCCCTCTTTCGAGGGCTCTGTCATCTAATTAATTATTTGCACATTTGTCTCTTTACTAAGGTGGAACTCCTTAAGGACCAGGGGCCACGTCTTGAACCCCTGTGAAGAGCATTGGTTGTTAACTCAGAGACTGGCTTATAAATAAAAGTTCACAGCGTCCACGTTTTTGGTGGGTTCCTACATGCAGGTGTAAGGTCAACAGGCTTCTCTTCAGCCACATACAGGCTTCGATCAGAAGGAAACAAAAGCCCCATGCCAACTGCCCCAATACCACTTTTCTCCTTAGTCTGGGGTATTTTCTGGACAGTCTGATGGCATAGGCTGAACAGTGGCTCCAGTCTGAAGGGCTGTGCTGGTTAGGGTGAGTATTCCTCAGTCTGAAGCCAGAGGCAGAAGGGACCATGGTTTGTGGGTGAACTTAAGAGACAGAGGGCTTAGGGCTCTGAAGTGAGGCGTCTGGCTTCCAATCCAGGCCCTGCTGCTGACTGGCTGGATGCCCTTGGCCATGTTTTGTTTTGTTTTGTTTTGTTTTTTCTGAAAGCTTCCGTTTCCTCATCTGTATAATGTGGATAATGTTAGAACCCCACTGGCGGTCTACAAGGAGTACCACAAAGATGCTAATCTTTGCAGGTTCTGGCATGGTGTGGTGGGGAGAGGAGGCTCGCAACCTTACATCACTCCAGGCCCCATGTGTCCGTACTGTATCACTGTATTTCACAGCACAATCATGAGGGTTCAACAAGATAACATGTATAGGGGGCTTAGCACACTGCTCTCCAATGATAGCTTGATAAACATAAGCAAAAAGACTCAGTAAATACAAAATACTATTAGTTAGAATGACTAATCCGTGAAGAAACTATGGATGAAGTTTCTAGGCTAGGCCCTGCTCTACTGTCAGCCTTGCATCCCATTAAAAAAAAATCCACTTCATTTTTATGCCACAAAATGCCACCTTGAATTTATTTATTCTAGTGATTAAATGTCACAACCAAACAAACCAAAAGCATTCCATAGAGATCTACTAACCCCTACTATGGGACAGGCAGTGTGTATCAGTCAGCTTTCTCTCTAAATTAGGCTGCTTAACAAGTAGCCCCAGCAAAGGTTTCCTTCTCACTCATATTTGATATTAGATGCAGTGTGGTGGCCACTCTGCTTTCAGTGTGTTCATTCCAGGACCCAGGGAGAAGGAGCAGCCCCTCTGTGGGACGTACCATTCTCATGGCATTTTCCTGCCACAGGGAAAGCACCTAGAATCATTAATGGCTCTAGAAGTTCATGTTCGGATGTGGCACATGTAGTTTGTATTCCATTAACCAAAGCGAATCATATGGCCAAGCCTCGTGTCAATGGGGTCGGGAAGCAAACCCATGGGTCAGCCGTGCAAGTCTCTTGGCAGTGGGTGGGGATGTATAATCCTCTTATAGGGATGGCAGAAAATAATTGGCAATAATAATATAGTCTGCCACATGTTTTCATGAGTGCTATCTAATTTTAGTCTCTTGATAACCCTATGAAGTAGGTATTATTATCCCCATTTTATGGAGTACAAAATTAAGGGTTGGTGCTATATCCTGCTATATCCAGGATGTAGCCAGTAATTAACAAGGTTGCCTGACTTGGAGCTGGTTCCAGTGGTGTGTGGCCAGCCCTGGCCCAGGCAGCCGCTTCTTGAAGATTCATTTTCATACAGGTGTTGTCTTTCAGGAAACATTTACTAAGTACCTGCCACGTGCCTGGCACTGTGCTAGCACTGGGAACAGGGTGTTGTGCAAGACAGGCGCTGGCCCTACCCTCATGGAGCCTAGAGTCCAGTGGGGGAGGAAGGCAAACAAGAAGCTTGTACGTATGAGTGGTGCTTCCCCAGGAAGATCAGGTGCAGTGGGAGCCATGATGGGAGCACCTCTTGATGACGGTTTGCAAGCTGAGAGCTGCAGACAAGGCATGTGGCTCCCATCTACCTGGCAGCGTGAGTGCCAAGAGCAGTTTGGGGTTCAGAAGTCTAACGGGCACTCACGGGAGCTCAGTGCAGATGGGCACGTGCCCAGCTGGTTGCTCGTGAGCCTTGCTGAGGCAGCGGTTGTATAGCAGGGTCCTATGATCATGTCTGATCCACAGTCCTTATCAGCCTCTCCTGGGGCTTCATCCACAGTGGACACAGGGAACAGCCTCACATGCCACAGAGAACAAAGGTCTGGAGACTTCAGTTTAACCCTGAGAAAGAAAGGGAAACCTAGGTTTGATCTGACTTTGAGTCAGCACGGTGACACATGTTGCCGACTTGCCAGAGCACCCCACTCTCACTTCCCTGAATGGTTTCCATTTTAAAGCCATGGTAATTAAAAAGAAGAAGGAAAGAAATCCCCTTCCATGGTTTGCAAAATGTACTGTAAGAGTAAGAAAACCATTTTTCTTATCACAGCTGCCCGTGTCTTAGAGCAGGGGACCCAGCATGTGGCTTGTCTGCAAGCACAACTGATTATGTCGTGAAAAATTGCCCCTCAAACAAAGATGGCATGTGTGCTGCAAAACAGGCCGCCTTGTAATGAGGCAGAACCCCAGCAAAAAGCTGGCACAGCCGCGGACTGTCCCTCTGGGGATGAGGAAGCCATCTGAAATGTGAGCACATCTGTTCTGCGGCAGAACATTCTGGCTGAACATCACCTCTCCAGGGAAATGTTTTGGAAAGAGGGGACTCTATTCTTTGGGGTTTTTTATATTTATTTATCTATTTTGAGAGAGGGGGGGAGAGAGAGACAGAGAGTGTGTGAACATGAGCCGGGGAGGGGCAGGGAGAGAGGGAGAGAGAGAATCCAAATCCAACTGGGGACTTGATCTCATGAACAATGAGATTATGACCTGAGCCGAAATCAAGAGTCAGATGCTTAACCAACGGAGCCACCCAGGCACCACTGAGGGGACTCTATTTTCAGTTCAGTTATGGACACACACATCCTTGAAAATTTCAGAAATACCACAAAGCTAAACATATCTATACATATGTATGTATGTATGTATGTATGTATGTATGTATGTATGTATGTATCTATCTATCTATGAAGACGTACACGCTTCTTTGATTTTATCTGAAAATTGCAGGTGGACACATCAATGTGCTTTGAATTTATACTCCCTTTAAAAATTCAGTCTTAGAGTTTAGAAAGGAGCCTGTTCTGAGCTGACAGACTCAGCCCCAGGCCATGGTCAGGACCTCTTTGCTGAGTGTGAGACCCTAGGGGAGCAAGGAAGAACTCTCCATTGCTGGGGAACCATGGGGCCTGCGTTTGCAGGGTCAGCCAGAGGGGTAAGAGAAGATTAAGCAATCATGTCCCATGCCCCATGCCTCAGTAATCAAGACAAGTAATACTTAAATGCAATATTTTAAACAATCAAATTAGCAAACTATGGCCATGAGCCAACTGCCTATGTGTATAAAGTATTATTGAAACCCCTTTTTAATCGGAATGATTCTGTGTCTTATTGAAACTAAGTTCATTGCACCCCTAAGTTTTATGCCCAAGGCAAGCTCGAACTCACCTCCCTGCAGACCTAACCCTGCCCCAAATCCATTCACTCATTCCCTCGTCTGTCCTATCCCTACAGAGTGGTAGGCTCCAGGAGTTAGAACTAACAGTTATTGAGCATTTATTATGTGCCAGCCCCTTATGTAAGCCTTTACACTTATTGGCTCATTTAATCCCCCCCCAAATCCCATAGGTAAATACAGTTATTCATCCCATTTTACAGATGAGGAAACTGAGGCATTGAAAGGTGACGAAGCTTTCCCAAGATCAAACAGCTAGGAAGAGGCAGGGCCGGGGTTTATATCCAGGCAGTCTGAGGGCTTAGAATGGTGGATGGTTAGCAGGAGGAAGGATGACTTAGCTCTGGGAAGCCATCATAGAGGACATAAGGTGTTGAAGGATAAGTAGAAGTTTGCTAGACAGAAAAAATAAGGACAGGCTGCAGTGAGTGTTTTAGAGGAGCAAGTCCCTCAGGAGAGGTCCTTCCTGGCTTCTCCAGGCCCAGGTCCTCCTATGGCATCAGAACAAGAGCAAAATAACCAGCATTTATTGAGTGCTTACCCTGTATGCTGGGTATTCAACTAAATACGTTATCTGTAATATTTCATTAAATCCTCAAATCAACAATGAATGGCTACTCTTAATTCTGTTTTACAGAGGAAGAGTCTAAGGCTCAAAGAGGTTAAGTAACTTGCTCACAGTTGCACAGATAGTAAGTGGCTGAGCCGGCATGCAGACCCAGTGGGCACTGTTCACATTGTGGTCCAGACAAAAACCCAAGAACCTTGCACCAGAGTTGCAAACTGAGCCAAAACACTGCGCCAGATGTTCTCAAACTCCATCATGCATCAGTATCCCCTGGAGGGTTTATTAAAACAGATTTCTGGATCCCACCCCTAGAGATTCTGATTCAGTAGATCTGGAGCTGAGCTAAGAATCTGCGTTTCGAACAAATTCCCAGGTGAGGCTGATGCTGCTGGTCCAGGAACCAGACTCTGAGAACCTGTATTGACTCTATACGATACAGCAACCGCACGGCGCTGCTCTCCTTAGCTGCACCAGGAAACACGAGCACAGGAGTAATGGAAAGAAAATGCTTCCTACTTAGTACATAGATCAGAATCAACCCACTGCTGAGTTTTCGACCTTCCTGTTTATTCCAGTGGCTTTCTTTTCTCTGATACTTGCATTGAGCTTCTTGATTATCCAGGCTTTTAATATTGCTTTCTGCTCATGTGGACTTTAGTGATTTCCCCACATACTGGTGCTTCTGCAGAATTAGGCAACCTCATGTCCCACCACGTCTGTTCCAAGCCTGATGTGCTTCCTGGATTGACGTGGACTCCAAGCATCTAGAGTGTGAGGGAGGAGGAGCACGATGGTCATGTGTTTCCTGGTGGTTCTTGAGGCTCCACAAGAATTTAATTATACCAACTAGTAATTCATTCTGTGTATTCGTCAGGAGTCTTGAGATTACCAAGATTTGAACTGGACTGGGAAAATAGGGCACTTACTGACTCACAGAGCCTGGTCACAGGAAGGGCAGGGTGACAACTGGGATGCAAGTGTGACTGACCAGGGCTTCAAATGCCACTGGCCTCTGCTCTTCAACCCCTGCCTCTGCCTCTTTCTGAGTGTCAGCATCATCCTTTTGGGCAGGCTCTCTCCTCACAGCTAGAGACATGCCTACCATCGACTGTCAAGCCCTCCATTTTCAGCCCTACCTTGAAATAGGAGCAAGGAGACAGGGTTCCTGGATTCTGGGAAGAGCTCTGAGTGGCCCAGCTTGGGTTGTTGTCCACCCCTGGACCAGAGCCCTTGGCCATTTTGGATGTCTACTCATGTCCAATCTGGGATAAGGTCAGACAGGTTTTTAAAGGATGTGAGATCTCCCTCCAACCACAATGTTGGAACGAATGAAGGAGCATTTTCCAGGAAATTCTGGAGGAGATGCTGGGCAGGAAGAGAAAACCCACAGGTGAGTGGGTAAGGGAATGGAAGGATGCATGTCTTCTCAGAATCAGGACTGCGCTGGCAGCTGTGGTAGATGAAGAGAGGTAAATACAGAAAGCCCGGTCTCCCGGGGCTAAGCAGGCTAAGACATGCAGAGATGTCTGCGAAGGTAGGTAGGAATGTCTGTGGTTACAGCAGGAGGTAGAGCAGAAGTACCACAAAGGCTTTGAGAAAACCTGGGTTCTTCTTGCCGGGCTCACTTACATACCCACCAGCCAACTTGGGAGCACCCACCAGGTGTTAAATAACCTGCCTGCACTCAACGAACTTGGTGAAGTGACATGCCTTTGGGTGGCATTCAGCCTTGTCCCCAGTTAGCCAGGCACTCACAAAGCTGTTTGTACAGCTCCTTGGGAAGGATCATGTGTATCATGGCTGGTGCTGTCCCCACCCTGCTCACATGGCCACATACCTGTACCAACTCAGGCTCTCCTAGCCCTTCCAGAGTAATTTCATGGAGGATTATTAGTCTGTCCTGTGCCTTCTGTTTGCTTACTCTGAGAAGAAACCCTTTTCCCATCCATTTATCTCATGACCATTGGCTTCCTTGACATTCTCCCTGGGACTCCTTGCTATCCCAAGATGTGACTTCTAGAGCTTTTTAAAGAAATGGAACAATCATCACAAATCCTCCTGAGCCATTTGGCCATCATTGCAAATCCTTCTGAGCCACTGTGGACACACTTGTCTCCATTTCTCTAGTTGAGTGGTGAGCTGATGTGTGGTGGCACTGAGGACAGGAGGCCCATGTCATCCCATTGATTCCCTTTTTGTCTTTTCCACATGGCTCTCTCTGCTCCAGGTCTCCAATTTTAAGTCTACCAGGAGGGCAGAGGAGGAATTTGAGGGACAGGATGGCTTCAGGAACTCTGTGCAGCAGTATGGGATCTTTGTCACCCATCTGTCCCGTTCCACTGGCAATGACAATGGGAATGCCAGTACACTCCCCCCCTCACACACACCACACCAATTACAGAAATGCAGTTCACCAGGTTTAAAGTTGTCTGCCATCACCTCTGTACTTTCCATATTGACATTACCTTTCTCTCTGCCTGCCTTTCCGAGAGCTTCTTTTTGGCCCCTGTCTTTATTACCCTTATTCCCCATACTTGGCCACAACAGGTGTCCAGTAGATGAACTATCCCCACAAATGGAACTAACGAGGGAACCAGCTCAACTCTTAATGTAAAACAAAGGGGTGGAGTCAGAGCAGTATCCATCCTGCCAGTTGCCCACCATGCTGCTGGGTTTAGGGAAAGGTAATTCAGAACACCTCCTCCGTCCCCTTCCAATTCAGAATACACTGAAAAACAAGACACGATGACTTTTTTGTGTAAAGCTGATTAGAAAATGTGGTTCAGATCTGTGTGCTGAATACATCCCTCACCTGAATTAAACCCTCCTACCCAGTCTCAGGCAGCTCTGGATGACCACAGGCCTCCCCCAAGAGCAGGCTGCAAGAGAGAAACAAGTGTCCTTGGAATGCTCCTGCAAGAGTGGAAAGGCCATACCACACAGGCTCAGTTCCCCTGTCACACCTTCTCTTGAGTGGAGGCCTGCTCTGTGCAATCTGACCCTCACCTGTGCTCCGTGCCCATATAGGCCTCTCCACCCTTACTCTTCTTGGCTCTGAGGTGCTGGGGCTCTGGAAACAATGGATACTCCCCTGGCATGTAGAAAAGAACCAGGCTTTGGGCCACGAGTCCACCCCTTCCTGGTGTCCTTGGGCAAAGTCGTTCAGTCCCCGTGAGCCTCCCTTTCCTCAGTTATAAAATGAGGTGTCATCAACCTTGTCTGTCCCTGGGCTAAGATGACCTCAGTTACTAAACTACTCGAATTCTTATGTGAGGAAAATTCTTTCTCAAGGTGATTTGGGGATCAAGCAGGAGGATTTATACAATTTGTAAAGGGTTCTGCATGTTCCTTGTGAACACGGAGGCTCGGAGAGGTAAACACCTTGCCCAAGGCCTCTGCCTCTGATCCCATCTCCCCTAGACCAGCCCCTGCCATCTTGAGCTGCTTTCTTGCCACGTCTCTGCTCTCTCGAGCCTTCGGGCTCATCCCGGCGGCTTGGAGGCAGGTTAAGCTGTGGCTAATAACGTCCACCTGCACCCCGCATACACCAGTGAACAATTCAATAAGTGCTTGTCGGCTGCCTGGGTCCCAGGCACTCCTGCCGCTTTAAAGTCTATGAAGTCCATGAAAGTCTGGAAGGGGAGCCAGAAAATCTGAGTTTGGGTAGCGGTCTGGCCATTTACTGTGAGGTCCTGTACAAGTCTGAGTTGCTCCCCTGACCCTCACCAGCCCCGGAGCTATCTTAAGGATGTTCAGAGCAGGAAAATGCCTCTGAGCAGGTTACGAAGTCATTAACACCTACATATACCTGAGCAAACTTCTCCCTAGTGCCTACCTGAGACAAGGGTGGTGATCAGAGAGGGAATTGTTTCATTTGGTTTGGTTCTTAACCAGGAAGAGCCAGCCAGCTGTCAGCCCACTGAGGGTTTCCAAGCTACATCAAAACCAGACTCCCTTAGTCCTGAAGAGGGGATGGCAAGACAGGAAGATGGGCACCAGAAGTGTCCTCATCTACTTAGAAAATTTTCCCTCGGCTCCTCTAAGCATGCATGAATGGGTGAGAAAATGGTCCTCTTGACGAGCTGAACAGGCTTTTGTGGGCTCGCCTAAAAACCGAAATTTATTCCTTCAACAAAATGTGCTTGTGGTTTCCAACACCTGGCTAACGAGTTGGTTTTTGTTAATATGTAATAGCGGATAGAAACTGTTTCCCTCTCTCCGTCTCTTCCACATGCTCTTCCCTTTTTCTTTTCCCATGCCATATGTCCTCTCTCTGTTCTGTCCATTCACATTCTTTTTTTTTTTTTTTTTTTTTAACGTTTATTTATTTTTGAGACAGAGAGAGACAGAGCATGAACGGGGGAGGGTCAGAGAGAGGGAGACACAGAATCTGAAACAGGCTCCAGGCTCTGAGCTGTCAGCACAGAGCCTGACGCGGGGCTCAAACTCACGGACCGTGAGATCATGACCCGAGCTGAAGTCGGCCGCTTAACCGACTGAGCCAACCAGGCGCCCCTGTCCATTCACATTCTCTCTCCTTTTCTCTCTCTCCTCTCCCCCTTCCTGCTCCATCTACCTGTTCTCGTGTTCTTACCCCAGTATCCCACAGCCATCGAGGATGACTTTGCAGAAATAGAAATGAATGTAGGAAAATATAAATAAAACATAAAAGTCTCAAACGATATAGAACCTGACTTAGAATCTGCTTCCAGGGCTGCGTGGTGAGAATTTTAAGCTCAGTGGTAGATATTCACAGTTGTACTGCCTTGCGTCAGTGAGGCCCTTTGGGCTTAATTCCTGGGAGGGGAAAAGTCAGTTCAGTCTAAGAGCGTGTTAGAATAGGCATGTAAACATGGCTGCTAGAATGGCGGAGGCCAGTGTGAGGCGGGAATGGCCATTTTGACTCTGGGAACAGATTCCTGAGCCTGCATTTAGTGGCCCTCAAAGTGACCTGTATGTAAAACAACATCCAAAGTAGTTTTAAATCTAAGAAGATCAGGTTTTGGACATTTGAATGATTTATCACCACAGACTGTGATGTGGGAAGAACACTGCTGAGTTTATTCTTGTTTGATGAATTGCTTTTTTACTGTGTGAAATATTCACATGATTCAAAATGAAAATGTTATAAAAAGGCACACATTGAGATATCTTATTTGGAAAGCACGTCCACTGCTGCCCCTTCTGCCACCCCCCCAAAAGATAACCACTTTGCGTTGATTTTTTTTTACCAATGTATGCAAATATAATCAAAATCAAAAATGTATTCTTGTTCCCTTCTAATACAAAAGTGTAATACTACCTGCAGAATTTTGCAGTTTCATTATTGTTTTTATTTTATTTAATGACATATTCTGTAGAGTTTTCCATGTCAGTACATATGAACATATTTACACACACACACACACACACACAGAGCTGCATACTATTCCATTGTGTGCATGTGCTTCATTCCCTCTTGCAAGCTCTGCCCATTTTATTGATCTTCCGGTGACTCTCAGCTGTGCACTAGAGTGTAGGGACCAATCAGAAGCCTGTGGTGCGGCAGTCAGAGCCTGGAGACCCGGAGACACCCCTATTGCTAGGAGACGTGGCGTTCTGTCTGAGGCTAGTCTCTCTGGACATCACTGTCCACCAGGGGATATTCCGGTTTAAAACTGTGAGTCAGGGAACCTGGTAGCATCAAGGAGATCATTTATACAGAAAACAAGTATTGAGATATGAATTTATTGCATACATCACTGTAAGTAATGTCCTTTTCTTCAACATCAAGAAGTGAAATATCACTTAAGAAATAATCCTAGAAAGAAAGAGAAAGAAAGAAAGAGAGAGAGAGAGAGAGGAAGAAAGAAAGAAGAAAGAATCCTGATGAGGGGCACCTGGGTGGCTCAGTCGGTTAAACATCCGATTTTATTTTGGCTCAGGTCATGATCTCACGGTTCAGGAGTTCAAGCCCCACATGGGCTCTGCACTAACAGTGTGGAGCCTGCTTGGGATTCTGTCTTCTTCTCTCTGCCCCTCCCCCACTAGCTCTTTGTATCTTCCACGAAAATAAAGAAAATTTTAAAAAAAAAGCAAAAACCTTTTTTTAAAAAAGAAATAATCCTGATGAGGTACTACAAATTCACCACAGGTGTCTATGACTTCATCTCCCCTTTTGGTCATGACCATTTTTTGGAGCTAACTTCTCCATTGACTTAGAGATCCTTAATCATCTCTATTTTTAACGATTAGAACGGCTAAAATAAACTGGTATAGTGAAATATATCTCTAGTCTCTTAAACGGATCTTTAAGTAACAAATATATTTCTCAAAATCTCCTTGCGTGTGTAATTATTGCAAATCAAACGGCTATTTCCATAGAGAACTGACCTTTTAAAGACAATACAAGGCGGCTCCTTTTAGAACTAAAGAATTTATGCTTTGCAACTTTAGATATTTAGTATATTAACTTTTTAGAACGCAGGGCACATCTGTAGACTGTTCCTACCCTAAACATTTGCTGTCTATCACAAGATAAATTCCCTATGTGTAATATGCTTAATTGTCCTTTAAAACCCTGAAGTTTTGGTTTTTTTTGTTTTTACTCTACTATATACCTTTTAGTAACCTGACATCTCTTTCACCTCATTAAACTGGCTTCAAATGGTAAAACTTCATCAAATTCAGAAGAAATTTGACCCCCACCAAAATCCAGATCTGAAAACAGTTAACCTTAAGCTGTGGCAAAAAAAAAAAAAAAAAAGAAGAAGAAACGATAAAAGAAAGCTAATAAAGCCTTGATTTAATGTGTTATTTGAGTCAATGTTTGAGGAATTGAATGACAGAAAGCTGTGTGAAAACATAGGGGAGAAAGTGAATTTGGTTAAATATAATTAAATGTGTTTTCTTGGATTATTTTGCTGCAGTTCATAGTGAACCTCCCAATATTACAGTAATTTTCTTGGCCTTGATGTTTGATCTATCTTAATTTACCTGTCAATACTATGAATAACAGAATGCACTTTCAATGGTGGCTCTTAAAAGAGGAATTCCGAAAATAAAAGGTCATAATTGCCTACTACAAAAATATTCCTAGAGCCTTTCCATCAGATGTGAATTTGATAGGGCTCCTTTATGTCTGGACTTCCCCTGCTCAACATTTTCTCTGATGTTCAGGCACATGTAGACAATTTTTCTGTGTGACAGCCCCTCTGACTTAGATTTTCTATTTCCCTTGTGTTTATGCCAATTAAGCCAAGCCCCAGGCTGTGATTATGACATATTTTCGGAAATTCATTGTGTAATAGATGTTGACAGTTTCCTGTACTGTTTTCCCTTGGTCTTCTTTCCTCATTTCTCTAGAATCCTACCCTTTCTCTTCTTTGAAGTCTGTGTGTGTGACATTCTTTGAAAAGAGGTTTCATACATTCGGGTTATTGTAATGGGTAATTACATCAAAGGAGAAAGCTCCAAATCACTGACATGGAATGACAAGTTCTAGAAGCATTTCCTAAAACACACGTCATCCCTTTCCAATAGATATTTCTCTGCCATTTATTTTGTGCAAAAGTTCATATTTGGGGTCTGATGCTGTTTCCTTTCTCATGAACTTTAAAATAAATGTTTTGACTTGAGTAATAATTTATAGAAACAGAATCTAATATACATTCAATGATAGGCTATCACTATGAAGCTGGATTTGCTCACGGTCTTTGGTAGAAGCCGTGTGAATATTTACATTGTTAGGATTGTATGCCTACCCTTTTATAGTCTGCTTTTCTTTTTCATAATGTGATTTCCATATACACATGTCTCTGAATTTTTTAGGTTGGGATAAAAAATTTTAATCTTTTGGCCATTACTTTGATATATTTTCTCCAAAGTGAATTATTATGTCAAAGAATACAAACAATCTTACAGTTTCCTGGAGTGCTTTTGCTACAGGTAAGAGAAAATTGTCTCTCAACTGGCATAAACAATAAAGAAGTGATATAATCACCCACAGTAAGAACTCCTACAGTGGGGCTGCTCTGGAGTTGTTTAAAAAAAATTTTTTTAATGTTTATTTATTTTTGAGGCAGGGGGTGGAGAGAGACAGAGAGAGACAGAGAGACACACAGAATCCAAAGCAGGCTCCAGGCTCTGAGTGGTCAGCACAGAGCCTGACACGGGGCTCGAACCCATGACCGTGAGATTGTGATCTGAGCCAAAGTTGGACGCTTAACCAACTGAGCCACCCAGGCGCTGCCTCGCCACCTTAAATTTTTTTTTTTAACTTTTATTTATTTCTGGCAGTGGAGTTGTTTGATTTCATAACATGGGAGCATCCTCCAGGGCCCAGCTTGCTTCCATGCTTCTGTTCTGCCATCCTGAAGGGGTCATCTGTGTCACTGAACAGCTGTTCTCATGGTCACAAAATGGCTGCCACATTCCAGGCATCACCAGCCCCCATAGATATGGCAATGTTCAGTGGATGATGAGAGGGATATTTCTTCATACATGTATTTTGTTTTATTTTTTTTTTAACGTTTATTTATTTTTGAGACAGAGAGAGACAGAGCATGAACGCGGGAGGGTCAGAGAGAGGGAGACACAGAATCTGAAACAGGCTTCAGGCTCTGAGCTATCAGCACAGAGCCCGACGCGGGGCTCAAACTCACGGACCACGAGATCATGACCTGAGCCAAACTCGGCCACTTAACCGACTGAGCCACCCAGGTTCCCCTATGCATGTATTTTTTAAAGAGCAAGGAAATATTTCCCAAAGGGCCCTATCTGGCTTCTCTTTCATTGTTCATTCAGTGTTTCATTTCATTGGCCAATGCCTTTTCTTTTTTTAATGTTTATTTATTTTTGAGAGAGACAGAGCACGAGTACGGGAAGGGGCAGAGACAAGAGAAGGAGACACAGAATCTGAAACAGGCTCCAGGCTCTGAGCTGTCTGCACAGAGCCCAACGTGGGGCTAGAACTCAGGAACGGTGAGATCGTGACCTGAGCCGAAGTTGGATGCTCAACCTACTGAGCCACCCAGGTGCTCCTGGCCAGTGCCTTTCCTACACTAGTCACTGGCAAGGAGCATAGGATTTCTATGGTTGATTTAGTGAAACACAGGGCCACATGAAGGAGAGCAGCTTACCTGGACCGGACGAGTTCTGTTCTACAGAGGAAGAATAATTTCTGCTACACTTCCCTTCCATGTATTCTAGATCATTATCCCAAGAGACAAAATCACTCTATAGTACCAATCTGTAACGTCTAAGTGTGCTTGTTCCCCTGACAAAGTTGAGTCTTTCTCGTTTTTACTTATCATCATAAATTTCAAAGTTAGTTATACATAATGAAGGTATTATTTTAATGTGTGTTTCTTTAACGATAGCCAAGGTATATGCAGTCCGTTTAGGATGAGTTAGTCTATTTGCAGTTTCTTTAGTGTTTCACATTTGCTAAATTTAAAAACCCCTATGTATCCCCACACAATTTTTGAGTCAGAGGCCATATCTACTAAGTAATCCTATATTGCAAAATCTTCCTTATAAGAGGTCAACGTGTATAGATAGGAAAAAGCAAGCAAGGAAACAAAAAGGTTAAGGAGTGTGTTGGGAGATATTCACTGCCAAGGCATTCCAGGTACTTTCAGATTGAAGGGCGAATTGAGCCTGGAGCAAGAAGGACACCCTTTTGGCAAATGGCGAGTGGCCGTCTCCTGATGGCCCCTCCCTGCTTCCAAGCATCAGGTCTGCTATCCTATCATCCTGCCCCACAGCGACTGGAAAGGCAGGCAGCTGGGTCCTTCCACCTGGAGCTTGTCATAAATCTTCTCCAACCCTGGAGGATGCTCCAGCCAGCTTCTCACTGTCCTCTCTGGTTGCCTCACTGCTACTCAGAAGACCTTCTCCTTTGTAGTCAAGCTGGTGGGTGACTACTGTTTCACTGTTACTCCCTTATTATTGTGTACACACCCCCGGTTCCATTTGCCTCGAACACTCACATTCTTCAGAGTGGAAGACCCTAGCTAAAACACCAACAGCAAACAGCTTCTTCTCTAGTATTTGCCACTCCAAATAAGTTATTTTAAATACATTTTTCTGGTTAGAGACCCTTAGCAAGGGTGCTTACTTCTATCGGGGTGAACAAGAATGAGGAGACACAGGGCTCTGTCGTGCCCCACTCTTAGCTCCCTGTGTGGACGTCCACCCAGAGAAATTCTGCAAACTGCTTCTATTGGCATTCAAACCTGGTCCGTCCTTTCATGTCCCATCCAAGTTGCAAGTTGCTGGAGGTGGCTGCCTCCTTCCCCACGGGCTATGTGGTAACATAGATCATAATTCAGTCTTTCTCCAGAGATCCCCATCCTAATCTAAATGCTAAGCTGCCACGTCCGTTAGGAATTGTCTCTCAAAAACATCTGTGGAAGGGGGAAAATACACTTTTTCCCTCTAAATTCTTCTTATTCCAGGATGGAAAGAATTTAGGGGAAAAACAAACCCTTGTGTTCATTGCTGTTTAACCCGTTGTCTCCTTATGGTTTGGCTAATACAAGTCATCGTGAAGAAGCAGCGGGCTGCCCTTCAGCATGTGGGCACAGGTGGGTGGTGCAGTGCAAGCACATATTTCCATAGGGTGTCGTCAAAGCACTTTCCATAAGTGACCTTGAACTGACCCCAGCTGATGCGCCCCAGGGTATAATCCAGAACCAGCCCTTCAGAGTCTTAGTCCAAGCTGCAAGAGCTACTTTTAAAATGGCTCGAAAGTTTAACTCTCCATCAAAGCAAAAGTGGAGAGCCCTGGCTAACTAGGACAAAGACAGCTTCTCTTTACCCCAGTAGGCATCAGACCAAAGCTACAAGTCATTTGAATGTGGGAGTGTAAATCGGAGTCAGTGACGTTGCCAGAAACTGGCACATTTGTCAGAACACCTTGCCTTTTGTTTGTTGTGAGATCAGCCTGTGCCCAGAATCCTGTAAGTGTGTGGTAATATTTTTACTCTTGGAGAAAAAAAATAAGATGATGTTGAAAGGCTTTCTTTTTGTTTTCCAAATTTCCCATCAGCACTGAGTGATTTGTTTTCCATGAATGTAGGACTTCATCTTTGGTTCATGGGGACTTCCTCTAAGTTAAGGCCCAGGGATATGGGCTCCCTGAGAGCGATTCCCCCTTCCCTCTGGTTCTGCCTGTTGGGGATGAGGAGGCCTGGAAGCATGGCTTGGGGTGACCAAGTCTGAGAGAGAAACACTCCTGTGTCCCCAGTTGGGAAGGGAGCCAGGATATTTTTTAAATGCTGCCTTTTGACAACCTTCTCTCCGTGTCTCATGGTTTTGCTTCTTCCTTCAACAGCTTTTCATCATGTCTTAACCATCACCATATTTCTTTCTTTAAGGAAATATTCTTAAGACTATAATGAAAAAGTGTGTCACTTCTGGAGGATTCTCAGAGATAGCAAGTGCCGCCCTGAATACCGGGCTGCAGTCCATCCCAAAGCCTTGTTAGCTCACATCTTGAAGAAGAAGGTACTGAGGATGCTTTGAAAATGTAGCTGCGGTGGCCACTGAAGAAGTAGGAAAAGGCTCCATGGCTTCCCATAACCAGGCTTTGGGGGCACCAGGATGTGAGTGGTCTAGGAGCATCAACAAAGAGACATCCCACTGGGATAGAGTCACAGCCTGGAATACTTACAGGCTGCTTCACAGACATTGCAATAAACATGTGTTTGACTCCAGAAGGCTGAGCTAGGACCAGTAGTTGTGCAGAGTTAAGTTTTAGCTCGGTATCAGGGAGTACATTCTGACACGGAACTTGCTAAAAATGGAATGGGCTGTGTATTCGTCTCCCAGGGCTACAGTAACAAAGTACCATAAACTGGGTGGCTTAAAACAACCTTTTTTTTTCCCCCTGGGTTGATATGTATTCTTCAGAAGTCCCAAATCAAGGTGTTGTCAGGGCTATGGTCTCTCTGAAGTCTCTAGGGGCAGATCCTTCCTGGTGTCTCCCAGCTTCTGGTAACATACCTCTCATCTCTGTCTCTGTCTTCATGTGACCTTCTCTTTCTTGCAAGGACACCAGCCATACTGGATTTGGCCTACCCTCATACTAGGTTACATCTGCAAAGACCCTATTTTGTGTATAGGGTCATATTCTGAGGAGCCGGCGGTTAGGACTTCAACATATCTTTCTTGGGAACACAATTCAAGCCATAACAAGCTGCCTCTATGGGAGTGATTTCCTTATCCCCTGAAGTGTGCAAATAGAATTAGAGTGGGTTGTTTATCAAGATTCTTAAAGGGATGTAAGCATCAAGTAGAGAATAGGACCAGATGTCTTCTAGGATCTCTTCTAACGATGGCATTTGCTCATTTTGGGGGGAGGGGGGGTCCTGTTGTAAAGGGCTCTACAGAATTCTGGGACCACACTTGGTCCAGTCTTGGTGAAATGTCATATGCACAGAAACACAGTCCAGCTTCTAAAAATCACTAAAAGGAATTCCCATCTTTGCTTTTAATTCTTTTTTTTTTTTAATTTTTTTTTAGCGTTTATTTATTTTTGAGACAGAGAGAGAGACAGAGCATGAACGGGGGAGGAGCAGAGAGAGAGGGAGACACAGAATCGGAAGCAGGCTCCAGGCTCCGAGCCATCAGCCCAGAGCCTGACGTGGGGCTCGAACTCACGGAGTGTGAGATCACGAGATCGTGACCTGAGCTGAAGTCGGACACTTAACCGACTGAGCCACCCAGGTGCCCCTAATTCTTGACGAACCTCAAGAGAGCTTCCTTCTCTGTCTCCTGCAGCTGCTTCTCTTGGAGTCCCTCTGTTTTAGTCAGTACTCTTTGGAATGACAGAATTCTAACTCAAAGTAGTGTTCAAAAAAGATCCTATTTTTTTCACAAAGTTGTGAAGTTCAGAAGTTTTTATTTTGCCTTGTATTCCATGTCTCAGCTTTGTCTTCCTCTCTGCTTGCTTTGTTCTCAGGAAAGCTTTTCCCATATGGTGGCCACCAGTGCCCCCCAGGCTTAAATCTTAGCATTTTACCAAACTCACTGGGAAGGTTCTCCTTTTCCAGCATTCTAAGTCCCAGGGCTGGCTCTCAGTGGGCCAAGTTTGTCACTTTGCATTTGTCATATACTTATCCTAAACTCATCATTGGGACTCTACTTACTTTTGAGGAACGAAGGTGAAGAATGGAGATAGCCCTATCTAAATCACACAGACTAGGAATGGAGGACAGCATTCCCAAAGGGGAATTGAGGTGCTATTAGCATAATAAATGGGAATCAGTGTTTGGAAAGGACATAGCAATAACTGTGTATTATGATTCTTTGATTCCTTGCTTCAAACCACTGGTGGTGTTTGTTTGATTGATATAGATAGGTAGATAGGTGGATAGATGGATGGATGGATGGATAGATTGATATGGATACGTAGGTAGGTGGATAGGTGAGTGGTTAGAGAGGGTAGATAGACTTCTATTTCTTTCTGTCCATCCATCCATCCATCCATCCATCCATCCATCCATCCATCCACTTATCTATCTAAAATCTAGGCAGCTGAATGTATTCTTTTGATTTTCTCTTGCATTTTCCTCTTGCCTTTCCAGCTTGTCTCTTTCTGCTTATTTCCCAAAGTCTGAATTGTAAATGCCTACCTACTGGGCTGGCAAATATTGATCTCTCCTTTAAGGGCAAGGAGGAAGAAAAATGGGGCCAGCTAAAACTAGATTCCTTTGGCAGCTGAGGGGAGGCAGGAAGGGAGGAATTCACATTAATAATTTTTTCCCCATCATCTATCAAATCACCAGAGTGTTCTTATGTCATTTTGAGTTGTGGGTGCTTTAAAAATTTGCATCTGTGTCCAGGAAAGAAGTAGATAAATTTGCACATGATGGTAAAAGAAGACTTTGGGATATAAATACTCTGATGTGGAGTTATGGAGTTATGGATGCATCCCAAAAGTCTAGTCAAACAGTGTCTGTATTTTAGCTTCCAGGATGCTGTAGTAGGTCAAGCCAAACTCCCAACTGGGTTTTTAAACTTGAGAAATATCAGGCTTGTTTGTTTCCAATCACACAAGCACTCTTGAATTGAAAACAACAATGGGTCATCAAACAATATAAAAATTAATTGAAATCACCTATCCTTCTGCTGTCAACACATTCAGCCCTGTGACAGTTCATACTCAAACTCTTTATATAAACCAACCCCACCTCCCACACACATACAAGCAGCCTGCTAAGAACATTTAAAATCCCAGTCAAGGACCATGGCCCTATCTCTAGAATCCATCCAGACCACCTCCTGTTTCTTTTCCTGCAACACTTGTCTTGCTCTTTCTCACTCTCTGTCTCTGAGAGGAGGTTCTAATCCCAAACCCTGCTATGGACAAGGTTCTTGGGATTGCCCACATCCAACAGTCAGGGGATGTGTCCTGTTTTACGGCCTGACCCTGTGGTACCCAGGCAGATTCATTTGCTAGTGCTGCTTAAATAACAGGCATTTATTTTCTCATAGTTCTAGAGGCCAGAAGTCCAAGATCAAGGTGTCAGCAGGTTTGGTTAGTTCTGAGACCTCTCTCCTCGGCTTGCAGATGGCTACCTTCTTTCTGGTCTTTCCTCTGTGTGCAGTGCCCTTGGTGTCTTTCTGTGGGTCTAAATACCCTATGCTTGTTAGGACACCAGTCAGACTGGATTAGGGTTCACTGTAAAGACCTCATTTTAACTTAATCACTTCTTTAAAGACTCTGTCTCCAAATACAATCACATTCTGAGGATAGAAGTATTAGACCTTCAATATAATGAATTTGGGGGGGCACACAATTCAGCTCATAACACCAGACAAGCTGACTTCCCACTGCAGGTCCCCAAATCTGCTAAAAGTTAGGAGTCAGACATTCCCATGTGGCTAAAGCAATTTCTACTTAAGACTAATTAGGAACTATGATCATTTGGGGGCAAAGAAGGGACCAAATCATCACCACTATTTCTGGAAAAAGTTGTTAGCCGAACAATCCAATAGAGGGGCTAATTATGATCCCAGCCCCCAAAAGATTCTAGTAGCTTCAATTTAGATCTGGATATATGTTAGCTCTCCTGGCAACATTTTTCTTAACCACAATTTCCATTGCTGCATATTCCTAGTAGTCTAAAAGTGAAGACACTATGGTATCAAAGGATACAGATAGTGATAGTGACTAACTTTTATCGAATACTTGCTATGTTCCTGGCACTGAGCTGTGGAGTTACATGTATTATCTCATTTAATCCACAACAAATTCCTAAGTGGTTTCCATTACAGTCCTCATTTTACAGGTAAGGAAAACTAAGGTTTTGAGTGGCAAAGTAACTTGCCCTGGTCCCGTGGTTCTCCTGCTGGTACTCACAATGCACTATACTAACCAGCTGTGGCCAAGTCAGTTTTTTAAATTGATGGTTTAATTTTGATCTACTAAAATCTTCAAAAAAGAATTTGTGAGGCTTCTACTAAGGGACATTGCAGGAATTAAATGACATTGGGATTGTAAACCCAGATGCCATCAGGGGCCAGACCCTTAACATTAGTGAGTGACATCAACCCACAAGTAAAACAAGAATGTGGTGGAGACTGAGGCCTGTCAAAGAAGACATATCTCTTGTAAAAAGGTAATAGTGGTCACTCAGCTCTTGGTAATTGCTGCCATATAGAGCTATAGACACTGGGCTTGGTTTTGCCAGTCTCCTAACTTTTTTCAAGAAAAACAAGATGTTTGGGGCCCCTGGCTGGCTTGGTCATTGGAACATACAACTCTTGATCTTGGAGTTATAAGTTCGAGCCCCACTCTGGGTGTAGACATTATTTAAAAATAAAATCTTAAAAAAAAATGAAAGAAAAGAAAAACTAGATGTTTGGATGTTCCTGTAAATTCTCGTGAGTTTAAATATTGACAACTAAGTCATTTAAAACAGATGAAACAAAGTGCCTTACAGATGAAACAAAACATGCCTACCAGTCTGAAGGGTCACCATTCCTACCTTATGGGCTGATGAGTGCCATAAGAACCATTCTGGACTTTCCAGGGGGCTCTTTTACAAAAATTCTCTCCTGTACACTTCTACTAGATCCAAGTGGGTTTTTTGAATGGGTAGGTGAATTCCCACAGGTCACCTGACACCACCACAACCCCCCAAGGGGAGGAGAGGAAGCTCTGCTGGCAGGACACCCAGAACTCAGGGAGGAAATAGAACATCCTGGCCACCTGCCAGGGAAGGCCCCTGTTCAGTGAGGGAAGGAGCAGTGTTGGCAATCAGATCGTCCAAAGAGAAAACCTCCTCCACCCAGATGGCCAGCAACCTGAGCACCCAGACTGTGTCTTTCCATTTGTGTCTTCCTAGCCCAAGCACAGTGCCTGGCAAACAGCAGAAATGCAAAGAATGAGGTTGGGGTGGGGAGTAATGTGACTGTTACATTTCTGAAAAATAACAATGGTGATGATATGGAAGACATATCTGTTTTGGGGGAACTCAGGGGCCTGAATGGGGCACGTGCAGTGGGGCTGGAGGGGCAGGATCAGGCAGAAAAGGCATAGCAGAGGCCGGCTTCTTCATACCTCCAAGGGCCATACTCCACCACACCTTCAATCCAATGATACTCTTTTCACAGACGAGAGAGAGAAAGTCACAGCACACAAGCTGAGTGGTTGACCCTCCAAAGAGCCCAAGGACCTTGAATATGCCCTTGTCATCACTTACTGTTTCAGTTATTAATATGCATCTCCTCTGAATGAAAACTAAATCCAAGATGGTGGTTTGGGTTTTTATTTAATTTTATATCACATTGTTCTGGGGCTAAATATAAAATATCTTTCCAGACTAGTAAAATCAGTCTGGAAAAGCTAATATTTAGGATGTTATGGAGACTATGACAGAATCTTTTATTGGACTTGGGGAGAAGCCCCTCTGAATGGTAATATCTGCAGGTTATTTTGAGAGTAAACCAGGTTTTAAGCTATTAGTTCTCTAACCTTTGAGTAGGTCCCCTGAGTTTGCTGCAAGTAGCATGTTTGCCTAAAAAGTATTTAATTTCTGAGGACCAGTTCTGGCCAGCCAAAACAAACCATTTTCAAAATTGGTTTGGGCCTCAGAGTCTCACAAAACTCATTTTAAGCACTTCACCATGATCCTTTTTTGCTCTCATTTTCATCCAGTTGGAGTCTGCTATCCCCTTCACATACAGAAGGATGCTTAAAATGCACCTTTGAGAGTAGAGCAGGAGATGAAACACCCAGTTTACCAACTCTTGGATGCCGTGACAGAAAAAGGCTCTTTTCTCCTTAAAGGGAGGTCCAAGACCCCTCAATGTATGGTGGTGGCTGAAAAGCTGTTGCAGCTTCACGCCCAGAAATGCACATGTGTACATGAATACATGAGTTTGTGCATGGATTTTGCATGAGTGCATATGTGGGTCTGCATGTGTTTGCGCACATGTGCATACATAGAGCATATGCATGTGTGCGCATACCTTCTTGGTCTCAAGAGGGGTGTTCCTTCTTGTCCTTCTCACCAAGGGCACCTTGCTTAGCACAGGTGATTAGCAACTGAGTATTGGAGCATGAGCACTGAACTTGGAAAGCATTCTCCTAATCCCAGGACTGCTTCTTACTTTGTGTCCTTGGGCAAATTATTTTACCTCTCCAAGACTCCTTTTTGCTATCTGGAAAATGAGGATAAAAATAGTGCCTACAGGGGCGCCTGGGTGGCGCAGTCGGTTAAGCGTCCGACTTCAGCCAGGTCACGATCTCGCGGTCCGTGAGTTCGAGCCTCGCGTCAGGCTCTGGGCTGATGGCTCGGAGCCTGGAGCCTGTTTCCGATTCTGTGTCTCCCTCTCTCTCTGCCCCTCCCCCGTTCATGCTCTGTCTCTCTCTGTCCCAAAAATAAATAAAAAACGTTGAAAAAAAATTAAAAAAAAAATAGTGCCTACTTCATTTGGAGCTTTTGACTATTAGTGAGATAATATATGTTAAATATAGCACAATGAAGAGCACATAATAAGCACTCAAGAGCTGGTAACTGCTATTATTGTTGTTGTTAGTCCTTCTTACCCCATGCTTGTAGGGAGAGAGTCAGGTGGAATCAGCAAACTGTTTTCTAGCTTAGGGTACTCAACATTTCCACTTCTTCTCCTATGCATGATTACTTCCTTGACCACCCAAAGTTTTTCCCCTGGGGTTTTTTGTGGGGTGTCAAAACCCAAAGTAATGCTCAGAGGCACTAGGTGCTTTCATTGTCTCAATCTTTTCCCATTTCTCAAAAGTTCTGCTGCTCAGGTCACTCTCTGCAGAACCTGATTGTATGGGATTCCATAGGACCGTGTCTTGGAGCTGTTCCTGCATAAAGGAGAACTACCCATGCTAGCTGCCTCAGAGAGGCTCTGTAAACCCTTAGTAACTGTTTGCTGAATTGCACTGGATTGGGTTTGGTGCCAGCCATGGCTGTATATTTTATGCAGTGCCCTACCATAAAACCTTTATTTGATGTGTGCATTGTGAGCTCAGAGGCCAGCTTGAACTGGAACCTCAGGAAGGACAATTTCCCCTCTGTGAATCTTGATTTTTTTTTCAATATGTTCTCAAGATTCCAGTTCTTCTATCTCTGAAAACAAAAGAAATAATATTTGGGGGGGGGGTGTGGTAAGAAGGTGTACTGATTAGGAAAGTAGCCTCTGAGATCAACTTGGATTAAGTATTTCTTGGATTATGTATTGTTGCCATCAATTAGTAGTTCAGTTTTAAGTCTTCTAAGCCTGTTTTCTCATCTGTAAAGTGGGGATAGTATTGTACTTGCCTCATGTACCTGTATGGTATAAGGATTGAATGCGATGATACACAGAAAGACATAGTTTTCAACCCACAGTATGTCCCCAGGACAGTATAGCTGTCATGGCTGGTTTTACCGTGTTCATGTTGGCAGGACAGCAATGGGGTCAAGAAGCCATGGGGGGCACTCTTGGTAAGACTCTGAGGTTTTCCTTTGTTCATTTTTGAGCAACCTGAACATCTACCCCTGAGGCACCCAAAGTGGCTTCCTTTACCCAGGAACGTACAGGTGGGGAAAGGGGTTCACTGACCTCTTCATGAGTTTGAGGAAAATAACTCGTCATCTGAGAGGTGGACCTTTTCTTTCCCAATGGGATCTTCTTAGGGAAAAGAATCAAGAGGGGAAAGTACCCTTGCTGTCATTGCTTCTGGAGGTCCTAGGGCCTGGCCCTTGTATTTGTCCCATGGAAGAGAAATCTGGGGCTCAGGCTCGAAGATGAGCTTCTACCTGGAGCTGGCTGGGCTGGGCTGGGCTGGGGCCACATCCTGCTTTGCTCCTCCAGCCCCCAGCAGGACTTTCCCTCCAGAGGAAGAGGGCCTCATTAGCTTATCCTTGGGTGGGGTTTCCCAAAGCCAAGTGTTTAAAGGCAAATCATTGTTCTAAAGTTCCGCTAAGTTTTAATGACCACCCTTCTGAGAACTCCTCCAAGAACTAAGTGAGATTTTTAAAACCCAAGGATATCCAAAGGCAATTAAAAGAAATATCTGAGTGAGTCTCAATTTGAGACACTCTCTGTACAGTCTTGGGTGAAGAAAAGGTAGATGGGACCCAGGCCCTAGCCCCATTCTTTTCATTGTGAACTGGCAAAATGCTTTCATAGTGGCCTGATCTTATGCCTGTAAGATGAGGTTGACACAGTCTGGTCCCCAGAAAGAACCCTGGTCTAGGAAATCAGGCAATTTTGTCTCTTCCATTCTTAGCTCATCAGACCCTATCCCACTCTTTTCTATCTGAGGTCTTGGTTCTCTCTGTGAAACACACAAGGCTGGGAACTAGACTTCCTTGCAGTTCCGGGGCTGTGTGTGGGTTAGTGGGCTGACGAGGGCTGAGGCAGAGGTGTGTGATGAGGAGGAGAATAGCCAGAGTGGATAGGAAGGTTGGCCACATCAGATCAGGCCTCACCAAAGTCCCCACAAACAAAATAGACACTCTCCCAGCAGTCATCGGGGACTCTACTGTGTCCTCAGTTCTCTCCTTAAGCCAGGCAACATAGGTCATCATCTGGGGTCTATTTTCCCTAATCTGTCTGTGGCTCAGCTCTTCTTAAGACAGCCCATTCCAGGGGCACCTGGGTGGGTCAGTCGGTTGAGCATCCGACTTCAGCTCAGGTCATGATCTTACAGTTCGTGAGTTTGAGCCCTGCATCAGGCTCTGTGCTGACACCTCAGAGCCTGGAGCCTGCTTCAGATTCTATGTCTCCCTCTCTCTGCCCCTTCCTTGCTCATGCTTTGTCCCTCTCTGTCTCTCAAAAATGAATGAACATTAAAAAAAATATTTAAGACAGCCCATTCCAGCCATCCAATCAGCATGACCATGGGTGGTGGTAAGGAAGGTGCCCAGGAAAAGGTCAGTTAGGGGCTGAGGAGCACCCATCAAGTGGCATTGTGGAGGAGATTTCTATCCTCTCTATCCTGATGGTCAGTCCTAGGCCCCTTCCAATTCCAGTTCAATTTGGGAAACATTTAATGAGCCCTCACCTACATGCCAGCCCTCACTGTGCTGAGGGTGAGGTGGGCCTGGGTGGGGCTTGTGAATGGACAGCCCCATCTTCAAAGTGCTCAGAGTCCTTAGGGTGCCTAGCTGTCTCAGTCAGTAGAGAATGTGACTCTTGACCTCTGGGTTGTAAGTTCGAGCCCCACCTTGGGGGTAGAGATTCTCAAAATGCTCACAGTCTTACCATCCAGATGTTTTATTTCCAGTGACTACACCTCCACATGCTCCCTATCTCTGGGTTTGCCAGAAAGTGACTAGGTTCACCAGGTCTTGGTTGGCTTGCGAGGAAGGGACCAATACAACCTGTTTGTTTCTTTAGCATCTAGAATGAATTATCGCAGTAATGGTGCTGTTTCCCATGCCTTCCACACCCTTTCCCTCAGCGCCCCCCTGTCCTCCTTTGAGCACTCTCTGCTCTCCCCCATACCCCACTCTGAAGCTCTGATCCCTCCAGCCTGGTGGCCCAAAACCCACACTTCTCACTTCACAGACCCCAGCAGAGGCTAACTGGGTATGAGGCCCAGTCCCTGCCCACAAGTGTTTACAAGCTGGTTGATAAGGGCTCTCTCAGACATCAGTGATGAGCCGATCGATACTGTTAGGAAGACACACTTCAGGGCTTTCCCTACCCAGGCCCCAGTGAGTGCCCCTGATCAGGCCTGTGAGTTCATGGTAGAGGGAGGAGGTGGTGATAATCACTTTGGATACCTCATCAAGGAGCTGGCACTAGAAGTCAAGGCTGAGTCCTGACATCAGCTGTGTATTTAATTTACATGAATTCAAGTGTATATTTCTATCTAAAATAGTGAGAGAAAAATAGACATTTAAATAGTGTCAGGGATTCTGCCTGCTATTCCAGTCTATGTTCCAGTCCATCAGACCCTATGGGTTGCTTGTGGGACAGCCATCAACTTGTCCCCTTCTTTCTTGCTGACCAAGATCCTGTTTTGTTCCTTTGTTCATCCTCCAAATGGCTGTGTACTCAGAGAAGGCTGACCCAGGGGAGGCCTGACCCGGGGTAAATCTTGATTAATTAGCTCCAGGCCAATTTTGATAATTCCATTTACTTTTTCCACAATTGGTTTAGAAATAGACTAATGCTACATTTTTGACCAGTGAGACTTTGGGTGTGTGGGGAGGGTGCTTTTATGGAAGTATATTTACTCCTCCCTTTTCCTGCCTCTGGATGTTTTCATGACACATGGAACTGCTGTGTCCATCTTGGGACCATGGAAAAATGTCAAGAGAATTGCAGAGAGGTCACACTGGGGCCACGAGACCATGAGGCCATGGAGCCATTTAATCAACCAACCACCTCTGGTGCCACACTACCATGAGACTTCTTTATCCATGAGTCACTCAATCCTCTATTCTTTAAGCATATATTAAATAGGCTTTTTGTTTACCTGTAGCCAAAAACAACCCCAGTGTGAGGATGACAAGGCAGTTGTTAATCTGCTGTCCCACGGATAGTTTCTCCTTCTTATCCATCAGCCTGTGCATCTCCAAACCCTGAGAAATTCTACAGTTTCCAGATCTGTATTTTTTTGTACAACATGATCCTTAGCACAAGTCAATGGCATCATCTGGTACTTAAAAAGGAAATGGACTGTTCCAAAGCTGGCACAAAAAGTAGCTCTGTTGGGTTTTCTGAAGTATGGTGCTATTTTGGACAGTATGGGAGATTTAAGGAATTTTCAAGAGCAGTTTTGACTGTGAAAGATGAGGTCTTTTGTCTTCAGAACATAAATCCTTCAATGAGATGCAACTAACCTGTGAAATAAGCACTGGGTGTAATGGATACAGGGTGGCTCCGAAAAAGTAGAAAGTGTGATCATTATAGCCTAGTCATGGAGACAAAATTTAAATGGCAGAATTGATTTAGAGAATGGAACACATATTTATCTAAAGAACTATGATGGGAACTGGAAGTTGATGGAGAAGGCAAGTCTGGAAGGGCTCCTTCCTCTCCTAAGGCCGGGCTAGGTTATGCTACTGTAATAAACGGCCCCCAATCCCATGGCTTAAAACAGTATAAGTTTAGTTCTCATTCATCCTACATAGCCGTTGTGGATTGGCTGTGTCTCTGCTTTGCATTATCCTCACTCTGGGACTTGGGCTAACAGAATTGCACTACCTCGAACATTACCATTCACCATGCTGGAGGAGAGTCCCGCATCAGCGATTACACACCTCAGCCTAGAAGTGGGAGATGTGCTGCTGCCCACCACACTCATCAGCTGGAACTAGTCACATGACCACCAGCTCTGAGGAGGCCAGGAAGTGAAGTTCTGTTATGTGTCCACAAGAGGAAAGAACTGGAAATATTTGGTGAGCAGCACCGATGACCCACTTTGTCCAAGATCTATCTAAAATCTATGTAGATAGATGAGCTGGAGCAAAGTTCCATTCTCGTGCATGTTTGGGTCCATATTGACTTGTCTTTCTTTCTTACCCTGCTTTCACCTAGCAACACACAGTGGTTCCAGGGGGTCTAGGTATGGCCAGCGCCCTCCCATACAGTGCTACCCTCTCCCTCTTGGTCTCTTATCTTTTATTTTTACTTTTATTTATTTTTTTAGTACTAACCAGAATCAGAAATAAGTAAGTCACTCAGCGTTCTCTCCTGTGCCATTGGCTACTTCCCCAACAAGCCTTCTTAGCTGCTTGTCCTCTTCTTTGTTTCATCTAGTCTTATCTCCTTTTGTTCAAACACAAAAGCCATGTTGTCTACAGGTTACTATACTCAAGCCCTCATGGCTACCCTGCTACCAGCCCAAATCTCTCAGCTTGCAGATCCTCATGTGTGGCCTTGGCTTCTCCATCCAGACCCTGAACTCAGCCTCCTTCCTTCTGCTTGCACTGCCCTGTCAACTGCACATGTGCTGTTCCCAACAGAAATCAAAGAGGGGCTGTGTAGTTAGTGGAGTGCATCCTATGAATTGAGATCAGAGATGTGGGCTTTAGGAAACTGGATGCTTGGGCTAATGGATTTCTTCATATGACTGTGCAGCTAGGTGAGAAGATGTGTAAGAAGCAACAACTAATTGTCTGAATTTTACTTATTCCTGAAAGATCTTTATAAAACTGTCCCTGGGGCACCTGGGTATCTCAGATGTTTAAGCATCGAACTCTCGATTTAAGCTCGGGTCATGATCCCAGCATCATGGGATTGAACCCCATGTCAGTCTCTATGCTGAGCATGGAGACTGCTTAAGATTATCTCTCTCTCTTCCTCTGCCCTTCTTCTCTGCTTGCTCTCTCTCTCTCTCTCTCTCTCTCTCTCTCTCTCAAATATTTAAAAAAAGAAAGCAGACTGTATAGAAATATAATATGTAAAATAGTATATATGTGTGCATATATATATTAATTATCAAAATTCTTAGGTCTAATTCTTTGTAGAGGTTCTCCTGAAATCAGAGGTGATTGTGCTTACAAAACTGACTAATAATAGAAATACATCAGTCTGGAATGTCTTGTCTGTTGCAGTTATACATCTGACCTTTTAAATGTTTGTGCTATTGTTATAAACATTGGCCTTAGTTGAGTGGAAATTCGTCTCAGGAACTTGGGCAGGAAAGCAGATGTTGACAGTCATTGATAAAATCCTAGAGTGGAAGGATCTCAAACAAGCATTCTAGGCTATCCCCCTGCCTATTTGTGGTGCAACGCATTTACACGTTGGTGGTATGGAGATCACCACTGTGGAAATAGAAGTGGCATTTTCACATGTATAAGCATCCTCCTGTAAAGAAGTGTTGGTCACTTTGCATCTCCAAGTCCTCAGGTAGAGAAGGTCTGCTGCCCTTTGGTGTTCAAATAAAATTTGAACTCTGTCTTGTATATGCAGGTCTAATATCCTGTCCCAGATTCTTATCATCATATCCTCCTCAGATTTCACTTTTGCAGGGAGCTCCCAGGTGCACATGGCCACTCTCTTCCCTCCACCCTGAAGTCCTCATTCTATTTCCACCAAACAACACCAACACAAGACAGTTGTGTAGAACAGCTCTCCACTCAAGGTATGAGACTGAGGGGACTTATGTCATGCCACAGCATGATAAGTAATTTAAAATTGATGTTTAAACATCATGGTTCCCCAAAGTCCTTTTTATCACCCTTGGAAATTTCTTACTGTCAATTCTTGTCCCAGCTTCTTTCAAGTTCTCTCCTTCTTCTAAATGGATATCTTCCTTTTACTCCTACTTCCATGATGTGGGATCCATCATACCCAAATGATCCATAAAATTTCTTTTTCTCCAAGACTCAGTTTTCTCCCTGGAAGGAATTTTGCCTCTAGCTTTTAAATTAGCATTTTCCTGTTTTCACAACTTATTGTTAGGATTAATAACACTTTTAATTAAAATGTTAGGTCTATTTTCTCTTACTCTTGCCATGAAATGATAGGTTATCTAATTTTAACTGTTTTCTTGGAGTGTTTGGCTGGCTTAGTTGGTAGAGCATGTGACTCTTAATCTCAGGGTAGCAAGTTCAAGCCCCACATTGGGTGTAGAGCTTACTTGAGGGAGAAAAATGGATGTTTTCTTTATTGGAGGCTAAAATATTGAGAATACATATGTATTTAAGTTTCGTGTCTCTTTCGTATGGCCATATATCCTTTAATAAAAATTGTTTTGCCTACAAAAGGATTATAGCAGAGAAAAGATTCTTCCCCACATGGGAAAGATATGGGAATTGGAGGTGCCTGGCTGGCTCAGGTAGTAAAGCATACAACTCTTGATCTCAGGGTTGTGAGTTCAAGCCTCACATTGGGTATACAGCTTTCTCTCTCTCCCTCTCTCTCTCTCTCTCTAGATACAGAAATACAGAAATCAATACTTGTAAATGAAATTTCTATACAACAAAGGAATTACTTTTGCATAAAGTTGAAAGTGCTCTATACAAAATGAATTTCATTTATAATTTTGGTTATATATTGTATCTATTAGCTACTATTACAATAATGCTGCTTGACAGATCAGCCTCAAACTCAATAGCTTTTATTGTCATGCATGTGTAGCTGGGCTAGGTGTTGGCTGATTAAGACTTGGCTTAGCTTAGCTCCAAGTGTAGATAGGGTCCAATTCTGCTCCTCATGACTCTCAGTCCCTTGCAGGTCAACTGGGGCATGTCCTTCTCTTGCTATAGCAGAAATGCAAGAGGGAAAGCATCACCATCAAGCATATTTCAAACCTTTGCTTTCATTATGTGCACTAGCATCCCACTGGCCAGAGTAAACATCAGTGGGACAGGGAAGAAAATTTCTCCCACAGTGGGAAAGGAGGGGAATGAATATTTGCTGAAATGATAATTCAAAATATTCTGTGAAGTAAACATCATATAATTGTCCATGCCCAACATCTGTGTCTCTCTGCCAGCCAGATCCAACAGGTGCCAACAGTGGCTTAAACCAAGAGGGGCTATTAGTCTGTTGAATGCAAGGGGTGTCAGGGAAATAATCCATTCATGTGGGAGCAAAGATTGCTCTCCCAGAAACATGCATTTAGGAAAAAGCTAGCAACCTCTTTGTAGCAGTTTCTCTAGAGGAAACCGTAGGGCAGCTCACCAAACTGACCCAATTTCTACATCCTAGTCAGAAACAACTATTTGCACCTTGCAATAAATTGAGCGCATGGATCTTGAGTAATCCATTGTGCATATGTCCTGTAAAACGAGGCTCTCAAGGATCCAGAATATAAAACAATGCAATTGATGCTAATATATTAAAATTTAATTAATCACATATTAGTTTCTTAAAAGTGTCATGAAAAAATCATTCCTGTTCCCATTTGTCCAATTGGTTGGTCTTTACAAAAATGCTAAAGTATAACAGTCTTTCTTGTACATGTCTTTGGTTTCTTGATTGAGCACAGAAGCTGGCAAAGTATATCTTCTTAAAGAATTATTATATTGGGTGCGTGGGTGGCTCAGTCAGTTAAGTGTCCGACAGTGGCTTAGGTCATGATCTTGCAGTTCACGAGTTCGAGCACCGCATCAGGTTCTCTGCTGTCAGTGCAGAGCCCACTTCGGATCCTCTGTCTCCCTTCCTGTCTCTCCCAGGGAGAGCTATGCCCCTCCCTCACTCGCACTCCTCTTTCTCTCTCTCTCTTAAAAATAAATATTTAAAAAAATTTATTAAAAAATTATATCATTTTTATTGCATTAATATAAATTGACACAAAAATCATTATAATACTATACATAAAAATATATAGACTCCTATAATGAATATTTTATGTAACCCCACCTTGCTTAAGAAATCATTCCCCACAACCACACAGTTTGTTTAATAATAACACTATTGAGAAAATTATGGTGATGGCACAATTATTACGTTATACATTGTTGGTGGTATCGTAAAATTGGCATCACTGTTTTACAAGGCGATATGGGAACGTGTGCCATTAGCCTTAACAGTACGCATACATTTTGCATAGGAGTCCTTTTGAAGGATATTATTCGTAAGAAGAAAAGCATTTAGACAAAGTATTCATTTTAGCATTATCTATACTGATGAGAAATTAGAAATGACCTAAATATACAACATTTTAAAATTGGAATATTAAATTTTATTTAAAAATTTTTAAATATATTTTAAATATATTTAAAATATGGAATTAATGGTATACGTACTCAGTGGGTATTTATAGAACTGGTTAAACTGGAAATTTGAATATTGCCTAGCAAAATGTTTTTTTTATTGTGCTAAAATGTATATAACACATTGTAACCATTTCTAAGTATATGGTTCTGTGCGTTAAATACATTCACAAAGTGGTACAACCATCATCACTATCCATCTGGTAAAATACATCTTATGGGCCAAATCTGGCCCAGTGCCTGTTTTTGTAAATAAAGTTTTATTGGAACTCAGCCATGCCCATTTGTTTATATGTTGGCTGTTGACTGATGTCAGTTGGCTGTTTATGTGTTGTCCATTTTGCTCTGTAGTGGCAGCTTGAGAAGTTGCAACACAAATGTCAAGACCACAAAGCCTAAAATGTTTACTATGTGGCACAAAAAATGTTTGCCAGTCCTGATTTAACATAATGCTAGATAATTGAAATTTTGGAATTTAGGCTATTCACACAGGTTTGGAATGAATATTGTCCTTGAGTTACCCTTAGGCAAAATTACTTCTTAAGGAAATCGACAACGTAAGCAAATATTACGCAGCCAATTTTAACCTGTTTAAGAAAACAATCTTTTTAATACTTTAGGCTGTGAGCATTCATATCCCAGCAGGCAGTTATTATACCAATTATAAAATTTGTATCTGCTCGTTAAAGTAGACCCTTAAAAACTTTACTAAGCATTACTTTTTAGCTTTTAGGAAGATGACTCTTGGAGTGCCTGGGTGGCTCAGTCTATTAAGTGACCGACTCTTGATCTAGGCTCAGGTCATGATCTCACGGTTGATGGGATTGAGGCCTATGTCAAGCTCTGTGCTGACAGCATGGAGCCTGTTTGGGATTCTCTCCCTCTTTCTTTTTGTGCCTCCCGAACCCCCAAAATAAATAAATCAACTTAAAAATAATAAAAAATGAAAGACTTTAAAAAAAAGATAACTTTATCTGCAATAAATCTGTTTTTAAAAATATACTTGTCATTACTTCAAACTTTTCCCTAATATAGACCATTCCACCTGATTCACACACATAATTGCATCTGAATTGGTGTAGTTAGGCTATATTGCGTTCATGGGTATTTCTAAATACCAACCCCTGATCTCCTTTTTGAAGTGAAGAGAGCAAAACCTTGTATCTTGTCATGTGTCTACGCTTGGAGATCATCTGGAAGCTTAAGGAAAAAGGAACACTAACATTTATCAAGACTTGGGGAGAAAACATATAGATTTTAAAAGAGGGGAGGTGGATGGGGGATGGGCTAAATGGGTGATGGGCGTTAAGGAGGGTGTTTGTTGGGATGAGCACTGGGTGTTATATGTAAGTGATGAATCACTGGGCTCTACTCCTGAAAACCAGTAATACACTGTATGTGAACTTACTTGAATTTAAATTAAAAAATAAAATAAAAGTGAATGTAAACTTTCGGTCATTTCCAGTATGTGTATGGAATCTAGGGCAGTGAATAATCTGGAGTCAGTTCTATTGGGTGTTGAATTAGATTCAGATGTGTGTGTTTCTGTGTGCTGGGATTCACGTTAAGCCCCCAGTAAGACCTCAGTATGAGGTCTGGATTCTGGAAGAGTTCATTCCAACTTCTTCTCACTCTGGACTGAGGGTAGAACTGTCTATAAGATACAGAATTTGAACAGTGGACTCCAAAGTTGGAGATCAGATAAACAGAAAGGAGCTACTGATTGGCCCCTTTGGAAAGTACACTTTCCCAGTAACTGCCCAGCAGGTTAACTGTGTGGTGCGACATCAGTTTCCTTTATAACACACACAGGATAGGAATGTGCAAAATGTCAGTTAGGTGTCTATCCATGCCAGCTGAATGCATGTGACTCAAATGGCATTTGTTTTGTTTTGTTTTGTTTTCAGGGGTCGGGTGGGAAAGTGTGCTGCTAAAGGGAGACGAGGCAGCCTCAGATGCCACAGAAACATCCAGTGCAGACATGACTATCAAGGTAAGAGATGCTTTCTCTGGTTGGGTTCTCAAAGGGCGTCTCCAGAGGAAAATGAGCCTATGGAAGACTTCTAGGGGCAAAATGAGCACTGCCTCTCAATGCTGCTGGGATTGTCTCTCTATTCACTGGAGCCTCAGTGAGTCAGCCAGACATAAGATTTTCTGAAATTTGGCATCTGGATTAGGAAGCCACCTGAAAGCTAGAATCCAACATGTGAATTCCAGTAGGCTTGTTGCAGGGTCTCTACTGAATATGTACATGTAGGTTGTCTGCAAGTGGCAACCCCATGGGCACAGTGGAACAAATCTGAACATTCGGAGCTGAGAACCCGGGCCCCACTGTGCGTGGTGAAGAAAGGTCAGAGAGGCATAAAGTAGCTTTGATCTTGACTCAAGATTTCCAGTGATGTCAGCGGGAAGGCAGCACATGGCCCACTCCAGCTGGAACACTAATGGCCAAAAGTTTACAAAATGAGTCATCTGGCAATCAACCTAATTATCACTGTTCAAATTAAATGCATAAATTTATAATCATTGCCTAGATTGAAGAATCCATAGCAAAGTGTATCAGACTCAACCACTTGCCCTCTATTACTAGATTAGACACAAAAGAATGGTTCCTCCTTCTTAAAATTCTGTTTATATTTCAGTTAACAGAGGCTGGGAGTAGGAGGCTTTCTAACATTTTTGCTTGAATGACTAGAATTTAAATATATGCCACATGCGAATTTTTCTTTGAAAAACAAAAAGTACTATCTACCCCACCCCACCCCCACCTGTTTAAAGTAAGCTCTAAGCCCAATATGGGGCTTGAACTCACAACCCCCCAAGATTGAATGTCACCTCCTCCATGAACTGAGCCAGCCAGGTACCCCAAGTGGTGTCCCTTTTTATATTGAGATATCCCTAGAGATATTTCACTCCTGGATTTATCAGTAGAGATTGTGCAAAAGAATATACAGGATGAATTTATTCAAGCTTTCCTTTGTAATGTGAAGGCTGGACTTAAATTATCTGTGTTGAAAATGTTAGAGAAAGCAAACAAAAATGCCACAGTGAAATTAAATGAAAGATGGGGTAATCACCTGCTTGGTCAAAAGAGTCAACTAATCTAAACAATTTAACTATCCAGTACTGAAAGTTCATTTTCTTAAAATTATGTTATTATGTTTAGCAGAATTAGCAAGACAATAATATAGATTCAATGGTGTATTTGCGTTTCACTGGCTGTTATTGCAAAGACAGAAGTTTGTATCTATAACCGCATCAGACAGAGAGGGATGGGTGGATGAGCTTGATGGATTTTTATTTGCTATTTTGGAATCTGTCATCATTTTAAGAATTCATTTCTGAAATGTGTTACTAGTGTAGCTGCAGATGTAGTGCAGACATTGAAATGATCAGAGAGACTAGAGTTTGTGTTATAAAAGCAAATGGCATGTTCTGATAGAAGCAAGTCTTGTCCAAGTCCCATTTGTTTAGTTAATTTATTTATGTTGAGAGAGACAGAGGGTGGGAGCAGGGGAGGGGCAGAGAGGGAGAGAGAGAATCCCAAGCAAGCTCTGTTCTGGCAGCGCAGAGCCTGATGCAGGGCTCGATCTCACAAACCACAAGATCATGACTTGAGCTGAAACCAAGAGTCAGGCACTTAACCGACTGAGCCACCCAGGTGCCCCCACGTCTCATTTTCTAAGGTTGCTACTTAATCAGTCCACTGATCCTTGCAACCAGGATCTTGACTGAAGTTGTATTTGGGTCTGGCCAGTTGAGATGTCGTTCTTGATCTCTCCTCTTCTTTAATAAATAGCTGGGAATGTTTAATAAGAACAGAGGATTTTTAGTTCTCAAGAACTGAACCCACCCTGAAGAATGGATACCATACACTTTAAAAAGTTAAGCAAAATAGAAATATATATAAATACACCAATAAATTTTTACAAATATTATTAAGTTCCTCTATTAATGTCAGTCTATTCTCCCTAAAGAATTTGTGAAACTTCTGGTGGATATAACTTAGGGAAGTACTTCTGTTTAGATCTTCTGCTTTGAGTTTCCCAATTATGCAGCAATCATCAATTTTTTCCTTTAGTTATTACTGTGGTTCCTACCCTACACTGCTTTATGTATCCATCCTGTCTTTGTACCCATCCAAAGTACTATTTTTTTCCTGTGTCTGTAAGTGCCTGATGTTCATTAATTAACTACAGACTCCTCATCATATATCTATATGTGTCCCACTATTACTGTTTCTAATAACTACTTTACATATCCTTGCAATATTAGCTATCCCTGTCTTCTGCCCTGGGAAAACAAACTATTCTGTTAAAACTCTAACTACAATAAAACTTGATTCATTGACACTTGCCAAGGGGAATATCAGGAGCAATCATTGTAATAGTTTGGTTTCCTCCATATTGCTCTTTTTATAATAGATGTACCTATCTTCATGCTTAGAAATTTTCTTTCTTAAAATGGTACAAAATTGTTTGCAATGTCATAATTGTCTGAATGTGATTTTGTCTACTACAGGTAACCTTTTAATACTATATCTTAGTTTGAAATGACAAAGTCGTGCTACTAAAAATGGACATGACTCAGAAGAGTGAATTCATTCGTAAATAAACTTCTGTCATTCTGAGGAACATTGAGCTAGGAGCATTTATATTAAAAACACCCTCTAAATACACTGATGTGAGTAGGAACATCATATGGGCCTGCTCAACAATTTTAAATCACTCGGCTTAGTAGGTTGAATTGTGAACCCATTCTTCCCCCAAAAAAGGGATGTCCAAGACCTAAACCCTGGTACTTGTAAATATGACCTTATTTGGGAAATGAGTCTTTGCAATTCAATTAAGAATCTCTGGATGAGGTCATCCTGGATTGAACCAGTAGATCCTAAGTCCAATGATATGTGTCCTTATAAGAAACAGAAAGAGAGGAAACACACCTGGAAAAGAAGGCCATGTGAACAGACAGAGGCAGAGATTGGAGTATGTGAAGGCCCAAACCAAAGAACACATGGAGCCACCAGACAAGCTGGAAGAGGCAGGGAAAGATGCTCCCCTAGAACCTTCAGAAGGAGCATAGCTCTGCCAATACCTTGATTTTAAAGTTCTGGCCTCCAAAATTGTGACAGAATAAATTTCTGTCGTTTTAAGCCACCAATTTTGTGGTAACTTATTATGGCAGCCCTGGGAAACAGATATTCTCAGATCTACCAAGAATTGTACCTACTTTTCTTCAGTGCCAATGCCATAGATGCCAAAAACCAATATTAGACACACCCATTACTATTTTCTTATTATACCATGTTCACGTTTTTTTTTTTTTTAATTCAAGTGTAAGTTAACACAATGTTACATTAGTTTCAGGGACACAACATAGTGATTTGACAAGTCTAAATGTTATGTTATGCTCACAAGTCTAGCTACCATCTGTCATCGTACAACACTATGACAATACCACTGACTATATTCCTTATGCTGTTTTTACTTTTGTTTTTTTACACTGCTGCAGGTGATTCTTACGGTCATGCAAGTTGTAGAAAATACTGATCCATGCTTTTTTTTTTTTAATCAATATCTAGGCAAGCAGCAAAACAGAATAAGATATAATATAGGAGCTATCCTAAAGTATAACTATCTTTGTGTTCTTGTGAACAGGCACAGGCTGAAATAGGTTAGTGGTTCTCTTGAAACAAGAACAGGTAAAAACAACTTTAAACAGTGAACATAGTAGGGATGCGTGGCTGGCTCAGTCAGTGGAACATGTGACTCCTGATTTTGGGGTCATGAGTTCAGGCCCAACACTGAATATAGAGATTACTTAAATAAATAAACTAAAAAAAAAGTGACCATAATATATCCAAGTGTCCATCAACAGATGAATGGATAAGTTCATTATAAATTATCCCTGTGACTTATTCATTCCATAACTGGAAGGCTATATTTCCTAGTCCCCTTCACCCATTTTGCCCATCCCCCACATCTGCTCCCCTCTGGCAACCATCATTTTGTTCTCTGTATCTGTGGGTCTATTTCTGCTTTTTGTTTGTTTTTTCATTTGTTTTGTTTTTTAGATTCTACACGTAAGTGCAATCATATGGGGTTTGTCTTTCTCTGTTCGACTTATTTCACTTAGCATAGTACCCTCTAGGTCCATCCATGTTGTCACAAATGGCAAGATCCCATCCTTTTTTTATGGCTAAGTAATATTCCTGTGTGTGTGTGTGTGTGTGTGTGTGTGTGTGTGAGATCTATCCATGGACACTTACCATTGTTAACTAGAAGAAAAGGGAACTCATATTCCAGGATAGCTTCTATATTATATCCTATTCTGTTTTTTGCTTGCCTAGACATTGATTTTTTTAAAATGTATGGATCAGTATTTTCTAAAACTTGCATGACTATGAGAATCTCCTGCAGCAGTGTAGAAAACAATAGTAAAAATACAGCTTCCCAGGTTTCTCCTTTCAAAATTCACATTCAGGAGATCTGAGTTTGAGAATTAGCATTTTTAATGAGCACCCCAGGTGACTTTTGTGGTCAGTTTGGGAAAACATTGTCTCAGCATTCAACCGAGGCAGTGTCAGGTATGGCCACATGAGCCCTATCAATGCTCCTGGCTCTCCAGTTCCCAATGAGCTTGAGAAAGGACTTTCCTGTCCCAAACCCTTTGATTCCATTCCTTTTGAACACTGACCAAGGCTTAGACATCTCCTCCTGGCATTGAAGATTTCCTTACTCTAACTGTAATTTCATTTCTAGCCTTGTCTTCCACTGTGTCTCTGTACCCAAACTTGCCATCTCCACCTGCACTATTTGTAGCCAAAGTGATCTTTTCTAAAGACCAACCTGATAACATCCCTCTGCTCAAGCCTGCTGGCCTTTCCATTGCCCTGAGCACCTTAACCAAACTCTGGCAGGTGCTCTGCTTTTTAGAACCCCATTCTTTTATTGACTGCTCCCTTGGTCTTCCTCCTCTCTCTCCCTCTCCTTCCCAATTAACTTCTCTTTATATTCCAGTCTTTGGCCCAAATATTATTTCCTTGAACAGCACTTTCTGACAAGTCTTGTTTGTTACATGCTTTCACTGAACCTAGTACTCCTCCCTAGCCAGTCTCACATAAATAACCACAGAGGTCAATGCAGAATATCTGGTCTCCCCTGCTGGAATGTAATTGCCATAGGGCATGTGTCCCCAGCACCTGGCTGAGTGTGTAGCACATCATATGCAACTGTTAGTATTTGCTGAATGAATAAATCTATGAATGAACAAATGAAGACCAATCTTTATCTAGACTGATTAGGCTGGACTGTTGGCCTTCCCCAAACTTGGTCCCGATGTGCTCACCTCAGGGTCTTTCTCTTGAGGCTCCCTTCCTGCTTTCCCCTCATATGCCACTTTCCTGAGTGTTTTTGTTTGTTTTGCATGTGTTAGAGTCTCTAAATTACAATTCAATTCATTTTTTACCATTCCTTTTTAAAAATTTTTGAAAAAATATTCACCTGTTTTGAGAAAGAGAGAGCCTGAGCAGGAGAGGGGCAGACAAGAGAAGGAGAGAGAGAATCCCAAGTAGACTCTGCACTGTCAGCACAAAGCCTGACACAGGGCTCAGTTTCATGAACCGTGAGATCATGATCTGAGCCGAAACCAAGAGTCAGACGCTTAACCTACTGAGCCACCCATGCACCCCATACCGTCCCTTTATTTTTAAAACACACCTTAATTGAGGTGTATAATTTATATACCATAAAGTTCACACATTTAAGTCTATAATTTAACAACTTTTAAATTTACCAACTATCACTGTAATCCAAATTCATAAGATTTCATCACTTCCATATAAGATCCCTCATGCCCAGTGATGGATAATCTCCTTTCCCATCACAATCCCAAGCAAACACATATTTTCTGTCTCTATAGGTTTGCCTGTTCTGGACATTTCATATAAATGGAATCATATAACATGTAGTCTTTTGTGTCTGTTTTTTTCACTTAGCCTGATGTTTTTAAGATTCATCCATGTTGTGTCCTCAACCAAAATCTCATTTCCTTCAGTGCTGAATGGTATTTCATTTAATGGGTATTCCAGTGTTTTGCTTTGCTTCTTGATCCTTTCCAAGTTGGTAGACTTTTCAGTTGTTTCCACTTTTTGCCTATTATGAATAGTGCTTCTGTGAATGTGCAAGTCTTTGTTTGCATGGACCTATGTTTTCATGTGTCATGGCTATGGACCCAGGAGTGGAATTGCTGGGCCATATGGTAAATGTATTTTTAACTTTGTGGAGAACTGTTAGATTGTTTTCCAAAGTGGTTGCACCATTTTACACTCCCACCATCAACAGATAAGAGGTTTGCTTTTTTCATATCTTAGTCAACACTTGCTATTGTCTGTGCTTTTATTGTAACCATCGTAGTGGGTGTTGAGTGGTATTGGTTTGCATTTCCCTGATGGGTAATGATGCTCAGTACATTTTCATGTGTTTGTTGGCCATTTGTATGCAGTGAATTTTTTAATGGCTTGATTGCCTTTATTTGCTGAGGGGTGGGCTCTGTTGACAAACTGTTCACCACACACAGCACCCTCTCTCAAGCGCTCCGTCCATGTTTTCTGAGTGAGGTATCCTCTTCCTGACTCGGGGGTGGTGGAGGGGGCTCAACTTACTTTTCCTCTTTAGTATCACTTCCACCGGCCCACCACTGCCCTGGGTGGGGGTGCGGGTTCATCTGTCTCTTTTCTTTCCATTTCTTTCTCTCCCACTTTCTGTCTGGTTATTATTCCTTTACATCTCACCTTTAAAAATGTTTTTAATCACCTTTATTAGCGTATCAGTTTTTTTTATTGTGGTAAAGCATACAAAACAAAATTTACCCCTTTAGCCATTTGTAAGTGTGCAGTTCTGTAGCATCATGCCCTTCATGTTCTTCTGTGACCATAGCCACCGTCTGTCTCTAGAACCTTTTCATTCATTTCATTATTCATCTCCAATTAAAACTCTGTATCCATTAAAGACTTACTTCCCATTCCCTCCTCCCTCCAGCTCTTGGCAACCTCCTCAGTGTTACCTTTTACGTATGATAATATCTAGGTGTCTTCTCAAAGGGAATTTAAATGCATCCTGTTAATCTTAAAAAACCCCATAAAATGCCTAAACCCCAACCTCGCATTTTAATATCTGGTGGGCAAGGCAAGTTAGAAAGGGAATTGCTTTACATATGTTTAAGAGTAGTGTTGCAAATAAAGGACTAGGAAGGTACTTAATGCTAGATTTTAAATGAATTTGCTGGTCCCAGGGCTTCCTTTCTTCTGGGGAGTAAACTGCCCAGCGCTAACGCCTGCCCTGGAAGCCTCTTGGCTTTATTCAGCTGGGTGCATATTCCTAGGAGCCAGAAGTTGCACCCGCTGGGCTATGCATTGTTTTCTTGAATTTTGTTGATTTGATCACTATTCAAAACTACATCAGTCATGTTGAAACTCTATCAATCTATGTTAAAGAAATATCTTCTGAGCAGAAACGATGTGATTTGTCTGCCATTTTAATCAAATATGTACACCAACTAAATCCCAAATGCCATCTGTCCCTTGCCCTCTTGTTCTATACCAAGATGCTGAAAACTTAAGTATTGCAAAAAAGAACACAGAAAATCCTAGCACACCAGAATTTTTCTTCAGAAATAAGCCTTGTACTTACTTACATTATTAAAAGATAAACTGAGACATATTAGAATTTTTAAGAGTTTATTTGAGCAAAAATCAGTTTGAATTGGACAGTGCTGAATCAGAAGTGGTTTGCAAGGCTCCAAAGATGGGAACTCAGGGAGAGATTTTTATAGAGAACAGGCAGAAGCAAAGAAAGGGAATTATTGATTGCCTATAGCTTAAAGCCTAGTTGGCTCTTGTGATTGGTTGTCCTTAACGTTTTGATTTTATAACCTTGAGGTATTTACAGGCTTAGATTTTGGTTTGCTTACATAGGCGGAGATAGCAATGAAGCTATATCGGTCTAATGGCTTCTTTGTTTAATTAATTTAACAACATATACAGTATTTCTTGCTTAGGCACGAAACAAGATGGGTACCATTTAGGCGGGTTGGGATTCTGCCTGTAAAACTACTTTGAAAGGGGCATGTTTCCTAATCAAGGACGTGAGAAAGCAACGTTAAAAACAAGGATGTTGCTTCTCTATATGTAAAACTTACCACTGGGAGAGAGATTGTTCTGGAAGCCAGATGTTCTCCAGTTACAAAAGGGGGAAAGCATTTAGAATCTTCCGGTGATGAATAGAGGCCACAGGTTGCAGCTTTCTTTGGACTTGGCTTTTAAAAAGCCATTCTGCTGAGGGTCTTTTGTTGGCCAGCTGTGTCGAGCCAGTTGCCCTTTGTATTTGATGATGACGACACTGAGGATTATTTTGTGTGGGGGTTCAGGACAGAAAGACATGTTTGGGACCAGAAGTCATTTCTATGTTGTGTACATACAAAAGGACTGCTCTAAACCTGCTTCCTTGCCAAAGGAAGTATTTTATTGTAGATTTTTTTTAATCCTTGAAACTGTCTAGAGTGGTGGGTCTCAGAAGGGGGTGAGAGTCATACCAAGACCATACAGCTATGTTTTCACAATACCCCCTCTTTGAGAATTACTGTCTTGAATTTTTTTTTGGAATACGCATGTTGCATTATTACCAGGTAATAAATGTGAAAGGCTGTGCTGTAAACTGTAATAGGCTGCATCAGTATTGGTAATTATTATTCCTAAGTGTTACTCCCTATTTGTCAAATAAAATGAAAGTCAAATAAATGAAGTCATAGCCATTGACAGCTCTCCATTGTCTACGTATAGATAAGGATTATTCCTGGCAAAGGACAGATCTCAGGTACTTCTTTGTCATTTTATCTTTCATCATGTTCCCTTGCCAACACCAATAGCTAATATTGACTGAGCATTTGCTATGCACTCGGTTCTGTGCTAGGCCCTTCCATGTACCATCTTCTATAATCTCCAAACTGACCCTGAGAGGGAGGGAGGGACTCTTACTAATCCCATTTTACAGATGTGGCCACTGTGACACAGTCAAGTGAAGCAACTTATCAAAGATCTCAAAGTGAGCATTTGAACCAGGCAGAAAGACAATGTTTAACCTCTCTATTTGAGTATTAATAAATGCAAGTTAGCTTTACTATTAGCTAAATCAGAGGAGCTCTAAGGATGGGGCAGAAGTAGCTTTGCCAGATAAAACATGAGATACTCAATTAAATTGAATTTTAGATTAGTGATGAATATATTTTTAGCATCAGTGTGTCCCAAATATTACATGGGACATACCAAGAAATGGTTTATTGGTTACCTAAAATTTAAATTTAACCGGGTGTCCTATATTTTAATTTGCTAAGTTTGGCAGCCCTAATCAGAAGGGGTGTTGCAAAGGAGATGAAGATAATTGCTTAATACATTTGATTATTATGGTTTGGAATTATTTGTGGTTTTGGATTTTTTTTATTATGACTTTATTCAATCAGGAACAACAATAGGTTGTATTAGGCTTTAAATCAGACAGATACACCATTTCAGTTCACAAAATATACTGATAGCCTATCAACAGACTTCTCCTGACTTCTTTTTTTTTCTGGAAATAAAGGCTTCCAAACCTGATCCATGTCAAGATCTGTACCTCATTGGTTTTCTCTGTGAAGTGAAACTATGGGAAATTCTGTCCCCATTTTGTTTGTTTCTCTTGAATGAAGCTTTTTTCCCCTTAATCTGGGCAAGTTATGATTTTTCTGAAGCCCATTCTAGAATTTTAATTTTAGCTGGGCTATTGGTGTTGGCCTGATTTCATTTTCTGCAGATAACTTCATCATCCCAGTTTTTAAAATGTCTTGCGCTTATACTTGGTAAAATTCCCCTCTCTCTAAGTGGTCACCTCCTAAAATAGATGACAGTGGCCTGGATATTCCAAGTCTAAGTTCTGATACATTCACAAATATTTCCTGAATACACCAGTGCATTTCCTCTTATGTACATTTCTAGCATTCCAGCAGTGGGAGCAACTAATGATGATAAAGCTCTAGAAATAGTCTCTGTTCGTGTAGGTCAGAGCCCATTTGCAGATAAGCCTGTCGTCTTATGAGTGGTTCATTGGCAAGTACCGGAGTCTATGACTTCCCAGAGAACTAAGTTAAGCAAACCAAATGTGAAAGCCATTGGCAGAAGCCATGGGTCTAAGCTGCCAGTCTGGTTCCCACTTAAGCAGGGGTTTGCCTAGATCTAGTTCATTTAACAAATTATGAATGTCTGGGAGGGTTTAGAATGGTCACAGGTTATTCCTGAAAAAAATTTATTCGTAGGCTTTGTCCTTCCGAAACAAGTTGGGCATCACAGAGGCCTCATAAATCTTGAGTGTAATTCTCAGGAATACCTGTTGGATTCATAGGCAGAAACATCTTGCTTCATTATACAAGTATTTAAGACTGTGTTAAGTGAGCATCTAGTGTTCCTCTCAGTAAATGATCAAATGCCTTCCTCTTCCATCTCTTTCTTCTACCCATCCCCCAATGGCCTCCCTCCTTGCTTTTTTTCTGTTGGAGTAAAAAGTTGTAGTTAGCACGGTGAAAATCATGACATACGTGTAGGTTGTGTGTAAAGAGAGAAAACATGCTCAGACTAGGTGATTGACTGGCTAGGAGAGACTGCCAAACACGAACAGGCTTACACACCAAGAGCTAGGTTGTTTCGATGTAACTTGAGCCTATTGTTGTTGCTTCCTCAGAAATGAGCCCGTGGAGATACGACATTTATTTTAGCTCAGCACTCTTATGTCTATTTCTGAAAAAGAAAAGATCCCAGCTGCTGCAGTCCCCACTTCCTTTCCCAAAGGGAACTGGGCTAGTGGGTAGGGTACTGAATCCGCCATCACGCTCCCCATATGCTCTTAGACTGGTGAGTTTTCATCTGTAACATGATGAATTTCTAGTCTAGTTCCATTTACAAAAAAAAAAAAAATTAATGAGAATAATATTTAGTATATCGATAGTGATATTCATTAAATAATATTTATTTATTCTAACTTATTGAGAACTTTCCATGTGTCTGTCAGGCATTGCCCTGGATGCTTAGGGTATTATATTATTGGATTCTTATGCAACCCTATGAGATAGATACTATGAGTAATTTACAGAAGAAGAAAAGGTACAGAGAGACTAAGTAACTTGTCCAAGGACACAGCTAAGGAGTCTCAGAGCCCTGATCTAACCAGGCTGCCTTTGCTCCTAATGACTGTCATATGGCTTTGCCTGGTAGAACAAAATGACAGTGCTTATATGCAAATATATAAAGTAGGTCTCACAGTCCCTGATCAATAAGGGAGCTTTTATGTAGTTTTGTTTGCATTTGTTCTTCAATACAAAGCTGGAGTTTACCTGGTGGGATAAGATTCGATTTACATCCCCAAGATTTGGTTGTTTTTCAGACTTGCCCTTGGGCCCTCATCCTGACAACATTCTGATTACATTTTCGTTATCATTCTACTGCTGTGATTCATGAATATGATAAAACAGAACTGCGTCTTCAGTAAATAAGGAAAGCTGGGCCCTTGGTGAATAAATATACCTTTCAATGAATCTGGAGAAATTCAGCATACAGATATCCTACAATATTTATTAGGAGACCCCTGTACCCACCAGGCCTGAGCTGAGGGCAGTTTCTTAATTCAGTTGTTCCTAAGATACCTGCATTTTTATAGCATTTATTAACTTTTAAGTAAAAAAGTCAGTTTATTGAATGTTGTGTTGCATGTTTTTTTTTCCATGAGACGTACCATATATTTAAACAGATTCAGATTTTAAGGGTGATTTTTCAAATTAATGTCACTAAATCCTTTGGGAATTTTGAAAATAAAAGCTCATTTAAGGTTGAGAAATAGACAAACATTTATCCAGTAAGAGCCACTATTTTTATTATTCTTAATGTGTTTTAAATATGTTGGTTCTTGCAAAGAAAATATGAACAAAACCCAAATATGAAAAAACTTTCCAAGTTTATATTAAGTTTATCCCATGAGTGACATAGGAAAATCCCTCTTAAGAGAAATGGCATTGGAAAAAGAGGCAGAGAATCTTCTTCTTTTTCAAATAAAAAAAATGCATCCTGTTTCTAAGCATTTTTCATCATATTTGACAGTTTATTAAAATGAACCTTTTTCTTCCATGTGGACTTCATCAAACTTTTCTTATCCTGTAATAGTCTTGACCCACCTTCCTGTTTTTTTCTCCTCTCACCCTTTCTCCTTTCCTCCCTCTCTCCTTCCTTCCTCCTTCTCTCCTTTCCTCTCTCCCTTCCTTCTTTGCTTCTTTCTTCCCTTCCTGATTTGTCCCCCACTGCTTTCCCAGCATTCACCAAGGGCTAGGCACTATGTTACTCTACCTGCATTGTTTTATTTAACACTTACAACTACACTGTGAGGTATGTACTCTCCTTGTCCCATCGGTACGACAGATGAAGAAATCGATGCTCTGAGAACATAACAATTTCCCAAGATCATAAAATCTGTAAGAGTGGAGTCAGGATTCAGTCTGAAGTCTGTAATATTCCAGAGCCCACAATTTATTGCTTTCCATACAATGAGGACAAATTTCTTTTAAAATTGGGAAAATGTCTTAATTAAAATTTAACAACAGGAAAATAGTTATGATCCCCTAGGAGAAGGAATGAGTCAAGAAATGATCTGATCTAAGACCACTCTGGCTTTTGGGACTGAACATAGGGAAATTACAGAGCAACAGACTGACACAGAAAAATTATAACCAGTAGCTAACATTTACTGAGAATCGAAAAGGTAGGTTCTATGGACTTTGTTAGCATTACCTCATCCAGTGCTCACCACAGGCTCATGATATAGATACTATGTAATCGTCCCTATTTTAAAGATTGGGAAACTGAGGCACAGGCGGGTAAGGTAACCTGTGGAAGGTCCCGCCTAGAACCCACCTCCTGTCTGTGGTCCACAAGTGCTCTTCTTTTCTTGGGGAAATGTTGAACCTGTTAATGTCACAAGCACCCTTTCACTTGGAGTTCAGATCCAGAGCAAAGACCATACAGTATGTTTTCCTTGTGGAGGGACTCCGTAACTTTCAAGCCACACGTTTTTTGTGCCAGTGACATGTCTGAGAAGAGCTGGGTTTGCGATTAACGAGTTAAAGAGAGAAGAATGGCACAGAAAATAGGAGAGGAAAAGGAAAGGCCAACCAAATTCACCCAGGGTAAATTTTAGAAATATAAGGGTCGTGAGGTCCTTTCATACAAAGTACCAAATTCTCCTTGGCATTTGCCTTACAGGAAAGTCTAGTTTATTTGGTGTTTTAAAAGTGCATATATTTTTTTAACCTAAAAGCTTAAGAACTATTTTATTCAATGTGTTTCAAAAGGCTATTTTTGTGAGTTGGTGCTTTGCTTTTAAAAAGACATTTCCAGGGGTGCCTGGGTGGCTCAGTTGGTTAAGCATCCACCTCTTGATTTTGGCTCAGGTCATGTTCTCTTCATGGTTCGTGGGTTTGAGTCCCACGTTGGGCTTTGTGCTGACAGTGCAGAGCCTGCTTGGGATTCACGGTCTCTCTCTCTTTCTCTCTCAGTCTCTCTCTCTCTCTTTCTGCCCCTCCCCCACCTCTCAAAATAAACAAACTTGTGAAGACATTTCCTAGAAACCTACTCAAATGGGGGCTAGTTGAAAAGAGCATTTTATTATAATGATTTATTATCAGAGTGTTGGTGGACAGAGTGACAGCTGCTGAAATCTTCAAGTGGTGAGGGAGGGCGACTTACTGAGAAAGGAGGACAGTAGTCTGGAAGAAACAGCAAGAGCACTCATCGCCCCCTCCAGAGAGAGAGCAAGCATATGACTGTTCACTGCCACCTCCCCAACACATGTCAGGGTATGTCATACATGACAGGATCTTAATAAATATCTGTGAAACGGATAGATGATTGAATGAGAAGGAGTTTTAATTTTGGCAAGAGGAGCCGTTGGAGATTGGTTTAGGAGGTGAACTCGGGTGCCCTGTGAAAGATGGACAAGATGGGGGAGAGGCCAAAGGCAGAGATGCCTGTCAAGAGGCCGGTGACGGTCCAGGTCAGAAAGGAGGAAGGACTGGACTATGCAGAAGCAGTGGGGACAGTAAGAGAAACTACAGTGGCTGGACCTCAGTGAAGAAGAAGGCAGAGGTGACCATGGGGACCACAAGACCCTAAGTCAGGAAATGCAGGGAAGATGAGTGGCGGGGAGGCATGTACGGAGTTTGGCTGGAGTATGTGGGTTGGATGGATACGCACGGGAAGATGCTGGGCCTCAGGCAGGATTCTAGGGTGCACTCAGTAGAATGTCTCTACCCAGGGGAAGGTCAAGATAATGGGAATGGGGGGAAGAAGATTGTGGTTGGGCAAGAGCAGCCTTTGGGGCAGGCTGAGGAAGAGGCCTTGGAAGGGGAGGAGTTGGACAGGCCAGGACTGGTGAGAAGGACTTTGTAGGTGAAGAGAGGAGTGTGAGGGAGAATGGCTTCCAGAGCTGGTGGATCCAGGGCAGACTGAGTGATCCCAAGGCACACAAAACAAGAGCGGTAGGTGATGCCAAGGCTGGAAGAAGAGGGGGGCGGGGGGCAGACGGTGGGGACACTGACTCTGCTCATTTCAGCATGGCAGGGTCCCTGCCCCGGGATAAGATGATGCCTACTCCTGTGGGAACCGGGCCCTCTGGATACAGTGCCCGGAAGGCATCCCTTTCCGAGAGTGGGCACGAAGCACAGCACACCTGAGTGTCAGTGGGGAGCCCTCATCCCCAGCCCCCTCCGTCGGGTTCAGGTCCATGGCAGCGTCCTCTGCCTGTCAACTATCACAGAATGTTGAGAATGGGCTGGAGGCTTTAAGAGAACCCAAAGCAAAACCCCACTGACAGCACAGCCCACCCTGGGTGCCCGGGCTGCCAATACGACGCTACCCCCGCTTCTGCACCTTGTCTGGCCTTACTGCCAGACCCCCAGAGATGGGCCACAGATCTGAGCCTGGCCTTAATACCCGGGCTTCCCCTCACCGTCCCGTGTAATTCTTGTTGTTGGGTGTTCGCTTTCAAAGTAATAAAAATGCCAAAGGAAGCAAGCTTGCAGCAAAGAACTTCTCACCGGGCTGGGAGTGAGCAGGACTGCATCTGAGTCCTGACTTTAACCCAGTCTTGCTGGGCGGTTCTACTCAAATGCTGTAGGATCCATCTAGCATTCATTTGCTTCGCTACTGACAACTGACCCTGAGTTCTGACCTTGCCGCCGGCTCTGAGCTTACAGCTTTACGTGGATGATCTCATTACACTCACAGCAACCATATATGGTAGAAATTCTGATCTGCCTTTTTTACAGGTGAGGATTCAGAGAGACGGCTTTCCCAAGTTCACACAGCTAATAGGGGACAGATCAGGATTCGATCCCAGGCCTCTCGCTCCAGAGACTCTATATTTCATGGACACTTGGTTATACCATAAAATGAGGAACGTGGCTTGGGTGACGAGTAGTTTTTTTTTCTCCCTAGGTCTTATTCTCTTGTCTCTGGCATCTCGATATGCCCTCCCCCATCCCAATTGAGTGCACAAAGAAAAAAAAATGCTTAAAATAAAAAACGGGAGCAGCAGCAGCAGCAGCTGTCTGTCTAAACACGCCGTCCTCGTCTCTGTGCCTGCCTATCTTATCTCGACCAGTCTATAAATTACTTAGCAGTCCAGCACCTAGGCTCCTCAGTGCCTGAGCCCTTCATGGGAGACACAAACTGTTTCAGATACCTGGCAGCTTTACCCATTTCTGTTATCTGTCAGGCTTCTTAAGGTATTTGAGTTTGCAGTGCCTGCTCCTAAAATTAACCAGGCACTGGTCTAAAAAGAAAAGGAACCAGGGAGGGAAAGAGGGAGGAAGGACGGAAAGTAAGGAGGAGAGGAGAAGAAGAGGATGCCTTGGAGAAAGCGTTGACCTGAGGAGGTACAGAGTCTGCACGGATCATGTGGCTCTGTGTGCTTTAGTTGACTTTATCATAAGCTATGGTGGCTTCTCGGGTGATTTTCTATTGGCCATGGTCCCATCCCAACAGAGGCTTTAAACATACTGTAGAAGCAGCGATTAGCATTCTCCATATTTAAATGATCGTAACACTTTATAATCTTGGTGGCTATTTAGGGAAGTAATTAATTTACCCCATGCATGTAAACTTAAAATGCCTTCACAATATAGCTCATCATCCTACTTAACACTAGGATAAGTAAAGTAATGTGAACACAGTGTTGTAGAAGGAAAAAGCCTGCTTTCTCCCTGGGTAGGTCTCCGTATCAAAACATTTGATGAGTAAGTCAGAAACTACTGCGAAAAGTACCTCTGCGACCATCCGAGTTATTTACGATGTCAAGATTTAGTCTTTCTCCACCCCTGATATTACCGAAAGTCTTTATGGTTCTTTCCATAAATGAACAAACAGCCTGTACTCCCAAGTTCTGAGGGAAACTTGGGAATTACTGGGAAAATATTACAGTCCCATTTTTTAAGAACTAAAAAAACAATTCTCCATCTTCACCTAAAATTGAAAAGGGATTAAACACCACCAGAAAGAAAGGTGGTTTTGCATTGAAAACCCAGATCGTTCATGAGAAGCAAATCCACTGAGTTTACTCAGCAAGGACTATCCTGGCCATGGCAGACACTGTTTCCCAGCACCCCGTGAACATGCTTTGTACGGTCCAAGTATATTGGCCATATTTTATGTTTTCAATGTCATGCTTTAAAAAGTACCTCATTTTAGGCTTTGTCTCCATTAGGGAATGAACTCTGGAATTTTTAGTACTTTTTTTTTAAAGTAATCTCTGCACCTAACGTGGGGCTCAAACTCACCACCTCAAGACCACGGATGCTCTGCCAACTGAGCCAGCCAGGTGCCTCTAGTAGATTTTTCATATATTTATTTTTTTCATATTTATATATTTATTGGGGGGGGGGTGGCAAGGGGCAGTGAGAGAGGGAGAGAGAGAGAATCCCAAGCAGGCTCCGCACTGTCAGGGCAGAGCCTGATGTGGGGCTCGATCCCACGAACTGTGAGATCATGACCTGAGCTGAAATCAAGAGTCAGACACTCAACCCACTGAGCCTCCCGGGCTCTCCCAGCAGATCTTTAAAATGCTTCAGTCGTTAAATGAGATAAAATCCTTAGCCAGGAAACAAAGAACTTGTGCATCATAGGGCTTTGTTGCTCCTAATTACCAAGTAATACGTGAGTATGTTTTTGTTGTTAGCACATGAGCTCTGAGGCCTCTGGAGCTAAGGATGTGGGCTACAATCATCTCATGTAGCGGTGGGTGACTTCTTCTTCCCTCACTGGGGTACTCTGTCCTCTGTGCCCTCTTCCTTCCCCACCCTGCCCTTCCCCTCTGCAAATAGCATTTTTCCTCCACCCTTCCCAACACAGGGCTTCCCCATGTTGCTGCTTTTCATTGAAGATTTTAGTTTGGAATACTGTATGACTCTCTGTTTATTATGCTACCGTTTAAAGCTTTATTACAATGGGCAGTCTGGATGATGCGATGTCACTTTGCCAAGGTAGAGAAGGCACAGGCCAGCTACAATGTGGGACAAAATAAAGACAATTAGATGGACAAAAGTTGTTTGGGTTTTGGAATGTTTCACTTGGAGTGTTTTTAAAGGTCTTTTGAAAAAAGAGTCTCAAACGGCAGGGGTGAATGTCATGAGGTCACCCTTTCCTTGTGTTAGAAGGTTTGGCAAAGGAGAGGCCAAGTGTGAGGATGCAGGAAAAGGAAATAAATGTGGAACAGGCAGGAAAGGAATGTACTGGGGCAAAGGAAGCCACAGACCCTGGAGAGGAAAGGAAGGAAAGGCAGGCATCACAAATGAGGCCAAGAATGGGAGGAAACACAGTCCTAGAGCCAAATATTCTCATATGACACTGTCCCTATTTCTGTGTCCATGATCTCCCCTTCTGCCTCAGGACGGTGTCCACCCCAAGTGCTCCCTAAACCAGGCTGGGCAACAGAATCATGTGGAAAGCTTAAACAGATACAGATTCCTGGGGCTCAGATCTAGGGGGAAAAATCTGTTGTTTTCTTTTTTTCTGGCTACTCTTGACGTGAGCTAGCTTGAAAAACACTGATTTGCAGGCTTTCGATCTGACTGCCACTTAGCAACCAGGTCTGACCTTAGAGAAGAGTTGACTTTGAGAAGGGTGTTTTTAATTTGATAAAACACAACTGTAAGTCCAAACAAACAGTCCATTGACTGACCTGTGTCAGTCTTATGTGTGGTACACTCCAAACGTTGACAGTTAAAACACTCCATGATGGGTCATCCCTTTTATGAAAACGCCACGTTATCTGGAGATGCCCGTTTTGCCTTTCAGTAAGAATCAGGGATCAGTGGAGAACCGTGTTAAGTGGCAAATCCATAGACGTACAAAACATCCACATGAATAAGGTAAAACCACTATTTGATTTAGAAAGCAAGCAAATGACCCGTACGGCTCCTAGGACTTAATTGGCTGTCCCAAGTCCTGCAGCCAGCAGGGATAAATTTTTCCTTTTATATCTAAAGTAAAATATTTGAACCCCTACTGACAGAGTAGAAGATGTCCAGTGCCCACCCCACTATTTTTATGGGCTTTTAACTCAAGGGGTTAACTCAAGTGGGGTGGGGTGAGTTCTACTCACTTGTTGTTCTGATTTCTTATTTAGTTTGACTTCTTCGTCTCACATTATCTTGCCTGATATCCACCCTGTACCAAGCCTCATACAAGCCCTTTGCCTTTGGCTCTCCAAACAAATGCTGTTTTAAGAGGTTACCAGAAGTACTTACATCACAACAGAGCACAGCAAACAACTTTAAAAGTGTATATTAAATAAATACTCTTTTGCTTTGGCCTTTTCGGTGATCAGGAATTTCTCATTCTCTGACTTCTCCCCACCCCACCCCCAATCTCCATAGATTCCCAAAGTGAATTGCACTTGAACAGTGTATAAATATTTTTTTATCTCAAGAGATATCACCAAATTGTCTTCTGAATTTAGCAATGTATTAATATCAATGTATATTCCCATCCACAGAGTACAATCACTTAATTTTCATCATTCCCTCACCAACAAGAAATAAAATTTGTATTTTATGTATTTACCAATATCATAGGCAAAATATATTGTCCCAATATTGTCACTTACATTTCTTTAATTATGAAGTTTGAGCATTATTTATCTATAAACGACTGTTTTCTTTTTCCTATTAGGTATTTGGTGATTTTCTTCAATTTTCTTATTGATTTGTAAGAACTCTTCACATAGTAGACATAGTAATTCATCGTTATGTATGTTGCAAATATTTTCCCCAGTTTGTTTCTTCTCATACATTTTCAGTGGTGCATCTGGTCCCATGATGCCCTTGGGATTGGGATTGTTCCTAACTTTCCAGTGACCTCACCTGTTGCTTGTGGGGAAAGCCCCACAGATCTAAGGCTATTGGTTTCATGGGGGCCAGCCTTTTTGGTGTTGGTCTTTTTCCTTAATCCCCTCCTCCTCTCCCTCCTCCTCACCCCTTATTCCTCTTCCTCTTCCTTCTTCCTAGTAAATCTTTATTTTCAGTGGGGCACATTTAACATATGAAGATTACATCCAGCTGATGTTTTTTGATGTTGCTCCTTGCTAGAAGGAGGAAGTGGCAAGTTCTCTTTTATGATGGGCCTCCCTTGACCTCCCCTTTTGGTTTGCAAATGATCTCTCTGAGGGACTCACTGAGTCTTTTTTTCGGTTTCTACTTTTCTCTAAGTTTAGGGACGTGTGGCTACTGAAAGACCAGTATTTGCAGGACTTGGTTCATTGTGCTTAGTTTGGGAAGAGAGAGAGAAGAGCTTTGTCAATCTGTATCTAGGCTGACCTTTTTCCCAAAAAGCCTTTACTTTTGGTGTTTCTTCGGCAGGTACATTGTATTTCTTGGGTCCCTTGGAGGCCACTGTCCCTCGGGGCACAGTTTATGTCACTCCAGCAACATAGCAGATGCAAAATGGGCAGATATGTACATTAGGCCATAGTGAAAGAAGTCCTGAGTTCTTTCCCGGCTAAGCAAAATTTCCATAGGTTTTGTGTCCTAGATGCTGTAGGGCCTTTGGGAGTATTAAACATTCACACATCTCAACTATGTTTTTTTTTTTTCCCCCACAAAATTAGTAGCCCTTTCTTTGCTTCAAATGGGCTTCTGTAGTGCATCTAGGAGACTAAATGTGCTTCTTTCATAAAATATCCTCAGCTCCAATAACCATTATCATGTTAAGAGACAAATGATGTGATGTACCCATAAGAATGTGCTGGGTGATAAAGCCAGCTTTCCCCATCTCCAGCATTTCTCAGATTCTCATGTTCTTAAGATCACGTGGAAGCTGTTAGAACACTTTTCCTAGCCCTGCCCCCAGGGATTCTGACTCGGTAGGTAAAGGTGGGGCCGAGAAATCTGCATTTTTAGTGAGCGCAGAGGTGGTTCTGATGTCTGTGGTCCTTGGTATTGGCTTTGAGTCCAAGGCCAGATGTCTCAACCTCAGCACCATTGACATTTGGAACATGGTAATCCTTTGTTGCCGGGGTGCTGGTCAGCAACATCTGGGACCTTATCCCTTAGATGTCAGTAGCACCCTCCCCCCATTATAACAATCGGGAATGCCTCCAAACATTGCCAACATGTCCCCTGGGGAGTCAAATCACCCTCAACTGAGAACCACTGACTGAGGGGGAAATAAATGAGAAAATGCTAATTAAAAACAGTTCTTACTTTCATACATAGATGGTCATACCCTCGCATTGATTTCATTGAACAAATTAAACGAATATTTCTGAGCACCTGATATGCACCAAGCATTTTATATTAAAAATGTTTAGTATAATCATGGTTACTTCTTTAACATAAGATGGAAGAAAAGGAAATGTTCTTGTAAGTTAATATCTGTTGAATATGCATTTTTCCTAAATTAATATTCCCAATAGTTTTCTGTAAGATATACCAGAGCTTTAAAATTAATATTAAAAAATTAATATTAATTAACCAATATGAAAAGTAATATTAAATTAAAATGAATATTAAAATTGGCATTGCTTTAGGGAGGATGTAATTCAGCTGGTGTGAATCGCTGTACTCTCTAGTGATGAAACAAATTTGATTTATAAACTTTACATTTATTTTAATTTAGAAACATAGGAAGAAAGTCATGATGCACCTGCCATAATACTGTTTCTAAAACCTCACCTCTGCTGTAGTTTTAGAATCTTTCCTTGGAGAGTCTGTGGTCCACATAAATAAATAACTGTACCCAAACATGCTCATTTCAATGTGAGTTTTTCACATGTTAGTAAAATGTTAAAAATAGACCATGATGTAGGGCACTCAGATATTTAACTCCTTACGTCAGTGACAGGAGGAGCTATAAGGAAGGAAAGAGGGAAAGAAAGAAGGTAGGAAGAGAGGGGGAAGGGAGGGACAGAAGGAGGAAAGAAGAAAGGAAGGAAGGAAAGAAGGAAGAAAGGGAAGGAACAGGAATTGATTGAGGATAATGCTCTATAATCTCTGACCACCGGTCAGTAAATTCTATTGAAATTCAAGAGTAGAGACCTACAAGGAGGCTGGTGAAACCATTCCTAAAAGGCAAGAAAAAGAAGCCTATTGACATTCAGGAACCCTGAAGAGATCAGCTGACTTCTCCATTGTAGACTTTATCCCCCTCCTCCCAGAAAGGTGTGAATACAGCTCAAGACAGGAAAGGAGTCTTTTCTGCAGAGGGTGCTGTTGTTAATGTGTCAATAGTGTGGACAGGCTTTCTGGGCAGTTCCCAATGATATCATTTCTTTGTACTGGAGATCAAGGACCTTTGTGGATTAGGAAAGAAGAACCAGACCCCGGCAGCTGTCTTTCCTGCTGTGCTTGGCAGGCAGCACTGAGTCTCAGAAGAGGACCCCAGGACCTTGGCCAGGGGTTCAGAAAGAAGCAGGCCCACCTAGAAATGGAAACTCCAAGGAGAGTAAGGCACTCTGACTTACAAAGCTGGAGAGAGAATAAATAGGAAAATGAAAAACCCCCATCCTTCCTAGTGGAAGGCTGAATTCAAGAAACCTGGCCTTATATTATTTTCCTCTGCAGAGAGCGTGCAGAGTAAGATAACTGCTTGCTTTTTAAAAATGCTGTTTTCTGTGTAGGGTGTTTCAGCGTGTGTCCTCTCAGGATTTCCAGACAGTCCCGAAAGGGTCATTAACATTATTTAAATATTCATGCTGGGGGAGGGGACCACAGACTGAAATTTCAGACCGCTCCAGAGTGAGGGATGGTTGGCTACCACCCCAATGCGGCCCCACCTTGTGTATCAGCTGCCTCCTTCCCCGCCGATGGCTTTGTTAACACACGCGCGTTGACACCAGGCCACCGGCTGCCACAACGAGGAGGGCAGCGCGACGGCTCTGGAGAGCCAGTGAGCCGGAAGCATCCCCGTCCACACCTTGGGCTCTAGGCCACAACGGGGAGAGCCCCAAAACACAAAGACGCACTTCCTAACCGCTGCCGGCCGTTGTACTTACCCGGGGACAGTCGTGCGGTGTCGAAATGAAGGACTGCTCCCACCTCGGGCAGGAGCTCAGCAGCCCCTGGCGTTGCGAGCGCGCACATACACCCACACGCTTCCACCTACTTACATACACGTACGTGTACCCCAACACACACCCGCCTGTGCACACGCCGACACGCCCACCCGTGCACTGACAACAGGTCCACATCCCCAGACACAGAGCCCTCTCCCCAGTTAGGAAATACTGGGCTTCACTTGCCTCTATCCATCCATCTCTCCATCCCTCCACCCCTCCAATGTACCCATTCATTCATTTCGTGGTTTCTCGGTTTGTGCTTTGGATTCCACCAAAGCCAGAGACGCGTGGGTGGATGGGGAGGGCACATGGAAGCGGAGGGGCGGCCCGCGGTCGCCGGGCGCCGAGAGGGGCGGGGAAGGGGCGGGCTCCGGCAGCCCACGGGCGGCGCTCCTGGCCCTCCGGCGCGCCCAGCGGCCGCTGCGCCCGGCAGAAGCGCTCGCCCCGGCCCCGGGGCTGCCGCACGCCTTCCCCGGAGCTTCTCAGACGCCCCGCGCCGGAGCAGAGCTCGAGGACTGCGCCCCCCAGGATCCCGCGCCAAGAGGTGGGTGGCCCAGTCTGGGGGCGCGGCGGCCCCCGACTCCGCGTCCCCGGGGCGCCCTCCTAGTGTTGCGGCCTCAGGCGACGTCCCCGGGGCGCCCTCCGAGTGTTGGGGCTCCAGGCGTGGGGAAAGGGTGGCCCGGGAGGGGCTGCAGATCTGGGGTGTCCTCCGAAGGATCGCGGACTTTAAAGGGCTTTTATGGCCTTGCCTAGCGGAGCGTGTGCGCGGAGGTGGCCTGGCTGGAAAGGGCTGTGGCCATGTGGCTTTGAATTCCTAGGTTTGGGGGAGGGCCGAGCCTTTGGCTGCTTTATTCAATACTTAGTTATATATGCTTTAGAAAAATAAACTTAGGACCCTTTCTTCTGCCCTCCAACACACACACACACACACACACACACACACACACACACACACAGGCGGGCTGTACAGGAAAAGCGGGGAATATCTAACGGCCGTGGCCACCCCTCCAGATCCGGAGCAGCAGAGGATGGAACCACTGGTTCCAGCTCCCGAGTAAGACGCGGGTCCTTAGATGGCAGCGCTGGGGCGTTGGGGGGGCGCAGGCCGGGGAGGGCCGGGTCCCCGGCCAGCCGGAGCCTCGCGGACTGGGTCTGGGAGCTGCACACTCCGGAGACCATGCAGCCTTTCTGTGCAGGGACGCCCGGAGTACGCGCTGAGCCTGGAAGTTTAGCCTGTGGCTGAGACCCCAGCTGTTAGGACGCGGTGTTTTATCCTGGATAAAGCGGAGGGTACCTCTCTTTGGGCCCTTCGTGGAGACAGTTTGGGGAGTGGAAGGGGCTGGTCGCGGTGGTGCGCGCTGGGCAAACTGTGCCTGTAATCTGAGTGGAGGCAGCGTGAGCTCAGGGATGGGAGCGAGGAGATCCTGGAGGCCCTGAGAAATTCTGGAGAAGCGTACTGGAGGACGAGGGACCGAATCGAAGTCCGTGAGAGCTGGGAGCCCAGGACCCGGCGGAGGAAGGCGGGCGGGCCTGGGAGCGGCGGCGCGGGTGGCCGTGAGCACTGCCGGCTAAGGGGCGGCTGCGGGCAGTGGGGAGCCAGGCAGGGAGCAGAACAGGCAGCGGGTTACTGAGCTCCCGGCCCTCATGGCAGACGCTCGCCAGCCTTGGGGACCTTTCCCTAATCCGCAAAAAGGGGGCGTCGCGAAGGGCGATGACTCATTTTGAGAGGCCGTGGGTTGTCTCTCCAGACCCGTTCAAGCCAGTTGCGTAGGGCAGTATTGATTTGGCGGTGATAGGCTTTGTGGTCAGACTTTGACAAATCTTTACCCTTCTCTGTAGCAGTTTTAAGTGCAGAGCCATTAACGTAGGCAAGCTTCTTTCCCCCGCCCCCCCCCCCAAATGTATTTCTCTTTGAAAAGAGATCTCACACACACACACCTATACATCTCTACGTGGTGCATCTCTGAATCTGCTAACAAGTTCACAGGGGAAGCAGCCTTCCCTCTTCACATGTTGCCAGGCATCTGGAGGCCACCAGGCACCACTGTGATCCCAGGACGTTGGTTTTTCTTGGTTTTGTTCTAATTCAAGAGAGTTTCGCTTAAGCATCACACTTTTCTTCCTGGAAATGGTCCTAATTTCATTAAATATTGTCTCTTTCCTCCCACCTGGCACCATCCCCAAGCCTGATCAATAAAATTTCAGAGTAAGGAGTTTACTTTGTCTGTTTAAACGTAAAACTCTTTAAGAATTAAAACTTGCCCTAACACATTTTCTAAACGGCTGTCCACTGCCAGCTTTCTCCTGCCCAGTTTTGACACTGGCTCTTTGCTCAGAGGGCGCTTACTCCTTTGAGTGGGCACAACATGGGTCAGGTAGGTCCTGCAATTATTTGGGGCTACACCAATACCATTAGTCAGGAGCCAAGAAAAATGAAAGTAACCCTCCTCGGGTCTCCCAGCATCTTCCCTAGTGGACTGCAAGTTAGGTGTCAAGATGTTTCTCTGGCACCAAAGTTCACTTCAGTTTCTTTCGGGGATGCTGAGGTGCCGGTGTGAGCGGGTGACTGGGTTCTGAGATGGGACAGACATTTTGAAATACCCATTATCTCATAGTTCTGGCATCACGGTTGGCAAGGCTTCCTGCCTGCACAGTTCAGGGTAGTGTAGTCAGATTATTTCACTTCCATAAGTGGCTCGTTCTCACTCAGGAACCTCAGGATTTCAGGCTCATGAGATGAAGCAGGTTGTCTTAACTTATCAAGTAAGGGGGGGGTAGTATGAGCCATTGGTTGTTTTACAACTAAAACTTATCAATATTTTAGTATAGCACTATTAAATATTACTTTTAAAAATGCGATCACCCTAGATTTTCTAGTTAATTATTAGAATTATTGTCTAGATACCCTCTTTATAGATTTGGTGGACTCCTAAAGCATCCATGTCTCAGATTTCTATCACGGATGCTATTACAAGTCTCTGGGTTTTTTTTTTTTTAATGGTTTATTTTATTTTATTTTATTTTTGAGAGAGAAAGAGTACCAGCAGAGGAGGGGCCGAGAAAAAAGGAGACAGAATCAGAAAGTAGGCTGCAGACTCTGAGCTGTCAGCACAGAGCCCAGCACCGGGCTCGAACTCATGAACCGCAAGATCATGACCTGAGCCGAAGTTGGCTCTCAACCCACTGAGCCACCCAGGCGCCCCTACAAGTCTCTATTTATTAAGATAGTGACAAATGTTTCAAATAAAAATGAAATTGAGTTTGCATGGAAGTTGTGTTGAGTTTTAATAATTGAAACAGGTGAAACAGCGGCATGTTGAAATTTACTTCTAAAGACCAAAAGGGTGATGTTTAGCTCTATTCTTTAATTTTATACATTTCTTAAAGCTGGTAGAATTGATGATCAATCTTGACTTAGCCTCTAAAATGGCTGTTCTTTGATCTTGAGAAATGATCTTGAGTCATCATTTGCTTAGATGATTGATCAGGGATTCTGTACTACCTATTGGAAATTTGAACAAATTAATTAATGCACTTATCAATAATTTTAGTAAATTTTACCGAAAAACTTACGAAACAACTTTAAGTTCAACAATTTTAGTAAGTTTTGCTGGAAAACATCATCATTTTCTTTATACTGTGTAAACTCTACACCCATGGATAGATTTTCTATGAAGCTAAAAAAGCTTAAGTGAGGGGTCTCCTCACTGGCACCCACCTTACCCATTAGCACGTTGAGTGGCTTGGGCATGAGGGTGGCAATGCCTCCATGATCCATGATGAGATCCATGCTCTTTGTAAGGAAATCCCCTTCTAAGAACATATAAGTCCACTGTTACTTAAAAAAAAAAAAAGGAGGCATACCTGGGTGACCCCATCGGTTGAGCTCCAACTTCAGCTCAGGTCATGATTTCGCCGTCTGTGAGTTGGAGCCCCACATGGGACTCTCGGCCATCAGTGCAGAGCCTACTTCGGATCCTCTGTCCCCTCTCTCTCTGCCCCTACCCCGCTTGAGCTCTCCCTCAAAAAAATTAATTAAAAATTGGAAAAAAAAAAAAAAAAGACCACCATTCAAGTTTTGGACCTTTGCCCTTCGAACATGTTTATCAGGAATATATTATTACAGGAGAGTCAAAATCATCTCTATTTCAATATGAAATCCACTATTTTGCTCAAAGAGAAAATTATAGAGTTTGGATATGTGATTGTCACTAGCACTTGATTAACTAGAACACTTAAGAAATGAATTACATTAAGTAATATAAGTTTAAACCTGAGTTTTAAAAATACGTTTCAACTGTTGGTGATACAAGTGTGTATCTAAGGGGTAAAATGAATGGCTACCTTGCTTGGCTTTGCCTTGGTGAGTTTACTGTGGTCACTGTATTGTTGTCTGTCCATTGACAATTTAGGACTTTGTAGTCTCTGCGTGATGTCAACACAGATAAAAATAAAGGTGTGTAGGAGCGCACAAGTGTAATTGTGGAATCCACTCCAGGACGGCCTCTGGAGACCGGCTTTTGAGAAAATAAATCCCAGTACAAATATCATTTCTGTTCTTTGCCCCACTCTCTGGAAGGTTGAGCGCCAGAGAAATGAATTCATCATGACTTTTCCATCGCCTACCGTACAGCAAGATGCACTTTCTCCAGGGTTCTCTTTACCTGTTGAAGTGAATTCTGAGATTGGGGAGGTGCAAGAGAGGACAGACAGCATGGGGGAAGGGCCTGAGGGCATCCTTGGGCCCGTCTACCTCTTTCCCCTTTGGTATCTGTCTCTGAAATCCAGGCACACCAGTTCTACCAGGCCTTGGGGGGTACAGTCAAGTGGAAGCAAGGGATGTGTAACTGACATTGCTCCCCTCTTGGTTGGGGTCTCAGGGTGACCAAATGTGCCATGCAGCTGGAGAAGGTGGCCTGTGGAGGCGGAATGCTGCTCATTTTTCCCAGGGATGGGAGGTGAGATGAAGGAGCTTCCCTCAAGTGGGTTTGAGGAGTTGGGTGTTTTTGTTTCATCCTTTAAGTCTTGGAGATATGTGTCCTGGTTGAGGGGGTCATGGGGTGAATGCCAGGGAAGTCGGGGGAGCTGCAGGACACTGTGAAGAATGTCATTGTCCTTTGACCTTTTGCTTCCTTAGGGGTGGGCAGGACTTTTCTGGTGGGTTTTGCTGCTTGACTGGAGCAGCCTGAGTGAGCAGAGGTCTGCAGATAGTGTGATGCCCAAGTTATCCAGAACCATGGCGGGGCCAAAACACAGTAACGCCCGGGCCAAGTTCTCTGCAAGATCTTGGGCACGCCACTTAAAATGGAATCTCAGTTCCCTCACCTATAAAAATGGGAATACCAAAACCTGCCTATTTGAAAACTTGTGTTCAATGAGATATATGGAAGCACCTTGCATGTATTGTATTTCTTAAGTTAAAATCTCTTTTCATCTTTTTTTCTTAAGATATATTTATTTATGTAAGTAATCTCTACACCCTGGGCACCTGGGTGGCTCAGTCGGTTAAGCGTCCGACTTCAGCTCAGGTCATGATCTCAGGGTTCATGAGTTCGAGCCCCGCGTCGGGTTCTCTGCTGACACCTCAGAGCCTGGAGCCTGTTTCGGATTCTGTGTCTCCTTCCCTCTCTGACCCTCCCTTGCTCATTCTCTGTCTCTCTCTCTCTCTCTCTCTCAAAAATGAACATTTTTTATATGTTTATATTTTTGTTATATTTTATGTTTATAAACATAAACATAAACATTAAATTTTTAAAAAAAAAAAATAATCTCTACACCCAACATGGAGCTTGAACTCACAACCCTGAGATCAAGAATCTCATGCTCTGCTGACCGAGTCAGCCAGGTACCCTAAAATCTCTTTTCATGTCTATGGTAGATGCACATAAATGGTTTTTAAAGTTAATTTTTAAAATTCCAGCAATTTGTGGCAGGTCAATTGTGTGATCCTTCACACTGATCAGATGGAAAAGGGTTGAGCACAGAGATTCTGCAAACCTAACGTCACCTTCACTGGCCAGCCCCCTTTGGACTTGGGGGAGTCTGGCTGACATCCTTCTTCTCCCATTGCCCCCACAACACTTGCATTAGCACGGCTTCTTCCATTTTTCTTTGCTTGCTTCCTCTTTATGCTTTGAGTGAGTCAGAAATTGTTCCTCATCGGGCAAACGGACCCAAATTTTCAGGACCCTTATCCTGGGCTTTAAGCTCACTCAGTGACCCGTAGTGTGATGGATGTCAGTGGGACCTCCCTTCCGAAACTCGTGCAAGATTCTTTGCCGGCTCTAATGAGTTTACTCTGTCACTAAGATGGGAACAGGGATTAATATATTAAGTAAGGATGTGCAGCCAGGATTAAAATGAAAACGGTTTTCAGAAGAGCCTGAGAAGCCTCGTTAATCCAATCCTTTTATGTTTTACCATTTAATTTCACAGATTTGCCATAGATTTTGCAGGTTGGATGAATTATTAAGTAGCACATTACTTTGAATAAAGTCCTAAGTGTTACAAACCATTCTTTTATACACACCAGCCTCCAGCCTCGGCCCAAAGCTCTCCACCGAATCAATCCTCTGTGCCAGCGAGGACTGGGGTCTGGACTAGCACGAGCCTGTACCTTTAAGGAAGTGAGGCGGTTAGAAAAAGTAGCTGGGGATTCACAAGCAATATGATTTAAAAAGCGGAACATTGTAGCTCCTGACCCTGTTTGCAATGCCTCCGTGAAGTTTTCTTTTTAGTCATTGTCTGCGGGAGGGAAATCCCCCCCTTAAAATGTCCCACAAAAGGGGGACTGTCCAACTCATGTCCACTGACCCGCTGGTGTATCTAGTCCTACACTGAAGACCCAATTTCCTGGGAATCTGCCCTGTTCACTTGGGCAGCATATCTGGACGTGCAGTCTAGTCATACTAGTGTCTATGTAGGGATTCCTGGGCTCTGGCACAGACAGGATCACCCACTTAAGAGGGGCCTGGATACAGCCTTTTGTTTATTTTTTTCTGGATGCTGCCTTTTAAACCAACTCTTCTGGGATGCCAAATAAAGCCTGAGAATTGATTGCATTGGGACACAAGCCTGCAGAGGATACAGATACCTCCCCAGCACCCCACAAGAGTAGTAACTTAGGAGAGAGGGGAATGTGCCCTGGCCCAGGTATCCAGTGAAGTTCTTTTTTTTTTTTTTTTTAATATTTTTTAATGTTTATCTTTGAGAGACAGACAGACAGAGCATGAGTGGGGGAGGGGCAGAGAGAGAGAGAGAGAGAGAGAGAGAGAGAGACAGAATCCGAAGCAGGCTCCAGGCTCTGAGCTGTCAGCACAGAGCCCAGCACCGGGCTCGAACTCATGAACCGCGAGATCATGACCTGAGCCGAAGTCAGATGCTTAACCAACTGAGCCACCCAGGCACACCCCCAGTGAAATTCTTAAATAAGCAGATACACTGACCTGCCTGCCTCAGGTCTTGACTGATTTCACTGCTCCAACCCAGAGGTGATCCTGGAACTACTTCAAAAAGGTCTGTGGCTTCTGCTTGAGCTTTCTGCCCTGTAGGGCCCCTAAACCCCTGATCTCCTTTATAGGATGGACGAGAAATCGAGTCCATATATAAAGATTAAAAAAATGCCAGTCCAGAAGCATTAACCTCTCTTTGAACTACAAAAGGTTGTATGTTATTCCTTCCCACATGCGTTAGTGAGGAGGCCTTGAGGAGGGTTATTACGGTGCAGGACAAGGATAAACTGTGATGTTGGAGCAGTTTTTCCTGGGTTGTCAGAAGAGGCCCACCCTCTGGAGGTTTCTGCCTGGTGCTTTGCGTGCCCTGGGGTTTGTCAAGTTTCGAGGAGACATTTGCCAGGCCTTCCAGGTTTATAGTCTTTTGTCAGAGGGGTGTGGGGTGGGGGGCTACCACTGACATCACACCGAGCACTGTGAAGAGAAGGGTTCCCTAGGTGGCCATCCTGTCTGTGGGCCATGATCTTCACAGCGTGTCTATAGTGAACCGTGAGGCCAGGACTGAGCCACTGTCCTGTAGCAGAAACCAGCCCTGCAGATCCGGGGAAAGCCCAGCCCTGGGCAGGGGAGAGGCAGGGACACTGACCTGCCTTTCCTTCCACCCAGTTAACTGCCTCAAATGCAGATCTCTGGGGGCCTACCCAAGCCCCACACCTGGGTGAAGTGTGTGTAGAAGGTTCTAGAAAGGCCAAACCACACTTTCCTGTAGGCGGTTAACTGACTGCTTTCAGTCCCTCTCCCTGACCGGATTGGCTTACATTATCATGACATCATTTGCTCAGCAGAAACACTTTGGTGCGGTGCCTGATGTAAGTTTTGTGATACACCCTACAAACAGAGAAAGAAACCCATTGTTGAGCCCTCTTTATGAAAGGGGCCGGGGGAGTGATTTTCCCAAAGGAATAAATCTTAATTTTCTAGAAAATCCAAGTACTTCACAACTCTGAATTCAAAAGCTCTCTCTGTATGTGTATTAAAATCAAGGTCCATGTGCCATGTGCTGTGTGATTCCAAGGCTGTATTTAGCCTGGCAAATTAGTATTTTGCATTCGAACATTTTATCTTTGCAAAGGATAGCAGGCATTCTCCTCTGACACAATCCCAGATGAACAGAATCCATTCATTTGGGGAGGAAAGCCATCAAACTGTATAGGCAACTTAGATCATATCCAAGGTGCTTGTCATTATCCCTGTTTGGGGATGATTTTTCCTTTAGAGAAAAGTTCAAATCAGTGTTAAAATGCAGCACAGAGATGGGCCCCAAGTGTGGGAGGCGTTGCTTTTGCATGAAATCACAATGTGTACATTGTTTTAAAATATTCTTTTCATCATGTGCTTCATTACCAAAACAATTCACAGCCTCCCAAGGATGACAGATGTTATAGTATAACCAGCATGGAGGGTATAAAATAGAAGAATGAAAAGGGAAGAAGCCCCTCCCTCTGGGAGCATCAATGAGAATGGGATTTAGTTTTCTAGGGAAGTCCCTGTAATCCCCAGGGACACCTTGATCTTGAGGTTTCTAGGCTGGGGGTGCTGGGAGGAGCTAAGAGGGAAGGGGAAGGGAATTAACATTTTTTGAGTGTCAGATGCTAAACAGGTTGCTTTATCTCCACTCTCTTACTTGTTCCTTACAATCGCCACCATTTTTCAAACGAGGATACTGATGCACTTGGCAGTTATGGAACCAGCCAAGGGCCCCACAGCTGCGTGATGTCCTCCTGTTTCTCCCACTCAGCTCCCTCCCGTTACTTAACCAGTGCTCTGGGGGCCTTGCTGTTCGAAGTGTGGTCTGGGGACCTGTGGCATTGCCATTGCTCAGGAGCTTGTTGAAACGAGAGAATCCTGAGCCCCGTCCCAGACCTACCGAATCAGATTCTGCATTTTAACAAAATCCCCGAGAATCTGTATGCACGTTATAGTGTGAGAAGCTCTCTTACCCCATTTGGCGGAGGAAGGTTTGGCAGTCAACCCTATGCAAAGTAGCCAAGCTTCCAGACTGGAATCAGCAGATTCAACCTGAGAGTTTGGTCCGCGAGAGGGGAGGATGCTCCTAGAATCTAGTGGGATAAACACCCTACAATGCACTGGACAGCGGCCCACCATGAAGAATTACCCTCCCCAGAATATCCAGAGTGCTGACGTTGAGGTACCCCTGATCTCGTTGTCTGTCTAGAATTCACACCCTGTAGATGTGTTTCCGTAGCTTCAGATGCACGTAGCTCTTTAGCAAGCATATCTTAAATGAGAGGATACAAATTGCAGTGTGCTATGCAGATGTGATTCTTTATATTGGGACCTGAAAAGTGACAAAGAGTTTAGATTGCAACATGAAAAGATTTCCATTAGAGTTTTGAGAGCATCTGGCTAAGGTACCCAGGAAGCAGTGGAAATACATCCGAGAGCCCTGTACTGATTGCCCCCCACTGGGTCCCTGGCCCCCCACCCCCTTGCCATCCTGCCTGGCAACAGTGCCTTTTGTGTTTTAGTTTCACTTGCCCAGGCCTCTGCCCTATTTTTCAGCTCCCAAGCAAACTGTGTTGGGTCAGCTATGCCACCTGGAGGCTGGGGGAGGAAAGGGGAAAAATGAAGGACTCCCTCCCTAGGCCTTTCCGCTCTGTCTCCTGGGATCTGTGGCTCTGCCTCTTTTCTGGCTCAGCTCCACCACGCTGCAGGCACTTCCGCTGCTAAACATCTATCCTCTGTCCCTTCTCCCTTCTCTCTCCCTTTAGATTCTGGCCCAGAACCTCTGGAACTCTCTCCCCTCCAGCCACTCTGTCTCCCTCCTGCCTTTTCTCTCTGTCTTCCTTCCTTCTGTAAGCTGAAAATCCACCAGAATCACAACTGGGAAGTGAAACCAGCACGCCCAATGTATATTACGGGGGAAGAAAGTTTTGAAGTGAAATTATATCCAGGAAAGAATCCCTGTCATTCATCCTCAGTTTGAAGAGGATTGCTCTTGAGAGGATTGCTACAAACGTCTCCGCCTACTTTCTTGTTTTGTTCTGATTCAACTTACTTTGAATTTGAAGACAGAGTTCTTTGTAGGTTCTATTGTGTTTTCCAGCTTTCTTTCGTTGTTGGTATTATAAAATTCATTTTCCAGTACTTTTTTTTCTTAGCTTATTTATTTTGAGAGAGAGGGAGTGAGCAGGGGAGGGGCAGAGAGAGAGGGGGAGAGACAGGGTCCCAAGCAGGCTCCCCGCTGACAGCGCAGAGCCCCACATGGGGCTCAAACTCATGAACCTTGAGATCATGAACTGAGCCTAAACCAAGAATCAGATGCTTAACTGACTGAGCCACCCGGGCACATTATCCACGAAGTAGATTGTTCTAGATAAGCTTTAGAACCAACCTGGATTTATAATGAAGGCATTCCAAGGAAAAGAAAACCTCTTTGAGACTTCTGGGTACCCTCTTTTCATACCCTTTATTATTCCTTGCAAACAAAAGGTGGGGCCATAAAAGTGGAGGAGGCTGTGGGGAGTGGCTGGTGGACTAGGCAGAACATCCAGCCCCAGCACTGAGATCCAGAGGCCAGGGCAGAAGCCAGAGTGCTGGGCCTCTGGCCAGCGTGGAGTGTATCTTCCCAGGGCTGTGTTTTTCCAGCAGACCAGCTGATCTGCTCCAGAGGGCTTTAAACTGGAAGGTGGGGGTTCCAGGAAATAGTGGGAGTCAGAACATGAGAGCAGTTCCTATGGAGGATTATCAGTTTTGTCACAAAAAGGGGGGATTTGACACCTGGTAATTGATTCCTAGCCATCGTTTTGAGAAAATAATTGGGAAATCGTAAGAGGACTAATTTTTGTCTTTAACATCACTCTTAAAGGTATATAAATGAGAGGAAGAAAACCTTAGAGGCCTCTGTCCCCTGAGATACCTACCACTTTGCCCTCCAGCTTACACCTTCTAGATGTTCTCACCCTCATCACATCTCCCCAACTCCTCAAGGGTCCTCTTGGGCTTGATAATATGTGCCATCTCTCGCAAGTTCCACTGAACTCTTTCTGCCACAAACGATACCTTTCAAAATTGGCCTGGAAAAATGCTAGCAAAAATCATCACACAGTTGACTACTGCAAATACTCGGGCAAATACAAAGTAACAATTGCTGGGGCTTTATGAAGAATGGATCCAAACCAAGGACAGACTTTCTACGATCGGAGGAACACATAATACAGTATATGTACAGTTGAATAAAACCTTGAACCTTTAACACGGGTCTGTTTTCACCCGCAAATTATGATCAAGCTTCTTTTTGAAGAGCATAACTTTGAAAGAGTTCAAATTTTTGTTTTTCTTCAGTGAGTTGGGTCTCCTGTAAGAGCAGATACTCTGAGCGCAAAGTAGATTTCAGTTGCTTCTGATAATGAATATTTGTTGAAAGTCGGGCCCTCTTTCAAGTGCCACGTATGTGTTGTCATCTTTGACCCTCATAACATCCTGTTGGGGAAGGCACCGTTATTATTTTGCTTTGTTACAGATGAAGAAACAGAGACACAGAACAAGAGCGCATCACTGGTGGCAAAGCTAGATTTGAATCCCTATGGTCTGGCGTTTATAGACAGTCTCTTAATCATTACCCTCTTTATTCTGCCCTCTTAGTGCTTAATACAAGCTCAGCTAGCCCTCTTCTTTTACTGAGGTTAAAGTTCTGAATCTCAGTCTATAAATAAAGGCTTGCAAAAAAAAAAAAAAAAAAGCATTTTAAAATTTACATGAATTAACTTAATTTTGTCTCCAAGTCCTCAACCTGTCCAGCTAACAGAAAATATAACCTCAGTTATTTGGGGGACATGCCCACCTTGTGATTGTATCCAAGGTTTAAGGCTTTAGAAGGCGCTAGGTTGTGGGAAGGAGGCCATCCCAACACCTGCCCACACTGGTTTCAGCTGTGATTTCCAGGGACGTGTCTACATTGCTTTCGACTGTTTCTGTCCACATGGCCAAGTCTGAGGCTCTCTGCTAGTCTGGGCAGGTGCGGAGGGCCCACAGGAATCCTTGACCAGTCTGTGTACCTGGAGCCCGGAGTCTGCTCTCTGAAACCTTGCCAGTTCCCCTAAGAAATTCCAGGGAGCCGAGGAAAACACCCAGAGGTGGAGGGAGAGAGGACCCTTCCCTTTCCAAAATGCCTTGCATAATCTTGTTGATGGCTTACTTTTTACAAAAGCCAGGAAGAACTTTGACTCCTTCACACCAGATCCCCAAAGCAAGCATTTACGTGAAAAGTCTGGCTGCCTGCCTAAGGAGGGGAGGAAGTAAAAAGAGAAGACATTGATTAAGGTCTCAAAAATGTTCGTGGAGTAGAATGGTGGTTGCCAGGCGCTGGTGGGAGGGAAGAATGAGGAGTTAGTGTTTAATAGGCAGAGTTTCAGTTTTGCAAGAGGAGGAGAGTTCTGTGGATGGAAGGCGGAGATGGCTGCACAAGAAAGGGGTGTGAAGCAGTTAAGATGGCACATTTTAGGGGCGCCTGGGTGGCTCAGTTGGCTAAGCGTCCGACTTCGGCTCAGGTCACGATCTCGCGGTCCGTGAGTTCGAGCCCCGCGTCGGGCTCTGGGCTGATGGCTCAGAGCCTGGAGCCTGCTTCCGATTCTGTGTCTCCCTCTCTCTCTGCCCCTCCCCCGTTCATGCTCTGTCTCTCTCTGTCTCAAAAATAAATAAAAAACATTAAAAAAAATTTTTTTAAAAAGATGGCACATTTTATGTTATATATATTTTACCACAATCATCAACGCAGAAATTTTATTTCCTTTGTATAAATTTCGGCTCGTTAGAAAATTGCAAAAAGAACTCTAGAGAACAAACCGATGGTCACCAGAGTGGAGGTGGGTGGGGGGATGGGTGAAATAGGCGATGGGGATTAAGGAAAGCACTTGGGATGAGCATTGGGTGATGTATGGAAGTGTTGAATCACTCTATTGTACACCTGAAACTAATACTAAAAAAAAAAAAAAAAAATTCAATGTTTATTTCTGTGTGTGAGATAGAGAGAGCGCTAGCAGGAGAGGGGCAGAGAGAGAGAGGGAGACACAGAATCCAAAGCAGGCTCCAGGCTCTGAGCTGTCAGCACGGAGCCCGACGAAGGGCTCGAACCCACCAACTGTGAGATCATGACCTGAGCTGAAGTTGGACACTGAACCCACTTAGCCACCCAGGCACCCCTGAAACTAATATTAACACTGGATGCTAACACACTGGAATTAAATAAAAGCCTAATTAAAAAATAGTAAAAAGATAAATCCAAAGGACGGAAATAAAAAATGGATTTGTCACCCTTCATAAAAAGTTCATGAGAAACTATTTTTGAATGCCAAAGGAGAAAATTAAAGTTGAATCGTCCAGCAGTGGATGTGTTCACTTTCCTTGGGGGAAGTTCCGGGTCTTGTCTGACCTCTGAGACCAGCCTAGGTCTTGAACACAGAGGCCCTAAACACCCAATAGTGAACTGGCTCAGAGAGTGTTTATGGGTCTAAGTGGTCCATTCTCTCAAAAAGCACCCAGTGGGACAAGCCTGGGTGGTGAACTGCGATTTCAAGAGAAGGACATGAGCCGAGCTGTGTCCAGACAGCTCTCTGTCCCTGGGATGAGGGCAGCTCCTTAAGTGCCACACCTCTGTCATCATAGGAATCCCGAGCTGTCACGTGTCTCAGTATTGTTTCCTTTGCAAAGTAAGTCTGGCTCATCATATTTCCAAGGTGGAAACTACCTCTCCCCTTTTTATTTTTACCACAGTGGCTCCATGACAAGGGAGATGACAGATGCCCAGACTTGCCTCTGGCATTCAGAGCTCCAGATATCTGGGCCCAACAGAGGCCCAGCCTCTGAGACAGGAAGAGGTGCCTAGCAAGGTCTCAGAGACACTCCTTCTTAGAGTTTGATGGTTGTCAGAAAGGCGCCATGTTCTGGGCGCCTGTGTGGCTCCGTCGGTTAAGCATTCGGCTCAGGTCATGATCTCCCAGTTTGTGGGTTCAAGCCCCACATTGGGCTCTGTGCTGACAGCTCAGAGCCTGGAGCCTGCTTCAAATTCTGTGTCTCTGCCTCTCTCTGCCCTTCCCCTACTCACCCTCTGTCTTTCTCTGTCTCTCAAAAATGAATAAACGTTAACAAAAATTAAAAAAAAAAAAGAAAGAAAGAAAGGGCATGTTCTGAGAGTGACCTGTGGTTGCAAGGCTGTGGAAAACAGTGGTGGCAACCCTGAACGGCTCACCCTTGTCAGTGGACTTCAGGGCCACGCCGGCGGGATGACTTCCTGGTGGAGGGACAGCTCCCTGATGCAGAGAAGGCAGCTGACTTCCAGCCCCAACAAACGTGTCGAGGCAGTTCTGTGCTGGACGCTCCTTCTTCTTGCCCCGGTTTGTTTGCTTTTAATGTTAACTGTGGTAAAATGCATATAACATAAAACTTATCCTCTTAACCATTTTTTAAATGTGCAATTTAGTGGCAATGAGTACCTTCACACTGTGGTGATATCACCACCCACGGAACATTTTCATCTTGCAAAATTGAAACTCTTTGCTCATTAAACACTAACTCTCCATTTTTTCTCCCTTTCCAGCACTTGGCAACCACTGTTCAACATTTTGGCTCTATTAGTTTGACTATTCTAGATACCGCATGTAAGTGGAATCGTTCGGTATTTGTCTTTTTTTTTTGACTAGCTGTTTCACTTAGTATCATGTCTTCAAGGTTCATCCATTATTGTAACATGTCTCAGAACTTCTTTCCTTTTTGTTTTAAGTTTATTTATTTATTTATTTTGAGAGAGAGAGAGAGAGGGCAGGGGAGGGGCAGAGAGAGAGGCAGAGAGAGAATCCCAGGCTGACGGCGCAGATCCTGACGTGTGGGTCGAACCCACAAACCGTGAGATCGTGACTTGAGCTGAAACCAAGAGTCAGATGCTTAACCAACTGAGCCACCCAGGTGCCCCAGAACTTTTTTCCTTTATTAATATTCATAAGTGATACTCCTTTGCATGTATCTGCCACGTTTTGTTTATCCATTTACCCCTCGGTGGAAACTGGGATGCTTCCATGTTTTGTCTCACCATTGTTTTTGAGAGATATGACCCATCTGTGAGGTCCTGGGATCAAAGAAACTCCCCAATCCCTACATTGAGGGGGTTCACTATCTCTAGCGAGTGTCAAAGCACAGACGGGAAAGAGTAAATCACAGTGCAAAAAGTGTAGAATATGAGATAACTGTTCAAGATGTGTCACAAGAGCATGGGTGTGGATTTGCAAAACTGATGGGTGGGAGAGAGTATACTTTACAGCACGGATTCCAGAGGAGGTAGGTAGCCCAAGCTCAAATCCTGGCTTTTTCACTTGTTATCCGTGTTGCCTTGGATGAGTTATTGGATCTTTGTAAGCAGCAGTTTCCTCATATGTAAAATGGGGATAAGAGTACTTTCTTCCTAGAGTTCTTGAGGGGATTGAATAAGAAAATGTAGGTAGGGAGCTTAACGGAGAGCCCGGAACATGGTTAGCATTGTAGTTTTAGCTATACAGTGACGGATTTTGGAGACCCTCATCATCCAATAGAGAAAAAGCTCTTCATTTGTTTTTATCAGATAGTTGATCCTAAAAGTCAATATGGCCTGGCTTTCTTATCAGCGGGAAGATATAGAATGAGGAAGGATAATGACTGTTAGTAGATAACCTTCATCTAACTGACAAGAGAATTCTCTTTCTCAGATTAGAGAGAGTAGGAAGCCAGGTTCCAGTGGTAACTGTAGGTCTCCACGACTTTGCCCGTGTAGATAGTGCTATCATGGCGGTTCTGTCAAAGATTTCATATTTAGATTACTTTAATCGGAAGTATTGAAACACCCTCATCTTTCTAGTAATAACTGAGAAAACTTTTTAAAATTAAAATAAAACTAAATAGTTTTGCTGAATGAAGTGTTTTTCTATTAGAGGGTGCCCTTTAAGTGTTCTCAAAAGTAGATCTAACACGTATCATCTGGATGGTGCATTACTTACTCTATTCCTGTTTGTCTGCTTGGTATTTCCTACCCAGGAGTTCATTCACTTCGAGGCAATTGAATCCATTATTAGCCGGGAGAAAAAACATCTCAGTCTCTCTGGCCCCAACAATGGATTTTTTAAAATGCATTGTACACAGCCCTCTGAAGGGGAAAAAAAAAGACATTTGAGGGGGGTGGGTGTGAACATAGGGATTTCCTCCTCCACCCTAACTGTTGCTAAACTGTAAGTTAATATTGTGAGAGAGAAAAAAATATCAAGGTCTCAACTTTCCTTGGCATATTGTTTTGTATTGTTGTTTACTAGTAATAATGAAGACTCTACCTCCCCTAGCCGCCACCTACCCCCTTCCCCCGCTCCTCCAACAGTCCTGGTTAAAGCTGAGTGGTTTGCACTTGACTGCAGACCTGGAAGGTTTGCTTAGCTTAACTCAAGGTACCTAGGCTTCCTAGATGCCTCCTGGAGGCCGTCTTCCTGTTAGCTCTTCTTGTCAGGGATTTCTTGTATGCTGGATCTGCCGGGGTGGACGAAGAAAGATATCCTGGGGTGCCTTTGAATGTATTTTGATATTTGTCCTCAGAAATGAAAACAAAACTTGGAGATTTATTTTCTCTATTCAAATTTGGATGCTTTTCTTTTTGCCAAAATCTCTTGAGAGTGACAAGCCAGCAGTGGTTGAAATACTTCTCTGGCTGTTAGCAGGGAGGATTTAGCGAGTGAGCATTTCCCTAGGTTGGGTTGAGATTTGTATTTGTTTACGTCCCAAACTTTTTTTTTTTTTTTTTTTTTTTTTTGGTAAGGCCATAATTTTGAGTATCAGCAGAACTTGGGGCAGATAGAATTTCATGGAATGTATAATCCTTTTGGGTTGTACATTTTACTCAAATAAGCTTTCGTGATGGGTTGGTTAAATAGGACAAAGTCTCCAGAGATTTGACTTGGCTTATTTTGCTCTTTTGTTCTTTTCCTTTTTCCTTGATTAGACTTCTGTCCTACCCCTGTTAAGGGGTCAGCTGAACTGCATGAAAATAAGGGAGATGGGTAGTGGTGCACTTACTAAGAGGTATTATAGCGGGCTTGGTAGCATATCAGGCTCCAGTGAGGACAAGATTGGAGCTCTCTTACAAGAGAGCAGCTAGCTCTCACTTCTGGGTAAGCAAGGTACCTGAAATAATTAGCCCATGGTTGGCAGAGTGTAGGACTGCCCACCAAGGAGGGATCCTACACTGCGGAAGTGACAACATTGTATAAGAAGGAAGCTGACGTTTTTCAATGTCAGCTGGACTTGATTTGAAAAATGTTTTATTGGGCGCCTGGGTGGCGCAGTCGGTTAAGCGTCCAACTTCAGCCAGGTCACGATCTCGCGGTCCGTGAGTTCGAGCCCCGCGTCAGGCTCTGGGCTGATGGCTTGGAGCCTGGAGCCTGTTTCCGATTCTGTGTCTCCCTCTCTCTCTGTCCCTCCCCCGTTCATGCTCTGTCTCTCTCTCTGTCCCCAAAAAAAAAAAAAAAAAAAAAAAAAAAAGAAAAATGTTTTATTGGCTAAAGCCGTAGAGTAACCCACAGACTCATCGAAATCAAAGTTTACAGTCTTTAAGAGGACTAGGTTGTAGGGAAAGAGCCCTGCCAAGGTGGGCAACTCAGAATGACTTGATCAAGCTAGTCTGCCTCCCAAAGCCGTAGCTTTGTAAGCGGAAAAATGAGTTTAATAATACCTATGATTAGCTGTTGCTATTAAGGATTATGTGCAGTAACAAATCCAAAGTGCTGGCAGATTTTCTTTCTTTCTTTTTTAAGTTTTTCTTTTCATACTTTCAATTATGTAGTTTTAAATAAATGTAAATTCCCCTCCCCCAAGCATTCCAGGTCAAATGAGTTGACATGTAAAGTGTTTTGAAAGCTACAGATATTATTTGTGATTGCCTCTTAGTTGACTTTGAAACATTTGTTTGTCCCAGGAACAGAAGAGAAATATGCTTTGATCATGAGACAGGTGCATTTTTAGTATGTGGCTTATTAACGTGGTTAATTTAAACCCTTCCATATTCTTTTGGTGCAGAACCTTGTGTTTTCAACTATGCTCTTGGGTTGTAAGTTACCAGATGATCTTCTGGGCCCCTGTCAGCTCCAAAATGAAATGATGTATGCATTTACTTATTGACTTAACTCTAAAGCCTTGAGATGATGGCGGAGGGGGGCACTGAGGAAATGACAACTTCCAAACAGTCCATTAACCTCACTGACGCTGTGTCCCTGGAGGGAACAAATGAGGCCAAGGTAGAGCTGCAATGAAGTGACCCCCAGCTGTCCACTCACACTGCCCGGCTTCCTCCTGGTCCGATTTATCAAGAGTGATGTGAACATGAGTCAGAGATGGTTTTATAAGAATTTTTATTTTGGTTGAATCATCATCTGTTGGCTGTTTCCATTTTTTAAATATCATTTGATTAGCTCAAAGATGCCCAACATTTATGGTCCTGACTCACTGAAGGAGGTAACTCACTAATTACCAGTGAGACCCTGGGGAGGAAGTGGGTTGGCAGGCTTTCCCACCTGATGACCAACCTGGCAAATTCCAGAGAAGGAAACGTGCGATCACAACTCCAGGCAAAGCGATAGAAAACCTTGCACACAAACCTATTGTGGAGACACTTTAACCTACTTGAACACATTAATCTTCCTCTGGGAGGAGGCTCAGCTGACGTCACCCACTCATTTTGCACACGAAGAAACTGAGCCTCAGAGAAGCTAAGTGAATATCACACATTTGGATCTGGCAAAATTCCAGATGGAGACAGGCTACCAAAATTAGAGGAGAAGGGAGGGTCTAGAAGGATTTTCTCCTTCTAGTTTAAACTTTTCTATGTTGGTTGGATAGTTTTCAAAGAACAATGATAATTTTTGAAGTAATCATTTTTTTAAGAAACTAAAAATTCCATTTATTATATTTGTAATTATTATTCAAACTTAAGAAAATGAAAAAGGACCTCATCAACCCTTTAGTCCAAACCTCTCATTTTTACAGATCAGAAGACTGAGATAAGTGTAGTAGAGCAATTTGGTCAACGTGATAAGCTGGCTAGTGGTATAAGATATGTTTCAAAACTTAATAGACTAAATGTGATGACTTAAGCTCTGTATTTCATTAAGTACATGTTCAGCTACCTAACTAACCCAGAAGACACCAGGCTGTGCTGTGGAGAGGAAAGCTCCTGACCATTGGCTCTGGGGTTTGTGAGACCCGGGGTTGCAACATGGCGCCTGTTGGTACCTCGGGACACATTACTTTTCCTCTTTACATCTCTTTCTCCATCTGTAACTGGGAATAATAATACCCATCTGGCAAGGTTAGAGTTAGACATTAGAGATAATGAATTAGGTATAATCCATCTGAAATGGCCACTTTTATACATTAAAATCAAATACTGGGAATTTCATATGGCTTAACCTAAAATTTAGAGTCTGATAGGCACTAAGTAAATAAACTACTCTACCTGTAATAGGGGATAAAAATATAATTCTTACAGATATTATAGTTAGATCCCAAATAACTGTTTTCTTTTCTCAAGGAAATGAGGAACATACTTATGGCTTTACACTGTCTTAAATATTACAGCTGCTCTCTGACCTTGAAAACATTCTACTTCCTTGAGCTTCACCTCCCCTTATGGTCCTTCAGGATGTGTTCTACCCTTTGATGGTGACAGTTCATGGTTAGGTTCACTTTCTCCCTTTCTGTTACTACTCAGTTGGACACACATGGGTCCTCTGTAGCCCTTCCTTCTTCCCATTTTCTTTCACTGAAGATCCATTATTCTTTAGGTTAGAAACTCTTCTGTGTGATAACTGCCCTGCCTCACCGATGCATAGAAAATGGGTATATTTTCAAGATTTGTAGCACTGTCATAGTTTCTTGCTGGTAAGTTTTGGTTAAAAGTATATCTCTACGGTTTGCTTGAAATACCTGTGTTCTGGAGCTCACAGTGCTATTAACTAAATGCTTGCTTAACGTTAGGCTTCATATGAGTCATTTACAAATATACAAGATCTATAAGATTGTAAGTAGAAAATTTGGTTATTTGCAATTTTTTCACCATTATAGATAATGCAGACAGTGAACAAATGGTAGGGAAACAGCCAAGGGTGAGTTATCATTAGTTCATATTTTTAATTCATTTTATTGGATTTTTCTAGTCTTTCTTATCAAAAATTGTCTCTGAACCAACATAACACTACACGCAGAGAAATATGTTGCTTAAGCCGGTCGGTAAAATGTACAAACTTAACCACATTTCATTAAAAGCAAACTGTTGACATGAGCAGATGGGGTTGGGATTGGGTGGGGGGAGAAAGAATTGGGAGACAAAATGAGAAAATCCTAAATCTTCATCATTTTCCATAGGATTGAGTTCAGTTTTCTACCCCCCAAAGCAATAGGCTAATCCTTTCTGTTTGATCTTTTCAATGATTAAGAAAAAGGAAGCTGACATTTATATAAAACTTAACTCATTCAACATTGCCTCATGCCTGGTAGTAATATATGTCTGTCTGCATACATTTCCAAGATTTATCTTGTTTCATTAAAACTGCAGATAGGTGTCATCTGTTTTATTTGTCTGCATAGTTTTAGTACTAGGCATCTTAGTAGACTTGCGATCTAGAAGAAAACGGGAAATAGAAGAAATAGGAAAATGGGAAGAATAAATTCCACTGCCTCCATGAGGTGCAGAAGTGACCGTCAGTAAAACTATAATGTGAAAAGGGTCAGCTACTGTGCCTTTAGATACCCTTTTAAGAAACCAGATCTAAGTAAGTTTAAAACATTGTTTTAAGGACACCTAGATGGCTCAGTCAGTTAAGCGTCCAACTCTTGGTTTGGGCTCAGGCCATGATCTCATGGTTCATGGGTTCCAGTCCCACATCAGGCTCTGTGCTGACAGTGTGGAGTCAGCTTGGGATTCTCTCTCTCCCTCTCTCTCTCCTCCTCCCCAGCTCATGTACTTGCACTCTCTCTCAAAATAAATAAATAATTTTTTTAAAAAATTGGGCGGGGGGGCACCTGGGTGGCTCAGTCGGTTGAGCGTCTGACTTCGCTCAGGTCATTATCTCACACTCCATGAGTTCGAGCCCCATGTAGGGCTCTGTGCTGACAGCTCAGAGTCTGGAGCCTGCTTCCAATTCTGTGCCTCCCTCTTTCTCTGCCCCTACACCACTCATACTCTGTCTCTGTGTCTAAAAATAAACATTAAAAACATTAAAAAAAAAGAAACAACCATTTTTTAAACAAGTTTTATCATTTAGTTAGATTTCCCAGGTGACCTCAGGAGGAAAGCAATGGAGGTGGTTGCAGTTGCCCAGGGCCCTTATGGCCATGGCACCGGGGACAAGGAAGAGGCATGTTTATTCTTCCCTAACCTTTCACGTGACCCCTCCCTTTGCTCCCTTCCCGCCCTTCCTCCCTTTGTCTTTCTCTCCTCTGCGAGGGCAGGATTCCACAGCTGCCTTCAAGATCTGAGACTTACCTTATGTTCTGGGAATGTACCAAGTGAATTCTTGCTTCTTGAAAACAGTAACTCATCAACCAGGGTGGCACCTCACAGAGACAGGGAGGGTGTCCAGCTGTGGCCCCGGGGGCTGGCGCTGAAGCAGGCTTCATTGCGGCACAGAGCTCCCCGCAGTGCGTGAAGGATGGAGGAGCGTGGAGCACAGGCCAGGGGGGCAGAAGTAACCGGCCAAATACCCTGCAGCCATGCTACCCACCGGGGCTCCGGAGGGTGGATTCACTCTGGCCCAGCTCCATGGCTCACCTGGCAGATGGCCAAGCAGAACAGGACCATCAGTGATCTATCAGAGGTCTTGAAAAACTGCCACTGCTAAGCTTGTGTCTTTCTAGAATCGTGCAGAGGGTAGAATTTGCCTGCGCTGTCATTGGTGGAAAAGGAGGTAAAACCAAGGGTAGACTTCGAGAAATGACTTGTCCTGCATCCTCCCGTGTCTGGGAATGGCCCTGAGGGTTTGAAGAAAGGGAGGAGGATGAGGATGGAAAAGACATAGGTTTGAGAGAGATTGGAAGTTTGGACACAGTCATCGATGGGTGCAGGAGTCATGTCTGATTTGGGGGAGCGGGGTTTATATGGTATAAACCCTCTAGAGGTCTATGAACTCCCAAGAGGCGTAATCCATCCATTGTAGCCAGTCTGCCTAGAGAACCCACCTTGGGGAGAAGCCAGCTCATAGACTAATGCATTGACTCTCCTCCCTGTGCCCAGCCCTCACCTCTCAGGCCATTCAGGTCACTTGCCCTGTGTCCTGAGTTCTGCCCCAGGTCCACCTTGATCTGACATCCCAAATGACCCTTCTTCTCTGGCTCACCTAGCTGGCTTTCCCCTCTCCTTTCTTGCTGAACTTTGCACGTCAACCCCATTTTCAGTCTCTAAAGAGAACATTTTATTAGACAATGGAAATCTGAGGCAATGAGAAAGAGTAGAAATGCCTCACTGTTTATTTTTAGAGCCTTGACCCAGCCCTAGGAATTCACACAACAAACCCAAACGGTTAAGTATTGCCTTAGGAAAGGTTTCTGCATTGTGCTTGCCAGGTACAAGGAGGGAAAGTTACAGTTCATTCTGCTTGCTCTTGTAATAACCTCATCGTCAATTCTAGAGCACAGAATGAGTCGCTATTGCAGAGGCCTGAAGCCTGTATCATCAAGTCCATCTTAATGCCAGATTCTGTGTTCTGAGCAAGAGTGCGTCATCGCTGGTCTTGTGTTTTCCAGATAAACACAAAGCTTCTGGGAGAAAATGCTTGAGTGAAAAGACTACAGGTTGCTCTTTCATGGGAGTTCCTGGAAACCCTCTAAACCAGGACACTTGAAGTGAGCCTCCTGACCTGGGCTGAGAATTGCCCTGGCTGACACAGCTTTTATTGGATGTTCTACAAGGACCCACTTTGTGCATGACCCACAGACTCAGCCACGGGTAGACTAGCTCGTTGTTTTATCTCAGTTAACAGACTTTTGTTAAAAGAACAAACAAAGTGCAGATGAGTCAAGCTTGTATTTTCAGTGCCAGCTCCAAGGATATAACTAGAAGGCAAATAATGTAAAATTTTCACTGTTTCCCCAGGGATTACATGTTGCACACTCAAACGTCATCACGTCTGTGACTTGTGCAGATAAAAGTAGATTTGCTCTTGAAACTACAGTGTCTATATTAAGGGCAATTCTCTCCCCCCCCCCCCCCAAAGTCTTTTCTCTGTGCAGGTTGTGAGACATCTTTTTAGGGGTACTATATTTCCTAAATATAACTATAGCAAATATGTTATGAAGATGTGTTAGTTTTTCTCCTCGAGGCTGAATTGATTGCTACTTCAATTTGGGATAATGCTTTTAACTCATATATTGTCCCATCAGGATATTTATATAGTTTAGTATATCTCTCCACAAAATACATATTTATTGCAGAGGGAACAGAGTAATTTTACAGTGGAGGAACATGGCAGATAACACTCGAATCAAATATTCAAAGTTAACATCATCAGTAATGGGACAAATTGACACTGGGCACCATTTGATAGGATGAACAAGAGAAAAACCCAGCGTCACTTCTGTGATCTCCCTCCAAAAATGCACAACTTGGATCTAACCGTAGGAAATATCAGACAACCCCAAATTGAAAAACAGCCAACAAAATAATCTTTAAAAGTGTCAAGGTCATGGAAAACTAACAAAGTGCCCCAAACTGAAAAAAGACTAAAGAGACATGAGCACTAAATGCTATATGAAACCATAGATTGAACAATTTTGGTAAGAATGTCACTGGGATGACTGTTGACATTTGAATGGAGTCTGTAGTTTAGATGGTAGGACTCTATCAATGTTTAGTTGCGTGACTTTGAGACTCTACTGTGGTTAGGCAGAAAAACAGCCTTATTTTTGGGAAACGTACACTGCAGTATTAGGAATGGGGCATTGTGTCTGTAACTGACTCCAATGATTTAGAAAAAAATTACACATACACACCATGTAGGATTTTAATTTTTAAGAGTGGAAATAGGTAAAAGACATTATTATGAGAGATGCCTTAGAAGCATTAGAGCATTTTTTTTTAAATGTTCTTTAAAACAGGCCCAATTGTTTACTGTGGTCAGTTTGACAATCATGAGAAAATTCTAGTTGAAGCATGGAGTGCCGACTTTTTCACCCAGCAATCCTATAATCTGCCCCTGCTCTTCTGAGGTTTGAAGGGAAAGTAATTTCAAATATGTTGTGAAATTTAGCAGTGTGATATTACTGCTGCAAACAGGATTTAATCTGTTTAGAGCTTAGAAGCCTTATCTTCAAGTTCCTCTGATATGGAATATTAAGCTAGTACAATAGAAGTTTTTGAAGACTGTTTTTTTATTTTTTTTATTTTTCATTTTTTATTTTTTTTCAATATATGAAGTTTATTGTCAAATTGGTTTCCATACAACACCCAGTGCTCATCCCAAAAGGTGCCCTCCTCAATACCCATCACCCATCCACCCCTCCCTCCCACCCCCCATCAACCCTCAGTTTGTTCTCAAAAATAAAAAATAAAAAATAGAAAAAAATTTTAAAAAGTGTAAAAAAAAAAAGAGTGGCCTTGATTACAGCAAAAAAAAAAAAAAAAACAAGTTTTTGAAGACTGAATTGCATGTTTATGTGATTCATAAAAGTGGGTAGCTTTCCTATAATATTTAATTTTTTCCTGGTTATAAAATGGTATACACTTGCTGTAAAACTATAGATACATAAGAAGCATCAAAATAATACAAAGAAAATAAAGTTCAAACGGAATCTCACCACTCAAAAATGACATGCCACTGGTAACGTTCAGACTTTTTTCTTTCTAATATACTTTTTAAAAACTCCATTTTTAAAAAATGTTTATTTATTTATTCGGGGGGGGGGGGAGGGGCAGAGAGAAAGGAGAGAGAATCCCAAGCAGGCTGCACACTGTCAGCGCAGACCCTGACGTGGGGTTCCGTTTCACAAACCACGAGATTGTGACCTGAGCCAAAATCAAGAGTTGGACGCTTGACTGAGCCACCCACGTGCCTCCAAATGGCCCCATTCTTGAGAAATCAAGCTGAATATATCATTTTGCATCCTAATGTTTTTACTCATTCTAGCAAAGCATTTTTCCCAGGTCACAAAATTTCAGTACTTTTTAGCTCTTCATTTTAACATACTTTTAAACTTAGAAAAGAATTGCAGGAATAGTACAACAATTTTTGTGTTCCCTTAGCCAGTTGTTAGCATTTTCCATGGTTGCTTTCCCTCTTCATATTCATCTATATTGGTGAATTTATAAATATATGTATATTATACAAATTCCATATTATACATAATTTTTAATACAATTTTTTCCTGAACCATTTAAAAACAAGTCGCAAATATTATGGCCCTTCAGATTATTTTGTATAGTCATGAGAAAATTTTTAAATTCAGGAAATTTGACATATGGTCTCATGTCAACTAATGTCTACTATAATGTCTAGTATAAACTGCATTTTCAGATTTTGCCAATTTTCTTCAAAATGCCCTTTCTCACAGTTTTTTTTTTTTTTTAAACCCCAAACTAGGATCCAATCCAGGATCATTTAGATCTTATGTCTCCTTAGTCTCCTTTAATATGGAAAGGTTCCTCTGCCCTTTCCTGACATTGACATTTGTGAGGAGTACAGGCAGTGTCCCTCCATGGAGATTAGTCTGTTTCCTACACATGGTTATTAATAAGCTACAAAAGATTCTACTGAAATTTAGAAAATTAGGTAATGGTTTGTGTTGGGCAGTTGGTAGCTTCCAGATGTTTGCCTTTATAAATAAGAATATTGCAGTGAACACCCTTAATTTATATTTTTGTAAGCATTCCTGATCTAACAGAATCCTGAAAATGAAAATAATAGGGAAATTGGCATGGGTAGGAAGACTCCTGAGACGTATTTCCAAATTGCTTTACAGAAGGGTATAAAACTGGCAACAATAAAAATCACACAAGCTGCCAAATTAAGCTCCATTTTTGAAATCCAGGAATAGAAAATGAAGAGCTATGGAATATATTGTGTTGTTACTAATTGTTAAGTTTTCTCTAATAGTTTTCTTAGATGTGCCTTGTTAAGCAGAGATGCAGGGTCTCAACTTAGGCATACATAGTATTTAGAAGCATATGGGAGGGGCACCTGGGTGGCTCAGGCAGTTAAGCATCTGACTTGGGCTCAGGTCATGATCTCACGGCTTGTGAGTTCAAGCACCGCACCAGGCTCTGTGCTGACAGCTCAGAGCCTGGAGCCTGCTTCAGATTCTGTGTCTCCCTCTCTTTCTCTGCCCCTCCCCTGCTCATGCTCTCTCTCTGTCTCTGAAAAATAAATGCACATTGAAAAAAATTTTTTAAAAAGCACACGGGACATGAGATAGTCCCGCCGAGTCATGTAGGCAAGGCAATTCTAGTGGGTTACCTATTAATTTGAACTTGACCCTGGAACCCATCAAGGTAAGATTATGGACTGTATCATTGTTTGGGGGCTTTTTTCACCTCCCACATAAAGCTTTAATGTTTATCTTATGGGCAATGCTTACCCTCTAGTGGATGAGTAAAGTTCTCACATAGACTGTACCACCCCAGTACTAGACTCATGTATGGCACTTCTCTCAGAAACAATTCCAGTAAGCCTTTGGTTAACGAAGTGGATAGATTTGGTACGTACCACATCATGGGTCATAGTTCAGGGAATCGGTGCCCTTAGTATTTAATAGCATAAGCTCTGTAGTCTGACACTCTTGGATTAAAGTCTCAGCTTCACTGCTTACTTGATCTGTGACAATGGGCAAATCCCTTAACCTTTCTGAACCTTGGTTCCTTTATCTGTAAAAGGAGAATGATAATGGTACCCATCCAATAGGGTGGCTGTAAGGACTAGATGAGATAGTACACAGAAAGCACTTAGCACAAATTCGGTGTTAGGTTTCATAATTATAACAGTCCATTCACTCCAAGGCTGTGCTTAGCCATGGCCAAAATCACTCTCACATCTTGTGAGGTAGGCAAGCTGGGTGTTAGTTCTTCATTTGACAGATGAGAAAGCCCACACTCAGGTTCGTGAGCTGCCCAGTTTGTATAGCCAGCACACAGCAAGGCGGGACATTTCATCTCAGTTCTCTGACTCATAGGTCATGGCTCTTTTCTTGTGATCTACTGCCTGTTTCATAACTCTGTACCCGGAAATCCAAAGCTATTTGGGCAAATGTTGGATAAACCCCAGGATTCTCTTCCAGATATGTCTTGATACAGACCAGGCATCAGCAAACGTTTCTTGTAAAGAGAAAACAGTTAATACTTTAGGCTTTTCAGGCATATCACATCTGTTGCAATTACTCAACTCTACTGTTGGAATGGGAAAATAGCCAGTATGTTAAACCAGTGGACATGGCTGTGTTCCAAAGAAACCATATTTATGAGAACCAGTGGCCACCAGATTTGGCTCATGTATAGTCTGTCTTTATTAACCCATGATTTAGGCAATCAGTGCATTTCAGCTAGGGGGACATGTATTTCATTATATTGGCCACACAGGGACCTTCTTTTGAGTTTTCAGACATAGTGAAGAATGCTGTAGTAGCTTAGACCTGGCACATAGTAGGTCTTTGGTCACCACTTGCTAAATATGTGAGAGCTTCTTCTATCCTTCTGTGTTTTCCTAGAAGATATATATATATATATATATATATATGAAGTTATATATAACTTCTGTGTTTTCCTAGAAGTTATATATATATAAAACTTTTATATATATATATATATAAATAACTTTCATATATATATAAAAAACATATATATATATATAAAACATATATATAAAAGCAGGGGAGAGGGGTGAGGAAGAGAGAGAGAATCCCAAGCAGGTTCCACATTCAGCACAGAGCCTGACACAGGGCTCAATCCCATGACCCTGGGATTATGGGATTATGGGATTATGACCTGAGGCGAAATCAAGATTTGGATGGTCAACTGACTGAGCCACCCAGGTGCCCCTATATATTCCTATATTTTAAAAAAATGATCATGGTTTATTATTCATTAGCACCTATGAATTTTTAATATTGTTTTGTTTTTGTTCCACGTCATTCTGAAATGATATTTCAAAGAATTGGGAATGGAGCTTTTATTCCCAAATGTAGATTAAAAAAATATTTTCAGATATTCTTAGTGTTTATCATACATCAGTTTATTATTTTATTTTTATTCTCTTGCACTGAGGGTAATTTTCAATAACAACTCTCTTTGGGGGGTTAGACAGTTTTTGTTTTAATTAGAAAGATATCTCCCTTGCTCTCTTATGCTACTGTTGACTTAAATAATTAAGAAAATAATGGCTGAGTACACATTTGTTCTTTCAAAAGTAAACAACTACCCTTTGTAATCTAGAAAAGAACCAGCCTGTGGATACCCATGGCATGTTTGCTCCAAGAATATTTCTCGTGATGCGGGAAATGGCATTGGTGTCCTCCTGACCCTCAGGCCGAAATACGTGATGTATCATGTACATGACTAGCTGTGCTTTGTCCATGAGGGTGTCCAATAATAGCAAACCCATATGACAACTAATCTTAGGAAACTGTGTCGTTAATTTGAAATATTGCCCTGGGTAGTTCAACCTTGGCTAAATAAAGATGTTTTCTCTTAAAGTCAGTACTTTGTTGCCCTCAGCAGTTGTTCTATATTAGCTTGCCAAGAAACATTATCCCCCATTTATAGAATTTGATGGAGTGTCTCAGAATCTCCTGGCAATGGTCAACATTTCATCTGAAAGGAAGCAAATATACCTCTCTGGTGGGTAGCGAGGAGGGAGGACGTGCAGCTTATTTTCATCTTCAAGCTGAGATGTTAGGTTAATTTTTAGTCTCCCTGGACTTTTCCACATGGAATAGTATGGAAAGGACTGGGACAAAAAATCACTGTGATTCAGCCAAGGAACAGAGCAGCACCGTCATCTCTAGAGAATGCACAGCATTGCAGTCTCTCTCTCTCTGTACTTATTGCTTACTAGGAGAGGGTATAGACTTTGAAGTTTGTGGTTCCGTCTCAGAGTATCTTTGTTCTCTCTGTCTGTGTCAAGTTTTGTGAACATGCATTTGACAGCTACTACGTGCAAGGCAGCGTGCTAGGTAGCCCTGGGGGTATAAACGTGTAACCCATCACCACCATTATCCTGCTGGTAATTTGAAGGCTGCATCCTAGAAGGGAGACCAGTGATAGCCATGGAAATTGATAGACAAGGTCTCCAGTGTCTTCTGTTTTTCTAAGAGAAAAAAAAAAAACTGTGAGGAGAAACAAAACCATACATTCTATCAGTTTTCATCTCTGCGCTTGATGCCATTAGGAGAAGATTCAAAAGAAGTTGCCAGTAAGGTTGGTAATTTTAGAGCATCGAAACCATAGAGAAGTGATGCCAGACAGGCTGAGAGGTGGGAAGCACAATGTAGAACGTCTGCATGGCACCCACTGTGGTTATGATTAGATATGGGGAGCCCTAGTCATTCCTAGTGATATCATCCCTAGTGATTGTTTTGATCCCTCTGTCTATAAAAGCAGGGCCCACTCGTCATTCAGAATGAGCCGGATAAGCCAAATATTCGAGGTGTTTTGAGCTTCTCAAGAAGCCAAGGAACAGAAGTTCAAGAATCTGTGCTTTGTGTGATACTATTTTATATCTTTCCAGAGATTGAATGAAAAATGCCTAATTAAAGTGAATGCAACGAATAGAAAGAGGTATTGCTTGACCCCGGTACCATGCAGTTACTACTCTGGGAAGACTATGCATGCACCTCTTAACAAATGAGAGAAGGTGATTCTTCTGATGCTCTATTTGTTTAGTTTTCTAAAACCTTCTTCTAGAAAAAAGTGCAGTTTGGAAAATCAATCAAGGTAGTTCAAATGGAAGGTTTTCCTCTTGATGCAAAGTGATGAAGCCGAAGGTTGTTTTCTTAGGGGGAAAAATATCACAACTCACGCCAGAGCATTTCATTGAGAGTTCTTGTTGCTTGCGTTTTGGAAGTCACATTGTCAAAAAGAGAAATTTTGGAAGGGCAGGGAGGGGTGGGCCAAGAGCTGTGGCTCCCATGTTGTCTATAATCATGATTTCTTTTTTTTTTTAAGAGCCTGTTTTTCTCGGCGGATTATGTTCTGAAAATAGAGCACAAACATGTATTCTCAGGCTTGGCAGGGGCCAGCATTTTGTTTACTGCTTGGGCTAATGTTTTGTGAACAGGAACCTTTTCCCAGACAATCCCAGGACTGAAAGGCCTCGTAAAAAGAGGTCAGCTGGTCCAGGCTCCAGCACCCTTTTCCCAAGTGGTCTTTCTGCCAACCGCTAGGGCCTCATTTTCCAGTGGCAGCCCAGGCTATGTCTGGGTGGTGTCCAAGCGACAGGAAAGCCTCCCTTCTCCTGCACTGGAATCTTTCACACTGACTTCCCTTCTTGCTCTTCGTTCCTTCTGGGGTTTTTCACGGGATCTGTGCAATTCCTCTTTCCTCTGATAGCCCTTCAACGATGAGAGATCCGAAGGAATGTCTTCCTGCTCCCACCTTACCCCCAAGCCACCCAGCCTTCTTCACCCGGTTACAGTTCCTCCATGTATTTCATGTGATAATTAAAGCCCTTCACTACTAACCGAACCCCCCCCCCTTTTTTTTAAGTTAAAAAAAATTTTAATTCTTTGTGAGAGAGAGAGAGCGTGCATGAACGGCGGGGGGGGGGGTGGGGGGTGGGGGGGGGGGAGAGGGGCAGAGGGAGAGAGAAAATCCTAAGCAGGCTCCACACTCAGCACAGAGCCCAACTCGGGACCCAATCCCACGACCCTGGGATCATCATCTGACCCCAAATCAAGAGTCGGATGCTCAACCGACTGAGCCACCCAGGCGCCCCATCCATTTTACTTTTAAAAACTATGAACATGCTATGTATATATTAAAATAATGAACATATAAAATAATTCAAATAGGAAAACAACCTATATGCAGCTGTGTGGACAATATAAAGGATCTTTAATCTTTTTAAGAGAGGTGTTTATGGTGATTATTGAGGGAGATAACGTTTGTGAGCGTGCCTAGCACACAGTAGGTGCCAAAGAAATGTTTGCTGGATTGGAATCTAAAGCAAGCGTGTTTGGCCAGACTACGAGTGTTCCTTGAGAAGCTGCAGAGAACGACTTGGCAGTCTTTCCTGACCTTCCATGATAGCGTTTCTTGCTGTGGCTGATTATCACTGTTGTCCCGCGGGCATTGGGCTCATGACCCCACGGGTGTGTGTGCCTGCGTGTGTGCAGGATGGGGTCGGTGCTGGAGGGACTGGAGGACAGTCCTAGGGAGAGCACAGCGAGCAGAGGGGAGAGAGGGCTTTGGTGAGGCTGATGGAGGAGGCAGGGGAGAAAGGGAAATTAGACTCCTTACAGAGAGCACCTGTATGTTTTTCAAAGCACTGCCTCCCTTCCTTTCACTTGTTGAAACTGGGCATGAAGTCAAGAGTAGATGTGTCTGATACAACTTTGAAAAGGAGGATGAAAATCTCTAGAGATAGTATGAAGCATGTAAAAACCCGTGGATGGAGAAAAGACTTCTATTGAAGCAGACGGCACGGATACAGCATGTCCTGACTCAGGGAGAAATACCTGTCGACTCCAGTGCCCAGGGCGGAGGTCACAGGAGGTCACAGGGCTGCCCCTCAGCCTTAGAAGGAGGGAGCCAGTCAAGAACATAATTTCCCTGCCTTTTCCCCAGAACTCTTAAAAACAGGACAATGTCTTTTAAAATCCTTCTTAATACGGTTCTTAGTAAAAGTAGGATTGTGACTTTTGTGTCGTAAGAGGCTAGAATTCTATTCTTGTTTTATAAATAGGAGCATCTGTGCCTTGACTTCATTTCGTATCACTTTTCGCAAAATGCTGTCCCCTTTTTGCGCCTCTCTCTTTGCTAAACAGGTTTTCTTCCTCTCTTTGTAAAGGTGCCTTTGTTTAAACCAATCGAGTTACTTGCCTTTACTGTAAACACAGTGTCCAGTGACTCTCTTTATTGTGGAGAGCCAGCAGCTTCACAGGAGGAAAAAAGTCTTGAAGGTCACTTTCTGATGTTCGCATTATAAAATAAGTCGTCATGACTTTAAAAAAAAAACAAAAATGAACCACCCACTGCCTCCTGGGGGCTTATTAGCCCATTACAATGGAGTTCGACTAACAGCTAGCATTTGTTGAATCATAATTGATCTGATAGAATGTAATCTGATAATTAGTAGCCTTGTAAAAATAAATACACTCGACTCCTGTTTCATTTGCCCTTGAGGGCTCTACCGTGGTGGTTCCAAACTGTACCTTTGAATTGGAGAAGTTGGGGCGGGTTCACATTGCAGGCTGCGTGCTTCCTGGGGCAGCGTCCACCAGGTACGTGCACACACGGGATGCCAGCCCGGCCCCACTTTCACCTGAAATGCTGTGACCTGGCAGAGGGCTGTGTCCTTGCATCGGATTTTCAGCCGAGGAAAAGGGAAACCCGGTTGAAGCTGCAGGAACAGCTGGTTCTCAAGATCAGGTTGTAACTGGGGGACACTTAGGTCATGATTGCCACCTGGATGCTGTTCTCTTTCTTCACGGTAGGTCTCCGGGTTACTTACTTCTATTGTGGAGTTCTGCTGTGCGCCGCTGAGGGAGCTTGCACCCTCAATGGCTCAGACTCCAGAGGGCACATTTCCCATTATTCTTCAGGGATATTACCTCTCTGGACTCTGGGCACTGGAGTTGCCCAGAGAAAGCGCATCCCTGACATTTCCGGCACTGGAAGTTCCAAATAGCTAATGGTGTGCTTCTGTGGCCAAGTTCTCGTTAAGAAAACTAAGGCAGAATAGTGCTAAGGCTGTAAAAATGCTGTTCTTTTTTAATTTTTTTTGTTAACGTTTATTTATTTTTGAGAGACAGAGTGCAAGCGGGGGAGGGGCAGAGAGAAAGGGAGACACAGAATCTGAAGCAGGCTCCAGGCTCCGAGCTGTCAGCACAGAACCCGATGGGGGGCTCCAACTCACGAACTTTGAGGTCATGAACTGAGCCCCAGCCGGACGCTTAACCGACTGAGCCACCCGGGCGCCCTTAAAAATGCTATTCCTCAAGTTCCAATTTTGTTGTAAATTATTTCTTTCCCCAGTAATTACTGTAATATCTTGGGGCCTTCAATTTATATAGCATTTTTCTTCTCAGGGAGGCAAAGCATAAGTCGAAATTTTCTCTGGGATTTTTACCTGATGATTTAACGCTACAATTATTTCTAAACCAGTTAGTAATGATATTAGATGCCTTGCTAGGAAACCAGGCCCACAGCTCAAAGCTGTGGAATACACGAAAGGTATACATGCTGTGCTTTAAAGTCTGGTTGGATTATTTGCCACTGACCTTGAAAGTGTCGGCAAGGTAAGTAGGCCTGGGGGTAAAGCTAAAGAATATCCTTCTTAGTGTTTGAAACTCTTATGTGAACTTCCTTTCAGACCCACTTGTGGCTAGGTGTTCTGTACCCTGCAGGAGTTTGGGGACAGTTTTTGTATTTCTGTGCTTCCCTAGCCCAAGTCAAGGAGTATGGGGAGATACGTGCAGCCCTGCCTATATCAATATAGTGGTAGCGAAGTAGAGAAAGGAAGCATGAAGCCGCACACTTGAACTTTTGCAAGTCACAACGATCAGGTTTTGTCCAAGGTCAATAAGGCTGTTAAGAAAAATCCTCATCATTCAAGAGAGATGACTTCGTTTTCAGGACTCTTGCAGACTTGCATGTGCTGATTTATAAAGAAATATGTGAGATCTTGGCTGCTTTCTTGATCCCAGATGGTTTTGTGTGGTTGAGATATATATGTAGATTTTAATCATTGTTTAAGACTTACTCTTTACCTTTTTGCTGTACGGTATCCCATGGGGTTTGCATCCATGCATGCAGTTACAGATTTGTTGCCACAGTCAGGATACAGAATAGTTCAGTTATCCCACAAACCTGTTTTGTTTTAATTTCTTTTTTTTTTTTTAGTTTTATTTATTTATTTTGTGAGGGGGGAGGGACAGAGAGAGGGAGAGAGAGAATCCCAAGCAGGCTCCATGCTATCAGCGCAAAGGCCTAGGTAGGGCTCGAACTCACAAACCGGGAGATAGGTCATGACCTGAGCTTAAATCAAGAGTCGGACACTCAGCCAACTGAGCCCCCCGGGCGCCCCGTTTGGAATTTCTGTTGCCATTTCTGGGTGGTCAGTTTACTCTCACTTCTGAAGGGGAAGCCAGACTATTTTGTAACAGATAACACAGCAGCGTCTTACACCTTCCACCCAGAAGGTTGAGTGAGACGTTAGAAGCAACGTCTGATTTGCTGCTTCTTTTCACAAAGAGTCAGAAATGGCAAAATTGCACGATCTGATTAGTTGTTTCTCCATATCATGACAGTGAGTTACAGTGGCATAATGTGTTGTACAATATATTAGAAAATAGCTGAAGAAATTTGTAATAAATACTGCAATTAGTAAAAGTAATATACTGACACTGAGAAAATGTTAGTTTGGGGAGGAGTTTAGGTGTATATTTTTATGTAAATTTAGCTTTGACGTTTTAAGGAAATTGAAATGCTGTTAGAAGCAATGACTGCATAACTCAAACTAGCTTATGAAGGGAAATTTAGTGGCTCAGATCACAGAAAGGTAACAGGGGTAGGCTTCAGGCAGCAGCAGAATCCAGGGGTTCAAATGACATCAATGTCCCTTTCCCCGGTTCAGCCGTGTTTTCCTCTGTGTTGGCTCCATTCTTGGTAGGCTCTTCTTATGATATCAGTATGACAGACTGACAGCAGCTCCAGGCTTTTATCCCATTTTCTTAATTCCTTACATTTCCAACTAAAGCCTTGCAATGGAATCTCATTGGCTCTGCTCGGTTCTCTTGCCCTTTGTAGCCCTGAGGGACGGGAGGGGGTGAGGTGCAGTGCTCTGATTGGCCGGCCTTGGGTCACATGCTCGACAGGGGGCGTGGGCTTCCTTAGACGTTAGGGCAGGAGGATGTAGTGGCAGAAGGGATAGTTCTTTTTTATTTTTTATTTAAAATTTTTAAAGTTTATTTTGAGAGGGAGAGCAAGAGAGGGGCAGAGAGAGAGGGAAAGAGAGGATCCCAAGCAGGCTCCAAGCTATCAGCGTGGAGCCCGATGTGGGCGGGGGAGTGGGAGGCTGGAACTCACAAATCCTGAGACCATGACCTGAGCTGAAACCAAGTCTGATGCTTAACTGAGCCACCCAGGCACCCCTGTAAGGGATAGTTCTTTAAGAAAATGTAGGGACAGGTATGTCAGATAGACCCAGACAAGGTCAGAGGACCAAGTCCTCTACAGAGACTTTCAGGCCACATAGTCAATTGTATACATATATATATCATCTTTATAAACATTTACTCTAGGTTGATCTTCCAAACTGGCAGAAGTTTTAAGGATTGATTAATGTTTTTGTTTTTGAGTGAGGACTTGTAAGATGATAAGCTTTCACTGGATGTGAGATGTAATAATTTTGGAAAAGAATACTGGAAATTGCATAACTATGGGACCGTGCAAAGTTAGATTGATGGGACATGAGGAAAACTTGTCCTATGCCTATCAATGAGTAGGAAACCTAGCATCTGAGGGAAAAGTCAGGGAGAAAAAAGGTTGGCAGTTGGCTGAAAACTGAGCCCAAATTAGCATTGTTGAAAGAGCAGAAATAGTAGAGACAGTGTCGTGGATAGAAATGTGATTAGGGACATTTGATGAGAATTCGTGAAGGTTAAAGACAGGCGTAGTTTGCCTAATCATATGAAGTGTGACTGCTTCCAGCATAAAGTCCAGATTCTAAAACAAGGCATTTGTGACCTAGCCCAGCCTAACTCTCCAGCCTTGCTTCCCCACATCGCTCCCTTGCACCTTGTCTATTAACACCTCATCCCTGAATGGTGGGCACCAGCATAGTTTAGATGCTTGATAAATATTTGTCGAAGACATTTAACCCTTATGCTCTCATTGAGGGTCTTGGAGAAAATCACTCCAAAGACCCCTTCCAAATCTGTGCATTTTCTGTAAAATAATAGTGACTTTGAAGGCTCATCCAGAACTATCCCTGTCTTCTTTCAAATAGATGTGCATTGGGGGCCATTTTCATGGTTAATGTTAATGACCTAGATTATGGACTCGGGTTTTAGCTGTTGTGAATAGTGCTACTATGAACACTAATGTACATGGACCTGTTTGGGTCCTTGCTTTCAATTCTTTTCAATATGTTCCTAGGCTACTGTCCCGTCCAATTTTACATCTTGCCTGGTGAACTGGGTGGCCTGGTCACATCCTTCAGCTGCTTCTGGCAAAGATTTATGCTGTTGTTTCCCTTCATGCTTCTCCCTGTCATATATACGTGGGGATTGGTGACATTTCATGGGAAAGAAAAGTCAGGAAGTAACAATTCTGAGACCAGAAATAATGAACCTTGAGTATTCTGCCTGCTGGGCTTCTTCCTTCCTGTGTCTAGCATCAGTGAAAGGCAGTGGCTCCCTCTTACCCTGGGTCAAAGGGCTTCCAGGAATCCTCAGAAAATCCTTTCCTCATGGAGATCTCTCTGAAAACTATGTAAATGGGTGACACCATCTAAATGAGTCATCCTGAATATAGCAGGGTGAAAACCTATTTAGTTATTAAATCCTGCAGACCAAGAGCACACTGGCAGTCTTACTTTGCAAGATCTTGCTAGCTGTGAGTTCTGTGGGGGAGATTGCAGGGGGAGGCCTGCTTTTAACTCCAGCCGCTTATGTTTGGGTTGGTGGCTTGCCTTAGAAAGGAGCCAGCCCTCCCTTTAGCCACCCCAGGCTTCCGCCTGAGTTTCCTTTTTACCCCGGATTTCATGTGGACCCTGAGCTGTGAAAGCAGATCACATATGGCCTGCTGTCAAGCATGAGAATAGCCTTTTTGTTCTTGGGGAACTGCACAAAGCAAGTGGGAGAGGGGGAAGAAACCTTTTTTTAGCATGAAAATACATTACTGTAATTCTTACATTACCCCTCCTCACTTTACTTTTTTCTCAGCTGAATCACAACATTTGGCCCTAACAGTAAAACAGTGATGGCTGTTAAAAGTCTTGAGCTCCTGGATTAGGACCGCCTGGGCAGGCCACTTGTCCTATGTTGGGGATGAGGCTGGGCAGGGGGTTGAAGTAGCACATCTGTACCCCTTCCCCTCACCTCCCACCCCCACCCACTTAAATGTATAACACTGTCAGCCAAACCCCTAAGTCAGGGAGCCTGTGACATCTGAGAGCACATGTTTGAATCTAATTTCCAATAAGAGTAGAGTAGGCTGGTCAGTTTTGTGCTACTTCTGTGTATGGAGGGTGATGTGTTTCTTCTGGCCTTATCCGAACAGATTCATTCTTGCTGCTCCCAAAACAAAACGGCAAGATTCGTGCCAGTTTCAGGTCCAAGGGCCCCTAGCACTGGTTGGGGATGGCTGATTGGATCTCATTAATACCTCCCCTGCCCCCACTCCCAGGTACCTGGCTCTTCCTTTTGGCTAGCCTCAATGGAGACTTTCAGGTGGTTGATGTATAATGCTCTTTCCTAACTGACTAGCCAGTCATTTATTGAGATTCTGCTATGGGTCAGGTGCCGGGGACCCCAAAATTGAATCAGATGCATCCCTGCATCAAGGGGTGTTCAGCTAGCAGTCTTTCTGCTACTTCCTGGGAAAGAAACATTTTGGTCCAGGACAGCAAAATTGTCATAAACATGAAAAGGAAGTCTGTTGCTATTTTATTTTTTATTCATAGCATGAATGATGGAATAAATAAGGAACTTCACTATGTCAGGATCTTAATAGAATCACAGAATTTTCAAACTGATTGAGAATGCTGGCTCTGTATCTGGACTGCCTGGGTCCAAATCTCAATTGACTTTACTGTAAAACAGTCCTCATTTCATACATTTGTAAGGGGGATTATGTGAATTAATTCGCAAAAAAAGTATTGAGAATACAGCCTGGCCCTGAAAGCCAGGTTCCCTTTAAAATACTGATTCATTCATTTTTCAAAAACTGAGTACTGGATATGGTTGCATAAGTCTGTAAATATTCTAAAAACCACTGAATTATACACTTTAAAAGAGTGAATTTTCTGGTGTGTGAATTATATCTCGATGTAGCTGTTATAAAAAGAAAATTAGCTGGGTACCTATTATGTGTCAGGCACTGCCTTTTTAAAACTGACAGATAAGTGATTTGCTCAAGGTGAATGACTACAGAAATGGTTCTAGAGCTCAAGTCCCCTGGGATACAAGTGAAGCTCTTTGCAAACTGTCAGAATAAAACGAAGATTGGAATTCTGATTGGAAGCTGAGGCCAGTTTCTTAGGCAGACTTTAAGAAAGAATAGTGGTCTGACCCAAGAACCTTAGCTTTCTGCCTAAAGGCAGAACCAACTGTTTTCAGCACTGCTTGCCTGCTACACACTTCTGTGTTTTCCAAGGCTTCAGACAAATATATTATAAATACTTACATAAATATGCTGTGGAAAATATGACAACACTCCCCATCCCAGCTCTAGGCGTAGAATAGAGATTTTTTAGTGAGGTTTTTCAGTGGAGCTGTTGCTTTCAATCCCCCAGCTTTGACATTTAGGAATTAGAACTTCCTAGAAAAAAAGAAAGGAAGGAAGAAATGGAGGAAGGAAGGAAGGAAGGAAGGAAGGAAGGAAGGAAGAGGGAGGGAAGGAGGGAGAGAGGGAGGGAGGAAGGAGGAAGAAAGGAAGGGAGGGAGGGAAGAAGAAGGGAAGGGAAAGGAAAGGAGGAAGAAAGGAAGAAAAAAGAAGTATAGTTTCCTATTGCAAGACAGGGATAATATTTAAAAATCACCCCTACGCACCACCACTACCAAAAACTAATAATACAAATTTTGTCCTCATGGTGAAGAAAATCACTCTTGAGATTTCCTAGCAAAGTCTAAAGATCTAGAATAGCTAAGAAGACAGACGTGTTTTAAAAATAAAATGACATTGTTTCTCCCCACTGGATCCATTTATATAGTCTGAGAAACCATTTTACATCCAGAGTTGCCTGCTGCCTTGGGCTCCCCTCAGCCACGTGCTTTTTCTCTGCCATATGCTTTGTTCTGGGGTTTCTTCCTTCTCCTGACATCTGGTATTCAGGATAAGGGAAAACAACTTCCCCTGAACTGGTGAAATTGCTATCAGGAAAAAATGGCTCATGTTTCCAGGCATCTATGAATGAGATGTTTTTCTTAGTGTCCTGAGCAACTATCTCGTGGAAAGAAACATAAGAAGGTACAAGCTTTCAGCTCATCCATTTCCCCAAGATGAACTTGAAGTACGTTTTGCTTCGGTGGCCCAGACAGCACTGGCTTTTCCGAGCAGATGGCATTACCTCACCAACACGTAATGAATAGGTTTGCCCCCGGGGGGTGGGGGGTTTGGGGGGGTGGAATTGTAGCAGAGTCTATTATGAAATCTCATTTGCTTTGCATGAATCAGTTCAGGAGCCCCGAGGAAACCAAATATGAAAAATGGTAAAATAGGACTGTAACTTACAGCTCCCCACGTAAATCCCATTTCCCCTCAAACTGCTCTGACTTGGCAGGTGATAATCATAGTAATTTTGCACTTTTGTGATGGGGGGAGGGTTCTTAATTGAATTCCATTTCTTGTGAGCGGGCACATAACCAGTTGTCTACACCTTTTGCCACCCCCCCTCCCTCCTCTCTTTTTGTCTAGGACTGTAGCATCTGGGGCATATAATTTAGCTCTGAAAGCAAATAGCCAGAGGAAAGTGGGGAGGGGGAAGGAATGGTAAGAAGAGAATCATTTGAATTACACACACAAAACACACTTTTTTTTTTTTTTACTTGAGCATTTTATCAAGAAAGGTGCTAAGAACTGGTTAATAGAGTCCCTTCATCAAACAATCTTAGGCCTTTTATAAATCTGACTTATTGAGGGTTAGACGTTTGACCTCAACCCAAGCTGAGGTTTGAAAGAGCAGGCTGGGTAGCATTGGGCCCACAGAGAGAGGGAGAGTTCCCTGCTGTCATTCTGGGACAGGGAGACCTTGGCGGAGGGGATGATGCAGCAGGCCCCTGCCCATCTGGGAGGAAGCTCACCATTGTCCACTTATTCCAGTGTCTGTCCACGGACCTAGTGTCCTCTCAGTCACGTAGGAGAAGCTGAGACAGTTTATCGTTAAGACCCTGCAGAGTCATTTAATAAAAAATGGGTTCAGGTTTTGGTTCAAGTAATGAGGTGATTTCCCCCAACGACCCCTGTTTACATGGGCTGGGGTGGGGACCCTGAGAAAGGCCATCAGAATGGATGGCTTAATTTTTCACTCTTCTCCTGTGTCCCAGATACGAGGCTCCTGGTGCTAAAGAAAGGCAGAAGACTGTGTCATTGGGCTCCTGATATGCAGACACCCCACTTTGCTCCCTGGCCCCTTGAAGGCCAGCAAGGCACTCTTGCAAAAAGGGGAATTGCTTTTAGGATTTGTGTCAAGGAACCTTTTCAGAAATCCTTCTGAATATCTATAAGAATCCCTGCGACGGTCTCCTGCTGCACAAAAACATGCAAGGCTGCCCCAGCCCCTCCTCAGCCTAGGAAGAAGTGAAGAAGACGACCAGCTAACTTAAAGATGGTCTGTCCGGGCTGGTCCTCTGGTCTGAGGACTTACCGGGAGCCTGACGGCCTCTAAGTGAGCCAACGGTGGCTTCTGAGAGGTGAGAGCCTGGAGGATGTCCCCAGAAGCAAAATCATGATGCCACCTCATGTCCACGTGATGTTCCATCAGACTTTTCTCAGAAATCTAGATTAGGAGAAATGTGAATAGGGATCATGGAGAATATTTCCCCTGAGTTGAAGCTTTTAACCCTAACAAACCTCCATCGTGCAGCTGAGGTCCATAACGTGACTATGTGGCTTTCTAGGGGATACTGGCCCCTCCTGAGCTCAATGAAATTAGGGATCAAACCTTGTCAGAACAGAAATCTTGTTTTGTTTTGTTTTGTTTTGTTTTTAGTTTATTTATTTATTTTGAGAGAGAGAGTGCACACACACGTGTTGGGGTGGGGGAGAGGGAGACGGGGGGAGAGAGAGAATCCCAAGCAGACTCCTCGCTGTCAGCGCAGAGCCTGACGTGGGGCTCAAACCCATGAACCGTGAGATCATGACCTGAGCCGAGATCGAGAGTTGGACGCTTAGCCAAGTGAGCTACCCAGGTGCTCCCAGAACAAAAATCTTAAAAACAAAAAACAAGGCACGCAGGATGCAGGGGTGACCTTGGGAGTTTGGGCAGCGGGTTCAGGGTCCGGCCCGTTCCATTCCCTGAGTGCGCTGAGGGCCAAGGCTGTGCGTTCGGAAGTTGGGTCTTCTCCTCTCACCGTGTCTGGAGCATGTGCTGGGAGCTAATCCTCTCTCTGCCTGTGCCCGAAAGACAAACAGAGGGTAGGAAGATGGAGCAGTACCTCTCAAGGGCCAGATGGGGAGGAGGCGGAGGGAGGCGGCCTCACACTGTCCCGCTGGCACTTTGGGATGGGAACCGCTGCTGCCTTTCTCCGCCTGAAATCCCGGGGCAGCTGTGGCCGTGGCTCCGCTCAGCTCTGCTCAGCTCCCCAGAGGGAGACGCACAGCTGACTTCTGGGCCTGCCTGAAATCGTCTGCAGGGGCGTGCATGCTTTTAGTATGAGGATAAAGTGGTGTCGGCCGAGGTTAATCTGGGAAATCCTCTGTAGGAGATAGTTTCCTTTTCATGGTTCCCTTTCCTTTCGGATGCAACGTACGACCCTCTGGCCAGGCAGCCCGGCAGATCGCTGACGCCCAGGGATCTGGGTGGGGGGGGGGGGGGGGTCTTCTCCACCCTCCTCCTACCACCGCTGCCCTCCTGCCACTGCGTGTCCCTGCGTGCCGGGCTCCTGCGGGGCACGTTACACACGTGGCCTCCTGTGGCACAGCGATACTCCAAGGACTGTACGCCCATCCCAGTTTCAGATAAGGACACTGAGGCTGAGAGAGATCCAGCAGCTTGTCCCATAAGCGAACCGGTGGGAGAACCGGGATCCAAGACCAGTTTTGTTTGATGCTGGATTCAACACTCTTCCTACCTCTGCGGTGCGTTTGGCTTCACATCAGCACTAAAAATGGCCCAACTGCTAATCAAACACCATCCAAAAGCAGGACTATTCTCACTAGCAGGAGAACGCCCAAAGGAAATCAGGCTTACCTCTGTATTCTAGACAGGATTTACTGAGCCGCTGGAAAGGCACAATATGTTTGGAAATAATACAGGGGGTTATTACTGTGTATTAGAGTATAAGTTTTATCAAGCAGTGAATATATTTTCCAGCCACTGTTACTGGCATCCCATATTTTTTGTTTGTGTTATCTCCAGGGCTGCATTTAGAAAGATTAACATAAGAACAAAAGACGCACAAGAGTCAATAAACTATCTCAGGCTTGGCTTCAGATTCACTGCTTACGGAATTGAGATCCCCAAGTCCTTGGACCACTGCCTCTAGGGGGCCCCGGGGCAGCATGGGCACTGCCAGGATTTCACTCCCTGACCCGACTCCGGGTGTTGTGAAGGGATAGCTGGAGCAGCAGGTCACTGTCAGGACCGAAAACCCAAGCCAGCTAAGCAAATGGTAGGTCATTCCCTGCCCCTGCCCTCCACACTTTAATGCTTTCATTGGTCCATTGGTCTCAAATGGTCTCAAAATTAAGACCCAAATCCTTCACGGTCCCGTCCCATCCACCTCTCCAAGACAGCTTTTCCTTCATGAGCACCTCGTCCCATCCCAGTGCAGGGGAGAGGAAAAAAAGCTTTTCCTCTGTCCATGTTAGGTTTCTTGTCTAGGGTTTATCAGATTAGACTGACAAGAGAGAGTAACGAGAGGACCACAAATAGGAGTTTATTAATGCATGTGTTGTATGTACCATGTGCACACCCATGTGAGTACTCGGAGACGATGAGTAGCTCAAAGGGGTGGTCAGAACTTGAGCTTTTATAGCATCTTAGCAAAGAATGATAATTTTAGAGAGGTAACAAGATAAAGGAAAAGGACTTTGGGTTTCTAGAGTGGCACATTGTGGGAAGGCAAACGTATGGGGAAATGAATGGGAGAGAAGCAAGTTGTGTCAGGTACATTCTTCTGGTGCCAAGTCTGGCTGATGAGGGTCTAGAGATGTCTCTAGTGATTAACTTCTGTGCTTCCTGGTGGAGAGAGGAAAGGGGATACCTTTAAAAATTCATGCCCTGCTTTTAGGGAAATAGGGGGAGAGCAGAGAGATTTTCTTTTTTCTTTCTTTTCTTTTCTTTTTTTTTTTTGTTTATTTATTTTTGAGAGAGAGAGAGAGCGAGAGAGAGAGAGAGAGAGTGGGGGAGGGGCAGAGAGAGAGAGGGAGACATAGAATCCGCAGCAGGCTCCAGGCTTTGAGCTGTCAGCACAAGCCTGATGTGGGACTCGAACCCATGAACCATGAGATCATGACCTGAGCCAAAGTCAGACGCTGAACCAACTGAGCCACCCAGGCACCCCAAGATTTTCTTTTCTTTTTGAGATTTTATTTTTAAGTAATCTCTGTACCTACCAAGAGGCTTGAACTCACAACCCTGAGATCAGGGGTCACATGCTGCACCACCTGAGCCAGCCAGGGACCCTACAGAGAGCTTTTCTTGTACCCTGCTGCATCTTGATTGCTTTCACCTCAAAATAATTCTATGCCAAGTGGCATCCTTTGGGGTGGCATATTCTGGTCCTCTTCACCAGCCACCAATGCCATCTGCCACTTTTGTCCTTATTTCTCTCACTCCTAACTCAGGGCCTTTCCCAGCAGCCTGGAACAGACTTCTGTCCCCTTCATGGCCTAGTGAACTCCTTCTCTTTCAGATAACAGCTCATTTGTCACTTCTTCCCAGAAGCCTCCCCTGACCCCCCTGACTAGCTCACATTCCCCTGTTAGCAGCTGTCCAAGTGCTTTCTTTTCAAACACTTCTCGCAGATGCAACTTTACTTGTATGTATTTGAAATTGGAAAGTGTCTTGTTTTCCCACTACAATAAATTTCCAGAGGGCAGCTCCATGCCTGGTTCTCCCCATCATGCCTGATACACAGCAGGTATTCACTTGCAAGAGTGAATGAATGCATGCATGCACGCATGCGTGAATGAATGAATGAATGAATGAATGAAGTGAAGCCCAGCGAGGCATTCAGATCTGCTCACAGCAACTGTAGAGTCTGTGCTAAGTCACAGCAAGGGAAATACTAAGCAGGTGAACAGCTCACATTTCTTAGCTGTGGTGTTAAGTTTAAATGGAGAACTTGTTGCTTCTCATTGCGAGTTTCCAGACTTCTAGATTATTCCTGGTTTAAATAGCCAATGGAGGGCTCCTGGAGGGGAGAACGAGGGAATTCCAAAGGTTCAGCTTTTGATAAAGCTTTGGCCTTTCACTTCATGTGGTTCTGCCAAGGAATTAGAAACTGGAGGATGGCTGCTGTTAGCATCTTCTTTGCAATTTTTCCTTTGGTTGATTTTTTTCTACTTTTTCTTGGAAGTGTATCTAGAGGGGAAATGGCCCTTATGAATCCGTGTGGCATATATAGTTGTCCTCACGGGTTTATTTGTTTTTTGAGATTTGCTCTGCTTTCAGTAGAGGCCAGCACCAGGCTTAGGTAGAGCTGGGCCCATGTTTTCCAGAGCTCCTTCGCGTAGAGACAAATGACTTGCCCTATTGCCAAAAGACCCATTTGTAAAGTTTTTATTACTTTCTTGCTAAGATTTCTCTTGGCCTCACGAAGTTGGATCCATCGGCTTCCCTCTCCTTTCTGGTCTATGTTGTGATCCCTTGAACATCTAAAGGGGCTCCAGTCACGTCTTACAGGAACTATTCAGGAGTCTACTATCCCAGAACAGTGGGGCCTATTGAGTTTCCCCCAGGAAACTCCCATATTATTTTTTGTTTGTCATTTGGACACTCAGTTCCATTCTCGCCTCTTTGTCTATAATCTAAATGCAGCTGAGGACATTTTAGGAGTTTTGCTTTTTTTTCTTTTTTTTTTCAAAGGGCAAGGTGTCATATCTTGAGTTCATTTCAGCCTCAGACTGGATTCTGTCCAGACTTTTGTTTGGGTTTCAGATGTTTAGCCCCAAACAAATTGAGATGTAAGTTGAAACAATTCCAGATTTGGTAATGTTTGAGATTCCTCCCAGAGCACAAACCGTCCCTTACTTGAAGCTACCCTAAGTACAGTTCTTGAATCTTGAATCTCTGCATTCCTTGTAAACACTCATGGTAAAAAACAGTTAACGATTAATCTGCTTGTGCTCCAGTGACTGAGAAAATAAGCATCACCACTTCTGAGGCCTCTTCTTATCAAGGTCTGAGGGTGAAGGATGGTCTTCATAGCTAATGTAGAGCCTCGGTTTATCAGATGCAATGGTCTGGAAACTCCTTAGATGTGGATATTTGGGATGAGCAGAATGGACCCAGCCTAGGAATTCCAAGAAGGCACAATTAAGATAGAGAGCTGCCAAAGCTCACAGATGTGGAATGAAACCAATTTCTAAACCTGATTCTTCTGCTCAGTTGTAATGTGCTTAAAACCTGGACTCACTTGAGATTTTTAGAGCTGGTTAGAATCTTTCAAACGTGGAATTATTTATGCTTTGTGCGTTGATTTGTGAAACATAATGATGGTGATTCCAAGCCATCTCACAAGGCTGTGTTGAAATCTTCAGAGTTGATTCCACCTTCCTTGTCCTGCAAAAATGCAAAATGGTAGCTGGTGTGTTACCTTGTCTGGAGACTATCTTGGCCCTTTTTCTCTAGAACTCAATCCCCAAATTGAGATATCAGTTGACAGACTGATAAACTTGCTCAGGTTAGTAATATTATCTTGTGGACTATACTGTGTCATCCTACACAGCACCCATATTTTAGAGGAAGAGAGATAAATATGGCAGAGAATCAAGGCTAGAACCTCTTCTTGACTGTCAATTGAGGCAGGACTCTGTATGCCTTTTAATGGTTAGTCTTCTGAAGAGCTAGCTTGTTCAAAAGCTTCAGTATGCATGTCTCCAGTGTTATCTTTTGAGACTGGGTTGTGTAAAGCCTTTGGATTAACGATACCAGAAAAGGGAGAACAGAAGGAATTTGTCACGTAAATGATTGCATTGTAGTTCCCGTGCATTGGCAATAGTCTATGCTGGGGCTTCCATGGGAGCGCCTAAGTGTGAATGTCATTGCTGCTTGAAATTTGCTTGCTTTGTAGATCCTACTTGGGAACCGATTTTCAGTACGCTTGATAGAAGCCACTTTTTTCCTACAGTTTTGGGGAGGTTGAGTAAACTATATCCCCATCTTGGGGCTTGAACTCGTGACCGCAAGATCAAGAGTTCCATGCTCTACCAACTGAGCCAGCCAGGTGCCCTAGGTGGTGGTAGTTGTTTTGAAGGACTCTGGTTATGTCTCCGTGTGTGTGCACATACTGTATATATGTCATTAAAGAAATAATTAGGAGTTAATTTTTAATAATGTCCATCTGGTAACTACAGATTAGTATGTTTTCAGATCCCTGATATTTGACCCTATTCATCATACTCTGCTGTTAATTGGTGCTGATCAGCAGAGCTAATGAAATACCTAAGAACTGCTGGGTTTCACTGCTCCTCACTGGACTTGGTCACACTTCTTTTTGCATGTGGGTGGACATAAAATTTATCAGCAGGCAAATCCGTGAGGAACTAACTTTATTACAAGTATCCTTTTCGACTTGCGAGCTACCTCAGCTAGTTAGTTAATTTTGCACAATAGTCTATATGGTTTTCATTCCAAAGCTCTTTGTGTAACTTGGTAAGCAGCCTCTACTTGAAAGAGCAAATCAGTCCAGGTTGTTATATATGTATTGTACCCTCTCTAGTGTAATGCTCTTATTTTCCCCTTAAGATTCTTTCTGTTAGAGCCAAACTCCCTACTCTTGCTTTTCACAATATAAATACACAAATTATTATGTGTCACCAGCATCCGTAGGGAGTTTGGAAAATATCAAGTGGCTATATCTGCATAACTTTGCAAAGGAGAGCCCTTCTTTGCCAAACATGGTTTCATTTTCTCGAAGAGGAAAACCTGGGGCCCATCAGGTTCTATTTTTTGTGAGGTGGAGACCCAGGTGGAACCACACGTGGTCTTAGCAGGGTCATAACTCCAGTGCCTAGACGATGAGATCTTGTGACTAACATCTGGGTTGACCACAAAGGAGACCAGAAGTCCAGAGCGCTGGGTGCACAGCTGCTTGGCAGAAGAAGATTCTTCACACCCTAGAAGTGAGGAACTGGCCTAACAGCAGAAAGCCCATGCTTCTAACCACCTCAGGACTCCTCTTGGCATTATTGCTGGGGGCAGGGGTGAGGCTGCAGCCTTCTTTAGGTGGGGAGAAGAGAAGGCCTTGGTGGGTGTGCACTGGAGCAGTGTCACTGACAGGTGATGAGTGCCCAGTGCTTTTCTGTCCCCAGATGGCTCCATGATTCCAGGTGCACCAGGGACCCCCGTGATTTTCCCGGGTGCACAACAAAATCGGAGACCGTGGAAGTGAGAGAATACCAGCCAGGAGTGGATCAGAGAGGGTCGGTAGACAAAGGCTTGTGTTGCTTTGTGTGTGCTTGTAGACATCCATCAACAGTTGAGAAATTGGATTGCCGTTCAGTTCTCAAACAAATGGCTTGTTTATGAAACTGAAAACTGCTATCTCCTTTAGGAAATATTCAATCTTGCAGTTGGCCCCTAGGGTTAAAGAGTCTCCTCCCTCCAGTCTGCTTTGCTCTCCTTTCCCAAACAATGCTTTGATGTGCAAATCTCTCCTAATGGAAGATAAGTCATCAATTAACCCAACCAGAAGGTTAAGCTGGAAACAGACTTTTCAAGGAAGGGATTATCTCTGAGTTAACCACTGATTGACATTACCTATCTGGGATATATTCTTATGGAAAGACTTAAATCTCCACCTAGGCAGAGGGTAAGGGGGGTGCAGAAGTATTCCAGTTATTTGGTTTGTTTTGAAAGTCACTTTAGAAATTGGATCTAGGTCACTTGAGCCTGGGGTGGAGATGACCATAGTTTCCTTTCCAAACAAGTTACCATTTTAATTCCTTCAAGAATTGGTCCTAATACTATTAAATTGCTAGGGTTTTCTTGTTGTTTTTACAGAAAGTAAACAGAACCATCTATCTTTCTATAATAGCATTAACGATATTGTGAATTTAAGCACAATGCAGATGAAACAGATATGTAATTTGTGTGCTTGAGATTTCCAGGTCAAAATAAGCTTTGTTCGTTTTGACTTTCAATCACTTTAAATTATTGACGAGCCAGTGCTAATTTACATAAAGCTTTTCAGGAAAATATAAATTTCATAAATTAAGCTATTTCACTGTTCCTTTTTTAGGTTTGCCTTTTGTTTTCTACTATGTTTAGGAAACCAAAAACAGGGGCTATTAAAATATTTACTGCCAAAAATTCAGGGAGTAAAAGAGGGTAGTTATTCCACCACCCTAATACAATCAATAATTTATTCTCTTCTAGTCTTTTTCCCCTATGTTTGCTACAAAATGTAATCCATCTACCTAGATTCTGTTTCCTATTTCATTAACCTCATTGAGTGTTTCAGAAATTATGCCCATGTTCCTTAATGGACACAGAATTTCTATTTGGGGTGAAGAAAAATTTTATTTTATTTATTTATTTTAAATGTTTATTTATTTTCGAGAGAGAGAGACAGAGCGTGAGCAGGGAGGGGCAGAGAGAGAGAGGGAGACAGAATCCGAAGCAGGCTTCAGGCTCTGAGCTGTCAGCACAGAGCCCGATGTGGGGCTCCAACTCACGAACCATGAGATCATGACCTGAGCCGAAGTCGGATGCTTAACTGACTGAGCCACCCAAGTGTCCCGAGGCTGAGGAAAAATTTTAGAAATAGTGGTAATGATTGCTCTACATCGTGAATGTACTTAATTCCGCCATACTGTATACTTAACATGATGTTTTAAAAATGCAACTTTTATGTTATATATATGTTATATATATATATATTTTCCCACTGGTAAAAAACAAAGTTCAACTGAGTAAACTTGAATAGTGGCCTTATTAAACAAGTTCTGAAATGGGCAGCATCCCATCTAGCAAGAAGAGGGAACTCCAAAAAGTTGCATAAAATGGAAGGTTTTGGGGGCCCCTGGGTAGCTCAGTCGGTTGGGCATCCGACTTCGGCTCAGGTCGTGATCTCACAGCTTGTGAGTTTGAGACCCGCGTCGGGCTCTGTGCTGACAGCTCAGAGCCTGGAGCCTGCTTCAGATTCTGTGTCTTCCTCTCTGCCTGCCCCAACCCTGCTCATGCTCTGTTTCTGTCTCTCAAAAATAAATAAATATTAAAAAAATTAAAAATAAGATAAAATAAAATGGAAGGTTTTTGTAGGAAGGAGGATGGGCAAAAAAGTTTTTAGCAAAAGAAAAGAAAGGATTATTCCAGGCAAGGTCACTTTCCCCTTAGAAGGGCTGGGGATCATATTAGGTAGATTACTTCATCTTCTTTTGGGGGATGGAGAGAGCCCATGTGACATATGACCTCATCGGTATTAAGCCCTGGTTTGGTGACTTGGCCTGGCCTAAGTGGTGCCATGTGGGGCCTCTGGTTTTCTTTTTAACACCACATTGAAAAAAAAGTATATAAAAACTATGCCTCCATGTTGTTTTCTCTTTTTTCTTTTTTGAGAAATAGAGCACTGACAGATTTCAGAGTTTATAATGTTAGGAGAAAATTTTAGTGTGGAGTGCATTTTCCACAAGATTCAAAATCCAAAATTTTTTAATACTGGATTTGAGCTTTGTAATAAGCCTATGGTTTAAGAGGAAAAATTTTAGCCGTGGAGTGGCATGTTATTAAACCTTCAGAAACCTCGGAGATGTCATATTTCAGGCAGAGGTAATTAAAGCCCCTCTAGGAATACAACAGACCCCTAGTGACGTCCTCGACCCCTGGGAAGAAGGGCAGCCGTGATGGATGATTGCCCTTGACTGGTAATGACTGATGAATAACTTTTCCAACTAAACTTCCAGTTCACCAACACGAGTGAGGCCAAACCCTGCCCTCAGGGAGCTCCAACAGTAACTGGGTAAGTCCTCTAGAAGGTTGTCAAGGTGTGACAGAGCAATTCATTCTGCTGGGGTGTTTTTGTACAAGGAGACTTCACAGGGCAGCCAGTTTGACCTGATGCCTTGCAGAAAAGCTGAGTGAGAGAGAGGGTACCAATGAGGAAAGTAGATCAGATTTGGAAAGGGTGGTGGGCCCTTAATCCCAGACTCTGGAGTTTCTTTTTTTTTAAGTTTATTTATTTATTTTGAGAGAAAGCAAGCGTGCAAGCGGGGGAGGGGCAGAGAGAGAGGGAGAGAATCCCAAGCAGGCAGAGCCCAGCATGGAGCTCAGTCTTCCAGATGGTGAGATCATGACTTGAGCCGAGCTGAGATCAAGAGTCAGGTGCTTAACTGACTGAGCCACCCAGGTGCCCCCAGGAGTGTCTTTTAAAATATTAGTCCACGGGCACCTGGGTGGCTCAGTTGGTTGTGTCCAACTCTTGATTTCAGCTCAGGTCATGATCTGTTTGGGAGATCGAGCCCTCCATTGGACTCTGTGCTGACGGCACAGAGCCTGCTTGGGATTCTCTCTCTGTCTCTCTCTCTGCCTATCCCCTGCTTGTGCACGCTCTTTCTCTCAAAATAAGTAAATAAACATTTAACAAAAATAGAGAATAAGAAGTCCAAATGACATCGAGGGCCTCATGAAGCACCATCGCTTGCTTCTTTCGGTTCCTTGTACAGCACCCTAGTCAGAGCTTAGGGAGTTACAGACCCTCAGGAAATGCCTGTGCTGCACTATGGTGGGGGGGACAAGGCCCAGAGCAAACCCTCTCTCTCTCTCTCTCTCTCTCTCTCTCTCCTCTCTCTGTCTCTGATCTCAAGCATGATCTCAAGCATCCACTGGGGTGGCTGGGGTTCAGATCACAGACTGGGTGCATCTTCCTGGACCACACACCTGATTTCCTTTGCTCCTGGGACATCTGGTCCCAGATGTGGTAGATGGGATGCATTTATGTTCCTACATTCTTAAATATTGCAAAGATGGGTCTAGGCTTGCAGAAACAAAGGCAAGCTAGGTATATGACTCTAATTGGGATGAAGGTCTTAAACACCTCAGATTCTCTCAGGTTATTATTTAGCGTTCATATCCCCACTTTGAAATTAACTGGCCCAGTATATTGTTAAATATGAATTAGTGGAATCAAGACGTGATTTTAAAGAATGCTTTTCATAACAAGTTCAACCATGTTACTGAAAAGAAAATGTGCCAACTTACACATTTTGGCATTGCACAGTGACATTGAGGGAGGCTGACTTAGCGGGGAACTGACAAACCCTTGTTAGCACTGCTGTCTTTATGGGAACAGTCTTGCCTCCCCCCCTTCCCATTCCCCTAATGGCCAAACACCTTGCCAAAATGAGATATACCTGAGTTTTAACCATCTGGGCCAATTCTGAGTTTCAGTGTGTAATCACCGATACAGGGAGCATGGCTTGGGGTTTATTTCTTCACTTTGCATTAGAGGTGTTCAGAAAAACTAAGGGGAAAAAAATGGGAGATTCAGCATTTTAGAATACAACAAAGCGACATCTTGGCTCAAGCCAACCTTTTGGTTCCATCATCTCACAGCTTGAGATGTTTGTTGATTGTGTTCCTGAGCCATCGAAGCCCCCACCTGCAGGCCCAACCCCTGTTGTTTCCTGTTCTTGGATCTCCACCTTCTGCCCTCTCGTTTGGGGAGGGGTCCACATCCGGAATGGACTGGCTTCTCTGGGCTCCCTGCAGTTGTGGTCCGGACCGTGTACAAGCCAAACAGACATGCTTGGGAGTGGCCAGACATTATCTAGAGAATTCCAACCATTCGGCTGAAGAGAAAGTCACTCGCCTAGAGCATTTGGAGGAGAACTCCAAGCATCTCAAGTAGGGGCGGATGGCAGACACAGCCTTCTAAGACTACCATCTGAGATACAGCTAAGGCCTCAAAGTGAATTTTATATTCAGAGATCCATGGCACAGCATGTGTCTTGGGAAAGCAAAACGGGGGGTCAGCATTTGCTTCCTTGCTGTGGACTTTGAAGAGCTGGGCAAGCCAGGGCTTAGGTCTCAACTCTGTCACTTACTTGCTTTGTGTCTGTGGGTAAACTACTTAAAGTCGGAGCTTCGTGTCTTCACCTGCGACATAGACATCGTGCCCTACTTCAAGGTATTCGTGTGTGGGTTTGTTGAGATAACGTATGGAAATGGCCTGGCAAGTTGCCTACACGTTGTCACGTTCAATTAATAATTGTGACCATTGTCATTCCTATCATTCATATCTCCTGTAAAGGAAAGTGGCACACAGCTAAGCCAGAAAGCACACGGAAGAAGAGTTCTAGTATCAGTTTGGTGTCTGTGGTAGACAAACTCAGAGCTAACCTTCCTTGTTTGATAAGCCTCTAGTCTAGGTTGTTCCAATTTTTAATGCCTAATCTACAGGAGGCAAGGTTACAGTTAACTGCCCCGAGAGACAGGCAGCCTCAGGCCAATCCCAGCTTCACTATTTACTGCTCAGTGTCTTGAGGCAAGTCACTTAAAACTCTGGATCTGTTTCCTTGGCTGTGTGATTAGAGAGGTCAAGGGTCCTGGCCTCACAGGCTGGTTTTGAGGAATAAACGGCACTGTGCATTAAAATCATTTAATGGCAATGGCTTGCATGTCATAATGCTCATTATAAGTTTATGACCACTTGCTCATCAACTCAACCAATACCTTCAAGATCTGTGGGCCCCTGTGTATCCTTCTCTAGTTTCACAAGGTGCATACCCATTGCCGGCTCCAAGACTGAAGCTTCAGTCCTTGCAAGCTGGCTTCTGTGGACCATCGTACCCACACACCCTTCCGTTCCAGATAGGCAGTTGGTAAGCCTGCACCATTACTGCCTGAGTTATGCCCTTACACCACAGGTATCCCTTTGCTCTTCCTGTTTGGTCCACAAATTTTAAAAAGTTCAGATGCCCTGGGGCCACTCACCTCTGACAAGGCCTGAAAAATTCTTTCGTTGGCCTGCCGCCAACATAGAAAGCCAGCGTAAACTGCCTTGTGTTGATGGCTTACCTCGTCCCTGTCATGAGGCCGGCTGCTTTCACATGCTGTCTCTTTTGTAATCTTCATAACAGCCTTAGAAGGTGGATGTGTTGGTTTCTTGTTGCTGCTGTAACAGATTACCACAAAATTAGTGGATTAAAACAATAGATATGTATTCTCTCACAGTTCAGGAGGCTGGAAGTCTGAAATGAGAAATAGGAGGGTTATTTCTCTTTGGAAGCTATGAGGGAGAATGTGTTTCATCCCTCTCTCCTAGCTTCTGGTGGTTGACAGCAATCCTCGGCACTCCTTGGCTTGTGGATGAGTCACTCCAGTTTCCACCCCTGTCTTCAGATGGGGTTTTTCTTCTTGGTTTATCCTTTGTGTGTTTTTTCTTCTTATAAGGACGCCAGTCATTGGGTTGAGGGCCCACTCTACTCCCCTATGACAGCATCTTCACTAACTACATCTGCAAAGACCCTATTTCCAAATAAGGTCACATTCTGAGGTCCCAAATAGACTTGGATTTTGGAGGGGACACGATTCAGCCCACTACAGTAATTATACCCATTTAACAGATGAGGAACCTAGCTTCAGAGAGGAGCACATTCTTTGTATAAGCATCATGCAATCCGTTTGTGACACCAGATGATTCAAACCCTGACCTTCTTTTCCCTAATATTCATGTTCTTCCCGTTGAATCACCTGACCACACATAAATAAATAGAGAATAAAAAAAGGGTCCAGAAATCATGGCAGCAAAATGTTTAGCAACAGTCAGCTACCAGATCAAAGGGGGCCTCTAGGGGGTGAACAGGATGAAGCAGAGTCTGCAAGCAAATGGCGTCCCGCTTTCTTGTTGCTGGTTCTCAGACTTTATCCTGTTTCCATAATCGGCATAACTTGTTGGCTCTCAACCATGGGCGCTCTGCTCCTGGGATTCCATGGCTGGGCAGAGAGATTCCTCATAAATGAGACATGAGGTAGTTGTCGGGTTCCATTGACATTGAGCAAAGGGCAAGAGCACATTTCTTAGTGTGAAGCCAAGTGCTCTCCCACAGCTCTCTTGCACCCCATCTTACTGCTCATTTATGCTTATCATGCCTCCCCTAGGGGTATGGAGAATTTCCACACTTTCCTTCTCCTGCAGAGGTTCCTTCCTGGCATTCAGAGCCACAAAGGCAGTGGACGGAAGCAGGTGACTGGCCCTCAGCTGCCTCCAGAGCTCAGCTGCCCAAACTTTTCCCAGAGTGTGGTCCAGCAGGGCTGGCCCAGTGCAGGATTGGGAGAGCACAGTGCTGGGGGCACAAGGGGAATGTGCTCACCCCTGGTTAAAACACATGACGGAACCAGGGCTAGGTCCTCAATGTTAGGGGCAAGCTTCCCTTGGTTTCAATCACAAATGCAATTCTGGTACCAGGCTCAGAATCCTGTGTAGTCAAGGGTATCGTTTTGCTGCATGAGGTGGGAGTCAGAAAATTTGGACGGGCCTGGCTGAAGCCTTCCTTGCCCCTTGGCTGCCCTTTGCACCTTCCTCTTCTTCAGCAGACCAGTGTCCCCAGCACCTATCCTGATCCAGAATTGCCACTTAGTCCTGGCAGATCAGGATTCTGAGATTGACCATCTGGACTTTCCTGGAGTTCTGTCTTCCTGCCAGAGAGCACTGGAGTTAGTTGGACCAGAGGTCTATTTACTACACAGTCTGCCTTCACATATGGCTTTGTGCTTCTGAAGAAACCTAAGAAAAGTGAGTGGCAGTTCATAGTGACACATAGTGACCCACCTGTTCTGTGGGGGGGGGGGGGGGGGGGGAGTTCTAAACCTTCCAGAACCTTCCAGCAGTTCCCCTGCAATCCATTGGTAGCTGATTCAGTAGGACCAAACCTTTTTCCTGTTGGTAACTGGTGGATCCTTTTGTTGAGTTTTCTTGCAGCTCACCAGTTATTTCATTTTAAAAGTACCTCTTGATTGTTGTGTTTTCCTTCTGTCTCCAGAATTGTAAGTGTAGGCTTGGGGAGATGAAGGCATACTCTGCAATACCTCCTGCCTTTGAGTGGGGAAGAGCTTGGTGGGTGAGTCTACTCTGGAACTCGACTCCTTGCTGCCTGAGGGCTGGGAACTGGGGGCACAGATGGGAAGGGATCCCAAGGCAGAATTGCCACTTGGGTCCACGGCCAAGGGTTCAGGATTGCCCCAGTGCAGTTACCATCTGTCTCTAAAGTGCTCAGCATTTACTTCATACATTAATAACAGACGAGGTGGTTTTGCTTACAGCATACTAGGTTTGGCAAACCCACGGTATTTTTTTCCAAATACTATTTTTAAAACCTTACTCAAAGCTTTACAGTACTTTACTAGAACAACAAATTGATTTAAAGTCACTGTGTGTGTGTGTGTGTGTGTGTGTGTGTGTGTGTGTGTTTGTGTCTACCTGTCTGTCTTGTAGGTGGATGGGAAGGTTTACTAGACGGACTCATCTGCACATTTAAGTTGAACGGAGAAAAAAAAAAAAGACTGTTGTTTAGAATAATACATAAAGTCAGCCTCCAATTTTTGTTCTCTCCTTGACTGCTCAGGCCTTTGGAAATTTTTCACAGGTGTTTTCCTATGACATATCTTGGCTGTGACATAGTTTATGAAATTCTATGACATTTGGCTTCCCAAGAGGAATTGGTTACTCACATCGTGGTTCACAACTTTTCTGGGAAGAGGAAGCTCGCGGAAGGAAAATATCCATACATGACAGTGGAGTCAATTACTTATCTTTGATGAAAAAGGAAGATTATATTGCCCCAAGTTGCAATAGTGAGAGCCTGCTGCTAAAAGTATAATGTTACCACAGCAAGAAAGCACAGCTTCCTTGAGGGCAGGCTACGTTTGGATACACATTCGTCATCATGACTGAGTGAAGGCTTTAGTATTCATTGTGCAGAGAGAAAATGGAGATTAAGAGGCACTGCAATACCTAACAAGTAGCCAAGCCTTGGTCTATTTTAAGTCTAAATGTATTTAAAATTTTTTTAATGTTTATTTATTTTTTGAGGGGGGGAGGGGCAGAGAGAGAGGGAGACACAGGATGCAAAGCAGGCTCCAGGCTCCGAGCCGTCAGCACAGAGCCCAACATGGGGCTCGAACCCATGAACCGTGAGATCATGACCTGAGCTGAAGTCGGACAGTTAACCAACTGAGCCACCCAGGCGTCCCTAAGTCTAAATGTATTTACAGTTCAAATGTGTAACATACATACATACCACATCTTCTTTATCCATTCATCCATCTGTCGATGGACATCTGGGCTCTCTCCATAGTTGGGCTGTTGTTGCTGCTATTAACATTGGGGTGCATGTACCCCTTTCAATCTGTATTTTTTTTAAATCTTTTGGTAAAGGCCTAATAATACAATTGCTGGATTACCTGAAGGTTTTTATTGTTACAAGATGGCAGTGCATTTCTTCTAAAGCTTTGCCCTCCACGATACGCTATGATGTCACCAACATTCCTGCAGAAGATAAGAGTAATAGTGTCTGAGACAGGAAGCAGAGGGACCCTTTGAGTCTAGGATCCTTGGTGGAGGGGGTTCCTAAAGACTCAGGGCAGAAATGTAGTGAATGTCAGGCATTGTGGCACTGCACTGGTCTGCTAGGTTTTTTCAGCCCCTTTCCCTTAGAGGGTCGTTACTCATTTTCACATTCTGGAAGAAAGCCAGATTCTGGTTCTGGAAGGAAGCATAACACGGACCGTAAGGATTCTGGATTTTCCTCCCTCCTAAAGCCAACCTTTTGAGCAGTGCTGGAGGCAGTCAGAGGGTACACTGAGTGATTGCAGGGTATAATGTGAAGGGTAAGGGCTTGGAAGTTGTTGAACTATTTCTCTCTCTGTAGAATAATGTTTTTTTTTGTGGGAATAAATAAGATCATGGCACATGACATAGCTTGGTAGTCCATACATCCACGTGTGGATTCTCGCCAGCTCCCTGCTTTGTGGCTTTTAGTGCCCTGAGCACCAGGGAGGTACAGCTGACTGAATTGCCTAAAGTCTTTCTAAGCAAAGTTGCTATGCTGTTCCCTTCTCATCAATTTTCCCTCAATAAATTAAGGACTGGGCGAGTCTTAGTTTCCCACACTTTACCCCAGTTAGAGATCCCTTTGGGTAAACAGGCTATTTTTAATTATGAATATTCCCGTCACGTTCACATCTAAGTGTAAATTGCTTTAAATACTGGCCTCCTTGCTGCTGTGTGGAGTCATGTGGAGGTGGGACTTGGGGTGGACCTACCTGAACGGTAGGGGAGAAGGCAGCCATGACCACTTAGAAGGGACATTTAGAGGTGCTGAGACACTGGCTTCCTTTGGTGTGTGCCTTGCGTTGGACCTTGGAGCAGTTTGAAAAGCTGCAAACCCCCAGCTCCCCTCTGTTCTGGGAAGCATGTGGAGGGAGCTTTCCCAGCCCTGACCTCTCCCCTCCTCCCTGGTTTGTAATTCCATGCAGCAGGCTGGGTCTCACCATTTTTGAAGCCAGCCTCTCTCCACAATGCCTACTTCCATCTAGTTCCTCCCGATCTCAGCAGATCTGCTTTGGAACATTCTGTCACACGAAGGTATATACATGGGCTGGCCACACTTAGCAGAATAAACTCCTTCGGCGAAAGAGTTATAGTTCTGACAAGGGGAACATCTGAGGCAGCCGAGTTCCAGCTGGGAATCCTTGAAATCTCTCTTGGCACACGTATCAAGCAGTTTCAAAGCCTGAGGCTGCTGCTGCTGCTCCCATTTGCTGGCTTGCTTCCTCTCGGCTCTGCCCTCACGGTTACCAGACTCAGAACAGCCCAGCGCCTCACCTTTGCCCAGGGTTCACGCCGACATCACAGAACCGCAAGGATTAGGAGCAGAAAGGAAGTGAATTTTGAGGGTTCGCCTGGCTTGGGTGTCTCATTTCTCAGCCCAGAAAACTGAGACCCAGAAAAGAAACCCGGCCTTGCAAAAGTCACGTAGCAGCAGGTGCATGGTTTCAAAGACCACCGGTTTCTGCCTCCCGTTTGCTGTCACACTTCCCAGGTTCCCCCCGAACTGCCCACTGTGCCTCCCAGGGCAGAGCTCTGCTCTCCGGGTGGGATTTGTGAATTCCAGCCGGAGCTCTGTTCTTGACCAGCTGTGTGACCCTAGGGAGGGCTTGGCTGCATGGGCTGGGGCGTGCCCCTCTTTGGACTGGATGAGAAGCCTCACCTTGCTGTTGGTGGAGGAATAAACAGAGAAGATATGACTGGCACCCAGTAGGGGTGCAACAGATATTTGCTGAATGATGGCGTAGCAACGTCGATCTCCTGCAGACACCAGGCCCTGGGCCCTCACAAACTGCACTCTGTTCCCCAGCCAACCAGGACCAAGTTTCAAAATGGCTTCGTTCCCCCCCAGTGCCAGACACCCTCGGAGACTGAAAATTTTTCCCTCTGCCTCGGGGTATAAAGCGCTTTTCTGGAGTACCCAACTGTGGCTTTGCCACAGAGTCTTCCTAAACTCCATCCGATTTTTGCAACCAGAAGGAGGGGTGTGTGTGTGCGTAAGTGTACATATGCGTGTGCACAAGTGTGAGTGCATGCGTGTGCATGCATGTGTGCACGTGTGTGACTGAATGTGTGCATGTGTATTCACTTCCTGGAGCTGCCATCACAAAATACCACAAACTGTATGGCTTAAGCAACAGGAATTTACTGTCTCGTAGTCCTGGACACGGGAAGTGCGAAAGGTGGCAGCGTGGTTCCTTTTGAGGACTGTAGGGAAGGGTTATCCCAAGCCCCTCTCCTTGGCTTATGGGTGGCTGCCTTGTCTCTTGTATCTTCAGGTGGTCTGTCTTCTAGGTATGTCTCTGTCTAAGTCTCTTTTTATAAGGGTACTAGTATATTAGATTAGGGCCCACCCTAATGATCATGTGACTTGATTACTTCTGTAAGACCCTGTCTCCAAAGAAGGTCACATTTTGAGGTACTGTGTGTTAGGACTTATACCTAGGAAGTTGGGTTCCATCCCATAACAGTGAGTGTGTGTGTGTGTGTGTGTGTGTGTGTAGTGAAACATAGCATCTCAGACTCCAGTCAGAAGCATGCCTGCTATTTATGGGGCACCTAGCTGGCCCAGTTGGTAGAACACGTGACTCTTGATCTCAGGGTTGTAAGTTCAAGCCCTGTATTGGGTATAGAGATTACTCAAAATCTTAAAAAAAAAAAAAAAAAAAAAAAAAGAGAGAGAGAGAGAGAGAGAAGCATGCCTACAAATTAGATAATAGTACTTTATTATTTTTTTTCTTCTTTATTTTATTTTTTAAAGTTTATTTATTTATTTGTTTTTAATAATCTCTACACCCAAGGTGGGGCTCAAACTCACAACCTCAAGCTCAAGAGTCACATGCTCCACTGACAGAGGCAGCCAGGTACCCCTAGATCATAGTACTTTAAGAGCACATATCATTCTCTCTTTTGTGAACAGGGAAGATTTAAAACAACTATTTTTTATAAACCTCCTCATGGAAACAGAGGGGGCAGATGTGATGATGTCAAAGGTCCTAGGTACCACTCTTGCCTCATGGCTTGAAAACGTGTCTTCGTGGAAGACCCTTGTCTGCTTTGTCACTCTCTAGCAGAGCAATGCCACCCTTGGTGTGTAATTTCCCCACCTCGTTTTTACTTTAGACTGTCAAGTAGCGTCTTGAAATACCTCTGACTGTACCAAAGAACATTCCAATTATTCCAAAGGGTACACATATTCAGAGTTTCCACACTATTCCCTGATGACTTGGTATCACTGAGTTAGCCCTTGAGAAACTCCTGGATATTTCTAAATAAGTTTCTGCATATTATAGGTGTTGTTTAGATGTTGTAAATAGTTGTATAGTATACGTTTAGCTTTTCTTCCAAAAGACTCTGCCTGAGCTCCATCCACTCTGATTATTCTTTCCTTGACTTATATTCTCGAGAAGGTCCAGGGAGGTCTGCTTCGCTGGCCAACCCACAGACCACTGGGGAGTCCGGCCACCAACTCGGGGCTGCCCGCCTGATTTACCAGGAGAAACGGCTCCCAAACTGCTCCTGAACTTGCTGGCTGTGCAGGACCATGCTTGGCGTTTGCTGTCCTCTCCCTGTAAATATCCATTCTCTCTGTCTTCTCCAAAATGAATCCTTCACAGCCGTGCAAGGACCTGCATTCTGACTGACTTTCTCAGCCAGCCCCTGAGTTAAGCCAATTGTTCTTCTAGGTCAACCTAAGTCTGGGGACCAGGTGGATAGAACCTGGGGGCAGTGTTGGGGGCCAGTCTGAATACCTGGGCAGGGGGACTTACATCATCACTCATTAGCTTTAGTGTGTAATGCTGGGAGTCTGATTCTGTGGTACAGAGCAGGGGGGTGTTGGTGACACTTGTGTCCACCCGAGGTACGTAGGGATCTGGTTTTTTGGCTGTCCTTGTTTGGTGGCAGAAGATGACTGGTTACCTCTGAGAAAACGGAGCCACTTCCCCCAGACACATCTTGAAGTAACAACACTCATCCCAGACTTCAAATTCCTCTGTCCTACTTCAGCATGAGAGACCGTGTAACCCTTTAAAATCTATCTTCCAAAGACCATTGAAGGACATAAAAAGTACCTGTGAGATAAACTTCTGAAGTTAAAAAGTGTTGGCCACAAAATTGCATGTAGTGTCTGGTCTCCACTATATTAAATACATATTTCTAAAAAGAAGACTAACTGGGACGCAATAAAATATTAACTGTTTTCCTCTGAGTGGAAGGAAGATGAATAATTTGTATTTTCCAAATTTTCTACAGTGAGCGTTTGTTACTTTACAGACACACAGGCACATATATCTACTCTAAATCTATTTACAGTGTTATGTATATTATATATAATATTATATATGTATTGTATTTATAGTATATATAATTTTACTGGATCTTCGGGATCTTTCAGATTTTTTGCTACCTCAGCATCGCCAGGATATTAATTCCCTGCTTGCCCGAGGCCGGTCTCTGACTTTCTAAGAAGACAGTGGTAACTGGTTCCGATGGACAGGGTGGAGCTCCTGGGGCCCTCTGAGCACCTGGGGAGAAGGCTGGGGTTGCCTCTGGCCGGTGCCTGCCCTCCAGGCTCGGCCTCTAGGGAGGGGCCAAGGTTCTCTGAAGGAGGTTAAAGCCCTTCTTTGTGTGAATGGCCTTTTAGGGAGCAGAGGGAGGGGCGGCTGTGACATCACAGGCTTCAGTCAGGAGGCTCGGAAGGAATTTGTCCTGCTTGAGCCAGTGCGCAGGAATCTGTCTGGAAAAAGAGGCAGTTCCGACTGGGGACGTTTGAGACACGCACTGTGGGCAGGGTAAGCCGAGTCTGCTGACCTATCTTACTGTCCTTTTCTTTTCTAATCTGGAAGGAACGGGTTCCTTCCCGGGGCCCGTCCTGGTGGAGGGGGACTCAGAGTCGGGACTGTAGGGCTGTGCTGCGGAGTCCTTTCCCTCTAGAGGCAGAGTGGGCAGCTGAGCTCCGACTGGCGACTTGCTTCTCTTGGAAATCTCGTCAACCCCCCCAGCTTGCAAGTTAAATGGCAGAGAGGAAGCGCGGCACCAGACATCCAGTGCGTGCAAAGATGCACACATGTGGCACACGAGGCCGGGACGATGGTGCGTGAGGGTGTCTGCGAAAGAGAACCTGTGTGTCTGTCCTTGTCCGGAGTAGAAGCAAGCGACCCAGTGACTCTGGTAACTGGTTTTCTAGTTAACGCCTTGTATTTATTTGGTCTGTAATGAGGCCGAGCTGTGGGACCCGCCACGTTCACGGAGTGACTCGGGGCTTTCTGGGGAATGTGTGTGCCTGTGTCCTGTAGGAGCCCAGGGAGTGGGAAGAGAACCTCATCAGCTCCGTTCGTGTGCACAGTGTCATCTGTGGACAAAGGGTTAAGCTCAGAGGCTTCTGGCACCGTTTCCTCTTTTCTCTTGGCTCTCTGCCTCAACATAGTGGATTTGTGCTGGGTCCACAGTGGTGCTCAGCTTTTGCTCTCTGCCATTAGTGGTTGGCCAGGCAAGAACCCAAGATCCTGAACTATTTTAAAACCAAGAGGGACACAGCTGAGTTATAAAGAACTAAAGCCGGACTTGCTTTTGCTTTCGGCAGAATTAGTTACCCTAGAAATTTCTGGCTGCAGGAGCCAGAGTTCCCTCTGAGGCCTTGATGTTGGTTTATTCTGGAGGTGGGGACTGCCCTGTAAAATCGTCTCATGGAGAAAAGGGCCTCTGGGGAGAAGAGCATCTGAGGACTCCTTGACAGAGCTTGGAGTTTGTTGCATTGAGGAGGAAGTGAAGCTTGACCTTCTTGGAGCAAAAACGAAGCATCTTTCCTCAGTTGGGGCAACCCTAAAGCCTCCCAGCCGTTCCCAGTCACTCCTGTGGGGAGTGGATCTCCAGGCAGCTGAAAGAAACAAACCTTTCACCAGTTGCTATAGAAAAGGAAACAGCTTCCTTCCTCCCTCCAACCCCCCTGGCTCCCCACCCCCATCTTCAGTTGCTTTCACGGAAAGCCCAAGCTGTAAATGTGTTAATCAAACGACACCTTGACATATTCCAGATGTGCAGCCTGACATCTGAGCGGGTGACTTTGGAGCTGGGTTAAGGGGATACTATTAATAGGGCAGGCTGTGGTCTCGGGGAGACTCCATGACGTTATAAATTGACCACTTTCCTTCAACAGAAGTGTGAGCCAAGACGTAGTTTGTTTCCAGTGAAGGAAGGTTCTAGAAGTATTTTCATCCCATCTTCAAGCCCTTATCTATACTCTAAGGCTGTATCTGTACTCTAAGCCAGAGAGATAGCAGGATGGTGATGCCATAGAAGCTCTCAGCAAGAAAGGCTGGGCCTGTAAGAGCAGGAACATCTTTTTAGAACTGTCCCAGTCATATTTAGCTGTAACGCTTCACGGCAGGAGGTCCAAGAGCCATTGTTAGTGTTAGCTCCCTGGATCAGGGGTCAGAGCGTTTAACCCTGAGTCCGCCTGGTCTGACTTTAGCCTGCAACTGCCCAGGAGTGCTCAGGGTCTTTAAGTCTGGCATGTTTCCATCAACCAGGAAGGGATCCTTCTCAGGGAGTGATGAGGCTTCTGGCTTCCCACCGTCAACCCAGGCCCCTGGTCCTCTAGGCCGGAAGAAGCGCTGCGAGGGGGCAGAAGAAGAAAGGCCTTTGGACTGGAATATGGCCCAGGCTATCACCTCTCCCCTCCTCTTCCTGGCCGAAGCCTGAAGCCAAACCAAGGAAGGAAGCAAGGCATTCTCAGACATTCCCATTCTCTGCTCCCTCACAAGGCTGGGTGGAAAGGGACTACTCAGAGGCCCTCCGGCACTTTCTCCGGCCTGCCCCCAGCTTGCCATCTTCAACAGGGAGGGTCTGAGGAGCTGCAGGCCAGCTGCTGAGGAATTTGGGCACTCCCAGTTTTCTTCATAAACTCTTTCTAGCCAGCCCGGTGTGTGTTGTTGTACAGGGCTGGGATTTTCTTCTGACTTAGCACTTCCTTTGCCTCGTACTTTTTTCTCTTTTTGGAGATTTCCTTGGAAATCTCTGCCTCCAAGGCTGTATGCTCCTTGCTGCAGAGTAGGGACCACCCCAGAGCTCAGGGGACCCCACCCCACCAGGGCCCTGCCCAAAGCTTACCACTCAGCAGGTTCCCAGGGCATGCTTATCCTCATAGGAATGCACTTTGACCTCTTCAGCCTCTGGGCTCCCCTCCCACACTCCTGAAGTTCCCTCATCTTAGGGAGTCCCTCTGCCCCAGATCTCCAGACCTTAGCTCCAGTCTGGTCCCTCCAACTCTGATAAAGTTCAGGAGAGTAATGTGGACATCTTTGCAGCCTCCATGAGCCGGGTTGCATCCCTTCCTTCCATTTATCTTCGTGATAGAAATAACAGCCAGGAAGTTGAGTCCTGTAAGAAGCATTTTAGATGGTTCCACCACATGGACCACAGAACCAGTTCTCTGCTGTGAGAGCAATTGCGCCCTGTGTACTCAAAACTCGACTTAGGAAAAGAGAGAAAGGGTAAGAAGGGAAAACGGAGATGCTCTCTGGTTTCACAGCTATGCGGAAGTTTTATTTTATAGCCACGCCTCTGTTCCCTGGCCAAGAATGAGTTTGTATTTTTGGTGGAACTTAAAAATAACTGGATTAAAGGATCAGGTCACCTATTACCTGGGGAAAAGTCTTTCTAATTTAAATAGCATGGCCTTAGTAGGAAGTAATCTGGGTTATTCAGAGTAGGAAGCTGGTTGTGCAGCCTGCGGCTGATGTTTGAGTGATTTGGGTCACACCAGGCATTTAGGCTAGGAGCCTGGGAGGTCACAGCTGGTAACGGGCTGTGTCAAGAGGTAACAGCCTGAGGGTGGTGGGGAGGTGGGTGGGGAAGCTGTGAATACATTTGAGTAGAAGTTACAGCTTCCTGCTTGTCCTTGTAGCAAAGGACACCTTTTTGGTAACCCCCTGGTCCCAGCCATATCTGCTAAGGAAAATGTACCTCCTTCAAGTTCTTTCAGCTCATGATACGCCCAGCAGCAGATGCAAGGAAGAGAGAGCACACTGGCGTCCATCACCCCAGCTGGGCAGCTGTCAGGACCCTGATGTGTTTTCTGGGCAAATTACACAGTCTTCTAGAATCTCGCCTGTGCTGTTGACTCTGTGGTGTTGGGAAGGAGTCACAGCCTTTATGCATGGTGTCTATTGCAATGTCTGGGATGTGGGGTATTAATATTTTGCCCCTGGGTTGTCGTGGAGGAAGCAGAGGACTCTCCTCAGCTGCCGGCTGGAAAGGTAAAATTCCCAGACCTTGCAGGAAGTCAGCACCCTCATTTCTAACTAGGGGGCCTACAGGGAGAGCAAAAGAAAGGAAGCTGAAACTAAGTCTCCAGGAAGTCTGTCTCAGTTCCTTTCTGAATAAATGGTGGGGAGGGGTCTCTGACTTCTGAAGCCAAATTGCGTGTCTCCCATCACTTCTAGAGATACAGGTGTGCAAACGGTCAACCAGAAAGCCAAGTGAATACTCTTTAAATCTATCCACCCTTCTTAACATAGCCCTAATCATTTTGGAAGCCTGCTGTCACTGAGAACACTTTTTGAAGTATTAGGAGAGAATTTGGAAGAACTGGCCTTCAAATCCTGTCTTTGCCACTTCCTAGCCAGGTGATCTTGGGAAAAATCTTTCAATTTCTCTAAACCTCATATTCTAAAGTTTTAAAACTAAAGTTTTGCATACAAAAGGGCCTCGTTGCAAGTATCAGCCCAGATCGTGTATGTTTGTGTACTATGAACAGAGTGTGTCCGCAGTAAAATGGAGATGTGACGGGGCACCTGGGTGGCTCAGTCGGTTGGGCATCCGACTCCTGATCTCAGCTCAGGTCACGATCTCACAGTTTGTGGGTTCGAACGTCGCACTGGGCTTCATGCTGAAGCCTGCTTGGGATTCTCTCTCTCCCCCTCTCTCTGCTCCTCCCCCATTCTCTCTGTCTCTCCAAATAAATAAACTTTAAAAAAAATGGAGATGTGACACTCACAGTGTGCCCACCAAACAGGCTCATTGTGCTGCCTCATTCACTTGTACATCTGTGCAGCTAGTAGTGTATTGGCAATGGTCCAGGTTCTGTTCAGGCCAATGTGTGACCCCTCCTCTGCTTCCGATGTGACTGGAAAAGATTAGGGAGGTTAGAGATGCCTTAGGTCTGACTTCTAGCCTTGCCTCGGCCTTTCCCCTGTAATTGCCTCATGTAGATTTCTTCTCAAAATGAAAACTTCCCCATCATGCCCTGCTCCTCCCCACAAAAAGTCAACCAGCTCCCAGAGAGAATTTAATAATGGTCATTTACACTTCCGTGTAAAATTGCTTAATAATAAGGAACATTTGCATTAAACACTTCGCGGTATACATAGTACTTTTAAACACATTATCTACTCTAATTCCCGAAACAGATTTGAGAGATCTTGTTACAAGTCCTGCTTACAAAGGAGTTACAGTCTGCCAAGGAGAGTCCCATGATTGTCTTGCATAGGGTCTGGCAGAACTTTCATAGGCGATCCCGGGCACCACCCATATTGTAAACTAACCCATACTAATTTGTTTTGCATAACTATTAAACACGTTTTGGTAAATAGCGGCAGCTTGAGACACAACCTGGCTACCGGGTTATAATAAAAGCACGTCTTGCACTGAGTTCTGGCACCCATACAGACGTTTATTAAGCAACCATTTGTAAAAGTAGGCATAAAACCTACTGTCTGTAACCTCAAAGAAATCCCAGCTCCTGAAGATTCTAGATGCTCCAGCCCCACCTTGCACGAAGACAGGTTTTACAAGGCAGGATTCCCTTACCCTATAGGGGTTAATAAACCATTAAAGTCCTCTGAACCTAAAGGCAGAGAAAGAGCCATTTAGCTTTTAGGCTCAAAGCACCATCCCTAAGGGTGTACGAGCCCCCTTCCCCTGCCCTGCTCACTCTGTCTGGAAATCTATTTCGGGAAAGGACAGAGAACATCTCTAATCTGCAAATTTGAACACTACCAACTTCACCAGATTTCCAGTTTTTATCATGCTAATTGACAAGCCACTAATTTCACTGATGAAAACCCATTTCTCACCTTAATGATGCCAGTTGGCAATGCCTCAGGGGGCCGTGGGAGTTAAAGAGAGCCAAACTACCCAGGAAGGAAGCCATCTATGGAGCTTGGAATTTCTGATTAGGTCCTGGTTGACCACTCCTAGAGTGTATATTCCCAGTTAGGTTGGCTCTCTGCTTCTGAATGTAATTTAAACTAATTTCAAACACACACATACAGCTGTATTATATTGTCTCTGCCCACATCTTCTAAAGTAAATAGTAGACGTCCTGACCAGCTATTAGCTATTTGGGGAAGCCAGTAGGCTGGCAGGTATTATGTGTCCTGCTCTACCAGGCCTCCGCCTGGAGGGTTCGCAGGGGCAGTCCAAAGAGGGTGCCCCTTAGCACCCTTTGAAAATCCAGTTTGCTCGGTTTTGCTTTTGTTTTTTGTTCTGTTTTGCACTGAGGCACAGTTGATTTCAGAAGGACTTCCCAGTCCCCTTGATGAGCGTGTACTTTATCTGAATCCGGAATCAGGTTCCCCTTATCTGAAGCATAGGGAAAAGTCCAGTCTTTTTAATCTTCGAAGGGAGCAATGAGCATTTGTTGGTTTGAGCAAGACATCATTTAATGACACCAAGCCCAGATTCCTGCCACTTCTGTTTACCTGGTGTAGTTTACAGGTGGCTTTGATTGTATCAGGCCATCTTGCATGAAGGTAAATTCCTCCAGTTGAGAATAGAACTCAGGAATTTGCTCCTTTGTTATAACTGTTGCCTAACTTTCCAAAAACTCAGGATCTCTGAGGCATGGTTGTGAATCAGTAAGTCAGGGTTATCTCTTTAATTACTTCTACCTTGATTAGGGTGTAGAGCTGCTTCTCTCTGAAGTACATGGAACAGAGTGTCAAGAAAAATGTTCTGAATTTATGGAAAGAAGCGGGAGGAGCCCCCTTGTAACGGGAAGGAGAGAGAGCCGCTTTCCTGTTTACACCCTCCAGTGCCTAGATTTTTTACACAAGTGTATTGGAACGGAATCATGTCTCTGTACATTGGGACTCCAAACTCTGACTTTTAATCAGTAATCAGCATTTGTAAAATCTTAGTTTGACCCATCATAGAAGATATTCAAGGCACGAGACTCATCATTTCTGACGAAAAGCTAATGGTAGTCTTTTTGACATTGCGAAACTGTATTGTCACAAGCCGTTCTCAGACTTTGAAAGTTTTGAATTGGAACACTTGCTACTTCAGAAAGTGTGCCTTGAAAAGGGTTGGTATACTTTTTAAGTTCTGAGAAGAAAACGCTGGCAGAGCATCTCCTAGCTCATTGTCCGGCGCTTGAATGGACGTACCCAGGAGAAAGAGACAGCGTGCTCTTGGGCAATGCTGTGGAGGGGGTTCAGGACCTTCTATCCCTGTGATTAGCAACAGGAGAGAACTATAGGCAAGTTTTTCACTCCTCCTGACAAGACGAAATAAACTCCAAAAGAGACTTAGGGCTTCCTAGGAAGTCCAATTTTTGTTAAGAAAAAAAGTGTCTCCTGGAGCTTATTGTTACTGCTAATCTCATTATGACCCCACAAAATAAGCTTCCTGCATGTTTAATGAATGGATTAATGACCAAATGAGCTATAGAATGAATTATTTGCCTTTTAAATTCCTTTAATGCTATGCCACCCTCTTTCCTCTTATGCCAACTACTCTAAAATACTTTATGTTCAATAGGGCAGTGATTTTCAACCATTTTTCAGTTCCAGCAACTTCCTACCATTTTCCTATCTTCCCTCCTCCACCCCCAGAAGCCAAAAAGGATACAGGAAAAGCTCTCCTTATTCCCACAAAGACTGTTAGCAGTAAATCATTGATTAAATGAAGCTGGGGTGGGAGACTCACAGATAATCTGTCTCTCACTGTAGCAGTGCCTTGTGTCTCTTTTTGTTGGTCTCTTTATTCCAGTAATAGCTTTCCATGGAGTGGGCTAATTTTGACGTAGGTTTATTTGAAATTGAATGGCAGCCAGTAAGTGGCAGGCATTCAAATTTTCTGTAATTCTTAGGGTGCCTGGGTGGCTCAGTCGGTTAAGCATACCCCTCTTGATTTCAGCTCAGGTCATGATCTCCTGGTCATGAGATCAAGCCCCGAGTCAGGCTTGGTGCAGAGCACAGAGCCTGCTTGGGACTCTCTTTCCCTGCCCCTCCCCCACTCATTCTTTCTTTCTCTCTCTCAATAAATAAATAAAACTTAATATTTTTTCTGTAATTCTTAACGGCATAGATATTACTGGTGATTGCCTTGCCAAAAGAAAGTCTAGTTAATGTTTTTAAAAGGCAGTAAAAATGTCTTTGACATGACTCTTGATGTCATTCTAAAGATAAAAGAACCATTAGCTAATAATGGTAAAAAAATAAAATAAAATAAAGATATTAGCATTATAAATATTAATGGTATTAAGGGACCAGATTTGGACAAAGACCAGAACTAGACTGGAAGTTCATCCAAGACCAGAAGGTATTGACAAAAGAATCATTGTTACCTATTCCTAAAGAAGGAACATATATTTCTTGATTGATTTAAGTCTACAGGAGAATGTAAAAAATGAAGAGTGAAAGAAACCACCTGTTCATGGGTGACCTTCCAGCTCATGGATGACCTTCTAGGTCATGGATGACCATGAGACTTTTCAGCATTCTGACAGAAGTGCAGAGCATGTAGGGTAAACTCCCATGCTATTTAAGTCTCGTGAACAAATCCATAATTATGAACCTTCCTTGGAAGTGTTTTGAAATGAATCTCCTGAGAATCATCCTGAGGTGGTGTTTTAATATTACGTTCTAAGAGTTTAAAATTATTCACAACCGATGCAAATGAAAATGGTACCATCTTGCAGTTTTGCATTATACTATGTCAGTAATACGAGGCATACTCTAGACTCAAGAGAGGAAGACAAACCTGACCAAGGTGTCAGTGAAATTCTTGAGGGACACTCAAATTAAGTTTACAATTTACCACTGAATTTTCTGAGATAAACCAGAATCCTTGGGTATGAAAAAAAAATCCTCCTAGAATTTGAAAATTAATTTTACTAATGCCAAAAAGAAATCACATGGGATTGGTGAAAATATAGGATTTATTTCAAAACATTAAAAAGATGTGGTTTTTCTTATTTAACAATAAGATTGGAGCTATCACATATAGTACATTTTAGGAACTGGAGAATTGCCGCTGGCTACGAACTTTTCAAAGCAGCCCTCACTCCTTAACTAAGGAGTGTTGTTTTGATGTAGTCCCAGAGAACAGAACTATACAGTCAGTGGCTTTGGTTACGGTGTTTATAATGTACGTGATCGATTAAGAGCCATTGCACTGGGGCCCTGTAGCTCTTAAGGAGCCATTGAAGGAATCTACTGTTTTCCAGTATTTTCTCTTGGAAAATTTTTCCAGGAAGTTTCTTGTCTCCAGAAATATTGCATTACATATGGCAGAGGATTTCAATAAAAATCGCTGATGCCAAAGGACCATCTTACTCTACTTGGGGACACACAAATAGTCCTATTACATTTCTGCAGTAGTTTGCTATTAAGATATTTTATTAAATTCTGGTACAATTCCTGTATAATCTTTTCTACTTTAGAAGATATTTGAGCAATGTCTTCAAATGATCTGAATCTTAATTTACTTTTAAATTTAAGAATGGGACTGGCATTTATTGAACGTTCTCTGGACCCCCAGTAAACAAAGCAGAATCTGTAACATCGAGAGGTTTATGAATGAATTACCACAGCAAAATGAATATGCGAAGAATTATTAGAAGAGAAATCTCTGTTCCAAAGAACTTGTCATTGCTTCAGTTTTTCTTCCAGTGAGTTACCAGTTAATTTCTCAGGGTTCGCCTCCATAAGAGATTTAATAGCTAACCCTGACCTTTGTTGTCTCTTTATTTCAGAAGCCTCCCCAGCTTTCTGAGGATGATGTCCGGCTAAAAAACGAGAGAGACAATTGCAGCGTCGGCCCCCTGGAGCCTGCAACCAGCTCCCTTCCCCCAGATCACAAAAACATGGAAATTGAAGTCTCTGTTGCAGAATGTAAAAGTGTTCCTGGAATCACCTCTACCCCACCTTCCATGGACCACCCCTCCCCTTTCTACTCACCCCCCCACAATGGCCTCCTCGCTGATCACCATGAATCTCTGGATAATGATGTGGCCAGAGAGATCCGCTATCTAGACGAGGTGCTGGAGGCCAGCTGCTGCGATTCTGCTGTGGACGGAACTTACAACGGCACGTCGTCCCCAGAGCCTGGAGCAGTCGTCGTGGCGAGCAGTCGAAGCCCACCTGCCCACACAGCCATCCAGCCAGAACTCACGGAGAGGGCAGCGGGCAGACAGGCCCCTCCTCACATCGAGTTCAGCACAAGCAACTCTGACGCCATGGCAGAGGGTGGAAAAGCCAACGGCCACTCGCCTGACCAGCCCCAAGATCTGCTGGGGGACGGCCTCCAGGCACCCGCGAGCCCCAGCTCCTCCACCAGCTCGCGGTGCTCGGGCCGTGACGGGGAGCTCACGCTCACCACACTGAAGAAGGAGGCCAAGTTTGAGCTGCGTGCCTTCCATGAGGACAAGAAGCCCTCCAAGCTCTTTGAGGACGACGAGAATGAGAAGGAGCAATTCTGTGTCAGAAAAGTGAGGCCTTCGGAAGAGATGCTGGAGCTGGAAAAGGAAAGGAGAGAACTCATCCGGAGCCAGGCCGTGAAAAAGAATCCTGGCATCGCGGCAAAATGGTGGAATCCTCCCCAGGAAAAAACCATCGAGGAGCAGCTGGACGAGGAACATCTGGAGTCGCACAAAAAGTACAAGGAGCGCAAGGAGAGGAGGGCGCAGCAGGAACAGCTGCTCATGCAACAGCAGCAGCCGCCCCCAGCCCAGCTCTGCGCGGCCCCTGTGGCCTCCCGTGACCAGGCCAGCGCGGCAGAAAACGTAAAGGAGGACATCGTCACCGAGCAGATAGACTTCTCTGCCGCTCGCAAACAGTTCCAGCTCATGGAGAGTTCCAGGCAAACAGTGGCCAAGGGCCAGAGTACACCTAGGCTCTTCTCTATCAAGCCCTTTTATAGGCCTCTGGGGTCAATCAACTCAGACAAGCCACTGACCATCTCGAGACCAGCTTCCGTCGGGGGCCTTCCAGAAGACAGTGGTGCATCAGCAGCCAAGGGGCAGCAGAAAGCCAGCTGTGCCCTGGAGAGTCAGCCTGCGGGGGGAAGCCAGGGCAGCACAGCTCCTCAGGGGAGGGAAGGGCCCTACAGTGAGCCTTCCAAACGTGGGCCCTTATCCAAACTGTGGGCAGAGGATGGGGAGTTTACCAGTGCCCGGGCCGTCCTCACTGTGGTCAAGGATGACGACCCTGGGATCTTGGATCAGTTTTCAAGGTCAGTCAATGTCTCTTTGACCCAAGAGGAGCTTGACTCTGGTTTGGATGAATTGTCAGTGAGGTCCCAGGATACCACTGTCCTGGAGACCCTGTCCAACGATTTTAGCATGGACAACATCAGTGACAGCGGGGCCTCCAATGAGACAACCAATGCCCTCCAGGAGAATTCACTGGCTGATTTTTCTCTGCCCCAGACTCCACAAACTGACAACCCTTCAGAGGGCCGAGGAGAAGGCGTCTCCAAGTCCTTTAGCGATCACGGTTTCTATTCCCCTTCATCCACACTGGGAGACTCTCCATCGGTTGATGACCCCTTGGAGTATCAGGCTGGTCTCCTGGTGCAGAATGCCATTCAACAAGCCATAGCCGAGCAAGTGGATAGAGCTGTGTCCGAAACCAGCAAGGGTGGGACAGAACAGCAGGGACCTGGAACAACTCTAGAGGAAGCTGGCACTGGGGCTCCCAGTTCAGAGAAGCCTCAGAGCATGTTTGAGCCGCCTCAGGTGTCTTCTCCTGTTCAAGAGAAGAGGGAGGTATTACCAAAGATTCTGCCTGCTGAAGACCAGGCACTCAGGGAAAGGGGGCCCTCCCAGCCACTGCCAGCCGTACAGCCCAGTGGCCCAATAAACATGGAGGAGACCAGACCGGAAGGGAGCTATTTCAGCAAGTACTCAGAGGCAGCTGAGCTGAGGAGCACAGCCTCGCTCCTGGCCACTCAAGAGTCCGATGTGATGGTTGGGCCCTTCAAGCTGAGGTCAAGGAAGCAGCGGACTTTGTCCATGATCGAAGAAGAGATCCGAGCAGCTCAAGAAAGGGAAGAGGAACTGAAGAGGCAGAGGCAAGTCTTGCAGAATACCCAGAGCCCCAGGGCAAAGAACGCCCAATCGCTGCCCTCCCGAACATCATGCTACAAAACCGCTCCAGGTAAGTGAAGTGCGTACCAGAGACAGACGCCGTGGGAATCGGTTGATTCCAGCTTATGTGTTTCTTTGTGGAGCCTCCTCTGGGTGTGGCTAGAATTAGTGTCGGGGGCACTGACACAAGGGTTTTTGTATCCAGGGACATGCAACTGGAGTCAGAAGAACCCTGGGCCTGGACGGTGTGCCATTTCCCAGAGGATGCAATGGCTCCTCTCCCATCGTTCTGTTCCGGGTTTGGTTTAGTAGAGAATTGTTCTCTTCTGTTTGAAAGGGCTGCCTCTGGCTGAGGGAGGGGCAGTGTGTCAGAGTGAGCCCATGTGTGGACTGTGTTGGAGTCGGTAGCTTGACCCTTAGCATCTGTAGTTAAATCGAACCCATCTGATTTGGACGACGTGCTCTACTAACGCCGTCTGAGTGCCAGGTTCTTTCCTAGCAATGGCAGTCATGACCCAGGGTTGCGGATCGACCATAGATGTTTTTGTCCCTCTTCTGTACGATTGGATTGGTCTTCCTTTTAGTCATCACGGTGCCATTTCTTTGGAATCAGGGGTGGTCTCATTCATTCTTATCCTATGACACATTTGGAGAAATTGAGTGACTCTTTGTAAAGGCAGGTCTTTAGTCCCCTCCCATTGCCTGGGCAGTCCCTTTGTATACTTTGTGTAAATGGCTGGTGGTAATGTCGCTACCATTATGGACAACAGCGTGACCAGTAGTTTTTGTTTCCCATTTGGATATGATGGCAATCAGAGATCTGCACGTCCTGCTGCAGAGAAGTGCTACTCAAAATGTGATCTGGGCTAGTCCACGGACTGTTCGTTACCGGTCCATGCCGAGAATAAGTACAGATATTGAGAGCAAGCATTTGAAAATTCTTGTCGCAATTTGGCATTGTCCTCAAATCCAAGTGTGGAGTTTTGCGCTTTTTTTTAAAGTATTGGTTCATAATGGACCGAGGGGTAACTTCTTTCACTGGAGACTATCTAAAAAGCATTACCCTAACATATAATTGTTGGCGTTTGACTTGGTTTATCCAGATCTTATTCCCATCTTGACACTTGGCTTCCGTCAAATCTACAGTGACTCAAGGTAACTCTTTTGATTATTAATTTTTAAATTTTGAAACAGTCTCAACCTTAAGTTCCCAAGTACAGTACAAATATCTCTTATTACGAACCATTTGAGAATAAATTGCCAACATGATCTCCGTCATCCCCAATTTTATAGAATATGCCTCATTCTGGATTTGTCTATGCTTTCACATGAGTACATGTAGGTTATGCATCTTGGTAGGACTACCACAAAAATGATGTTATTTCTTCTCACTGTGTCCAATCAGGGACAGATGTTGACTTTTGTTTCATATAATATCAACTTGGATCACCTGATTGAGGGAGTGTCTTATAAGGTTCTAGAGTAAAATTACTTTGTCCTTTGTAATTAATAAATATTCTGGGGCCTCTGGGTGACTCAGTCAGTTAAGTGTTCAACTTCAGCTCAGGTCACGCTCTCACGGTTCATGAGTTCAAGCCCCGTGTCGGGCTCTGTACTGACAGCTCGGAGCCTGGAGCCTGCTTCAGAGTCTGTGTCTCCTTCTCTCTCTGCCCCTCCCCTGCTTGTCCTCTGTCTCTCTCTCAATAAACAAACAAACAAACAAACATGGGACGCCTGGGTGGCTCAGTCGGTTAAGTGTCCGACTTTGGCTCAGGTCATGATGTCCTGGTTTGTGTGTTCAAGCCCTGCATTGGGCTCTGTGCTGACAGCTCAGATCCCGGAGCCTGCTTTGGATTCTGTGTCTCCCTCTCTCTCTGCCCCTACTCGCTTCGTGCTTTCTCTCTCTCTCTCAAGAACAAATAAACATTAAGATTTTTTTAAATAATAAATAAATAATAAATAAACATTAATAAATATTCTGTACAGTTAGTTTGGCACTATGTAATCTTTATCCTACTTCTCATCAAACTTTAAATCTATTCATGTATCTATTTATGTAAGTGTGGTCTTGTGGGTTCCTATTATATTCAGTGGGTTATAATCCATTTCTGTTAGTTTTATTCTTAATTTGTGTAGATATAGCTTATGGGAGCCCTTTCAAGTTAACTTCATGTCCTTTTGACATGGTCTCATTATCCTATGGAAACGTCCTCACTTTCTGACACCACAATATGTTCCAGTCTCATCTGATACTTTCCTAACCCTGAAATCAGCCATTTTTTCAAATAGCACTAATTCCTGTTAGTGGAGAATGGAATTTAGAAATCAAAATCTGGGTGATTGGTGTGCTCATTGTTATTAGATTGTTTGTCCCTGTTCCCAGGCACTCTCAAAGAACAGAATTAGAGAATATATACACATTCTGTCTGTCTGTCTGCCTGTCTGTCTATCCACCTACCTACCTACCTATCTTGAAAACCATGAGCTCACCCTGATTCCTTTAACTCTAATCTAATACCACAGGGCTCATATTCTCCCCATATTTGTAACCTCCTTGTTGACAAGATACCCGGTTCAAATACCCTTGATATATTTGTTTGAGCAATCCTCTCCTTGCCTTATGTAACCAGTCTCCTATTTTCCTTACCCAACTTGGGTTCCAATACCCTGTGCTAGGTCACCTCTGTCCCCCACCCACCTGCTGTGGCTCCAGCACAGCACTCTGGGCCACTGTGGTATCCTACCCTCAACTGCAGACACCATCTCGTAGAGCTCCTCCCCAGTGGCTTTTGGACTAAATTGTTCATGAAGGAAAGAAAGAGAGGGGAAAGAGGAAAAGCCTGGTGACTTTCTTGATATGGTTTTTAATTCCTACAGGTCACAGGGCAGTGGCCAGCTAAGTGAGGCAAAGAAAACTTGCAAGGGAGGGTTTTTTTTGGTGTGTGCTTAATAGTGACCAGTTGGCTTTTCCCAAAGATCCTTAGTTGTCAAGTTCATTTCAAATTCTTGTGGGCTAGCTTGGCACAGAGATGCCAATGGGCATTCTGCATGGTATCCTAGAAAAAGGTTTTATACCACTTGAATTCAGCCCAATCTGAGGAGCCTACTTCATGTATAAGTGACTGTAAAGGGCCTGCAGAAGAGCCCAAAGTCTGGCAGAGGAAGGTTCTTCAGGCATCTCATCAACTTCTGCTCACATAGGAAGTAGATACCATGGCTCTCCTGTCAGTTATAGCTGGCTCTACCTACCTAACCATCCCTTTATGTTATTTATTATAGAACCTTCCTGCAAGTGCGTGTGCTCAGTGGGTATTTTCATTTTTCTTCACTCCACTTTTTTTGTTTTGTTTTGTTTTTAAGTAGGCTCCACGCCCAGTGTGGAGCCCAATGCAGGGCTTCAACTCATGACCCTGAGATCAAGACCTGAGCTGAGATCAAGAGTCAGATGCTTAACTGACTGAGGCACCCAGATGCCCTTTACTCCTCTTCTTAATTGAGCCTCCCACCATATTGTTCCCTTCCTTTATTTCTCCCATGTAAACAAGATTAAAAACATTTCAACACTTTCCTCTGTTCCCTGACCTGCTGCAGTCTTTTGATCTTCCCCACCAGGCTTAAAATAAGACAGGGTTCTAGTGTTTTCCCTCAGCATCCCAGCAGCCCAGGACTACTTTTCCCAGCACTTCCCTCTAATGTCCTCCCCTATATCCCATTCCATAGGATTGATTCTGCCACTTTGGTAAGATGGTAATCCATCCATGCAAGTCTGCATACTGCAGCTGTCTAATTATTGTACTGAACACAGTCGTGAAAATGATGCGTGTGCACCTCATTCCTTCATGTTTATCTCTAGAACATTTAAAGTAGGTGGCAGGGCTTCCCAGAATTATGACATGGATTGAAAGGAACCGAATGAAAAATGTGATTTTCTTTCTCTCCATGCCTGGTAATGTTTGGAGTGTTGCTTGGCTAGCCAGCCTCTAAGTTCGTAATCAAGGAGGAGGCTGACACATCGCTCTGAGCAGCCAAACTGGACGATTCATGGCCAGGGTTAGAACTGTTGGCTCCAACTTTGGTTTGGTGAATGGAGATGTTGCTGAGTTCCTATTGTGCTACTCCACATGTCCCACCAGTAGAGGTGACTCAGCTGGTCTGTTGCGTGACCCAGCGTGATGATTTGATATCAGGTGATGAAAAATATAATTTTTAACTTCTCCTCTGGTGGAAATCATGTTGATGACATGCTAGATTCCTAAAACCTAAGGCAAGGAGAATCCACTGAGAGCGAAGATGCAATAGGGAAAGAGAAATCTACTAATTCTCGCCAACCATTCCCCAGGTGTTGCAAAGATAAACTTGTTTTTGCTTTTAGTTTCCCTGCCTTTCAAAGATGGAGAAAGATATTTTTTAAATGATACTGTCATTTTCAAAAAACGGTTGTTAGGAAAATTATTTTGGAAATTTTATCTTGTCGGCTCTTAGGAGATTTTAAAGGAAGAAGTTCCACTTAAATAGGATCTGTGTGACTTTTGCTCATACAGAGGTGAGCAAGGCAGATGCAGTTCCTGCCCTTAGGGAACTTACAGCTCAGTAAGAGAAACTTACTTCAGACAAACATGGCGATTTCATGGCAGAGAAGCATGAAAATCTGTAAGAGCACAGATCAAGGAAGATCACCTCACTGGGGGTATAAGGGAAGTCTTCCTTTCTTAGGAAACTACTATCCAAGCTTTGAACTGAAGGAGTAAAGTTGGGTTCAGGGGGTAGGTGCAATCGTTCCAGTGAGAAGGAAGGGCACCAAGGAAGGCCCAAAAGGAAAAGAAACTTGGTATGTTTGAGGTACTTAAATAAGGTTAGAGTGGATTGAAGGAAGAGATTTAAAACAAAATGAAAGAGTTGGTTTGAAGCCAGACAACAAAGAGCTGCCTTCATCCATGAATTGATGGAAAGAGCTGCCTTCATCCATGAATTGATGGAAGAAAAGTCTTTCCACTTTAATGAGTCCATTCCACCAGCTTCTGTTGAGCTCTTCCTCAGCATAAGAACTTCTGAAGGCATGTTGCCATGCATGTTGACAAAGGCTGTGTGTCGTGTGGGAGGCCATATTCCCAAGAGTGAACACACGTGTGCCTTCTGTTGATGGCACTCAGAAGTAGAGAAGAAAGGAAGCATTCCAGCAGGTGCACTAGCCTAACACACCCCTGAGGATCAAGTTTGGGAGGAAAACCCAAACATTTTATTGAAGTTAAAATTCGGATCTTTCCAAATGTCTTTTCATATTAAGGCTGTCAACAGTTCTCACTTTAGCGCCTGGTGTCTATTATTGGATATCCTGGTTTCACTTCCAAATTCTAGGCATGACAGAGAAACCTAGTTAGTTAGGTGATGATTACTTTGGTTTTTCAAAATAGTATCCATTTTCATGCCAGATGTTGAACTGATCTACCAAGTCAGATAAGTTGCCCAGTGGGACATCATGGGGAGTGGTAAAGGAGAAGGTGTGGATATTGAGTTCCATAACTTGGAGTGTCTGCTCATGTTTTTAATATGTGGAAAGATGTGATAGTTACATATCTTATAAAGATAAAATTTCCAACGAGTTTCAGCTTCAATTGTCAGTTTGAATTAAGGTTGCACAGGAGGTGATCGTTACATTATTATAAAGATTATTGGCTGGGTCTTTTTTTCTCTCTCCTCTATGATCTTCAAATATCATGAAAAAAAGTCCTAGACAGAAAAAAAAATTATGTCAGCATAATATTCATGAAAGAGAGCTTGGTGGCTTATTCCATGCTAAAGTAGTCTTCACTGGGGATGCCCTCTTTGCTCCATGTAGAAGACCATGTGTTGGCAACTGGTAGAAAAATTCTGTCACAGGCCCAGGTGACAGAGGGCTCTCCTTCAGGAGTATACAGTGTTTCCCTTTGGCACAGGCAGGCACAGGTTATATAACCTGTAGGGGTCCAGCTGGCTGTGTGACAGTACTAAAGCTTAACGTGGAGCACCTTGCAGAGCATTATCTCTACTACCATATTTCCTGAACATTCCTTGGTGACAGAAGCCTAATCGTGGTAGCTACAAGTTACCTTAAAGCTGTGTACCATACTAGTGACTTCACACACATTTTCTCATTTTTCCTTTTCTCATTTATTCCTCCCAACAGTCTTCTGAGATGTAATACAAATGATTCAAACCCTTGAGGCCAGATCTTTTCAGAATTTTTCTGATTTAAGAAAAGCCATAATGTGTATATACTATTATTTATAAAAGCATTGCAATGCATATGCTATTACGTAACCACCACGCCCTGCCCCACCCCAGACAGGGTCCTGAGCTACCCCCATCACTGCATTAGACTTCTGCTATAAAACTGAAGAGGAGTTAGTTTCATCAAGTGGGATCGTTACATCAAGAAGGACTTCATGCCTGGTCTCGTGAGGTTTGCTGCCAAGTAAGTTATGACAAAGCTGGTTTTTTAGAGCTTGTTTGGATTTTCAAATTGGACATAAGAGGTCATGGGCCTATACTATTATTCCCCTTTCAAAGAATTAATACCAGAGTCCAGAGAGATTAAGTAACCTGCCGAGGTCACTCAGCCAGGTAGTGGCAGAACCAGGTTCAAACCCTGGCTCATCTGATTCCGAAGTCCGTATTCTTTCTATACCCTTTCTTAGCCACCCCTGAACCTGCCCCTCTGCCCTGGAGGTCTACAAGGTATGTAGTAACAGCTCCCCTCTCCAGCCTACAGTGATTGAGCTCAGTCTCCCCCCGACCCTCTCCCAGTCTCCGGTCTGACCCCTGCATTGTCTTGGGTCCTTCCTACCCCCTGCTCTTTGGACCCACTCTAGCTCTGAAATCCCCTGCTCATCACGGTCTGGGCGAATGAGTTTGCTCCCAGAGGCCACGAGACAGTGCTACCCTAGTGACCCAGAATGGGTCCTTTGTGCTTTCAGAACTTAACCCCAGTGCTCCAAATTACAATAGGCAAAACTGCTGGTGCTGTCCAAAAGAGCTGAGCAGATGGCGGAGGGGACCAGCATGGTCCGGGTGAGCTATCTAGCCTGATGGCTCCTGTGAGTTCTTTCTGAAAGTTGGTTTACCAGAAAGAAGCTCCTTCATTCCAGACACAGGTCTATTCCCTGAAATCTTTGGAAGAATTGGGTACTTAAATGAAGACTCAATCTCTTAGTTTGAGAACATGCAGGAATAAGTGTCCACTCCATTAGCTGAACATGTTTGGTGGGTTGGGGCCAAAGCCAAATACATTAGTTTACTGGTGGTCATTGAACACCGCGACTGCTTTCTGCTGTTCTCTTTGCTCATGATTGATCCTTCTACCTGGGACCAGAAATTCCTTGTGTTTTATTTATCTTCAAATTGATTTATTTATTTACCCAGCAGATATGCTCATTTTTAAAAAACACATGCCATTTGGGAAGGAATTGTCAAGAAAAGGTTAGACCGAAGAAGTGTTTGGCAAAGGGTGAATGTATGTGGTGAAATCAGGACTTCTCAAATCCCAGAATTCAAACTTCTCTTTGGGCATTGCCCCCCAAGGTTTGAAGGGGCAACTGCTGAGGCTAAGCCTATCAGCCCCGCTCCCAAGAAGGTAGGGACTCCAGTCTTTCTCCCATGAAGAACCCACGGCTCTGGCTTCTGGGAAGTAGAACTTGAGAAAAGGCACTACATCTCTACCCGTTTAATTCCCCGCTCTAAGCAAGTTCTGCCACCACTGCTCATTGTGCTGGGTCTTCTGATGAATGCACAGTGTCACGGCTGGCCCCCAGTTGTGCTCATGCCTTGTTGGGGACACCACAGGGCATCTGTGTCGCCTACTCTTTACCCCTGTGTGTGGCTACTCCGTGCTCCAAGTTAGGAGAGCGGCTTCCAAAAAAAATCAGACTCCACCACGTGCCAAAACAGATGTAATCTTGAGCTAAGAAAGAAAAGATGAATCAAAGGACCTAATTCTTGTAAAAATCCCTGCTCTACCCCTCGTAAGAAATGTGAGCTAATCAAAGCCAGGCGTGGGAGCAGGATGTCCCCTGTGACTGCAGGAGTCCAGTCAGGATATGACTGTGTCTCTTAACCAGCCATGCTGCTATTCCCTCAGGAGACTGGCATTTCACATCCATCTGATCTTTGTGAATAAGCTACTACTTACGGGGTGGAGAGCTAGGGGCAGTGGGTGGGGAGTGTACCAAAGAGTGCATATTAGATTTCATGTAATGGTATTTTATTTCTCATGACGTTCAATGTAACCGTCAAAGGTTTCCCAAAACCTGTGTGCATCCAACCTCACAGGTATTCCCAGTCTGTCTGTATTTCTCAAATAGAAATTCATACCTTATGTAAAAAAAACTGGTCAAGGAAACTTAGGTGCCTAAATGTCACAGTCACTTCTCTGGATTTATATTTGAAGTTCAGATCCCGACTCCCCTGCTTGCTTAACCGTGTGACTGGCTTACTTCACCTGTGTAAGCCTCAGTCTCCTCACCAGTAAGACGGGAGTAAGATCATACCGACCTCAGTGCCCAGTACCCAAGAAGAGTTACTCTTTTGTTGTTACTACAGTTACTGTTATGTCTTAAGACAAGAGCTAGAAACCCTTACAGAATTATGTAGGAGTTGTTCTTCTACAGCTGCTGAAATAAATGTCAAAACCTGCATTATAAAATCGCTTTCTGTTCCTAGTTGGTGTATTTTCGTATTTACTTCATTAAAATTTAAAATCTCACTTACAAAACCTGAGTTCAGGAATTCGTTTTCAATAGTCAGCTGTGATTTCAAAAAACAAAGTGTACTGGGGCACAGTGAAATTGCGAGTCCATAAAAATGTTTCCTTTCTCTTTCCCTTTGGGGGGGTAGAAATCATCACACAGTCAGACCCACCATGTTGGTAGAAATGCGTTTAACAAAAAGAGCTTGGTGGGGGAACTGCTATTTGCCGTGATTTTCATTCTTTCTGTTTTAATTTTCTTTTTCTTTTTTGGTCTTGAAACTGTGCTTCACCTAGAGAAGCAGAGCTCTTTCCTTCTAGAGGTTTCACCTTCCAGTCCTGTTCATTGAGGATGACCCAATATCAGCAGCTCATCCAACACCCCGATCTTTAAGGAATAATATTTGGAAATTTCTCAGACTTGTTTAACCGGGCCAGGGGTATTTCTCATGTCCGAGCTAGGCTTACGATCTGAAGATTCATGTCATTGCATTTCAAAACACTGCGACTTTCAGGAAAAGAGATAAAAGGACCAGGGACCAGCTTTTGGTGTGTGGGTCACAGCTGGAACCCCACAATCACCTGCTCCCCGGATCTGACAGGAAGGATATTCCCTTTTACTGGGAGGAAATGAAGTTGAAAATACAAGTCTGAGCTCATTTCTTTCTGGCGACTTGTGAGTCGTCTTAGATGTTTGCAATCTTATCGCCATGCTGTGTGAAGAAAGGAGGTCATTGAAGGAGGCCTGGCCAAGGCATGGCATCTGGTGGGCGTCTTTGTTCGGTTCAGTTTGGTTTTTAAGTAAGAGTGGGTGATGGCTTTTTCTTTTCTTTTGAGAAATGTAGAAACAAAGGATCTTTGATTTAAGAACTCAGACACCATATATGTGGAGTGTAATAGTCACCAATATCACAGTGTTTGGCCAAAATAATTTTCTAAACTTTTGGAAGCCACATCCTTGGCTTGCTAGAAGTTAGCCTTGTTCCTACGGAAGAAGGGTCCGGCTGTCTGGGATGGTAACGGCTGTGCTTCCAGCCTGTGCCACCTTCGCTCGGGTTCCTTGTCAGGGAGCAACCGTGGTTCTTCTCTCTGACGCCTCCTCCCCTGGGCAGCACAGCCTGTCACAGATGCCCAGGGGAAATCCTTCTTGCCTGGAAAATTCAGAAGTGTAGCCAAGGCCTGGCTTTCTCTCTGTGGACCAGAACGGGATTTAATTATTTATGATTAAATAAGCAGGAAACACAAATTTGTGTTTTCTAGTTTTCCATTCATGATGGGCGGGGGGGGGGGGGGGTGGCGCGCTGACAGCATTTACTAATTTGGAGTGAAATTTAGCTGCCCCCTCTGCTCCTTAGTCCACCTTGCAGACCACGGCCTGGAATGCCGCTGTCACAGACGTGAGCAGGGCTCACCAGAGGCCCTGGTTGGGGGCGGGTGTCAGCTCCTCTGGGTGTGTGCTATCTGGTGAGATACAAAGGCTTGCGGATTGCCTAGTCCATGAAGCAGCTTTATCTACTTTTCTTGGCATGGCTAATAACGTTTAAAAGATTTTTTTTCTGGTTTGTTTTATATTTTTTAATTAATTCATGCTTTTAATTAATTCATTGGAAAACAAGGAATAAAGATAAAAATAAAAGTAATTCCTAATCCTAACTGCTACCTGCCTAGGCTTCTCCATGCACATACGTGCATAGAAGGTAATATTGGGCTTATATTTGTATTCATTTCCTATCACTGCTGTAACAAATCGCCACAAATAAAGGGGCTTAAAACAACACAAATTTATTATCTTACGGCTCTAGAGGTCAGAAGTTTGTAGTGTGTCAGCTGTGGATTGAATTGTGTCCCCTCTAAATTCATATGCTGACAATGTGGATGGAATTAGAATGTATTATGCTAAGTGAAATACAGTCAGAGAAAGACAGATATCATATGATTTCACTCATATATGGAATTTAGAAACAAAACACATGAACATGGGGAACGGAAGGAAAAAATAAGACAAATACGGAGGCAAACCGTAAGAGACTTTTAAATACAGAGAACAAACTGAGGGTTGCTGGAAGGGAGGTAGGCAGGGGATGGGCTAACTAGGCGATAGTACTAAGGAGAGCACTTGTTGGGATGAGCACTGGGTGTTATATGTAAGTGATGAATCACTACATTGTGCTCCTGAAACTATCATCACACTATATGTTAACTAACTTGGATTTAAATAAAATTTAAAATAGAAATAGCAAAAAATTAAGTTAAAAGAAATTCATATGTTGAGCCCTAACCCCCAATGGAGATGGGCACTTTGTGAGAGGTAATTAGGGTTAGGTGAGGTCATAAGGGTGGGGCCCTTGTGATAGAATTAGTGCCCTTCTAAGAAAAGACACCAGAGATCTAGATCTCTCCCTGTCTCTGCCATGTGAGGACCCAGTGAGAGGTGGCCATCTGCAAAACAGGGAGACAGTTCTCACCACAACCCAACCATGCTGGCACCCAGAGCTCAGACTTCCAGCCTCCAGAACTATGAGAAAATACATTTCTGTTGGGTAAGCCACCCAATCCATGGCATTTTGTTATGGCTGCTTAAGCAGACTAAGATAGTGTCTGCCTGGGCCAAAATCAAGGTGTTAGTAGGGCTGTGTTCTTTCCGGAGACTCTAGGGCTCCGTCCCTTTCCCTAGAGGCTGCCTGCGTTTCTTGGCTCACGGCCCCTTCTGCCCTCTTCACTGCTGGCAGTGTGGCACCTTCAAGTCTCTGTTTCTCTGACCCACCTGGACCTACATGGTTACACCAAGCCCAACTGGATAATTCACGATAGTCTTCCCCACGCAAAGCTTTTAACTGCATCATGTCTGCAATGTCCTTTTGCCAGGAAAGCAGCGTCTTTGCAGGTTTTAGGGATTAGGATGTTAAGCATCCTAGCAGAGGCTATTCTTCTTCCTGCCACAGGACTGTTCATCTTATATGGAGTGAGGTTTTACCAGATGTCGTGCATGCACTTGTGTTTTCTTTCACACAGCTAATAACTGGTGAACCAGGATTTGAACCCCAGCAGTCTAGCTGCAGAATCTGTATTCTTAACCCCCTGCAATCTCTCTCTTTTTTTTTTTCTTAAAACATTTTGAGTATTTTCCCATGACCTTAATTATTCCTTTATGTTGGAGAGACTAAAACATGATTTGTCATAACTAAATAATACTCCATTATCTGAATGAGCCAAAACTAATTTAACCATTTTCCTACAGTCAGATATCTTGGTTTTTCCCACATGTATAGTTATAAAAAAAAAAGAATACAACGGTAAATTCTTATATGTAAGCTTTGTGCCTATACTTAATTATTAACTGAACTTGTGGGAGCTGCTTAAGTTAACTAATATACGCTAGAGAACAGCATTTCACCAATTGTTTTCCTTGAGACATCAATAGGGATTCTATGAAATGAGGTTCTCTGGTTAAATAAATTTGAGAAATGTTTCATACCTACCCTTGAATAAGTGATTCACAATCACAATAGCACTAAAACCTTAGAGAAGTCCTCTGGTAAAGAAATCCATCTCATTTTATTTTTAAAGCTTTCTTTAACCTAGTGTTTACCAATGACTTTGTTAGCAGCAAATACTGTCTCACAAAGCAAAGCCAATAAGGCACACTTTTAGAAACAGCTTTGGAATCATCCCCCCCCCCTCCCCGCCCAAGTGAAGTTGCTTACCTTCAAGCACCTTTAAGAGCTTGTCAAGTCTAAAATTACTCTAGATGAGGGGCGCCTGGGTGGCGCAGTCGGTTAAGCGTCCGACTTCAGCCAGGTCACGATCTCGCGGTCTGTGAGTTCGAGCCCCGTGTCGGGCTCTGGGCTGATGGCTCAGAGCCTGGAGCCTGTTTCCGATTCTGTGTCTCCCTCTCTCTCTGTCCCTCCCCTGTTCATGCTCTGTCTCTCTCTGTCCCAAAAATAAATAAACATTGAAAAAAAAATAAAATTACTCTAGATGAGTATTTACCCAATGAATATGAAAACCTAGTTCAAAAAGATATATGCACCCCTATGTTTATTGCACCATTATTTACAATAGCCAAATCATGGAAGCAATCCAAGTGTCCATCGACAGATGAATGGATACAGAAGATGTGGCATGCATATATGGATATATGTATTGTATATAAAATATATATTATATATATACACAATGGAATATTACTCAGCCACAAAAAAGAATGAAATCTTGCCATTTGCACCAACATGGATGGATCTAGATGGTATAATGCTAAGTGAAATAAGTCTGAGAAAGACAAATACCATATGATCTCATTCATATGTGGAATTTAACAAAAAAATACAAATTAAAAAACAGACTTTTAAATATAGAGAAAAACTTGGGGCGCCTGGGTGGCTCAGTCGGTTAAGCGTCCAACTTCGGCTCAGGTCACGATTTCACGGTTCGTGGGTTTGAGCCCCACGTTGGGCTCTGTGCTGACAGCTCAGAGCCTGTAGCCTGCTTTGGATTCTGTGTCTCCCTCTCTCTCTCCACCCCTTACCCACTCATACTCTCTGTCTCTGTCTCTCTCAAAAATGAATAAACATTTTTTAAAAATTTAAGTATAGGGACCAAACTAATAGTTACCAGAAGGGAAGTGGGTGAGGGATGAGTGAAACAGGTGAAGGGGATTAAGAGCACACTTCTCATGATGAGCACTGAGTAGTATATGGAATTATTGAATCACTGTGTTGTATTCCTGGAACTAATATAACACTGTATGTTAACTACACTGGAATTTTTAAAAATAAATTTAAAACAATAGTAACTAACAAATAAATAAAGTTACTCTAGATGGAATAATTTGAACAAAATCCTGTTTACGAAGGAAACCTCCACTGAGAATCCCTGCCTAGTTTTACATCAAATGTCATAGAACTTGTATGCTCGCTGCTCTGTAAATATCAGGTACCAGCCTTTGGCCAAGACGGACACAGATGTGCCCTGAGGTCTGCATGACACTTTCTGTTAATGTTGTTTCACAGGGACAGTGACTGGTATCCTTCAAGAGAGCTATTTTGTAGAGTATGCAGTCCAGATGAGGAGCTAGACAGCAGGATATTTGTCATTGAAAACAGAGGCCCCTTTTAGCTATCATTAGCTCTATTCAGTCATTCACTGAATGGATAGACATACGAGAGCAAGCTTTGGCGGAGTAAGCCGGGATGGAACCTGGAGGTGCCTGGGAACCTGGGAGGAACCTGGGAAGTGCTGTGCGAGATGCGCACCAGTGAGCACCAAAGATAACCATCACTGTTCTGGAATTGTAATGGGGTATGTCCTCTGGGCCAAAGAATTTCAAGGGGCCTTACGGGGCCATGGACAAGGGTGACATAGACTTCCCAAGCCTGTGGCAGAGACCATTTTGTATCACGTTCATGTAATGATCCCAAGACCCAAACGATGGTATTGTCTGCAATGTCCACTACTGGGAGAAGAGTATTAGAAGTCTCTTCACCATCCTCATTGAGAAGACTCTTGGCTGCAAACTTGGGCCTTCTGAAGAAGATGTTGAGTATGGAGCAGATCCATTTCCCCCTATTTGGCAATCTGTGTGATTCCAGGGGTTCTGTGCATGGTTTGAACCATACTGGGGGAGGGAGGGTTGGAAATCACAGTGCCCAGCAGAGAAGCCCAGCAAAGCTGATTTCCCCTAAGACCAACTAAACTGATTCCAGAAGTCCAGAGGTTCCTACCTGTTACGCATGTGACCTCTAGTGGCCATAACCGGTAAAACTTGCTCCAAAGATGGGTGGGTTTGTGGGAATACTCACAGGAAAGTATCTTTTAATGTGCAATACTTGATTACTTTCTATATTAACCCTTTGCCCTCTTCACGATTCTCTTTCAGCATACATACCACCATATAAGTTAGCCATAATCAACACGATTTGGTTTCCAGACAAGACCCAATTCTGATCGTTACTTTAGCTAACGTAACTTGGGCTGGCATTGACATCTGAGTCTTTGTGGTCTAAACCACTCACAGATGTCATGGCATCGACCCTGACTACATCCCAGGGTTCTGTAAGGATCAAACGACATGAAGCCTATCTAAATAAATAAAATTCCATATAAATGTGCTTGCTATTACTGCAAAGCCATTGAGTCTGTGATTCTGTAGACCACGGTTGTTTTCTTTCATGGAGTTGGTGAAGACATTTAAGCTCTTCCGTCAAATCCTTTGTTGGGAATTTTGTCCCAACCCACAATCATGTAACAAGTGGCTGCTATGTAGATGTCATAATGTACTTACTGGTTCATTCAACAAACATGAGCTCCTACCTTATGCCAAATACCCCAGTGGGTACTGGGGTCCAGCAATGACCAGGAAAGACAAAGTCCTGTTCTAATGGAGTTTACACTGAGCTGAGTTAAAGGATTCATAATGGCTGAAATTGCCCCTATCCTTGGTTGAAATGTAGTTTAACTGAGAAGAGAAGCTGAAAGACCCAGGTATGATACAATCCGGTATGTGAAAAGGCTTTCACAGAAGCATAAACAAAGTGCCTTGAGGCAGGGATCCCCCTGTGGCCGTGTGAAAGAGTGAAGTTAGAGCAGTGAATATGGACTCTGCCTTCTGGAAGATTAATGCTGGAGGGGTGACTTCTGGGAAATTATTTGGAGACCCATGAGGTCACCTGGAAAATGATCAACCTGGCGATTTGGTGTCTGTTTCTGGTTCTGGAAGAGTTGCCAAAATTGTATGCAGAACATGCCCTTGAAATTGCTCGTTCTTACTTGGTAGACATATTGTTCTTTGAGATTCTAAATAAGAAGTAACCAGATTCACTGGATGCTCCCTGTTTTAAATATTAACTTTATACACTATAAATATTAATTTAGTCCTTATACCAACTGCATGAGGTAGGTACCTCTAGCATCATACTCATATGCTGGTAGAGACCCTGAGGTAGAGAAACAGTAAGTAACCTGCCCAAGGTTATTTGGCTGCAAACAGTGGTGGATTCACCCCCAAGCAGCTGGTTCCAGAGCTGCATGCTCACCACTGTGCTGTATCATTTCTCAAGACTTCATCTCAAAGTCCATGGGAACTTTTAGAGACACACACAAAACATTCAGGGTAATACTGCCTGAGGTCTAGGATTGTTTCATATTTCAGTATGAAAGAAAGGAAGGAGGGATGGATGGAGAAGCCATGGGGCTAATTATTTGGGGTGGCTGGGTGGCCTGGTCAGTAAGTATCCAACTCTTGATTTCAGCTCAGGCATGATCTCACAGTTCATGAGTTCAAGCTCCATGCTATCAGCACAGAGCCTGCTTGGGATTCTCTCTCTCCCTCTCTCTCACCCCCTCTCCCATTAAAAAAAAAAAATCTTGCTATGATTTAATATAGTTGATAGATCTCTGGGCATCATCATAGCATTGCCTGTTTCCATAATAACAAATATAATCCATTGCTAGTGAATTTGAGGATTTTGAAATATTTGTTGTCTTACTGTCAATATCAAAAGACTTTTTATTAATGATCTGGGTAATTTAGGTCAAGGTAATGAGTTTCACTAAGTTATTGATGCCGATGGAGTGCCCTGTGTATTGAAAACTACTTGGCACCTAATTTGCCAAACATCATGGCCATATGCCTTCTGTTTTAACCAATAAGGATCGATTTTCCTGCCAAAAGTATTTGATAGAATAGCAAAATGTCTGAGTGAGAAGGAACCTCAAAGACATCTTCCAAAATTCTCATTTTATAGCTGGGAAAGTTGAAGCTTGGAGAACTTACATGATCAGCCCAAGATAAGAGTGGGAACATTAAATGTCTGTGTACAGTGAACACATAGCTAGTTAATGGCAGTGCGAGAATTAAAACCTGGGTTTCTTGAACTCTAGGGGGTGGGGAGGGTGTCCAACTCCCATCAAGAGGAGCCGTGCCCAGAAAAGGTCTGTGGCAGCCCACGTGGAGAGTCTTCAAGCCCAAGTCTCCAGGCTTCACCTGTGACTGCAGCTCCGGCAGGCAGTTGCCAAGTTAGAAGTCTGGGGAGGAAGGTGAAGAAAGACGAGCCACCTTCTGCTTGGGAATGGAAGGGGTCAAATGGATCTTCATCCTCCCCTGGTGGTTTCCAAACTTTTAGATCCAAACTTTTAGGTTTTGTGTGTTTCCTCCACATCCCCTGTTCACACGCACCAGCTGTGTCTCCCACAAGGGGCATGGAAAAATCATGGCTGTTGCACCTGAAGATGCTTCTCAGTGGTGTAGTTGGGGCTCTGTGGCAGTGAAATCTCTCTGTGATGGGCCAGAAGCGAGGGCCAGCCATTTCCCAAGAGGGAAGGATGCAGACGGTCTTAATAAAAGTATCTGGAGTCACCACCACCACACCATCCCAGTTGACCTGATCTCCTTATCCTGAGAAGTCTTATAGGGCACTTCAAAAGGTAAAATCTCACCTTTCCCATGTCTGGTGCACACCTTTCTACAACACTGAACCTGCCTTTGTCGGTGGCATTCCTTCCTTAAGGTCTAGAGGTCTCAAACCACATGCTTTCCAGGACCCCAGCAGGTAAGGTAAAGAATGAAGTTGGCCAGGGGTACCTGGGTGGCTCAGTTGGTTAAGTGTCCAACTCTCAGTTTCGGCTCAGGTCATGATTTCACAGCTTCGTGGGTTCAAGCCCCATGTCGGGCTCTGCGCTGATAGTGTAGAGCCTGCTTGAGAATCTCTCTCTCTCTCTCTCTCTCTCTCTCTCTCTCTGTCTCTCTACCCCTCCCCTGCTCATGCTGTCTCTGTCTCTCTCAAAATAAATAAATACAACTTAAAAAATTTTTTTAAAAAAATGAAGCTGCCCAGTGTGAGACCGGGGTGACCTGGAAAGAACAAGCCTAGTTCTCACTCAAAGGTTTTACAGCGCTGTTTTGTCCATGCAGAAAGGCTCAGCAGGTCAGCTGCCCCATCGGCAGCTTCTGGTGCAGGGAAAGAACCTGGTGAGGTTCTTTTGCCTCATCTGGTACCATCGCCAGCACCCTGGGACCTCAGCACGGTGTCCCCTTGGAAGAGCCTGTTTTCCTCAACTGCAAAAAGTGGGTTTCTGAGGCTTGAAGGCACTGCCCTCTCTGACGGTCGGATTCAGGAATCCGTGATGGAGCACATGTCCCCATAACAACTGGAGCCAGTGTCTGACACGTATTTGCAAACTGCCTGTGGGCCTCCTTGGTCTGACTGACTTTTAGCACTGGTGTCCTCGAGACCTTTGTTGGATGGGCTTGTGACATTATCTTTATTAGCTTTCAGTCCCTGTGCTCAGGTGACCAGCACCGTTCCGGGACCACTCTGTCAGAGGTTGCTTTTTGCCAGTGTTCTCTTCTTTCTAGAAGCCGTCATGAGCAGACGAGCTTAGAAAGGGTGTTCTCTTCGTGTTGTTTCAGGGAAAATAGAGAAAGTCAAACCTCCTTCATCCCCCTCACCTGAAGGCCCCAGCTCGCAGCCTGACTTAGCCCCCGAAGAGGCTGCCGGATCCCAGCGGCCCAAGAATCTGATGCAGACCCTCATGGAAGACTATGAGACACACAAATCTAAAAGGCGTGAGAGAATGGATGATAGTAGTGTAAGTTTTTCCTCCTTTCCTCCTTCACTCGTCTGAGGGCGAGCGGCAGCGTGGCGTTCGGTGTTCCAGGTCAGGCGCGGGCGTGTGTGCACTGGTCTGGCCGGCATCCTGGTTCCAAAACCCGTTTCCAAATGTGTGGTTTAACGTGACTGGAGTCGGGTTTGGGTTTTTTGCCTTGTTTCTCAAAAAATGTTGATCACGCAAGGGGAACCGGAGCTGGAGCTCACGGGCACGCTGGTGGACGGGATGCTTGGTGCGTAGGGAAAACAAACAAACAAACACGTAAGGACAACACGGGGGGGGGGGGAAGGACACGAGCATCCTGAAATCATCCCCAGGCACCAGGGAGCTGATGGCTGCCATCGCTGGCCTGCCCCGTAGAGATTTTATCTGCCTGGAGAACGGGGGCTGTGCCCTTCCTCCCGTGTCTTCTCCCAGCGATCCCCATAAACGTTACACCGCGTTGGAAAGGCTGACTGTGTCTTGGGCTATTACCAAGCCTGTGCGTACAGTTTGGTAGGAAAGAGATATTTTAAACGATAGTTAGAAACCACAGGGCTACCCTGCTATCCTCAACCCTCAAGACGGTTGCACGTGACACTCACACGAACCCTGAAGGAAATCATCTGCTCCGTGGTTTCTTTTTCCAGTAAGAGATGTGAGGGCTGCTGCTCCCCACAGCCCCCCCCCCAGCCAGGAGCCCCGGGACCAGCCTCAGGGGCCCATGCCCCCCTCCTGGGAGTCTGGTGGCCTTAGTCTCTCCACATTCCCATCCCCACCCAGTTTCACTTAGGTCGTAAGTGGCTTGACTCAGTTGAATGCACTACCCAGTTTACCTGGACAGTCCTGGTTTGTGCCTGTGGTCCTGGTGTAATTTTTAACAGCATCCCCTTTCACCTTTAAAAGTGCCCCAGTTTGGATGATAAATGATTGGGTCACCCTAACCTCGAATGCTACAGGCTCGTAGCAGGATTTCCATGCTGACCTACTGCCTTTCATATCCTGGTTGACTAACTTAAAAGATTTCTGAAATTGAAGCCAGATACTGAATGATGCTTTTAAAATATTTAGCGGCAAAGAAAGCAGACACATGTAGAGCAGCCTGATGGCTCACTGCGTCCCCAGGCTCTCCCTTGGGTTTGTACCTAAGCTGCCTGGAATACTGATTCAGGTACTCTTGTTAGGCTGGAGCATTTGGGGGCCATTCCTCATTTGCACAGTGGGACGGAGCCTGGCCCTCCGTGGGTGCTGCAGACACTTTTGTTGCTTGGGCTCCTTCCCCAAGCCCATAGGGCTTCAGCCCATCAAATCACCTTGACCAGTCCTTCTTTGCAGCCCTACTTAAAATACGGAGTTTACCTTCAGGTATTTTCTGGAGCCTGTGCTTTTGACGCTTAGTGCTGTAAGTGGCTTCTTTTCTCCCAGTGAGTCCACACCATATGTCAGCAGCTCTGGCAGAAGTCAGCTGAGTGGACCCCTTGCATTCTGGCATGGAAGGGGAAGAACAAATGGAAACACTTTGCATGTGACCCATGCAAGTGTTTTCTGAGCACATTCTGCATATCTCTTGTGTGCGCCTTCTGTGTTGGAGGGCAGACATTAGAGGAAAATACTACCCAAAGAAGTAAAGAGCCGACTCCTGCTCATTCCACAGGCAGAGGCTGGCAGCCACCTTCATGCAAACTCAGGAGGCAACCAGATTGGCCTTCCCCTTTGCATTGAGGAAGCTACTTGGAATCAGCATTTTAATATACTGATTACCCTTCGCTTACGCAATAAAGTGGCAGCCTCCTGTCTCTATTTTTCTCAAGTAAATAAACATTTCAAATAAGGAAGAAAACCTACTAACTGATCAGGCTGTTAACATCCTCAGATCTTGAAGTCAAAGCCAAGTGTCTTGCACCATTCTTGATATTACAAGAGAACCAAGTCCATTGTTGTAGAAAATTCTTAGGAACAGAACAAAACCTATCCAATGCACTACATCCTCTTTTAAGAGACTGAAACTTCAAGAACATATTCAGATTGCTTCTAAAGCAAATAGATGATCATCAGCCAAACTTCATTTTAGAGCCACGTCTGACCTCACCTCTTAGCCCTTTTAATTCAGGGGACCTTTTCTACTGTATCTACTCAAGTCACTGGAGAATGTGTTGAAGTTTACCTGCAGGAATGAACAAACCATTTGTTTTCCTAGCCAATCTCTGGCCCCTTCTTTAATTGTCTCTTCTACTGGAAGGCTAATAACAGAGAGCAAATGGATTGCGTGATGTATGACTGTATAACTGGCTTCCCTGTCCCAGAAGCTGGTAGTTCTGTTTTCCTGGTTCCATTCACCCACATTATTCTGAGGGGGAAACATGGCTTCTTCGATTGTCCACCCTCCGGGAGCCTCACCCAGCTCACCTGAGTCCAGTGTCACCTGACACATCCATCTGCCAGGATTCCTTCCAGTAAGTCACTTGGCAACACTATGAGTCCCTCACACATGATCAGGACCAAACCATGTGTTTGCCCATAGGAGGCAGTGAGTTCTTTCTGGTTGGCATGAAAACAATTTGACTCACTTGCTAAGGAGAAGGAAGACCTAAAAACCAAATGGGGCAATCGTCATGTAAGTATAGTGATACGTTAGGCACAATGCTATTATTGAGCGTGAAGGACAGAAGAAAGAGAAGACAGAGAAGCCAAGGGAAGCCATGCCTGTAGTTTCATGAGTGGTTTTTGCCAACCCCCGAGAAAAACATCATGGCCATCAAAACAGATTCAGTCCCCCCACCCCGGGAGCAGCAGTGGTTGCTGGAGTCCTGTCCCCAGGTCATTGCCAGCTACAGTTTTCCCACTTTATAAAAAATCGTATGCAGGCCAGGAAGGAAACCTCTGGCTCGTGGACCCCCTGCCATGGGGATGGTGTGAGGGAAGGAAGCTGTAACATCCAGTAGCCTTTTTCATGTCCCTGAGCTGTCCCCCTCTTCTGCTGGAAACAAGGTGACGGTCAAAGAACGATAGAAGATGGGAAATTAAATCATGACTCCTGGAATATCTACCCACACGTCACTGCATCGGGAATATTAAGTCATCTGTGGATGTTCTGCTCATTTCGCAGTTGGTGAAAAAGTCGATAACAAAGGAACGGGAGAAAGCCCCTCTTCTTGAAAAATTCTCCCCGAATGGCCATCACTAACTCAGACCTTGAGCAGGTGCCCACCCGCCAGTGTCCTTGTTCTGTGTGACGTGGTCACTAATGAATGTCTCTGTGCTGAAGGCTTCAGCCAGCCCCACTGACAAATGGACCCCTCACCTAATTTGGGGGTAAGGAGGTTGCTACCCCACCCCTACCCCCTAACCCTGGCTGTTTACCAGCCTTTACAGGGCCTTTGTAAGAATGTTTAAAATGGCGCCATTTTTCATCTGCCAGGATGCACCTGCCATGCTGTGAGGGGAGTGGGGGCACTGAACTTCAACCCCGCCCCCCACCCCTCACCCCCTCCGCCTGGTGCTTTTGTGCAGTGTGCGCACTGCACATCCAGATGCAGCAGTCCTGTTCTTGCTGTGGGTTTCTCTTATCTGGAAATGTTTTCTTATATGGAAATGTGCCCTTATCTGGGCCCGATGCCATCTCTGGTCAGTCATGTAACACATGATGGACTGATGAATCATAGTTTCCTAGAGGGTTCCTTGATGCCTTGCAAAGGAAAGATATGTAGGCAAAACTGTTTTTCTGGCCAGCTCTTCTCCCAACCTGACCTGAGCTGAGCCTCAGAAAACCATGGGTTCCTGAGTCAGTGATGCTCTTGAACAGGTTGGTGGGTTTGCTTTCTCTTTCTCAATCAATGCTGGTCTGCATCCCAATCACAGTCTCCTGGGGCATTCAGCCCCAGCCCCAGTTCTAGCATAGGATCTACTCTTGGTCGGTTTTCTACTGTCTCTCTTGCACCAAAAATAGATACTGAGAAGTATTTCAGCCATCCCTGCCTGTCTTGAAATAAGAAAAGACCTCACTTATTCTCCTGGGGTAAGTCAAAGCTGGGGGCTAAGCAGTTACTGCTTTCCTGAGAATTCCTCGCACACGTCCCCCCCCAACCCAAGACACCCCATGGCCCACTCTCATTGAGTGGATGAGGGAAGCGCACTCAGGGCCCCACACCCCAGGCTCCACAGGAAGCCCAACTTACAGTCAACAGTGTTTCATGCTGCCCAGATTTCTCCTAGCTGCTCACGAAAGAGGAGGTACGAAAAGAGGAGGAAAGCTCCAAGCTCATCAGCCCCCAGTCATCAGCCCAATCAGTACAGACTTGTAATTTTCAAGCTCTTACACATTAGAAGCAGTTAGTGATCACAGACATATGATCCCACCTAGCCATCCTATGGTTGCCAACGCCAAAGCCCAGGAAATGCCTCCAGTGTCCTAAGCTGTGTAAATGTGAGGTCATCACCGCAATTCCAGCAGAGGCTGGCCAAAGCTTGTTCTTCTATGTGATCTCCCATAGCTGGCCCATTTTTTTTTCTCTGAGCTTTTCTTGTGGAGGCTTTTAGTCTCCTACAGGTACTAAAGGGTCACTTCAGTTGCTACAGGATCACCCCACTCTCAGGAACTTATCCAGACCCCCAGGATAGTGATGAGGGGGGCCGTGGGCCTTCCCCAGGCAGTGCCGTTCACAACTCACCTACAGAGATTCTGCCTCTACGAACCTTGGATCCAAATCAACTCCTGCCTGTGGTTAGTGTCTTTTTTGTGGGGGACAACGGGCTACAGGACCGCTGTGGGGCTCAAAGGAACTACAGGAAGAGAAAAGGCTATTTGGCTACGGATTCCAGCAAATCCAAAACGGTCATCAAAGACCTTGTTGGTGGGCAGCTGGTTGCATACTGGGGCGGGGAAGAATCTTGTTAATTCAAAGCACAGAAAACAGAAGCGACAAATCTTGAATTAACAAAGTATGGCTTATCTGATATTTTTATCAATGCATAACAGGGTATCTCCTCGCTCCAAAAGATACAGATTTTTCAATAAACTAATATCAGATGAAGCGAGTCTGGCGTGGGTGTATAATGGCCTCCCGGTGTCACTTCCCCGCTCGTCTGCCCCCAGCGTGGTGCCGATTCCCGGCTGGGGGGTGTTGTGTGAGCGTGTCTCTGCTGTGTACTAACCCTGCTCTTTTCCCTCTCTGCCAGTACACCTCTAAGTTACTGTCTTGCAAGGTGACTTCCGAGGTACTTTTCCACTTGTTTGTCTTGGTGTTCCTGCATGCCTGACCCAAGTGCATGCTCTTGTGGTTGGCCGTTTCCTGACATGTTAAAGGAGAAGGGCAAGAAGGCAGCTCGTCTCCATATTTCTTTCTTCCAGCCTTTGCAGAACTGGGGACTGCCTGGAAATGTTGGGGTGTATGCAACAGTGCTACCCGCTGCTGTGGTTTGCTGTGCTGTGTGGGGGGGGGCTGGAGAAGACCTCGCCCTGCTCACGGATCTGGAGGGTGTTTGCACTCGAGGGCACGGACGTTAGTTTCTCCAGGCACTGATAGCAAATATACTCGGGTCTGGTTAGAAAACAAGGCCGCTCAAGCGGACAGAGCTGTTGATTCTGACCAGTCCTTTGGTTGCCATAGCACAAATCCAGAGAGTTCGGCTCCGTAGCCTCAGGACAAGTTACTCCAACACCGAACCATCCCAGTGCCCACTTCCCTCCCTGCCCCGATCTTGAAACCTGTTTTTGTTTGTTTTAGAAGTTCCTGTCAGTATTGAATTTCCCCGAACCTCCTCCTTTCTGTACAGTTTCCTTTTACACAGATTTCACAAATACCTGTGCTGTGAAAAGTCACAGTGTTTCCTTTTCCTCTATTTTTAAATATTTTTCCTTTTTTTATGGGAAAACACTATGTTTTCCTATTTTTTTTTCTTTAGCATTTGACTATTTTTAAAAGAATTATTTTAAATCTACAGCACTGTGGGGAGACTCATTCACTCATTGGCTCGATTAACAATCTAGTGAGGACCTAGCAGGCACCAGCCACTTTTCTAGGTTCCAAAAACAGAACAGTCGACAAAACCAAGTCCCTGATGTCACGGAGTTGGCATTCAAGTGTTCCATTAAGAACAGATAGTAAAACGATAAAGTCCGCCTTTCCAGCTTTGACCACTCTTATCATTTCGTAGTATTTGCTTAATATTTTAAAAATAAACTAATATGGCAAATACCATTCAGGCCCTCTTGTTACTTCTCTCAGTCCCCACTTCTCTCTCTCCTGAGGGGTAACTTCTCTTGAGTTGGGGTTCATCATTTCTATGCATGTTTTTACATTTATATTTCATATGTTTCTATACATGAATAACATCCTATGGTTTTGCATGCCTTAAAACTTTCTAAAAATGACATACTGTAGCATCCTCCACTCCTTACTTTATTCTGTCTACACTGGTTTTTTTAATAGGTTTATTTATTTATTTTGAGAGAGAGAGTGAGAGAGAGAGACAGAGCATGAGTGGAGAGGGACAGAGAGAGAGAGAGAGAGAGAGAGAGAGAGAGAGAATCCTAAGCAGTCTCCATGCTGTCAGCACAGAGCCTGATGCGGGGCTCAGTCTCATGAACTGTGAGAATCATGACCTGAGCCAAAATCAAGAGTCAGATGCTTAGCTGACTGAGCGACCCAGGCGCCCCTGTCTACCTTGTTTTCAGATGTGTCCACGTTGTTACTTGGGGCTCTACTTCATTCATTATAACTGCTGTATAGGATCCCTTTGAATGACTGTAGCACTATTTATTCATCCTCCTATTTCCTATGGAAATGTTGGTTGGTTCTCTCTCTCTCTTGATTGGTTCACTTTTTTTCTTTTTCTTTTTTTTTTTTTTGCCATTACAAACAATGCTTCAGTGAATGTTGTTGTACATGTCGCTTTGCATAACCTACAGAAGAGTTTCTATCTATATGTCTAGGAGCAGAAGAACTAGTCATATAAGGACAACACATCCCCACACTCATTACATATTGCAAATTATTCTTCAGAATGGCTGTGCTAACTTATAGCACAATATATTTTTAAAACCTCCCTATTTTGCAAAATCTTTAGAACCAGAGATGGGAGCTGATGATGATCAGTAATTTTCTTTCATAAGATATAAAATGAATATTGAGAATATTATTCCCTGTACCCTCCTCAGTGACTAATTGTGCTTCTCATCTTGGCAATGGCAGTGGAAGAATTCGGCCCTAGGCCCCTATCCCCTCTGAGTTAGCACCATTAAGAATAACAAAAATCCAATCGAATATATTCAAGGAAGGTAAAACTGGTGCCAGTCTATCTTCAGCTGAAGAGAAATTTAGGAAGACAAAATGTTAACGTAAATAGGGTGATTGACATTACTTAACCCCTCTGCCTTTTGTTACATCCCCCCAAATACAATTGTCTCTGTTGATGTCTAGGCAAAGTTCAGCAATTTTCTGGAATCCCCGCAAGCACTAGAGAGGGAAAATTCATAGTAGAGGGTTGTTCAAAGACAACTGATTTTTTTCCCTCCCACCAGGTCTAAATCTGAATTTGCAAAATCAATGAAGCCTTAAATCAGGTTTTTCTATTATTATTTTTAAACTTTTTTTGTTTTCCCCTCTCCATTCCTACAGAGTATAATTGCTCTTTCTGTTGCTTCTTCCAACAAACTATTTTACTGTTTTTAAAATAATTATTTCAAGTCTGCAGAACTGTAGGGAGAGTCACTCACTCATTCACTCAGTTAACATCTACTGAGGACCTACTACGCGCATAGGCACTGAGCCGCGGGGCAGCGTGGTGGCCTAGGGCATCAGCTCCACACCCAGGATTCTGGGTGCCCATCTGAGCTTCTCCTCCACCTTAACACTGGTCAACTTAACCTCCCTTTGCTTCAGTTTCTTCCTATGTGAAGTGTGATTAACAATAGTAATAATAGTAATAGTGTGAATCCCGTAGGACAGTCAAGATCATAACAGTAAGTGGTGCACAAGGACATGTGATGTGTTACTAGAGCCCTGAGGCAAGTGCTTTTCTTTTTTCTGCCCAGAAAAGAAAGGAATGGGCTTTAGGAAATAAAGTTGATATGCAATAACTCAAGTGTCAGAGCTCTAGATTTGCTCTAGAGACACACACACACACACACACACACACACACACACACACACACTGCAGTACTGTACTCTGAATTAATTATGGAACAAGTGCTCATTTAGATGAGCTATGGCCTAACCCTAAAGGGCTTGGCCTTTGAACCTTCAAAAGGCCATCATAGAGTGGCCCCTGAGCCAGTCCTGGATCAGAAACCTTGTGCACCTGAAGACAATTTGACCCCAAGGTTGCTGGCTGTTTTTATCACGACCCGTTTATTTTCCTGTCTTTGCCATTATGAGAGGCTCTAGATGTCCTCAGAAATTCAGTATCGTGTTAAGCAGCGTACAAATTAGGGGAATGAATTAAGAAAAGAGCCTTCGTTATTGGCGTAAGTGAATTCTTTGGGCTGCAGCAAGCAGATATTCAAATCCAAGCTGTGCTGAATATTTCCATAATTATAAAGATTTCCCTGCCATAATGCTTTCTGGTGGCTAAGCTCCGTGAGGGCAGAGGCCATTCTATCCTCGACATAAAGCACTGCACCTGACACTTGGTAGGAAGCCAGTAAGTATCTGTAAGATGGATGGAGAGACAGATTGTAACACGGGTTCCTGAAGAACAAAGGAGACTGAATTTATTTAAGATGATTGAGAATTAAAATAGAGCATAAATAACAAGACAAGGGACCATTCTTTTCAGAGCCATGATTGATTTTTAGCTTTTCTGGAAGCTTTTCAGTTTGTATCTACAACCGGCCAAGTGAACAGATGAGCATCTTACACAATGTCGAGTTCCTTATAAAATGATAAAATTTTATAAAATTTAAATTATAAATTATAATTATAAATTATAAAAATTATAAAAATGCCTCATGTGTTGGAACACCACTTCATAGCTTACAAAGCCCCTTCGCATAATGACAGAACTAATGATTGTTTGAAAACTCTGCGCCAGGATCTACGCTAAGTGCTGTGCATACATTGCCCCATTTATTCCTCAGGCCAACTCTGAACTGTAGTTTTTATAATTCCCATTTCACACATCAGAGAACTGAGGCACAAGGTAAGTGACTTTTCTAAGGTCACTAGGGTTTAAATCTAGACTTGCTTGGACTCCAGGGTCAGCACTGCCTCCGGAGAAAGCCTGGGAAAGACGGCAGGTGCTGTTTCTATCTTGCAGATAAAGAGATGCCATGAACGACACCAACGTGTTCCAGACAGGACTGGAAAGAAAGGACTTCCAGTTCCAGTCCAGTGCTGTTTCTCAGTACCATGTTACCACGCACTGACCTTCTAGAAGAATCCTCTATTTACCTACCAGATTTGGAAGCATTATTTGCTCCTCCTACTGGTTTCTTATTCTTACATATGGGATAAGTGACCATGGTATGCTTACACAAGACACTTTGTGACATGGCTTATGTGCTTAACAACGACCATTCATTTAGGAGACATGGCTAGTGCATCCTACATGTTAAGTCCAGCTGTCCCTGCTGGGGGCACTGGGGACAGCTTCCCTGAGGAAAGCACACTGAAGCTCTGGGAAGTGCATCCATTTGTCAGATGTGCAAAGAAGCAGGTTGAGATGGACCCCCAGACCGTTACTCTACCCAAAATTTGCTTGTGCCTCGGTTCCCACCACTGCCTGTCACCTGCATCTCCTTGCTTCTCTAGACTTGCCAGCAACTCTGTCCCTTGCCAAAATGATTATTCTTAGAATAAGCAAAGCCTTCATTGCATTTTGGATCATCAACCAGTGTTGGCTCTGCTAGACTTTTCTTTAATATCAGAAACTGCATGTCCTAAGCGAATGCCACAGTAATTTAATTGGTTGGCGTGCATGGGCTCCCTTGTGGTGCAGTGCCATGAAACTGAGCCATTTCTCATATGTTGGCAACCCGAATGTCATCCATCTTGATCAGACTAAAGCTGAAGCAGCCTGGCTGAAGTTTTCCCTCGGGAGTCCACAGACTATTCTAGCGAACTGAAGGGAGGGAGGCCTTACCCTGATGGTGGTGAGCCTATCTGTCCTTGATGTTGTCACCTCGCATTTTATTTATTAGCATCTGTGGCCCTGACATTGCGTTGGCATGCTCGGATTGCTTTTTATTGGCCTGGGAAACTATTTTTCTTTCCACTTAGTTTCTCTTGGCAGTTTGGTTATACCAAAGCAGACTTTTATGATATAAATGTGATCATAGCTTATGTAAGTCCACAGAGCTTGAGAGATTGAATCCACACTGGTCCAGTTGTTTGGAATTATTTTCCAGTTTACTTGTTCACAAAGAGACTAAGACGGCCTATAGCTGTGCTGTCCAATACGGTAGTCACAGGGTCCCTGAGGATATTAAAATTAAAATTAATTAAACTTAAATAGTTTCTCAGCCACACTAGCCTTATTCCTTGTGCCCCATAGCCATGTAGCTTAGCGGCTACCATATTGATAACACTGATAGTAATGTCTGTCAGACAGCACTGATCGGATGACATGTAGAGATCTGTGTTACCAACACACTTAGTGCAGAGTCAAGTGTGGTTCAAAAAGAGGTGCAGAACATTTCAGGGTAATTAAATCTTTCTATATTGAAAACTATGGGTCAAATAGCAAATGAAATCTGGCTTGGAAATGAGTGCATATCCGGAACCAACCAGCCTGCTTTACTGACCATGTCTCTCCTACCTCCCAGCAGTATCAGACCGTCTTACATTCCCTTTGTTATATGCTATTGAGAAGGAAGGAGGAAAGACATGGAGAAGTTGATTTGTGTACATAGTGAACATCCATGAACTCTGGTTAATTTTCTTCCCTCTCTCTTCAGGTCCTTGAGGCCACACGGGTTAATCGAAGAAAGAGCGCACTGGCCTTGCGCTGGGAGGCAGGGATCTATGCCAACCAGGAGGAAGAGGACGATGAGTAACAAACTTCCTTCCACCCAGGAAGCTTCTTTGGTGCTTGGGTTACCAAGAAACCAAGCAATCAACACATCGAAGCATTTTAATGGAATATTTATTGAAGTGCAAACAAACTCCACAATCCTTATGTAGACCAGAAGCTGCAATGACCAACAATTAAAAATAAAGTAAAAAGAAGCCTACCCATCAAACTCTATAAACATCCAGGAGTCAAAAGACAAAGGATTTTTTGAGACTCAAAAGAATCACCTGGATTTGGACCAATCCACAATTGATCCAAAAGGACAAAGCAGTAACAAGCAAATCAACATGGTTGCTCCAGGCGGAATTGAGACCAGCCTCGCTGGGTGATGACAAACATTGGTGACAGGGCCATTTAGAGCTGCAGAGCCCACGCCGGTGCAATCTACAGGGTGTTGGAGACTCCCTGCACCGGTTCCCTACCGTCGCTCACAGCATCAGAGGTGTGGGAATAACTCCGTTTACTCCAGCAGCCGTAAAATGAAATGCAAGTTTCTCTATATCTGCCAGGAGAGGCAATTAGGATTCCATTTCTCTTACATCTAATTGTTTTTAATTGGGAGCAATTAATGATCGCAATATATAAAATCCACCTTCTTAAGACAATGTTTCTTCATGTTGCAAACACAATCTATTCTACATGAGGGGTTTGAGAAAGAGGGAGAAAGCCAAACCAAATGGATTATTTTAGCTTTAGGATCTCGTCTGCTTGTAGTATTGACTAATTTGCCGTTTATGAGAACACATTTTCACAATTATGTTTCTTCATATGAAAACTATATTTAGTGGGCAACAACTATTTTTATGATGGGATGGGGGGAGTATATCCATGTATAAAATCTGTACACATCCAACAGCTTGGCTCAAGATGGTGGGGGTATTTTTAGAGTGGCAATAATTGAAAAAAGGGCAAACTCTGCCTTCGAGAGGCAGATGACAGGAAATAAAAAGGTGTTTATAACTATATTTTATATTATAAAGTGGACCTTAGTAGGAAGAATGACAGATTATTTTGGATCAATCAGAAAGGAATCATTAAAGAAAGGACATGAAGGTAGACAGAGAAACAGGGAGGGAGAACGTGGGAAATTAAGGAAGTAACAGATATTATTTTTGCTGAGCAACCAGCGTTTTTCAGAATGATGAAGAGAAAAATATAGAATAGAAATCTAAGTGCAGGCCTGGAATCAGCTACAAATCCTAAAGATGGTGTGTGTGTGTGTGCGTGTTTGTGTGCACGCGTGTGCGCGTGCCCGTGCGTGCCCGTGCGTGCTCATGCACGTCCCTTTGTGTGTTTGGGTAAAGTGTGTGTGCAAGGATTAAAATTCCAGAATGCTCATGGGACAAGGGTGTACAGTTATTTCCTCCAAAGCTGTTTGCCAGCGTCAGGAGTGAGTGAGAATTTCTTTTTTATGAAAAGGGATATAGAGGCACCGACCTGATGCAGTATTTGTAATATTAAATTGACTTAACATGGTATTTGCATGAGTCACAATTGCAAAGTTTTGAGCAGTTTTGTAATTTGACATTTAGAGAAGTACCGTATTTATTCTCATGCTTTGTATTCATAGCTTAGTATACTGTAAAGGATGCCAGCTTTAGCTTACTGTCATTTAAAGCAATATGATATGGGTATTCAATAATTGGGTGCCCTGAATTTCTGGATGAGAAAAGTTTTTAATTCTGGCCATGAGAAAAAACACTGACCAGCCTTTCTTTTTTCTATTTGTTTTAAAACTATGGTTTTTAAAAGAGCAATAATGAAGCCAGACCTCACTAAAATTCCTTTTTGTTTTTATACTGTTATGTCACAAGCTCTAATATGTTATTCTGACAAATAACAACTCCACAACAGTGTGTACGTAGATGTTAGGCACATTACCTTTGCTTCTTTTAATAGTGTAGTGTTGACTTTAGGGGGAAAGTTTATTCACAGGCAAGCGGTAGGCATAAAGTAGAAATGCAACCATCTGATAACTTACAAGGATCCTTTAAAACTGCCAAAGGAACCTGCAATTTGAAGCCAAATTCTAGAGATCGGTGGCTGGCACCATCTTTATGTGGTGTATTCTCCTGAATATCGTGAAGGAATATTCAACAAAATGTGCTAGCCATTGGGGACACAAAACAAGATCCCTGCTGCAAGGAATTCATTTTCAAGTGGGGGAGGCTGGCATGGAGACAGACATTCCCAGGAAAATGAGGTTTGTGTTAGACTAGAAGTCCTGGCGAGTGAAACGGGAGCCCCCAGGAAGGCTGCCTTGCCTGAGGATTTTCAGCGTTCCCATGGCAGGCATGTGACTAAAAGATGGGACAAGAGCTTCCTGTGGCTCAGGGGTACAGTGGCAGCTAGGATGGCTGGAGAGCAGATGGTTTTATGAGATGCACAAAAAAAGAAACATGCTTCGTGTTTTCTGGACTAACTCTGAATCTGGTAGAGAACACAGACTTGATATAGACAAACACTGTCTTTCCCAAGAGGAAACAGCCCTCAGGACCCACCTGACGTTGTGTTTTGAAGGAAGCCGGGTCCCCACCCATCTTAAACCTACATTTGAGAAGAGAATTTGCAGCTGAATGGGAAGCTTAGGAGGCCACACAATTCGTGGAATCTTTTGGAGGCAGACAAATTGGCCTTTGACTACAGTTGACTGAACCGGAAGCATTGCCTAGAGTTCTAGCAGGGATCCTTTGGTCCTCGCTCCACGTGTAGATAAGGCAACAAATGCAGAGTTTCCGTGAGCCTCCCACAGTCACAGCGCTGCTTAACTGTGGCCCCTACATCTGCAACATTCGCTTGTTCCCTCTGCTGCCTTCTGAGGACTGCTGTCGATTTCCTTGGTCCACTCACTTAGAATCCTATTAAAATGTAAATTGCAGTTCCCTTGGAAGAGCCAGGTTTTCTCTGTGCTCTTGAGTTTTTTCCTCATTCAGAAAACATCGGGCTTTGTACACAGCACCGTGCTAGGCCCTGGGATCCCAAAGGAACCCCTTTAACCTTCTGAACATGCAACAGACCCCTGGAGGAGAGTCATTACTGCCTAATCCATCAAGAGGAAGAGGCCTGTCAAGGAAATTGGCCTCTGATGCTCGTCCCTGCCCCCAAATAGCACGCAAGCTTGTTAATCTCAACTATAACAAATGTTTAGATTCTGTAGATGTTAAAAGCTTTCCTGAAAGCGTTCCCTTCCACAGTGTTTATAGATGTTCACTTTCCTCGGGAGCTGATTAACTACTGACATGCCTTGGCTCTCTCATCCAGAAATTATGGAAACAGGGTCTGTCAGTGGTAGGAGGCTGGGCTGTAGTCTACTCGGGTGACACAATGCAATTTCCTTGCCTCTTTACACCTCTGCATGCTGCCCACCTTAGACAATGACGTATAAGCAGTATATAGATCAGTGTCCACATACATACACAACACAACACAACACACACATATAAGGTGTAACAAACACTAAGACAGTGTTGACTCTTGTCTCTGAAGACAAACATTTTTCCAACTCAAGAATGGATGTAATTAAACTATGTATTGAAAAAAAAAATAGCCTAAGTGTTTAGAGATGGTGAATATATCCAGTTTTAGTGACAGAACCAATTTCCTGAATTTTAAGCATTCAGTGAGTGAACTGCCAGCTTTGATTTTGTGTTGCCCTTTACCCAAATGACTTTTTTTTTTTTTTTTGGAGGAGGGGTGGGGGGGGAAACAGCAGCAATACTGTGTTTGAAAATTATACTCTGTATCTGGCTCTCCTGTGTATGTTAACCACTTAAATGTTATTATCCTGCTTCAGTTTTATAGTGATTGTGAGGCATTCGATGCAAGTATACAATTATTTTCTCATTAAAACCCGGTGTGTGCTGTGTTTTTTTATAAACCATGGCTACTTGTTTGACTGGGGGTGGAGAGAGGTCAGAAGACAGACCCGCCAAACAGTGACACACAGGCGCCCTTGGCCTTGACTTCTGTGTGTCGGCATCTGCCTCTCGCATACTTGAACCACAAAGGCTAAACCAGCTGGTGGGGCAGTGGTCCCCAGCCTGTGACAGGCTGTCCCAATGCCCCTTTTTGCCATGCTGTCTCCAACTGCCCTGGCTAGAGCCTAGAAACCTCTGACGGGACCCCGGAAATGATTCGGGTACCTCTGGATGAGGTAGGTGTACTCCAAGGTCAGAGATGGCTGGGCAAACAGTAGGACAAATGGTTAAAACTCAAGCTTTGCATGTGGCTCCTGGGTTCTAATTCTTATTATCACATTCTCAGCACCTGTATTCAGCTCTCCTCTGAAGAATGGAGAATTTCAGACTTTAAAGAGCATATGAAGACCACAGATTAATCAGGAAGCTTCTTCCCCAAATTTCCTCGTGCCCTCCTATCTACTCCCTCACGGCCACTTCAGGGTCCAGCTGCCCCGTTCACCCTCTGGCCCCTCACACTTACCTGTAGCGCAGACCTTCTGTCTCCGGTTCCTCCCCACCACCGCCACTCTCCTTGGGGTCTCTTCCTCCATCTCTTCCATCTACGGGACTCCTTCCAACATTCTGGGGCAGCGCGTTGTGATCAGCTAGGGATTCCGCGTCCTGGTCATTTTTGCACCCATCACTACTATCATCTGGGGGTGCTGGGCCGCGCCAGGGAAGTCACGTGCACAGGGCTGGGTACTCGGAACGGGTTGCAGAGTCTGGTATGTCAGGGTGGAAGGGATCTTCAGGGATTCTCACGGAGGAAGCTCTTAGGGCAAAACTAATGCGAGGCATTACTACTAATGGGTAAAGGGCGGATATGCAGGCTTTTTGCTGTGACCTAGACCTATGGTCACTACTCCGGGTTCATCCCTCCCTGTATATATTGGTGTCAGACAACCGTTGTGGGACACATGAGGCCATGAAGTCACTTTGGAGCATTGCTCATTTTAATTATGGGATTCCTATGCCATAAGAGTGTGGTGACTATGTATTTCCCTGCACAGAACCCACACAAAATTCAGAATGGGGCTGCTGGGAGCACAGAAAACAAGTGGGGAATCGAAAGGGAGACTTTCAAAGGCTTTAAAGATGATACCAAGGCAAAGAACGGGGCCTCAGGAAATACCTGCAGATGGCATACCAGCAATTTCTTTTTTTTGTTGTTTAAGTTTTCTATTTTTTTATTTTAGAGAAAGAACATGAGCAGAGGAGAGGGGCTCCTAAGAGGCTCCATGCTCAGGGTGGAGCCTGACGCAGGGCTCGATCCCACAACCCTGGGATCATGACCTGAGCTGAAATCAAGAGTCGGATGTTCAACCACCTGAGCCGCCCAGGCGCCCCCACGCTGGCAATTTCTAAATGCCGCCCAAGCATTCAGATGTTTTCTTTCCGGGAAAGAAGAATGTTCGCATAATAAAAAAAAATTTTTTTTTGTTTTAATTCTGCCATGACCTAGTCATCTCAGTGTCAGTCAACCTTGATGGGAGAATTATCCAGATGCTTTGTTTTCGGTTCACAGGTAGTAGGCTCCGAACAATTGGAATGGACGTGCTGGCACCTGGCAAGGTAAAGTCACAAACCTCTCCTTTGCTTGTTTTTTCTCTGCCCACCCACTGAGGCCACATTCTGTCTCTGCAGGGGTCTTCAGCTGTTTATACTGATGTGCCTCTGGGGGAGCACTGGCTCTCCTGCCCCAGCAATAGTCTGTGTCACCTGGAGGGCTCATTAAACACAGATTCAGCCTTCTGATTCAGTACGTCTAGGGTATGCAGCCCAAGAATTTTCTAACCAGTTCCCTGGAGATGCTGCTGGTGGTGATGGTCCAGGAACCTCACTTTGAGAATCACTGATCTGGAGTAAGTAATGAACGAGGTCTGGGCATTCCACTTCCATTTGAAAATGGGGGAATTGATGCATGATTTATAAGCTGCAGATACAGTCACACATCGTTCTGGGTTGTTTTGAATATTTGTCGGGGGCTTTTGTGCATTTGTCCAGCATATCAACTCAATGCTTTGTGGGTCTTGGTGAGGCAGAGCTTTGATTCCATTCAGACTGTCGAGAAAAGACAACCTCCCCACCCCCAGCAAAAAGGCTGAGCAAATTAAGAAGAAAATGTAAAGAGAAGATAATATCTATCATCTATCTATCTATCTATCTATCTATCCAGACTTTGATTCCAGGGTAAGATCAAGGGATTCGTTTGATCTTTGGAAGAAGTTTTTATTGTCTGGGGTGATAGCAACATCAGGACTCCATACGTGTTGTTTTGCTTTGTTTTGTTTTGTTTTACTAACATGGTTGCACGGTTTGAGATAAGATGCAAAATAAAAGGCCATTCTCATTTGGTCTAGAGCAGCACTTCTCAATTCGGACTCCATCTGAATCACCCGGAAAAAGCTTTAAAGTTTGGATTCATTAATGGCTGGAGCCCAGACATTAATACAAATTAAAAGCATCTCAGGAGAGACTCATATGCACCAGGCTTGTGCCTCACTGTCCAGTTCTGTGGCCCCTAACCCTGGCTGCACCGCACATAGGATCATCAGGTGTTTTTTAGAGAGACTGGCCCTTGGGCTTCACCCCAAGATCTTCTGATTCATTTCGTCTTAATTGGACATGGCTATGAACGTGGGCATGTTTTAGTAGCTGCCAAGATTGAGAAGCTAACATGCAGCCAAGGTTGAGAATCGCTCGTCTAGTGGAGAAATGTGTTTGCCTCACAATCTGACCCTCTACAGAAAGTTCTTGGGGCAACATCAAAATGAAATGAATAAAAGGCCTTGAGGAGCTGAACTGGACCCTCTCACGGGTCCCAGGAGACAGAGGGCAGTGTTGGTGACTGAGGGAGGGACTCTGCAAAGGGGCTTTGTTACTCCTTCTCTGATACTCACAGCTCTGCTCCCTCCACCCCTCCAGCTGACAGCAGGCCCAGTGGTTAACACTTGGGTAAACTGAAGAATGAAAAAGCTACAAGGGAGGCATGTTCTAGCCTCTAATAGCTGCACACTGAGAAAAAAGCCCAAACGGACAAAGACCAAAAATGTCACCGGACTATTTCTGGGAGATGAAGCCAAGGTCATTCTTTCCGTTTTCTTCATAAGCGTTTGCAGATTTCCGTGGTATAAATATTCCTGCAATGGCTGACTTCAAGATGCCAACAGTTTAACAACTGGTTCCCAGGATCCCTGAAATTTCACAATTGGCGGAAAAAAAAAAAAAAACTACTGTGATTAGAAAACGCAGGCTATCCTAGAGGTCTGGAGCCAGAGCTCTCACTAACAGAGCTTTCACTGGCCTGAAGTGGCTCTTCTGAACCAGTCCCAGCAGGTAGCAATCAGGGACTCGGGATTCTGACCATCTCGTGTGATGATCGTGATGAGTCCCAGGTGGCAAAAACAGCCAGCCTAGGTCATGTGCACACTCCTGTTGCTGGGGTCTGTGGTGGAGGAGAGGAGAGGAAGGAATGCCGGGAAGACCACGTATGTGAACCCAAAGAGCCCGTCCTGCAGACTATGTCCCTGCTCGTATGGGTATTTCCATTGTCACTGTCAGTGTCCCTCTGACAAACCTTTGGGATCAGACAGGGACCTCAGATTTGAGGCTCACCACTTCTTCAGTGGAACCTTTGACCATTTACTTACTCTAGATTGGATTTCTGACTTCTGGAATTGCTGTGGGGAATGAATATAAATGGTTGGTACGGATGTGCTCAGAGTTTACTTCCTTGAAAGCCCTGCATTCAGTCAGCAAATGCTGAGTGCCTACTATGTGTCCACCTCTGTGCATATGAGGACAAATGAAAATGAGGCTCGTTCAGATGGTTTCGACTGGAATTGGAGGGGCTGTTAGCATTGGGAATGTGGGGACAGAGCTGCTTCAAAGTCAGGCAATGTTTCCACAGCTGCCTGTTAAATAGGGCCATCCTGTGATAACCTGCACTGTCTTAGCATGCTTTTAATTATTCCTCGTGGCATAGGACCCATATTCTTCTGGGCAAGAGAGAGAAAGAGATCCAAGTGAAAAGATGTTTCGTAGAAGCCATAAATGTCCCAGAATTCATCAATGGAGGATCGAAAGGTGCTAGGAACTTGCAAGGGGACATTTAGGAAGGAACTCCCTTAGATGAACAAGAGGGCTGCGTGATCACCACCATGGATCATCGGAAGGGTGGAGTTTCTCCCTGTGGTCAGTGTTCCCCCTTGACGGCAAGTATGAAGTATGGCCACTAGGTGGCAGTGCTCTCCAAGGTGAAAGCGGCTTTCCCAGCCAAGAGCCTCTCCGGGGGGCCCTGGCCATTTCCCCACTCTTAACACAAGACAGGGCTCCATTGAGATCTTAGATGTAGCCACACCGAAAACACCAAAGTGGAAACCACCACATGTGCAATCCTACATGGAGGTCAAATGCGGCCCTTCACTTACACTTACGTTTCAGTGGAAAATTGGCCGTTGCCACCAGGTGGCAGCAGACATCTATTTGCGAGCTTCCACCAGCAATGGCTCTGCTTCCCAAGGCACTGTGCTGAGCGCTCTAGGTAGCTTATTTCACTCAGTTCTTACAACACTCCTTTGAACTACGTACTAGTAGTACCTTCATTTTACAAAGGAGGAAACTCCCACTCGGGGAGTTTGAATAAGTTGGTGTGCCCATGACATGACCAGGGGTGGAAGGAGGATGCAAATCCTGGCAGCTTACCTCCCCAACTTTCCTTCTCTTGACTCAATAGCAAAACTTCCATCTTGGTCCTGGGCCAGTTCTGCTTTCTCTCAGCCCGGGAGAACATGCCTTCAGGACAGGACAGCTGCTGACAGCTGGAAACTGGGTGTGTACATCGAAGTGGAGTTGTGGGTGGGGCAGCGACAGTCCCTTAAAAGCTGCCAATGTCACTAAGAGCCAACACATGCTAAAATTCTGGTTCCTTCCAGCTGGGCATGTGGTCTGCCCTCTACATTATCACAAATGCTACTGAGTCATGCAAATGTCTTGGTGGCCCTAGAAATTATCTCCGGCTCTCTAGCCCAGGCACATTTTCATCGGCTCCTACTCTTCCCATGTACACACACACACACACACACACACACATTTTACAGAATCACTCCAGCTCTAGATGTCCACTTCTGTACTGAGTAGGGTAAAGCTAGACTGCCAACAAAGAGACCCAATAATTAATTCAGTGTCTGAAGGAAGACATTTTATTTCTGTCTCACATTACAGTCCAAGGGGAGCATTCAAGCTCTGAGGGCAGATTTAAGTTAGCGTCTTTGTCCTCCATCCCCTCTGGGACCTGTTGTCAAGGGCATGGTTCGGCTTTAGGAAATGGTAAGATGCAGTGAAACCATTTACCGAAAACACGGGTGTGCCCATTCCCTGGACCCTCAGTGGCCGTGGCTTCCCTGCATTGATTAAGACAGTAGACTGGCTTTTATTTTATTTATTTATTTATTTAAATATGAAATTTATTGTCAAATTGGTTTCCATACAACACCCAGTGCTCATCCCAACAGGTGCCCTCCTTAATGCCCAGCACCCACTTTCCCCTCTCCCCCTCCCCCCATCAGCTCTCAGTTTATTCTCAGTTAAGAGTCTCTTATGGTTTACCTCCCTCCAACTTTTCCTCCCCCCATGGTCTTCTGGTAAGTTTAGTGGAAACATATGGTATCTGTCTTTCTCTGTATGACTTATTTCACTTAGCATAACACTCTCCAGTTCCATCCACATTGCTACAAAAGGTCATATTTCATTCTTTCTCATTGCCAAGTAATGTTCCATTGTGTATATAAAGCACAATTTCTTCATTCATCAGCTGATGGACATTTAGGCTCTTTCCATAATTTGGCTATTGTTGAGAGTGCTGCTATAAACATTGGGGTACAAGTGCCCCCATGCATCAGCACTCCTGTATCCCTTGGGTAAATTCCTAGCAGTGCTATTGCTGGGTCATAGGGTAGATACTATTTTTAATTTTTTGAGGAACCTCCCCACTGTTTTCCAGAGCTAGACTGGCTTTTAGAGATTAGGAAACTATTTCTAGAATTTCTATTGCTACCACAGAAGCTGGCAAGGGAGCAATCCAAAGGAAGTCTGAAGGAATAAGCTGTTAAAAACGTGATCTAAGTCGCACATCCTCTCTTGGTACATAGTCCCCATCAAGTGTATCCTTTCCCGGGGTTATAACGGCACAACCTATGGGAAGAGAAATAGTTACAAGGACAGGTGAGAGGAACACAGAGCTAGAAAGTCCTCTGCACTCATCAGGATATCCCATGCCTTTTAACACAAAGGATACCGCATGCCTCCTTGTGCATCACAGATACCACTCAAACACCCACGTCCCACAAATCCCATGTATCCCGGAAGCAGTGTTGGCATGCTTAATGGGGACTCGTGCGAAAGTTTCGCCTGGGCTGGGGAGCCTCAGGGACAATCACCGATAAAAATAAGCTGACTGTGCTCGGCTGCCCCTCAGTCATGCCACCTGTGTCTCACCCAGTGCGGTGGAGCAGGACTTTATGGAACGTGCCTGGGTCATGCAGCTGCTTGCACTTGAGCTACCTTCTCTGAGTTGCAAGCCATGCAGATTGACCCTGAGAAGCTGCTGGTGGCTGCTGAATACGTTTGCCGTGTTTTTCGGTCCGAGTTAACGTCAGCTGGTCAGAAACGACCTCCCGCTTGCCTCCAGAGCTGCTGGAGCATGGCAGTGACACTTTGCTAACGCTATAGAATGTATTCACGAAAGATAAATGATGTTCTATAACCACGGGTTCATGAGTTGTTTGGGGGAGGGTTGTATCAATCTGCCAGCAAAGCTTAGTGGTGATAATGATATGCATCTGGTTTTGGTGGAGCCTGTGGGGTTTTGACCATTGAAGGCTGGCCGCGTAGCTTCAATATGCCTGGAGGGCCAGCTCCCTACAAGAGACTCCCACCACAGGGAGACTTTGGGTTCCTACTGCTCAGGGTCTTTGCATGTACACCACTGAGGATGTGGGACCTGTGTGACTCAGCAATGGGAGGACAAAGAAGACTGTTCCCGAGAGTGCCAGACCCCTTCTGATAAGTCTCTCTCTCCTGAATTACACCCATTGCCTGTGACAAGGCTGAGCGTAGCACGTTTGAATCCCGTGAGCGCTGTCAGCAGCAGAGCATTTAAGGTAATTAATGTGCAATTAACACACATTATCTTTTCGATGAACCTTCATAGTCTGTTCTTAATGTCACCTAAGCCATCTGCTTGCTAAGTGCACTTGGTCCTTGGCAATCAGTCTGGTGACCCGGAAAGGTAAAGAAAGCCTGGTTACAAGGGGAATAATGAGGGCTCTAGGCTGTAACTCTCTGGCCTCCATAAACACGACCAAAGAGAACTCAGGTGATTTGCTGGAACAGCATGTAAGGTGGAGGAGGGGCACAGAGCCTCTCCCACAGGGAGTCTGTCACCTGCAGGGAGGGCAGCGGGAGCACCACAGAGGAGCTTTCCCAGGAGGAAGGCAGCTGGGAACAGAGACGAGCACCAGAACGGAGCCCTGTGGACGAGACAGAGGGATGTACTCAGAGATGTGAAGAGGGAGCCACAGGGTTTGCTGGGTAAGCATACATAACTTTTAAAAAATCCTAGTGTATTGAGGTGAAATTCACATAACTTAATCATGTTTAAAGTGAACAAGTCAGTACATTGGTACATTCACAATGTTGTGAACTCTCTAGTTCCAAACCACGTTCGTCATCCCCAACAGACACCCCACAATCAAGCAGCCGTTCCTCGTTACCCCTCCCCCACCCTTGGCACCCACGAATTGCCTTTTGTCTCTATGGATTTGCCTGTTCTGGAAACTTCACATAGATGGAATCACACAATAAATGACCTTTCGCATCTGGCTTCTTTCACTTCGCATAATGGTTTCAAGGCTCATCCAATTTACGGCATGTGTCAGATCTTTACTTTTTAAGGTTAAGTAGTATTCCCATTGTGTGGATACACTACATTCTTTTTATCCTTTCTTTTTTTTTTTTTTTTTTTTTGAGAGAGAGAGAGAGAGAATCTTAGATTCCACACTCAGCGTGAAGCCCAACACGGGGTTCGATCCCACAGCCCTGGGATCATGACCTGAGCTGAAATCAAGAGTAGGTCCCTCAACTGACTGAGCCACCCAGGTGCCCTGGATAGACTACATCTATCTATCCATCCACACATTGATAACCACTTGAGCTGTTTCCACCTTTTGGCTATTGTGAGTAACGCTGCCGTGAACACACACATACACTTTCAGTTCTTTGGGGGCACATACCTACGAGTGGGATTGTGGAATCATTTGGTAATGCTGTTTAACGCCACACATAACTTTCCATTGCACCTGTCAGGAGTTGGGGATAAGCAGAGGGTTGCTGGAGACAAAGTTCAGTGAGCTCAGAGTCCCATCCACACAGAGGGGGCTGGGGTGGCTGCCTGACCTCTAGCCGAGAGAGAAGGTATTAAGGAGCCATCAAGAAGCTTGTTATATGCTCTCTGGGGATTGGGAAGGAGGTAGCTGCCGGCTTCGTAACAACACAGCCAAGAGAGCTGGCTGTGCACATTAGGCCTCCTCTCTAGAATTTGCGGGCACAAAGCATGGTGTGGGTGTCCACTGCAGCAGAGATGGGCCTCTCGTTCAAGGGGCGTGAGGTGTCCTTAGGTCCTGCACACCGGGGCTGCCCAGAGAAGGGCAGGAACAACAGCAGAATGAAGCTGGGCTTCACTCCTGCGCGCAGAAGAGCTGCAGACGAGTTACGGGCAGCCAGCTGGAGCAGGGGTACATCCTCTCGAGTCAAAGGAAGATCCCAGGGATGAGACGGTGGGTCTCAAAAACCAAGACAGAGAAAGTGTTGGCTTTAATTCTTTCCCTGCCCTTTCATGGTGGTATTAATCAAGTAAGGTCTTACCTCACCTCCCTCCCTCCCAGCCACTACCGACTCCCAGCCCTGGAGAGGGCAAGAACCTCTCTACGTCGTTTAGGACGAGAACTAGAGGCTCCGGGTAGGTGAGCACTAACCAGGCTTCCCACCCTTCCACTGCGGACCTCTAACCCCGAGCTGTGGGGAAGAAGTTTTACCTTTCAATGAAATCAGAGATCTTTTACTTGTTAAAAATGACACTGATAGGATGCATTAAGTTCTGTACTGAAACTGTGTTTTGCGACTTTGTGGCCAGAGCACTTCCCGATTCTGTGAGTGGTCAGAAAAGTGGCCCAGCCATGAATTTCATCCATGACCATGGATTTTGTTTTTAATAAAACAAAATAACAATAAAATGCAGTATAGACCAGAGCTGTCAGGTAAGATTTGCTGTTGGTATTTTAATTCTTTGAGCTTCTGGTCATTGCTAACCATAATATAAGTTCGCTGGGGTAGAATTGGGATGGGGGCGCCTGGGTGGCTCAGTCAGTTAAGCGTCTGACTTCGGCTCAGGTCTGATCTCGCAGTCCGTGAGTTCGAGCCCCATGTCGGACTCTGTGCTATCGGCAGAGCCTGCTTCAGATCCTCTGTCCCCCTGGCTCTCTGCCCTTCCCCTGCTCATGGTCCCTCACTCTCTCGCTCTCGCTCTCAAAAATAAACATTAAAAAAAAAAAATTGGGATGGCCAAAGTTCTTGAGATTCACTGAATAGAATGTTGCTTAAAAAGTGAATTTCTGGGGCGCTTGGGTGGCTCAGTCAGTTAAGCCTCTGACTTCGGCTCAGGTCATGATCTCGTGGTTCACGAGTTCAAGCCCCGCATCGGCTCTGTGCTGACAGCTCAGAGCCTGGGGCCCGCTTCAGATTCTGTGTCTCCCTCTCTCTCTTCCCCTCCCCTGCTCATGCTCTGTTTCACTCTCTCTCTCTCTCTCTCTCAAAAATAAATAAACCTAAAGAAAAAAAATCTTTTACGTGAATTTCTTACTTAGCCTTCCCCTTCCTCCGACTCGACTTCTTAGTGTATTACCACTTGTGGTTTATGATTTGGGCTTATGATTATCTGCCATATGTGTCATGCCTGTTCTATGTGCAGAAGCTTTGCTTACGTCCTGAAGAACAGAGCCTGTGACATCCCTGTGTATCCACCTCTCTTGTCGCAGCCCAGAGTCTGGTACGCGGGAACAGCTCAGTACCTGGAAGAGATTTGTTCTCTCTCTGCAACTAGACTGTTCACTTGCCAGTCACAACTCGGGAGCCTGAGCTCAGCAAGCAAGCACACTGGGCTTTTTCTCTCCACGCCACGGGCGAGCAAGGGGCTTATTGGAACGAAGGGCCGGGGGCTCTGTGCCCTTCCTACAGGGCTTGCAGGGGTGACTTTTCTTCCCTGACACCTCCTTTCTCTCTTCAGCAGAGGCTACCAGGACTGCCCTTCTTTAGACCAGAGTAGGAAACTGGGACCGAAAGTCAATAAGCGAACTTGTCACAGTGGTCTCTCCAAAGCCAGGAAGCAATGCTCCTCGTTTCTGTGCAAGTGCTCGGAACATTAAAGGGATCTTTTTTTTGCTTAAAGAAATCTATAAGAGGAAATCCACCCAATGTGACCCGTGCGTACCGATCACACGCAAAGGCCGGGAACAGCCTGTATCGTGACACGTGAGCCTGCTTCAGAGTCACCCGAAGGACGTGCTAAACCACCCTCCTGGGCCTCGCCCCCAGAGTTTCTGAGTCAGCAGGTCTGGACGGGGGCAGATAATTCTCATTTCTGACCTGTGCCCAGCGAAGCAATTGCTGCCGGTCTGCAGAACCACGGAGCTAGGTGATCGGCCGGGGAACCACTGGTGACCCCAATCGCTACAAAGTCAATCACTCTGAAATTTCTAAAGTGTCTCTATAACACTCTGAAAATAACTCTTTGCCCACCCTCCTCGTCCCCTGGATAAATACCACAGAGACTGTGTTCGGGAGCTTCTTACCCAGAGTGCTCTGGGCCCTTGCCCTGAAGTGTTGCTCACTGAAATCATCGAGTTCACCGTCGTCTGCGTATGGCTTCCAGTTCATCTCAACAAGAATCCTGCAATTACAGAACCCTCCAGCAAGAAGTGACCCATGTGCCTGGGCTTCCACGGGGGGTGAAGGGCACACAGATGGGCCCTAGAGGAAGTCCAAGGCTTTGTCTCCACCTAACTCTACCCCAGAAGGAATACAGTTGGCCTGCATGTTGGCAGGAAGATCAATGACCCTTCTGGTCGACTCTCTTTTTTAGAGAGCCCCAGACCCGGGGGTGAGATTTTCCCATCCACAAAGCTGGTGTGATACAATGTGCATGGGCTGTCTCCCCCGCAGGGTGGGTCCCCATCCCTGCTCCCCCTCTTTAGAAAGTCAAGCAGAAGCAGCATAGGACCCAAAGGAGAAGGGACATGAAGAGAGGGAAGCCTCTGTCCCTCGAGTAGTTTTGTTGGAGCCTCCAGCTCCACGTGGTCCTAAGGTAGTGGGTCTGGATGCTGAAAACGTTAGAATATCTGAGGGGGGCTACCAAAAATTGCTGCTGCTCAAACCCAGGTGGCCTAGACAGGCATCTGTAAACAAAAAAAAAAAGAGGGCGGTGAGAATTTAACAAAGAGAAGTGAAAGAAAATGCCACCAAAGGACACGTCCAAAGAGCAATACTAGCTTTATTCATGATGGCAAAAAATGAAAATAGGACCTTGGGAAACCGTGGCTGGTTACTGGGAAGAGGCTGAAGGGAACTTTCTAGAATGTTGGCAATTTTTATCTTGATCTATGCTGTGTGTGTGGGGGTGTATCTCTGAAAATAAGTATATATATATATATATACACACACACACATAAATAAGTCTTTAAGATATACTCTGAAGAGGGGTGCCTGAGTGGCTCAGTTGGTTAAGCATCCAACTTTTAATCTCAGCTCAGGTCTTGATCTCAGGCCTGAGTTCAGGCCCCACGCTGGGTTCCGTACTGCACATGAAGCCTACTTAAAAAAAAATACACACACACACACACACATGCCACACCTGACCTGTTTTATGCCTTGATCAAAAAGAAAAATATAGAATATCAATGCTCTGGCCCTAGTCCAGAGATTGTAATTTAGTTAGATATTGTCCAAGTTCCGTGATGATTCTCTTGTGCAGTCAGGGTTGGGAAGCACTGTCTTAGGCCAATGCCTATGGACAGGGCCAACCCAGCTGTGCGCCTAAGGCTCGAGGGGCAACGGGGGGCCCACAGCTCATGTTTGGGCCACATCACCAGGGTCTGGCCACAGTGAGCGCTTGTTCTGAGTGTCCTTTGCACACACACACACCCTTTGGAGACTGGCGGTGGTCCGTGGCTGGTCAGGGGTCTTCCCATTGATTTTGTCAGCACGTGGTAGAGCTCAGCAGAGAGGAGCTTGGGTTTTGGGAGACGATCGCCCCTAGTCCTCAGGTTGTGAATGTAGCCACATGTGCCGTGGGCAGAACCTTAAAAGGAAAGCAAGTGTCTGGTTTTGGGGGAGAATCTGGCAAGTGGAATCTGAGACTGGCAGGGGGTGGAGATCCATGGCTGGGGGCAGGAGTCTGGACAAGCTGTTTCCAGTCCCTCCCACCAGGAGAGCTCTGCGTTTCTTATGAGCAGAGCTGCTCCTGCATCGGGACGGTATTCGCTGACCTAGATCTCCTACTGATCCTGAGGGCCAGATCAGGCTTTCCTTAATAACACGTGGGGAGTGTGGGTTGGCAGAGGACGCGGTGTTTACCACCACCGTTCCCCTCCTTCTTCCATTTCTTGGCCAAGGCTGAGAGGTTGGCATGCTGCCAAGCCTTGGTTGTGATCCTGAGCTGGGGGAATTCGGGGGTGGATAAAAACAGCCAGGCTGGGGAAGGGTTAGGTATATCTGGATGAGAAGTCCTGGTTTAGAGCTAACATGGTTCATATTAATACAGTGCTTCTTTATCAGGAATGGTGTTGATCATAGAAGTTTTTCAAAATATGCACAGCCTGATTCCAGGCTCATTGGTTCTGTTTTTTAGAGTAACCAAGCACTGTATTATTTGGAAGAGATCTAGGTGGTGAACATCCCTGATTAAATAAGACCCCTGGCTTAGTGCTTTGTTTTTATTTGCTTTTATTTTCAGCGTCTTCAGTATGAGTTATTGTCAGATCTAGTTGGTGGTAATGTCTTCCAATTGTACATTTTTGTACTAGCCTGCTGCCTTCTGGGGTTTTTTTTCTTTTTTTTTTGGGGGGGGGGAACATAAAAGACTTTTATAATTAAAGTAGCTGGAAAAATAAAAACAAAGCAAAGCAAAACAAAATAAGCCAAAAAGAAAACAACAACAACAAAAAAACCTCAGCCAGGTGGTAGATTCATCAATGAACAGACAACAGGAAGGGAGATAAAAGGGTTTGTAATTGTGGTTGTATTGTCTTTCTGGGTGGCAGTGAAGGGGGAAAACTTCATGGAACTGCCGCAAGCCCAGAGCCAAGAAATAAAATGAAAATGAAAAGTTTAGTCACTTGAATAGTGTTTCCAGGAAGCGAATCGTTCATTAGCTGTGGACGAAACATAATTGCAGCAGGAATTAAAAAAAAAAAAAAAACCTTCAGGAATTTATGTGCAGAGAGAAAATGTTGACGGTGGGTCAGGTGGGTCTTTCTAACAGCAAGGAAGTGACCTAAAGGAATATTAGTGCCAAGTAGGGATACCCAGTGCATCAGCGGCTGGGGAAGGGTTAGCTTTTAAGAAGCAGGATTTAGAAAGTCATGGGGTTCTCTCTGGCCTCCAGACAGGAGCACCAATCTCACCACCAGTAGTTTCAAGACAAAAATGTTTCAAGAGGATTTCCTAGCTATGATGATGTAGAAATAAACGAAGGGAAGGGATCAGACAGGAGCAGTTTCACATAGTGTTAAAAGATAAACTGAGGCATGGTAAACACTCAAAGAGTTTATTCGAGCCAAAGTCTATTCTGCTCAGGCAGCCCCCAACTGAAAGTGGTGAGGGGTGCTCCACCAGCAGAAGCTCAGGGAGAGACTTGGATACAGCAGCCAGGGAAGCAGAGTAAGGAATGATTGATTGGCTATAGCCCAACGCCTAGTTGGCTGTTTGCGGCTGGTTGTCCTTAGGTTTCAGTTTTGTAACCTAGAGGCGTTACAGGCTTGGAGTTGGTTTGCTTAAGTTAGACCACCTTCTCTAGCAAAGGTGATGGCAACAAGTAGGTGCAGAAATGGCTCCTGTCCGTGTGCACAGGCCCCAGCTGGGCCGGCAGAGAGTAGATGAGACCCAGGCACCCGGTCAAGAGAGGTAGACCTCTGATGCATAGCAGGTGGGAGGGCTGGAGCTAGGGGATGGAGCTCCTTGTCTGCACGAGCCTGTGGGGGCCACCACCTGTCCACAAGAAGCCCACAGACCATGAGCTAGGTCAGTGTAGACAACCAAGGGAAGAGAGACTCAAAAGACACCACAACCTATCACATAAAGAGCAATCTGTGGGACGCCTAGGTGGCGCAGTCGGTTAAGCGTCCAACTTCAGCCAGGTCACGATCTCGCGGTCCGTGAGTTCGAGCCCCACGTCAGGCTCTGTGCTGACAGCTCAGAGCCTGGAGCCTGCTTCAGATTCTGTGTCTCCCTCTCTCTCTGCCCCTCCCCCGTTCATGCTCTGTCTCTCTCTGTCCCAAAAATAAATTTAAAAACGTTGAAAAAAAAAAAAAAGAGCCATCTGTGCTCTCTCTCTGCCTTCCACCCTGGTGCCAAAAGGCTGTACCCTCTGAATGGGGGAGGGCTGTGTGACAAGGGGACCATGCTCCTCCTCCCCCACCCCCCACCCCGATCCGCTGGTCTTAAAGGTATTTGCTTCCAGGCTGTGCTGGGGTGGGGAGGGAGGTCTGTGGGATCTGACTTGAGCCAGAGGCAAGAACTGGGATGGAAAGTTAGGGAATCCTGGCTGAGGTAGTATGCAGGGAGGCTGCCCCTAGCGGGGATGTGGGGATGTGCCCCTAGTGGGGATGGCAGAATTGCCAGCTAATGCCAAGGCCTCTTCCTGTCCCTGCTCTTGCCCACAGGGGCTATTGTGGCCTCATGTTGTAACTGGGACTGGTGTGGCTCAGAGAGTTTGGGAACTCAGCCAAGGTCATGTCTCCTGATGGCAGTGCTGAGACTGGAGCCTGAGGACTGAAGGCCGTCACCAGCAGCCACGTGGTGGCAGGCTGGGCTGGGCTGGGGAGGGGAGGGGTCCTCACTGTGGTGGGAAGGCTGGGAGGCCTGATGCAGGGCTGTCTGTTGTGAGCTGGGTGGTCCCTAGTTCATGAGAGCCTTCCTCTGCTAGCACTGCAGAGAGGGGGGGAAGAGGTTAGCTCCAGTCCTGCCCAGCATGGGAGAGAGAAAATCGGTTGTGGCTGGTATGACGGCCCAGACTAGCCGAGCAGGTGTGCCAGCCCATGGGCTGGTGGAAGTGTGAGTGTGACCGAGCAACAGAGGGATGGTTCTGGTCTAATGCTCTTGGCAGAAGCGGCCTTGTGGGAAGAGGAAGGATCCCAAACCGGCCCTGCCCTTTCCCTCTCTTCCTTCAAGCTCTTCCAAGGGAACACTAGATCCTCAGCCGCACCCCCAGCACGAGAACAACTCGGGCCCAGGGAAGGCCAGGCCTCGGGGACAAGGGTGCTCTGTCCGATCAGCCTTGGCGGTGGGCAGTTGGCTCAGACCTGAACTTGTGGACACTGACCTGGCCTGTTCTTGGCTGAAAAGGTTTCCCACTCAGGCATCGCCTCTTGGACTCTGGCCTTCTAACCCATGCTCAAGGAAAAGCAACTCCAGACTGAGGAATGTGGATCTAGAAAATGGGGATTTGTGGAAGGTTTGCAGTCAGGAGGGTGACCTGTGCCACGTCCAGCCTCTGAAGGTCTGTGACTCCCCACCACCCTGGCTCTCCTTCTGTCCCCAGTCAGGAACCTGCTCTGCGGTGTCCTTCAACTGCCCCCTCCTCCCTCTGCCCCACCTCTTCTAAGGAAGGATTGGAAAAATCCTTAGAGATTTTTCAACCAAGGAAACTGTGCATTTTCAGGACTTATTCTGGACCCTGCCTTCTCTCGACACTCTGCATAGGTGAGCTCACCTTTGCTCATATTTTCAGTGCCTCCACATACTAGTGTCCCTTAAATTCATGTCCAGTCCAGAACTTGGGTCTCAATTATCCACCGGCCTATTTGATATCTTCATTTGTGTGCCTCATGAACATCCCCAACTCAGGACCCCTTGTTGTAATCTTCCTTCAGTAAATCCTAATGACTTTATCTCCAAAATATACGTCGGATGTATCCACTTTTTCCCCGTCTCTTCAGCTCCCACTCTTGCTTGAGCTGATAGCATCTCTCCCACTGAACTTGTCCTGGCCGTTTCCGGCCATTGCCTTTTAATGTGACCCTCAACTCATTCTCCATAGAACAACCCAAGTAATCTGGTTAAACTGCAGATTAAATCATTTTAGTCTCGTACGTAAATCTCTTAATGACTACTTATTGTATGCAGAATGAAATCTAATAATGTGCTATAATTGGCCCCTATCTACCTGTGTTAGCCATTAGTGCTGTTCATCCATGCTTTCCATTTCTTCTCTCCTTCCAGGCACCTGGGATGACTGCATACCCTTGAAGTGAAGATAGGACTATGACACTTGCTTTAGACAACGAAACGTAAGCAAAAGTGACTTGAAAGCCAGTACATGACTGTGTACCTGGCTTTCTTCTCCTGCTACAGTGATGAGGGAACCCAGTATTGATATCGTAGGTGCCATGATGCTGAAGCAGCCTGAACTCTCAGCCATATATGCACGAGAGCTGCCCTGGGAAGTTTGCCCAAATCCACATGGACTTTTCATGAGTGAAAAAAAAAATTCTGTTGTAAGATTTGACGGTTTGTTTCCGCAGCAAAACATAGCCTGTCTGACTGATACATTGTAGAAAGAGGGGTTACTTATGGGAATCCTCATTCATTCATTCATTTATAGAAAGCCACAAGCAGGGGAGAGGCAGAGGGAAAGGGAGGGGGGGAGAGAGAGACGCTTAAGCAAGTTCCACTCCCAGCATGGAGCCCCACACAGGGCTCAATCTCATAAGCAGTGAGATCATGACCTGAGCCCAAATCAAGAATTGGACGCTTAATTGAATGAGCCACCCAGGAGCCCCTGGGAATCCTCTTTATGACAAAAGTGAAGGACAAAGTTTTTTCAGAAAATTCCCTTATTTTTCATTAGACTAAAAAAAATTTAACTGTGGCTCTTAAGAATTATTCACAAAAAAATGCAACAAACCCCCACACTGCAGTGAATTTCTGGGTGATCCAATGAGCAGGCACATATGTATCTTTCACAGGTAATGACACAGCTAGTTAACAACTCTGGATGAAGATGGACAAGACAGGATCGCCATTGGGGAAAAAGAGGAAAATACAAATGAAACTTTACAGAGCGATTATCTGATATGAGGGAAAGGCACCTTCGGTGTGTTTAAATATCATTCCTAAAGTTAGACATTAACCAAGAAAGACTGACTTTCTTCTCATCACTCAAGTAACACCTGGTTCACTTTTTCTTGAGTTTAAAATACCCCAGGAAGGATCTGAGTTCTTCAAATTCAGCTGAAGAGGAAGAAGTTTGTGGGGACTACATATTTTCCAATAGTAACATTTCTTTGTCTCCTGCTCAGGCTCCAACTACTATATATCTTCAATCACTGGCAGTGTTTAATAAGAACTTAATTAGGAGACAGAGAGTGGGGCGGGGGGGGATGAGAAGACAGACAAATGGGAAGAAAGGAAGGAAGGGAGGAAGGATAGAAGGAAGGAAGAGAGGAAAAGAAAGGTAAGGAAAGGGAGGGAGGGAGGGAAGAATAGAGGGAGAGAGACAAGGAAATAAACCAATGGTTGGTCTGGAATGTGCAGTCTCAGTGAGAGGTGAGAGATGGCCTAAACACCCTTAACACACAAAACAGTAGGTTTGTTTGTTTGTTTGTTTGTTTAACCCAGTGACCATACTTTGGGAGTCTTAGCTGAAATGGTGTGGTCACTCCCAATGAATGCAGTGACTTCTAAGTGAGCTGGCCTCCAGGCACAGTAACCAGAAAAAGGCAATTCTCAGTGCTCATCTTCTCCAGATCATGTGAGAAATCATCAGAAGATACTGAAAACAAGACTGCCCACGCCTGTTGACTCCAGGGCACTGCTAAGGCATTCCATTGGCTAGGGCGCCTGTGTTATGTTTGCAAATTCCCTTTTCTAGGGACAGAGGAGGTGTCTTACTGGGCCTCCCCAAAGAATGGGCATCTAGGGCTCCATAGCAAGGTCTTTGTATACAAGCAGAATAAAGCCACATCGCATCGATTAGACAACCCTCTTTCATCCTGGACTGTGTGCAATCTGGTCTAGGCAATCTCTTCTTTTTTGAAGGGCAAGACTGTGTGTCCACCATGAAGTTCAGAATCCTTGCAACTGAGTTAGTCTAGCTCTTGTGCATAGCTAGAGGCCCTAGCTGTGGCTCTGCCTCCCGTGTTCTTTGATGAGGTCATCCATAGTTTCAAAGTTGAGACATTTGGCTGAGTAGAAAGCCTCAGGCTGGGCCATATAAGCCCAGGTTCCTGGCAGCTTGAGAGATCCTGGGAGTTTTCCTCTGGGGAAATGGATAGTGAGCTGGTTTTTCAGACCTGTGTGGGTTCTTTATGGAAGGAGGGCACTGAATGCCGATATTTAAGCCAGATCCCGCTGCCTTTGTTTGGACATTGTCCTCCTGACATTCATGCAGGGCTGTTTCTAGAATGCTGGTCCCTTGCTGAGTCATCTGATTGTTTTCAAACGAGCCCGGGTCTCCTTCCTGAGGGAGCCTTTGCTCGGACCCCATGAGCTTGCCCTTGTGTTTCACTTGAAGACCGGTTTCCTGATGGAAGGTCTGGACCCAGCGGTGCATCTCTAGGTGCTTGTGCCATGGAGATTCGGGGACCTGAAGACAGCCTCTGTCAGCCTCCTCCAGCATCACCTCTGCTTCAGGATCTGCCTCCTCCAGGGACAGGGAACACCTTCTCTCCTTGTTAATCCAAACAGCACTGACCATGGACTCTGCAGGAGCAGACGCGTACCCTCCTGACAAAGCAAGGCACAAGCAGGGTCACCACCAGAACGTACATGGGCAGCTCGCCTTTGAGGGGTCTCAGAGCTTTCAAGCTGAAGGAATATGATCCCAAAACGTCAAGGAAGCCAGGCGGCCGGTACATTGCATACGTGGGACACACACATACGTGGGTCCCATATGACCCCACTTACATATGTTCACACATGTGCATTCCCTCCCATGCCCACACATTCACACCCACACAAGCTCTCTAACACACGCTCAGGCACAATTATTCATTCATTCCACAAATATTGATCGCGCACTCGTTATATGCCAGGCACTATTTATCCTAGGTTCTGAGAATACGGCAGTAAACGTTGAGACAAAATCTGCATCTTCATGGATGGGTTCTAGTGGGGTAGAATATGTTATATATTCTATACAGATATCATATTATATAATTTAATAATTTATACAGAAAGTATTCTATAGTCATTCTAGCAAGCGACTATATTATAATAAAATCGCAGGTGGTAACCAATGCTATGAAGAAAAATCTCAAGCAGAACTGAGTTTAATGACAGACTCCAGGACTTAACTGCGATGAGCTGGGGAGCTAGCATGTCAAGCTGACAGAATTGGTAGGTACAGGTTCACACGCACCGGCCGGGGGAAAAGGTTACTCTTACAGGGTTTTCTGTTCCAGGATTCAAACAACACGTTTCCCACCCAAGGTAGAGGATGCTCCTTTTGGACGACTGGCCCTTCCCCTTCTCCCCTCCCACAGACACAGTTCTGAGAACACATCAGCAGCTCCCACTGCTTCCCTGAACTGGCTGCAGGGGTGAGGATCCAGACTGATGTCCCTCTTCTTTCTTGGGGATGTATATTTACCACCTTGGGGCACGTGATAGTGTATTGTCAACCCTTGGTGGCAGAGAAGGTGGTGGGGATGACTGGAAGGCACGTTCCCAGGACAGCAGGTCTGTGACCAGCCCGGAGTTCCCTCTGAATTGTCCGTGAAGCTCTCTTGAGTATGCAGGCATGTGTCACAGCAACGAGGCCCCGTACAGGACAAAGTGAGTGTTCGGGCACGTGTTCTGCAGGGGTGGGGAGCTGGTGTCGGAGGTCTCAAGGCAGCAGGAAGCCCTGAGCTCCAGTTCTGGGAATCTAAGAAAACAGGACTGGTGTGGCCATCTCTGCCAACAGTGGTGAGACTGGACATCTGTTCCCATTTGAGGACCGCACGGTTTTTCTCAGCACGAAAACCTTCACAAATAGTCAAAATGTTATGTACCTATTTGAGAACAGAGGAGGAGGGGACGTGACGGGAGAAGCCAGGAACTAGTGTCCTCTCCGCTATGTTAAGGTGAACAGGCAGGTCTTGGTGGCAGAGAGGAGCCTCCTTAGCTGTCCATCACAGCCCGTGGTCCACAGAGACCGAGGAAAAGGACTAAAGTGGGAGGTACACCTGGACCCTGACCCCAAAACAGATCCCACAGAGTGGCTGACCTGGCCTGGGAATCAGGAGTCTTTCCTGACAAAGCAGTGCCTGGCCAGCCCATCTGTGGTTAAGCTACCCGGTCCTAAGTGATCACATGACACTAGGGGAGAAGGGCACTGAGTTACAGAGCCTAGCAGAAAGAGCCAAAGCAGGGGGTTGGGGCAGGGGACGGTGAGTTCAATGGGGCAGGTCGAGTTCAAGTTATCTTTGGGACACGCCAGTTATGGGGATTCGTTGTGAGTCTGAATCATGGGTGTGTTAAGCATGGTACTTTCATTTGCTAGTAGTTGAATTTAATAAATGTTTGCTGAATGACTGAATGAATAAACACCTTTGAGGGTGGGCTAGGGCTTTAGGAACCTTTCAGTGTATGCCCTGCAGAGATGAAGGGCTATTTGACTCTGCCATTTCGGTTCAGACAGAACCCACTGGCTGGCAAGAGCCCAAAGGAGAAACGGGTGCCTTCAGCTCGGTGGTGAACCCACCCCCCCCCACCCCCCCCCCCCCCCCCCCCCCCGCCAGGAACAGCATTAGCCTTTCCACCTCCCTTGACCCAGTCACTCCTCTGTTAGAGGGAAGGGCTGGGATTGAGCCTTGTGCCGCAAACTTTTTCCAGGAATAAAATCTGAGTTCCCAGAGGGAAGAGACTTTTCTCCTTGAGGCTTCTGTATCTCCTGCTTCCTTGGCTGCTGTTTGAGACTATGATGAGCAAGCTCCATGAGCCAGGGTGCCTCCTGAGTCCCTAAGCCCTGTGCTGCCTCTGGCCTGCACCCGGCCTCCTGGGAATGCCACGTCTGCTCTCTCCAGAGCCAGTTTCTCAGGTTTGCAGGACGTGAGACCCAGCCAGGAAGAGCTACCAGCTCCCCACTGGCCCAGCAGGGGCACCAACCGCCGCCCTCCCCCCACCCGTCCACCAGGCAGAACAGTCCTACAAGGTGAGAATATAAGAGCAGAGGCCGGGTACAGCGGGCAGCCGGCCAGCTGCCTGGCTGAGGCCGCTGGGTCAGTTGGCAGGGGAACTGAGCCAAGCAGAGCCGCCCTGAACCGGCCTCCCGGCTCTGGCTCTGCCTCTGCTGGCATCCCTGCTCTTCCCCACCAGGAGGGCTCCCGTAGCCCCCGCCTCCCCTGCCTGCAGCCCAGCCACCCATCAGGCCCACTCCCTCCACGTTAGCCCCGGCACCTGCACAGCCCTACCTTTCGGGAGCACCACCAGGTGGGCCTGGGCCTTCTGCTGCCGACGCAAGCCTTCGTACTGGGCTCTCAGGAGCTGGATGCTGAGCCGGGGCCCTTTCCCCGGGGCCTGAGTCCCCGAGCCCTCAGCCATGAAGCAAGACCCCAGCCACCACAAATGGGGCAGGGCAGGGCATGGGCAGGGCAACCCCTTCATCCAGATCCGGGAGAAAAGCAAACAGTGGTGGGTGGGGCGTGGGAGGGGAGAGAAGGAGAGGCGGAGGGTGGGAGGGTAGTGAGGAGAGCAGGTGGAAAGGTAAGGGAGGAGGGGAAGAGGAGAGGGAGGGAAAGGTAAGGGAAATGGGGGACAGTGGAGGGGAAGGCAGGGCCAAGTGGAAGGTGGGGAAGGAGTAAAGCTCAGGCAAGGGGAAAAGCGGGGTGAGAGGGAGGTGGGGGAGGGGAAGGCGGGAGAGGGGAAGGTAAGAGGAAAAGGAAGAGTCAGGGGGGAGAGGAAGATTGGGGAGGAAGTCAAAAGGGATCCCCAAGAGGGAAGGAAGGAACAGAGGAGGAAGGTGGTAAGACAGGGGGCTAAGGGGAGGAGGGAGGAGCCAGGGAGAGAGAACAAGGCAAGCACAGCTGCTCAGAAGCCTTCTGGGCGCCCAAGGAGGCCTCGTACTCCAGGTCCTTCTCTGCTCAATCCCGATGTTTAGAGTTTAATTCCTGGAGTTCCTGCGAAGTCTCGGGTTTCCCGGCGGGGCTGGAGCTGCTGCAGGGCAAAGCCAGGTGCCTCTTCAGCTCCCACCTCTTGGACTGAAACCTGGAGGCTCATGGGCAAACCTGTCCGTTTGGTTTGCAGCTGGAAAAAAGAATGCCTTCTGAGGACTCACAAAGCTGGTGCCTCGGGGAGGTGCATGCTGCAGCCATGCCCTAGGGAACCCCAGTAGGAAGGGAGCCCCAAGTCTCCACTCACCCACCGCGCACATCCCAGAAGAAAGCCCAACCCCAAAGTCCGCCTTGGGACAGAGCGCAGGGGAGCCCCAGCTCTCTGACATTCCCGCCTGCCTCTTTAGTCTAAGCATTCTCCAACCTAGCAGTGAGCTGGTGTTTATCTTACCCACAGCGAGAGGTGCGCCCTCACCCCTGCTTGCCAGCCGCACCCTCTCTGTATCCCCTTTGAATCCTAGACTCTCTGCCCCTGCATCAGGGGGTCTGTCCTTGCATCCTTTGGTCAGCTAAGTCGCTTTCTATCTGGTCCTAACATGAGGCTTCCGGAGAACCCAATTTCCCAGCACACCTACGGGAGACATTAGAAAGAAGGTCACAGCTGAACTCTAGGAGTCATTCTGGAGGTGAACTGGATGGGATCCAGGGGGTGTGATACGGAGGGTAAGTCTTCATTGGGCAGTGTGTTCATTTTCTAGGGCTGCTGTGACAAAGTGCCACAAATTGGTGAGCTTAAACAGCAGAAATGTATCGTCTTATAATTCTGGAGGCCAGAAGTGCCAGCAAGCCTGGATTTTTTTTCTGGGGACTATGAGGGAATCAATTTTAGGCTTCTCACCTGGCTTCGGTGGCTTTGCTGGCAGTCTGTGGTGTTCCTTGGCACGTAAAAGCATCCCTTGACCTCTGCCTTTATATTCACATAGTGATCTCCCATTGTGCATGTCTCCGTGTCCAAATTTCCCCTTTTTATAAGGACACCAGTCATGTTGGACTAGGGTCCACTCTAATGGTCTCATCTTTTAAAATATTTACTTATTTATTTTGAGAGAGAGCGAGCGAGAGAGAAACCCAAGCAGGCTCTATGCTCACGGAGTTGGGCTCAATCTCACAAACCGTGAGATCATGACCTGAGACGAAACCGAGAGTTGGACGCTTAACCGACTGGGTCACCCAGGTGCTCCTCTCATGGCTTCATCTTCATTCAACTAGCTATATCTGCAATGACCCCATTTCCAAATAAAGTCACGTTCTTAGGTCCTGGGGTTAGAACTTCAACTTATGAATTTGGAGGGACACGATTTAACCCGTATAAGGGAGGTGAATGGTACTTTCAGTCACAGAGATAGGCACAGGAGAGGAGCAGACCGGCAGGTGGGAAAGGAGAAAGAAGGGTTTTGTGTTAGACGTTGTGATAGAGGTGCCTGTGGTCTTTGGATCATCAGGAGGGAGTCCGCATCTTGGTAGAGAGAGGCCAATGTCCTCCTTTGTGAAAATGATACAGTTGGTTATTGGAAAAGCCTAATAGTGCTGCTATGAATATTCATGGACGGTTTTTCCTTGAGGACTCGTCTCCATACTTTTGGTTACTCTTCGTAGGAGCAGAATTGCTGAGTCATATGGTTGTTGCATGTTGTTTTTATTGCAAAACTTCCTTGGCCGGAAGTGTATTGCACTTTGATGATATTAAACAATTTTTTGCATCGTATGCTTCGGCTGCTCTGTTGCCATGCCAAGAACTCTGCCCTAGAGCAAGCTGGCCTTTGCAAATTAGTTAGCGTGTTTGTTAGCCTGTTTGGTTTTTTGGAAAGGGGATCACCGTTTATAATTTCTCATCATGTAATGACAAAATAATACCCTGTCTAGAAACAAGATTTTGAGAGGCAAGGACACTTTCTGACCTTCTTTTCCCAACACTATTATGTCCAATGAATTAAAAGTCCAGGGGCACCGGGATAGCTCCGTCGGTTAAGCGTCTGACTCTGGCTCAGGTCGTGATCTCACCCTTCGCGGGTTTGAGCCCCGCATCGGGCTCCCTGCTCTTGGCACAGAGGCTACTTCGGGTCCTTGGTCTCCCTCTTTCTCTGCCCTTCTCCTGCTTGCACTCACTCTTTCTCTCAAAACTAAATAAACATTAAAAAATTTATGTTAAAAGTTCAGTATGCAAATGTGCAAAAGTTTTCCCAGATGTGATTTGCTGTGGCCCATATCAGAATCCTTAACCTGCACAATTGCAATTGCAACTCTATGGAACAATAATATACAATATCAGTGAGTGAATTGTAGAGGCAGCGTGGTGACGACATATCTGGCTTCTACTGCCAGAATACCTGGGTTTTCATCCTGGCCGTGCCACTTACTAGTTGTCAAATCCTGTTTCTTAATCCCCCCATGCCTTGGTTTCTCCATCTGCAAAATGGGCTAATAATAGTTACAGTTTACCCATCTGTAAAATGGGGCTAATAATAGCATCTTTGTAAGGATATAGTCTTAAATTTTTTTTAATGTTTATTTATTTTTGAGAGAGAGAGAGAGAGAGAGAGAGAGAGAGAGAGAGTGTGAGCGGGGGAGGGGCAGAGAACGAGAGGGAGACACAGAATCCGAAGCAGGCTCCAGGCTCTGAGCTGTCAGCACAGAGCCCGATGCAGGCCTGGAACTCATGAACCGAGAGATCATGACCTGAGCTGACGTGGGACGCTTAACTGACTGAGCCACTCAGGCGCCCCTGGATATAAAGTCTTTAGAACAGTGCCTGGCGTGAGGTCAGCACTGTAAGAGTTTGTTGAAGGCAAATTCACAAGTTGGTCCAGATAATTACAGTACCTTTAATCAAAATAATAAGTTAATATTACAAGTTCTTCTGAAGGAGCTTACAGATTTTAGTTTTGACAATGCCTATCACTCTCTATTAAAGAATGTTTCCCGCCCCCCTGCCCCCAAATAAAGTATATAAAAGCTATTGAAGGACCACTATGGGGTGACTACTTAATAATTCATTTTAAATACCTAAAAAGAGATATTATGACATTTAAAAGCAATTTTACTAATGACAAAGCACAATGTAACTATAAGAACAACAGCCTCAGGGCACCTGGGTGGCTCAGTCCATTAGGCGTCCGACCTCGGTTCAGGTTATGATCTCACAGTCCGTGGGTTCGAGCCCCGTGTCAGGCTCTGTGCTAATAGCTCAGAGCCTGGAGCCTGCTTCGGATTCTGTGTCTCCCTCTCTCTCTGCCCCTCCCCTGCTCATGGTCCGGCTCTCTCTGTCTCAAAAATAAATAAAAACATTTAAAAAATTAAAAAAAAAAATAACAGCCTCCACCATTTGGTTATGAAATCATGATTCAATTCATTCAATGTTTATTCATTCAACAGTACTTATTCAGTTACTACAGTGTTCCAGACTCACGAATCCATATCGAAAAGTAAATTAAACAGACATGATCCTCATGGAGCTTCCAGTCCAGTTCTGGGAAAGAATTGTATAATCACAAGTTCTGATAAGCACTAGGTGAAAATACAATACATAATTTAAATGAAATGATGCATATATACCATTTGGTAGAGTTTCTGGCTGTACTATATGTTACTTATGATTATGTACTGTTCCAATAATTATAATGTATTGACCTGTAAAAAAAAAATCCATCATCTTACCTTGAAGCTTCCTGCCCTCTAGTGGGGACTTTGAGTCATAGTCACAAAACAACTGGGCAAGGTCGAGGGGGGTTTGGTGTTTCAGCTACTATTTAATGAGCTCTTGCTGGTTGGGATGCCCAGCAAGGTATTAGGCCGTGCAAGACACTTGCCTGCTATAAAACCAAATAAAAATAGTTACTTATCAAATAAATAACACATAAATAGTTACTTACCAAGCTACCTAGCTTTGGAGAAACTTTTTTCTGTTCACACGCCTGGCAGGTCTGTTTGCAGAGATGCATTTATATGGGCACAGGGGGCGGGGGACGTGGAATTTCCCTGCTCTGAGTTCTCTGCCTGATCTCAACACAGGTATGGCCTGGACCCTCTGCACTGCTACCTATCAAGTCTGGACCTGTTAACAAAGATTCGGGGAAGAATAGCGACCCTAATTTCATAGACTTTCTGTCTGGACTTACCCACAACCATCCGGATATAAATGTTGCCCTGTCCTGTTACCCACGCTATGAGCCTCTGCTTAGACTGTGTTGTCCGAGTCCCACGCCTCTGCTCTGCTGTTCGCAGACGACACTGCAGGTCCCTCTATAGCGTGTGAATTTATGCACAGATCTAGATGTGCGCACTAAACACCAAGGAAATTCACCGAAAGTCCTACGGTTCTCTGCTTCTGCTTCTGTTTTTACCAAAGATTTCAACTACGTCTATGGCTTTTGGACAATGACTTTCGGATCCCAGCAGGTTTTGCTGGTGACACCTGGGCTTAATAGAAATCACGTGAACTGGTCAGGTGAGTGTTGCTCAATTTGGCCTAACCTCACTATCAGTTTCGACATTTCATTTGACTTTTTGTGATGTTTTATGTATTTCATTTTATTTTATTTATTTCTGATTTTTATTTTTAATGGGCTATTTTTGTGTTTGGGTATATTTGGAGATGCGCCAAGCCCCAGAGCACAAGAGTTTTTGAGACCCGGAGTCAGGTTAAACATTTGCCGGAAGTTCTCTTTCCATGCATCCTGGGCTGCTCAGTTCTTTCTCCTCAGGAGTTCTGGGTGGAGGCAGGCCTGGGTGCCTCCCCACTTCCTCAATAGTGAATCACTAAAGAATAAGCCTTTTATTAGTCCCTAGCTTCTGTGCCCCCAAATTTAGCCCAGTCCTCCTGGGAGAGTGGACATTCCTTGGATAGTCAAATGAAAATGAAAGCAGTAATGAAAAGATGATTGCAAATATAAACAACGTGGGCCTCTAGGCAATTTGTGAACATGGAGGACAGATAACCAAGCATTTGGAAGTCCTGACTTCTCCATGCCTGCTGTCTGCAGATGCAAAGAGGCACAGAGTCAGAGATGGAGAAAGATTTTGGTCCATCCAGAAACTGCAGCTTGTGCTTTGCTTGAAGGCAAAGCATATACCATCTGAAGACGCTCTCAGATTGCTTGTTGACAGAATGACATGCCCCCAAAGTTGAATTCACTTAGGGACCCAAGTAGAGAGTGAATCTAAATTAAAGAAATTTCAAGCCACACATAAACCTATTGAAAGCAGAAAAACCCCTTGAAACAAAACAGCCTGATATGTTTGTGACAAAGGTGGCCTTGCAGAGCGGTGGGGAAGGCAGTAAACGGTGCTCGACAAACAGTGTTCAGGCGGATGGATGTCCCTGTGGGCAAAGACTGATCTCAGCCTCTGCCTCACATCATGCACAAAGCATCACACACAATTCTAACTGAATTGTAGGTCCACATTTAAAAAGGCAGTAGGTCTTCTAGAAGAAATAGTAGAGTAAGTTTTATTTACTTGGGGAAGGCAAAGATTACAAGACAGAAAAACCACTAATAATGGGGCATATTGTTGATAAAATGGACTGCATTAAAAGGAGGAAATTCTTGTTTCTTATTGAAGATATTATTAAGAGTAAAAATGAAGGACACGGGGGTGCTTGGGTGGCTCAGTAAGTTAGGTGTCCGACTTGGGCCCAGGTCATGATCTCACAGTCTGTGGGTTCGAGCCCCGCGTCGGGCTCTGTGCTGATAGCTCGGAGCCTGGAGCCTGCTTCAGATTCTGTGTCTCCCTCTCTTGCCCCTCCCCTGCTTGTGCTCTCTCTCTCATAAATAAATAAACATTAAAAAAATTTTAATACAGGACACAGAGTGGATATAGAAATACCAGTCAATAGACTCGTATCTAGAATATATAAAGAACAACAAGCTACTATGAAAAAGATAGACACCAATACAGAAGTAGTCAAAAGACAGCTACTTCAAACAAGGCCAAGAAGCGTATAGATGCTCACACTTGACATCACTGAAGTCAATAGCTGTGCTTTTTATAATAGATATAAAATGAATGAAATATTCACATCAACTTTCTTGGTTTCTTGTGGTAGTTGACATCTGTCCCTGCCATAATCAAATTGAACTGAATATAAATTTCTTCTTCGAACATATTATGATCATTTCTTCTGTCTACAAATTCTATCTAAAATTTTTCTTCCTGGAGAACGAATAATCATCCCTCATTGTTTTTCAAAATCGTTTATACTAAATTCCACCGTTTTCTGTAGATATTGCCCACGGTTTTCTGTAGTCAGCTAAGCAAAGATTGCCCCAACAGGACACAAAATGCTTGGCATAATGCCGGTGTGCTGTTTCTTAAATGAAGTTTGAGCCAGCACTCTATGTCAGCATTGGCTTGTCTGTTCACTGTCATTAATTGTTCACACCTCCCCTCCCCCGGCCCCCACTTCTGGCAGTTGTGTATATGCTTCTTTTCATGTGCAAGCGACATTTCATACCGCTTTCGTGGAGAATCTAGTTTACAGTCGTAAATACCAACGTTGGCCAAAGATAATCCCAGACGTTAGTTGTAAGCCACGGAATGGAAGTAGTAACATACTTTTCCTTGAACTGGGAATGTGAAAGCCAGTTTCTACAACTTCTTTCTGTGTTTTAAAATGTAGGTTTTAGGGGCACCTGGGTGGCTCAGTCGGTTAAGCCTCCAGCTTGGGCTCGGGTCATGATCTCGCAGTTCACGAGTTCGAGCCCCGTGTCAGGCCCTGTGCTGACAGCTCAGAGCCTGGAGCCTGCTTCACATTCTGTGTCTCCCTTTCTCTCTGCCCCTCCCTTGCTCGTGGTCTGTCTCTCTCTCTCTCTCAAAAATACCGATTAAAAAAATTTTTTTAATGTAATGTAATGTATTATTGAGATATTGAGATATTGAGATATGATATTGAGATATTGAGATATGATGAGGCCAACAGACCAGGAGATGTCTGCCATTGGAAAGATAATTGTTACTCAAGGTTCTCAGGAGGAGCCGGCCTACCGTTCCCTGCGGGGGCCATGTGGGGAAGCACCAGGGTCAGGCAGGAGGTGGAAAGGATGAGGGGAAAAGGTGGGCAGGTGCCTAATTGTGGTTTCCACAGGAAGGAACGGGGGGAGCAGGGTAAACAGGCTTAGAGTTGGCTGGTTCAAACACTTGCAGAGGCCCCAGGGGCACAGGAACTGTCCCTAGCAGCCTAGTACCTGGCATCACCACCTAGTGATGGCAGGCCTTGGGCTTGGATTTTCAGAATCTGAGCTCTGGGCTCAGCTCACCTGGGTAGTGAGGGCCCCTCATTCCAACTTTTAGAAATACACGTCTGTTCGGTTTTTAGCCAGGAGCAGCAAAATGCTGTTCTGGTGGAAGACAGTTGGAGAAATCAGAGGCAAACCTTAGTCTTCCATTCTTGTGACACATGGTGGGAATTCACACTGTGGATTTTTTAAATTTTTAAAAATTTTAATTCCAGTGCGGTTAACATACAGTGTTATATTAGCTTTAGATGTACAATATGGTGATCCAATAATTCCATGTATAACCCAGTGCCCATCATGATAAGTGGCCTTCTTAATCCCCATCGCCTATTTCTCCCATCCCCCACCCACCTCACCTCTGCTGACCATAAGTTTGCTCTCTATAGTTAAGAGTGTGTTTCTTGGTTTCTGTGTCTCGCTCTTGCCTTTGCTCATTTGTTTTGTTTCTTAAATTCTACATGTGGTATTTGTCTTTCTCTGATTTATTTCGCTTAGCATTATGCTCTGTAGCTCCATCCATGTTGTTGCAATGGCAAGATTTCATTCTTTTTTTTATGGCTGAATGATACTTCCAGTGTGTGTGTGTGTGTGTGTGTGTGTGTGTGCGCGTGCGCGCGCGCCACCTCTTTATCCATTCATTTATTGATGGACACACTATGGATTTTTAACATGATTTTTTGTTTTGTTTTGTTTTTGGCTCTGGGGTGATGAGAACAGGTGGATTGTGGCTCTGAGTGCCAGAGTCTGTTAGAGAGGCAGTGAGGTATACAGGCTCTAGATTGGTTGGTTTGCATATGAAAGTCAAATTCACAGGCGAGTCCTTTACTGGAGCTAGGAATTGGTTAGCCCCGGGCCAGGCAGTCCCATTAAGGTCAGTAAGGTCCCAGATGTTGAAACAGCCTAATAAAAAGACATGCTTAATACACTGTGTTTGAAAGACTTGGTGTTAAACGAAATACTATGTTTTCTACTATGTTTATCCACTGGAAATCACCATTAATTTGAGGCACATTTAGTTTTGCTAGAAATAATCTCAAGCTATGAAAAGGGTTCGAGTCACTTTCCAGTACCATTATCCAACAGAGTAACACTCCAGAAGTTTTGTCCTTTTTTATCAATTTGCTGGTTTTGTGGGTATAATTTTAACTTACAAGATACAACCCAGAGTTACATTTTGTTGCTTCTAAATTAGGCATTTGACATGAAGAATTCTCTTTTCCATCTCAGTGTTTCAATTAGTAGCTAAAGAATCATTTACCAAATAATATGAAGTTTCAAGGATTAAATCAGACGTGAAGTTCAAGATGTGGATTTGAGCAGAAATTTTTCTTATTAATTTTCATGAGTAATTGAATACTCATTAATAAATAACACAGTGCCTTATTTCTGAATTTTACATGAGTTATGCTCAATAAAGTCAGTTAATTTTTATTGCTGCTACTTTTAAAAAAATTATAGCAACCTTTTTTGAAAATTTTCTATTTTTCCCTTTTAATTGTTTTTCTCCTGTTATTATTTCTATTATGATCTTGACTTATACTCATTTTGGTGACCTAAAGTTTTAAAAAATAATACATAGTTATTTTTAAATATTCAAATTTTTAACATATTTTAATCTAAACATGTAAATCAAAAGTTGGAAAATAAAAAAACTTAGAACAGTCTCAGGTCTTCAAAAATTACTTTCTCTAAATATTCAAAATTGCCTCAATAATTAAAGGACAAAAATATAAAGAAATTACTCCAAAAACCAACATTTTTAATTTGTGAAAAACTGTGTTAAATACTTTTTTATAAAAAATAAAGCCACACTCTAGTATTCAGTGCCCTCCTCCTTGCCAATATAAAGAAATACAATTAGTGTCACATTTTCAGGTTACATCCCGGCCTGCATGTTTATGTACAAATTCAAAAGTAATATGAATTCTGTAATATTGCAAAATGTTCCTGGGTTGCCCAGTGCAACTGTTGCAAACTGCAGTATTTTGTGAGAACCTCAGGAACGGGGACTTGAAACAGAAAGAAAAGCAATCAGAGGTGTCTCTAGCAGGACCGCTGAATGATACTTTGTATTGCAAGAATCAACCGCTTCCAAGCTGAGAAGAATTGACCATGGAGAATTGATGTTCTTTTCTCTTACCCATTTCTTCTTCTACTCCCTGCACTCGACAGTTTCACCCGTCTCCCACAACCCCCCAAAATGTCTCTGCTGAACCAGTTACAGACTGCTGAGTCACAAACTCAAAACCGAGGCTTACGCGGACAGCAGCGTGTTAATTCTCTGAAGGTGGCCACATGGGCTTTTTCAGCCAGGCTCATTCAAATGCATGCCTGTTGGTGAATGTCCGTGTGCACAGATTTCCTTGGGGCATTTAACACTCCAGAGAAATCTTACAGTTTTTTCATCTATTAACCCCTGTAGGTAATAGAATCCTATAGATTCTGCCTCCAAATTCTCACTTCCCAGACTTCAGTGTTCTCAGAATCACCTAGAGAGAGCTTATTTAAAACGCAGATTCCTGGGTCCCACCCCAGGAATTCGACTTTATATAGAATCTGCATTTGTTAGAAGTCTCCAGACCACACTCTAAGGGATACTGATCTACAGGTCTACACCAGCACCCCCTCTTTAACTCTGCAGTAACAATTCAGATCACCCACACCTGTTTCTCCCTGCATAGACTCCTCAATGATACTCCTGATCCAGGACACGTGAATGCAGTGCTTCCTGTTACTAGCTGCACATTACAATCACCTGGAGAACTTTAGAACTATCTCCTGATGCCTGTGCCTCACTCATAGCAATTAGACCCTCTGGGACTGGGGCCCCCGCTACCAGAATAGTTTAGAGCAAACCCAGTAGATAAAACTGTGCAGCCAGAGTGGAGAATTGTTCTGATCACTCACTGCCTCCCTGGGTCTTTCTTACCCTGCCTTTAGTATTCTAAGGTTCCTTGTTCCTAGAGCAAAGCTTCCCAGCCCGTATCCCAGAGAAGGCAAATCAGTTACAGGTGTGGCACAAAACAGTGACCTGTCCGTAACCAGGCTGCTCCTGGGCCCGCAGGCTCCTACAGCTCCTTGGAGGAGAGCTTGAGCTGAGTTTCGTTTGCTTTTTGCTCCAGGATCCTGTGCTCCCTGCTGCCCACTGTAGATGAGGTCCCCATCGAGATACAGAAGGAGAACACGGCCCGGGTGCCCCAGAGGCCCAACCCCAAGATAATGGCTGGTTGGGGAAGAAGGAGTCATACGAGCCGGGGTGAGTGGAAGGCCAAGCTGCAAACAGCAGCCACCCGCCCCCCCCCCATCCCTGTCTTCATGTGTACTTGATTCTTTCACCTGAGTGTCACTGATATGCCCTGTCTGTGGTTAGGGGGTGACCAGTAAGTAGGCACATGTCCTACTGTCCAGTAATGCACATGTATTCTGAAAATTGCGTTGTCACTTTGAAAGATTTGATTTAAAAAACGTGAGGGGCGCCTGAGTGGCTCAGTTGGTTCAGCGTCCGACTCTTGATTTCGGCCCTGGTCATGACCCAAGTGTCGTAGGGTCAAGCCCCTGCGTTAGGCTCTGTGCTGAGTGTGGAGCCTGCTTAAGATTCTCTCCCTCTCCCCCTCTTCCCCTCTCCCCCTCCCCCACCCATGCATGCTCTCTCTCTAAAATAACAAACATGAAACTGGGTTTAAAATCTATCAGCATTATCATTGTAAGTGTTAAAACTGTACCGGGCCATGAAAGAAAAGGTGGAACTGTTGTCTCTTGTAAAAGCATCATTTCAGTTGCTGGTTGGTAAGTTGTTTAAATTTTTTTTAATGTTTATTTATTTTTGACAGAGAGAGAGAGAGAGAGACAGAGACAGAGCATGAGCAGGGGAGGGGCAGAGAGAGAGGGAGACACAGAATCTGAAGCAGGCTCCATCCAGGCTCCGAGCTGTCAGCACAGAGCCCGACTCGGGACTTGAACTCACATGCCATGAGATCATGACCTGAGCTGAAGCTGGACGCTGAACCGACTGAGCCACCCAGGCGCCCCTCTGGTTGGTAAGTTGTTTAAAGTTTTTATCACCTACTCATGTGATCAAGGTTTGCTGTTTTGCTTTTTTTTTTAACTGATGGTTACTAGCTATAATAGGAGAAAACTTATAAAAGCTTGACCAGGAATTGTATGTAGCATACACACCCTGTCAAAACAAAAATATTCCCAAGTGTTTAAAAGCCGTGATTTGCCTGACTTTGAGGTTTCAACGATATCAAAATTATGAACTTCCGTTTACTCAAAGACTGCACAAAGGTAGCTTTGTGGTCCTTCGCTGAATAATATAGAAAGATTTTCTGGAAAATATTTCTTGAGAGAGCCTGCTCCTTTGAAGTGAAACTAAGGGCCACTAAGCCTGATCTACGTAGATGGCTGTTGCATAGCCGACGATCATTCCAGAAGCATCCTGTTTCTGAGTGTGAGGCAAAGACTGGCAGTGGCTTCCGGGCACAGTGAGCTCAGTAGCGTTGCGTTTGGCCCCAGAGGTCAGGAATGATGGTGGTCATGGGAGAAAGAGGCAAGAGGGATGTGGGACATTCTCAATTCTGGAAATGAGACTAAAAAAAAAAAAAAAAAAAAAAAAAACGTTAAATGATATGCTATTTAAAAAATCCAAAAAGTGGGTGAAAAGGTGAGTCACAGGCTAAAAAATATTTGCGACATAAAATCAATAAAAGGCTAGCATCCAGAATGAACAAAGTATGTTGAAAAATCAATAAGGATTAACCATCAATAGAAAAATAAAGGAAAAGACTTGAACAGGTGCTTCATGAGAGAAGATCTGAGTAACCAGTAAGCATGGTGAAAATGCTTCATTAATCACAGAAATGCACAATAATGTCAAAATGATTAGACATCCACTAAATTGGATTTAATTTGAATTTAAAGGTCTTGAGAATACCAAAGTGGTGAGTACGTGAAGTTAAGGACCTGGTAAAATTGGCCTCTGATAAGCTTAAGCAAATTCAAACTTGACTCCATGTGTGATCCAGGGATCAGCAGCACTGGCCCAGAGAGCTTGCCCAGTTGCAAGCAACCGCCCAGTTGCAGACCTCCCAAATCAGAACTGGCATCTTAGCAAGATCTGCAGGTGATTTCATGTACCCGTTCATGTCTAAGATGCCTTGCTCTATAAATCGCTGAGTCACAAACTCAAAACCGAGGCCCTAAAGAGGCTTGTTCATGACAGCATTGTCTGTAAACAAAGACTGAGACTAATCCTAGTCCGTTAACAGTGGAATGGACAAAGAAATTACAGTGTAGCCTTATGATGATTATATAGTCAGAACAAATGAATTCCAACTATGTATATTAACATGAATGACATTCACACACGTGAAGGTAAGCGTAAGAAGCAGATTGCAGAACAATGAATGATTCCACTTACCTTTGCACATGTGCTCGGAGCCGGCTTCGGATTCTGTGTCTACCTCTCTCTCCCTGCCCCTCCCCCACTTGTGCTCTGTCTCTGTCTTTCAAAAATAAACAAATGTTAAAAAAAATTAACATTTATTTACTTTGAGAGAGGGGATGGGAGGGTCAGAGAGAGAGGGTGTGCAGAGTCCAACACAGGGCTTGAACCCACAAACTGTGAGATCATGACCTGATCCTAAATCAAGAGTCAGATGCTCAACCAACTGAACCAGCCAGGTGCCCCACAATTAAATCTTGTACGTAAAGTTATGTTCATGGAAACAAGCTTGAAGTTTTGCTTTAAAAAATTGGAAAGCATGTTTTTGGGGGAAGCTGTATAGAAATTCTGTATTATCCTTCCTAACTGCTTTTGTATAACATGACTTAAAATAAGCACTTCACTAAGGCACATATAGATGTCCCCAGATCCTGTCTACTTTAACCCAGTAAGCTGCTCAAATATTTTCTCTGTGTACGTCGACCTAACATAAAGCGTTGTGAAGCAAGGACCTGGAGATCATGTCATCGCAAAGGGTGTCAGGGTCCCCAGCCTTCCCGTGGAGGTTTCTCTCTCCCAGTTGCTCTGCTCCAAATTCTAGCTATTAGATCCTTGCCTTTCCCAGGGACACTGCCATGCCAACTAAGACCATGCTGCTTCTAGAATGCCCTGGATGTTCTTCTTTCTTTCCTCTAGGCTTTGATAAAACACCACCGCTATAAGAACTTCTGATTTCCTAGACAGAATAATTATTCTCTTTCACAGCCCTTAATGGCCCATTCAAGTCATATGTTTAGTTGTTTTGACCTGTTTTTCCTCTGCTAGGTTATGAACGACTCTAGAGCTGTGTGCTATATTATATATTATAGTATACGCATATAACAGAATATTTGCCTTTTCATGACCTCATTCTATATCCTGTGGCATTGTAAATCCTGTATTTATCTTTATTATGACATGAATTTGGTAACAAGTGAAAAGTGCTCACCATTATTATTCCTAGATTCATTAATAATCCACTCTGGGAACAACAGAATCTTATATGACATTATACTCTTACCGAAACTTTTATAAAATAGTTTCTAGCCTAATATTAAAGAGGTTAGCTTTACATATAGGTTGGTTAACTCTAACACATAATACATAGCTAACAATATATTCTTCAAGCTGTGAAGCATCTGTATACTGGGTCTGTAACAAAGCAACCAAGCTTAGCTTAAAGTTATGTTTGAAAGTGGGCAAGAAAAGTCTATAGAGCTTTCTGAATGGGAAGAAGAAATACCATGATGTTAATGTCTATCTCCTAAAATTCTTCTGAAGTGTGGGGGAGGAAACAATGATCTCCTGTAACAATTTGGACCTTTTTCCATCTCATTCTAAGATGATCAGAATGAATTTGTCATGCCTCAAACCCCTGTTGACATAATCACCGCCAAAAGTCCAAGCTCCAACCAGTCTCCCATTTTTCCCTGGCCATATTGCCAACCCCTAAACTTTGGCTGCACATCTGATAATCTGGAATCTGGGCAACACCTAAGTCTGGTTAAATCCTGGAATGGGGATGAAACTCTAGCATTACTTTTTTTTTAGAGCTCTTTTTTTAGTCCTGCTATTTTTAAACTGAAATCTAGTTGGCACACAATGTTACGTTAGTTTCAGGTATACAACATGGTGATGCAACAAGTCCATATGTTATGCTATGCTCACCACAAATGTAGCTGCCATCTGTCACCAGGCAATGCTATTATAACACATTGACAGTATTCCCTATGCTGTACCTTTCATCCCCATGACTTATTTATCCCATAATGGAAGACTGTACCTTACTTTCAACCCTTTTGTGCATCCCTTCACCACCCTCCTCTCTAGTAACCATCAGTTCTCTGTATTTATGCATCTATTTCTGCTTTGTTTGCTCATTTTTTTCCCCCCGAGTCCACACATAAGTGAAATCCTATAGCATTTGTCTGACTTATTTCACTTAGCATAATACCTTCCAGGTTCATCCAAGTTGTCATAAATGTGGAGACCTCATTCTTTTTTTTTTATGGCTGAGTAATAATCCATTGTATACATCACATCTTGATTCATCTATTGATGGACACTGGGTTGCTTCCATATCTTGGCTATTGTAAATAATGTTATAATAGACATAGGGTGCATGTATCTTTTCAAATTAATGTCTTTTGTTTTTGTTTTTGGTAAATACCCCATAGTGCAATTACTGGATCATAAGGTCTTTCTTTCTTTCTTTCTTTCTTTCTCTCTTTCTTTCTTTCTTTCTTTGAGTGGGGCATTTCTAATTTTTTGAGGAACCACCCTACTGTTTTCCACAGTGGCTGCACCAATTTGCATTCCACCAAACGTGCACAAGGGTCCCTTTTCTCTACATCCTCACCAACGTTTGTCTTTCTTGTCTTCTTGATACTAGCCATTCTGAGAGGTGTAAGATGATACTATGGTTTTGATTTGAATTTCCCAGATGATTAATGATACTGTACACCTTGGCCATCTGTATGTCTTTGGGGGAAAATGCCTATTCACATGATCTGCTTATTTAATCAGATTATTTGTTTTTTGTTTTTTTTTTGGTGTTAGGTAAATTCTTTATATATTTTGGGTATCATTCCTGTTTTGAATATATCATTTACAAATATCTACTCCCATTCAGTATGTTGCCTTTTAATTTTGTTGATGATTTCCTTTGATGTGTAAAAGCTTTTTAGTTTGATGTAGTTCTAATAGTTTATTTTCATTTTTGTTTCCCTTGCCTGAGGAGACCCATCTAGAAAAACGTTGGGGAGCCTGGGTGGCTCAGTCAGTTGAGTGTCCAACTTTGGCTCAGGTCATGATCTCACGATCTGTAAGTTTGAGCCCTGTGTGAGGCTCTGTGCTGACAGCTCAGAGCCTGGAGGCTGCTTCGGATTCTGTGTCTCCCTCTCTCTCTGCCCCTACCCCACTTGTGCTCTGTCTCTCTGTGTCTCTCAAAAATAAATGAATGTAAAAAAAATTTTTTTAATATTTATTTTTGGGAGGGCACAAGTGGGGGAGGGGCAACCAGAGGGGGACAGAGGATCTGACGTGAGCTCCGTGCTGACAGCAGGGAGCCTGATGCGGGGATTGAGCTCACGAACTGCAAGATCATGACCTGAACTGAAATCGAACGCTCAACTGACTGAGCCACTCAGGTGCCCTTGATCATAGGATTTTTATCCTTCATTTTGTTGATGTTGTGTATCACATTAATTTGTGGGTATTGAGCCATCCTTGAATCTCTGGAATAAATCCCACTTAATAATAGTGAACAATTCTTTTAATGTATTGTTGAATGTAGCTTGCTAACATTGTTGAAGATTTTTTGCACCCATGTTCATCAGGGATATTGGCTTATAGTTTCCTTTTTTTTGTAGGGTCTTTGGTTTTGTAATCAGGGTAATGCTGGCATCGTAGAATGTATCTGAGCGTTTTCTTTCATCTTCTGGTGTTTTTTTTTTTTTTTTTGAATAGTCTGGGAAGAATAAATATTAACCCTTCTGTAAATGTTCAGTAGAATTCACCAGTGAATCCATTTGGCCCTAGACTTTCATCAGTTGAGAGTCTGGTAATTGGTAAAATTACCAATTGATTACCAATTCAATTTTGTTACTAGCAATTGGTCTGTTCAGATTTTCTATTTCTTCCTGATTCAGTTTGGAAAGATTATGTTTTGAAGAATGTATCCCTTTTTTCTGGGTTGTCTAATTTGTTGGCATATACTTGTTCATGCTCTGTTACAAACCTTTTGTGTTTCTATGGTGTCAGTTGTTGCTCCTCTTTCATATCTGATGTTATTTTGGGTTCTTTCTCTCTTGATGAGTCTGGCTAAAGGCTTATCAATTTTCTTTACCTTTTCAAAGACCAAGCTGTTAGTTTTGTTTACCTTTTTAGTTTCTCTCTTCTTTTTTGGAGGGGCGTCTCTATGTCATCTATTTTTGCTCGATCTCTATATCCTTCTACTAACTTTGGGCTTCATTCTCGTTCTTCCACCTGTCAGGTTAGATCGCTTGAAGATTTTTCTTATTCTGAGATAGGCCTGTATCAGCGTAAATTTCACTCTTAGAACTTTTGCCATGCCTTCAAAGATTTTTGGACTGTTTTTTCATTTTCATCTGCCTCAAGATATGTTGTTGTTGTTGTTGTTGTTGTTGTAATCTCCTCTTTGATTTCTCCATTGCCCCACTGATTGTTTAGTAGCATTTTGTTTAGCCTCCACACGTTGGTGTTTTTTCCATTTCTTTTTCTTGTAACTGATTTCTAGTTTCACACCATTGTGGTCAGAAAAGATGCTTGATGATATTTCAATCTTGGTAAACTTATTGAGACTTGTTTTGTAGTCTAATGTGAGCTATCCTAGAGAGCGTTCCATGTGCCCTTGAAAAATATAATTCTATTGTTGTGGGGCAAAATGTCTTATATATCTGTTAAGTCCATCTGGTCTAATATATCATTCAAACATGGTTTCCCTATTTTTTTTCCCTTGCCTGGATGACCTATCTATTGATATAAGGGGGATGTTAAAGTCTGCAACTATTGTATTACTGTCAGTTTCTCCCTTTGTCTGCTAATATTTGCTTTATGTATTTAGGTGTTCCAATGTTGAGTGCCTAGATACTTACAAATGTTACCTTCTTGTTTGATTGATCCTTTTATCGTTATGTAATGCCCTTCTTTGTTTCTTGTTACAGTTTCTGTTTTAAAGTCTATTTTGTCTGATATAAGTATTGCTACCCCAGATTTTTTTTTCCTTTCATTTGCATGGAACATCTTTTTCCTTTCCTTCCTTTAAGTCTGTATGTGTCTTTAGTTCTGAAATGAGTCTTTTGTAGGCAGCTTATACAGGTGTCTTTTTTTTTTAATCCATCCTATCACTCTGTCTTTTAATTAAAGCATTTAGACCATTTACAATTAACGTAACCATTGACAGGTATATACTTCATTTTGTTCATTGTTTTATGGTTGTTTCTATAGTTCTTCTCTGTTCCTTCTTGCTCTCTTGTGATTGATGACTCTCTTTAGTGTTAGGTGTGGCTTTCTTTTTCTTTGTTTTTTGTGAATCCTATGTCTTTGGTTTGCAGTTACCACGAGGTTCGCATATAACATCCTATGTAATTGGCAGTCTATGTTAGGTTGATGGTCACTGAAATTCAAATACATTCTAAAAGAACTTCATTTTCACTCCCCTCTCTCCCATGTTTTATAATATGTTGCTATAGTTTACATCTTTTTGTGAGTGCCCTGAACTTTTTAAAGAAGAATTGATTTTATTTTTAAAAATTCCAGTATAGTTAACATACAATGTTAGATTAATTTCAGATGTACAATATACTGATTCAAAACTTCTGTGTTCCGTGCCCATCATGATAGATGTACTCTTAATCCCCTTCACCCATTATCCACCCCCCCCAAAACCTCCCCTCTGGTGACCATCTGTTTGTTCTCCAGTTAAGAGTCTTTTTTTATTTGAACAAAGAAATTATTTGTTTATTAAATTCCACATGAGTGAAATCATATGGTATTTGTCTTTCTCTGACTTATTACACTTAGCATTATACTCTCTAGATCCATCCATGTTATTGCAAATGGTAAGATTTCATTCTTTTTTATGTATAAGTAATATTTCATTGTGTGTATGTGTATATATATACACATAAATATACCACATATATATATGCCATATATTTATATATATATATGTATATATGCCATATATATATATATATATATATATATATATATATATACACACACATGCCATATATGTGTGTGTGTGTATATATGTGTGTGTGTGTGCATGTGTTTATACACACCTTTATCCATTTATCAGTAGACACTTGGGTTGAGTTTATATTTTGGCTATTGTAAATAATACTGCTATAAACATAGGGGTGCACATATCTTTTTCAAACTAGTGTTTTTGTGTTCTTTGGGTAAATACCCAATAGTGTGATTGCTGGATCATGGAATAGTTCTATTTTAAAATTTTTGAGGAACCTCCATACTGTTTTCCAGAGTGGATGCACCAGTTTTCATTCCTATCAACTGTGCACAAGGGTTCCTTTTTCTTCGCATCCTCACCAACGTTTGTTGTTTCTTGTGTTTTTGATTTTTAGCCATTGTGACAGGTGTGAGACAGTATCCCATTGTGGTTTTGATTTACATTTCCCCAATGATGAGTGATGTTGAACATCCTTTCACGTGTTGGCCCATCTGTATGTCCTCTTTGGAGAAATGTCTATTCATGTCTGCTGTCCACTTTTAAATTGGATTATTCTGGTATTCAGTTGTATCAGTTCTTTGTATATTTTGGGTACTAGCTCTTTATTGGATATATCATCTGCAAATATCGTCTCCCATTCACTAAGTTATCTTCTTGTTGTTTCCTTTGCTGTGCAGATACTTTCTATTTTGATATAATCCCAGTCACTTATTTTTGCGTTTTGTTTCCGTTGCCTCAGGAGGCCTACCTGGAAAAATGTTAGAGCTGATATCAGAGAAATTACTGCCTGTGCTCTCTTCTAGGAGTTTTATGCTTTCAGGTCTCACATTTAGGTCTTTAATCCATTCTGAGTTTGTTTTTGTGTATGATATAAGAAAGTCGTCCGATCTCATTCTTTTGCATGTAGCCGTCCAGTTTTCCCAACACAATTCGTTGAAGAAATGGCCTTTTCCCCATTGCATATTCTTGCCTCCTTTGTCAAAGATTAACTGACTGTATAATCATAGGCTTGTTACTGGACTCTATTCTGTTACATTGATATATGTGTCTATTTTGTTCCACTACCATATTGTTTGGGTTACTATAGCATTGTACTATATCTTAAAATCTAGGATTGTGATACTTCCAGTTTGTTATTTTCAAAGATTGCTTTGGCTATTTGGGGTCTTTTTGTGGTTGCATACAAATTTTAGGATTATGCCAGTTCTGTGAAAAATGCCATTGGTATTTTGGTAGGGATTACATTAAATCTATAGATTGCTTTGGGTAGGGTGGACATTTTAACAATATTCTTCCAATTCATGAGCATGGAATGTCTTTCCATTTGTTTTTATCATCTTCAGTTTCTTCAGTGTTTTGTAATGTTCAGAGTAAGATCTATCACCTCCTTGGTTAAGTTAATTCCTAGAGTTTTTTATTCTTTTTAGTGCAATTATAAATGGGATTGTTTTCTTTCTTTCTCCTACTTCATTATTAGTGTATATAAATGCAATGGATTTCTGTATGTTGTTTTTTTGTTTTTTGTATCCTGTGACCTTACTGAATTCATTTATCAGTTTTAATAGGTTTTGGTAGAGTCTTCAGGGTTTTTTATATGTCGTATCATGTCATCTGCAAATAGTAAAGGTTTTACTTCTTCCTTACCAATTTGGATGTCTTTTATTTCTTGTCTGATTGCTGTGGCTAGGACTTCTGGTACTATGGTGAATAGAAGTGGTGAAAATTGACATCTTTGTCTTGTTCCTGACCTTAGGGGAAAGCTCTCAGTTTTTCACCCTTGAGTATGATGTTAGCTGTGGGTTTTCATATAGGGATGTTATTATGTTGAAGAATGTTCCCTCTAAACCTACTTTGTTGAGAGCTTTTATCATGAATGGATATTGTGCTTTGTCAATGCTTTTTCTGCATCTATTAATCATAATTTTTATCCTTTCTCTTGTTGATGTGATGTATCACATGGATTAATTTGCTAATATTGAACCACCCTTGCATCCCAGGAATAAATTCCACCTGATCATGTTGAGTGATGTTTTTCAAATGTATTACTGGATTGTGTTTGCTAATATTTTGCTGAGGATTTTTGCTTCTATGTTAATCAGAAATTGGCTACAGTTCTTTTTTGTAGTGTCTATGTCTATATATTTTGGTGTCAGGGTAATACTGGCCACATAGAATAAATTTGGAAATTTTCCTTCTTTATTTATTTATTTATTTATTTATTTATTTATTTAGGAACAGTTTGAGAATAGGTATTAATACTTCTTTAAATGTAGAATTCACCTGTGAAGCTGTCTGGTCCTGGACTTTTGTTTGTTGGAAGTTTTTTGATGACTGACTCAATTTCATTGATGGTAATTGATCTGTTCAGATTTTCTATTTCTTCTTGATTCAATTTTGGGAGGTTATATGTTGCTAGGAATTTATCCACTTCTCCTATGTTGTCCAATGTTGCCATATAATATTTCACAATATCCTCTCATCATCCTTTGTATTTTGTGGTGTTGGTAGTGTGTTTTCATTGCTGATTTTGTCTGAGTTCTTTTTTATGAGTCTGGCTAAAGGTTTATCAATTTCATTGAACTTTTCAAAGAACCAACCCCTGGTTTCCTTGATCTGTTTTTTTATGTCATTTATTTCTGTTCTGATCTTTATTATTTCCTTTCTTTTGCCCGTTTTGGGTTTTTTAATTCTTCTTTTTCTAGCTCCTTTTAGATATAATGTTAGGTTGTTCGAGATTTTTCTTGCTTCTTGATATAGGCTTGTATTGCTATAAACTACTCTCTTAGAACTTTTTGCTGCATCCCAAAGCTTTTTGGACCATTGTGTTTTTATTTTCTTTGCCCCATGTATTTATTTCCTTTTTCATTTCTTGGTTGGTCCATTAATTGTTTAGTAGCATGCTATTTAACATCCATGTATTTGTGCTCTTTCCAGATTTTTTTCTTCTGACTTATTTGTTTCATAGCATTGTGGTTGGACTTTGATCTTGTAAAATTTGTTGAGACTTCTTTGGTGGCCTAATACGTGTTCTATTCTGGAGAATATTCCATGTGCACTTGAAAAGAATGTGTATTCTGCTGTTTGGGGACGGAATGTTCTGAATATCTGTTAGATCCATCTGGTCCCATGTGTCCTTCAGAGCCACTGTTTCTTTTTCTGCGTGGTTAACCTATCCATTGATGCAAGTGGGTTGTTAAAGTCACCTATTACTGTATTACTATTGGTTACTTCCTTTATGTTTACTGTTAGCTGCTTTATATATTTGAGTGCTTCCATGTTAGATGCATAAATATTTATAGTTCTATCTTCTTGTTGGATCATTCCCTTTGTGATTATAGTGTCCTTCTCCGTTTTAAAGTCTGTTTTGTCCAATTATACGTATTGCTACCCTGGGTTTCTTTTTACTTCCATTTTCATAAGTGTTTTTCCATCCCTTCACTTTCACTCTGCATGTGTCTTTAGGTGTCCTGTAGGCAGCCTATAGATGGGTTTTCTTTTTTTATCCATTCCGTCACCCCATCTCTTTTGATTGCAGCATTTACATTCAAAGTAATTTACATTTACATTAAAAGTAATGATTGATAAGTCTATACTTATTACCATTTTGTTACTTTATGGTTTTTGTAGTTCTTCTCTGTTTCTTTCTTGCTCTCTTTCATGGTTTGCTCGCTTTCTTTAGTGATATGCTTGGATTCCTTTCTCTGTTTTTTGTCTATTACTTGTTTTTGATTTGTGGTCACCAGTAGGTTTGTAGACAACATCTTATGCATATAGCAGTCTGTATTAAGTTGATGGTCACTTAGGTTTGAACCCATTTCTTATTCCTCCTCCTCCTCCCCCCCACGTTCTTAGATATATGGTGTCATATTTTACACCCCTTTCTTTTGTGAATCCCTTGACTGATTTTTGTAGGTATGATTATTTTTACTGTTTCTGGGCTTCTTACTTTCCTTACTCCTACTTCTCTCTTCCATTCAAAGCATTCCCTTCAACATTTCTCGTAGGGCTGGTTTAGTGGTCATGCATTACTTAAAGAGTTTCCCAAACAAGTTCATCTCTCCTCCTATTCTGAATGATAGCCCCCTGGATAGGGTATTTTGCCTGCAGGGTTTTTCTTCAGCACTTTGAAAATATCATGCCCCACTCCCTTCTGGCCTGCAAAGTTTCTGCTGAAGAATCAGCTGATATCCTTACAGGGTTTCCCTTGTACATTACTAGTTGCTTATAGCTCTTTTAAAACCTTCTAATGTACTGCCAGGATTAGGAGCCATGCCCTTAATCTGACCAAATCCTGTCCTACCCTTGCTCCCTCCCTCTCAATCCCTTTCAAAGTACCTTCTGGGGTCTAGATCAGAAGCCCTCTCTGCATCCTCAACTATCCTTCTTTAACTGAAATTTTGTAAGCGTTCTTCCTCCCTAACTTTTATATTCCACATACCAGAGTCAGGAGGTGATTGGATTTTGTGCTTGCCCTCCAGTGTCCTTTAGAAACTGCTTGATGCAAAATCTCCCACTCCTTTGAAACTCATTCGTATCATTACACCAACTTTTTATTACCCTCTTTATTGCTGCCCTCTCTTGTCTCCCAACTCCCTCATCCAGTGGAGATGGTGTACCTCCTACTCTTCTTATCCCTGTTCTCATTTTCTTTCTCAGTGACCTATTTAATCCCCTTGTCTCAGATCCTTGACCTGAAGAGCTGCAACCATCTTCTTCTATCCTACCTCTGTATCCTCTCATGTTCACTTAGTCCTTGTTTTCCCTGGAATCTGCATTACTGCAAAAATCCTGCCCTGCCCACCATCTCCCATGTGTCCATTTACTTGCTCAGTCACTCCCACTGCCACCTTTCGACCTTGTCAAGACCTCTGATCCCCAGAATCCATCACTTTTACCATCTCCACCAGGTTCTTCCTGGCTTTGCTTGTCCCTCATCCAGCCATAATTATTTCCTTTTTTGTAAAAACACTGCATCAATGTAGTCAGTCCTCTGAAAATGCTGTTTACTCATTTACTTCCTCCCTCTATTGGACTCACCTCCTAAGACCCTATCCTGCTTGCACTCCAGTCGCCTGCCCTGCAGGAGGTGAACATGGCTGGAAAACTATAGAACAGGGTTTTGAAGTCCTAACAAGCTTCTCATGGGCACTCAACCCTGCCCAGAAGTCATGCTGTTCTTTCCCATCTTGAAGATGACTGTTTCATACTTTGTCCTTTAAAGTTGCCTGCTTGTTCTCCTCCTACTTTCATCTTGGAAGGGCTATCTGATGGTTTTGATTTTCTATCTTCCTATCCCTAAACCCATAATCTTGTCTACATTTGCATGCGTCTTTATTCATGGATTTACTTCTGAGTGCACTAGTCTGTTCCATTGGTCTATGTGTCTGTTTTTCAATGTCAATACCATACTGTTTTGTTTACTATAAGTTTGTCATACAGTTGGGAATCAGGAAGTGTGATGCCTCCAGCTTTGGTGTTCTTTCTCAGGATTGCTTTGGCTATTTTGTGGGTCCATAAAAATTTTAAGATTGTTCTATTTCTGTGAAAAAGGACTCTGGAATTTTGATGAGGATTGCATTGAATCTGTAGGTTGCTTTGGGTGGTATAGATATTTTAACAATATTTTTCCAATCCATGGGCACAGAGTTATCTTTCCACTTATTTATGTCCTCTTGAGTTTTTTTCATCAAAGTCTTATAGTTTTCAGCATATGTGTCTTTAACTTCCTTGGTTAAATTTATTCCTTAGTATTTTGTTCTTTTTGATACAATTGTAAATGGGACTGTTTTTTGTTGTTGTTTTTTAATTTCTCTTTCTGATAGTTCATTACTGTATAGAAACAAAGATATCTGTATATCATTTTTTATATCCTGTAACTTTACTGAATTGTTCTAACAGTTATTTTTTTGGTGGCATCTTTAAGGTTTTCTATATATAATGTCATGTCATCTGTAAGTAGTGATAGAAAGGAAGAAGTTTACTTCCTTTCAAATGTGGGCACCTTTTATTTCTATTTCTTACCAAATTGCTTTGACTCAGACATTCAGTACCATGTTGAATAGAAGTGGTGACAGTGGGCAATCTTTGTCTTATTCCTGATCTTAAACTAAAAGCTTTGAGCTTTTCATCATTGAATATAATGTTAGCCACAGGCTTGTCATATATGGCCTTTACTATGTTGCGGTGTATTCCTTCTATACCCACTCTGAGAGTTTTTATCATAAATATGTATTTTGTAAAATGCTTTCTGGCATCTATTGATATCAAAATTTTTCTCCTTCATTTTGTTAATGTAGTATATCATGTTGATTGACTTTTCTGGATGCTGAACCATCCTTGCATCCCTGGAATAAATTCTACCTGGTCATGGTATATGATCCTTTTATTGTGTTGTTGAATTCATTTTGGTGATACTTTAAGGATTTCTGCAACTATATTCGTGAGGGATATTGGCCTGTAATTTCTTTTGTTCTTGTCTTGGTTTTGGCATCAAGGTAATGCTGGCCTCATAAAATGAGTTTGGAAGTGTTTCTTCATCTTCTATGTTTTTGGAAGAGTTTTAGATTAGTATTCTTCAAATGTTTGACAAAATTCACAGGTGAAGTCATCTAGTCATGTAGTTTTTTGTTGTTGCTGTTGTCATTGGGAGATTTTTGATTACTCCTTACTAGCAATAAGTCTGTCCAGATTTTCTGTTTCTTCATGACTCAGTCTTGCAAGGTTATATGTTTATAGGAACTTAACCATTTCTTCTACATTGTCTGACATGTTGGCATATAATTATTCAGAGTAGCCACTTAGGATCTTTTGTATTTCTGTGGTATCAGTTGTAATGTCTTTCATTTCTTTTTGTGAGTCCTCTCTCTCTCTCTCTCTTTTTTTTCCTTGAGTTCATCTAAAGGTTTGTCAATTTCCAAAGAACTAGTTCTTAGTTTCATCAATCTTTTCTATTGTCTTTGTAGTCTTCATTTCATTTGTTTATGCTCTGATATTTGTTATTCCTTCTAACTTTAGGCTTCATTTTTCCTCCTTTCATCAAAGCATTTGTTTATTGAAGTATAGATGACACACAGGTACATTAATTTCAAATGTGCAACATAGTGGTTCAACAACTCTATATGTTATGCTGAGCTCACCACAAATGTAGCTACCATGTGTCACCATACAATGTTGTTATAATACCATTGACCATATTCCCTATGTGTATGTTTTATTCCCATGATTTATTCATTTCATAACAGGAAGACTGTATCTCCCATTCCCTCTACCCATTTGGTGCATCCCCTCAACTCTCTCCCTTCTGGCAACCACCAGTTGTCTCTCGTTATGGATCTGTTTCTGCTTTTTTTTTTTTTTTAAAGATTTCACATATAAGTGAAATCATACAGTATTTGTCTTTCTCAGACATATTTCACTTAGCATATAATACCCTCTAGGCTCATCCATGTTGCAAATGGCAAGATCTCCTTTTTTTATGGCTGGGTAATATTCTATTGTGTGATTTATTTATTTATTTATATATAAATATAAATAATATATTTATATTATTATAATATAAATAATATATTTATATTATAATAATATAAATAATATATTATATAAATATAAATATATTTATGTATTGTATAAATAAAATATAAATATATATACAATTATAGCATATATATCATATATATCATATATATAATTGTATATATATTTATATTTTATTTATATCTGATATATATTTATTTATATCAGATATATATATATGATATATGTATATCCTTTATCCATTTATCTATTGATGGACATTTGGGTTGTTTCCACATCTTGGCTAATGTAAATCTTTTTTAAAAATTTATTTTGAGAGAGCATGAGTGGGGCATAGGGGCAGAGACAGAAGGAGAGAGAGAGAATGCTAAGCAGGCTCTACACCATCAGCACAAAGCCTGATGCGGGACTTGAACTAAAGAACTGTGAGATCATGACTGGAGCCAAAGTCAGACACTTAACCGACTGAGCCACCCAGGCACCCCGGCTATTGTCAATCTTCAATAAACCTTACAGGTGCATATATCTTTTCAAATTATTGGTTTTTTTTGGAGGGGGGACACATATTCAGTAGATTTACTGGATTGTATGCTATTTCTATTTTTAAGCTTTTGAGGAACTTCCATACTGCTTTCCATAGTGGCTATACCAGTTTACATTCCTACCAACAGTGCATTAGGGTTCATTTTTCTCCATCTCCTCGCCATCATTTGTTATTTCTTGTCTTTTTGATTCTAGTCATTCCGACAGGTGTGAGGTGATATCTCATTGTGGCTTTGGCTTGCATTTCCCTGATGATGAGTGGTGTTGAGCATCTTTTCAGGTATCTGTTGGCATCTGTATATTGCCAAACGTCCTTCCAAAGACGTCTATTCAGATTCTCTGCCCATTTTTTAACCGTATTTTTGGTGTTGTATAAATTCTTTATATTTTAGATATTAAACCCTTATCAGATACATCATTTGCAAATGCCTTCTTCCATTTAGTAGGTTGCCTTTCCATTTTGTTGGTTACCTTTGCTGTGCAATCCCAAATTTGGTGTAATCCTAATCGCTTATTTTTGCTTTTGTTTCCTTTGCTTGAGGAAACCTATCTAGAAAAAATGTTGTGCTGCTATGGCCAATGTCAAAAAATTTACTGCCCGTGTTCTGGTTTTATGCTTTCAGCTCTCACATTTAGGTTTTTAATCCGTTTTGAGTTTATTTTCTTGTATAGTGCAAAAAGTGATTTAGTTTTGCTCTTTTGCATATAGCTGTCCAGTTTTCCCAGCACTATTTTTTGAAGAGACTGTCTTTTCCTCATTGTATATTTATGTCCCCTTTGTCATAGATTAACTGACCATGTAAGTGTGGGTTTATTTCTGGGCTCTGTATTCTGTTCCACTGATCTAAGAGTCTATTTTTGTGCTAGTTCCATACTCTTTTATTATAGGTCTGTAGTATGTGTTGAAATCTCTGATGGTGGTACCATCAGCTTTCTTGTTTTTAAGATTGCTTTGACTATACAGAGTCTTTTGTGGTTCCATCCACATTTTAGGATTAATTTGTTCTGGTTCTGTGAAAAATGCTACTGGTGTTTTGATAGGGATTGCATTGGGTCTAGATTGATTTTGGGTAGTATGGACATTTCAAACAATACTAATGCTTCCAATATAAGAGCATAGAATATTTTCCCATTTGGGGGTGCCTGGGTGGCTCAGTGGGTTGAGCGTCCGACTTCAGCCCAGGTCATGATCTCGCGGTCTGAGTTCGAGCCCCACATCGGGCTCTGTGCTGACAGCTCGGAGCCTGGAGCCTGTTTCAGATTCTGTGTCTCCCTCTCTCTCTGACCCTCCCCTGTTCATGCTCTGTCTCTCTCTGTCTCAAAAATAAATAAACATTAAAAAAATTAAAAAAAATATTTTTCCATTTGTACAGTCTTCAGTTTCTTTAATAATTGTTTTATTGTTGTCAGAATACAGGTTTTAAGTTCATTCCTAGGCATTGGGTTTCATTTGTCCTTTTTCCAGTTCCTTGAGCTGTGAAGTTAACTTGAGATTTGTTTGCTTGTTTCTTGAGGTGTCAGCATTTTAACACTGTGAACTTTCCTCTTAGAACTGCTTTCGCTTCATCCCATAAACTTTGGTTTGTAGTCCATTTTCATTTGTCCCAACGTGCTTTCTCTTCTGCCTTCATTGACCCATTGGTTGTTCAGTAGCATGCTGTCTAATCTCCACATATTTGTGAATTTTCTTATTTTCTCCTGTAATTGATTTTTGGTTTCATACCAGTGTGGTTGGAAGAGGATGCGTAATATGATTTCAGTCTTCTCAAATTTAAGACTTATTTTGCAGCCTAACATGATTGATCCTGGAAAATGTTCCATGTGCACTTGAAGATTTATTCTGTTGCTTTTGAGTGAAATGTGCTATATAACATGTTATGTTTCATCTGGTCTAACGTGTTCTTTGAGGCCAGTGTTTTGTTCTGTTTTGTTTTGTTTTTAGTCTGGATGATTTATCCACTGATGTAAGTGAAGTGGGTTATTGAATTCTCCTACTATTTTATTACTCTTTCTTTCTCTCATTAGGTCTATTAACACATGCTTTACATATTTAGGTGCTCCGTGCACTCCTCTTTATTCCACTGGTTATGGCGGAAGAAATGACTTTGCTCCTATCTAAGACTAGTTTCTTCTGTTGTGATCCAAATCCCATTTTTTCTTGACTACACAACGGATTTTCTTTTTCAGGTATCCTTTTTCCTACAAAATCAATCTCTACCTCTGTAGCATTTCCATATGCATGCAAGTAAACCTGCTGTCTTAAACACAAAATGTTTATTAACCCTACCTCTCAGCTCTACTTTAGGACAAACTTCTCAGGAGTTCTACACATTCTGCTTCCCCTTCTTTACATTCTATTCACTTAATTTTTTAAAATAATGCATAAAACATTCTTGTTATGATATATTCAAACATTTATAGGTAAAACTAAAAATGATCAATCCCTACCTCCTCTCCTTCTCCAGAAGTCACTACTGTAAGTAGTTAGAAATATTTCCTTGGAGATCTTTCCCCATTAATTTACATGCAGATTTACCTATAGAGAATAGCTAACATGTTATGTTTTATATAGATGGAATCCTTCTGTTCTGTGTTTAATATTGTTCTACAACTTGTTTTCTTTCTTTTTTTTTTTTTACACAGCAAGATTTTCCTATTTCAGTGTTAATAGCTCCTTACTTTATATTAATTTGAAAGGATTTATCATGTTGAATTTAACCATTCCACTATTGATACAGATCCAATTTTGAGCTGCTATAACTAATGCTGTAACAATCATCCTCAGACATTGTTCTTTACACTGAAAAGCATGATTTCTGGGTTGTTTCTGATCACTCCTCAATTCTCACCAATATGGCTTCCATCCCTATCTTTTCATAGGATTTATTTTGTCATAATCAACACTCCCATTTTCTTTTCCTGTGCTATTCTTAGTCTGTCAGCATTTCTTAGGCATGTCAGCTATCAAATGCTTTCTCTTAGAACTGTTCTCCTCTTTGCTTTTGGGATAAAACCCTCTTACTGTTTTGGTTTTTTTCTCCTTCTTTGGCCTCCTTTAAGTCTCCCTTGTTGGCTCCTGCTCTATTTGGTCTCTAAATATTCGGAGTTTTTCAGGCTGTCTTGAGCCCTCTTTATTCTGGATTGTCTTCCTGGGTTATCTCCTACATTCCTGTTTTTAAGAACCATCTAGACACATAGGTCATTGAAACATAACCATGTCTTTCAAATTCCTATGCCAGTCAAGACCTGTCCTTTTGAGTTCTAGACTAGTACCCAACAGCCTGTAGGACCTCTTCATTTGCATGCACACTGGTGAAGTATCTTTAACATGTCTAGAGAGAACCTGAACTACCTCTGCCAACCCTCCTGTGTTACATGGTACCCTAACTTTTGGTTGATCAAACCAAAAGTTTGAGGATTTACTCTGAAATCCTACTCCCACAAGTCCTTGGATTCTCTCTCCTAAATGTTATTGAATCCATACACACTTTGTCCCATCCCTATGACCTCCTCACCACCCTCCAATCACCATCATTATCTCTAGCTTATGTAAATGTAAAAACTGGTTTTCCAACTCTTTTTTTTTTACATTTATTTATTTTTGAGACAGTGAGGCAAAGTGAGAGTGGGGGAGGGGCAGAGAGAGAGGGAGACACAGAATCCAAAGCAGGCTCCAGGCTCTGAGCTGTCAGCACAGAGCCTGACGTGGGGCTTGAACCCATGAACCGTGAGATCATGACCTGAGCTGAAGTCGGATGCTTAACCGACTGAGCCACCCAGGCGCCCCTGGTTTTCCAATTCTTAAGTCTCCTTCTGCAACCCACTTTTCTATACAGTTGCCAAAACAAGGTTCAATCAGAGCACATTATCTCTGGCTTACCCTACAATGGCTTCCCTTTGCACCTATAGGGGAGGCCTTAGATGATGGGGCCCTGCCACTCTATCCAGCTTTATTTCACGCTTCTGATAGTTGAAGAGCGCCAAGCTCTTTGGCTCCAGGACTTTGTGACATTCTTTCTACTGTAAAGTGGGTTCCTTGGCTCTATGAATGTTGGAGTCCTTTTTACTCATCCGGTCTCAGCTTAGTCCCTTCAACTATTCCATCCAAAGCAGGTCCCCCTATTCTCAAATACTGTGTCCATTTGTTTTGGACTCCTAGGATATAGTAGGCTACTATTCACTAGTTTACATATCTTTCTAGAATATAACCTCTATGGGAAGGGTGTCTTAATCACAGCTGTAGTGCTACCTACCACATAATAGATACTCACTTACTTTGAGAGCTCATCATCTAAGTTTAGAATCCTAATTTTTTAAATTTTATTTATTTTTATATTTTTAAATATAATTTATTGTCAAATTGGTTTCCATACAACACCCAGTGCTCATCCCAACAAGTGTCCTCCTCAATGCCCATCACCCACTTTCCCCTCTCCCCTCTCCCCCACACCCCCATCAACCCTCAGTTTGTTCTCTGTATTCAAGAGTCTCTTACAGTTTGCCTCCCTCCCTCTCTGTTTGTAACCTTTTTTTTTTCTCCTTTCTCCTCCCCCCATGGTCTTCTATTAAGTTTCTCAAGATCCACATGAGTGAAAACATATGGCATCTGTCTTTCTCAGACTGACTTATTTCACTCAGCATAATACCTCCCAGTTCCATCCACATTGCTGCAAATGGCATGATTTCATTCTTTCTCATTGCCAAGTAGTATTCCATTGTATATATAAACCACATCTTCTTTATCCATTCATCAGTTGATAGGCATTTAGGCTCTTTCCATAATTTGGCTATTGTTGAAAGTGCTGCTATGAACGTTGGGGTACATGTACCCCAATGCATCAGCACTCCTGGGTAAATTCCTAGCAGTGCTATTCCTGGGTCATAGGGTAGCTCTACTTTTAATTTTTTGAGGAAACTCCACACTGTTTTCCAGAGCAGCTGCACCAGTTTGCATTCACACCAACAGTGCAAGAGGGTTCCTGTTTCTCCACATCATCACCAGCATCTATAGTCTCCTGATTTGTTCATTTTAGCCACTCTGACTGGTGTGAGGTGGTATCTCAGTTGGTTTTGATTTGTATTTCCCTGATGATGAGTGACGTTCAGCACCGTTTCGTGTGTCTGCTGGCCTTCTGATGTCTTCTTTGGAAAAGTGTCTGTTCATGTCTTCTGCCCATTTCTCCACTGGATTATTTGTTTTTTGGTGTGTATTTTGGTGAGTTTTTTATAGATTTTAGATACTAGCCCTTTATCCAATATGTCATTTGCAAATATCTTTTCCCATTCTGTCAGTTGCCTTTTAGTTTTGTTGATTGTTTCCTTTGCAGTGCAGAGGATTTTTATCTTGATGAGGTCCCAATAGTTCATTTTTGCTCTTAACTCCCTTGCCTTTGGAGATATGTCGAGTAAGAAATTGCTGCAGCTGAGGTTAAAGAGGTTTTTTTCCTGCTTTCTCCTCTAGGATTTTGATGGTCTCCTGTCTCACATTCAGGTCCTTCATCCATTTTGAGTTTAATTTTGTGAATGGTGTAAGAAAGTGGTCTAGTTTCATTCTTCTGCATGTCACTGTCCAGTTCTCCCAGCACCATTTGTTAAAGAGACTCTTTTTTCCATTGGATATTCTTTCCTGCTTTGTCAAAGATTAGTTGGCTGTACACTTGTGGGTCCAATTCTGGGTTCTCTATTCTATTCCATTGGTCTCTGTGTCTGTTTTTTGGGTTTTGTTTTTTTTTATACCAATACCATACAGTCTTAATGATTACAACTTTGTAGTAGAGGCTAAAGTCTGGGATTGTGATGCCTCCTACTTTGGTTTTCTTCTTCAATATTACTTTGGCTAATTGGGGTCTTTTGTGGTTCCATGCAAATTTTAGGATTGTTCTAGCTTTGAGAAGAATGCTGGTGCAATTTTGATTGGGATTGCATTGAATGTGTAGATTGCTTTGGGTAGTATTGACATTTTAACAATATTTATTCTTCCAGTCCTTGAGCACGGAATGTTTTTCCATTTCTTTGTGTCTTCTTCAATTTCCTTCATAAGATTTCTATAGTTTTCAGCATACAGATCTTTTCTGTCTTTGGTTAGATTTATTCCTAGGTATTCAATGGTTCTTGGTGCAATTGTGAATGGGATCCATTTCTTTATTTCTATTTCTGTTGCTTCATTATTGGTGTATAAAAATGCAACCTATTTTGGTACCTGAGATTGATTTTGTACCCTGAGATTTTGCTGAATTCATGTATCAGTTCTAGCAGACTTTTGGTGGAGTCTGTTGGGTTTTCCACGTAGAGTATCATGTCATCTGAAAAAAGTGAAAGTTTGACTTCTTTTTGCCAATTTTGATATCTTTTATTTCATTTTGTTGTCTGATTGTTGACCCTAGGACTTCCACACTATGTTACACAACAGTGATGAGAGTGGACATCCTTGTTGTGTTCCTGATCCCGGGGAAAGCTCTCCGTCTTTCCCCATTGAGGATGATATTAGCTGTGGGCTTTTAATAAATGGCTTTTTTGATGTTTAAGTATGTTTCTTCTATCCCAACTTTCTTGAGGATTTTTATTAAGAAAGCATGCTGTATTTTGTCAAATGCTTTTGCTGCATCTGTTGACAGGATCATATGGTTCTTATCCTTTCTTTTATTAATGTGATGTATCACATTGATTGATTTGCAAATATTGAACCAGCCCTGCATCCCAGGAATGAATCCCACTTGATCATGGTGAAGAATATTTAAATGCTATTGAATTAGATTTGCTAGTATCTTGTTGAGAATTTTTGCATCCACATTCATCAGGGATATTGGCCTGTAGTTCTCTTTTTTTGCTGGGTCTCTGTCTGGTTTGGGAATCAAAGTCATGCTGGCTTCATAGAATGAGTCCAGAAGTTTTTCTTCCATTTCTATTTTTTGGAACAACTTGAGAAGGATACGTATTAATTCTGCTTTAAATTTCTGATAGAATTCCCCAGGGAAGCCATCTGGTCCAGGACTCTTATTTGTTGGGAGATTTTGAAAACTGATTCAATTTCTTCACTAGTTATGGGTCTGTTAAAATTTTCTATTTCTTCCCATTTGAGTTTTGGAAGTATGTGGGTGCTTAGGAATTTGTCCATTTCTTCCAGGTTGTCCAGTTTGCTGGTATATAATTTTTCATAGTATTCCCTGATAATTGCTTGTATCTCTGAGGAATTGGTTGTAACAATTCCATTTTCATTCATAATTTTATCTATTTGGGTCCTCTCTCTTTTCTTTTTGAGAAGCCTGGCTAGAGGTTTATCAATTTTGTTTATTTTTTCAAAGAACCATCTCTTAGTTTCATTGGTATATTCTGTTTTTTGGATTCTATATTGTTTATTTCTGCTCCGATCTTTATTATTTCTCTTCTTCTTCTGGGTTTGGGGTATCTTTGCTGTTCTGCTTCTAGTTCCTTTAGGTGTGCTGTTAGATTTTGTATTGGGGATTTTTCTTGTTTCTTGAGATAGGCCTGGATTGCAATGTATTTTCCTCTTAGGACTGCCTTTGTTGCATCCCAAAGGGTTCAGATTGTTGTGTTTTCATTTCCATTTGTTTCCATGTATTTTTAAATTTCTTCTCTAATTGCCTGGTTGACCCATTCGTTCTTTAGTAGGATGTTGTTTAACCTCCATGCTTTTGGAGGTTTTCCATACTTTTTCCTGTGGTTGATTTCAACTTTCATAGCATTGTGATCTGAAAGTGTGCATGGTATGATCTCAATTCTTTTTATATTTATTGAGGGCTGTTTTGTGACCCAGTATGTGATCTATCTTGGAGAATGTGCCATGGGCACTCGAGAAGAAAGTATATTCTGCTGCTTCAGGATGTAGAGTTCTAAATATATCTGTCAAGTCCATCTGGTCCAGTGTATCATTCAGGGCCATTGTTTCTTCACTGATTTTCTGTCTAGATGATCTATCCATTGTTGTAAGTAGAGTATTAAATTACCTGCAATTACCACATTCTTACCAATAAGATTGCTTATGTTTGTGATTGTTTTATATATTTGGGTGCTTCTGAATTTGATGCATAGACATTTATAATTGTTAGCTCTTCCTGACGGATAGAGCCTGTAATTATGATATAATGCCATTCTTCATCTCTTGTTACAGCTTTTAATTTAAAGTCTAGTTTGTCTGAAATAAGTATGGCTACTCCAGCTTTCTTTTGACTTCCAGTAGCATGATAGATAATTCTCCATCCCCTCACTTCCAAACTGAAGGTGTCCTCAGGTCTAAAATGGGTCTCTTATAGACAGCACATAGATGGATCTTGTTTGTTTTTTTTTATCCATTCTGATACACTATGTCTTTTGATTGGAGCATTTAGTCCATTTACATTTCGTGTTATTGAAAGATATGGGTTTAGAGTCATTGTGAATTCTGTAGGTTTCATGGTTGTAGTGATGTCTCTGGTACTTTGTGGTCCTTGCAACATTTCACTCACAGGGTCCCCCTTAGGATCTCTTGTAGGGCTGGTTTAGTGGTGATGAATTCCTTCAGTTTTTGTTTGGGAAAACCTTTATCTCTCCTTTTATTCTGAATGACAGGCTTGCTGGATAAGGGATTCTTGGCTACATATTTTTCCTGTTCATCACATTGAAGATTTCCTACCACTCCTTTCTGGCCTGCCAAGTTTCAGTAGATAGGTCTGCTACTACCCTTATGTATCTACCTTTATATGTTAAAGCCCATTTATCCCTAGCTGCTTTCAGGATTCTCTCTTTATCCTTGTATTTTGCCAGTTTCATTATGGTATGCCATGCAGGAAATCGATTCAAGTTACGTCTGAAGGGAGTTCTCTGTGCCTCTTGGATTTCAATCTGTTTCCTTACCCAGACTGGGGATGTTCTCAGCTATGATTTGTTCAAGTACACCTGCAGCCCCTTTGTCTCTCTCTTCTTCTTCTGGAATTCCTATGATGTGGATATTGTTTTGTTTGATTGAATCACTTAGTTCTCTAATTGTCCCCTCGTGATCCTGGATTTTTTTTCCTCTCTTTTTCTCAGCTTCCTCTTTTTCCATAATTTTATCTTCTAATTCACCTAGCATCCCCTCTGCCTCTTCAACTCACTCTGTGGCCACCTCCATTTTATTTTGCACCTTATTTGTAGCATTTTTTAATTCATCATGACTATGTTTTAGTTTCTTGATCTCTACAGCAATAGATTCTCTGCTGTCTTCTATGCCTTTTTTAAGCCCAGTGATTAATCTTATGACTATTATTCTAAATTCTTGTTCAGTTACATTGCTTATATCTGTTTTGATCTTTAGCTGTCACGTCTTCCTGGAATTTCTTTTGAGGAGAATTCTTCCATTTCATCATTTTGGCTAGTTTTCTGTCCCTTATGGGTTTTAAAATCTTGTTATGTGCTCTGTACCTGTGAGCACTGCTATATTAAAGGGGGTGGGGTCATACACTATTCAAGGCCTGGCCCTTCAGGAGGTGTTTTTTGGATAGTGTTACTTGCTCTCTGTTGTTGTGACTTTGGTTATTTTATTTCTCTACTCGTAGTGATGTTTTGGACCCTCCACCAGGTGTGCTTTGATTTGTTCCTTGAAGTAGCCCAGGAAAGGAAAACAAATATACAAACAAACAGGAAACAAAAACACGCAAACACAGCGACAAAAAAACAAACAAAATCCAAAAGCAAAAAACCAGAAACACCACCTACGAGTAAAGAAAAGGGTGGAGGTGGTGATGAAAGAGCACAAAGAGAAAAATGACAGGGGCGGGGAAAAAGAAAAAATAAACATTGACCAGGCAGAGAGACTCAAGGGCTTAATCCAGAGAGAGAGAAAGGGAAATAAAGAAGGGGGGGGGGGGGGGGCGGGGGAGAAACGAAGATAAAGTTACCCAGACAGAGAAGCTATACAGCTTGATTATTCCAGAGAGAGAGAGAAAGGAAAATAAATGAAGGAGGTGTAGAACATGTATCAAGGGAATGGATTAAATATGTCTGCTTAAACAAACCAACAACCAGGGTCACCAGCCTAGAGGAGGGAAGATGATAAGAAGGAGAAAAGAAGGAAGAATATATCTAAATAACAAAAATCGTCCTAGAATTAATCCAGCCAATGCAGCTGAGCTGACCTGGAGGAGGGGTCCGTCTAGTTCCACAGAGTCTATCCTGCTCCAGTAGATAAGCAGTTACCCAGAGTGGAGGGGTGTGGTTTGGTGTAGGCGGTCCCGCCTCCACTGTGGGCCCTGCTGACCAATCCCTGAGGCCCCGCCTTGATGATGGTGGGGAGAAAAATGGTGAACCCCCAGTTTCTTCTCCATGGACCTGGTGGACTCCGTTGGAGTTGGCCTCACTGTGCGGCAGAAGCAGCCAGGGCGGTCTTTCTCTGCAGACTCCCTTGCCCCATGCCTGGCTGGGATTTAAACTCCCGCTCTGTGCACTCCAGCACTGGGGAAGCGCCTCTCTATGCTGGTGATAGGTGGTCCCAGCTGCTTTTGTCCTGTGCCGCAGCACTGCAGGGAGGGGACCGCTTTCTCCTACTGCAGACTAGCCACCAAGCCTGGGGGTGGCGGACGCAGCCAGCCTTTGTCCTGCCCCACAGCACTCCAGGGAGGGGATCATTTTCTCCCGCTGCGACTGCGCCCCTGACCTACCACGGAACCCCGGGGTGGCTCCCCTCCTCCCTAGATGTGCAAACAGGGCAGCCGGCCCCAGTCTGAAGACAGGCCCGCAGTTAGAGATGGGATCCCTCTCCATCCCAGTCCGAGGTTTTTTCTCTTGTCCAGATACAGTCCTATGCTTCCCCAGCCATTCTTTCTCTTTCCTTTGTCTCTCCCCGAAGGGGATCCCTCCCTTCCGTGCCTGTGCGGCCCATTTTATCTCCCCCAGTTCACAATCGCCCACCTATAGCCCGTCAAGGTTGTTCCGTCATCTCCCTTTTAGACTCCGTCTCTTTTCCTCCCAGACTCTCCAGGGTTCAAAGTCCTAGGCTTCAGCCAGTCTTTGTTTGAGAGACACAGGAAGTACGGATCCCTCTACTTCTCCACCATGTTGGCCACCCTTCAGCATCCTAATTTTAGATGAGGAAAGAAACCCAGATAAGGGCTCATTGTTTTACAGGTTATTCAGCCTTTTGACTGGGAGGCATTTTAGTGGTTCCAGACTCCCTTGGCTCAAATCTCCGATCTTCTGTTTAGTATGACACTGGAAAAACTGACCTCTTTGCCTGTCTCCTCCCTGGGAAAATGGGGGGGGGGGGGGGGGGGAATGGGGATTACAGTACCTGTCTCCTAGGATTGTTGTAAAAATTAACATAAGGGTGGCACAGGGCATATGGTTAATTCTGATTTTCATTATACAAATTTAAAAACTGTCTTAATCCTCTATTTGTTGTGTCTAGAACATAAAAATCACTTGTTTTTTTATACTCTGGGTTTTTTTTCCCCCCATTTTTTAAAAAACTCTTTTTAAACTGAAATCTAGTTGACACACAATGTGACATTAATTTCAAATGTACAACATGGTGATTTGACAAATTTATACATACTATGCTCACCTGTAAATGTAGCTACTATCTGTCACTGTGCAACACCATTACAATACCCCTGATTATCTTCCCTATGCTGTACCTTTTATCCTTGCAGCTTATTCCGTAACTGGAAACTTCTCTCACTTCCCTTCACCCATTTTGCCCATCCATCACCCCCTCCCCCCCCTCCTCTGGCAACCATCAGTTCTCTGCATTTATAGGTCTGATTGTTTATTCAGTTTGGGTTTTTAGATTCCACATATAAGTGAAATCATGTCATTGCCTTACTCCATTTTGCCTAATACTCTAGCTCCATTCATGTTGTAAATGGCAAGAACTCATTCTTTATAATATTCCATATATGTGTATATATGCGTGCATGTACATATGGTGTTTATGTGTGTGTGTGTGTTTATTATCTTTATCCAGTCATCTATCACTGAATATTTGGGTTGTTTCCCTGTCTTGGCTCTTATGAATAATGCTGCAGTAAACCTACAAGTGTGTTTATCTTTTTAGTGTTTTCCTTTTTTTTTTTTTTTTACCCCCAGTAGAATTACTGGATTGTACACTACTTTAAATTTTTTGAGGAAACTCCACAGTTTTCCATGGTAGCTGCACCAGTTTACATTCCCACCCACAGTGCACCGGGCCCCTTTTTCTCCACATCCTTGTCAACACGTGTTACTATCTTTTTGACTCTGGCCATTCTGATCCATGTGAAGTGATACCTCATTGTGGTTTTGATTTGCTTTTCCCTGATGATGTTGAGCATCTTCTTGCATGTCTGTGGGCCATCTGTATGCCTTCTTTGGAAAAGTGTCTCTTCAGATTCTCTGCCCACTTTTAAAATCAGATTATTACTTTGGTGTTGAGTTGTAGTTCTTTAGATCAACCCCTTATCAGGTAGGTCATTTGCAGTTATCTTCCCCCATTCAGGTTATTGCCTTTTGTTGATGGTTTCCTTCTCTGTGCAAAAGCTTTTCGGTTTGGGGTAGTCCCAAGTTCATTTTTGCTTTTCTTTTCCCCTGCCTGAGGAGATGCATTAGAAAAATGTGGCTAGGGCTGATGTCAGAGTACTAGGGCATTTTACACTTTCGAGTTTCTCACAGTCGGGTCTTTAGTCCACTTAGGTTTGTATACGGTGTAAGAAAGTGGTCCAGTTTCATCTCTGGCATGTAGCTGCCCAATTTTCCCACTACCATTGATTGGAGACCATCTTCTCTCCATTGTATACTATGGTGTCTTTTGTCACAGGCTGACCACTAGGCTCTCTATTCTGTAGCACTCATCTATGAAACCCTTAATGTTCTTGCCTTTCATTAAAGACTCATGACTTCAACACTCTTTACCACTTAGGTAAGTATGTCTATCAGGCCTATAAAACCAGTCTCCTAAGATACTTGGAGGGAATCAAAGTTCCCATGGAAATGTTTGCAGAACTCCCTTGTGAGGCAACCACGAAGTTCTGCTGATAGAACATGACTCAGTTACCACTAGCAAAACAGCAGCTCACTGTAACTTTCGAGACAGGAATCTCAAAACCAGAGAAATTCCTTCCTGGATGGACCTCAATTTTGGTCACGAGGATCAGTCAGAGGGGATTTGCCTGCTAGAAAAGAGAATACGATTTTCTCTGTTCATAGGAGTCAAACAATTTTAACATAGTACTCTATTACCTGCATTGCCCCCAACAAGATTTTTAACCTTAATCAATAGCCTAGGGCATCTTGGGTGACTCAGTTAAGTGTGCAACTCTTGATTTTGGCTCAGGTCATGATCTCACAGTTCCCAGGTTTGAGCCCCATGTCGGGCTGTGCCGACAGTGAGGAGCCTGCTTAGGATTCTGTCTCCCTCTCTTTCTGCCCCTCTCCTGTGCTCACTTGCTCTCAAAATAAATAAACTTCAGGTGCCTCTTCTGCTGTCCCTTAAAAAACAAAAAACAAAATCAATGGCCACCAAGGTCACTAAGAAGTTACCACCTACTGGCCACATTTCACCTATCTGAAAGCTATTCAAAGACACCAGACAGTTTTAAAAAGGGTAGAATTAATATTTTATTGTCACTTATAATCAGATGGCAGTTGGGTATATAGTCTTCACACTTGATCTTTCCTTTTTTGTAAATAAAAAAAATTACAAGTTTTCAAGAGCCAATGGCTGGTTATGTTTTCAGAAAACATAATTAGATTAATTCATTGATGGTAGCTTCAAGTTTTTCCTTATTAGCTCCAGAAAATTCACCCACCTGTTAAGAGAATATTGAATTGCAGTTAGATGTAGCACCGTAACCTTGTTTTGTGACTAAGCTATCACAGAATGGGGAAAGGAGGGGGAGAGCAGAGGGAGTGGGAGTATCATCTTACTTGAAAGACTGGTCGTTATCCAGAGATACATACATTTTAAGTTAAGAAACAAACACAAACTAAGAGGGGGGAATAAAAAGCCCTGAAGGCTGAGGTACAATTTCTTACGCAAATCTCTCTCAAAGATAAATGTACTTTATAAATATGAAGCACAAATCATGGTGGATCTTCTAACAAAGATCAATTTTCAATTAGATGTCCCAGTATGTACTGAAATCACTGAAGAATAACCTATTTACATATTCTTAAAAGTAGACAATGGGGACAGGATTCCCAATGTGAAGGAATAAGTCCCTTCAGTGTCTTAATTTACACCGTGTTTCCCTATTGTCCAGCTGGATTTAAGGTCAAATGTACCTACCTTCTGTCCCTTTTTAAAAAACTGGAAGGTTGGCATGCATTTGACTTCACACTCTGAAGCAACATCCTGTGTGGGGCGGGGAGAGGATGAAAACAAGACTGAGTATTAAGCTCTGGCCTAAGTAATCCCAGATGTTCCCCCCCTGCCCCCCCACCCCGTTATACACCTCATTTAAGCATATGAAGAACGACAGAATGAATGTAATGGCAGCACAAAACCCAAACTCGTTATAGTCTCAATGAAAATTAACATGTACTCTCCTCTTTGAGGGCCACCAATAAGCAGAATGCTACTGGCCTCAGATATATACAGTGACCCAGTGAGCTCTTTAATCCAATTCTATGTCGGCTAGTTCAAGTATAAAGAAGCAGTAACAAATTCTGCTGTACGTATGTATACTCAGGATTTTAATCTTAACTATTCCTCAGAATCAGCACTTGCCTTCTTTGCTCCTAAGTTTTCTGAGTCTTTATTATGGGAATAGAGTCCATACGTGAAGGTCATAAAGACTAAAACCCAGCGTTAGCAAGAGGAACAACAATTCACTTGCCCAAGAATTGTTCAAGAACAAAGTCCTATAACCCAAAGGCAAAGTTCCACACTGTTTTTTTTCTGCTTTTAATTAAACATTGACTTGTAGATTCTCAAACTTGGCTGCATATCAAGAAACAGAGGTCCCTGGAGTATCAAACGTTCCTTAATTCTGTTACAGGAACACTAAACGAGAACCTCTAACACCCCCCTACCCCCACCATACCTTTTTCACACAGGGTTTGGAGGGAAATGCCTCAGGAAATGGTTGGGTTTGGACAAGCGTTCAGGTGAAAAGATCCATTAGGGATTGAAAATATCAGCATGGTCCTCAAGAGGCTTGGGAAAGAAATGTAGAACCACACAGCAGCTAAGGAGCAAAAAGCAGTGAAGGACAGCAACCAAGGAGGCTGAACTCTGAGAACCAGATTTCAGAAACCAAACAGTTTACAGAGGAAAGAAAGGCATCACGGTGACTTCTAATATACAATTTGGGAGGGCACAGGACTATAAAAATGGAGTGATCTCTCTGAGCCACTGGTAATGGCAGTATGCCAGCTTATTAATTTGACCTCTTCCTCTGAGACTGGAAAGAAAAGTGTGGTTTTACAGCTTTATAAATTTGCATTGTTGGTAGCCTGGGCAGGAAGGGTAGTGGATAATACTGTCGGAGTTCCTTTTGGATATCCTTGACTCTTCCTCTAAATGCTGGCTAACACAGAGGCACAAGGACAGTAATGACTGGAGTAAAAATGGCTAACAGGTTCTGAACGCCTAGGGAAACTACTAAGAACATGCGATAAGACCACCACATAAAATTCCAATAATTCCCTTGTAGCAAGAGCATCCAAGATTGAAAACGTGGTGAAGAGTTGACAGGAAGACTATGAACTGCCCATGTCAAGGTTCTGGAGGAGTACTCAGAAAATCAGAGGATGGTAAGTTAGGCTGGGGGGCTGACTTAGGTAAAAGACTGAAAACTGGTCATCTGAGGGGCTGAATCTGATCCAGATACACTGCTTGGCTCATGCAAGAGCTTAAGAACAAATCTTTGCATTGGCTGCCCACTAGCAGTTCCTTCTCACACTGGAGTATCTGGGAACACTGGGCTCATCCCTCACAGCACTGGGGAGAGCAGCTGTTTGGTATAGCCCCTTCCCTCTCTTACACACATGGAAGCCATCGGTTGGACACCACCTTTCATCCAGGCAGTTGGCAAAAGGCTCAAAGTAAAAGGGTGTTTGTGTTATATTCATGGTAGAAGGGCAGCAGCCTGGAAAGGATAAGCCACCCTCTTCCCCACTTATTTTTCCTTTCTTAATGTTTTATTTACCTTTTGAGAGAGCACAAGTGGTGCACAAGTGGAGGCAGAGAGAGGGGGACCGAGGATCCAAAGCAGGCTCTTCACTGGTAACAGTGAGCCTGATGTGGGGCTCAAACTCAGGAACCACGAGATCATGGCCTGAGCCAAAGCTGGATGCTCAACTTGGACGTTCAACCTACTGAGCCATCCAGGTGCACTGCCCCCCGCCCCCTCCACTTCTAATTAGAAACTCACCGGGGGAGTGAGCTGCATCACACACAAAGGCAGGTAAAACAGGGCTGGCCAGTCGTCATAACTTTCTGCTGAGAAAGCTTTATCAGCAGAAAATACAGGGTCTCGTCTCATTCAATGGATGTGACAGTCTAATCGATGTTCTCAGGATTCTGGATGTCTTCTGCCTCAACTAGCCAGAGACCAGCGTTCCTGCGTTGGTACAACTGCTGAATTTACAATAAAATAAATCCTGAGGCACCTGAGTGGCTCAGTAGGTCAAGCTTCCATTCTCGATTCTGGCTCAAGTCATGATCTCATGGTTGATGGGATCAAGCCCCAAGTTGGGCTCTGTGCTGACAGTGCAGAGCCTGCTTGGGACTCTCTCAATAAGAGACTTATTAAACAAGGGACTTATAAAAAACTAAATCCCCAAACTGGAAAATAGACGAATACTCAGAAGTGGTGCCAAGGCTCTGTGATAGCATTCAAAAAATCCTGGGGCATCTGCATGGCTCAGTCCATTAAATGTCTGACGCTTGATTTGGGCTCAGGTCACCATCTCATGGTTTATGAGCTCAAGCCTGCTTGGAATTCTCTCTCCTCTCAAAATAAGATGAACAAGATGTATTTTTTAAATTTTAAAAATTGCACTCAAATCTTTAACTAAAACTTTACCACGTAAAGCATTTAGAATTTGCTTTCATTAGGTGTGAAGGTGGTTTTGTTTTGCTTTGTTTATGGTATGGAATCCTAGGTCGCCTTGATTCCCAAAAGTGAGGCTTTGTTATTTCCAATTTCTGTATATCCTTGTGACTAAATCCTCAGACACATCTTAGGGCAAAAACCTTAAAGTGAAACTGATGGGCCTAGGAAGATCATTTTCATTTTATAGAAGTATAACCTACATTCAAGGCAAAAAATTGGAAGAAGGAAACCAGTCCTAATCTGTACAAGCCACCATAAACATCTCACTAGTGTACCTAAATGCTTTTCTTTATAAAACCTATCCTGCGTGCACGGTAACACACCTGTATACTCAGTATAATATATACATACAGTGGACTTTTCCCCGTGAAAAAGTACACAATCATTTTTTATGGCCTAATAGCAGCTGCTGTATGGAGGTATCATCACTGGAACTAGTCCACTGGTCAATAAGTAAAAGGCTTTGATTTTTGCTTAATGTAAACACTTGCATCTTCCTATGCAAATATCTACATCCTGGGTCAATCACCACCCCTGGAAGTAGAACTGCTAAGACAAAGAACATGTTTTTGAATAGGCTTGAAGCCCAGTGCAGAGCCAATGTGGGGCTTGGACTCATAACTCTGAGATCAAGACCTGAGCTGAGATTAAGAGGTGGACACTTAACCAACTGAGCCACCCAGGCACCCCAAACATGCTCCTTTTCAAAGCTCTAGACACACATTCATATTGGGAGGTACTTCAGTACATATCAATTTCAGTATTTATCATGATTTTTGCCACCCAGTCTGACTTCACTTGATCAAATCCATCAGCCCTTCTCTACCCCATTCATTAAAAGTGCGAGCTTGAGCATTAAACAGCCTTCAGGTCTGTGACTGAGTTTTTCCAGGCCCATTTCCTCAGTGGCAAGAGTAAAAACAGTTCTGTTCTTGAGATTATGAAAGCCAGGGCCATCAATGTGCTTAACAGCTCCATCATTTCTGGAAATATGTTCAGTATTTACTAGGATTTTTGTTTGAACGTCTTCTAGGTTAGGGGCGCTTGGGTGGCTCAGTCAGTTGAGCATCCGGCTTCAGCTCAGGTCATGATCTCACATTTCATGGGTTCGACAACTGTGCCAACAACTCAGAGCCCGGAACCTGCCTCGGATTCTGTGTCTCCTCTCTCTGCCCCTCCCCCACTTGCACTCTCTCAAAAATAAACATTAGAAAACAAATTTTAATGGAGGTAGAAATGCAACATCTTAACTCCAAACTGTTAATGATTAATACATGTTTAAATAGAGTTGATCCTATTTTTTTTTTTTTGAACTGTCTATTCTGTTCCATGCGTATACCTACCTACATTACAAGACTACATTGTTTTAATAAGGGCAGCTAATACACTGTATTTTTCCGGGGTTTTCCTTTCTCATTTCCCACAACTTCTCTCCCAATTAGTGTTTGTTTTTTAAAAATACTTTCCTGACTGTATTTTTTCAGAATGGCACACTGAGATCTAATCAGACCAACTTGGGAGTACTCCATTTTAATAATACTGAGTCACTATCCAGGAACATAGTACGCCCATCTATTAATATCTTTTATGGACGTCAGTCAAGTTTTAGTTCATAACTAGCATTTGATCTCTACTCTCTAAAGTTAGTATTTCTTTCTACTACTTGTTTTATGGACTAATTTGCCTATTCCTATAGTGACTTGAAAGGTATTCATACTTAAAAATTTAGTTACATTTGAAGCCTTAAACATTCTCCATCCTAAGTTTATCACGTTCCTCACTTAACTAGTCCACCCCCTAATGACACCCCCAACTCCTATTTTTTGTAAACAATCTGGAATTTAAAAAAAAATTACATAAAGCAAAATTCAGTTTTTACGGGGTGTTTAAGTTCTGGGAGTTCTGACAAATGCATAGTCAGGTAACATCAAAATCAAGATACAGACCGGTTCCCTTGCTCACCTACAATCTCCTCAGCAGCCCCTTGATACTCAAGTCCTCCCCTACCCCAATCTGTTCTCCATCCCTCTGGTTTTGCCCAATCTCAGATTTGTATACGTCTTTATCAGTAAGTGTAATAAGACTACTTTTTCTCTTATTAAATTTAGTTTCATTGGTTTTCAGCTTAGAATTCCATACAGCCAAAGTAACTTCAAACCTGCTTTTGTCATTTCTACGAAGTCCTTCCTGGCTGTTCTAATCAAAACGGCAACATACGGCGGTTCTAAAAGGCTGCACAACCATCGGGTCTAAATTACTTTGTTTCTTGTTTTAATTTACAAAATAAGTATCCTACCCCGTACAGAGTTGGGAGTAGAGTCCAGCATTTTCAAAAGGGCTGGTACCCCTCAAAATGATTTTGAGGGCCACATGGTGTGTCCACACCTCCTGATGGTCTGTTTGAATCTATTACACCTAAAAGGTAACTTCTTCCTGCCCAAGTGCTTACAGAGTCTTCTATCTATTAAAACTGTATGTTGCTTATGCCAAAGACAGTACAAAGTACCCTAAGGCTGAAATTCAGCAGGAATTATCTGCACAAAAATTTAAACTAGTTCAGTCATTAATAATTTCACCCATTAATGACAGAATCTAATACGGAGAAATGTGACTGATGTACTTTTTATCCCTTGTCTCGATTTTACAATCGAAATGAGGGGATGCTTTTACCTAGAGCTGCAAAGCAACTGGAGGATCTACTCCTGTGACTTGGAAATTCCCCGAGGAAAAACTGGCTGATTGTTTAATGAACTGCTTTTTGACAGAACTGGCAAGGAGGGTAATTCAGAATGGCGAGGTGAGTAGGTGCTGACAGCAGTTATTATGTGTAGGTGACCAACGGGTTCTTACTCCCTAACAGATCGAGGAGGCTATTTAGATGGTAATAGTACCACAAAAGTAGTCAAAGAAAAATCCTGTACGGTGCTCAATCTTTAGAATATGGAGGCAAAGTGAAAAGTCCCCAACTTGTGAGAGGGTCACTCCAAGGTCTAGAAACGTTCAGGGTGTGTACGCTAACCAGACAGAAAGGAGGAGTTCTCTCACATAGAGTCCTTGACTGCTTTGCACATCTCCTTCCCCGAGGTTTTAGACTCAGGCAGTGAGAGCACCTGCCCTCGGTCCAGCAAGGTGCAAGAGTCCACCCTGGCAGGCTCTGCTTCAACTGACCTAGCCCTCCTCTTGTGCTGTAGCCCCATCATCTGCTCTATGCAGGCAACTGTCATCAGAGCTCTCATGAGGATTAAGTGACCTAACTCGGGCAGAGCACCTAGCAGGTTCTTCCTGTCACATAAAAACTTTGGAGAGTCGCTTGCTATCTGATAGGGCCATAGTACCAGTCAGAAATTTCTCTAGTCCCTTCCAGGTGCCATTTTCACATGCCTACAGTGATCATATAAAAAAAATAAGTCTGTAAATTAGGTTTAGATCGGGAGCTAGAATTTTTTTCCCAAGCACATGCTATCTACTGTCATTTTGTTAAAACTCTGGGACACATCAGAACAATAACGTCATCATTTAATAAATTCATTCTACACCCACTACGCTTTACCACAGCCAAGTAAATAAGACAGGGTCTCTCATCCCAAGAAACTTATAGGCACTAATGGTAAAGGACAGACAAAAGAATACACCACTAGCTAAGATTCACCGAACGTGTGCCAGGCCCTGTTCTCGGCACCTTCTACGTATTATGTCATGGAATCCTGACAACTACTACTTTGTGATGTTGGATAAGCACTGCCATTTTACAGAGGCTCAAACAGGCACAGCTGATAAAGGATGGAGCTGGAAAATAAGGCAGGCCACCTAAATATGGGGTCCTCCCCAATCCACTACCATAAACGCAAGGGGAAAGGAGGGGCAGAGGACATCATGGAGACACAGAGGAAAGGGAACTTAGTCCAGGTATAAAAGGGGGTAAGTGGAGAAAGGTTCCTGGAGAAGATGTGAAGCATATGACTAGGAGTTTGTTAGGTATGAAAGGGAAGGATGAGCCAGGTAGATAGAGAGGACCTCACCAGTAAAGGTATGAGTATAGAATGAGAAAAGGTGCTTAGAAAAAGCGATGTGGTGTCGACAGGTGCTTACAGGTTTGGAAAGTACTGCCACATACTTGTTTTTATAAACCTTTCAGGACCTTTACTACACATTCCAGGTTTGCTCAATGAAAAAGCCACACTTGGAGGCTGACGGGGCAGGTGTCAAGATCCGGGCACAGAGAAGAACCAGAGCTGAAGGGAGAAGAGAGGCTGGCCTAAAGGAGAAGTCCTGCAGCCAGGCCTGGAACCCGCGTGAGCACCCTTACTGCCGTATCATACCCTACACCCTCCTGCCCCCCTGGGGCTAAGGGAAAAACGTGCATGTATCTGTAAAGAACTCCCAGGTGCTGTTCTTGAACACGAACAGGCACACTCCTAGTTCAGTGGGCTGGTTACGAGGCAAGTCATGTGCCAGGAACTCGATCTGCACCCACCCTACACCAGAGCCTCCTCTACAGTGCCGCATCTTAAATCCTGACTCTGCCACTAACTGTAACTCCATGGATCACTCCTCTGTGTTTATCCTCATCTGTAAAATGGGGATGGATAGCAGAAAGGCATCTGGAACAGACCTGGGCTGAACAAGTATTTGTAATGCTAATGTAACGCTAACACAGAATGCTAACGAAGTATTTGTAAAGTTAATTTCCCCTAAATTACACTTGGCTCTCTATCAAGCACCTTGGTATCTGTTCTTTCAAACATTTGGGCTTTCTAATTGATTAAAATCAAGCAAGATGATTGTGACTACACTTTCTCATGAATCTTAAGAGCCGTCTCTCCATTTTCCAGTCTAAGGATTTAGTTATAATCAAATTCAATTTCGATTTAATGAGCGTCTCAACTTTCAGAAAGGTGAGCGGTAAGGTAGAGCAGCCTCAACCATCTGTTTTTATGCTTATTTTATGATGTGATGTACAAAGCTCCTGAGAGCTAGGATTAAGCTCATAATTGGCACGATGACTTTTTTTAGTGAGGGCTGTAGTCCCGGTATTATTTGACATGTATGAAAACAAGCCCTTCCAGTTCCAAGGAAAAAGCCAATGTGAAAAGCTCAGTAGTATTCCAAATTTCCAGTCACGTACCTGACAGTCATCCACATCTACTTCAAGGAACACCACGTTGGAATACTTCTCAGAGAGGGACTGGAAAATTTAAAAAAATCCAGAAAGATTCAGAACTGGGTAATGGCAGTCACTATACTCAAGCTTCTTAAATACAAACCATGATAAAAGTAGAAACTACTAATTAAAGATCTAAAGATTCAGACTAGAGACCAGGTAAGCACCAAGGACATACAGTTTCTCTGAATCAGATTCCTCCTAGTATAAAAGAATTTGACACGTCAAGCTCTGAGGCCTGAATTTCAAACAGGGCCTGGGTTTCAACTCCAAGAAAAGCAAAAACCATTTAAGACAGTTCTGACAGTTGTCTTCACTGGGCTACACATGCGTCAAAAGCAATTATTGAAGTCGTTACACTATTGCTTCTACACCAAAGGTTCAACAACAACAAAAAACACTCTGTCCTTTCCTGGCTTTGTGACCACCCACTCGAAACAGAATCTCTTATAAAACAGAACTGATTTCATACTCACATGAAAGAAGGGCTTGATCATTTTGCAAGGTCCACACCACGTGGCAGAGAAATCAACTACTACAAGTTTTTCCCCTGCGCTGTTCAAGGCTTCCTGAAAAGCATACTAAGGAGAAAAAAAAGACACGCATAGGTTAAACAGCTTCCTTTATTTCCCAAAGCCCTGATCAAACTTGATAGAATGTGATACAAAGAACAATTCAAAGGTACTGCTTTTTAAAAATCTAAGAAGCTAAAATGAACCAAACAAACTGAAAAAAATCCTACAGAGTTGATAAGACGAAACAAGTATGATGTATATAGTTTATCTATATTCAACTGAGCAAATTAAAATAAAGACATTTGTATTACATTTCCACATCAAATCTAGGTAAATGGTAAACATTCACTAAATGGGTATCAACTCATAGAGGGTCATTTCAATTGAATAAGCCACAAAGGCACAGAATTTTGCAATGTTAAAAGCTAATACTTTATTGGGGCCCCTGGGTGCTTCAGTCAGTTAAGTGTCTGACTCTTGATCTCAGCTCAGGTCACGATTTCACAGTTATTGGGCTCTGTGCTGACAGCACAGAGCCTGCTTGGGATTCTCTCTCACTCTCTTCCTGCCCTTTCCCCACTCGTGCTCTCTCTCTCTCAGATAAATCAACTTAAAAGCTATTACTTTATTAATTAAAATGGTCTATAGTGGAACATGTCAAAAGCTTTAAAAAAAAAAAGTCAAGGAAAAAATATCAAGGAAAATAAACCTCCTCCAAACGTTTACACTCAGGCAGTCACTGTTGACATTGGGCATATTTCCTTATACTCCCTTTAGTGGAGTTTCCAGAGATGAGATCATACTGCTTATGGTTGATGTCTGCCCTTTATCTCAAAACTCTGCTCTTACTGGTGACCAAATAATAGTTTTAGTTCTTCACGCAAAGAAGTTTCCTTAAATGTTTTTTTGCATTAGAAATGTCAAATAAAATTCCAGCAGTGAGACATGATCAAGAAATCCCTTACCACCCATCTCCCTGAGTCATTTACCAATGGTTTTGATATTGTAACCCTAGGAACCTAACCTTGGAGTTAACAAGGGGCTGCTTTTTTAATCACAATTTAATCAGTGCTTACCGAAACTGGGGCAACAAAGAGAAACCAAAACATAAACATCTGTATCTGAAGTCTAGGTTTTCTTCAAGGGAAAAATGCTGGTCACATTGGTTTAATGAAAAACTAACGTTCCCCTCCCTTGAAAGCTAAGAATCATATCAGATCTGATCCACTAAAGGAAAGTAAATACCATTTAAAAAAAAAAAAAAAATCTAAAGTGAATTCCTCTGCAGTACAGTTACTTTTCTATATTTCTAATTTCCAACTCCTGTTTTTTGGTGAAGCAATTCACAAGTGGCATTCCCATGTCATGACTTCTATAACCTTTTCAGTTATTCAGGTACAAACTCTCACCCCACCTTCAGGGTGTGGGGAGATATTAGGTGTGTGTGAGGGGATGGGGAGAGAGAACAAATTAGAATTATAGAAATCATTTTTCCAAACCATCACCATGTTTTCCAGATGAATTTAATGCAAAGCCTTCACTAACATGATTTTTTAAAAGGTCAAACTAGCCATTCTACTGCAAGAACCAGGTTAGACAGGAAAAAAGTCAATGAATGATAACGTCCAATCAGATGAATGCACTGTTTTGTGAACATGGTTGGCTCCCAGTAAATACCTGAGATTACTTTCAACACAAAATATTATTCAAACACTCTCAAAGGTTCCCTCAAACCTTCTGATTTGCTGAATCAAATTCTAGCAAAACTACGTAAAATTCTGAAAAACAAACAAAAAAAAAAAAAAACAAAAAACAAAAAAACAAACCAACCATGCAACAATAACTTTTGGCTTAACTGAAGAGTTACAGAGCCAGGTATGTGTAGAGGTCACAACAAATTGTCTTCTGATACTTAAGTTGGTCTTAAAGAGACATCAATTGGAAAACGATTCAAGATTATCTCACGAGGTCTAACTCCCAGAAATTAACTATGAGGATAAATAAAGGTCCCCATCACGGACATAAATACTCAGAAAACAAAACAATGTATTTGGGGTAGATAAGAACAGATTCTAGGATTTCTTTTCCTAAACATACCCATTCTGAAGGTAATTAACAAGCATGAACGCTCATGTATAGAAGGTAGGCGTTCAATAAATGGCCGATGCTATTCTTAAAAAACAACACACAACTGGGTTGATTTCTTTCTCATCACACATTTACAGTCCACTTATATCTAAAATAGATCCCAGTGACTCTAAACTATCACACTTCAGAAAGAGAGGTCTTGGATGGCCAATGGCACCAACTTTAGCCCATCAGGATGGAAATCTAAGGTGTGTTCAATATTTACTAGTAACATTCAAATGAGTTTAACTTTTGATTAATGCCTCTGGGTCATAATTTTGAAGGTCAACTGATTATCAGGGTCTTTAGGCCCCAGGCTGTAGTCCTTTCTTGTGTAACCAATCTCCAGTCACCTTTGTACATGTCTTCCATTAATGAGGGGAGGAGGGTGCCAAAACTATGACAGCTAAAATGGGGAAAGACTGAAAGGTGTGTTCTAGGAATTAATCGATTTTGTTTGCAGTGTATGGGGATTCTGAGACAACTACTATAAGCCACTCAAAGTCCTACTCTTTTAATGGGTTCTCACCTCTTAGGTTATACTGATGACATGGCCAGACCCTGGAGAACAACCCGTGAACTGATATTTGTCACTCAGTAGGTACTGAATAAAAATAGGAGGAACAAAACTCAATGACCTTTCCAACAAATGAGAGGGCTGCTAATTTTAATCTAAAAATTCACACAATAATAAAAAGGATGCCATTAGGAAAAAAAAAAATTAAGGACAAGCAGATAATGAACTATAATCAATCAACATATATATAGGGAAAAGTTCAGCATCACTAAAATAAGATACAAGACCATTTTTCTTATTAATGATTTGGTCAAAGTTAGGGGGGAAATGTCACTGTTGATGGGGGTGGAGTAAAAGCACTGTCCTGTGTGGTTTGGGCATTTACAAACCTGAAATAAAAGGTTCATGTCCCTTGACCCAATCGCTGCACTGGAGACCCTAAAAACTGCCTGAATGTCCAGCAATGTGTTCAGATACTCAAATGATTACAAAAACTTCTAACTACCTGAGAAGGGCTCAGGCTAAACTTGGGGGGCGGGGGGGGGGGGGACGGGTAGGGAGAGGCTCAGAAAACAGGATACATAAAATAATCTCAACTACTTTGCAGGTGTTTCTAGGAAACAGAAGATCTGTCTCTGGCCAAAATTTCTACAATGACCATATACGTTTCCTGATTATAAAGTAACAAAAAGGGACCATTACAGAGAAACTTCCATTTTCGAAGCCACCCCAGCACCTCTGAGGTCCAGACACTGAAGGCGGGCGAGGGCTTGGGATGGGAGGTACCGCAGGGTAAACGCTTTGGAGGGGTTTTCCACTGTTCGAGCAACATCAATGTTCTCCCACTCACTTTTTTGACTGCATTTAACAAACACTTCTTGAGTGGCTACGGCATACCAACCAGACGCTATGTCAGGCTCAGAGTTTCCTGAGCAGCAGGGCATTAGGCTCGCAATAACTCTCGATGATGGAACACTATCCTGGACATTCCTAATAGGGCAGAACCACCACCTGCCGCGCCCGCCTCGGGGGCACTCCTGGCTGCAGCGAAAACCCCCGACCGTGGGTGAATCACGGATGGGCAGGGCAGAGGAGGCCCCTGGGCCCAGTCTTGGGGACTGAGTCATTCCAAAGCCAGGGCTGCCGGAAACACGCCCAGCGCCGCAAGAGGAGGAGTCCCGAGGGCGCGGCCCCGGCCTCACTTCCTTACGGCCACCTGGGCCCCTCGGGCCTAGAGGCCGGACTCGTACTTGCGAGGGGGCTCCAGACCGGAGCCGCCCCCTGGCGTGGAGACAGCACTCGCCAAATCTGGGGCCGGGCAGCGATGGAGGCGCCCGGGGTCTTCGGCCCGGATACGCTCCCAGGGGAGTTCACGCTGCCCGCCCAACGTGGGTGATCACGCCGCCCACCGGGGAGGGAGTGGCGGCCCGCAACCCCGCGCCTCCTTCAAGGGGCCCTCCATCTCTTTGCCCGGCCCGTATCCAGAGACGGACCGGGTCCAAGGGCAGACTTCATCCCCTCAACAGGGGCTTTCCGACCACGGGGGTGCAGGAGGCGCCGTGGGGGGACGCCTGGCGCACCGGACACAGGCAGCGGGGGGCACCCGGAGCACGCCATCCAGAGCGCCCTCGCCCCTCTCCTCCCTTCCTCCGGGGCGTGCTCGGCCGCCTCGGGCGCGCCCAGGCCCGGGCTTCCCGCAGTCTCAGGCCGGACCGTCGCGTCCCCTTCCCCCAGGCTGCGGAGGGGCGCCTGCCCACCTCTCGCCCTCGCCCTCCCTGGCTACGGAGGCTGCGCGTCGCGTCCTGGCCTTCCCCGGGAAGCGCGTACCTTGCTCTCGATCTGCTTCACCATCTTGGCGGCTGGGGTCTGACAAGCGACTGTACAGACCGATGAAGGCGGATCGTAAACGCCGGACAGAGCTCGCAGAGGGCTCGGCCCGCCTTCCCTTTATAGCAACTGGGGCGGGGCGGTCGGGCGCGCGCGGCGTGCGTGTTGCGGGGACGCGCCCGCTCGGGCCTCCCGCGCCCGCCCAGGCGCCCAGGCCAGGCCCCGCCTCCCGGAACCGTCGGGACGTCCGCTAGGGGCGGGGCCTCCCCGGGGGCGGGGCCGGCGCGGGCGCTGGGCGGGGCCCCAGGGAGTGCCCCGGACTCAAAGCCGGTGGCCCCGCCCGCCCGTCCGCACCCCAGCTGGGACCCGGGATCTGTCGGGGCGGCCGAAGGGCTTACGGGACGCGCACACTGTGCGCGAGGGGGTGGGCAGGCAGGGACGCGGACGGCCACCCCCCCAGAGCCACAGGGCCACCTGGGAAGGGGTCAGCCGGCCTTAACCAAACGCCCCTGGGTTTGTGAAGGGGCCGCTTAGGCAGAGGTGGATTCCTCGAAAAGGCCCGCTATACTCCCGCCCTCCAGCCCCGCAAACCCCACAAAGTGCTGAGTAACGCTGACCAGGAAGTATCTCTGCGCCCTCCTTTCTGGAGCTTATCGCGATGGTTTTCTTCTCTTCCTTTCTTCTTGTTCTTTTACTTTCACCCTTGAAAACGCTGCTCCAGCGTGACACTGCAGTTTGGGGTGGTAAAGACTGCAGGGAACGGGCCGGGCTCTTGACGAGCAGACAGCTGCAGGCGGTGTTCTTGGCGTCTAGAGGGATGCAGGTGTGACCACGAGCTCCTCCCGACCTACCTGAGCCCCAGTGTTACTTTATGTAAAATGGGAACCATGAATAGTCTCTAACTCAGAGTGGTGGTGTTTTGAAAATTAAATAAAGTGCTTGGAAAGTGATTAAGACAAGTGCTTGGCACGGAGTAGGCGCTCAATAAATAGTTATAATTAAAGCCGTTGTGAGTACTAATTAGGCTTGCTTGGTGTCATGGAGCGGGGCATGCTGATCTTGGCGATCTTATATTTATAATGGCGCCAGCACACACGTTTGTGTGAGTTATTTTCTACCCGTGGTAGAACCTGGAAGAGAGAAGTGGGTCGTTTGTGTTGATCCAGGGATGCATTTGCAGGTTGGGTCTGGCAGCAGTGGAGTTGTGTTAGCAGGCATTGTAAAGCCGGGAGGGCCCATCAACAGCGGGAAGTGAAGGTGGAGAACTTGCTGAGCTGGAGAGAGAAATGAAGGCATTGACGTGGGATGATGTCGGGTGGGGGTCTGGGCAGGAATTTTCAGGGTGGAACAACTCTGGATGAAGCTACATGTAGGTGTGATTGGCTGGGATGGTGAAACGGTCCCCTGCCTTCCTTCTCCCTGCTCTTGCAAACAGAGGAAGGAAGAAAACCAGAGGTTTTGAACCTATTGTGCAAACCTTCTACAGGGTTGAGGAGCACATGGCCACGAGTAAGGCTATAGACAAGACACACGTTCTGAGGAGTGGCCCGATTGCAGAAACTTTCCCAGGAGAATAAGGACTAGTGGGGCAGAAGAGGTTTTATGGGGTACCAGGACAGAATATATAACTGCTTTTCTGTTGCTGTGTCTTTGGCCCAACTTAAATCCCAGTTTTGGGGCCTTTCCATTAGTTGGTACACTCACATGGGCAATGGCAATAAATCATGTGCTGTACAAAGGGGGAGGTACAGACCTTCTATGACCATCCAGACCACCCTCAGCTGATATCTCCTCTTCTCCAAGGACCTTCCAGATATACAATGACTCAGTTGGAAGAGGTACTGACTGCCCGCCACCTTCACAGGACCAATATAGAGTGGATATGGGGGATGCTACAATTTTAGAGAACACGAACTAGGAGGCTAGCATGTATGTTAAGAGCCCAGACTCTGCACTTAGACTCTGTGTTCACATTCCCACTCTACCACTTAGGAGCTGGGTAAGTCTAGAAGAGTCTAAATAGCCTTTCTGTGCCTCAGTTTCCTCATCTATAAAATGGGGATAATAATACTTCATGCTATTACAAGAGCTGAGTGAGCTAAAATATATGTAAGCTGCTTAGAAGTATGCCTGGTACACAGTAAATGCTACATGAGCTATGATTACAGGCTATTAAGTGGAATGGTGAAATCCCTCTGGAATGATGGCAGAGGTGGAAGTGGAGACTATGAAACAGGTGTCAGAATCCTAAGTGAATTAAGTGATCAGGAATCAGTAACGAACAGTGAGCTCTATAACATGCCTCTCAAAGGAAAAGGATTTTTGTCCCCAAGAGCGGAAGAAAAATGAACTAAACCTGGCCCTAAAGAACAAGTCCCCGACCTGGAGGGACATGGGAAACTTGTGTCCCATTGTGGCAAGGAGGTGACATCCTGGGAGGCAAGTGAGGTGCAGGGGAATTGTTTGGGACAGCCCAGTGAGGATTTGTTTGGGTAGAGAAGTAGAGGTTAAGAAGAGGAGAGACAGGGTGATGTAAAGGCCTCCATTTGAGGGGTCAGTTCTGTGTCTTAGAACTCACAGCTATAAGAAGAAATTCCAACTCAAACTGACTCACACCAAAAAGAGAATTAGTAACTCATATTACCAAGAGCTCCAGAGGTCTAAAGATGTCACAGGGCCACCTTCTCTACGGTTTCTTTCTCGGTAGGCTCTCCACTTTATGTGAGACTGGCCCCGGCCACTCTAGGCTTAGGTTCCTACCAGCCCCATAGTCCTGAAAGAAAAGCTTTCCTTTCCTTTGTTCTAGAAAATGTTCTGGAGGCTGACCTTCATTGACTTGAGTTGGGGGGTGGGGAGGGAGGGCAGCCACCTTGCTTGAACCATTTTAACCAGAAGTGAGGAAATCCAGAGGGTTAGCAGAGAAAAGGGAAATGGATGCGGGACAGGCAAAAATGGCACTTCCATGTCATCAAGCAGAACAGGAACAAGTGGCATGGGTGATAGACTTGCTTTAGGTTTCTGGGTCAGCTCAGCCTGAGGCTCCATGGGGGACTGGAAAACTAGGTTTGCTGTCTTTGTAGAGGTCCGAATTTGAAGAAAATGCAGCTCTAGGGTTTCTAAAGCAAGCTTTTTCTCAGATCATAGATTTCCCTAAGTGTGGCCCTTGACCATCTCATTCAGCATAGCTGGGGGTACTTGATGACGCTGGACCACACCCAGACACATGCATGGGATAACAATTTTTTGAGGTAGATCCATGGGATCTGCATTTCAAAGAAATATCCTTTGGAAATATCCACTATGGAAAACAATTTGGAGGTTCCTCAAAACTTTAATAATAGAAATACCATATGATCCCGTAATTCCACCAGTAGGTATTTGCCCAAAGAAAATGGAAACACTAATTTGAAAAGATGTATGCCCTTCTATGCTTATTGCAGGATTATTTCTAATAGCCAAGATATGGAAGCAGCCCAAGTGTCCATGGATAGATGAGTTAATAAAAAAAAATGTATACACACACAATGTAATATTACTCAGCCATAATAAAGGATGAGATCTTGCCATTTGCAATAACACAGATGGACCTAGAGGGTATTATGCTAAGTGAAATAAATCAGACAGAGACTGTCGAACATACCATATGATTTCCTTTATCTATGTGGAATCTAAAAAACACAGCAAATGAATAAACAAAAAGCAGGATCAGACCTATACATACAGAGAACAAAACTTTGGCTGCCAGAGAGTGGTGTGGCGGCAGGGGTGGGGGGGTGGGGGGATGAGGTAGGGGAAGGGGGAGGTGGGAGGGAGGTTTGGAGGGGATAGGCAAAATGGGTAAAGGGGGATGGCAGATACAGGCTTCCAGTTATGGAATGAATAAGTCATGAGGATAAAAGGTACACATAGGGAATAGAGTCAATAATTTTGTAATGACATTGTATGGTGACAGATGGTAGCTACATTTGTGGTGTGCACAGCATAATGTATAGAGTTGTGGAATCAATATGCTGTATGCCTGAAACTAATATAACATTGTGTGTCAACTATACTGAAATTAAATACATACATACATACATACAACCAGTCCTTGGGGCACGGTGGGGGGGCTTGAAGATTGTTTAGCAAGAGTCAATTTGAGAACATGGTAAGTGATATCAAAATTGGGAGCTCAAAATACCATAGTAGAGAAGATGACTGAAGGAAAAGGAACACACATGTGGAACGATCATTGAGTGCCAAGCCTAGAGCTGGCTGTATTGTATCATTCTTCTCAACACTGCCCTTGGAAGTAGATATTATTCTTTCCATTGTACAGAGAAGAAAATCAAGGTTCAAAAAGTTTATCTGGTCACATCAAATGCACACTGATTCTTTTTAACACTGTACTTCAGGTTCCCAGCCAGAGCAATTAGGTAAGAAAAAGAAATAAAAGGCATCTGAATTGGAAAGGAAGAAGCAAAACTCTCTTTGCAGATGACATGATCTTGTATATAGAAAATCCTGAAGATCCTAAAAACTATTAGAATAAGCAAGATTAGCAAGGATGTAAGATTTGTCTCAATCTACAAAATTCAAAAACAATGAATTACTTGTATATAAATTTAATAAAAGAAGTATAAGACTTGTACAGTGAAAATTGCAAAATCTCATTAAAAGGAATGAAAGAGTTAAGTAAATGGAAAGACAGCCCATGTTTATGGGTTGGAAGACAATATTATCAAGGTGTTAACGCTTCCCCAATTGATCTATGGATTCAATACAATCCCTGTCAAAATCCCAGGTGCTTTTTTTGCTGAGATTGACAAGCTGTTCCTAAAATTTAGTGGAAATGCAAGGGACACAGAATAGCCAAGGGAATCTTGAAAAAGAACAAAGTTGGAGGACTTACACTTTCTAATTTTAAGACTTACTACAAAGTTACAATATTCAAAACAGTGTGGTACTGGCAAAAGGATACTCATATCAACCAACAGGATAGAACTGAAAGTCCAGAAATAAACCAATAAATTTATGTTCAGTTCATGAGTGCAAGACCATTCAAAGGAGAAAAGATAGTATCTTCAATAAGTGGTGCCGGGACAGTTGAATATCAACCCACATGCAGAAAGGATAAGGTTGGCCTTATACCTTACACCATTTATAAAAATTAACTCAAAATGGATCAAAGATCTAAACGTAAGAGCTAAAACTATAAAGCTATTAGAAGGAAACATAAGTATAAATTTCTGTGACCTTGGATTAAGCAATGATTTCTTAGATATGATAACAAAGAACAAGGAACCAAAAAAATGAGATAAATTGGACTTCAAAACTATAAAAATTTGTGCTTCAAAGGACATCCAAGAGAGCAAAAAGACAACCTACAGAATGGGAGAAGTGTATTTGTAAATCATGTATTTGCGAAGGGACTTGATTTTAGAATACATAGAGAATTCTTACAACTCAACAGTAAAAAGACAGCTCATTAAAAAAATTGGCAAAGTGTTTCTCTAAAGAATATATACAAATGGCCGATAAACACACGAAGATACATTCAACGTAATTAAACATTGGAGAAACACAATTAAAACTACTATGAGATACTACTTTATACACACTAAGATTGCTATATAAAAGACAGACAACAGTGCACCTGAGTTGAGCATCAGACTCTTGATTTCGGCTCAGGTCATGATCCCAGAGTCATAGGATCGAGCCCTGTGTTGGGCATGCTGAGCATTGAGCCTGCTTGAGATTCTCTCTCTCCCTCCCTCTGACCCTCTCCCACACTTACATACTCTCTCTCTAAAAAATAACAAAAATAAAAATAAAAGACAATAACAGGTGTTGGTGCGGATGTGGAGATATTGGAATGCTCATACATCACTTGTGGGTATGAAAAATGGCACAGCTGCTATGGAAAACAGTTTGGCAATTCCTCATAAGTTAAACACAGAGTTACCAAATGATCTAGCAATTCCACTCCTAGATGTATACCCAAGAAGGTTGACAATATATGTGTACATAAAAACTTGCACACAAATATTCATAGCAGCATTATTCTTAAGAGCTAAAATGTAGAAACAACCCAAATATCCATCAACTGATGAATGGATAACAAAATGTAGTATATCCACTACACTATTTATTTGGCCATAAAATGGAACAAAGTTATGATACATGCCACAATATAGATGAACCTTAAAAACATGTTCAATGAAAGAAGCCAGCCAGAAAAGGCCACATATTGAATGGTTCCATTTGTCTGAAATGTCCAGAATAGGTGAATACATAGCATCAGTAAATGAGTGGTTTCCAGGAGCTCTGGGAAGAGGGGAATGGAGACTACCAATGGATATGGAAGTGTTTTTTTGAGGTCTTAAATATGTTCTGGAATTAGATAGTGGTGATGATTATACAACTTTGTGAAAATACTAAAAGCCACTGAACTATAAAACAAAACTGAGATAAGGATAATCTATCTGCCTTCACAAAATTATCTCATGTAAATAAATATGTTCTTCAAATTCTAAAAAAAAAAAAAAAAAAAAAAAAAAAAACCAAAAAGAAAGAAAGAAAAGAAAAAGAAAAAAGAAAACCCTTTCAACTAAAGCCAGATGAAACCAGTTCTTGTAATTGTACTTTGGAAACCAAAAGGTGTAAGTTAATGTGAGTAGAATATCTTTGTCCAATGCCTTTAGCCACTGGTCTAGAGCCAAGGGTAACCTTGACTCCCGTGGGAAGGACAACTTGCTAATCTATAACCATCAATCAACCAGGAAGTACATATTTTTTATTATCTACTCCTTACCTAGAGGGTGCTGGCATGCCAAATCATTCAGTGGTACTCTATCAATAACCCAACTATGAATGATTATTCTTACAAACAGTTAAACTTGAAGGGAAGGAAACTGATCCCAGAAAAGGGTTTTACATGCTTGGATCCTTAAGACCTAAAAGAAGTGTTCAAATGAAATGAGATACATAGTTGTCCAGGACATCAAATCCTGGAACCATTTAGATATCACTTGACTACGAAGAAGTAATTAAATGGTCCAACAAGCACATTCAAGATTATTTTGATGTGGCAACTTTGAGGGTATGGTCAAGGTGTCACAACCCAAGATATAAAACACATTATCAGTCAGATTACTTTGTTATATTGGCCTTTACCTTTTGTTCATCATTGTAACTCAGCACATGTTTGTGAGGCATGTTCTATCATGACTCTCTTTCCCAGGGCAATAGGGCTAAGTCCTTAAATTAGAGTCTTTATCAGAAATAAAGGTGAATTAAAGAGACAACAAAACTTTAAAATGTATCATTGTATGTAATGTATACCAGATGTGAGGTGATCTTCATTTTGCTCATAAAGGATATCTTTACTCTAATAAAGCACTTGGAATTTCTCTATTTCTCCATCCATTGCTACTGCCCCAGTTCAGACCACTTCATCTCTTAACTAGACCACGGCCATCCACTGGGAACCTATCTCCCTTCTTCCATACTTCCTCCCTATACTCCATTCTTCACACAACAATATGTAAATCTGAACATATCACTCTACTTGAAACCCTCCAATCATCTTTTCATCATTCCCTGAATAAGATGATGCTTCCCTCAGTTCCTCTCTTCAAGATGTTCCCACTTTGGGATCAACTCCTAACTCACGGAAGAAGACACGGGAGTCAGACCCACAAAACATCAGCTTTATTCCTAAAAATGCTGGATTGGGGCACCTGGGTGGCTTAGTGGGTTGAGCATCTGACTTTGGCCCAGGTCATGATCTCATGGTTTGTGGGTTTGAGTCTTGCTTCAGATTCCCTGTCTCCCTCTCTCTCTGCCCCTCCCCACTCACTTGTGCATGCTCTCTCTCTCTCTCTCTCTCTCTCTCTCTCTCTCTCAAAAGCAAATGAACATTAAAAAAATAAAAAAATTAATAATTAAAATGCTGGATTGGAATACAGATGTGTAGCTATAACCAGACCTTAGGAGCCAAAATTTCCCTGTAGAAACACAAGGGCTGAGGTATAGGGGTTTCGTCTCTACTTACTTCAGGGCCCTGCCTGTTTTATTTCTTGATAATTGCAGAAACCAGTAAACACTTTGTCTAAAATGGCATGTTTATGGTACCATTACCATGTTAGCAAAGTTCTTAAAACAACTGGAGAGACACTGAGCTTTTTCTCTTCTTTATCACTTTTATAATTTACAGGAAATTCATTGTAGTGTTACTCACACTTAGTCATTTTCTCAGGAACACATTTAGAGAACTATTAGAAATTTGATAACTGAAATGTGTAACCTAGCACTGTCCCACCTCTGCCCAAACAAACCAAACAAACAAACCGAACAAACCAGTAGGTCAATTTCATTTAATCCTGAGTTGCAGGCAGGGTTTTATGAAACAGTGCTTCTTGCACATTATTATAAAAATTATTCATAGACCTCAAACAGATATTTTAACTTTTAACTATTCCCACAGGCCATGAGCTCTTAGTGGAAAATGTGGCTTGATCACCAAACACTGAAATGTGAAGCAAAACATGAACTGGTTGAATTAGAAGGTAATATATCAGGTAAACTCTCTGGGGTTGGAACACATCATGCCCTTCAGGAGAAACAGAAACCAAAAATGTAGTTCCAGAGTTGCTCATTTCTTTCTTGAGAGAGAGGGAAAGAGAGAGAGCGAGAGCAAGAGAGAGAGAGCGTGCACACAGGGGAGAGGAGCAGAGGGAGGGAGAGAAAATCCCAAGCAGGCTCCATGATCAGCACAGAGCCTGACGCTGGGCTCGATCCCTTGACCCTGGGATCATGACCTGAGCCAAAATCAAGAGTCACTCAACTGACTGAGCCACCCCCAGAGTTGCTTCTTTTGGTTAAGCTCCGCAGACTTCTTGGAAAGCAAGTGGAATACCGCTATGTCATAACAGAACAACACTGTAGCCAGTGCTTGGCCATATCAGTTCCTTCCATATTGCTATCGTCACAATGACCATGTGACTCTCTAGAGCAGGTAGGAATATTCTTTTGATAGGGAGGAGACAGAGACACCCAAGAGAGGTGGTTTGCCTGAAGTTACATGGTATAACAGCAGGATATCCTGGAGAGGACTCTGCCTGATGGGGACCTGAAAGTCCCAGGACTTGGTCGCAGGCCTGGCTGTGACTGTCGTTCATTCTAGACAGTCTCACACTGTCCAGTGAGTGGATGGACCTCATTGTATCAGTTAGAACTCTGTCTGTTCCAAGGAACAGGAACCAAAATTGACCTAGAAAAAGGAATTTGGCAATTCTGGGGCTAGGTCTGGCCTCGAAACTTGAGGAAAGAAATCAAGTGACATCACCGGGACCGAGTTTCTTTTTCATCTTTTGGTTCTACAACCTTTGATTCACCCAAGTCTACCACTTGGGCTAGGCTGGGGCAATGAGAAACAGGATCCTGTAGAGGAACCTTCAGGGACCCCTCAGCTTATTTAGGACGGAAGGCTTTGGCTTTGCTGTCCCTCTTAGAGTTCACATCATGAGGGGGCCATACTTCCCTATGGAGAAAGGAGGGATAGATGCTGGGTACCACCCCCCCACCCCCGCCATCCCTATGTTTTAGTAGCCTGTGCATGTCCAACACTGCCAGTTGTTAAGAGAATCTTTGCTTCATATTTGGCTTCTAGAGCCATGCCAGCAGCTCTAGCTAAGAAAGAATAAACTAGAAAGGGTCAGAGAGGGTGTGTCCGGCATATAAGCACCACGTACAACAACCTTTATAATCACTTAGCCAATAGTCCATGACACCCAATATCCCCTGGTATGTGTCCAAGATACAAATTTCATGATCTAGAACCAAGATGCTTCTTTCATATCTAGAGAAGAAAGAAGGGCAGCGTTTCCAGTCTACAACCATTAGTTTAATTAAACTGCTTCATTATTTGGCCCAATGACAACCAGTAAGTTAACATCAGCCCCTACTCCCCAAGAGGAAACATATTATTCTGGGAAAGTAAGAAGGTTAATAGAAATACGATATAATTTAGGAGCCAAAAATTATTACTAATCCTTTTCATGTTACAGGTTGTCAATGTATTCATACTATTAAACTTAATAATAGGGTGATTATATGAGAAGAGGTTACTTTTATCAGTCACGAGAGGCTAAAGGAAAGGAAGAGTCCTAATAAGGGAAAGATTCGGTCTATGCCAGAATTTTGTAATCCTTAATTTTGAATTCATCTAACATTCCAGAACTGTTGCCATTTCACACTTAGGTCAATTGAAGCGGGAGACATTGTGTGAAATTCCTTAAGCCACTGATAAAGAAGAAACTTTACATATATATATATATATATATATATATATATATATATCTCAAACAAATCCTAGTCTCCCAGGGCCCAGACTTCAGAAGGCAGTACCACGCTGCCTCTGCTTTAAAAATGTTCCTTGCCGCCTTTGTATCCCATCCTGATATCACTGCTCAAGGAAGGGTTCAAGTTTTGGTAATGGATGTTGAGGTTTGTGTGGTAAGAATTCACAGTTGCAAGCAAGCAACGGAAGCTTGTGCTGCAGGATTTCTTCTCACGGACTTTCTGGTAATGATGTAGAACTGGGCTTGGAAACTGAGCAGGAGCGAGGGAGGGAGCTAGCTGCATGGACCACAACCAAATAAAAGTCACAGACCCAGTCTGGGGTTTGGAGAGAACTGCCACTGCCACCAAATATGCCGCCACCCTTGGGAACCAGATGCCCCTGGATTATAGTTAAATAAAACAGGATGCCTAGTTAAATTTGAGTTTTAAGTACACAGTGCGTGAGATTTCAGAAGTATTGCTATGCCCCATCCAATATTTGAGATATACAGAAAAAATTATACTAAATATTAGGTTTTTACCTGAAATTCTGATTTAATCGTACTCTCATTTGCTGAGTCTGGCAACTCTATACTGGATGTATTGTTGCTATTGCCACTGCTGTCCCTGGAAACCAGCTACCACAACCACTCAAATGGATACGGATCTTTCAGGAGGCTCTTTGCATCATGGGTTCCAAAAGGAACCTCACTGAAACAGTTATGTTTGATTGGTGGTGCCTCTGTTACATGCCCCTCTTCCAAACGCGAGAAAAGTTGGGAAAGCTGATAGTGTCTCCATTGTTAGTGTGGTAAATGGCCTGTGTCTTCCACTAAATCTTAAATTTCTCAGACACAGGGTTGGGGCAGTAGTCAGGTTCAGATACTGGGGGGAAAATAAAATCAATGCCTACCTCATTTTCCTTTGACATAAATTCCTCCTTTTTCTCATTGTGTAGTGACCAGTGAGTTGGGAGCCAGGAATGAGAAAATAATTCTCTTTGCCAGTGACTGGTTCAAGAACCCAGATCTAAGCCAGTTAGCATCAGGCATCCTCTTGGCCACAAGGATTGTTGCAGGATTGGACATGTGATCCAATCTGGGCCAAAGATGAGAGTAAAGTCCACCGGAAGATTCTAGGGAAAGTTACCTTATTCCGGAGACTTACACTGAAAAATGATCGTGAAATGCCTGGGCGGTGGATTAAGCGTCTGACCCTTGGTTTCAGCTCAGGTCATGATCTCATGGTGCGTGAGACTGAGCCTCGTGTCGGCCTCTGTGCTGACAGAGAGGAGCCTGCCTGGGATTCTCTCTCTCCCTCTCTCTCTGCCCCTTCCCCACTTATTCTCTCTCGCTCTCTCAAAATAAATAAACTTCAAAAAATTATTTAAAATAAATGAGCTCATCTTCCTGCAGTCGTTGTGTTGGGTACTCGTGGCGCCTGAAAATTCTGCTCCCTCTTGCTTCCAGCCTGAGATAAAGAACACAGAGAGAAAACAAAGGCAGAAAACATCGGGGTAATTGCAGAAAGGTAGAGCTGGAACCACTGGATTAAGTCCCCCGACGCCTGTCCTACATCTGGACATTCAGTTCTGTGCACCAATACATTTTTGTTTGGCTGAAGCAGCACCATGTTGGGTGTTCTGGTACTTATAGCCAAGAACAACCCACTGGAAAAAGGCTTTGTGAATATGTGAGCCACTTTTGTAAGCTTGTCATTTGTTGGATTCTGAAAGTTTAGCATAATATGTCTTGATTGAACTAGAAATGATTGCTGTTATGAACTTGTGAGGCCAAGATTAGTATTTAAATTAATGCAACACAAACAACTAGAGAGCAGCCTCGCTAAGCCCGGGAGAGAAGCTCTTTATGATTATTGCCAGATTCTTGCTCTTTCTGCTTTTATGCCCCGCGGATGAGCCAGCCTCTCGGGGAGTACCCTCTGAGGAGAGCAACATTTAAATTCCTGGAAAGGCCTGCGGTACAAACATACACAATATTTCAGAAAACACTTCCCACCCTCTTTCTTTCTTCATGAGGCGGACAGCTGCTTCTTTGGCCTGCCTAGCAACCCTCCCCAGTTCTTTGGGCCATAACACCCTGCTTTTCCTTGGGAGGCTCTCTCTCCTCCATTTCTAATAGTCCCGCCGAGCCCAGCCATCCAGGCACACACGCTCCCACCACAAGGCCGGAGGGTGAGCACGTGACTTCAGACCAAACTCCTTGAAAGAACATAGCTTTCTAAGCAGTGATGCAAGAGGGAAACTCACTGGGATCATTCCTACAGGGATTCTTCACGGGTCTCTGCTCTTGACACCCCTGGAAATGCCTGATTCCTGATTTCTGACGCTCGATTCCAGAGGCCTCCCCAGTGGCTTTGAATCGCGTAGCCAGAGTGAATTTCTCTTGCATGCTGTCAAAATCCTTAGCTGATACACTTCACCAAAGCAATCCTTGAACACACCAAGCCTATATTTAGGAGATACATTCTTTTTTTTTTTTTTTAAGTTTATTTCTTTTCAGAGAGAGAGAGAGAGAGAGAGAGAGAGAAAGAGAGATCATCCGAAACAGGCTCTGCGCTGTCAGCACAGAGCCCAACGCAGGGCTCGAACCCACGAACCGTAAGATGGTGACTTGAGCTGAAATCAAGTCAGATGCTTAACCGACTGAGCCACCCAGGTGCCCCTAGGAACTACATTCTTAATTTTTACTAGGTGTATATATAAAGCTTTTTATAACATCTTCCATCGTGTGCCTAAGTTATCATATAATCAATTATTGACAACAATTTTATCGGGAACTAAAGTCTTGGAAATGAAAGTTAATTTTAAGGATTTATGTTTAAAACATTGATATAGCACTTACCGTGTCCAAGGCATTGTTTATTTGCTTAATCCTCATTATACTCTAGGGGCGTAAATACTGTCATTATCCTCATCTTACAGATTTTTGAAACTGAAGCAGAGAAAGGTTAAGTAACATGCTCAACATCACACAGCTAGTAAATGCTTGTAAGTCCTTGACCCAGGACAGTCTGACTCCAGGCTGACTCCTACGCACCGTGTAAGAGCTGGCATCCTCAGAAGCCTGAGACAAACTATGAAATTGACTTCTATGGCAAAAGATTAGTTCTGTGTAAAAGCAACTTCGTGATGGAACGTCTTCTAGTCCAGAAGCAAGAAAGATCAACAGAGTTGGCTGAGGCCTCAGGGTTCCGAACCAAATGAAAACGCCTTAGGATTTCCAGGGGAAAAATCCTCATCTAATTAGTTAGAAGCATGAACTAAGTCCAAACACCTGCTGCTGTCTTCCTTTCACTGTTGCCAGGTGTTCTGCGAGCAGGCTTGGATGAGGAAGTAATTATAATGGCAGCGGAATATAATTAATTATATAACTTCAACTTATTAAGTTTATTTCCATTAAAATTGCCCCATAAACTGGGATATTTTAAAGGCTGCCATAGAAAAGGGGAGACCAGAGGACTTAAGCCTCTTTTCCATTTGACTCAGCTGTGAGTCATATCCTCCAGTGCGAATTCTCTCATATCACAATTGTTAACTCTAGTAAATATCTGTGGAGCTATTCGCCTATTCATTCAGCTAAATGTACGGAGTACGTGCTAAGTGCCAAGCACTGTCCTAGACCCTGGGATTAAGACAGTGAATGAGCAGACGAAAATCCTTGCCCTTATGGCGCCGCCTTCACGGCCCTTATAGTTCTTGTGTGGGGTTGCAATTCCACGGCCACAAAATTGAAAAAGCCTGAATTTCTCCCGGCTCTGGATCGTTTCCATTGCAATCATGAATGGAAGAATGGGGTTGCCGGAGGGCTGTGCTGAGCCTGGGAGTCTGTGCAGGGTTAGCTGGCCTGCTACTTCCAGAAATGCCCAAGAGAAGGACACTGTGGCTCCAGACTGCCTGGCAGAGGCCATGGTATCTGCTGGAAGATAACGAGGATTTGTCATTGTGTGCCTGGAATTTCATATGAATACACCGTGCCCTTCATATATTCGAACACACCTTCTTCTCAACCTAACATCCAAAAGTAGTAGCACTCACTGCACCCTCTCAGATTGCCGCCTTGGCCTCGTCCTTTCTCCTTTTGTAGCCGTTCCCAAAGGCGTACCCCCTTCCCTGCACCCCACACCTTGGACATGAACTTCTTGCCTGAAGATGGTAAAAACTAACTAGTTTGAAAATGAAAAACCAAGAACTGACACCTTCGTCTCAAAATAGCCAACAGCCTGTTATTTCAGGGGAGTTAATCTCAGAAGGAAAATGGGTCAAGCTTAAAAAAACAACTCACATGGCACCACCTGGGTGGTTCAGTCAGTTAAGCGTCCCGCTCTTGGTTTCCACTCAGGTCATGATCATGGTTCGTGATCAGGTTCGTGGGTTCAAGCCCCACATCGGGCTCTGTGCTGACAGTGCAGGGTCTGGTTGGGATTCTCTCTCTCCCTCTCTTTCTGCTCCTCCCATGCTCATTCTCTCTCTCTCTCTCTTTCTCTCTCTCAAAAACAAATAAATAAACTTTAAAAATTAAAAAAAAAACTCACATGGATCCTACTGGTACAGCAAGAACTTGGGACTCTGTGAAACACAAACCAGGAAAGGACAATCGCTGATGGCGTGGCCGTGGTTCCAGGGCTACGAAGAACTAACTCTTCGTGATGAGTGTATCTGATGAAGCAGTTCCAGCCACCGACTGGGAGGCTAATGCCTAGAAATCCCGGCAGGTGTCGTCAATGACGACGGAAGCCCAGAAGCAGCTGCTTTTCAGGAGCTTGAGGATGAAACTGGCTATAAAGGTCACATTGCTGATGGATAGATCCAGGTTTGTCGAACTTTACATACCACATGTGGTGACAAGAACTATCAATGCAGATGATGCTGGCTTTGGCTAAGACCAAAGGACAGTGGCCATATGTTTTGGTAAATGAGCCCACCAGGCTCCTTCACCAAGACTTTGTATTCAGTTTGGTTGCATATAGATTTGAAATGAGCTTTTTCATCAAAGAAAAGCAACACGGAACGTGATGAACAAACAGACAATTTGCCAATGCACCTATTTTCACATCTTCTCTGCAATTGAGGGGTCTCTTAGAAGCCATGACCTCTCCTAGGTGCCATCCACGGGGTGTGGTAGTGATGGGGACATGGCCTACGATATCACACTTGGGTATAGCTGTTCATGTTCTCAGCATTTCAGTTGAATTGCGAGCATTGCTACCGCATGTGTTATTTGCTATTTATAACAGCTTCCTGGTTCTTACCTGAAACCTCTGTTGACACCTGTTGCTAAGATCATCTTGCAGAATGGGTGCCAGCGACAGGGAAGAGAGTCCCCCAGATAGGAGCAGGTGAGGCATGTGTAGTGGAATGCTTCTTTGGGAAATGCTACTTGGCTAATCCTATTGATGGAACAGAGGGTGGTTTTGTTTGGAAAAAGCCTCAGTAATAAGAAAACATTGGGTTCTAGCTTAACTGGTAGGTTTTTCTTTAATGGTACACGGGGTGTCTTATATTCAAGGGCAACCTGGAGTCTATACAATACAGAATTATTATACCCATTTTATAGGTGAGAAAGCTGAGACACAATAATGTGAATTAACTTGCCCCAAACCCCATAGCTTGTGAGTGGCAGAGCCAGGATTTTATCCTGAACTGTGCAGTTGATTTAGGGTCTAGACACTCAGTTAACTGTTGCACTATACTATTCCTCGGTATTCATGCAGCCTATTAGAGGAGGTTATCGCAGACTGATTTACTCAATTAGCCAACCGACTGATTCACTGGGTGCCCTATACACTGGGGACAGGCCCAGCAGTGAGCAAGAACTTGGAGCTACCCTCAGAGAGTAAGTAACTTAATAAAGGAATAGATCTTAATCATGTTACAGGAATAAATGGAAACTTGCAACATTCAGTAACAGAAAGGAGAACCATACAATGCTATTCAAATATAAAACGAGGGGCCCCTTTTCAATCTGGGAAATCAGAGAGGGCTTCCTGGAAGAAGACTCCTTTGAGTAAAGGTAAGTAGGCAAAGAGGTTGGAGGGAAGAGCATTCCAGAAAGAGGAAAGCATGTTAAAAAAGAGCCTTGTGGTGGGAAAGAGGTTAGCACCTTCCTAAACTAGAAAGAAGCCAGAGTGGCTGTAGTGTGTGTGTGTGTGTGTGTGTGTGTGTGTGTGTGGTGCACTTGTGTGCACAGGTGGATGGCAGAGTGTTCTGAGATGAAGGCAGAGAAGTAGGTTGGGGTAAGATCGGGCACATCCCTTGTGGCCAGCAGTGATGCTCTCCCAGAGTCTCACCGTCCCATTACCGTTCCCCAGTTCTAGTTCAGTAAATCCGAAACTGTCCCAAAGTCTGATTCATCCTCTGTGGATGAGAATATTTTTTCTGAAAGCCCTTGATAAATGGCTACCCTGTGTAAGATACAATTATTTCCTTTGCTTTTCAAAACAGTTCTCGTTGCTTGCTCTGGCTCAGCATATGATGAAACTCACCCAGAAATAAGAGAGCTTTAAAAGGGAATTCAAGTGTGGTAATATGGCTGTCTCAGCGGGTTGGGGCTGCTGTGACAAATTCCCCAGGTGAGGTGACTTGCCAACAACAGTAATTTATTTCTCACAGCCCTGGAGGTTAGAAATCCTAGATCAGGGTGCCAGCATGGCAGGGTGGGAGCCCTCTTCTGGGTCATAGGCTTCTATTTTCGCATGGTGGAAGGTGCTAGAGAGCTCTGCATGGTCTCTTTTTATAAGAGCACTGATCTCTTTTATGAGGGCTCTACCCTCAGGACCCAGTCACCTCCCAAATGCCCCACCCTGTTTGGTAATGGTATTTCAACATATGAATTTGGAAGGGGACACAAGCACTCAGACCATAGCAATAGTTTTCCAGATTTGTAAATCATTATGTATAGAAAGATGGTTGAAAGTTTATTTGTCTATGTGGAAACATGTGGCCTAGAGAGAGGTATGCAATATATTGAGATCATATAAATTAAACATACCATATTTAATTTGTTCAAAGATGCATATTTTTGCATTGAAATTATGACATGTCTTATGACTAAATATACACATTATGTGTCACATACGAATTATCAGCATCTTATCTTTCTTGGTGATATATAAAATAATAGTCTTAGAGTTGGGAGTACACTGACCTCCAACAAAGTAGAATGTACAAGAGTCAAGTTCATAGAAGCAGAGCCTAAGACAGGTATTGGGGTTTACCCAATTTATTGAGGAGTGCCTTTTCAAAAAAAGCCTGTCAGGGAGGGAGTGAAGCAAGAGAGGGAAGGGACAGAGGTAAGCAAGGTCTCAGGTCAAAACTAGCATCTGGCTGATCCGTAGGAAGTGGGTTCTGAAGCATAAGCCCCATCATGGTTTTACTCTCTTAACGCAAGGGGCCTTTTGTGCCTCCCTCAATTAGCTAGGCATTGACTATGGGCTGCCTTTAGAGGGTCATAACCTCTTGAGCAAGGGGCTCCCATCAGCCAAGGTTAATTCTCAGAAGAAGGGAGGCAGCTGGGAGCCAATATCAACCAATAGTCACAACTGAGGGTTGGGGACCTCCACTTGGTGTAGAAGATCTGAAGGGACATTACAGCATCCACTGGAGGAATCTTGCTCAGTTTCAAGGTTCATAGTGCCCACAAAGTAGAAACCAGCGGCTCTCAAGAAGAATAATCATAATCCTGTCATGGTGTGATTTGCAATGTCCTCAATAATATCCCTACACTAGACTCATCACCAAGTGTCCTAGGGCTGTTTCTTCCAGGTCCCCTGAGGACAGGGCAATGGGATGCTGTCTGAAGTCAAAACAGCCACAGGCACCGAGCCATTCTGATTTGCATGTGGCAGATCTAGCTCCCAAAGGACTTCACAGACTCTTAACATCCTGGGCAGGGTAGGGGGGTGGTGGGTGGTGGTTAGCCAAGAGATGAAACCATAAAGCAAGTGGGAGTGTGTGTTCTGTCCCCTCCTCCATCTTTCTAGAATCTTGTGCCCTCTCCCAGCATCCTTTTCTCTACCCACATCACCACCACTCTCCCTCTGCCTGATCTCTAACTTTGAACTGTTCTCGGAAGCTTTATTTCTTTCCTTTACCCACAAGAAACTTACCTTAAAAAGTGTTACTTAGGAATTTGATGTGTTACCACCTGGATACATTTGCATTTTAAAGACCACTGGCAGAGGATACAGTTTACCCGAAGGAAAGGAATAACTATTGGTGTAATTTGAGGCATCTGGAGTCCTTTAAATTATTCAACGTGCACAAGCTCCCCATACAAACTACAATCATGGGGTGAGTGAGTAAAGAAACTGCAGAGAAAAGTTGGGAAGATCTAACTCCGCTCACTTATTTTGGCACATAGACCAATCAAGGCCATTGGGCTTAGCTAATTCTTCTTTTTCTTTCTCCCTGTATCTTGGCTTTCTCTGCACAAAACAGTGGCCAGATGGATGGCATTCCCAGGCTCAATAAAGGGCACAGACAAGGATGGGATCATTCCAGTATATGAATTTTCCCCATTGCACTGATAACAGTAACAGCAACGACACAACCAACAATTACTGAATGTTTTCTAGGTGCCAAGCTCCTTTTGATCCCCAAGCCTTGGAAATGAGTTGTCAGTGGACTTTCTGGTTAATAAGTGCTACACCTCAATCTTTGGATCATTTTTACCTGAATCAGTTTGGTGAGTACACATTTGAGCTGACCTAGAAATGAACACAAAAATGATCGGAAGAAACAATTTGACCAAGGTTGTGTTTCCTAGACTGATGGGGAGGAAATCCCCCTAGGCATGGGGCGGGGGCGGGGTGGGGGGGGAGATTCTGGCTCAACTAAAAGGGGTGCAATAAGACAGAGGGATGAGGTCCTAAGGATACAGAGCTGTATCCTTACAGCTTAGAGGATAAGGGAGCTTAGAGACCACACAATTCCAACCTTCTTATTGTACAGATGAAAAAAAAAAAAAAAATACATCCAAGTTAAAGCAAATTGTCTAAAGCTACAGAGCTCCAAGCAGACTTGGTGGTCATGGTGGTGACATAGTTATAAAGGCAGGTGCCCATAAGGATGTTGCTAGGTTTAGGTCAAGGTATTTTCATACGGAAATATAAGTTTAATGATGGCTGCAGTGGAATTAAGCTGGGAGCATATAAGGATGAAGACTGGAGAATGGCTTCTATTTGATGAGTATTCATTTACTGAGAGTGGATTAGCAATCATTCTGAACCCCCTTCTCAGCAGCTGGTGAGAATGGCAAGCACCATCTTAAGGAGGTATGTTCTCCAAGGTGGGCGCCTGTGATTAGAGCACATAGCCAATAGAACATCTTGGTGGAAAATGTGAGAAGAATCGTTTTTATGCCCAAACTGTTCTTTACTATTTTAAGAAGGAAGTGGCTAGTGTTTTTTTTATCTCTAGTGTTTCTTATCTGCCCAGATTTAGTCTATCAGGGACTTATGAAAGGTAGTGTGCGGTCCACTAGTCACCTACAAAGGTTAGTTTTTGGTCTTCTCCAACCAACTGTGGTTAAATATCATCAGCTTTATGATAGGCTACTACAACACTACATTTCCAACACTTCAGTCTCTTTGGAAGTCTAGAAGATGACGACTGTTTATTGCACATTTTATTAGAGGCCCTTGGAGGATAAGAAAGAAGCAAAAAAAAAATTAAAAATAAATAAAGCCTATGTTTACATATTCAAAAAGATTATAATCTGGCTGCAAGAGAAGTGAAAGCCTCATCATCCTTACCATATTCATTAGCATCCTTGAACACTTGCTATGGATAGGTTACCATACAAAACACTTCATGCACATGATTTCATTTAATACTCACATTGGCCTTTAGGAGGGTCCATTATAACCTGATTTACTGATGAGAAAACTAAGCCCCGGAGAGGCTTCCAGCTTGGCAGTGGCTGAGTCATAACTGCAAACCCAAGTCTGTCTGACTTTAGAGCCTGTGATCCTTCCATCACTGCACACTGCCCTCACAGGAAAGCTTTACGGCAAAGCATGGTGATTAATTGCCAACCTGATTAATAGAGGCAGAACTGGCCCCGACATAGAGGAGATCTGTTCTTGGCTGCTGACGCTATTTATTCTGCCTGGTTTTGGATTCCGTACACTAACTTCTCACCCTCGTAATGTGATTTGTGTGGGAGCTGATTATAGACTTGTAAAGTATATAGAAGCCACGCAGTGTGTGACTTGTTATTATATGTGTTAAAGACCAGGTAGAGAATAATTCAGACACCTTTGCTCCTTCTGACAGGTCTAGTTTATAGATTATGAATTAAATGTGAGCACATTGTCTTTCCCCCTTCCAAACCTGCATTTCTAGGTAGAGACAGAAATGTTTTCCCCATCTTAGCTGGAATCTTAGGGTTTCCTGTCTGTGTCTGGGCAGCATTCATCCATCCAATAGTTACCAAGTCTCTACTAAGTGCCTGGTAATGTCCTCAGTACAGCACGCACAAGGATGGAAAACCACAGCCTTTGTCCTTAGGAAGCTGAGTCTCATGGGAGACAAACACAGGGTTGCTAGCTTTTGCAAATAAAAAATACAGGATAGCCTGTTAAATATTGCATGCAACGTACACTAAAAAAATTATCCTGTTTATCTGAAATTCAAATTTAACTAGGTCCCATGTATTTTAGCTTATAACTGTAGGCACACATGAAAACCCACTACATCTGACAAAAATATGGCAGCTCTAATGGTTGTGCCCACAGGACCCCACAGACACCCAAGAGGACCGCCAAGGAAAGCTTCATGAGACTGTGTGGGCCAGCTTAAAGGAATAACGTATTTGCTGGGGGATCTTGAATAAGATTTGACGGGCAAAGATGCAGGGAAGGAAATTCCAGGAAGAGTACAGAGTCTGACAGAATGCCTGGGGTGTGTGGGCAAGGGGAGAAGGGCAGAGATGAACGTGAGGGTCAGGTCAAGAAGGGCTTCGGCAGAAAGACAAATGATTCAGAACCTCATTCTGGCATCAACAGGAAACCCCCCGATCTAATACTTGAAAAAAGTTTTTTTTTTATATACTCAGATTTTGGCTAAGGAGGGTTTCACAAAATGTGGGCCATGGACCAACGTTACTGAGAGGTAATTTTAGGTAGTATTTTAGGTAGTATTAGTAATTAGTATTAGTATTTAGGTAGTATTTTAGGTAGTAATTTCTGATGATTTGGGATAGTATGGGGAATGCAGCATTAAATAGCCTTGACTCGCACAAGGGAGGGTGGGAATCTTTTTTCCAACTTAAAGCTCTTAATTTTATTTGTATGTGTACAACTTAAAGACATTAGCGAACTTTATTTTTTATAACAGCTTGGGGTTTAAGAGACATTAAGAAAGTACAGTGCGTTCCCATATATCTCTTCTTGGTTCTTTTTTGTTACTGTCTTTCAATTACTTCTTATTACTCAAGATGAAAGTTTTGATTTGGTGTTATTCTATCCTTTTTATTTTTCTTTTTTTTTTTTTTAGGTAACCTCTATCCCCAACGTGGCTCAAACTCATAATGCTCAGAGTCTCATGCTGTTCTGACTGAGCCAAGCCAGGGGCCCCGATTCTGTTCTATCTTTAACACCTAATAGCTGTTCTTTGTGTTGGAAGAGAGGGTGAGGAGACAGAAGAGGGAGAAGGAGAGAAAGGGAGGGCGGGGAAGAGATCATTCAGGCTTTGAATCTTTGGCAAACCACAAAAATCAGTTCTTTTCAATGTATTTGTCTACGAAGGCTTTCTTCCACTTCTGAGAACAATATTCATCTTCCATTTAAGTTCTGATGACAAAAAGTTTTGTTGCAAAATGAATTTATTCCTATACAAGAAGTAAATAGGTTGATAATAACAGTGGCATGTGGATGACCAAAGCTTAGAAAATTCAGGGCTAAGGTACCCCAGCTGAGGCTGTCCTCTTACCTGGTGGCACACTCCCGCTGAATCTTTTCAGCCTTATGGGGCTTTCTGGGGGAAAGCTCCACCTTCTTTGGGAGAAGGAATAAGGATTGCCTGGGAGAGCAGTGGCTTTGCAGGAGTCCAGAATATTGCTCAAACTCTTTCCCCGGCTGCTCTTCTCCGACTTCTCATTCTCATTCCCATCTGGTCCCATATTCCTTTTCTTAAAAGCCCTGACAAGAAATATAGTCAGATGGATGCTTCCTTTTAAGAAGATACCAACATGAAAATCCCAAACATGTGCCCATAAAAATTTGATGAAAACAGAAGGGCTCAAGATTTTTAAAACAGCGAGTACCCATGATACGTCTAAAACTTGGCATTTTCAGCAACATTCTGGGAGAGAGGACTATTCGTTGACGGAAATTTCTTTGAAATCCATTTTCTGGATCAGGGTGCAGGGGCTTGTATGACATCAATAAAAGGACTGACCAAGGCAGTGGATTTTATTTGCCTTGAGAGAATTTTTTATTAGTTCATCTTTCCTTTAATTTTCTCTAGCACACCTGGGTTCACATTTGGATGCAATCAGTTACTAGCGGTGTGACCTTAGGCAAAGAACTTCATCTCCCTGCATTTGTAAACTGAGAACAGTACCACCTTGAAGATCAAATGAAATAGTGTGTGGACTTCTTGAGCCTCATCGTTTATCAAGAGTTGCAATTTGTTTTCCCCATTTCCTCTTTGGTTCTATTGCCTCAATAATGATTGCAATTGGTCCCTTGATGTACATTAACAGTGGTGCTCAACGTCAGTGTAGATCAGAATAATCCGGATTCCTCTCATGATTCCCCAACCCCACCCAGCTTCTGATTCAGGGTGTAGATTACGTGGGAGAATGTGCACGTCTAACAAGTTCCCAGGGGACGCTCCTGGTCCCAGAGCCTCACTTTGCAAACCTGGGTACCATGTCACCCCTGACAAAGATGAAACCCTCAGGCAACGGCTTTCCGTTGCCTACTTTGAGAAACATATTTTACATGGTGACCCTAGTATAAATATACGTATAACTGAACAAGTTCCATGAAATGATAGTTACCATTGCTATAGTAAATATACTCTGACATTTCTTGCTTTGTTTTAAGAGAATGCTGACCCACTAAATTGCATTTTATGAACCATTATTGGATCATGCCTCAGCTAGAAAATCATGTTAGTGCTTGATAACCAAATACTGCATTGGTAAAAATGTGCACCTCAGAAATAGACCACAAGGCAAAAATTAAGTGACTTCCCATTCTCTTTTCCTATCAAAATAGAAAGGACATTATAAAAGCATGGACTCTTTCCATTTCTAGGCAAGAGAAGTCACACAGGAACCTTGCCTGCTGAAATGGGATGGAGAAGACTGGTCTCCAGGGAATTCTCTTGAACTCTGACGTGTCCTGTTTTATTGTTAAAATGATACGGCAGGCCTGAAATAACAATGAAAAAAATGAAACCTCTGCCCGCTCCAACATGTACAGAGACACTACAAAATGTAACACGCCCGAGTCTGCCAGAATGATTCCATCCACATCTGGGCATGGAACTCATCCTCTACCCTGTCCTCCACTCTAGAGATGTTTTTCAGGCTGCTTTTTCCAGAGGCCAGCGACTAGTATGAGTTGACTTTGGTGTACAAGGGTCCTTGACTTTCATTCATAGAACTTGTACCTATGACACACTCACACAGAGAACTGGACCTTTCCATTGTCACCAGCTGCATCCTGATTTCCCAGCCATCTTCCCCCACAGTGGCCTGTGCTCTGGGGATGGGTGAAGACCTTAGTCAAGTTGATAGGCGTATTCACTCACTCATACTAGTGCCAGTGCTGGTCTCGCCCCAGGGGCCTCAGCCTGGCCAACAGCTTCCTAGCCCATATTCTTTGCCCTTCCAGCAGCCTGGCCCTCTAGAGCCGGCTAACTCCAGGCTACAGTCCTCACACCTCATCTGGCCTAGCCTCCGTTGGAGCCCTACCCAGAGTTCACCTGGGCATGGTAGAATGGCATGTCTGGGGACAGGGCGTGAGTGACAGCTTCAGGACCCCTGGGCTCTTGCTTTGGTGCAGGGAGGTGCCCCTCTTCTTCTGTCCTGCCTGATGCACTTAGCACATCTGGTCCCAAAGATTTAAAGATTAGGGGCCCTAGAACCTTCCATCCTTGTTCCTGTGGTGAGAGCAGGTTTGTGGAAAAGAGAAAAGCCAGGCTTGATTTGGGCTCCAGGGAGACAAACAGCTGAACCCCACGAACAGAGTGCACGGCTGCCTCACCCCATGAAGGTTCCGTCTGTCCTCACCCCCCGGCGGTGGGGGTTTGGGCTAGAAAGAAGCAAAGTATCACTAACAATACTTGATATTTTTATGAAAAAAAAAAAAGAAAGGGGCAAAAACTTTTTTCGAACCAAAATGCTCTTGTAATTGTGAGGTCTGAGTCTGTTTGACTTTGAGGCCTGCAATTTTAGTAACACTTCTCCTCATCTTAAGATCTCAGTCACCATTCTACTGGGAAGCTACATTTCAGGATGAAGACTGAACAATGAAGGAGAACTAGCTACAGCAATGGACAGATGATTCCGACGAAAACCGAAAAGCAGAGGACAGAAGTACACAGAAATACCCTGGGATCCCCATCTCTATCCCGTTCATGTTGCCGACTGCATGCGAAGCTGGCTATATTTCTATCTTTGGATTCTATGAATCAAGTGTTATTCTAGATACCCGTAGCAGTGCTGGGGACAGAGTAGGTGATCAATAAGTATTTACTGAATGATTAAAAGGTGTCCCTTTTCTCTTAAGCTAGCAGCTCTTGGTGTCCTCTACGTTGCAAAGAATTCTCAGATTTTGTCAAAATCTCAGTCATTAACAGCTAGGGAAGGCTGGCTCGACTTTATGACTTCAGATCCCCAGCGTTCACCTGATGGCAACCCCAAGTAGTCAGTGTGAGAAGAACTGTCTTCTCTGGGTCCTAAACATCAGAGCTATCTCAGTTAACAACAAAACATCGCAGGTAGTAAAAAGACTTTCTGGCTTTTGTGTATGTATGTGTGGATTTTTTTTTTTTTAATTTATAGAAGAATTTTAGAAAGGCAGTGGGGGAGAGAAAAATGACACCGTTCTAATTTAAATGGATGCATCAGAGAAGAATTTTGTACCACAAATGATGGCTCAATTAGAATTGGCCTCTACTTAGGGCTCCTGGGTGGCTCAGTTGGTTGAGCGTCCAACTTCAGCTCAGGTCATGATCTCACAGCTGTGAGTTTCAGCCCTGCGACGGGCTCTGTGCTGACAGCTCAGAGCCTGGAGCCTGCTTCAGATTCTGTGTTTCCCTCTCTCTGCCCCTCCCCCGCTCACACTCTCTCTAAAATAAATAAACATTACATTAAAAGAAAAAGAAAAAGAATGGCTTCTACCTATTTGGAGTACACCAGGGCAATATGGTATTTATTTGTTTCTTGACCACTGTGAAGAGTTCCATCTTCAGAGATCTCTGGAAAACCTTCTTAATGGCATGGTATGACTTAGCTGTGCAGGGGCTCTGTTGTGAAGGTCATAAAAACATCACCCAAGAAATGTGCTCAAGTAAGTGGAAAGCTAAGTTAGAGAATGGGAGTGATACATTCTCTGATACTGCAAGAGCTTTAAGCAATTGTGGAATGAGATTGCAGGAAAGTGGAGTTCAACCTGTAAAACATTAGAAGGGGGACCGATCGAACATTCCAATATTCGCTGCAAATAAAAAACACAAACGCATTTGCTGTGGCCTTTTAAAATGTTGCAAATGTATTTCGTCTCGGAGATCGGCTTACATTAATTCTTGAATCTTCGCTTCCAATTTTTGAGCATCAGCTCCACAAAATTCAAAAATCTGTTCACAAATACACAAAGGTGAGATATTTATTGGTTCAAATATCACAAAGATGTTAAAGCTTTGAGGGGTTTTTGTTTTTGTTTGTTAAGTTATCCTCATTTCCATTGTCTGAAAAATACTTAAAATATAAACACACAACAAACACATTACATTCATGATGTTTCAATTATTTGGCACCTTTTCAAAATTGTTTATGCTAATATTTTGCCAGGTTTATATAATTCTCCATAATATTCTTCTAAACTGATATCTCAAACATAGAATATGTTAGAAATGAGAAAACTCAATCATTGAAACCTCTCAGAGCCTTTTTGCGTTGGTCTTGAGAACTTGTTAATTCATAAACATGATTTTCTGAAATCAAATGACATGTGATTTCCCATTCCCTGAACTTTGCCACAGGTAATAGTATTATAATTAATTGACACTAAGAAGCACATTTTTTTTTTTCAAATTGTCACATCTCTGACTCAGGGTGTATTTCATAGTGGATGGTATATTTTGTTTGGAACAATTTTTAGTAGTATATAATGGGGCATCTGTCAGTGGGCATCTTATATTTGGTGAAATATGGAAGTTTAAGACCCTTACCATGCATTATCACTTTAGTACCAATTACATGAAGTGGTTGTAGAGAAGGCAGAGTGTGGGTAAACTGAGGCCGGGATTGGCTGAAGATTTGAGTTTCCAGTAAGGGAAGTTTCAGCAGCCAGAAATGGTGTTAGGCCTTTGGGGCAGGGTTTGGAAAATTCTAGAACAATTGCAATGCTCAGTGTATTGCAGAGAAGAAACTATACCTGCTTCTAATGATTCTGCTTCTCCAGGCAGCATCACTCTATCTGGGGGCTGCCTGGGGGTATCATGGTTCATTCTATTTCTTGAAAGTAAACCCCAGACTTGTGACTCCATCTTGATCCCATTTCACTTACCGGCTCGCTCATGAATCCATTTCCATTACAGCAAATTGCTCTTTTGAGTCTTGAGTATAGAGTCACCTAAGTGTGGGTGCAGAATTTCATGATTTATCTGGGTTGCCTGGTTTGTACCCATTTCCTCTATAAATAGTTCTCTTGGCATTGGCTGCCAGGGGAGGAAGGTGTCAGAAAGGATCTGCAAAAGTGTCTCTTTTCTAAGAGTCAGACAGCAGCTGGATGGTGGCTATAGACATGAAGGGAGTTTCAAAATCCTCAGAGACCAGAGCAGGTACCAACACAACAACTCCTGGCAAGAACACAGGCAGAGCTTGGCCACTTCAATGACCAGACTTGGCCAACAGTTTTCCAATATATTTATTTCCAATAAAATATAAATTTTATCAATTTATATTCTACCAGCAGAGGATGAATGTTCTGGGTGTTCCATATGCTTGACCACACTTGGTGTTTATTGCCAGTTCCTTTCCATGTTAGCCATTCTGGTGGCTTTAGGGGATATTAAATTTGCCACCGAATTTCATGGATTTTACTTCATCAACTTTCCCTTGGACTTTAATAAGAGCTTATAACTTGTCTGTCTCCAGTCTTGTGCCCCTTAGTTCCCTCCTCCCCCTTGAAGCCCGTAAACACAAACCAGTCATGCTCTCCTTCTCTGTAAAATTCTTCAGTGTTTCTCCACCACCATAAAATCCAAGGTCCTTACAGGGGTTCCTTGATTTTGTCTTGTCTACCTCACTGTTATTCTCCACCTTAAGCTCTGACCTTTAGCAACACTTCACAGTTGGATTCATTTATTTATTTAATTTAACAAATATAATAAGCATCTACTATGAGCCAACCATTGTGAACATACCAGACAAAAATCACCCCCCGGAGCTCATATTCTAGGGATAATTTTATACTATTGTATTAGTATCAAAAAAATCCTGACATATTCCTACGCTATTTTGTAATTCTTGCTTCTCCCCATTTCTCACCCGTTAGTCTTAACCATTCTTCAAGATTTAACTCCGGAAGTCTTTGTGATCTCACAGAACCTATGAATTCCACTGCTCAGGAGTTGATGTTATGTCTGCGGCCATTGACCAAGGATGGGGCCTCTGCCTTATTTTTTTCCTCTATATTTTTAGTATTTAGCTAGGAACCTTATACAGAGTAGGTCTTCTGTTAATGGTTTTAGGCCTGAAGAGAGTTGAACTAAGCTGATTTGTGGTCACTGAAGGACAGACCCAAGACTCTAGGGAGTGTTAAATTTCAGAGACTAGGTGTTATCTGTTTTATTCTTTGTCCAGTTTGCCAAAGGCAAATACTATGTGTCTGTCTAGCATGGGACTTTGCATATAGGAGCTTCATAAATGTAGTTAATGAATGAGGAGTGGCTTAGTGATAGAGCTTATTATATAATAGCTTTCTTTTGAAGAGCTCTATATGCAAGGACACTAGCATACAATTTTTGCCCAAAATGTTTTCTTATTTTCAACTGAATGTTTGGTTGTGTCTCTCAAAGGCCTGAAGCATTAGGAAGCAACGTTTCATTCTCTCTTCTCAATGTCTTCAGTTTACATGCACCGTTGCCATCTGTAATGACCACTAATGGAAATGATGAGCTCCAGTTGGCAGAGCCCAAAGGGATATGGGGTGGCTATCCCTGCATTACAGAACCACCTATGTCCACTAGTCCCTTAAAAACATCTTTCATTTTGAAATTTTTAAATAAAGATTTTATTTTTAAGTAATCATCACACCCAGTGTGGGGCTAGAGCTCATACCCCAAGGTCAAAAGTTGCAGTTCCACCAACTGAGCCAGCCAGGTACCCCTCATTTTCAAACACACACAAAAAGAGAACAATAAAGTGATTCCCCATCCCCGCATTTACCCATCGCCCAGGTCTAAACAGAGGCAGGGTTTTTTGTTGTGTTTTTTTTTAATGCCAAAGACATTCAATCACCTACAAAAAGTATATTACTGTTAGTGAGAAAATACAAAGGGTCCAGAGACAGGGATCCCTTCCTAACAAATGGACTTCTGAGAGTATCCATTAAGGGGTCTAATGATGCATACATAGACTAATTACAATAAAACACTCTGGCCAGTTGATAGGCAATTAAGAATACTGAAGTTAGCTTTGGAGCAGCTGAATGAAAGCTCCGCAATTTTCCAGACATCTTTACTGAGTTAAAAACAACAACAAAACCCTCAAAGCAACAGCAACAATAACAACACAAACAAAAAAGCCCAAACAACCAACCCACACAAGACACTTTTTGGCAGATGGCTCTAGAGATGTTTGTACAATCCAATTTTATAAGCTGTGTGATGTTCCTTTTCTTAACAAAGGGTTTGCTAAGGCATTATATCTTATTAATGAGATAGGAAGAATGTATCTAACAAGAGAACGTTTAACAGTGAGTGCCTCCACCTATTGAGAGCTAGACAGTCTTAATTACTTTTTGATCCCATCTTGATCTGGGCTCTCCAATCAACTAGACCCATTCCTTCCCCCAGAACCATCTGCATCACAATGCAGGTGTTTGCACACTTCCCCCTCCCCAGGACTTTCACAACAGGTTGCAGGGCACGCCTTGCAAATGCAAGTAGCTCAACTGTGGTTTTTGGCGTGTGGCAAAATCAAACTAAGAAGGCAGGGCCTCTTGGAAATAGTCTGTTTTGAACAGCTTGAATTTACATGCATTTGGATTCAAGAAAAAAGCGTATGAAAGTAATCTATTATCTAATTTTTTCAAATGTACACTTGCCTTCTTCTCAACTTGTTCCACTAGTGAGATTTCGGTAAAGTACGAACTTACTTTCATTCTCTTATAGCTGATTTAGAAACTCTGGCTACATATCTGTTTCTTAAAGCACTAGTGGCATAAATAATGACTAAAGTGCTTTTCTTCTTCTGTGTTAGGGGGTTGACAAATGTTTTTGTAAAGGGCCCAATAATACCTATTTTAGGCTTTGCAGGCCAGATGGTGTGTGTTGAAACTACTCAAATCTGCTATAGTAGTGTGATAGTAGCTAAAGACAGTATTTAAGCAAATGGACATATCTGTGCACCAGTAAAACTTTATCTACGAAAACTCGTGGAGGCTCAGACTTGACCTTGGGGCCATAGTTTGCCATCAATTGAAGGTGTTGGACGGACACATGAAGCTGTTTGAGAGTTCATTACTGAGTACAATGTGGTTTTCTGTTGAAGGGGGGAAGGAGCATGAGTCTAATGTTGTGGGAATTTATCGTAAAGCCACACTGAGAATAAGGAAAAGTGATTTTGGTCTGGCCAGAGGAGATGTCATTCGGCCAGTTACTCAAAGTATAGAATGAAAATTTGTTCATGAGGATAATAATGGTTTTGGAGCCATTGCCTTCAATGACCTAATGACCTATACTCGGCATGTTTCCATTGGAAAATCTACTCAACTGTCCTATATTGGGAAATTCCTTCACTGACTTTTCCCCAAGTTGAGGTGAGCTTATCAGTTGAGCCTAGACAAAGGAATGAGTTCATGACTATCCCCTCCCTTTTTGGGGTGTTCTGCCCAAGGGACAGGTCTGTTTTCCTTGCACTGTCCTTCTTTTTCTGGAAAGCACATCTGAAGCAGGCCTAAAGTAGGTCTGGAAGGCTACCACCGTGTCCTCACTTTTGGACCTTGAGAGTTGTGAAAAGCAGCAATATCTCCTTCACCTAAGTGGGTGAGTTTCTCCTCTGCAGCCCAAGATTCTCCCCTAGGCAGTCATCTCAAAATCTAGGCTTCAAGGAAATAGTAGGAAGTCTGTTGATATGAGTCCACACCATGTTGTGTACTTAGCACAATTTAGCGTCACTGCTACTTACAATAAAGGTGATAGCTTGATTTTCCACGTGACTCTGTGTGAGAAGCGTTAACACAACAGATCTGGTTCCTTATTTCTTGCTTGTCTCCAAGGCAACCATGATTGATTCTTCACCAACCCCCCAGGGAATGTGTCCCTTTCCCCACCAAAGTGTTCTTTGTATCAGTGATTGATGATTTTGTTATATATACCTGGAGTGATGGACCAAGCCCACTGGCTTGCTTTGCATAAACATCAATATTAATGATGTGCACCTGGTTTTACTATTGGGGTCCTAGTCTCCATTGTCATAGCTGGTTGTGTAGCAATGACTGCCTAGCAAGAAATGTCTATGTGACCAGTCCCCACATAAAATCCTCAGATCCTGAGACTCAAAAGAGCATACCTAAGCAGAGACAAACCACGTGTGTCCTTGAAGTTCATTGCTAGAAAGAGAGACAGAGACAGAGACAGAGACAGAGCACACCTATGTGTTCCTAGCCAAGGAAGAACATCAGAAGCCTGTGCTGGACCCTTTTGGACTCTGCCAATGCTTCTGCTTTGTATTTTTTGTTGTAATAAATCTCAGCTATAAGTAGAACCTATTACTGGGTCTTGCGAGTCCTTGTGGCCAATCACTGAATGAAATACTCCTATATTTCAAGGATTTAAAATTTAGAGGACAGGGCTAGGACAATGTTGTAAAATTTAAGGGGCTCTCAGAACTCAGTAATCAAGATCATTAATATTTTAATGTTTTTATTTATTTATTTATTTTTGAGAGAGAGAGAGACAGAGCATGAGCAGGGGAGGGACAGAGAGAGAGGGAGACACAGAATCTGAAGCAGGCCCCAGGCTCTGAGCTGTCAGCACAGAGCCCGATGCGGGGCTCGAACTCACGGACTGTGAGATCATGACCTGAGCTGAAGTCAGACGCTTAAGTGACTGAGCCACCCAGGTGCCCAAGATAATTAATATTTTAATAAATATTTTAAAAATCCATAATGAACAAAATATCAAAAATTCAAATAAAGACAGGATTCCACCCTATGCTTGCAATTTCCTGCCTCACTTGCCTCGCCCTAATCCCTGCCCTGGAGAAAAGAGGTATATAAGTAATTACTGTCTTTCAGTTGCTAACACCTAGAGCACTATCCTTAGCATTAGTGTTACATGGTGATAAATGCTTGCTGCCCATCTCTCTCTCTCTCCCCTCCATCTCATTTAGTTCTTGCCCCTTCCAGTCTATAAATCTGTGCCTATGTATCAGCTGCTTTATGGGGCTGAGTAACTTCTTTTTTGGATCTGTACCCTTCAGAACCCTGAACACCATGTGAGAGTTTTTTTTTTTTTTTTTTTTTTTATTTCCCCTGAGGTGGAACCCCTCTGTGTCTACCTAACACAGTCCTTAACAGGTTGAATATCCCTGGGTTGGTAACTCTCCAATGTTAAGATGACTTAGCTTAACTGGTCACTGTAGTTATTCAAAGAGTTTTAGAGGTCTCTCCTAACCAGTGTTTCCAAATTTCTATTTTGTCGTAAATTTTCAGGAAGATTGGTGCACAGATTATGGGGCTCTAGCAATAGCCATATTTTATAGCATGTACCAAGTCCAGTGCTAAAGTGCTTTATATATCATCACAAATCTTCATGACGACAGTTCAAAGACACATGATATAGTCCCTATTTCACAGAGAAGGAGACTGAGCTCAAGGTGGTGAAGGCACATAACCAAGGTCATCCACGAATAAGAAGCAGACCTGGGATTCAACCCACAGCTGTCTGTGATGTCTGAGATGACAAAAACTAGTCACAGACACTCTTTTGGGCGTGGCTCAAGTATTGTTTTTTATGAATTTGAACTGTGAGCATTTGGGAGGGTGATTCTCCAAGGACCACCATCCTCCTCACTTCCTATTTTCTCATGTATTGTCCTTGCCTGGCCCTTGAAGATTCCAATCCTGTCCTCCTTCAAGCATACCACGGTGCTGCCCATTGGAGATTCTTTTCATGTCTGTACCTACCTCAAGGAGGGTGTCTGTTGGAAATTACTTCTATAACCTCAGCAGGAGCCCTGCTGTTCACAAGGAAAGGAGCAGGAGTTCCTCCCACTAGATGTGAGCCTATGAGCTGAATTATTCATTTGTAAATAACTCACTTATTAGCATCCATGGATCCGTATCCCATTGTTCTTGGATTAAAGTGTTTTGAGAAGCCATTTACTCTCATATCAAAGAATGAAAGATGGAACCAATTTCGATGTTGGATAAATTTAAGCTGTTGGCCAAGAGTTGCTAAATCTTTGTTACTCTTCTTTTCTGCTGTTCCATTGACATATGTCAACTTTGGTCTGGAAGCAATGCTATAAACCTGGGGGATCTACTGATGGGCTTCAGAGGCTCAATGAATAACTAATATCATATTCACATTGCAGCTTATGTGTATATGTGTATTTTTTTTTTTTTTTTTTTTTTACTTAGAACAGAATACAGTGTAATATTCTGGTTAAAAAAATCAGCCAAAGTTTTGGATGTCCCATCTGAGAGCCACCACAGATTCTTTTTTTCTTAACCACAGTTAATCTTACTGGAACAGGATGTGATGTCCCAGGTGAAAACACTAAGGATTACAGCAGGAGGGAATAATCCCACTTTATTTATTACCTGGAATTTGCTTTTGCTGTCCTTTACCCTAACACTGTAAAATAATTACAGCTGCTGTTTATGGTACAACCCTGCTAGATGACCATCCAAATCTGCATAAAAACTTCCAGCATCACAGAATGCCCATTGACTGCAACCCTGGGTCATAGTTATATAGCTTTATCTGTTCTAGTTTTTTAAAGTTTTATTTGTTTATAGCCTATGTATTTTGAAAATATTTGAAATGAGGTAGAATCAAGGGCAAAATAAAATAACAAAACCATTAAAGCACGATTCAGTATGGAGATGGCAATTAGGGAATTCCAGGCAACTACAGATAAGGGAGGCTATTGTATTTGAGTCAAGGAAGTAATCCTGAGATTATTGGCAGCAAGAGAAAAAGAGAAACCCAAGGGATCCCCTAAGCCTTCTGATCTAATGCAAGGGAGTAGATCAAGGGAGGCAAATATTCTCCAAACTCTGTCTACGAGGAATAATCACAAGGCTTTTTACACAATGTACATTTTAAAAGGCATAATGGACAGTGGTTCTTTGCCAGGTGTTTTACCAGAAATGTGAGGACATTTCTTATAACATCCCTTAATAGAAACTGGACTCAAAGTTGTTGTTGTTTTTTTAATACTAGATAAATAGTACTTAACTGCTTCCATAAGTTAATTTTCAGGTGTGCTGTTTCAGATGAAAGAGAGATGGAAGGAAGTGGTCTCAAAGAAGTGAATTTAGTTTTTTTTTCTACCCCCAGGAGAACAATGAATGTCATTCCTAGTCAATTCTACTGAGGAGGGAAATTCACATAGATGGGTCCTATCGCATGGCCATACCCAATTTTCTCTGGTTCCATTGATTTTTCCTGTGCAGACCATTGCAAAGTAGAACCTGGGGGGTGATTTCAGAGGTCTCAGGTTTTGACTGCAGCTCTGGATGCAATGGTAGAAGTGGGGACCCTGCAGAAGCCCTAGATGGATGCTCAGATGCCAAATGCTGGGGACTGAGTGAAAGAGGTAAAAAGATTTGCAATACTGTCTCTTTAGGATCTCCTGCCCCCATTTTTTTGCCATTGTCTTTTGCACAGAAGATTGATACTCTTTGTTAAATGGAAGCCAGCATTGTAAATATTTTCTGCAGGTTTACAAATAATTTTTAAATTGATCCAAGTATGAATCTTTCTGGAGATACATACAAAGCTCAGAAGTAGACTTACTTGTATATTATGACATAAATGATCTCAAGGTTTTGGTTTTGTTTTTTTAAATAACTTCATAACCAGGATGCTAAGTCAGTAATATTCAATGAGACACTCAATTCTCAAGAAAATATTTTGGGACAGGGGTATTCATTTTATAATCAGAGGCTGGCTACCTGACTTTGGAGTTAGAAAATAGGGAGGTGGATCAGCTTAATGCATTGTGTCATTGATTCAGTTAATTTTATTCTCCATTAACTAAGTGGCATAAAAGTTAAAATCGAGATCCTTCACAATGCCTAAAATACAGGCATTTTGTTCCATCAATTCAAAAGGGATCCATACCCTGTAGAAACCAGTTAAGAAATAATTGAATATAAGAGGTCACCCTACCCCCAACTGTGAGTTCTTCCACCTACATACAGAACTGAGACTAAGCAAGGCCAAGCCTTTTCTCAAAAGCATAGCTATGGATTTGCTCAAGAGCCTAGACACAAAGTCAATTGAGACCCCAAAGTTTTATTTCATAAAACATAGAACAAACTGTTGAATGGCAGCAGATCTTAAGCACTATCATCAGCAGGAGAGATGAAATCAGACAGCTGTTCTGAGCTGGAGAGAAACCGTCCCTGAGTCAGATTGACATGAGGACAGAATCAGGAGGGGAGGCAGAGCAGACAGGGATGTAGGGCAAAGACATCAGCTTTCATTTATTCATTCACTTGCTTACTCACTCATGAATCAAACACAAAATGAGTATTTTCCACCTAGGGTGGATTCTTCTAGACACTGACATGAACTCCTCTAGGTACTGGAAATAGTAGGACACAAATACATGACATTAAGGTCTGGGTCAAACATAAATGGGCTTGGAAAGGTAGACTGGGCCAAAATTATGGAGAAATTTAAATGGAAGACTTGATTAGGAGGATTTAGTCTTGATTCTGCAGACAACAGAGGGGAAGGGGTATCCAAATTTAAATAAGGGAATGACATACATGGAACTATGCCAAGCTCTATTTGGAAAAGAGAACAGAGCTATGGTGTGAACTTGGAGGTGAGAGGGGCTATTGTTTTGTTCATGTCAAAGGTCATTACAGCTGGAACTATAGGTAAGGATGAAATTACTAAAGGAGAAGAGGTAGAATGGGAAAAAGAACCTTAGGAAACACTTATATTTTGGGACAGCAGGAGCCAAAGGAGAGCTTGGGGAAAGATCAGGGATGGAAGCCAAAAGACAAGGAAATTTCCAGAATTAGAAGCTGATTAGTTATGGTGCTTTTGTATAACCAAGGAATACAAGGATTGAGAAATGGCTATTTGAATTAGGTGCTGAAAGAGCCTTGGAGACATTTAATAGAGCAGATGAAGGAATAAGTGGAAACTTCGAATTGAAAGCAGTAAGTATATTCTACTTCTTCAAGAATTAGATCATGAAACGAAGGAGAGAAGTCTGAAAGAACATTAATTTTGTCCTTAGAAGTTTTTGGTTGCAAATAACAGAAAAAACAAGCCCAGGTCTACATAACTCATGGAATCTATGGGAGTAGTTCAGGCTTCAGGCATGGATAGATTCAGGGTTCAATCGGTGCCATTGGTATTTCCTGGTTTGACTCTGCTTTTCATTGTATGGTGGCTTCATTTTCAGGTTCTCTCTGGTGGCAAGCTAGCTGTAGTACCTTCAGCTTCATATCTTCCCAAGTTCAAACAAATCCAATGAAATCAAAAGAGAAGGCTTTTACCTAGCTGCTTAAGCCACATCCTAGGATTAGCTCTGGTTGGGTTTAGATTGGCTTGACTGGAGTCAGGGGCCCATTCCTGATGGGGATGAAGTTCACTCACAGGTCTAGCCATGAAGATGGAGCCCTAAGGAAGCACATGGACCAAGGATGGGCAAGGGAATGGTTCCCTGGAAGAAAATCAAAGAACTGCTGATAGAGACTGAAGAATGGCTGACGGTGGCAAAAGGGACTGTCCCAACACCAGGTTTGAAAAGAGAAAACTGATGGATAGAGGCCTGGGGCACAAGGGAGGGAATGCGATCAAGGTACAATGGATGAAATCCATTTCAAAAGGAGGATGCTTTCTCATTTCCGAGATGGAAGAGAAGGAGAGGATAACAAAAAAACGACACAAAAACAATTTGATGTGCGGTGGTGGGGAGGGGAGCTGAGGTGCATGTGCTCAATAGCTTCACTTTCAAGTAAACACTCAAGAGGAGTGGTAGGTAGTGTTAATTCTTTTTGAAAAATTATTTAAATCTATCACACCAATTCTATCACGGTAAATACGCAACAAATAGAAGCTGAGAATCAAATCCTACACTTAGCGTATCAACTACTTTCATTCTTTATATAGTAGACACAATCTTCACAAGGTTTAAGCATGAATGTTTTTGCTTTACATATGTTCTTCCTAACGCTTTAAATTGCATACTATTTCAAATAGGTGTATCACAAATCAAATCACTGAGCAGTTCCACGAGAAAAGACATACAGTTTACTTTCGTATTTTATTAGAAGTAATGCTACCATTACTATGTACTTAGCTGCTTATTTTTCCTGCTGGTATTTCTGTAGCAAAAGTTCCCCAAAATGGGATGATTGTGTGAACGGGAATATACAGTTTGTTCCTCTTAAGCGTGTTGCAAAGTCACCTTTCATGAGGTACATACACTTGTCAGTGTTCCCAGCCATACGTGGAATTACTAGTTTAATCACACATGAAGCATTTTAGACATTTTACTTCATTAACATCTTTGTGATAACAACTACCCTAACGTGCTGAGCACTGACGCACATCAGGATGGGTCTACGAACTTGAGTCACGTAAATTCATTTCTTTTCACAACACCCTGTGAGAGGAAAAACTTAGGATCTTTGTTTTTACAGATAAGGAACCTAAGATCCAAAAAGGTTCTTAAGGAAAACGCTAGGTAGTGATAGAATGGATATCTGAACCACAGAAACCTGCAACGAGAGCCTGCATGCTCAACCACTAGCTATACCGACTCGGGATTGTTCTTGATTAACATTTTCCCAAGTGTTGCTAGCAATCCGTATACATTTGTGTGAGAATTTCATCATGTCCTTTTCTGTAAGATTCTTTTTTGATGGGTCTGCCCCATCAAAAGGGATATTACAGGGATAGTAGTGGATATCTCTTACGGATTTGGAAACCTCAGATGGTCTGAATGGGGAGATTTTTTAATAATTCATGCATTTTTTTGTACGCCTTGCCAATATGAAAAGTTCAGAAACGAAGCATCACGTTGCTAAATATTAAAAATAAATGCAGTTGTTTCATCCACCCAGGATACCCCAGGCCTTTTAAAAAGATTCTGATGATCCTATAATTCAACTCTGCCAGTTACCATGGAAACATACCTTCTGGGTTTGCTTGAACATCTGAAATGTGGGTACTGATCTGATGTGACAAGTTTGGGCCAACTCCTGGGAAAGGAAAGAAATGGCATGAGGTCACAATTTTGGTATCCTCTCTCTATACAGAGCCCAGAACTTGGTGACTTCTCAGGAGGCATGTCTGAAAACCCAGGGACAGTTAACACTTTATTGATTCTCCTGCCAAGCCTTTTTCTAACATGTCTTCAAAGCCTCCAGGAATGTTACAATAGAAAATGGCTGCTCCTCACATTCCTGAGGCTTCTCATCCCAGAGCCCTAGGAGAGGGCTGGGAGATGGATGCCAAAATAGAACAGATGCTGAAGGATGAAACGAGCTCTATTTAAAAGAAATTGTGAGGGGCGCCTGGGTGGCTCAGTCGGTTAAGTGTCCAACTTTGGCTCAAGTCATGATCTCAGGGTTTGTGGGTTCAAGTCCCACGTCCGGCTCTGTGCTGACAGCTCAGAGCCTGGAGCCTGCTTTGGTTTATGTGTTTCCCCTCTCCTTCTGCCCCTTCCCCCCTCGTGCTCTGTCTCTCATTCTCTCTCTCAAAAATAAGTAAACATTAAAAAAATTAAAAAAAAAAAATAAAAGAAATTGTGAAAGATTACAGAGGAACCTCAGTGGAACCCAATATGGAGATAGCATATTGCAAAAATATGGAAGAGTAAAGGTATCCTTATAATGCACACTTGAGACATGGGGTGATCTACTGGTCTTGCATTTTAAGTAAGGTTTACAGGTCTCTTTCTTGTAAGCCCTACTCCCCACTTCACTGCCCATCTTTGTGAAAGATGAACCAAAAAAAAGCAAATATATCAGAATTCCAATTATTTTAATCCATTACAATCTGCTCTTAAATACCCGTTTTTATCTTGTTTAGAGTCCAAAGAAAATTAGCCACCCACAGGATCAACAGAATTGGACTTTTCTCTCTAGTATACCTATCATTTTATGGGGTGAATCTCTCCCCTGCTGCCTGTAACACACACACACACACACACACACACACACACACAGAGACACACACACACACACACACACACACACACACACTAAATTATAATTTTCATGATCACAGCAATGATAATAAATCACTGTTAAAAAAATTGTGTATTTTGTTTCTCCTTAAAAGGGAAGTAGTTATCATCAAAAAGGCAGACAATAACATGTTTTTGTGAGGATGTGGGGAAATCAGAGGCCTCATGACACATTGCTGGTGGAAATGTATGGTGCAACTGCTTTAGGAAACTCAACAATTTCACCCCTAGATACATACCAAGAGAAATGAAAATACATACATAAATGCTTATACCAGTATTACTCCTAAAAGTCAAAAGGTGGAAACAACCCAAATGTCCATCAACAGTTGAATGGCTAAATAAATAAAAGGTGGTATATCCATACAATGGAATATTATTCAGCAATAAGAAGGAATGAAGTAGTGATACATGGAGGAACCTTGGAAACTTATGCTAAATGAAAGAAGTTAGTCACAAATGACCACCTATTTGATGATTCAATTTGCGTGAAATGCTCAGAATAAGCAACTCTATAGACAGAACGTAGAATTACGGTTGCCCAGAGCTGGGACAGAAGGAACTGGGGGTAACCAGTAGAACTCCAAAAGTGTTTGCTTTTTTCTTTTTTGAAGTGGTGAAAATGTTCTAAAATTAATTGTGGTGATGGTTGCACAACACTGTTAATATAAAAAAAGGACAAAGAGATAATGATCCTAGATGTATTCTGAATGCATAGTATGTGATTCGGTTTAAAGGGCACTTAAACACTGTCGCACTTTGATAAAGCTTGAAAGAAATGGGCGAAATGGAACTTCTATTATGTTCTGGATGCTATGTCATATATTTTATGTATTTTATCTCATTTTATATTCTGTGAAGTATTATTTGCCCTGTTTTACAGTGAAAAAAACTGAAGTTTATAGAGTTAACTGATAAGAGGTCACAAAACTATTAAAGAAAAGAGTGGGTAAATAACAGATTTTTTTGTTATTCTAAAGCTCAAATTCAATCCAATATGTGCAAAGATCACTTGTTACTGTTTTTTCCTAGTTGTAAATGAGCAAATGTTAGGAAGAATAATTTTTGGGGTACCTTGTATATATTAATGAGGCACATTTAAAAAAATATATTTTTTAAATGAGAGAGAGAATGAGTGGGGGAGGGGCCGACAGAGAGGGAGAGAGAATCCCAAGCAGGCCCCTTGCTTGGCGTGGAGCCCAACCCAGGGTTTAATCCCATGTCTGTGAGATCATGACCTGAGCCAACATTAAGAGCTGGATGCTTCACCGACTGAGCCACCCAGACACCCCCTTAATGAAGCACATTTTGACTAAGGGCATGAGGTTGATTATTTTGGGGGAAGGAGAGGAAAGGAGGCTCTAGGGAGGGACAGGAGGGAAGGATTTCTTGGAATTCCTTGTGATGTTTTAAAAAACCCACAAAAACCACAACCATAGCAAGAGGAAAGCAAGATATAAATGCATTGAGCTGGGTTTCAGACATTGATTAATAATCTACTACAAGGGTAAAAAACATTTTTCACCTTGAGCCCAACACCACCCAACTGGTATTGTCTGTGTAGAGCCAATTCTGCTGAGCATGGTAAATGGAGAAAAATGTTGGGATTGAGGAGTGGAGTCTGTCATAGTAAGGGAGGGGAGGGGGCCCCGGGAGACTCACATACTTGCTGGGTTTTGTTTTTAAAATTGATACAAAACACAAGAACATTACGAGGAAGTTTACTACCATTTATCACGAAAACATCATGAAATTGTCCTCAACTTAAAATTGATTATATAATCACTGAGGTGCTGTCAACGATACAGCATTTGGATTTTATGTATCCCCCACAGAAGGACTTAAGATTCTTACCTTAGAATCATCCACATCCACATTAGCAAACATTACATTTTGGTATTGCAGAGACATTGCCTTCAAATTAAAAGAATAAAAATTCCCTATTAGCTTAGCGTTAATACTAAATTACATACTAGAATTACACAGTCGTCTTTTGGCAAAAAACAAACAATGAGCAAAAAGGTTGTTCATGAGAGCTAAGGATCACTCTGGCATTTCACTACAGGCTAGAACTGGAAGCACCAAAGTCAAATATGGGATGATACAGGTCAAGCAAAGATCAGCGGCAGAACCAGAGTCTGAAGAACCAAACTGAAGATCAGAGTTTCAAAGTTAGGAAAGGGCACAAAGTGAAGAAATGATGACATGTATGTGGTGGGTCCAGATTTACCCTGCAGGGTGAAGGGACGGATAGTAGCTTTTTCCTGGGGTGGCAAGAGGTGGAAGGCTGCCTTCAGTGGTCTTCAAAATACAGGTCCCTGAGGGGTGCCTTGGTGGCTCAGTCAGTTAAGCATCTGACTCTTGATTTCAGCTCAGGGCATGATCTCCCAGTTGGTGGATTGGAGCCCCACATCAGGCTCTACTGTGACAGTGCAGAGCCTGCTTGGAATTCTCTCTCTCTCTGCCTCTCTCTCTCTCTCTCTGCCCCTCCCCTACTCATGCTCTTTCTCTCTCTCAAAAAAAGAAATTAAAAATTACAAAAAAAAAAAAAAATTACAGATCCCTGAACCAGATACCCAAACTCTGCTTTGACCTTCACCTCTTGCCAGGCTTTTTAGGAGGCTCTTATGACTGAGATGATACAAAAATATGTGTGTCGACCCTTAGCCTAATTGCTTTGTGCTTTTATTGACATCTTCCATGCTGTACTATGTACTGAAACTGTACTTCCCAGGATCCTTTGCCAGCTGTCTTCTATGTAGGTTTTGCCAATGGGATGCATTTGGAGGAAAACAGAAGGTGTGAAGAGGGAAGAAACAACTCTCTTCTGCTTCTGTTTTGTTCTGAAAGCATCTCTGGCAGCAGTGGTGACAAAGGTGTTTGTAATGGGTCTGGGGGTAGTAGATGCAGCAGCAGCAGCCTGTAAATATCAGCTCTTGGGTTTTTTTTTTCTTTCAGACAACTGTGTTCATACTTTAAGGGCACTTAATAGCATCTTGGTTTGTTTGCATTAACATCGTATCTCAAGCATTTCCAGTGACCTATTTCTAATGGGACCTCTCTCTGACAGGACCTCTTTCTGATCGTATGGGGTGTCCAGAGACAGTGGAGACAGAAAGAAATGCAGCTGTCACTGGGGGCTGCTCCCACTGAGAAGCAGGAAGCAGCATGACATGGATTAGGTGGATATGTGCTGAGTTCTACTGCAGGCAGATTCTCTCCAGTTGTTTGTTCATGGATTGTGACTGAAGTGGGAGCTCTTTTTCACTGGCCCATCAAGATTGTGAAAATGGAGAAAAACTCTTAGATAACAGACACAAAAGCCTTGGGGATTTCAGAGTATTTTTTTAGATAAAAAAACTGATTTTGGTCAGCAGTCGCTCAATGTCTGGCAGGAAAATGGTGTCACCCACAAACTCTAGGGCAATTGTCTTGCACTTTTCGAGTTTGAAGATATATGGATGCTTCCCAACAGGGGTCATGGGAATAGGTTTGAACTATGTGGACATCTAATTCTACTTATGAAGGTTTCAGAGCCTTGCAAGTCTATCAGGAAATAGGGAATATGGCAGCTGTCATTTTGCAACAAGTAGTACCCAGAAGTCATGGCATAGATATGGTTCTTTGCTAGGTCGGGGTTCCCCTATGGACATTGTCTTTCCTTGTTATCTCACTCCATCCACCTAGGACCTCTTCTCTGCCATCAACAACTCTTCCTTCTGCTCTGTTCTTCCTCGTATGTAGTCTTCTACCATTTGGTCACCTGTTCTGTTGGTCTCAACTCTAAAGTATCTCCTAAATTGGATCTTTTCTTCTTTCTCCAAAACCACTGCCTATTATTGAGATTGTCATCACTTTGGGTTGCCCGCCTTCGGTCTTTCTAAACCATGCTTATACAGCACTGCTAAAAATATTCTCTAAAATAGCTATTTGACCATGGCAAAACCCTTTTAAGAACTTCTGTTTTGACTATCTACAACAACTCATTAAGTTATAACACAAGATCTTTCTTGATTTGGCCTCAACTTTCTTTTCAAAGCTCCTTTGTCTCCGCTTCTGCTACATACACTGTAAGTTAGCCTCACAGACCACTTGCGTTCTCATGATCACATCATGTAATTTCTAAAGAAATTTATAACCTCTCCTTTCCCAGAAATGCTCTTATCAGGGTTCTAGGTCTGGTGATCCTCTTAGCCCAGGGTCAGCAAACTGCACCATGTAGAAGAAATCCAGGTCTCCACATGGCCTTGTAAAGTAAATTTTATTGGAATACAGTTTGCCTGTTCATTTGTGCATTGCCATTGGATGCTTCTGCACTACAACAGCAAAGCTGAGTGGTTATTACAGAGACCATATGGCCTGCAAACCTGAAAAGATTGACTGTCTTTCCTTTACAGAAGTTTAGCTGGCTAACTTCCATTCCACCTTCCCGCAGAGCCTGGAAAGGAAAAGAGATAGAGATTCCTCGGACTCCCTTGAAGCTGGAGTTCTGGATGCAAATTGGTCTTATCAACAAGATAAATGTAGGAGAGACTTGGAAGTCAGAAGTGAGAAAGCAGCTACTTTCTTCTTGTTTTCTTTGTCTTCTTGTCTTTGGAAAGCAAGACTGTGGGTATTGGGAGTGGCTGTGCTGGAAGCAGCAGCAGAAGCCAAACTCAGGGTCTGGTGCCCAGACATCAGCTTCCTGGACGTCCAGAGGCACCTGTAGCCACAGTAGCCTCCTGATCCTGGTTCTGATTCCCAACTGCTGCTCTGTTGCCAGTTTGTTTTTTCCTCACAGCGGTGGCCTCCCATCTATACTCACTTCTGATTGTGGCGAACTTAGGATCCCCAAAAGTGGGTCTATGGTATTCTGAGTCATTCCTATTCATCTAATCTTTCAATAATTTTATAAGCAATTTATTCCTTGTATTAACATTCTTTTCTGTTTAGGGACGCCTGGGTGGCTCAGTTGGTGAAGTGTCTGACTCCTGATCTTGGCTCAGGTCATGATCTCATGGTTCACGGGTTTGAGCCCCATGGTTCACGGGTTTGAGCCTGCTTGGGATTCTCTCTCTGCCCTCTCACCGCCGCCCCCATGCTCTCTCTCTCAAAAATAAATAAACAGCTCTGTGCTGACAGCTCAGAGCCTGGGGCCTGTTTCACATTCTGTGTCTCCCTCTCTCTCTGACCCTCCCCCATTCATGCTCTGTCTCTGTCTCAAAAATAAATAAATGTTAAAAAAAATTAAAAAAAAAAAAAAAAAAAAAAAGAAAAATAAATAAACATCAAAAAAAATTCTTTTCTGTTTAATTTGGTTTCTGTTGCCTGCTTTGATCTTTGACTAATAAAGTGACCTAGAAGAAGGGATGTCTTTTCTCCATGCCTATACGCACCAGTTTGAAAAAATTACACACATGGTAAATGACTACATTATCATGCAAAAGTTCAAACATAACAAGAAAAATAAAGCAATCCAAATTTAACACCCTTTCACTGAAAAAAAAAAAACCTTCTTTGATATGCATCCTTCTGTTCCCCTTTTCTCTACATATATGTGGGTTTATATATATACATGTACATATATGTGTCTATTTTACATACATGAGACCATACTATATAAATTTTTCTACACTGCACTCTTTTTACTTAATGCTATGTTGTCTTGGAGATGATGCCACCATTCCATATGGGTCTACTTGATTCTTTTTAACATCTGGATAGTATTTCAGTATGGACATGCCAAAAGTTATTTTAAAACTATATTTGCATTAGTCTGGATTCCAACAGGAAACAGATGGCACATCATTTGGGGAGGTTTATCTCCAAAGGGATAACTATAACTATGAAGGTAGGAATGAATGTAGGAAGAGCTGCAGGAGTCTGGACAGAACAGTGGCACAGCTGTTAATGCCCTTATGGCAAAGGTATGACAGGGAAGTTACAAAGCCTTAGATTTCATTGCACTTTCCGAAAATGCCCCATATTGGCTGTTGGAATTTGATCAGCTTTGACTTTGTGGCATGTGAGTATATTTATACTCTGGAAGCTGAACATTGAAGACTTTCTTTAAGTTTTGAGTATCAGGATAAAGGGGACTGTGAAATAATAAAATGCTTCTTCTGGATATTCCAAGAATTTTAGGTAGAAAATGGATGTTGAGGTATCATGTAATCAATTTCTCTATTTGAATATAGGTTTATTTTATTTTATTTTTTGAAGTTTATTTATTTATTTATTTTTGAGAGAGAGAGAGAGAGAGAGACAGAGAGAGTGAGTGGGGAAGGGGCAGAGAGAGAAAATGTCAAGCATACTCTGCACATCAGTGCAGAGCCCAATGTGGGGCTTGAACTCATGAACCATGAGATCATGCGCTGAGCCAAAACCAAGAGTCGATGCTTAACTGACTGAGCCACCCAGGTGCCCCTGAATATAGGTTTATTTTTAATTAAATGTCAAAAGACTGTGATTAGAATGAATTCAGGTGGATTTAAGAGTTCAAGTTGAAATGGTAGAAACTTTGCTGAAAATAAACCAGAGTGTTTTCAGTTATGTAGAGAAATCAAAACTTCTTTAAATTTGAAGAAATAGCTTTCGCAAAACTGACCATAAGTGAAACTTCTGCATGATGAGGAGAAATGAAAATGCCAAGTTCTTTCTGTGGCATGTGATACCAAAAGTAAATAAAAGTTAAAACTTTTAAATGGGGCAACAAGGAAATTAACTAGATGAAACATTGTATAGACATTAAAATGTTAATTTACAGACCCTACAAAAAACATGAATGAATGTGTACATGGAAAATAGACCTGAATATAAATATATGATTACAACTAAGAATATTTTACTAAAACATTTTATAAAGTAGATCAGACATGAAAGGAACATATAAGACATAAGTTTTGATAATAGGGTTGAAGGATGGGGGAAGTTTATCCTTTCATATTATAGTTAAAAATAAGTATCATGTTTTTCTATAATCTATTCCAATATTTGGAAGTTATGAACTCTGGAAATTTGGTAAAATGCCATTATTATGAATAATCCATTCATTTGTACAACTGTACTCTTTTGTACATCTAGATTTTCCTTGCAGAATTATCCATAGACAAGTAGTATTAATCTTCTGGTGTGTGTACTATGATCTAAATAGAGATTGGTATGTTAGCTTCAGGATAATCAGGATGCTTCGAAAAGTGATTCCATATGGCTCATAAATGTAAACTTTTAAGACTTACTGAAAAAATTATTAGAGGATTTAAAATTCCTTCTAAAATTGTGAAATATATATAGATGATACTTACATGAACAAGAGGATAAATCTTTTTGCAAGGACCACACCATTTTGCTGAAAATTCAACCACCACAAGTTTGCATCCAGCAGCTTTCAAAAATCTGCTAAATTCATCCTGAGACCAGAACATAAAAGAAAAAAATATGCATAATCACTAAATCTCAAAAGCCTTGCAGAGAATAAATGTTCCTCATTTATTGAAATGAAGAACTTCAGTTCCTGAAAACCTTAGCGACGTACCCCACCCTATCGTTCTCAAGGGGACACACCTTTCCTAAATGTCCCTGAGGTCACATATATTGATCTTTGCAAGTATACATAGGTGGGAGTAAATCTGCAAAAAGTGATTAGGAGTGTATTTACCAAATGGTGGTTGGTAATGGTTGGTTACCTCTGGGGAGAAAGTGATATTGGCCAATGAGAGATAAAGCGTGGAGGGTAGTGGTGGATGGTTGTTCAAGCTGGACATCTAGATTTGATTTTTTTAAATAAGGACCTAAACATGCATTACTGGTAAAATTTAAAAGGAGAGGAAGTAACCTAACACCTTGAATCATTTCTTGTTTTGCTTTTGTTTTGAAGGGAAATCATTACCAAAGCTGTTGTCAAAAACCGTATATTTAAGGATTTGACATGCTTCTTGTTGAATGTCTTAAGCGAATTTCCCATCAGCTGTCCAGATCACCTAAGTAAATGTTTCCTTTCCTGGAACCTCAGATCATTTTATCTGAACTTCCTTGCTTTATGAACACTGACTGTCCACACGTTATTTCATGCATGGCTTCTCTCCCCCAACAAATCCCTACAGAATTCAATCCTGATTCACTCCTGAACCTCCATGGCCTCTGACTGGGCACATTACAGTATGTGCTCATGGGGTGTTTAGTTGATGAATGATTTGCTAATATATAGTGTTCTGCTCAAGATTTATTTTTCCTTTTCTCATTGGAATTACAATGATAGTAACTAATTTACTCTGTGCCTGGTGTTCTCTCCCTTAATCTTTACAACCACCCTATTGAGTGGGTATTATCTCCATTTTACAGATGAAAAAACGAAAGTTTATTACTTTCTCTCAGTCAACCAGTTAGCAAATGGTGTAGTTGGGATTGCTAACCTAGGCAGCCTAACTCCAGAGTCCATTTCCTTCACCACTACACAAACCTACACAAAATCATCTCCTGAGTTCTTCCTAGTTGTGGGGCTCCCTTGCCCTCTCACTGGCCCTAATTCCATCATGTGCTCATCCCCTCGGCCAATCATTAAGATGGAATCACTAATTAGATCAAGTCAAGCAGTGCCTATCACTGGAATTAGGGATGGGGTTAATTGCATACAGATGGCACGCCGCTCTGCAGTAAGAGAATCTTAACAATTACGTTGCCATTTGATTCAGTTTCAAGCAGGTGAAACGGATGACTTAAGGAAGATACACTTTCTTCCTTTACCCATATTCCTCTAGGGTAGGGGGTACTTAACTCCTCAGAGAGCCATGCCAAGCCGCAATTTCTCACTTGCTTCTGAAATCATGCAGTAGATGCCATCCTCATAAGCCCTCAACACCCTCACGTCTGAGTAGTTGCTAGGATGTAAACTGGCCTCACCAGATCTATGAATTTGACTTGGCTAAGTTCTCTCCAGGGAATACCCCCATAGGGTACATATTGACTTGACATGTACCTATCGAGACCCATACTGTGCCAAGTAATGGACACACTGCTAGTATACAGCTGTGGACAAAAAGCCAGACAAACTTTTCCCTGCCTTCGTGGAGCTTACTTTTAGAGGGGGAAGCCGATGGTAAAATCAAGAAGTAAAATATGCAGTGTGTTAGTGATCGTTGCTGATAAGAGAGGAGAAAGATAAAGCAGGAAAGAAGGAAATGAGCTGGATTAGGGTTGTAGTTTGGGTGGCCATGGTCCGCCTGGAATAGAAGGTGACATTTAAATACAGACATGAAGGAGACAACAGGCCCTCAGGAGAGGTCTCCAAGGAGGAGATGGGAGGGGGCTTCTCAGGGGGCTAGTGAGACCCTGGGTTATTCTGTGAGATTCCCAGAAAATCAAAAAAAAGAAGTACCAAAGGCATCGGCCAATGTGTGCTATTTTACAACATTTTCTCATAGCAAACTACACAGCGATGCCTTCTTTCAATCTGGCCAGCCTCATTTTCGTGACCTTATATATAGCTGCATTTGGGGAAAATATCAAAAGTCTAAGTCTGAGGGTGTTGACAGATGGCAAGCCCAGGCCCTATGCCTTCCCTCTTCCCTCCAGGTTCAGGTCCTCGTGTAACAGGGCCTGACATCAGAATGTCTGGGTTCTAATGCCCACTTCACTCCTAAATGGAGTAGGACCATCACCACTCTTAAAGGCAATTTTCTTTGTAAATAAACAACTCTCCCTGGCCTATATATGCATTTAGGTTCTTGTGGCAGTAACATTGGACAATGGATAGAAAGTGATCTTATAAAACACCACCTAAAGGATTGCTGATACTATTGGCTGTCATTTTCCCAAGGCATGTCTGAGGTTTCTGCTCTCTCTTAGAATAAGAGAAATATGTGGACTTTTACTTTCATAGAATGTTCCAGGTACAAAAAAGGTAGAATCAGTGGGATCAGGTACAGGATGGGATGTGTTAGGAGTTGGTCTGGATCCAGCTAGAGTCAGAGCAGGAAGTTAGAATCAGAGAGGAACAAAACCCTTCTGATCAATTTATCCCTTGGCTACACTCCAGATAGTGCCATCCCTCGAGCACAGAAAGGAGAGACATAAAAAAATCTCCCCTTGCTACAGAGCAGTGAAAGAATATGATTAGGGGAAATCATTCTTAAAGTTTATCAAGTCTGTTCTCAAGGTGGTTTCTTTTGAAATATCAATGAAGCCAAAATAAATACTTGCCATGTCTTTAATAATCTGAACCATGATTTACTGGGAATTGCTTATGAAACCTTCCTTTTGGTTCAGCTGGCTCACCGCAGCAGTCTCTTATTAATTAAAGGATCCTAGCTGGAATAGAAGGGTAACTTCTCTATGACATCATTAAACGTGACTGTCTCAGAACCTAGAACTTTGGCAGACTTGAAGCTAATTTGACTTTTAGGTCAACATATGGTCAGCCAAGAACCAGCCAACTGGTTGTATGCAGACTCAATAATGTGTCTACTTTTCTACCATCTATTTCCATGACCCCTCTCTTCCTTCTCCATTCCTTGCAACCACCAAATGAGAAATAAGCAAGCTAATATTAAGTAGATGAAGGTTATTTCATTTAGGATTTTGAAGGGATTATCTTGCAGTAGAAAAAAAATACTAAAGCCTTCATCCTATAAGTTTTCAACATATTAGGTTTTATGAGTCATGGATTCCTTAAACTTTGTTATTTTGCTCTAATTTTAGGAGGTAATGAAATTTCACTTTTATGGACTGGATCACAGGTTGGCAAACTTTTTTCTGTGAAGAACCAGATAATTTGGGCCTTATGGACCACATGCATGTGGTCTTTGTTGCATACTCTTTGTTTTTATTATTATTATTATTATTTTAAGTAGGCTCCATGCCCAATGTGGATCTCAACATGGGGCTTGAACTCATGACTCTCAGATCAAGACTTGAGCTGAGATCAAGTGTTGGACACTTAACTGACTGAACCACACAGGTACCCCTATAGTCTTTTAAAAATGTAAAAACCATTCTTAGCTGGTGGACCTTATAAAAACAGCATTTTGCTAAACCCACACATGGTGACTTGTTAATTTTTCAGAATTTAACATCAGAGAAAACCCCCAAAATGGCCATGACCAATGTTCCCAAATCTTCTGTAGAGGAATAGCAACAAAAATGAAAGAAGTTGCAGAATTCTATAATAACACAAAATCGGCAAAATGCTCCTTTCTGGTTTTTCCAGACATCCAGTCATGTCTCTCAGGAATGAGGTGCCTGTCTTTCCTTTTCCTTTTTGATGAAGTACCAATTATGAATATTTCCTGTATAGCCATTGTAGCAGATAGCTGACAGTCACCTCCCAGTATGCATTTCCTTTACTTTCCTCCAAAAATTCACTGATTTTCCTTTGGGCAAATTTATCCCTCCTCCATTTTATAGCAGCTATGCAGTTTGTGTGGGATTAATCTCACCCTAAATCCAGGGTTAGACCCTAATTAATCCAGCCAACAATCCTATCTTTAGGTCAAGGGTTAATGAAGAGAGAACAAGAAAGCAAGTGAATGGCATTTCTCGCACTTGTGATACAGTTACTAAAACTTTCTCTTTCCTCATTTAGATATAAACAAGATGCTGACTGACAGCTCTTATAAAACACACAGGAACCCAATCTTTGTTTAAGGCCTAGATTCCACAAAGATGTGAGGAGACATAAAAGAAACCTGGGTGATACATTGATCCACTGGATTAAGTGTGGCCGGAAGCTCAAGCTATGTCTGGAATTTACATTTCCATAGACAATAAATCCCTTTATAGTTTAAATTGGATTCATTGGGGTTTCTGACACTTACCTGGAAAATATTCAAATGCAATATGATAGAAATTTCTCCACTTGGGTCAAACTGCAAGAATGACTCACATTGTCATTGGTGTCTTAAAATTTCTCATGTAAGTGGCACCCGGGTGGTGCAGTCGGGTAAGCATCCGACTCAGTTCTGGTTCAGGTCGTGATCTCACGGTTCATGAGATGGAGCCCCGTGTAGGGCTCTGTGCTGACAGTGCAGAACCTGCTTGGGGTTCTCTCTCTTTCCTCTCTCTCTGCCCCTCCCTCACTCGCGCTCACTCTCTCTAAATATAAATAAATAAACATTTAAATAAAATAAAATTTCTCACATAAGGAATGCAATAATAGGGGAAAAATCTAATTTTACGATCAAGGAATTTCATTTCCAGTTTGTAGTATGTTCAGGCTCAAAATATTTGTTAATGCTCTGAAATACCCAGGGAGAATGTGGAAGGAACATGAGCTTTGGACTCAGAGAAATGTTATTTTTCTACTTCATGGTATAGGACAGATGCTAAACTTGGATAAAATAACTTGGTTTCAAATATGAGTGCTGCTATTCTGTGACCTTGAGCAAATTATTGCTCACTTCCTCATCTGTGAAAGGGGGTAAGTTCCACTGCATAGGAATATGGTGAAAATGAACAGATATTTAAAAAGTCTGCTCAAGTGTATATAATTTCTAGCCCAAGCAGCAAAAACATGCATTCCATTCTGGATTCCCAAGGTGATACTTCAGAAAGGGGCTTCTTTTCTTTTTAATGTTTATTTATTTTTGAGAGAGATGGAGACAGAATGCGAGTGGGTTAGGGGCAGAGAGAGAGGGAGACCCAGAATCCAAAGCAGGTTCCAGGCTCTGAGCTGTCGGCACAGAGCCCGACGCGGGCCTCGAACTCACAAGCTGTGAGATCATGACCTGAGCTGAAGTCGGATGCTCAACCGCTCAACTGACCGAGCCACCCAGGCGCCCTAAGTTCTAACCTCTTAGAGAATAAAAAGCAAGTAGCAATTCAGTGTGCTTCATTCTGAGCAGGCAGAACTCAAAAAAGGAAAACAAAAGTATAGTTGTTGCCTACATGTCCACAAGACTTCAATGGCACGCTATGTTGGCCATACCGTGGTGTTGGCCAACATTTATTAACGAAATGTTTTAGGAATAAACAGAGCCTCTTATTCATCTTGCCAAGAGTCATGCAATCTGGCAGCACTGAGCCTTTAGTCTTGTATTGCGTAACTGTCAGGTGGAGAGTCGTGACTGTCCCTCTGGAGGCAGCATACTCATTCCTGTTAACTACAATCCCCACCTTCTTTTCCCGCTTCAAGAACTCAAGGTAGAGTGGCAAGGTGCCTTTCTGTTGTGAGTGTGCAGCTATTTGACGTTTACTACAATAGGTATTTGAAGTGTTTCTAATACTTTGTCCACTGTCTGTTCCATTCCTTCTTCATTGCATCTAGGATGTTTTACTTATTTATACTACTTGCCTGGCATCTCAAACTCACTTGAGTTTGAGACGCGTGATTTTGATTTTTCTACCATCACAGCCAGGAATTTTCTTCGTGGCTCTATATTGAGGATCATATCTCCTTTTCTCCCTTTTTCATCCAAGAAGGAGAGATGAATGTTGACACATATTGAACATCCTCCAAGCCCTCAGTTAAGAACCACTGCATTGAAGTGTGGGCATCACTTTCATTTAAGTTATCTTTTAAGTACCCAGTTAGTTAAGGTGACTGTGTCCACTTTACAGGTGAGATGATGGGAGTACAACAAGTTTAGATAACTTATCTTTGCCGGAATTAATTTAGAATTCAGGTGTGGGTCACCTGGCACATAAGGAGGAACACGGAGTCAGCTAAAATATGCAGGTCTCTTAGAAAGCCATCTAGCAATGGATGAACTGAACTCGGAAAGTGAATTCCTTTTTTCTTGGCACCAAGATGACATCTACAATTTCTACCCTCCTTTTCCTCACAGAATGAGCTCTTCTTAAACTTTTCTCCACTGCATTTGTAAAGAAAATAGTACAGAATTAACTCTCAGGCTTCTGTACTGACAAACTCCTGCCCCGTCCTGGGTTTCTTGAAAGTTGAGGAAGGCAAGGCCACTAATTCTGCCCTTCAGCACATATAAACTTTTCCACAGAATTTGCTAAACTGCCTGCCCAGCCCAAAGGCAGGGAAACTACAAACTGACAGCTCACAGAAGTCTGTTTATTCTTAACCAGAATTAAACACTATTAAAACCCAGAAAATGGCCAGGTTCATAGAAGCGGCCATCTTCTTTTATTGTTTGCAGAGAAAGTGCTTAGTGGGTTAAGCAGGGCAAATTTTAAGTTCTGGAAAAAAGCTGCTGGTCAAGTCTTCTCTAGAAAAGAGCAATCCAGCCTTCCCCTTTGCACTTGACTGCCTTCTTTGTTTCCCTGACATGCACTCACAGGTACTTTCCTAGACTCATTTGTGACCTCACTGTTGGAATCAGGAAGCTTCAATGTAGGCTGGGTGGAGTCTGTTTGAGAAGTCAGGTGTGTGTGTGTATGTATGTGTGTGTCTGTGTGTTTTAGTTTATCCAGAGTGGAATCCGGAGAGTGGGCTGTGGATTTTAAACCTTGAAAAAATTGGGAAAGACAGAAACAACAGAGAGTGGGCAGAAGAGAAGTAGAGAAAAGAAGAAACGATAGCTGAGGAGGGGAAAAAAGGAGAAAGGACAAAGCGAAAAACAATTTTTTTTAAGAAGAAAAAATAGATAAGTCATTCATATGCATTACTTGTAATCCCTCTCACAATGCATGGAGTCACATCAGAATGTTAGGAACTACAGAAATAGGTAGATAACTATCTAATATAAAACTCAGATCATTATTAGTCTTATCCTAAGGAAAAAAAGTCAGTTTGTGCTCTCTTACCAAACGTCCTGGTGAAATCTACCTCTTCTTGGTGGAGGTTTAGGCTTTGGGTGAGTGGTGAGAGGGAGTAAGCTCTAGATCCTCAGGGAATGACGGGAGCGGCTTCTCTAAAGTACTTTGCAGGAAGAGCAGAGAACTAGGCTCACTAATAGACTCTCACCATTCAGTATGCTCCACAGGCCAACAGTATCAGCATCGCCTGGGAATTTGTTAGGGCAAATAAAGGGGAAAAAAAGAGGTTAGAGAGGGAAGGAGCCAACACATAAGAGACTCTTAAAAACTGAGAACAAACTGAGGGTAGATGGGGGGGTGGGAGGGAGGGGAGGGTGGGTGATGGGCATTGAGGAGGGCATCTGTTGGGATGAGCACTGGGTGTTGTATTGAAACCGATTTGACAATAAATTTCATATTTAAAAGAAAAGAAAGAAAGAAAGAAAGAAAGAACCCAGAAGCTACAGGAACAACAAAAAGAATAATAAATGCACGAAGGAGGATGAACAGGTAATTGTATACAGAAAGGATCAAGGATGTACAAGTAGGACGTTCCTTCTGTGGAGAAGAGCGAATTCACTTTAGTGCCCTAAGACTTCGCTATTCAAGGTCATGTAGACACCGGCATCACCTGGATCACCTGCGAGCGTGATAGACATGTAGACCTTCAGACCCCAACCCAGAGCCACTGAATAAGAGTCTGTGTTATAAGATTCCCCCCGGGGGATTCTTGCGCGCACTGATTTTGAGAAGCGGTGCTCTAGAGGGAGCTTTCGATCAGGGAGCTGTCGGTGAGGACCGGGAGCACTTGCATTAGCAAGTTGCCTGAGAATCTTGAGGAATGCCAATTCTCAGACCCCACCCTGGACCTACTGAATCAGAAGCTCTGAGGGTAGGGCCCAGATGGGTAGGTTTTAACAAGCCTTCCAGGTGATTCTGCCGCATGCTCAAGTTTGAGAACTACTGGGCCAGAAGTTTTTTTAAGCAACGGGAATGATTTAGGTTGGTCTGGTGTTATCATGTCTTCAACGCCATCATGACGCAAAAGTCTCATTCGAAATATTTAACACCCTGAGTGACCTGGAGGCTGATCATTCAGAAGGGACAACAGCTGTGCATCTGCTCAGTGGCGGGGATGAGGGCTACACTGCCAGGTATCCAACACCTTCAGTTGCTGGATTTGAATCCAGGATGTCCTAGGGGAGTGAATGGGTCAGCCTCAATGAGGGGGGACATAGGGGTGGGGCTGGGGGCAGAGGCTACTCATCTGCCATTATATATCCCATTAATTCAACAATTCGATTATAGCATTATATATTCCAACAATGCAACAACCGGTTAAACTGGCCATTCCTACCTGTATTGACTGAAGATCAGCCTGTGATATCGACGGGAGATGGCAATAATAGTTCTTCCCAGACGTCAGGCGGGCAACTGCAACATTCAGATGTGAGTTCTTTACTAGGCAAAAAAAAAAAAAATCTGTTCAAAATAAACAACCGTATTTGCTTGGAGTTTCAGTGCTAAAAAGTGGGAATTTATAAACCTTCTATGATCCCTTGACTACCAGGAAGCAAAGCCGTGCTAGGGCCCTAGGCCAAGGGCTAGTCTCAGGAACAGAACAGGAAGGAGCTCCATTATTTGAAAGGCACTTGGCAATGGCTCAGGGTGATGGGGCAGGAGTCACAATGGTGGACAGCATGAATCGTATACATCTTGGATTACACGGAGAAGAAAGACCCAGATGGAAAAGGACCACTCTCCCTCTCCACTCAACCCCGGCAGCGTGCCTTCAGGGAAACGAATGAAATTGTAAGTGTTGAAAACTGGGCCAAGGGCAAAGCGTTCACAAAAGTGAGTTACTTAGTATTAGGGCAGTAATTATGCCGGAGCTAATCCTGCCAACATGGAGCAAACGCATGCCTCTGGCTTTTGTGGGCTTTCTTCCGTGGTGCTCCGCTGTGAGATGTGGCAACCGTGGTAAACACTTCATTTTCTTCATATGGCCCAACTCCAGACTCTTTATTTGCTTTCCTTGTCACCCCCATTTCCACAGGAAGCTTGCAATCTCTCCAACAGACGTGATGCTCCTCGTAGAAATCTATAGTTAGCTATATATTTCTGATTACTTTTATTTTAAAAGCATTTGGAAATACTGAAAACTAGAAAGTAGAAAAGTAACCAGGATACTATCTCTAAGATTGTATTACCACGACTATGTGTATTTCGATGTCACACACATGTTTATACGCATTATGCGTGTGTTTGGGTGGGGTCCCGCACCAACAAGCAATTCTGGGGACACTAGCTGAGTGTCCTACAATTCAACTCAATTCTGACACCGTGTACCCAAAGAGAGCATTCCACGGGTTAAGAGTTCAGTCCCAAAGGACACCCCACCCCAGCCCCCAGCCCTCCTTCAGACACCAGTCACAAGCTCACCTGTGCTTCTGAATGGCTGGCTATAAATAAGAGGCTCCAAGACCCTCTCCTCTGGTTCGATTAATTTGCTAAAGCGGCTCACAGACCAGAGAAACATTTTATTTAGCAGATCACCAGTTTATTAGAGAAGGAGATAACTCAGAAACAGCCAGACAGCCGGGATGCAAAGGCAAAGGATGCGGAAAGGGCTTGGAGCGCCCATGCGGTCTCCTGATGAGCCATTCTCCCTAAATCTCCATTTGGTCACCAACCCGGGTCTCCGAACGCTATCCTCTTTGATGTCTATGGAGGCTCATTACCTAGCTATAGTTGATTAAATCACTGGCCACAGAAGAGTCAACCTCCAAACCCATCCCTGAAGTTTGGGAGGGAGGTGGTGCAGAAACTTCCAGCCCTCCTATCACGTGGTTGGTTTCCCTGGCAACCAGCCCCAACCTCAGGTTAGCTCAGGGTTTTCCGAAAGTCTCCTCATTGACACAACAAAAGCACCTTTTCTTCTCTTATCACAGGTATTTATAGGGTTTGGGGAACTCTGCCAGGAACCGGGTGGAAGAGCAAATATTTTTTTATTGTATATCACAATATCACAATATGTGTAATTCATTTTCACTGAATTGCCATGACACTATTACATGATTTTGTATTTGTTCTATTCCTTAATGCTTAATGTGCCAGGGGCATTTTCCATCATCTAATACAGTCCATGATTTTTAATTGTTGCATATGACTTTTTCATTTGGGTGCATTATGTTTTAATTAACTTTTTCCTTACTAAGTTTTTTAATAACCTTACAATCGTAAAACAACCCTGTGATGAGTGTCTAATAAATCACTGCCGACACTCTTATTTCTCTTAGAGTGATTTCTTAGAAATATAACTATTTTTAGTGACTTTAACGTGTAATGTCAAACTTTAGTCTGGTGTGCTTACACACTTTGCACACACCAGCCGTCCATGAACTTGTTATTATACTTTTAATTTGCATTTCCTTACTAATGTGGTTGAACACATTATTATTTTTTTATACAAACTATTTCGTATTTGCCAATTTGTTTTTACTAGGTCTGTTTGATTCTAATTTGTAAGAGGATCTTTGTATTTTAAGTGTTTTAGTAATTAATGTTTTTTTTCAGGTACAGGAATTAAATTTTTTTAGTCAAATCTATTGATTGTGTCTTTTGACATGTTTTGCCTTGGTTATAAGATTGAAAAGATACTCTCATTTTGTGGTTCCTTATGTGTATAATCTTTTTCCTAATAACAAAAAGTAATGCTAGTTTTTACATTAAATTTTTTAAATTAAAACACTTATAAAAGCCTAGGAAAATCAAAATACACTGTAAAAAAACCAAAATTCAACCAAGTAAATGTTAAGATCTACTAGGTAGAGGGGAAATCCAAAGGGCTACAGAAAGTGAGAGGTTTTTAAAGGCAGACCCAGGAAGTCATAAATTGAAAGAAGGATTATTACTGGTGAAGTAACGTTCACTTGGGGACAAAAGGGCTTTAGTAGGTGGATTACCTTATCCTCCTTTGGGGAAAAAAGAGGGCCTTCGTGATAGATTACCTTATTGGTACTGACTAGGAAATTCCTGACTGGTGAAAGGTTACATTTCTGGGGGTTTGAAATTGCAGTTAGGTTAAGTATTAAGTCTTGGTTTACTGATGTGGGACCTTAATCTAAGTGATGCCATTTTGGGCCTATGGTTTTCTTTTTAACAACATAAAGGATAAAAGATGTACCCATCTCTCAGCAAATAAAATATTACGTATACTCTCTGTTGTGTCCATGTACATTTTAATCTTTCTTTCACTATTTGTTGTTATGGAAAGAGATGAGGATATACACACATTTCTCTAGAGTCAATTTACTGAATGTCAATCAATTTCTCTCCATTGTCTTGTGATGTTTCCTATACAACCTACTGAAGTCATATCTAATAAAGCATGTGAAGTATTTTTCCCTGCAGTGGTTCGTGTGTTTACTCTTGCCTCAGACTCACATCTATTTATTACACATTTAATGAAAATATAGAAGCAAATATGATTATTTGCTCATTGAAAACTTTTCTTAGCTCTGAAAAAAAAATATCAATGCTGGTAAAGATATAATAAAAAATAGTTTTGCAGGGCGCCTGGGTAGCTCAGTCAGTTGAGCCTCTGACTCTTAATTTCTTTTCTTTTTTTTTTTTTTTTTTAAATTTTTTTTTTCAACGTTTTTTTATTTTTATTTTTGGGACAGAGAGAGACAGAGCATGAACGGGGGAGGGTCAGAGAGAGGGAGACACAGAATCCGAAACAGGCTCCAGGCTCCGAGCCGTCAGCACAGAGCCTGACGCGGGGCTCGAACTCACAGACCGCGAGATCGTGACCTGGCTGAAGTCGGACGCTTAACCGACTGCGCCACCCAGGCGCCCCTCTGACTCTTAATTTCAAGTCGGGTCATAATCCCAGGGTCGTGGGATCAAGCCCCACATCAAGATTTTGTCTCAGGGTACCTGGGTGGCTCGGTTGGTTAAGCCTCTGACTCTTGATTTTGGCTCAGGTCATGATCTCATGGTTTGTGAATTTGAGCCCCATTATAGTCTCAGTGCTGACAGCTGGAGGTCTGCTTGGGATTCTCTCTCTGTCCCTCCCCCACCCAAATAAATAAATAAACAAATAAATAAATAAATAAAATAAACTATTAAAAAATCTTTTAAAAAAAGGGATTCTCGCTCTCTGCTTCTGCCCCCTTTCCCACTAGCGCGCTCTCTGTCTAAAATAAATTTTAAAAAACGTTTGGCACATGAAAGACAACAGAGTATTAGTTTATGACATATGGAGATACCAGCTGTATGAAAGTTAAATATTTGAACATTAAATCCCCCTGTGCAATGCAGATTTGAGATGATGTATAAGAAAACTAAGGTTGGATAAGTAAACTGGGGTCAGAATATGGAGGGTCTTCAAAGAGAGAACTTTGAGTTTAATAAGCAACCAAGAAGGGGTCTTGAGGGTTCTTGAGCAGGGACAATGATGAGGAAAGGCCATTAGTATGATAATGCTCTATGGGCTAGAGGCAGAGACACTGGATTCAGAGAAGCATGCTGGGAATTCTAGAAATTCATCAGTGATAGAATGAGGAATTTTCTTTTTCTTTTTTTTTTTTAATGCTTTTATTTATTTTTGAAGGAGAGAGAGAGACAGAGCATGAGCGGGGGAGGAGCAGAGAGAGAGGGAGACACAGAATCTGAAGCAGGCTCCAGGCTCCGAGCTGTCAACACAGAGCCCGATGCGGGGCTTGAACACACAAACTGTGAGATCATGACCTGAGCTAAAGCCAGACGCTCAACCGGCTGAGCCACCCAGGCACCCCAACATGAGGAATTTTCAAGAGTGGCAGTGTAGCAGAAGGCAATGATTTCTTCACATGTAAGACAGAAACCATGGTGCCCACTCAACAAATATCTGTTAAGTTTCCATATACTCTAGATATATAAAGGACAGGAAAGAGAGAATGCCACTGTTCTGGGCCTTATACCTTGAAGAAATAGTAATACCACTGATGAAAATAGGAACATTTTTGTCCTCCTGTGTGGACTGCTGCATACCCTTTTCTCACTTAATTCATGATAAGTAACCCCCAAGAGCCTCTGTCCTTGCCATTTTTCTGTACAATAACTTCTAAGGGGAATCCAAACATTCCTGTGGCTTTTTTCTGGTCCACCAATCCTTAAGGAGAAGTCCAATTGTGGTTACTGTTCATGTGCTCTGACCTACTGGTGGTCTTAACGTCCCTCCCCCCTCCCCAAGTCCCATGCATGATGAATTCTTCTGTGGGCCCTTTGCACCAGAGATCGCTATCATCAATTTATGTAAAAGCAGGAAAAGGGTCAAACTGATTTTATGCTACACCTAGGTCTTAGAGAAAAGTCCTCAAGGATGGTCCAGACCATCTCATCAGGGTAAAAGATTACTGACACTGACCGAACTTCAGCATTTTGGTTCCAAATTCTTGGCTAATTTCAGTTCCTTACTTGACGATCATGAAATCAGCAGGAACTCACAGACCCCAACCCTGTTTGCGGTCTAACTATCCGACCTTCTCACACTTTCTCTGTATCATCATAATTTCTGTTAATCTGAGCCTCTTGCTTTGCCTAGTTTAGTCTACTTATCTTGCTCCTTTAATTTGATCCCTGTTTTAAAAGCCTTCAGATCACCTCTGTAGAGCTTTTTCCTCAGGCTCCACTCTGCTTCTACCCTCACCTAACCATGTCCTGGCTCTAATCACCTCCTCTTCCGAAGCCCACACATAGCTTCTACCTGACCTATATACCAACTACCTGACCTATAGTTGGACATTGCCTTCCCCAGAATCTATAATTAGTTGCCATGTAATTTAAAATGTCAGTAGTTCACAATGTTCTTCAAAGGGTACCATGATCATGATCTCTGATTGCTCCAAACCTAAGCAGTTTGAGAACTGCTGATCTATAAAATGGGGCTCAGATGACCCGGCCTGCCTACCTCACAGAGTTGTTGTGAGGATTAAATGAGATTATATATGGAAACTGGTTTTGAAAGCTTTGAAGTGCCCCACAAATCCACGGGATTGCTACTGCCATTCTTCTGAGACCAAGCAAACAGTCACTGGGCACCTATACTGAGGCATACAGATGAATGAACAGTAAGGCCATTGAGACAGTAAGTAGAACCTAGGTCTTAAATTTATGACATGGAGCTTCTCCTTGGTCTCTTTAGGCCAAATCCTCTTTTGGGTTTTGATAATTCGATTTCGTTATAGAAGCAAAACAACTCATGTAGAGGATTTGGAGTATATAGCTCTTTAATTGGACCACCTTCTCTTTCTCTTCCCTCCCTCCCTCCCTTCCTTTCTTCCTCCCTTCCCCCTTAAAAAAAATTCTCAAACCATGCTTTTCTACACATAATATGGCAAACACAAGGAGTGTTTGGGGACAGAGAAGAGGTAGATTTCATCATACGTGAGTCAATTTTTCTAGAAGCTGTTGGATGGTCAGGTAAGTAGCTCAATCACCTGTAACTCCCTAGACTTTTGCCACTGTCATCTTTTCAATAATGCTCATTGGGACATATGTCAGGATCTAATTTGAGAACTCTACTACAATATGCTCTATGTGTTGCATGATGTAGAAAAGGCACAGTCTGCAATTCCCACCTTGCCTAAATGAACAATTCTGAGACAAAAACACCTTGTCATCGCCTTCCCTTGGCACTGGAATTGGTATTTAATCAGCCAGCATTGACACGCGAAAACAGTTTGGTGCTTGAGTAAAACACTGTGCACTCCTCTCCCCTCATCCCCTCCCTAGTTGCCTTCCTCTTTCTCTCCCCCAACCTCCTCCCCCAAGAGATAAAGACAAAACATGAGCACAACAGATGCAGACATGCCTAGGAGATTATATTATCACTTTCAAAAATGTAAAACCACATAAATTGAAGGTTTCACAATAAAACACAAGGCTTTACTTAATTGGCTAACTGGGGAGCACATGGAAGCAGGTTAGGAGTAACTGGAAGTAGAGAGAGGAAGATTTGGGAGCAGAATCTCAGAGAAGGGTCCATTGGCCAATGCTGGGGAACTTGGTCTCGAAACTGGAGTTCACAGACAATCTTCATAGGATGTTGGGAATGTGAGCAGTGCTATTTGCAACCACTATGCTAGATTGTTACTACAATGGGTGTGTGGGGAAAGAGACTTTTCCTCATTAGTAGAGTATCACAAGTCAGTGTGATAAACAGGTCAACTGTAGGGGCATGAATACTCAGTGGTGGGGAGGGAAATGGTGACAAGTTCTGGAAAGAACTTCACAATGTACATTCCAAAGATGTCTCAGAGCCAAAGAGAAAAAGAATGGCAGATGTTACTTATTTGGGAAAACTGTAAGACAGCCTCAGGCCCTCCAGAAATGGTTGAGAACGCAGGAGAAGAGAGCTGGAGGTTCTACTACAGCAACAGGTGCTTAGTAGGAAACACATCTAGAATATACAGATGCCACAGTCAAGTCCAGATTTCATGTGCTTCCAAAAATAGAGAAGGTGGACCCAATGCACCTTCAGAGGAGGCGTCAGTGCTTAATGCCACACATTAGATTCCTTCTTTTATGTTGGCTGGATAGAGTAAGACCAGATTTACCATCATTTTTCTGAGTCAGTGCTACTGGCAGGGAGTTAACTCTTGCAGGTAGTCAGGGGCAACCCAAAGAGAGAAACAAAGCAAAAGAAATCGTGTCCTTAATCAACATTCCTCCCTTTCTACTTGGAAACTAAAAAGCCTACCCTTCTGTGATATCCAGCAGCTTTAAAAGATGGAGGAGAAAACAGCTAAGCTGGAGACTGGACATGAACAATACATATGAAAAGTCTTGAGACTGGCCAACTTCTGGGGAGGGGATAGTATCTGGTAAAGGGGACAGGGGGTGGGACTTCTGGAGGAAAAAAAAATTAAAGGAGAGTGAGGAGATGAAAGAAGGGAAGGTTTAGATTGTACCTCCCTCCACTGTTTTAGGAAACATCTAAGAGAGGACATCATGAAGGTCTGGAGCTAGAGGCCTCACACTGTCACAGAGAACAAAGAACCAGATAGCTAGAGGCCATCTAGAGGCACCCTCACCTCTCATTACTACATCTGTTAAGTTTTATCACTTTTATTTGAGACAAAATTTTTTACTGAATCTGTTTCGGATTGTGTGTGTATGCTTTTGCTTAAGAGGGAGGATAGCCAAGATGTTCAACGGCATGAGGAAGAGAATACATCCTCACGTCAATGTCATATAATTTCACGGTAAAAGATGTTTGATAAACGAATCCAGCCAGGGAAGAGCCCCCAATGGAGATGGCATTAAAGGGTCAAAGACAGAACCTATCACCTGGTTGAGTGAAGATGTCAAGGATATAGCTTGGGATATGCTTTGACCCTTTCCATACATCCTCCACTCTTTGATGCGGACAACTGATTTTTTCTTGATCTTAAATAAAGTCATTTGCAGGTGTGCCTTCAAGCTCCATTTCCCAACCACACTGCTACACCTATAAAGCCACCACTCTCTGGGTTTTGACAGTGATGTCCAATACCTTCTCATACCCTTTTATTATAATCCGGAAAGATTTCAAAGAGGATGATAGCTGCTTAGTGTTACCATTTATCTGCTCTCCTTGAGGCTGCAGTGGAGATAATCTAAACTGAGGGAAGAGGTACATATTCCCTGGGGGAAGGGCTAGTGGTCGTGGCCAAGGTTCTGTTCCTCACGGTTATTCCTAATGGTGTCACTCTGGGTGAGTCCTTCACCCTTGAGCTCCATTTTTTAAATCTGAAAATCAAGAGAGTCCTTGGCCCCTGAGGACCTTAACTTTCCCAAGGCCCTTTCCCCTTCTGGTTATAACAACGATTCAGAAAACTGTGCCATCAAGGGGAATGACCAGTTGTGATTGTTACTACAGAAGCTGATTTGGGAAAAAGCATACTTCCTAGGAGAGAAGACTATGAAGCAAAAGATCAGCACACCAGGTGAAAAGGGAAAGGGGATCATATCAGCAATCAGAAGACAAAGTCAGGGTGTAGGGGTGTAGTTCAGATACCACTGCCAAAGAGACAGGCCCTTCAATGTGTGTTTATGTGACTCACCAGGGAACTTGATGACAAGGCTGATGGTGGGTGGAGAAGGTAGTTTACGTGTGTGAAAGGGAATGATTCTGTTATGAGGCATTTTAGGGGGAAAGAAGTTGGATATAGCCAACTCCTTTTTTTCCATTTTCTTCACTCACTTATTAGGAAAAACCAACAGAATTGAGGGGGGTGGTCAGGATCTGGAGAGGCATTCCACAATGACTCATACAAACAAAAACAATGGAGCTTAGGAAAGAGCCTTTTTCAAATCGAAGTTCAGGGTTTCAAAGAACTCATTTGTTTTTCCTTTATCTTGCTGTTTATTTTTTATTAACAACAGCAGGGTTGGGAGGACAAAGAGACTCAGAAGGCTTTTCACAGACCCAGAAAGCACCTCCAGAGACTTGGGCCAGCAATTCACCTAAGACTCTAAGTTTCCTTATGTTAAATATATTCATACAGGGCCAGGCACTGAAGATGTCATTTGATTGCTTCTTATTAAATCTAAGATACCACAATGGTAAGATACACGATTAAACTGCCAATTATATTATACCATGCCATTTGTAAGATGCATTTTCATCTTAGAGACGTTAAAAATATATTTTTGGTAGGGGCACTTGGGTGGCACAGTTAGTTAAGCGTCTGACTCTTGGTCTCGGCTCACATCATGATCTCACAGCTCGTGAGTTTGAGCCCCGCATCAGGCTCAGCGCTGACGGCGCAGAGCCTGCTTGGAATTACGTCTCTCTTTTCTCTGCCCCTCCATGCTTGTGCTCTCTCTCTCTAAATAAATAAACTTAAAATAATTTATAAAAATATATTTTGGATGAATAAAATGTATTAAATATCCTAACTCTTTGAATATTGTAGTTTGTGTTAAAGTCTAACTTTAACTGCTCCCTAGACACCATCATAGCTAGGGATGTGGTCAGGTGACTCCAGCCAAGACTTTATTAATCCTCAAGGTCTTTTTCTTTTTCTTTTTTTAATTTTTTTTAACGTTTATTTATTTTTGAGACAGAGAGAGACAGAGCATGAGCGGGGGAGGAGCAGAGAGAGAGGGAGACACAGAATTGGAAACAGGCTCCAGGCTCTGAGCTGTCAGCACAGAGCCCGACGCGGGGCTCGAATTCACGGACCGTGAGATCATGACCTGAGCCGAAGTCGGACACTTAACAGACCGAGCCACCCCGGCGCCCCTCAAGGCCTTTTTCTAATACCTGGGTCAGAAGGCTGAACGCCAAGCCAGTAGACCTAAGTGGAGGAGACTTTGTGCTGTGTTGGTAGCAGGGGTACTGGGTGGTAGGGTATAGGAAAATTGATTGTCTTAACAACTTGAGAGCCAGCCATAACAATGGGCCAAGGATAAGAGTGCTCTTCAATTCCAGTTCTAGAGCTTGACCGTATAGTTATCTCAATGTTGTTCCTTCTTCAATGGAAGAGATTTGGGGCCATCAAGGCATCAAATCCATAAGATCCACAGAATGTTTCATTTACCTGTCTAGAGTATCGGCTATGTTACATTGTAGCTAATGTTGCCTGTATTTCCTGTGAAGGAATCGTTTTTGGTATTGTAACATCTCCTCCAGTCTAGTCCAGTTGCCTAGAGAGAATATGGGCTTAGAAAAGAAAACAGCCTGGGCTACAATCCCACGGATGGCTAGTGTAGTAATGGGACTCATAAGGAAATGTACTCAACTGAGAAAAACGGACTGGTTCAGTAAACTGTGCGAGTGCCTACTTCTTTGTGTTTGTCATCCTCACGACAACAGCAATCAAAGTAGGTCCTGTTATTGCTTCCATAATGCAGATGAGGAAAGGGAGGCTCTTGGACAAGCACCTTGTCCAGATGATGTGGCCCATAAGGCAAGGGGCCAGGATTTGAATGTGGGTGGTTGAATTCCAGAGCCTGTGCTTTTCATCACTATATCCATAAATAAGAAAGAAATCTTGCCATTACGGAGATTCAGACACATAAACTAGCCATGACATAAAGAGAAAACTGCCTTAAAAGATATGTGAACAAAGTGCCCTGGAGCCCAGAGGAGGAAGCTATTAAGTTCAGGGATCTTTCATAATATGAAAAGTGACTATGAGAGCAAGTCAGCTACATTTTCTATTTTTTTTTAAGTTTTATTTATTTTTCAAAGAGAGAGAGAGAGAAACCGAGAGAGAGACCGAGAGAGAGAGAGAGAGAGATCATGGGTATGCATGTGTATAAGTCAGGGAAGGGCAGAGAGAGAGGGAGAGACAGAATTCCAAGCAAGGCTCCACACTCAGTGTAGAGACAGATGCGGGACCCGATCCACAATCACAAGATCACAACCCGAGCCAGTATCAAGAGTCAGACGCTTAACTGACTGAGCCACCAAGGCACCCCTACACTTTCTTTTTAAGAAGGGACTTCCCTTATTGTTCTATAACCTCAGACCACGGGTTTCCCAGATACCATGCATTTGCCTATTTGTGGATTGAATGGCAATACCTTTTCTCTAAGGCTCATGGATGTATATCAAACACAAGGGTTTTCAGCGAATAGCCAGCAAGGGTGATGTAAACATATTGTTTGGTTGTGGAAAATTGCACCCACACCCCAAGGTAGAGAGGACAGTGTAATAAACCCTGAGTATCCCCTGCCCAGCTTCAGCTGCTTATCAACATTCTGCTGCTGTTTTTGCTTTAGCTGCACCTGCCTGACCCACACTTTTTTTTTTTTCCTGGAGCATTTAAAAGCATATACAAGCATCCGTTTAGTTTCACTAGTAAACACTTCAGTCTGAATATCTATTATACCAAGACTTAAAATATTAACGACAATACCATTATCCCAACCAATGAAATCAACAATAATTCCAAATATTCATCTGATATTCAGTCTGTGTCTAATTTTTCCTGATTAATAAGCACGCTTTTAACAGAAGAACTTTTACTTCTTTTGTGCGGAATAGAGGCGCACAGTTTTCCCTCTCAGTTCTATTCTGGCATATTTGCAAAGACACAGCCTTTCCGAGGAGCGATTTAGGTTGTTAAGAAGTAAAAATAAAATGAGTTTTCATAGATCACACATAGAACGTAACTGTATTTGTAAGGTTAAAGCCACTAAATAAATTAAAAAAATTTTTTTAAAGTTTATTCATTTTTGAAAGACAGAGAGAGAGAGAGAGCATTGAGCAGGGGAGGGACAGAGAGAGAGGGAGACACAGAATCCTTAGCAGGCTCCAGGCTCTGAGCTGTCAGCACAGAGCCCAATGTAGGGCTTGAACCCACGAACTGTGAGATCATGACCTGAGCTGAAGTTGGACGCTTAACTGACCGAGCCACCCAGGTGCCCCAAAGCCACTAAGAAAATTGAAAAACAAATGCCTGGTAATGATGGAAGCGAAATAGCATGTGCCAAGGTGAGGAACTAGGCTGCAAAAATCCTATTAAAGTATAAGCCTATTCTTGAGACACTAAGGTTATAGGCTTCTGGTTCCATTTCTGCATTTTGGGGTTTACCCAAGATTTGAGTGTAGCAAGCTGGGCAGTGGCTTAAGACCAACGTCATGAACTATTTTAATAGGAATGAAAAGGCTTATGGTGTGTGTGTGTGTGTGTGTGTGTGTATTTAAGAGAGCTTCTGCATATATCTGACCTGTTGCTTCTCCTCTGAATCTTAGTATCGTGCGTGCGCATGCACACACACACACACACACACACACTCTCACACACACACACACACACACTCACACAGAGTATATTCATTCTATATTGGATATCCACGTTGGTTTGTCTGTTCTACTTATTGGCATTGTTGACTGGGAGGAATACTGAAATGAGAAAGGGCATAACTCACTCTCCCTGTTCCTATGAACTTGACCTTGGGAGAGAGGCAGGGGGTTTAGAACAAAGTCACCAGCATCTCAGAACTCAAGAACAAATGGTAGAAAAAACAGTGTGGGGGATGGTGACTACCACGGTGGGGTTAGGTGAGACCTGGGAGTAGAGAACAGTGACACAGGTAAAGGGAAGGACTTGGGCAAAGGCCTCGAGATGACAACATGGGCATTCTGAAAACTGAAAGCCATTCATCATGAGGTCTTCTCAATGTGGCAATTATGACTTATGGAACATTTTGGGCTGCCCTTTAAACATAGCCTAGAGTTATTTGGTGGGACTCTCACAAAAACCAAGGCTGCTTTGTGATTAGGAACATTTTCTTTTCCAAACGCCAGAAACATAGGCTGTAATAATAAACTACCATGGTTACAAAGCTTATTTGGGGTTGAAAATGCCAGCCATATTCTAGCTAAGGTTTGTTGTCTAGAAAGTGCTGTGGCTGAGTACTCAAGCCTAGCCTTGGACTTCAGGAGTTGGCTGGTGGTTCCTAGATGTTGTAGGCATTGTTTCTCGGTAACTCAGTTTTCTTGGGTTCAAGAGAGACCTTTGCAGAATTAGCTGAGAAGGGTTGGGGAGGGGCTGAGAAGAGGGAGGGACTCAAACATTTATTCAGCCATTGGTTAACATAAGGCATCCACATAACTTCTTTTGAGACAATGCAGGACAAAATACATGTTAAATTACAAAGCAGCATACAAACTGTAAGGTGTGCAGAAAAGAGTTTGGAAATATTTCCCCTTTGATTACACACTTCATAGAGTCTCAACAACAGCTCTTTTGAAGAATGTGGTATAATTGAGAAACACATGTATGTAGTTTTTGCTTCTTTTTTGTGGTCTTCACGCGAATCCATTCTTTCAGGTTTTTCTAGTTTGTCAGTTCACACTCTTTACTACCTTTGCTGATCGGACACACTTTAACTTACAGAAGCATAAACTAGCTTGAGCACTCTGCTGGGGAAGTCAAAGATCCAGTGGACATAATGAAAGAAGGGATCTCAATGATTCAGAAGGGCGAGGATCAGATGTGTAATTAGACAGGTCGGGACTTATGAGGGTGGAGGGAACACACCAGAAAATGTTTTCTGTGAGCGGTGGGTGTGATCCGCATCTCTCGGTAGTCAGTACTGTAACTCTTACAGACATCCAGCCGAGCTCTGTGTGGGTTTCTTTAAAGTAGCATGGCTTTGTTCACAAAACGTAACAGCCCAGAATTGTTCCACCTGAAGAGCGCATATTTTAAGTGGCTTTGCCTGCTGCTTTCCGTGGCTAGGACGTGCAGCCCTTACAACACGTTTCCAGCTTTTCATTATTTTCAAAACAGCCCATTTCACTCAGGTTCCATCCAAGTCTACATTTTGGGCCCAGGTTACCTGGGATGGCTGGTTTGTAAGATAATGAGGGGGAAAAATGAAGGTCTGAAGTTGCTGTCACTGCCTTAAGGTCAGAATTAGGAGGGAATCATGAGTAATTAGGTGTAATCCCTTAAAAAAAAAAAGAGTATTGTTGTCGCTATGTTGGTTGTTAAGGAAGCATTAAGAAGGTAATTCTGATGTAACCTGGCAGGCAAATTTGCAATATTGTGTCAGTCTCTTAGGTTTCCTCTAGAGCATAAAGCACAAGAGTATTCTGTAAAAATACACTGATAGTCTCAATAATTAATCTGTTAAATCCTTTAATTTGAACCTCAGCAAATATTTTTCTCCTGTGTACAAAGGTAGCTCAACATTTATTGGTATTTCCTCTTGGTAACAGTTTCCATTTTTCTATTAACCTAAGGATCACCTTGATGTGAATTCTTCTCTAAAGATTCCTAAAGAAGTGTTTAAACAAAACCATATGGAGGCAAGATCTTTCCACTTACACATGCCGATGCATACCCCAGGCTAATTAGGGCAAACGGAAAGATGACACATGCATTAATGGGGGGGCTTTAAATCAATTACTTTTCATGAATTTAAGATTACTTCTGACGATTATGAAAGGACACTTGTGAATATAAAAGTAATATATTCTCATTGAAAGTAAGTCAAACTCTAGCCATTGTCCTGGGACAATATGTTCCATTGCCGTTGATCCTTGAACCCTACTAATACCTGGACTGCACGTCTATCTGTGACTCTGTTCTGCAAGTAAACATAAGTATATGTGACAAATAAAAATTCTCTGCATGTTTCAGTAGAAAAAAAAAGTCAGAAATAAAGGGGAAATTTGGACAAGAGATAAAAATCTCCCAGTGTTCCATGTCTTAGGGAAAATCATTATTAACAAAGACTGGCATACTATTTCTTTCTATGCGTACTGCATATGCATATTAGGCAATGGAGAGCATACTATAAGCACTTTGTTGGTGCTATTTTTTGATTTTTGATTTTTAAGTAATCTCTACACCCAGCGTGGGGCTCAAACTCACAATCCTGAGATCAAGAGTCCTGCGCTCCACTGAGCGAGGGGGCAAGCCAGGTGCCCCCTATAAGCACATTTCCTATACTGTTTTCCACTGAACATTATGCCATAACGATTTTTCATGTTATTAAAACTCTTTGTAAATATAATATTTAATGGCTTCATAGTATTTAATACTATAAATATACCATGAATTCCATAACCAATTCCAGGATTTTTAGTCATGTAAGTTGTTGCTAATTTTTAATATTAAAATGCCATGATATTTTTGTGCATAAATATTTGCCTCTAAGTCATATATATATATATATATATATATATATATATATTACAGAATTCTCAGACTGGGAATTACTGAAGTAAAAAATATGCATGCCTATTTTTCAAGTTTTAATACATGTTGCCAATTTTTTGGACAAAGGTTGTACCAGAGTACATTCCTTATAGAAGTTCAAGGAAATGACTGTGTTTAATAGTCAACTCCATGTTATCACTAAAATAAATACCACCACCACCACCAATTTAGTAGGCAAAATTTTACATCATTTTAATTTGCATTTCTTTCATAATTCATGAGGCTGCTCCTTTTCTATCTGTATTTCTTCTTTAATGAATTGCTCGTGCATATCTCGGCCCCAAACAAAATGTTTTCTAAGGGCTATTTATTAAGTCTTAATACTTCAGAGTATTATTATTTTGTCATGTATGTTTTTGCTTTGTTGGAAACTCCATTTATGGTCATTTTTGACTTGTGAGAGAAGTTTTCACATTTTTTGAAGTTTATTTATTTTGAGAGAGAGAGCAAGAGCGTGTGCATGAACTGGGGACGGGCAGAGAGAGAGAGAGGGGGAGAGAGAGAGAATCTCAAGCAGGCTCCATGCTGCCAGTGTGGAGTCCAACGCAGGGCTCAAACTCACGAATCATGAAATCACGACCTGAGCCAAAATCAAGAGTCAGATGCTTAACTGACAGAGCCACCCAGGCGCTCCAGAAGTTTTCATGTTTTGTAGTCAAATACATATTTCTTTTGTGAGTTCCTTAAAATTTTATTTTCAAATTATTTTTAAAGTGTACAAATCAGTGGTTTTTAGTCTATTCACAAAGTTGTGCGACGATCACCACTATCTAATTGCAGAACATTTCATCACCCCCCAAAGCATTTTGCCTATTCTGGGCATTTTACATAAATGGAATCAAACAATATACGGCCTTTTGCATCTGGTTTCTTTCATTGTGCACAGTAATTTCAAGTTCCCAAGGTTAATGTCAGTCTTTGTTTTTTGTCTCCTCCTGACCACATTTGGTTTTGCTACATCCTTTGTCCTTTTTTTTTTTTTTTTTTTAAATTTTTTTTTTCAACGTTTTTTATTTATTTTTGGGACAGAGAGAGACAGAGCATGAACGGGGGAGGGGCAGAGAGAGAGGGAGACACAGAATCAGAAACAGGCTCCAGGCTCCGAGCCATCAGCCCAGAGCCTGACGCGGGGCTCGAACTCACGGACCGCGAGATCGTGACCTGGCTGAAGTCGGACGCTTAACCGACTGCGCCACCCAGGCGCCCCTCCTTTGTCCTTTTTGAGAAGCCATAGGAACTTAAGATTTATTTGGTTATAGCACACCCTAACCCACTGGCTTCAGTTAATTTGCTAGTCAGCTTCTAGTAAACATGATTGATATTAATTTGAAAAAGAAAAGATTTACTTTTTTTTTTTAGATTTATTTTTGAGAGAGACAGAGACAGAACATGAACAGGAGACAGGCAGTGAGAGAGGGAGACACAGAATCTGAAGCAGGCTCCAGGCTCCCAGCTGTCAGCACAGAGCCTGACGCGGGGCTTGAGCCCACAAACTGTGAGATCATGACCTGAGCCAAAGTTGGATGCTTAACCGACTGAGCCACCCGGGCACCCCAAAAAAAGGAAAAGCTTTACTGTAGTAGAGAAGTATCTTTCTAGTCTGAGTTTTAGAGATTCTGATTAAGAATGGATATTAAACTTTGCTGAAAGCTTTTCCTACATCTGTTGAAGTGATCACATGACTTTTAGTACTTGATGTTCCCATGATACAGGGTAGGAATCCCTTTACTGTGGTTGAACGATTTTTTCACTCTTGTGGCAAAACCATATTCCATTTGACTGTCATATATTGTTGAATTTGTTTTTATCTATTGCTGTTAATTATTTTATGTTTGCCATATAGATATTCTAAAGTTAAGAAGTAGTATTTGAAGACAGTGAAAAGAGCACAGACATTTGGGGCCAGACATAGCTGAGGGTTTTTTTTTTTTTTTTTTAATATTTATCTATTTTTAAGGGAGAGAGAGAGACAGAGCACGAGCAGCAGAGGGGCAGAGAGAGAGGGAGACACAGAATCCAAAGCAGGCTCCAGGCTCCGAGCTGTCAGCACAGAGCCAGACATGGGGCTCAAACTCACAGACCGCAAGGTCATGACCTGAGCCAAAGTTGGCTCTTAACCGACTAGACGCCACTATGAGTTTTAATTCAAGTTCTAATAGTTATAATTCTGTGACCTTGGCATTTTTCCTTAGAATTTTTATTATGCATTACTTTTGTAGATTTGTAACCAAATGAGCATGGAAAATGTTATATCTTGTTTTTTTTCCCCCTAAGTTAACCTTGTACCACAAGCATTTTCCATGTTACTGCATAGCTTTGAAAGCGATGTAATATGTGATTCAAAATGAGCATCAGGTAGCAGAGTTTAGAATTCCTTACTGTTGAACCTTTCATCCATGTCCATATTTTAGCCAATAATAATAATGCTATGATCAACTCAATTCTGCCTAAAATGTGCTTTATATTAGCTCAAAGTGTATAAAAACACTTATTTGTAAGTTCATTTATTTATTTTGAGAGAACGAGTGAGTGAGAGCAAGGGAGGGGCAGAGAGAAGGAGAGTCAGAATCCTAAGCAGGCTCCATGCTGTCAGCGAGGAGGAGCCCCACAGGGGGCTCGAACTCATGAACTGGGAGATCATGACCTGAGCCAAGATCAAGAGTTGGATACTTAATGCACTGAAGTCACAGCAGGCGCCCCTGTACAAATACTTTTAAGGATATATATGGTCAAAATGCTTTCTAAAATTATTATACTGATTTACATTTTCACTGACAATGTATAAAATTTCCTACATTTGCCCACATTGTTTATTAACATTCAAAATAAGTCACTGCTGATCCAGTAAAAAAAATGGCTTCTCACTATTGTTTGAATGCACATGCCACATTTGTGAGGCCCAACATTTTCTCACATGTATATGAATTTACTGCATTTCTTTGGTGGGTTGTCTGAGTTCTTGAATTCATAAATCTTCTTCAATTTATATAATAAAGATATAATAAAGACACTGTTCCTTGGTCTGTTATAAAAATCTGATTACGACTTTTTAAATGACACCAGAACTTTCCAGATGCTATCAAATCTGCCCATCGTTCCTACCATGATTATTCTGACTTCTAGGCTTAGGAGAGGTTATTAAGCCTTCAAACTGTTAAGAAAAATTAATTCCCAAAGCCATTTTTATGGTTTTAATATTGGTATTTCACTTCCCTATCCACCCTGAATTTAGTTTTGTTTGTGGTGAAAATACAAATTAAAAGATTCTCTAAATTTTACCAATTGTCTAATGGCAGTCACTCCTTCTAATACTTGGCAACAAAAATTCCACTGGTCACTTACGATTTTTTAAGTAGAATATTTGAAATTATGTATATAAACTATCACATTGATGCTTTTGTAATTTTTTTAAAATTTTAAGTGGGCTTCATGCCTAGCACAGAGCCCAGTGTGGGGCCTGAACTTCGGACCCTGATCAAGACCAGAGCTGGCATCGAGTCAGGTGCTTAACCAACTGAGCTACCCAGGCACCCCAGATGCTTTTGTGACTCTTGATCCAGCATGCACTATTCGAATTACTGTAGCTTTTTTTAAAATTTATTTTGAGAGAGAGCGCGAGTGGGGGAGGGGCATAGAAAGAGAGTGAGAGACAGAGAGAGAGAGAGAGAGAGAGAGAGAGAGAGAGAGAATCCCAAGCAGGATCCACACTGTCAGCGCAGAGCCTGATGTGGGGCTCAAACTCACAGATCTTGAGATCATGACCTGAGCTGAAGTCAAGAGTTGGATGCTTAAACGACTGAGCCACCCAGGGGCCCCATACTTACTGTAGCTTTTCAGTGTTTTGAATTTTAGTGAAGATGGGCCTTTTCATCATTTTTCTTTAAAGTATTTTAATTTCCGGGACACCTGGGTGGCTCAGTCAGTTCAACGTCCAACTCTTGATTTTGGCGCAGGTCATGATTATATAATCTTATATAATTATGTAATTATAATATATTTATATCTTATATAAATATGCTGATATTATGAATAGGATCTTTTTCACTATATTTTCTACTTTATAAATATTCAGGAAAGCTCTTTTTGTATATTTATCTGTAACAATTCAGCTTACTGGACTCTGTTTTTAATGGATTTTCAGGCCTTTGGGTTTTCATTTTACAAGGTATATCACCTTCTGCCAAAATAAAACTTGTGACTATCAATTTTCTCATCTGTATACCTTTTATTTGTTTGATAAATTTATGTATTACTGTTTTGGCTAGAACTCACAGAATAATGTCCAAGATAAGTGGGGACAGCTTTTTTGCTTTGTTGCTGATTTTAAAGGGAAGCATTTAATACCTCACTACAGGACTGGTTATAGTTGGTCTGGAACAGATAGGTTTTGGCATCCTGGACAAACACTCTCACTTCCTTTTTAGAAATTTAAGAATTCATTGCGAATATATGCAGTATAGAAAATTTAAAAAAGAACATTCTTCAACTACTTTTAGTGTTGTTACTCTGTGACTCACATTTCTAGTTAGGAAATATGATTTGCAAACCTCATATGTATGATGGTTTATTTCATATTACTGTCTGCATAACACAGATAATTTGACTTATTGTGAAATATGGATTTTTTAACCTATTCAAAGTAACCCAATACGAGTTCTACTCCGTAGGCACACTTTCAGAAGTGAGTTTTGTTTTCAATTGCAGTAGCTTTCCCTAGCTTGTATTTTCTGGTACTCTCTTCCTTTTTGTTACTTGGCTTTCATTTTGTAGTTTTATGATTATGATGAAGATCAACATAGTTTGGAAGCTGACGGGACAGTGATAAGCTAAATAAGAGGTATGCTTGTAAGCACGTAAAATTGGTCGAGAGCGAATGTCAGGAGAAATAAGGAGAAGTCAACAGCCGGTACGTGCAGGGCAGTAAAGAGAACCACTAGGACAATGAAGATCTTTTTCATCATTCCTGCATTTCTTCATAGCGTTACAATGCACCCCATGGCCTATTTGGGAACATTTCTCCCAGAGGATGAAAGTGAGGTGATCGTGATGTTCCTATTTTAAACAAAACCTAGCGTTTGGCGTCTTTTTCCCCCAGAAGTTTCGGGAAGTCTTTATCCCGGCAGAAATATGGTGATGGAGTTAGCGGGGACTGAGGAGCAGGTCCGCTCTGCCTTGGGCAGCATCAATTCTTTTTTTGCAAGTGAGACCAGGAGCACAGTTTTGGGGACCTTCTCCCATTTGCATTTTTCCTTCCCTTTCTCTGTCCTGCTATTCCTGTCTCCTTTCTCCCAAAGCAGTGAGTTGTGGAATTCTGACCCACAAGTGGGCTCTCTGTTAATCTTCCTGTTCTTGCATTTCTTATTCCAGCTGCGAGAAGAAAGGGGAGCGCTTTGTTTTGTGAACCATGACCATTATACTTTCTTCCTCTGTCCACTAAGTTGATTGCCTACAGCTTTACAAGTGCTGGGAAAGGAATTAGCCAGGCTGCCCTCTGAGCCGGGACAGCATTCTGTATGGAGGGTAGTATGTCCAATGCTTACCTGCTGATTAAATAAAGGGAAACCTTTACTGTTACACATACTGTAAAGAAGAAAGAGCTAGAAGGAAGGGGTCTCCTTCATTGGGATTTCTTGGTACACTGCTTGTGATCCTGTACTGTGCCAATAGCATAGATGAAAGATCATGACCCTCTTCATTATTTCCTGGACAGCTCACAAAATGGCACTATCCAGCAAAATATTATTTCATAGCAAAATATATTTTAATTGGAAAATCACTTGAAGTAACGGAATAAAAATGTGTAGCAGGAACTTTCCCAACAGACAGCAGAGTATGTACAGTTTGTGAGCGGAGCAGCATGTATTTAATATATTTTTATATAGAAAATACAAGCATATTTAAAAATGGAAACATGTAACAAAGTATGTCACAACGAATAACAAAATATAACACAAAATAAAAAGGTAAACCCAAAATAACAAGTTTACTAAACAAAACAAGACCCAGCACCGTGTTGGAATTTCTTTGCGTAAGTTCCAGGATGCCCAGGACTCCCAGGAAGAGATGATCCTGCTTTTAGGAGAGCTGGTTGGTTGTGCAGTGGTTAAAACCCAGTCCTCCTTTTCCTGGAACAAAAAAACAAAGAGATTCAACAGAAAAACTGAAGACGTAAGAGCTTAGGAGCTGATGACAACAGCATTGAAAGTCTCAGATGCCTGGGCATTATCTGTGACACGGTTTGTAGGGATGGGGGTCGTTCCTTGAGAACAGGTGCTACCTTATGGAAAGATCTGAGAATCAAAAGAACCCGGGTTTTGATCCCGTCCCTCTCACCAATTCCCTGTCTGATAATCCTCTTATCTCTAAAATGATGAGTTTGGACTTTGTGAACCTGGAAGTCTCTTAAGCATTAACAGTTGATGGTTTTTGTTTACGGCATTTACTTAGGGTCAATTTTCTGAAGATGCACATAGAGATCAGAGGAAACCCAGTCTCTTTCTTAAGGACGGAACGAACTGGAAATGATACAGGGTCTGCCCTATTCATCAGCAGAGGAGGTTAGAGGCTGAGGGATTTAATGGTTGCCATGGGGTGCTTCTCCCCCAGCTGTCACTGATGGCAGGAAGGCGCTCCATCCGTGAAGAAGCGTCTACTGAGCACCAGTTTTTGTGCCTGTACCAAGTCCGAGGGATACAATCTTCAAGGCACTCAGTCTTGTGGGAGAGAAGAAAATAAAAAATTGCTTGGAAATATTTACTGTTTTGATTTCTCAGAAAAGCTTTCTCTTCTCCCCATTTCAGGGAATCATACTCCACCTTTCTTTCTTCCAGGAACTGCCAGCCGCCTCTCCCCTTCACCCATAAGTAAAGTAGAGATTTTGACAAAATGACCCTTCAAGTTAGTATAACAGAACTCAACCTAGGGCCGCAGTTCACTGACCCCTCGTGGGCCCTTCAATCGATCTGCAGTAGTCAGTTCTTCTGGATTGTTAAACGGGGTCAGTGCCTTATTTGTGTGGATACCGTGGGATGACATGTGAAATGTGGAAGCTATAAGCAGGGCTGTCCCTCCACCTGAACTGAGCAGCAGAGAAAACCCCACTGCAGCAAAAGACAGGATGGAACAGACGCTGGAGAGAGGAGGGGAGACGAGAGGCGGACAGGCTTTAGGTGGCTTTCAAGTCCTCAGTCTGGTCCTCCTGATGCTCAGCCACCTCATGTCTTTGGGTGCAAGGTCCTTCTAGCCTGAGAACATATTCCTTTCTTTAGTGAAGCTAGTTAGAGTTGCAATAAGAGAGTCCCGACTGTTACACATCTCTTAGAATAACTGATCACAGTACAAGGAGGCAGGGACTTGCCCCATTTTCTGGGTTGAAGATGAACCTCTCCTCGTATGTGGGATATGCCTCTTAACTCATTTTGCTGAATATATACATCTGGATTCCTTCATTAAACTTTTGCTTTAAAAAAATCGAGATTTTGTTCTCTTTATTCATCATTTTCTTCACATAAGCTAATAATTATCCTTCCCCTAGTTGAGAAAGAGATCCTCTGGAGTATTTTGATGTTAGGGAACCACACAAACTCTGGGTTTCCTTTTCTTATCTAGAAGATGAAGGAGTTGAAATAGAAAGTATAAAATTATAAGAATTTTATAAATACTTCCTGTTCCTTTTTGAGTCACTGTCATTCTTAGTCCTTTTATCTTTTCTTTTCTCTCTCTCTCTCTCCTTTTCCTTTTTCCCCCCAGAAATCCATTGCAGTTTGACTCTCGTTTTTTAAAATTCTTTCAACTCTGCTCTCACGTAAAACCATCATTTTTATCTTGGAAGTTTCTACATATCCATATATAATCCAAATTTGCTCTTTGGAGTTTATGTTTTCTCTCTGCAGAGATGGCATACACCTGATAGGAAGAAATTCATTGGCCCAGGGCTGATTTTTTTTGTTGTTGTTGTTAATAAAGTGTGTACTTAAATAGGTTTTTGCCTTTGCAAGCTGAATTGTATTCTAATCACAACGAAATTTTAAAAAATGGGAAAATTAGAAATGATTTCAGTTAGCTGAATTTCCCACTTTTTAAAGAGAATGTGAAACTATCCATTTATTTTTCATGATTACTTTAAGACAGAAGTAAATGTACATAATACAAATCTAAGTGATGTAATACAATGACACGTACTGAAAACCTTAAAATAGAGCTGTTAATATTCCAACATTGCAACATTTGTGAGGACGATGTTACAATATTGAAAATATTTTATCCATGGTATGATGTAGTACGTCTGACATTTCCTGAAGTTTAAAAAAGTTTAAACCTTGAGGAAGAAAAACAAAGCTAGAGGCATCACGCTCTTGCATTTCAAACTATATTACAAAGTTTAGTAATCAAAACAATATGGTATTGCCATAATATCAGACATGGAGATCAGAAAGACAGAAAAAAGAGCCCAGAAATAAACCTTTGCATGTATGGTCAATTAATTTATGACAAAGGAGCCAAGGATATACAACAGACTCTTCAACAAACGGTGCTGGGAAAACTGGACAGCCACATGCCAAAGAATGAAATTGGACCACTTTCTTATACCAAACATAAAAATTAACTCAAAATGGATTAAAGATTTGAATATAAGAGCTGAAACCATAAGACTCCTAGAAGAAAACATAGAACTTGGTGATGATTTTTTGGGGGGATTTGACAGCAAAAGCAAAGTCAAGAAAAGCAAAAATCAGCAAGTGGGACTACATCAAACTAAAAATTTCTTCACAGGAAATGAAACCATCAACAAACAAAATGAAAAGGCCACCTACTGAATGGGATTATATATCTGATAAGACGTCACCATCCAAAATATATAAAGAGCTTATACAACCCAATAACAAAACAAACAAACAAACGAAACAAAATAAAAACAAACCCCAAACAATTTGATTAAAAAATAGGCAGAGGATATGAATACACATTTTCCCAAAGAAGACATATAGCAGGCCAATAGGTACATGAAAAGTGCTCAACATCATCAGCCATCAGGGAAATGCTAATCAAAACCACAGTGAGATATCACCTCACACCAGGGAGAATGGCTATTATCAGAAAGACAAGAAATAACAAGTTTCGGCAAGAATGTGGAGAAAAGAGAACATTTGTGTGTTGTCGGTAGGAATGCAAATTGCATACTATGCAAACAGCATGGAGGCGCCTCAAAAAAGAAAAAAAAAATAAAAACAAAACTGCCATACAATCCAGTAATTCTACTTGTACTTCTGGGTATTTCTCTGAAGAAAATGAAAATACGAACTTGAAAAGATGTATGTACCATGTTCACTGCAGCATTATTTATAATAGCTAAGATATGAAAACAACCTAAGTGTCTATTAATTGATAAATGGATAAAGAAAATGTGACACACACACACACACACACACACACACACACTGAAATACTATTCAGCTACGAAAGAATGAAATCTTGCCATTTACAACAACATGGATGGCCCCTGAGGACTTTATGCTAAGTGAGATAAGTTGGACAGAGAAAGACAAATACCATATGGTCTCACTAATATAACATCCAAAAAAATCCCTTACAGATACAGAAAACAGATTGGTGGTTGCCAGAGGCAGGGGGTGGGGGTGAAATGGATGAACGGAGTCAAAAGGTACAAACTTCTAGTTATAAAATAAATAAGCCATGGGGATGTAACATACAGCATGGTGACTACAGTCAAAAACATTGTATTGCATATTTGAAAATTGCTAAGACAGCAAATCTTAAAAGTTCTTACCATGAGAAAAAAATTTTGTAATTATATATGGTGATGGATGCTAACTAGATCTACTGTGGTAATCATTTTACAATATATATACAAATATCAAATCATTATATCGTATACCTGAAACTAATATAATGTATATCAATTATTCTTCAATAAAAAAGTTTACATTATTTTAAACTATTTTTTCCTTAGACTTAATTTTGTGATAATCTTTTCTCAACTAACATACTTACTGGTTAGAAATGAGAAACCAATTGACAGATGTATTTTTACACTAAAATTTTTTAGTCAATTAAATACCGAATATATATATGTGTATATATATATATATATATATATATATATATATATATATGTATGTATATATATATACACACACATATATATATATATATATACACACACACACTAAAAATATGAAACAGGAGTTTTGATTTTATTAAAAAAAAATTTTTTTTTAACGTTTATTTATTTTTGAGACAGAGAGAGACAGAGCATGAACAGGGGAGGGGCAGAGAGAGAGGGAGACACAGAATCTGAAACAGGCTCCAGGCTCTGAGCTGTCAGCACAGAGCCCGACGCTGGGCTCGAACTCACGGACCGTGAGATCATGACCTGAGCCGAAGTCGGACGCTTAACCGACCAAGCCACCCAGGCGCCCCAGGAGTTTTGATTTTAAAAATAAACATTTCTTATCAATTTCAATAGTATTTTTTGTAATCAGGAATGCAAATGAACATCATTAAAATGTACTGTTTATTATTTATTTTACAACCTTACATATGAAGGATGCAATCTTCTGTTCATGAAGGCAGTTAATTTATTTGTTTAATGAAAACTTTTTTCTTTTGTTTGGAAAACTATGGAATGTTGCATGAATTTGCATGCAATCCTTTTAGAGGACGCCATGCTAACTTTCTCTGTAGTGTTCCAATTTTGACTTTATGCGCTGCCAAAGGTGAGCACAAGATTATTTATTTGTGAGATACTCTTTTGTCAATCCTTAACTAACATTTCTTTGTGTGGCTTTAGTTCAAATTTAAAGAGTACCTGAAAGTGGATATTTTTGGAAAATAAAAGCTTCTACTTAAACTGGAGATACGTTCTGGCTTTTGGGACACACTTAACTTGAATTTTGATCTCTTTGTGTTATAGTTAAACATTTGTTTCTTCTAATGGTCTTACCTGGAGCAGTCATGTCCTGTCCAAGCTGAGAGACAATGACATCGGTTCGGTCTTATGCATTTTCCACCATTTAAGCAGGGAGACTGGCAAACAGCTGGGATGAAAAATTCATGCATTTATTTAATTAATATTTAGCAGGTTGGAAAACATCCATGAAGAGGTGTAGAATAAGATCTGATGCTGCTTTCCACTCCAGCCACTCCCATTCCTCACTGACCATTTGTATTACACATTCCTGCCACTCTGTTTGACCTTGGGTCTCATGTGAACTACCCACCACCCCTCCCTTTCCCTTCCAAGCTAGTCAAGTTGCAAATGTAAGTCCCAGGTTAAGTCCTGCCTGTGTATTGAAACCTCTGCTGATGACATTAAATCCACTGATTTTTCTCAGCAATTCTTTTTATTTATGCAACCGATGTGATGTATACCGTTTTGAACTGCAAATTTTTCAAGTGCTCAGTGAGACTGTATATCGCTTGAGAGAGCTGGCAGTGAATTCTGACTGACTGCGTTGTTGCACTGACATTGACACGTATGATAATCAGACACAAAGATTATCCAAAATAACAACAACAACAAAAACAAACAAATAAATAAAAATAGCAGATGATTCAAAAGCTCCTTGTATTTGCTAGAAAACACAATTTTCAGGGCTTTTACCAGCTTTACTTGGAATTGCAGAACCTGGAATAGAATTAAAAGTTAGCCACAGGTAAAACCCTGAGTGAACATCCAAAGATTTACTATACGGACATCTTTTCTCACAAGGCCATCTTGGCATAACCACACTCTGCTTGCTACAAAATTTACAGATGCTAAAAACTGATGAAGACCTACCACCAGCAAGTTTAATATATCACAGAGAAAGAAGAACTTTCTCGAGGAAGAAGAAAATAAAATTCTTGTTGAAAGAAGGTTGGAAATGAGAAAGTTTCAGCCTCATGATTTTACCCTCATTATTGCTTGGACAAGTCGCCTTCCCCAGGTGAAAAACTCATCTTTGGTAAGATATACATGAATGCCACTTCTTTTTTTTATTTTTATTTTTTAAGTTTATTTATTTTTGAGGGAGAGACAGAGCGTGAGTTGGGGAGGGGCAGAGAGGGAGGGAGACACAGAATCTGAAGCAGGGGCCAGGCTCTGAGCTGTCAGCACAGAGCCCGATGTGGGGCTCGAACTCACAGACTGTGAGATCAGGACCTGAGCCAAAGTTGGACGCTTACCTGACGGAACCACCTGGGCACCCCACGAATGCCACTTCTTTCATCACTTATTTATAAAACATGGGGAAAACTCCAGAAAGTACCAAGCACTTGATATGCAAGCACTAGGTGGGAAGAGCGAGGACAAAGGTAAAACCATCTTTGCCCGTGGGGAGCTCTCTTGGGGAGTTAAGAGTAGGTATGGGCCAAGAGAAGGCATGTATTTGCCACATAACAAAGAGGAAATTATGAGACAAAGCAGAATTAAAAATAACAAAAATAAAACCCAATCATTGAAAACTAACTCTCCATAGATGCTGCTTGCTAATAAAAAATTTACTCCTTTTCATTTTTTTAAATGTTTATTTATTTTGAGATAAATAAATCTCTGCACTATCAGTGCAGACCTTGATGGCAGCTTGATCTCGTGAACCGTGAGATCATGACCTGAGCTGAGCCACCCAAGCACCCCAAATTACTCCTTTTCAATAGCATGACGATTTAGTGGTACCTGACAGTACTAACAAATTCATTTCACTTCCTTGTCTAATAGCTTAACACCTTCCTCCTTCCCTATAATATGGGTGCCCCCAATATTCCATTTTAGGCTACCTTCTCGTGCTATGTGCCTTCTGCACCGTCTTATGTTTTTCTTCATGAATGTTTTCCAGTGATGACTCACATACCACTATCTTCAATGTAGATGTATCTTCTGGGAACTCAAACCGTCATTCAACTCCTTATCAGACCTCTCCCTTGCAGGTTTCATGGGCTCCTCAAACTCAACATGTACATACTTAACTCCTTAACCATACATTCACACCTGCTCCTCTTGGGTTCTCTATCTCAGTAAATGGCACCACCTTTCCCTCAGGGGCCCCAAAGCTGTATCAGTCTTGACTCTACTCAGACCTCTACCGCTGCAGTGTATCTATAACAAAACAGTAACTTCTCTCAAATACATCTTTTTTGGTTATCATTTTTTCAGAATTCATTACATCTCGCCAATTCTGCTTTGATAACTTCCTAAGTGGTCTCCCTATTGCAAGTATTACTTTCTGCCATTTTCCATACTGCTGCCAAAATCACTTTTCTAAAAGAAAATCTGATCGTATGATTTTCCTGCTTAAAACCTTTCAGTGGCTTCTGTTGCTCATAAGACCTAATCCTTGAACTTGAACTTGGCACTCATTGCATTTTTCTACTCTGGCTCTGTCCATCTTTACAGCTTCATTTCCAGCCACACCCCTACATTCCCTCTATGGCTTCAGTCCTGCTATGGTGAACACACCTGTGTTACGCTTCCACACTTTTGACTAGAATGATCTTTTGGTGACTACTCTCGCTTTTCTGATTCTATGCTTGCGAAGACTTCTGAATGTCTTTACTTGGTTAGTGTACCTATCTTCACTGTTGGCAGAGCCCCTTTTAGAGAATTCAATTAGCTAGAATTATCTACTTAGAGGCCATTCTGCATCTTTTCTCCTGTTTCATACACTGCTGTCTGCTTAGTATGTAGGGAGTGTAAGCACGTGCCAAGATAGCTGCTGCGAGGTTAACAAGAAAGGAACACTATATGATGCAGCATCATTAGGGAGCTTATTCTAGTTAGGGAGCCAAGGAGCTAAAAGAAATACAAATAAAGCAGATCAATGGAGCTTTAAACTTCATGGTTCTAACTAACTGTGTAGTATCTACAGAAATGGAATGTTAGAAAATAGATTATTGTGGTATAAAGCAAGTTTGGGGATAAGAGGAAGCTTAAGCAGGGTTTTTGAGGTTGGATAAGCGTTGAAGAGGTAAGGGAAAGAGGGAGACTGTGAGTTTGTGCTGAGAGATGCGGGGAGAAGGGACTGACTATTTGGGGGTAATGAAGAAGCCATCACTGTGGGGGATGGTATGGGATTGGTAGGATGGGAACTGAGTTTTATCAGGTGCGCTGAAGCCAATTTAGGCAGAACCTTGGAGGTTAGAAGAATTCGGGCTGAAGAATTTGGGCTGAAAAATTTGGGCTGGATATGGAGACAATAGGGAACCATGTTAGGTTCCTAAATAGGGCAAAAAGATAAGCCCAAAGTGGTACATAGTGATGTCTAGCTGGGAAATGGAGACAGAAAGATTAATCAATTGACTCTGACAGTGATTCAAACAAGAGATCTTTTACTAGCTGGTGACAGTGAGGACAGAGGAGGATGTAGGAGATACTGTGCAGAAAGAAACAGAAAGGGGCTGATACTGGTGATCGCAGAGGAAGGAGCAGGAGACTCAAGGATGCCTCCATCTCAAAGAGTGGTGCCCCCGCTGCAGAGTAAGATGCCTGGAAAAGGGCCAGACTCGTCTGCATGTGACTTCAATTTGAAAAATGCAGATAAAACATCACAGCTGACTTGTTAGAAACAAACACTATATAGATTGCGTTTAGAGTTTCAAACAAAAGCTTCACATTTGGCTTCCTCTGGTAGGTTTCTCCTTTCCTACATTCATGGGTGGCTGGCTTGAGTCACATTGAGGGTGACTACACGTGTGATTTTTGCCTGTGACAGTATGTTTCACTCCCATTCCCTTGGTTTACTTATTAATAGTACCCCTTTCACTCAAAAAATGCCCTAGTGTGAAGGCTAAATTACATGGTCACCGAGCCTTAGAGTTCATGCCAAACCCTGGTGCCAATATGCCTGTTCTATTTGATGTTTTACCCACCAGAGAGGTGGTATAAATACTGCTTTCACGAGGGATGGTAGAGTGTTAGACATAATACAAATAAATACAGCAAGTTCTGTTCTTTTAACAGTTGCCTAAAGATTTCAGACTTTAAAAACCTGTCATTTATTATTTTTTTTAAAAAAACTTAATGTTTAATCAGAGACAGAGAGAGACAGAGCATGAGCAGAGGAGGGGCAGAGAGAGAGATTGACACGGAATCCAAAGCAGTCTCCAGGCTCTGAGCTGTCAGCACAGAGCCCGACTCGGGGCTTGAACCCACAGACCATGAGATCATGACCTGAGCCGAAGCTGGATGCTTCACGGACTGAGCCACCCAGGCGCCCCAAAACCTGTCATTTCAAGCAGATTCATTTATTCGATATGAGAAACTGATCATATGCAGGCACTTATGCTAGGTAGCAGACATACAAAGATCATGAAGAAGCATCCCTGCCCTCAAGTGGCATATAATCTAGTAGGAGCAAGGACAGATCGATAATCAGTTAAGACCTCAAAGTACAGAAGAGTAAATATTTGAGACAGGCAAAGGTTACGGGGACAAGATTTGTCACCAATCAATGAACAACAGTTTGTTACTGTTGTCCACAAAGGAACCATCTCTTTGAGGAGATTTCCACTTAAATGGTTTTTATTCAGGGTCGTGTTCTTTCTAGTTACCACAAATACAGTAATTTAGTTTCACAGAGTTTAAAATAAATATTCTTCTGAACCTCCGCATGCTTTCTCGATATTCTGCAAACAGAGCAGATGATGTGAAGAAGGCAGGCGGCTGAGCTGACTTAGAAGCTCTTCTTTGGTTCACGACCCTGACAGGTGCCTACGAAGCAGCCGTAGAGTTCAGCCTTGAGACTATCATTCAAGACACCATCTTGGGGGATTTGTGAAAAACCTTGGCATCCTTTTGTTTCACTGCCACCTCTGAATCTGAGTCATACTCATCAATGTTCTCCAGGGCCTCATGGAGCCAAGTCACCAAGAAAACAAACCCAGAGAGAAGACCTACCTGTATGACAGCGGGATCCTGTCCAGCCAGGTGGGCAATCACACTGATAAGGGGCCACACAGCGACCACCGTTCAGACAGGGGAGGATGCATATTGCTAGAAAGGAGATCGACAGGGATTAAATCAAAACACACACGCTCAGACATACGTTCAAGTGTTCACAAAACGTTTTCCGGGAGGAGTAAAACCTTGAATGACCCACCAGATAGTCTCCCCGGATGTGTTCTGTTTATTAATCAGTATCACTGGAAAAACACAATCAGGAAAGTAAGGCTGGACCTTTAGCCTAATGAAATGATTCTAGTGCCAAATGCACTCTTTTATAGAGGATACACCGTGATCGATGTCCACTAAGTGCTGTGCTTTCTCTTCACAGGATAAGCGGAATGTTCTCCCGTTATTATTGTTTCAAATTTCCTTTTCAAATTACATAAAGTGCTCAAGAAGTTTGGCCGTCTCGAGGCTCTCTTATTGTCTCGAATTAAATCTAAGAACGGGTCAGATGGGCTCTCTGTAGGCCGGTGTTGGCAACACATTAGTAGCGATGGAACAGCTCATCCTTTATTTCCTTGAAGCAAAGGCCTGATGGGGACTGAGTGAGGCCTCTCCTACACTGTCCCCAGTGATCATTCTTCCTAGAAATTACTGAGCTCTTTAAAAGGGAATAGTCTGTTTAGAAGGAGTGAGGCTGTCTATTGGCTTGCTACTCAAAGCACAGTTCTCCAGCCAATAGCATTACCGAGGAGTTGGCTACAAAATGCAGAATTGCAGGTCCCAACCCAGAACTACTGAATCAGAATCTGCATTTCACATCTCCTAGGTGGTGCGTATGCACCTTAAAGCTTGGGGAACCCTGGTCTAATGCAGTAGCACAGGCACGTGCTCTGTGAACCAAGCGAGGCCTGCTGTCAGGGTCCCCCAGGGTAAATGTTTCCCCGGTCTTTGGACGCTTAGCATTAAAGCAGGTCAAGTTTGGGAGCTCTAAATGAGAAAGAATGATAGCAGAGCAGAGGGAGGAAAAACATGATTCTTCTTCTTTCTTACTCAGTGTGAGAACACTTGCTTTGGTGAGTTGTTGGCCTAAATTTATTTCCATTGTATATATTTTTTCTTTCTAGATTAGTTGAAATAGTTACACTCAAAACAGTTTTAGAATCTCTTATGACATGTCTGGCCTTCAAAAAAATGATAAAACTGATAGAGGCCAAGAGCCATCACATGAATGACCCTGGATGTGATTTCCATATACCACTCCCAATGAAACAGGCAATAATTTTTCCCCGCATATATTTTTTAAGATATTAAAACAGAGAATAGTTTAGACATTGAAATGTTTTTCAAAATCACTTATTCCCTTTCTCCCGCAAATTCAAATTCAAACTTACAAGGATCAAAATTCTGTATTAATTTACTAAGCGTTGTGTAGACACAGGAGTGACCACTTCCCCTATTTTTTTTTTTTTAAGTTGGGAAGAACCACCCCCAATGAGAAAGAGTGAATGGTGGGTTGCAAATACGACACACAAAGTACAATGTTATGCAATGCTGTGAATTTATCCCAACTGCAGCAATGAGAGACACAGTATATAAATTGACTTGAGGTAGGAGAAGATGGGGGCTGGGAAACCCTCTATTATAAACTGCTTCCCAAGAAGATTCTTGGGAATTTGTGACAGGAGGTATGTGTGGAGATGGCTCTTGATAACTGTGTTTTCAAGGTCACTTATATTCCAATTCTTCTGCAACCAATTGACATATTCAGATAGACTCCAGATGCTCTTGTCTGGTCTACCACAGGACCAAATGAGCTCCTTCCACCAGTAAAGCCCACCAAAAGCAAATGAGTTCCTTCCACCAGTAAAGCCAGTTCCTTCCACCAGTAAAGTTTGCTTCCACCAAAGCAAATGAGTTCCTTCCACCAGTAAAGCCAGTTCCTGGTAACTCCCCTGATTTGGCAGCCTCCAGGCAAGGTATCAGGACTCAAAGTAAGATTTAAGGACATAGTATGTAAGGTCTGAGGAGACTCACGTTCTTCACAGAGGCGCCCCATCCAGCCATCTGGACAGGAACAGGCATTTGGGCGTTGACAGATACCTCCATTCTGACATGGGAATCGACAGACAGCTGGAAAAGAAGCATGATGGGTCACAAATCTAGGGAATTACAGAAGAGTGTCTGTCAGAAGATAGGATTCCTTATTTATATTTCCTTGAGTCAAGTTTTACAGAAGAGAAACAAAACCGAATCTCAAGATTCAGCGAGGGTTAACGTGAGGGTTTTGAGAAAGAGGCATACACAAGCTTGGGTAGTTCTGGGAATATGGCTTCCAAAATTTAATAACCTGGGGGTTCAGAGCAGAAGGGGACAAGGTGGTTTAGACCAAAGATAATCTCTTTTGGTCTGCCCCAGGGGAAATGCCTCTTCCAGAAGATGTGAAAATGCCCTTCCGAAGGTGCCCTTTGATGGCCAATAGCTCTTTGGTGCTGCCTCTTTAAGACACTCAGTGTCTTAAAACAAACAAGTGAAGACACAAACAAGCAAGCAAAGCAAACACACAACTCTCATTTGCCTTCTGGTTTTAAGGGAAACTTGGGCTATTCTTTGAGGATGTCACCTCCTCAGCTGCCCTCTCACGAGGAAGAGGTTGTACCTTCTCTTACATCTCGCCTGTAAGTGATCTCATTTCTCACTGCTGCTGTCAGACAATCTCCTTCCAGCTCTTGCACTTGCCCTTGCCTCTTTTGAGGCCATTCATTCATGGATTTCCTCAATTCTCCCACCCTCCCAGGTCATTAAAGACTTTGGCCTTTTCACCCCAAATCCAAATCCAACCATTGTTCACGCAGCTGTGTGAACAACCCATTCAACAATTAGATTATTCTTTTAGTTCCTGGGTTAATGTTTGTCATGTTCACTAGCATAGCTCCTGACTTTCAGTAGAATGGAACAATCACTATGATTTGTAAAACAGAACAAAACAAAACAAAACAAATCTGTTTCACTAGAAAAGTATAAGTTTTAGGACATACCAGGCTGCCTCATTGTCTACTTCTTTCAATTTTGTAGAATTTTAAGCACAGAACCTTCTTCCCCCAAGGGAGATTTTATTGAGTGCACATACACAATTCATCCTTGGGTTTGCCAATTCAGTGCACCAAATGAAGAGACAGCAGTGCTCACATGAACTCAGAGTGCTTGTCACCAGCCCCCAGCGTGGCCAGGGAGACCATGGGGTGGGCTCAGCTTCCCTGGGGCTGACTGGTACCTCTTCCCTCTGAATCTGCCCACTGGGCAGGCTATCCCGTCCCCAGCGGGGCTAGGGGTCTACCCAGGATGCGAGTGTGGAACTGGAATCTGCTGAAACACCTGAGCATCCGAGAGGTGTCCTTGTGGCTCAGACATGACACAGTTCCCCCTAGCAGCTGGAGAACACTCCAAGAGAGCACAAGCACTTCCCTGAGGAGCCATGATTGACTCAGGAAGGGGCAGTGTGGTGGGCCAGAGTTTTGTGTGAAAGCTTTTAAAACTCAAACCCAGAATGTTAAGGAAAATGACACAAATGTCAAGGGAAACGTATTTATTTTTAAAAATTTTTTCTTAATGTTTATTTTTGAGAGAGTAAGAGGGAGACAGAGTGCGAGTGGGGTAGGGGCAGAGAGAGAGGGAGACACAGAATCCAAAACAGCTCCAGACTCTCAGCTGTCAGCACAGAGCCTGACGCGGGGCTCGAACCCACAAACTGTGATATCATGACCTGAGCTGAAGTCAGATGCTCAACCAACTGAGCCACACAGGTGCCCCAAGAGAAAATTTAAAGCCAAGGAAAAAGAACAGAGCAGGCATCCTAGCTGTTGGCCTCCCCAGACTTCCATATACATTTCTCTACAGTTTCAATGAGAAATAACCATTCAAATATTTCCTTACCTCTGCAAACAGGAGGTGATGTCCAGGTTCCATTCTCCAGGCAAACACTCCTTAGGGGACCCTCCAACATGTATCCACTGTAGCAGGAGTAGGTGATCATGTCCCCATACTGATAACGCACGCCTCGAGTGATGGCATTTTCTACAAAAGTTGGTGGACCGCAAGATATTTCTACAGGAAAACAAAAGCACAATTGAGCCTGTGCTACTAACCCAGCCAGCAGATGAGAGAGAACACAGTCTCGTCTCAAAGACTGAATTAATTTCAAGAGCAAAGATCAAATAGCACCAGAGAGGTGGCTTCCAAGAGAACTTCAATGCAGGATGTTTATCAGATTACAAGAGGAGAAGCATGGGGACTATTTGTAGTCTATTGTGTTAGAGTAAAGATCATTAATTGCAGTATTGCAGATTCCATCAAGGCTGTTTTATTAGTGCCTAGAGTAGCAACTGACATGCAGTGGGCTCTTGATAACAAATTTGAAAAATGAGTAAATGAATGAATATTGTCTCTAGTCTCTAGAGACTCAATTTACACACTTTGATGAGGTTTACAACATTCAAGGTTTCACATCAGTTTCCTTCTTTTCAAGACTGTAAAGCAGTGACTTGTCACTTATGAAACGTGTGAGAATGAATGATAATTTTAAAAGTGATGCATACTGTATATTTTTAATTTTTATTATTTTAAGAGAGAGAGAGAGAGAGAGAGAGAGAAAGAGAGAAAGAGAGAGAATCCTAAGCAAGCCCCACGTTTGGTGAGCAGCCTGATGCGGGGCTCGATCTCACGACTCTGGGATCATGACCTGGGCCAAAATCAAGAGTCGGACGTTCAACTGACTGAGCCGCTCAGGCACCCCCGTACTGTATGTAAATTTCAATAAAAAATCTTGTAACTAATTTTGCTTTAAGAAGCGTTGAGATAACTAGAGTCGTTCTGGGGAGGCTCACAAGACAAGGGTTGAATTAGAGTTGGTGCTCCAATTGATATCCAGTTTGTAGAAGTCTAACTTTTTGGATGACTCTCCCTGAATTGGCTTCTAAAAGGTGACCATGGACATAATACCATTAAGAACTTGTCAGTGGAAATTAACAATGTGTACGATTTTTCTAAATTTTCTTTTCTTTCTAAGGTGGTTACAGACATTAATTAAACGAATCGGATATCAAATATGTATTAATGTAAATACTTAAATCAAATATTTATTGGAAACTGGAAAAGAAATTGATGAAGAAAATGCTGCCCCTTTACTCAGAGTAGTGGGAAGAAGATGGGCAATTTAAGAGACAGCTGTCATAGAGGCTTGGAGACTATACTATGGGAAAATCAAGGTGAACGTCACTAATTATGCCTAGGACTGTCAAGATACAAATCGCAGTGACAGTAGCATTTGGACTAGGCTACAAAGCTTGAGTGGAGGCTATGAAGCTTCCAGGTTGGGGTGAATAGCATGTAGAAAGATCATGGTTGGTTCACCGAAGTGATCAAAGCATGGATTTCAAACCACCTATATGGGAATCACCTTGGGTTCACATTAAAAGTGCAAATTTTGGGGGGCGCCTGGGTGGCTCGGTCGGTTAAGCATCTGACTCTGGCTCAGCTCATGATCTCGCGGTCCGTGAGTTCGAGCCCCGCGTCGGGCTCTGGGCTGATGGCTCAGAGCCTGGAGCTTGCTTCGGATTCTGTGTCTCCCTCTCTCTCTGCCCCTCCCCTGCTCGTGCTCCGTCTCTCTGTCTCTCTCAAAAATAAGTAAACATTACCATTTTTTTTTAAAGTGCAAATTCTGGGAGTTTCTAGCTTATGAGTCTGCATCTTACTACCCTTGGTGATTCCTAGACACACTGAATTTGAGTCGCTGACTCGTAAGGACAGATATCAGGATGAGGTGACAAAAAAATGAGGGAAGTTGTTGCTCATGTCTCTCAGGGAAGAGAGACTTTCTTCTAAGCCAGAGGCTTTGCTTTAATAGAAAATGCAGAAGAGGGATTGAGGATAACAAACAATGGTAGAAACTGTCTCCTTCTCTCCAAGGCAACCCCTGATGCTCTCAAGAATATTGAGGAATAATTAAGCATGCACCAGAGTGCATGTCTCTCCTTGCTTTTTCTTCCAGTGCTCGGAGTGGTATTTTTCAGGGAGCCAAGACTGATGTGAGGATATGCGTGCAGAAATCAGGCCACTTGGCCTGCTTTAGTCCAGGCTGGTGGTCAAGGCTTATACATACGTAATGCTTCCTATTTCACTTGGAGTAGATTTTATAAGACTAAAAGCATAGTATATGTTCCCTGGAGTCAAATCAAAATTCTTTTTTTTTTAATCTTTTAAATGTGTACTTATTTTTGAGAGAGAGACGGAGTGTGAGGGAGGGGCAGAGAGAGAGAGAGAGAGGGAGACACAGAATCTGAAGCAGGTTCCAGGCTCTAGGCGGTCAGCCCAGAGCCCGATGCGGGGCTCAAACTCAGGAACTGTGAGTTCATGACCTGAGCCAAAGTCGGACACTTGACCGACGGAGCCACCCAGGTGCCCTAAAATTAAAATTCTAATGCCGTAGTAGGCCGCTAGTTGAAACTCCAGGCACTTGGGCCATTGGTGCATCTCCTCCTACCAGGGGACACTGCTAAAATACACCAGTTCATTTACTCTTCAAAGCAAACTTACAAGATAGCTATTATTGGTGTCACTAACACAGGAGAGCCCGAAGGTTCAGAGAAGTTAGGGCACTGGCATAAGTTCCGACTTAGAAAGTTTTGAGGATAGAATTCAAACCCAGGTCTTCTCTGCCTCCACAATCCCCATGGCCTTCACACTTCACAACTGGGGTGCAAGTGTTGTAAAGATGGACGCTATTATAGGCATGATACAGTTGTCAACTATGTAGCCCAGTGTCTTGCATCTGGTTAGACTCGATGAGAATTTGTTCACTGACTGCTGCAGAGGGAGTAGCTTGGAGTACAAGGGAGCCGGAGGGCAGAACGTTGGGCAGGGGAGATGTTTTAAGTGCAGGAAGTGTATGTGAAGAGATGTCAAGAGTTACCACAAGGCAATAAGAGATGCCGCCAGATGACGTGTGATGTATCACATGGTGCTAGCCTGGAGGGTCGCAAATCGTTTGGTTCCGGGACCCGCAGCAACACCCGGGGGCTTGTTCAAAAGGCAGATTCTTGGGCCTCGTTGAATCAGACATTCTAGGGTGGGGTCCAGAAATCTGTTTTTGGTTTTTTTTTTTTAATTTTTTTTTTTCAACGTTTTTTATTTATTTTTGGGACAGAGAGAGACAGAGCATGAATGGGGGAGGGGCAGAGAGAGAGGGAGACACAGAATCGGAAACAGGCTCCAGGCTCCGAGCCATCAGCCCAGAGCCCGACGCGGGGCTCGAACTCACGGACCGCGAGATCGTGACCTGGCTGAAGTCGGACGCTTAACCGACTGCGCATCCAGGCGCCCCCAGAAATCTGTTTTAAACAAGCCCTCTAGGTGGTTCAAGTTTGAGAATCAATGTGGAATCATTTTTGTATTGTAAAGCATCCACAGCCTGTAGACTGGGGACTCTCAGAATATGGGGAAAATATGTTATTTTATTTATTTATTTACTTACTTACTTTCTTACTTACTTACTTACTTATTTTAAGGTAGGCTTCATGGCCAGCATGGAAGCCAACATGAGGCCTGAACTTACAGTCCTGAGATCAAGACCTGAGCCAAGATCAAGAGTCAGACACGTAACCGACTGAGCCACCCAGGCGCGCCTTGTTTTATTTTTTTAAGGAATCTCTATGCGCGGTGTGGGGCTTGACGTTAGGACCCTGAGATCAGGAGCTGCATGCTCTACCCACTGAGCCAGACAGGTACCTCAGAAAAAAATATGTATTTTAGATTTAATATTTTGCTCATTCCTAGAAGAGCAGGTTTTGAAAATCTCTTCAGTGAATTCTGGTCAGGTAGGTTTTAGCCTACTTCTGGAAAGATGGTTTCCTTTTTATGTTTGGAATGCAAAGATCTTTTTTTTTTTTTAATTTTAAAAATTGTCAACACAGAAGCTGATAACCACGATAACACAGAGACCTAAATACCTACATTTAAGTCACTTGATTCAAAATAATCTCACAAGGATGAGAAAACATTCTGCACTCATGAGATGAAATGGCTTCCACCTCCATTTACTTACTTTCACATTTGGCACTTGTCAGTGTCCACGTCTCGTCGGGGTTACAGGTAATGACGCCCCGGCCTTGGAGCAGGAAGCCTTCCCTACACTTGATGGACACGTTCTGATCAACGTAAAACTCCTTTTCAGAAAGCAGAGCATTCTCAGGAATCACAAAAGGAACAGGGCATGGATTTGCTGTTAAACAGAAAAAACAATGCTTACTGATATTCTCTTTTCTGATTTCTTCAAATGCAGAGTGTGGTGAGCCCTGTAGGAGCTGGGTTCACAGTTATGATAATGAGGCTTAAAAATATGGAACTTCAAACATTAAGAAAAAAACAAAAAAACCTCGGTTTGGGGGCAGGTGGGTGGCTCAGTCTGTAAGCACCTGACTTTAGATTTTGGCTCAGGTCGTGATCTCAGGGTTGTGAGATTGAGCCCCACGTCGGGCTCCATGCTTAGCAGGGAGCCTGCTTAAGATTCTCTTTCTCTGTCTCTCTCTCTCTCTCTGCCCCCGCTCTCTAAAATAAAAAAAAGGAGGGTGCCTGGGTGGCTCACGTCTTGATCTCACAGTTTGTGAGTTCGAGCCCCACGTGGGACTCTGGTGGCATCGTGGAGTCTGCTTGGGATTCTTTCTCCCTCCCTCTTTGCCCTTCCTTGCTCGCAGTTCTCCCCGCACCCCCTCAAAATAAATAAATAAATATTTTAAAAAGTAGTGTTAAAAAAATAAAACAAAAAACAAAAAATATTTGTTTTGTATCCACATGACATTATTTTTAAGGATAAGATCAGTTAAGGTCTGAAAACCCCAAGTTAGTCAACCACTCACACATTGTCCTAAAATTCTAAGATGGGAAATTAAATAGTTGTTTGAAACGATCTCTCAACACTAGGGAAACGAGGTGTGCTAGAAATCACGGAGTGCATCAACATTCCCCCCTTTTTTTCATTTATATATATGAAGAAAAAAATATTAAAAATGCAGAGTAAATGCTTCTTGTTGTCAATTTACTCTCTTTAACTGAACATCCTACAGAAGGACGACCCAGAGAATTGGCAGACATTTCTAAGCAAGCTGATATTAACTTTAGACTTACACTACCATGAACAGGATATTAGAACTTAAACTGTAGAGTTTTCAAGGCTTATTTCTAAGAGTGGATTCATTTTGTAGGTCTGAAGGAAAAACGGCAATGATGATAGCACAAAGACTTCTCACTGCAAGTGTGTGACACACATATTAACATATATTTCAGCAGTTTTGGTTTTCCTGATTTTCAATGCGCACAAGAGGTATTTGTGAGTGAGGAAGGCATCAGCTGAGTCTTGAAGGCTCAGTTACTGCATTATAACACTTGAAACAATAACCAGAGCTCCCTCAGTTCAGATCTTACATGTGAATATTGTTTTCATTCTAATGCTTCTAACTAAATTAACTTCATTCATTATATATATGTATATACTTTATTATATTAAAATTAGACATTAATATATTCTTTCTTCACCCTTTTCACAGCCGCAGTCAAATTCATTACATACTTGTGTCAAAATTTTTTCATTAAGTTGCATTTTTTTATTAGTGCCTTGGACTAATCATCCAAGGAATCTGTAATCATCCAAGGAATCTGACGAAAGCCAATTCTTAGGATATTTCAGATAATATAACTGGGTTTTAAAAACAGCCCACAGTATTTGGTTTGGATATACACTGATTGCTTTCTCTGGGTCAGTCTCACTCAGTGGAGTTTCCTCTGTTTCAGACACTGGGGAAATTAATCATGAAACTGAATCTGATTAAAACCTCTCTTAGAGTCAACACACACGTTTGCAGAAAGGAACTGGGTGGCTCCAAGCTCCGTTTTCAGTGCAGTATGCCTCAGGTGCTCCTTCAAGGCTGTACCCTCTGTTACAGGAATATACCACACTGGGTCCAGCAGCAGTGTTTTCGACTTTGGCTTTCCCGTTCAGAAACCCAAGAGGAGCTTCACACCTGGTCTCTGGAAAGAAAAATAAAAGCCTCATATTACATGCTTCTTCCAACCCTCTTTCCTTCTTCTGCTACAATTGCTAAAGGTACTCAGTGCATCATATAAAATATTATAGCCTGCTCATATGTGAGATACAAGGATACGTTTTGAAGGAAGAAAAAACCCCAGCGTATCTAAGTTTTGGATTCATTCATGCAGGTGATTCAAGACTGGCATTTTGCCTATTGACTCTAGCTGTCTTTATGTCTATTGCTACCTTTTGTCATTACTAGTGCTGGGGGTATAAATGAGCAAGCCCTATCTCAGACCAAATGAATCAGAATCTCTGTGTTGTGGCCGAACTTCTGGTATTAAAAGCATCCCAAATGATTTCTAATGGTCACTCAGGGTTGAGAGCCAATGGATTAGACACTAACTGACTTCTCTGGGCTTCTTCCAGCCCGGTGAGTATTCCGTATACTGAGACCATGGATCTTAACTTTGGCTGTACCTTGGAATTACCTGGGAGCTTTAAAAACATATTGATGTGGGGTTCTACCCCCAGAGACTCTGACCTGATTGATCTGGGCAACGGATTTTTCAAAGCTCCCTTAGCTTTTCACAGCGTCCCAGTGTGCTGAAGGCTAAAAGCCAGGGGAGTAAGGCAGTGCTTTCAAACTAATGCGCACAGGAATCACCTAGGGATTTTGTTAAAATGCAAATTTTGGTTCAACAGGGTTGGGGTAGGGCCTGAGAACTTGCATTTCTTTCTTTTTTTCTTTTTTTAATATTTTTTAATGTTTATTTATTTTTGAGAGAGAGACAGAGCATGAGTGGGGGAGGAGCAGAGAGAGAGGGAGACACAGAATCTGAAACAGGCTCCAGGCTCTGAGCTGTCAGCACAGAGCCCGACACGGGGCTCGAACCCACGGACCGCGAGATCGTGACCTGAGCTGAAGCCAGATGCTCAACCGACTGAGCCACCCAGGCGCCCCGAGAACTTGCATTTCTAACAAGATTCAGGTGCTATTGATGCTGCTGGTCTGTGGGCCACACTTTGAGAATCATATTGATGTGAACAGGCTTCCCTGAAAACTGATAATACAGATATCAATATATCTAACAATTTCATAATTATATAAGAATTTTTCAAATCAGGTTGCTCAGTATGAGCACTTTTCCCCCACAGAAATATCTGTATTTTTTATATGCCTCAGAAGAAAGATGTATAATAAAATATATAAAATACCAATAGTTTTTTTTTTAATCCATGAGTGGTGGAATTCAAACTATCATTTTCTTTTTGCTTATTTGTGTTTTTTAACTTTCTGCCAAGAACTTGTGTCACGTATTTAGTAATTTAGAAAGAAAAAAACCCACAGATAATAATAGGATTCATACAGAACTTATTACTCTCTTGCATTTCAGAGAGAGCAACTGTACAAACCATTGTCATTGCAGTTTGATTTATACCCGCTGCAGAACTAAAACAATTCCCTCACCAATGCCATGGTGGGTTCCTATGCCAGATCTCCATGTTTCCTTTTCTTTCCTCTCTCCCATTCCCTGCAAATATGTTCCTACATTTTATTTTAATCATGAACAGCTGAGATTAAAAAAAAAAAGGCTATTATCAGGAATCCCCAATGATGCCTTTCTGTGACTTGAGATATCACTCAATATCTTTAAAAAATATTTTTCTGGGGCAGCTGGGTGGCTCAGTCAGTTAAAAGTCTGACTTCACTCAGGTCATGATCTCACGGTTCATGAGTTCAAGCCCTGCACTGGGCTCTCTGCTGTCAGTGCAGAGCCTGCTTCAGACCCTCTGTCCTCCCTCTCTCTCTGCACGCCCCCCACTCGTGCACTCTCTCTCTCTTAAGACATATAAGTAAACTTAAAAAAAATATTTTTCTGTATAATATATACAAGTTTTGGAGAACTAAAAAGAGTCATATATTCTCCATTGAGTTCCAACCACACAATATTCCTTTAAGAATGTAAGATTCCTGTGTATATAAAATCAAATCATTACTCTACCCCAGAAGACATGTGGAAACAACCTTGAGTCCTAGCGGCAGCTTTGACACTAACTTAATTTATGATACTGGGTAGGTCACTTCACTTCTCCTAGTCCCCATTTACTTATTTAGTGAGATAAATAAATCTATCTGATCTTGGACTTAATCCAATCTAGTCCAGTTGAATCATCTAAGAAGCTGCTTGACTAGAATCTAAGAGGCCAATTCTAATTTGAAAATTTGATGATTCCCCACGATTATTAAGAAAAAAAGTTTAAAGCCTGCCACTTTGATAGGCTTGTAACTACTTGTATCTAAATATAGTTGACACTTGAACAACATGGGGGTTAGGGGTGCCAACACCCCATGCGGTCAAAACTCCATGTATAACTTTTGAATCTCCAGAAACTTAAGAAACCAATAGTCTGTTGACCGGAAGCCTTGCTGATGACATAAAGAGTTGATTAACAAATATTTTGAATGTTTCAGGTATGATATGCTGTATTCTCACAATCAAGTAAGCTAGAGAAAAATGTTACGAAGAAAGTCCTAAGGATGAGAAAATACATTTACAGTACCAGACTACATTTATTGAAAAAAAAAAAAAACCCACATATAAGTGGACATGCATGGTTCAAACCTGGGTTGGTTAGGAGGTCAACTGTACATTGTCTCCAGCAGAGAGATCATATGGACCATGTGTTGGGAATGAACTCATGTGAATGAACTCATATCTTGCTCAATAAACTTGCATGTTCTCATAAGATGAGTTAATGCAAAATTCCACACACACACAAAAAGTGACAGATGTGATGACAACATCACTTTAAAAAACTGTCAGTTTTGGCTAGTACCGTCACCAAAAAACAATAGCGCTAAGCCTTCTAATTATAATTATTTGGGGGAAAAGTCCACAAAAAGAATGCAAATAAATCCAATAATGAACTAATTTCGAAACAAAATGTTTGCCATTCCCAATTTGGTAATTTTGTGCTCTATTCCAATTTAATCATTAGTTTCTACTATTATTTTTGACCCTTTTATTGGCTCGGGGACCTTGAGCAAAAAGCCCATAAAAGATTCTCCGACAGTTTACGGAGATGATTAAAAAAATTTTTTTTATTAAAAAACTGATTTATAAAGAAAATGTGGCCATGTTGTTATCATGTGTCACATGATATGGTATCGTTTTTTTTTTTTTTTTTTTTTAGGACTGCTCAGTGTCATTTGACTTACTTTTGCACACTGCTACCTCTCCACTCCACATTCTGTTCTTCTGACAAACACGTTCCTTGTTCCCCTGTGAATTGATGAGAAAAAGGTCATTGACAAGATTATACTCAGTAACGGAAAGATGATAAGGGAACACAAAGTAATCATGGCCGTGAACTTGAATCTTCCAGCACTGGAATGCTAAATCAATTGATTAAATAAATATAGTTTTTAAGGGCTAGGTTTAGACTTTCAAAAATGCTTTCATCAAATTACTTCAAACTTCATACCCTGGCTGAGCAGTGTAATTAAAGTACAGATTTTATTTCACTTTCTACTGACCTGACATCTGATTATAACCAATAGCAAAGGTCGATCAAAAACATGTTTGAAATGTCAAAGAGGTATATTTGCTGAGTAAGTTTTAAAAATATTTTGAATTGAATTTATTTTTCAGTACCTGAGAGAGGTATGGCCAAGAATGTGAATTGGCATTGTTACACCTTATAGTTTTGAACATAAAACAAGTTAAGATATCTTACGGGTATGAAGAGTGAATTTTTGGCAATGTAACTTAACCATTAAAGATAAATTTATCCTGGGGCACCTGGGTGGCTCAGTAAGGTCAGCATCCGACTTCAGCTCAGGTCATGATCTCACAGTTCACGGGTTCGAGCCCCGCATCGGGCTGTGTGCTGATAGCTCAGAGCCTGGAGCCTGCTTCAGATTCTGTATCTCCCTCTCTCTCTCTGCCCCTCCCCCACTCATGCTCTGTCTCTGTCTCTCAAAATAAATAAACGTTAAAAAAATTAAAAAAAAAAAGAAAAAAAAGAAAAATTTATCCTACTAAGGGCCCAAGCATTCAAAATTTTATTTGGGGTAAAAATCTTTCTAAAATGTATTTCCCTGCCTTCTTAAATAAAGTAAAACAATGGGGCGCCTGGGTGGCTCAGTCCGTTGAGCGTCCGACTTCAGCTCAGGTCATGATCTCGTGGTTTGTGAGTTCGAGCCCCGTGTCGGGCTCTGTGCTGACAGCTCTGAGCCTGGAGCCTGCTTCGGATTCGGTGTCTCCTCCTCTCTCTGCCTCTCCCCTGCTCATGCTCTGTCTTTCTCTATCTCTCAATAATAAATAAAAATGTTAAAAAAAAATAAAGGATAATTTAAAAAAATGAATATAATTTACTTGAAAAATTTTATGATTATTATTCTGAATATATTTTTGCATATTTTTCAATATCCCATAGCCCTTGATGGCTATATAGGCAGTTGGTCCTCTATAGTTATTATAGGCATATATGGACTAAGATTACTATTCTTTGACTTCTGGATATAATTTTTATGAGTCTTTGTTTCTTCCCTCTTTGTTGGTTATCTTTTACTGTAATCATCAGTGTTCCTAATGATAATGCTTCTCCATGCTTTAAATTCCTTAGCTACTATGGAAAACTAAGATAAATAAAATTTTGTAATATATGTTTAAAAAGATTAGGTTCTAAGTAAAGTTTTAGGGACCTTAATTCTAAGTCAGTATATGCACATGGATTTTGTCACCTGTTTCTTCATTGCTCAGAGCCCTTTGGATATCATATTGTCTTGAAGCTGTGTTCTACATTAGCAAGAAGTCTGAAAACGAGCTATTGCCTCTATTTTGGTTTGATCTGACTGATGCCTTTCATCCTTATTCTTTATCAAAGATATTTTCTTTGAGCTATCAGTTTATTGATAAATCTTTACCTATAAAGATTCCATTGACTCTGGTGGAAGGTTACTCTCCTGACTTTCCAAAAAAAAATTGAATCAATTAAGAAAATGTTTCTTTTGATATACAGTCATTATTTTTTTTCTTATTGAAAAAAGTTATGTGTGTTGATTATAGAAATTTTGGAAAATACAAATGAAAAATGGGGTTTTTCAGGATTCTCCATCCAGAGACAAACACTGTTAACATTTGCCATGCTTTTTCTACACTTATATACTTACGTATGCACAGGAAAATGTGCTATTTTAGTTTGTGAGTTTTTATTAATTTTGAGGAAGTGTATGACAAGCCATTAAAGCCAGTTCCCTATTTAGGTACTTCCAGAGTGGACTACAGTCAAGTAGTTAATTTCAGTTAATAGTTGAGCATTTTCCCCACTATTTTTCCCTTCTCTTTCATCTAACGATTTGAATAATAAATATTCTGTTTTGACTATGCCAATTTCTAATTCCAACAGAAACTCAAATAAATCTATTTTCTGTAATTATTGATGTAAAAAAAAAAATCAAATGCTGTCTTTGGGCTCCCTCCACAGTTACGCTGCGAATTTCATCATACTTTTCCTTTTGACTTTTTTTCTCTCTGTCCCTTTACATCTCTTGTTTTTGATGAATGAAGCTGGAGTTTTAGATCCAGATTAACATCCAGTAACTATTTTTGACATAGTGTTTTTGCATGATCAACCATTAGGTTAGATACTTACAATGCTTTAGAATCATCACAACTACTTTATTGTTCACTAGTGATTTTATAAAATGACTAGCCCATTTTTGAGTTATTTATTTTGATTTATTCCTCAATTTCCTATAGTAATTTTATTTCAAGAAGATTGCATGTGTGGTAAAATTTCTGAGACTTAGGTGGCTTAAGAAAGTTGTTTATTGTACATATAAACAGTAACTTACTTACAAAGCGGAAGAATTTAACATGACTGACATTGATTGTCCAAATTGCTTTGCCTGATTTGGGTAACAATACAAATAGTAGTAGGGATCACAGTAATTGCCCTATACTGAACTGGAACCATGCATAAAAGGCAGTGCTTGCCACTTTTTAAATCTTCAGCCCTTGCAGTAACCTTGCAAAGGTCGCTATCAAATTTCTAGTGTAGACAAAACAGAGAGGAAACAGCGGCAGAGAGGTTTGATTTATTCTCTTAATACTTCTCGTCCAGTGAGAGACAGAGCTTGTAACAGAGGTCTGCTGGGACCATGTTGCTATTCTTAACCACTTTCCAGCCACTGACCCTTGCCATCTGGAGTGCTTGTTAAAAATGCAAACCCTTGGGGCGCCTGGGTGGTTCAGTCGGTTAAGCGTCTGACTTCAGCTCAGGTCACGATCTCACGGTCCGTGAGTTCGAGCCCCGCGTCGGGCTTTGGGCTGATGGCTCAGAGCCTGGAGCCTGCTTCCGATTCTGTGTCTCCCTCTCTCTCTGCCCCTCCCCCGTTCATGCTCTGTCTCTCTCTGTCTCAAGAATAAATAAACGTTAAAAAAAAAAAATTAAAAAAAAATGCAAACCCATAGGTCCTATTTTTAGAGGGTCGCAGCCTAGGAATGTACACTCCTTTTTTGAACTTCTCAGATGATTCACAAGCAATGGGTTCATAGACCGCACTTTGAGAAACACTGAGTGATGTCTCAGAGTGGTTCTCTGTCCTAGTCCTGGCCATACGTTGGAATCACCTGGGAAACTTTTAAAAAGATGCTGCCGCCCCGGACCCAACTGACAGAGGTACTGAATTAATTAGCCAGGGGTGACAGTAGGTATTGGTAGCTTTTAAAATCTTGTCTCATGGAAAAACTCAAACACATGAAAAATGTAAAAGTAGAAAGAAGAGTAACAAACTCCCACATAACCATCACCCACCTTACACAATTGATTCAAAGCCAAACTTGTTTCCTCTAAGCCCCACTCCCTTCCTAAAAACTCACATTATTTTACAGCAACTCCCAGATATCAAATCATTTAACAGTAGTTATTTCAGTATGAATCTCTAAAAGATGAGCGTTCTTAGAACTATAACCACAATAACCAATAACATTACCACAGCTTAAAAATGATAATTCCTTAATATTAATCTAATCCTGTTAGCAGTCAAATTTCCAATTGTTGCATAAATTTTGTAACTGATTATTTTGTAGTTCAGTTGAATCGGGACCAAAATAAGTCTACCTGGTTTATGAACCTTTTTAAATCTATAGGTTCCTTCTATTTCTCCCTTACACTGCCAACTTATTTGTTTTAGCAACTGGGAAACTGGGTCCTTTGTTCTGTAGCCATTTCTACAGACAGAATTTTGCTGATTGCTCCATGGTGGTGTCACGTAGCATGTCCTTCCGTCTTTGGTGTCGGTTGTCGGGATTTAGAGATTTTATAAGATTCAAATTCAAAAAAAAATTTTGTTTGGCGAGACTTTTTCATATGGTGTGTTTTTCCATCCAGAGGCACATAACATCTGTTTGCTTCTATTTTTTCTAACACCAGTAGCCATGATGATGACCTACATCCATTAGTTCCTAAGAACTGCAAACTCTGAGATTTAAATCCTATTATTTATTGACTGAAATACTTCTATAAAGGGAAGCTTCCCTCATCTACTACTGGTTTTCTAGTCATGCAGCTAGCCTGGAAAAGACAATTCTTCTTTTATTGTCTGTTTTCAAAATAATGAATTTGTTCATAAGCATCTTCTAATATTGGTTACCAACTAATTTTCTTTAGTGTCATTATGAGTCTACTATTACTCATGACATATTTGATGTGTTTCAGTCCATTAAGTTACTACCTTATTGAAGCCCAAATGGTCTTATGTTGGCCTGTGGGAGCCTCGTCCAGTTGACCCTCAAGGCTTTTTGACACGTAGGCTTTGATAAGTTCCCTGCTATCTCACAGGACAAGTTTTCTTAGCTAATCTTTTATATTTCATGTACCAGACCTGGCATTGGTTATTTCTGATAGTAGCTGGACATTAACAATTTTTAAAAGTTTCTAAGATAAGGGGAGCCTGGGTGGCTCAGTTGGTTGAGCATCTGACTCTTGATTTCAGCTCAGGTCACGATCTCGCAGTTCATGAGATAGAGCTCCGGGTCAGGCTGTGTGCTGACAATGTGGAGCCTGCTTGGGATTCTCTCTCTCCCTCTCTCTCACCCCCTCCCCCACTTGTATGCATGCTCTCTCTCTCAAAATAAATAAATACACATTAAAAAATTTTCTAAAACAAGTTTCTAAGATGTTTCTAACATGTAGCCTAGAATGAGAACTATGGCTATAGCACTTCTTCTCAATTTTATAGTTAACACTAAGGTATTTGCAAAAATTTTTAAGGTAAATTATCTACTTCCTCAAATTTAATGACCCATCAAGTTGTTAAATATTAAATTTCAATTATTAAGTTTAAATTTTATACCACTTTACTTCTTAAGAAAATGCAAGATTAGTAATCTAACATGAAGAAATAAATTTCAAAAACAGAAAAACTCTCCAATTGTAATCAACCATTACATTATCCTCCTTCTTTTCTTTTTTTTAAAAATCTTTTAAGAAAATGAAATAAGATCCATATATGTCTAGTTCCAGTTTTCATGGACCTATGTTATGACAATTCTGATTGCATGCTCAAAAAATAATAGAACATACTATACAAATTTAACAAATCACTGGCAATGAATACTTCTGTAAAACCCCTATTTAAATACCATTACCACAATAAAAACAGGAAAGAAGTTTCCTGAAAAACCAGATGATGGCATTATGAAATATAAACATGTCTCTTAAATTTCAAGTTTGATGATATAATCAATCTTCAGCAAAACTGACTCCCGAGAGGAGGGGAGAATGGCAATGGAGGAGGACCCTAGACTTGCCTCATCCCGCACATACAACTAAATAACTATCAAATCATACTAAATACCCCCCCCCCAAATCAACTTGAACACTAGCAGAACAGCATCCACAACTTAAGGGAGAGAAGAGGTCACATGGAAGAAGGTAGGAAGTGAAGAAATACAGTTTGAGAGAGAAACAGATTGTGGTCATTGCAGTGGGAAGAAAGCTGCGGTCACAGAGAAGGGTGAGAGGCAGAATAGCATAGAGGGGAGTGCATAGGGAAAACAAATTCCCATAGCAATTGGCTTGGAAATCAAGAGAGCCTGTATTTCATGAGTTCTGGCAACCAGCAGGGCTTCAAGCCTGGAGTTGTTTTGTTTTTTTTTTTTTTTTTTAATTTTTTTTTTTAATGCTTATTTATTTTTGAGACAGAGAGAGACAGAGCATGAACAGGGGAGGAGCAGAGAGAGAGGGAAACACAGAATCCGAAACGGGCTCCAGGCTCTGAGCTGTCAGCACAGAGCCCGACGTGGGGCTTGAACTCACGGACCGGGAGATCATGACCTGAGCCGAAGCTGGACGCTTAACCCACCAAGCCACCCAGGCGCCCCAAGCCTGGAGTTTTAAAGATCAGTATGCTTGTCTAGAAGAGCTCAGAGGACATTGGGGCTGCTCTTAGAGAGAAGGCAGGCAAACATCCTTGGACATACAGTGTGGACACAGTGATCTGAAGAATGCCTGGGGCATACAGTGGGAAGGTTAGTTGCTTATCTCGGAGCATGTCCTAGAGAGGTAGTGCTCACAGCAGACCCATCTGGGAACAAAGGAACTAGCAGGTGCCATTTCCCTCCCCTCCCCTCAGCATAAGCCCAGAGCTACCTGCAGGAACCAGCACAGTGCTGACACTCACTACCTAACTTGCTTACACCAAACCATGCCATCCCATACTCCAGAAGAACCCTGCTTCCCAGTCATGCTTGCCTCAGTCCCAGAGTAGCAGACCTCTCCCTCACAGGAACAGTCTAAACCCCTGCCAACACCTCATCTCTCAATCTGGGAGTTTTGGAAGACCTTACTTCTGGTGGTGGTGGTGGTGACAGATCTCATTTCACAAACAGACCAGAACACACCTAGTTAAAATGTGCCACATTCAGGTCAGGGACAAACACTGCTCACAATAGGCAAAGAGAACCTCTGCAGACCACTGGCCTGAAGTATAACGAAGCCAGGACACAAAATCAGAGCACATGCAGCACACACTGGAGTTACTCTCAGAAGCACCAGGCCCTGGGGAAAAAGGGACACTACAGTGCAGGGTACTACAGACCTCTTCTTCATAAAGCCATTACCCTCAAGAACAAGAGATGTAGCTGACTTTCCTAACACAGAGAAACTGGCACAGAGAGTTAGACAAAATGAGAAGACAGAGGAATCTGTCCAAATGAAAGAAAGGACAAGGCCACAGCCAAAGATCTAAGCAAGACAGATATAAGTAACATGCCTGATGGAATGTTTAGCAATGATCATAAGGATACTCACTGGACTTGAGAAAAGAGTAGAGGACATCAGTGACATTAACAGAGATAAGGAATAACATAGCAGACAAAGGGCTCAAAAACCAAAATGAGCAACATGCTTAATGGAATGAACAGCAGGCTGGAAGAAGCAAGGAAATGAATTAATGACATAGAACAGAGTAATGAAAAGTAATCAAGCTGTAAAAAAGAGGAAAAAAAATAATTATGAAAAATGAGGACAGACTTAAGGAACTCAGTGACTCCATGTATTATTGGAGTCTCAGGAGAAGACAGAGAAAAGGCAGTAAAGAATTTATTTGAAGAAATAATATCTGAGAACTTTCCTAATCAGGGGACAGAAACAGATATTCAGATCCAGGAGGCACAGAGAACCCCCAACAAAATCAACAAAAGCAGATCCACGCTAAGATATATTATAACTAAAATGGCAAAATATAGTGATAAAGAAAAATATTAAAAGCAGCAAGACAAAAGAAGACAGTTACATACAAAGGAAATCCCATAAGGCTATCAGTGAATTTTTCAGCAAAAACTTTACAAGCCAGAAAAGAGAGGCATGATATATTCAAAGTGCAGAATGAGAAAAAGTCTACAGCCAAGAATATTCTATCCAGCAAGGCTCATTCAGAATAGAAGCAGAGATAAAGAGTTTCCTGGAAAAACAAAAATTAATGGAGTTTGTGACCACTAAACCGGCCTTGCAAGAAATATTAAAGGGGACTCTTTGGTTGGAAAGGAAAGACCAAAAATGACAAGTATGAAGGTAAGAAACACAAAGCAATAAAAATGAGTATTTCTGTAAAAGTCAGTCAAGGAACTCACAAAATAAAAAAGATATAAAATATGACACCATATACCTAAAATGTGGGGAGAAGAGGAGTAAAGAATGGGTTCAAACTTAAATGACCATCAACTTAATATAGAGTACTATATACAGAAGATGTTATATACAAACCTAATGGTAACCTCAAATTAAAAACCACTAATAAATATGCGAAGAATGAAGAGAAAGAAATCCAAATGTCTTACTAAAGAAAATCAGTAAAACATGAAAGAGAGAACGATAAGAAAGGATCAGAGAAAATCTTCAGAAACAACCACAAAACAAGTAATAAAATGGCAATAAATATATATGTCAATAATTACTTTGAATGTAAATGGACTAAATGCTCCAATCAAAAGACATAGGGTGACAGAATGGATAAAAAAAAAACAAAACCCATCTATATATGTTGTCTACAAGAAACTCATTTTAGGCCTAAAGACACCTATCAACTGAAAGTGAGGGGACGGGAGAAACAACTATCACGTACCTGGGTGTCAAAAGTAAGCCAGAGATGCAATACTTATATAAGAGAAAACAGACTAAAACAAAGACTGTAATGAGAGACAAAGAAAGACACTATATAATAATAAAGGGGAAAATCTAACAAGAAGATGTAACAATTGTAAATAATTATGCCTCCAACATGAAGCACCCAAACACATAAAATAGTTAATTACAAACATAAAGGATCTAATTGACAGTAATACAATAATAGTAGGGGACTTCAACACTCCACTTCAATCAATGGACAGATCATCAAAACAAAAAGTCAACAAGGAAACAATGGCTTTGAATGACACACTGGAACACATGGATTTAACGGAAATATTCAGAGCATTCAATCCTAAAATAGCAGATTAGGCATTCTTTTCAAGCACACATGGGGCATTTTCCAGATCACATATTAAGTCACAAAACAAGCCTCAACAAATTCAAAAAGATAAAAGTCATACCATGCATCTTCTCTGATCACAACACCATAAAAACAGAAATCAACTACAAGAAAAATCTAGAAAAAACACAAATACATGCAGGTTAAATAAAATGCCTTAAACAATGAATGGGTCAACTTGGAAATAAAAGGAGAAATAAAAAATACAACGAAACAAATGAAAATGAAAACACATCAGCTCAAAACCTCTGGATGCATCAAAAATGCTTACAAAGAGGGAAGTTTATAGCAGTATAGGCCACCTCCAGAACCAAGAAAATCTCACATAAACAACCTAACCTTACACCTAAAGGAGCTAGAAAAAGAACAACAAGCAAAACCTGAAACCAGCAGAAGGAAGTAAATAATAAAGATAAGAGCAGAAATAAATGATATAGAAAATGAAAAAAATAGAACAGATACATGAAACCAGGAGCTGGTTCTGTGAAAAAAAAATCAATGAAATCCACCTAGCTAGACTTATCAAAAAGAGAAGAAAAAGGCCTCAGAGACATAAAATCACCAATGAGAGAGGAGAAATAACAAACAACACCACAGAAATACAAATATTTTTAAGAGAATATTATGAAAAACCATATGCCAAAAAACTGGACAACCTGGAAGAAATGGAAAAATTCCTAGAAACATAGAAACTACCAAAACTGAAATAGGAAGAAATAGAAAACTTGAACAGACTGATAGCCACCAAAGTCCAGGATCAGATGGCTTCACAAGTGAATTCTAGCAAACATTTAAAGAAGAGTTAATACCCATACTTTCTCAAAATATTCCAAAAAACAGACGAGGAAGGAAAACTTCCAAATTCATTCTATGAGGCCAGCATTACCCTGATACCAAAACCAGATAAAGACATCACAAAAAAAGAGAACTATAGGCCAGTATCTTTGATGAACATAGATGCAAGTATTCTCAACAAAGTACTAGCAAATCAAATGCAACAACATGTTAAAAAATCATTCACCACGATCAATTGGGATTTATTCCTTGGTTGCAAGGATGATTCAATATTCACAAATCAATCAACATGATACATTGTATCAGTAAGAGAAAGGATAAGAACCATACGATCTTTTCAATAGATACAGAGAAAGCATTTGACAAAGTACAACATCCATTCACAATAAAAAAAAAAACCCTCAACAAAGTAGGTTTAGAGGGAGCATATCTCAACATAATAAAAGCCATATATGAAAAACCCACAGCTAACATCATCCTCAATGGGGAAAACATGAGAGCTTTTCTCCTAAGGTCAGGAAAAAGACAAAGATGTCCACTCTTACCACTTTTATTCAACATAGTACTGGAAGTCCTAGCTACAGCAATCAGACAAAAAGAAGAAATAAAAGGCATCCAAACTGGTAAGGAAGAAGTCAAACTTCCACTGTTTGAAGAAGACATGATACTCTATATAGAAAACCCAAGACTCCACCAAAAAACTTCTAGAACTGATAAACAAATTCAGTAAAATCACAGGATTCAAAATCAATCCACAGAAATCTGTTGCATTTCTATACACCAATAATGAAGCAACAGAAAGAGAAATTCAGAAAACAATCCCATTTATAACTGCACCCAAAATAATAAGATACTTAGAATAAAACTAACCAAAGAGGTAAAAGACCTGTACTCTGAAAACTATAAAACACTGATGAAAGAAATTGAAGATGACAGAAAGAAATGGAAAAACATCCCATGGTCGTGGATTGGAAGAAATAATATCGTTAAAATGTCTATAATACCCAAAGCAATTTACACCTTTAATGAAATCCCCGTCAAAATACCAACAGCATTTTTCACATAACTGGAACAAATAATCCTAACATTTGTATGGAACCATAAAAGACCCTGAATCGCCAAAGCAATCTTGAAAAAAAAAAAGCACAGCTGGAGACCTCACAATTCCAGACTTAAGTCACATAACAAAACTGTAATCATCAAAACAGTATGGTACTGGCACACAAAAAAAGACACACAGATCAATGAAACAGAACAAAATGCAGAAATAAACCAACAATTTATGGTCAACTACTCTTTGATAAGGCAGGAAAGAATATCCAGTGGAAAAAAGGCAGCCTCTTCCACAAATGGTGTTGGAAAAACTGGATGGCAACATGCCAAAAAATGAAATTAGACCACTTTCTTGCACCATACACAAAAATACATTTAAAATGGATTAAAGATCTAAATGTGAGACTTGAACCATAAATTCCTAGAGGAAAACATAAGCAGTAGTCTCTATGATATCAGTCATAGCAACATTTTTCTAGATAGGTCTCCTCAGGCAAGAGAAACAAAAGCAAAAATAAACTATTGGGACTACATCAAAATAAAAATCTTCTACAGGGGTGCCTGGCTGGCTCAGTTGGTGGAGCATGCAACTCTTGATCTTGGGGTTGTGAGTTCAAGCCCCACGTTGTATGTAGAGATTACTTAAAGATAATAAATCTTAAAAAAAGAAAACCTTCTGCATAGTGAAGGAAATAATCAACAAAACTAAAGGGCAACCTATGGAATGGGAGAAGATGTTTGCAAATGACATATTCGATATAGGGTTAGTATCCAAAATATATAAAGTACTTATATAACTCAACACATCCAAAACAAATAACCCAATTAAAAATGGGCAGAAGACATGAACAGACATTTCTCCACAGAAGACATACAAATGGCCAACAGATACATGAAAAAATGCTTAACATCCCTCATCATCAGGGAAATGCAAATCAAAACTACAATGAGATATCACCTCACACCTGTCAGAATGGCTAAAATCAAAAACACAAGAAACAGCAGGTATTGGTGAGTTTGCGGAATGGAACGGAATGGAATATTAGCCATAAAAAGGCTGAAATCTTGCCACTTGCAATGACATGGCTGGATCTAGGGAGTATCATGCTAAGCGAAATAAGTCCGTCAGAGAAAGACAAATATCATATGATTTCACTCATATGTGGAATTTAAGAAACAAAAAAAATGAACAAAGGGGGATAAAAAGAGAGAGACAAAGCAAGAAACACACACTTAGCTATAGACAACAAACTGATGGTGACCAGGAGGGAGGGAGGTGGGGGGAACAGGTGATGAGGATTAGGAGTGCACTTGCCATGATGATCACTGGGTGATTAAAAACTTAAAAAAAAAAAAATGCAGCTTTCCCACCAAAGTAAATAGGAAGACAGAGACGCTGCTGATGGGGTTTTAATGTTACAAACCAGGAGTGGTCTTGCGACTAACTTGGGATTCAGCTAGAACTGCTCTGAGGATTTTCAGGCCACACCTGCCAGGTGGCAACCTAGGATCTCTACCAAGAACTCTCCAAAGTATTTAAACCCATTGCTTGAGGAAATCCTAGTTTGCGTACGTCAGTCCCTATGGTTACCTCCCCACAGTGACAGATGGCCTGGCCTGTTACACAGTAGGATTTAACAAGAGGCCAAAACACAAGTTTAAATGGCCAACTAAAGTAACAATAAAAGTCTTGTGGCTGGTATACTAGTTTCCTCTTCCTTTTCATGGCTCTGATTCTTTTGTAATTTGAGACTTACTTTGTTTTTTTAAAATTATAAGTCATTTAAGAAAATTAAAAAATATGTTTTTAACGTTTATTTTTGAGAGAGAGTGTGTGAGCGGAGGAGGGGCAGAGAGAGAGGGAGACACAGAATCCAAAGCAGCCTCTAGGCTCTGGGCTGTCAGCACAGGCCTGACGTGGGGCTTGAACTCACAGACCGTGAGATCATGACCTGAGGTGAAGTCGGATGCTTAACCGACTGAGCCACTCAGGCTCCGCCCCCCAACTTTTTTTTTTAATGTTTATTTATTTTTGAGAGAGAGAGAAAGAGAGACAGAGTGCAAGCAGGGGAGGGGCAGAGAGAGAGGGAGTCACAGAATCTGAAGCAGGCTCCTGGCTCTGGGCTGTCAGCACAGGGTCCAGCGTGGGACTTGAACCTGTGGACTGGGAGATCAGGACCTGAGCCAAAGCTGGACGCTTAAATGAGCCACCCAGGCTCCCCAATTATAAGTCACTTCAAATATTTCTTGGAAAGTGTTAGGATGTAAGGTAACAAAGTATAAAAATATCTTTTAGGACCAGAACCAGTGAAACAAATTGGTATTATACTAAAAATGTTCCCAGAATACTCAAAAAACAAATTGATTCTAGTTAAACAATTTGTTCACTTACCTCTAATTCATAGCCAGGTTCACACTGATAAATAACCATGCTTTCAAAAGTAAATTTACTGCCAAACACGAACCCATGTTCTGGACTTTCAGGTTTCCCACAAGAAACTGGACTGCAGGATTCATCAGAAAACGGTGGCTCCCAGGTGCCATCAAGCTAAATGACAAATGACAGATTAGAAGTTACACTTAAGAGTTAATACGTATGAATGAAGTTTGCAAATATTGGCAGAGCAGAATAATCCCTAAAATGATGATCCTAGAATTTGGTTCTACTTCTGATACGTATAGTCTGTGGCCTTAGAAAACACACATTAGTTATTAGATGCCCTTGTTAGTTATCACTGAACAATTTTAGACTTTTCTCAAACACATAAAACAAGCATTTTCTTCCTAATAGAAACCATTAAAATATCAAGAACGCCAAGAAGTGTGTTTTCATTATGATGCATGAGGACTGGATGGTTGATACAAATATTCCAGGGCATCCTTATATCCTGATACCAATCTATCATCACTTTTCACTTTATTTCCCACTGCCATGGTCAGAGTGAACATTTTTCAACCTTCTATTTAAGTGAAGTGAGGCATACACAGATGTTTCCCTTAAAGACTGTTATTCTCTTGCTAATATTCTTCTCTTTTCCTTGAGGAAACAGTGCATGAGCTCATTAACAGTCAATAACAGGACTTCAGGCTAAACCCTTTATTCTATGTATGAGGCAGAATTAATTTTATACGTATGTCTGCCTCATAGTTAACCATTCTCTTAGTGTCGGAAGTGTTAGTTGTATCTAATTTTTCAATTCTATGAATGGTGCTTCAATAAAGATACCTTTTTGCATAAATTGTTCTGGGTATTACTATTAACTTTTAAAAACTACATAGTACTGTTTTCTTTTGATACATCTGAAACCTGTTTTGGCATATTTTAATCCCCCCCCCCCCCATTGGTTACTTCATTATATCAGAGTAATTTGTTTACTAATGATTCCTTTCTCCATGGACTTGTGGTGACTCCTTTATCAAGATGTACTTGGATTTATTTCTTCCGTTCCACTCATTTTCCTTTCTGCTGAGTCTACACCAATACCACACTGATAGGACCTTTGTAATTCTGTAATATGTCATCATTTCAGGAAAGGCTGGACCTCCTGTACTCATGTTTCAAACTTCATAGTGATCTTCTCATCCATTTATTCTATGAAGGACAGAATCATTTTGCTCTATCAAGATAAAATATTTCTAGGCACTGAACATAGCGTTACACAATTTGTGCATCTAAACACTTATAAAGGGTCTATTCTACCTTTCGGACGAAAATTCAAACCCAAAACTCAGTTGTGTGAGGGTTAGGGGTCATACCTTGTGTAGAGAAAGTGAGGAGGGTTGTCAAAAATAAATTACTGATTCAGAAAAAAAGAGCACAGTCACCAGTGTTTGGGGTCCCACAGGGCACATGGAGGGGCACTCGATTGTTCACACACCCAACCCAGAGAAGCTCTGGGAGAACATCGAATTATTCCCTTAAACATGGTGGGACGAATTTCCCATTAGCTTACTTCAAACAGTTCAGGGTCTTTGAAAAAGCTTCCCCTCAAACTGCTTCAGTTCTAAATCTAAAAGGGATAATCTGGAAACGATACCAATTTTGACAGTGTGGTACCCCCGTCAGTCATCTGGCCTGCTTCCTGTGATGTTCCTGTTTTTAGGTTTGGCAGAAACCAATCACTGAGTATGCATGACTTATAAATGGAAAACTGGGAGGAGAATGAAATAGTTCTTGAGTCCCCACTAAATGTCAGGCATGTACTAGATGCTTTATTAACATTAATTAAATCCTTGCAATTACTGATTTACAAATAAAACAAGTTGGGGGAACATAAGGCCACAGAGCCTATAAATACTGAGATGCAGTTCAAAGGAATGTTTAAGGCAAAACTTATTTCTAGACCATGCAGCCTGCTCCCCACCTTCAACTCCTCCCTCCCCCAACTCCAGAAACAGAAGAATATATCAATAACTCATTTTATTTTTCTTTCTCTGGCTCATCTTATGGAAGCTAGGAGAAGGGGATGTGCTAGGAATATCTTCTATCTATGGTGTTGATCTAGGCCCTTTCCCCCATTAATTCTCTAGTTTTTTGTTCTAATCATACAAGACACACACTGTTATACACATTTTTTTTTTTTTTTCAAATAAGGAACTTGAAGCTTAGGCATTTTAGGTAACTTTCTTAAAGTCATACAAGTAGTAGGTAGCAGAGACAGCATTTGACTCTATTGTTTCTGCGACTTTTGTTTTTTCTACTAAAACTAGAGACATTTGCTCTCAATCAGGGCTCAGTTCCCACACAAAGACACTCTTTACAGGATTTATGTATGAGCCACCTGACTTATGGTTAATTTTTCATGAATATTTTGTTATAGATATTTGAACGCTTTATCTAACTTTGGCACTTTTTATCTACTCTTGGCATTTTCTTAGTTTAAAAATGGGAATATTGAAAAGAAAGATGCTTTATATTTCTACCAAAAAAACTTCTCAAATTCTTGACACAATTGGAAACTTGAGACATTTTTTTTTCAGGGCTGCAAAATACTGCTTGTGTGGACACACACACATTTAATATATGTAAATGAGTTACAAATGCATGTTCTAAGGCAGTGAATCTTACCTGACATGTTGATATGTTAACTCCCTCATAGATATACCCTTCTTCACAGGACACAGAAACTTGCTTATTCACACTGAAATCATCCCCGTGAACACGTATACGTGTTATATTTGCTGGCAGAAGACATTTTTTAGGACTGCAGGAGATTGTCTCAGGAAACCAATGACCGTCTTTCTGACAGGTGAATGTGTCTACAGTTGTATCCATCATGTAACCTTCTAGACATCTGGAATGGAAAAGCCAAATGAGTGTCTTAAAGAGAGTACAATACAGCTGGTGACTTATTCTTGGATTTAAGATGATGTTTCCAACACTCAGTGGAGATTTTATGTGACATATTAAAACTGATTCAAAGCTCAAGGGAATGGCGCTGCCATGCAAAAAACAAAACAAAACAAAACAAAAAAACAACATAACGAGGACAATCAGATCAGTCCTCAGTTGTCCACGCCAAGGATCAACCAAGCCTACAGTTGATTTAAATGTTGTTGACATTATTTACCTTTCTTGCAGGTAATATTAACACTGAATTCACTTTTATTCTGAAAATAGTTAACAGTTCTAAAAATTCTAGACAAAGTCCAAAATAGACTCAGATATTAACAAGAATATGACATAATTAATATTTATTGGGTATCTATTTGTGACAAGCACTGTTCTAAGTCCTTGATAGAGGGCATTTCTTTTAATCCTGAAAGGCAGATACTGTTATGTAACAAACCATGAGTTTGGTATTCAAACTCAAATCAAATTGGCTCTAAAATACTCTGATTTTTAGAATTTGCATTTATTTATTCAGCGAATGTTCACATAGCACTTATTAAATTCCAGTCACCGTTCTAAGTGCTCTACAAATATTAATTGATTTAATTTTAATGTCAACCCTATGGGTAGGTATGATTATTATCTTTATTCCCATTTGGCAGATGATGTGACTGACACCAGAGATACCCCAGGAAGTGACAGAGCTGAGATTCCTGCCTACGGAGTCTGGTTCCAGAGTCCGGTTCCAGGGTCCATGCTTTCACTGCCGTACTACGCTGCCGCTTAAGTTGAACCATTTAATGAACTAACATTGACTAGGTGGACATATATATTTTTTTAATTTCACAAATCACCAAGCTGGATAGGACTCACTTTTGCAAACTTGTAATCTGTTTACTACAAGATCTGAAACATCATCAACACACAGCAAGGAAGAACAAACAAGGGAGGTCTTGAGAAAGAGGTGATATCGGGATTTCTCAAGGTATCTCACACATCAACATCCAAAGAGAAAGCTGAAAATATATTTCAAAAGCAAGGGATAATTGTTGTTTTTCCTCTTGGTGCATGATATACTACTCTTTGGCTTTCTTGTCATTGAGGATCCTCCTGTGGGTTTATTCTTACCGCAATTAGGAGAAAAGGAAGGAGAGAAGGAAGGCTAAAATGTCCACAAGAACAGTTACTGAATTATTAACATCTAAGAAGCCAATATGTGAAAGATAAGCCATAACTCCTTCACAGAAGTGAGTCAAATCTAAGTTGATTTAGAGGGTTGATATATTGAGGGACATTCATTCCAATAAAAAAATAATTTATAGATTTATTCTGTATTCTCTCATTTCTTTTTAAGAATGCATTGTAGATAGGGAACTTTACAGAAAAACTCACTATTTGTGCATTAAATGCTTAGTTTGTTCAAATTGTGAAGTCTGGAAGGCTCCTTACGATATCTCCCTATTTATATTGATCAGTGAAGGTATATGCTTTTTGACCTGAATTCTTCAGCTTTTGCCTAATATGTCCAATATTTGCATGTATGGATATAACCATAAAGTGGTATCATAAAGAAATTTACCAGCATGATGTTTAAAAGAAAAAAGAGCCTTGCGACTTAAGAGATAGGAAAGCTAGCTAGAGAATCTTACTGTTTCATGAAAATCAACAGAATATGATAATCATGATACTTGTATTAGGAACTACAATCTGAAAATGGAGTTTAGTTTTTATAGACAATGGACTTCTACATAATTATGAATAGAATAAGGCCAAGGGGTTAAAAACTTCAGCTTTGGGAGAGCAGTCCAGAGGTGGTATTTTCCCAATTTGCTAAATTTTTGACCGAGTGCTTTTTATTTTACCGCCCTCCAGCCTGCACCCTTTGGAGATTCTAGAGCCACGGTCTTACCTGAGTCTCACTTTACTTTCATAGGTGTGTGACTCTCCAGTTGCTATGGCATTGGCGACAGATGGGGGGGGTCCACAGGACAGGGGCTCACAGACTGGATAAGGCTGGCTCCATGTCCCCTTCTCGGTACAAATCAGATCTGAACTCCCTTGGATGACATACCCGGATCTGCAGTTGTAAGTTATCGCATTTTCCTCCAAAGAGCCGCTCTCACTGATGAATGCATTTGGTATCGTTGGGGGAGAACCACAAGAAGCGTGTTCACAGTGTGGGAAGACAGAGCTCCACTGGCCATTGGCTTCACAGGTGATTTCAGAAGCTCCATGGAGCTTGAAGCCTTTGAAGCACTGAATCTGGGTTGCCTTTCCACAGCCAAAATCTGTCCCGTTGACAGCTCCATTTTGAATTACTGGTGTGGAACACCTGCAAGGCAGGCAGGAAGGTGGGCTGCCGCTCCAGGAGCCGTTGGAAAGGCACCTTCTTGAAGGACTGCCATGGAGCTTATAACCAGGAAAGCACTGATACTGTATATGCCCCCCGTGATAAAAGGAGAAGCCATTAGAAAAGCCATGGGGAAGATCTTCAGGAGGGCCACAGTTGACTGGCTTACAGAAAGGAAACTCTGTATCCCAGTTGCCATCTGACTGACAGGTGAGTCTTGGAGCACCATGCAACACGTAGCCCTCGTGACAGTGGAACACCACTTCCTTCCCAAAGCCATAGTCCAAGCCATCCATCACTCCATTTGTCAACTGCGGTGGGGTAGCACACCTGACAGGCACACAGAGGGGAGTGGTTCCACTCCAATTTCCATCGGCAAGACAAACACGACTCCTGGCACCCTCGAGTAAGAACCCTACATTGCAAGTGTACTCAACCTCTTTTTGAAATGTATATTCATCTCCTTTCACCTGGCCGTTGGCTGAGACCGGAGGTGAACCACAGTCCACAGGGATGCAGATCGGCTCATTCCCATCCCAATTTTTATTTTGTTGGCATGTTCTCCTCTCGTTGCCATTCAACACATACCCAGGATTACACTCATAGAAGACCACACTCAGGTAGGTGTAGTTGCTTCCTTTGACAGAGCCATTCATAACTGGATTTGGTTTTTTGCATGAAATGGCCTCACAGGTTGGGGAAGCACCACTCCACTCTCTATTCTGTAGACAAAGTCTTATGTCAGAGCCCACCAGAATGTGCCCAGGTTTGCAGCTATACTGTATAGCACTGCCCATGGTAGTCTCTGTAAAATGCAAAAAGCCATTTTCAGGAGCAACAGGCAAGTCACATTCAACTGAAATACAGGAAGGTGCACTGCCATTCCACGTTCCATCTTCCTGGCAGATCAGTATAGGGTTCCCCAAAAGTTCATATCCTGGATTACAGGTGTATGAAACCATGGTGCCATGTGGAAAGTGTGCTAAATGTGTAGTAGGAGATCCCTTTGTGTTTTCCCAGGATTTAGTCACTGCTCCCAGGTGATGAGGAGGGAGAGGAGTCCGATATGGAACTTCCATCAAGTCCTCTTCTTGGTCAAAATATCCTTGACCACCTTTGACCTTAGTACAGTCTCCAAAATCAATATGAGGAGGGAGACCACAGTCTATGGTTACACATGTTGGTATAGAGCCTGACCATCCTGACTCTTCACAGGTCTGCATGGCATGACCAGCTACATGGAACCCAGGAAAGCAGCTGTAGATGATCATGGCACCGAAGCTATAATCTGCACCCTCTACAAAACCATTTTCAATGGCTTGTGGGGGATTACAGTGGATCGCACTGCATGATGGGACATCCACATCCCAATCACCTGTCTCTAAACAAGTCAAGGCTTTGGGACCTTGAAGCCTGAAGCCTCGGTCACAAGAATATATAACGCTTTGCCCATAGTGTAGGTCTGTATAAGAGAATTTGCCATTCAAAATCTCCTTGGGTTTTGGGCACTCAATGGGTTTACAGGTGGGTTTTCCTCCGAGCCAGTGACCATTTTCTCCACAAAGGGTGGTAGTATTTCCCACCAACTCATAGCCTGGCTTGCAGGTATAGAGAGCTGTGCTGAGATAGGCAAGACCTTGCACATCGATGATGCCATTGAGAATTTCCTCAGGTTGGGGACATTCCACTGGGACACATTCTGGCAGTGGGGAACTCCAGGTACCATCAGCTTGGCAGGAGGTGGTAGGATTCCCTCTTAGGAAAAATCCATCCACGCAAGAATACTCAACAGTACTTCCAAAATGAAGACTGGAAGAGGGAGCGGGGACACCAAAGGGAATTAGGGGAGGTGGGAGGCAAAGAACCATCTTGCAAACAGGAAAAGAATCATTCCATTGTTGTGATAGCAAGCATTTCAGGACAGGGGGGCCCTGAAGGGCATGTCCTTCTTTACAAGAAAATGTCACCATTCCTACTTCACTAGCTAATTCCTTCAGGACGAGCTGGTTTTCCAAGAGGGGTGGCTCTGGGCACCTGGAAGGCACACACTTCTGGTTTGGCTTCTTATTCCATTTGCCAGATTTCAGGCATGTCCAAGAATGATCACCAATGAGCTCATAACCCTCATTACAGAAAAACTGAACCTTGGACCCTACTTCAAAAATTTCTCCTTTCATGTAGCCATTCTGGATTGGGGGAGGTTTTCCACAGTTGAGGGGGATGCATGACAGAGGGGATTCACTGTACCAGTGGCGATTGGCTTGGCAAACAAATACAGGACTTCCAACTGCTTTGTAGCCTGGATTACACCGGTATCTTGCTTCACTCTCAAAGATCCTGCCAGTTGCATGCTGTATAACAGGGAGAAAACAATTAAGCACAGTTTGCATAACAAATCATATGGTTGACTAAATACTGTGAATAATAATTTAAAAATTAAACTAAAAATACCTATGTTAAAATGAATCCATTAAGGCATAAGTAAATATAGACTTCTGTTTCTTTTTTTCAGTAGGTCCACTCTATTTTTAATAAGCGAAAAGGATAGGTCAAATTAGGTAATCTCTACTGCAGAAATTTTTACCATAGGGTTGAGCCCATAATTGGTAAAAGACCAACCGTTTAAAATTGATGATTTGATGGAGCACTACCAAAAATTATAAATTACTTAGTTCAAAAAAATCTTGCTCACCAAAGCAATGCTGGAGTGTGTTGCTTTAATCACAGAAAAGGAAACATACACATACAAACATACCTCTATTTGTTAATGTTGTTAAAAAAGAAGCAAACAAAATATGTTTCGTGGATATATTCCTAACAGTACCATCAGAGTTTTTTGTGTTCATTCTTAACATACTTCAAAAAAATTGCTGCTCTGAGGATGGGAAATAAAAAAGTAATACTTCATCTTTTAAACAGAAAGTTAATACTCATGATCTCAACATTTAAATAAATAAGTGCTTAATATAAGAACAAGTCCTTTTCTTTCTTTCTTTCTTTCTTTCTTTCTTTCTTTCTTTCTTTCTTTCTTTCTCTTTCTCTCTTTCTTTCTCTTTCTCTCTCTCTCTCTTTCTCTCTTTCTCTCTTTCTCTCTTTCTCTCTTTCTCTCTTTCTCTCTTTCTTTCTTTCTTTCTTTCTTTCTTTCTTTCTTTCTTTCTCTCTTTCTTTCTTTCTTAAAAAATGTTTAAGTAGGCTTCACACCCAGTGTGGAGCCCAGTACAGGGTTGAACTCATAATCCTGAGATCGAGACTTGAGCTCAGATCAAAAGTCAGACACTTCACTGACTGAGCCACCCAGGTGCCCCAGTAACAGATCGTTGTCAGGCAGTACGAAAGACGAATTAGTTATGAAAACTTTAAAAGGATTATCATGGTAATGTCTAGCTTCCACACTATAGTGAATTTCTCATTCTAGTGGACGTAATTATTTGTTTTGTGGATTTATTTCTTGGGCACCCACCCCCATGCACATAAGCACCATACCATCAGAGGCCTAAGCTGTGTTGTTAAATACCAGCTTTCCGATGCTTACCTGGCACCTAGTAGGAGCTCCAGAGATATTTGTCAAAGAAACAGATGAAGAAAGCTCCCTTATCTTATATACACCCTCTTCCAATGGAATGCTAATACAGCTGAGCAAAGGTGTCAAACAGAAGGTTGTTACTGTTGTTTTAGAATATAAAGGAGAAAAGGTATTATGTATGTGTGGGTTTTTACATAGTGTTTAATTAGAATATTGTCTCTTTAAAATGGCCCTTGATTTGGGGAAATAGATCCTCATTACTGTTTTCTTTTTTGTTTAAGTAGGCTTCATGCCCAGTGCAGAGCTCAACATGGGGCTTGAATTAATTACCAGGAGATCAAGACCTGAGACCAAGAGTCGGACGCTCAACTGACTGAGCCACCCAGGTGCCTCTTATTACCATTTTCTTGATGGACTTCATGAGAAGGCACATATTAATATGAAAGGAAGATATGTGTGGATCTGAGAGAGCTCTTTGTCCTGGTGAATCTACCGTTGGGTCCACTGAAAGAAACTTGCAGAAGCTGCATTATAGTGAACGGGTGGTTCACGCCATCTGCTGTTTAAAAATTAGAAATGATACCAGATGTCTACAGGTTCCATTAGACCTTGTTTTCTACAAAATCTACATCCATCTTGGAATAACTTCTACAAAGCAAAACAATATTGTATTAAAATTGGTTTACTCTAACTTCATAGTTAGGACCAAGGTGTTGCTACAAAGCACTTCAAATGTCTCTACGCCAGCAGAAGGTAGAAACTCTACATTAAAAGGATTCCTAACCTCTATCAACTTCTTGCCAATACTCACTACCTATAGGGTTAGCCACTTCTGTTTTTCAACAGTTAATTTGCTCAATGCCCTGCTTCCGAATCCCCGGTTAGGTGCAGTGGACTAGCTGTCAGTAACAAAAGCCACAAACTACTCACTCATCAGTCTCTTACCTCCAGAAAGCCATTCTCAACCTTAGGTGGTTCACTGCAAGACACAGGGTGGCATGTGGGTGTGGGGCTACTCCACTGTCCTGTGGCTTCACAGGTGCTCTTCTTCTCCCCTTTGATGTAGAACCCTCTGTTGCAGCTGTAAGCCACAATGGCTCCAAAACTGTAGTTTGATCCACTTGCATAGCCATTCAGGATGCTTGGTGGCTCTCCACACCGCACGGGGATGCACCGGATGGACATGGGGGAAGGGCTCCACTGCCCGCCTCTCAAACATTCAATCTTTGCTGAGGTGTTCAGTACAAAACCTTCTGTGCATTTAAAGCTCACAACTGACCCTGCTGCAAATTTTGCTTTGCTCACAGATTCCAAGATGCTATAGGAAACAGATGGAGGTTTTTCACAGAAATGAGCTATACAACGGGGCATGGCCTGACCTTCTGGGGGAACCCACTTGCCCTGGGCATTGCAAAGGAGCTGGGAATTGTCTGCCAGGCTGTAACCATCTGAGCAATAGTAGAATGCAATGTCTCCAAATAACCGATGGGCAGTCTCTGGAGAGGCGTGTTCCACATTGGGGGGCTCATCGCAGGAGACAGCCAAACACTGCTGGTTACTTCCATTCCACTTGCCATTGGCCAGGCATTCAATGGTGTCAGGACCAGCGAGGGTATAGCTATGAGATTGGGAGGAAGGGAACAATAACTAAGCATAGTATTTGAGAAAAGGTATTTGCATCTTTGTATATTCTGTTTTTATTTTTTTATCGTTCCAACAATGATTTTGCTTTCATTTGTTATTCTTTAAAATAGTATTTGCTAAGATGGAGGCATAGTAGGGGGACCCTAGGCTCATCTCGTCCCTCAAACACAACTAGACAGCTATCAAATCATTCTGAATAACCAAGAAATCGGCCTGAGGACGGACAGAACAAACTGCACAACTAGAGGGTGAGAAGAGGCCACATCAAGAAAGTGCAGAGACGGTTTGGGGGAGAAATGGATCACAGGTGCTGCAGAGGGGAAAAAGCCCTGGTGGCGGACAAAGGCGACAGAGAAAGCCCTCAGGGAAATGCACACAGAGAGTGCTTCCCCAAAGCGATTGGCTGGGAAAATGAGAGGGGCTGATTTTCGTGAGTTTTTGCAACCAGCAGGGCTTGAAGACTGGAGTTTTAAAGATCAGCAGGCGTGGCTGGTGTAGAGACCTGAGGACGCTGCCCTGCTCCTGGAGAGAAGGCAGGCAAGCGGCCCAGGGGCAGATGGCGCGATCTGAAGAACACCTAAGCCACACGAGGAGACTGTTTGCTCTTCTTGGACAGCATCCGTGGGAGGTGGCATTCACAGAGTTACCTCTGCAGGGACAAAACAGCCGGCATTTCTCCCCCTTGCCCCACAGCATGAATGCAGAGCCACTAGCAGTAAACAGCACAGCACCGACGCCGGCTGCCTGACCTTCTTACACCAGGTCCCACAGCCCTGAGCTCTGCTGCTACCACCCTTCTTGGGCAAGTCTGCCCCAGCACCGATGCAGCGGGCTCCTTTCCCTTTCAGACCAGCACAAACCCCTGCCCACATCATGTCTTCTGACCAGAAAGTTCTGCAAGGCTTCAGCTCTAGTGGAGGTAGCATCAGGTCTTACTGAAAAAGCAGAGCAGAGCACATCTACTTAAGGCTCACTATACTCTGGCCAAGGACCAAACACTGCCCACAGCAGGCAAGGAGAGTCTCAGCAGATGACTGGCCTAAAGGACAGAGCAGCTAAAACATAGCAGCAGAGTATACTCAGCACACACCAGACACCCCCGGAAGCCCCAGGCCCTGGACACCATATGACCTCTTCTTCACAAAGCTGTTCCTCTCAGAAGCAGGAAACGTAACAGGTTTTTCCAACACAGAGAAGAAGACAGAGCCAGACAAAATGCCAAGACAGAGGAATTCATCCCAAAGGAAACAACGTAATAAGGTCATGGCCAGAGAGATCTTATTGAAACAGATATAAGCAATGTGCCTGATGGAGAATTTAAAGCGACAATCATAAGGATACTTGCTGGGATTGAGAAAAGAATGGAAGACTTTAGGGAGGCCCTCCACAGAGATTAAGGAACTAAAAAATAAGCAGTCAGAAATGAAAAATGCAGTAACTGAGATTGGAAATAGACAGGATGTAGTGAACGCAAGGCTGGAAGAAGCAGAGGTACAAATAAGTGATCTAGAAGATAAAATAATGGAAAATAAGGAAGCTGAACAAAAGAGGGAAAGAATTATAGAACATGAGAATAGACTCGGGGAACTCAGTGAATCCATCAAATGTAATAACATTCATAAGAGTCCCAGAAGAAGAAGAAGAGAGAAAAGGGGACGGAAAATTTATTTCAGGAAATAATAGCTGAACACCTCCCTAATCTGGGGAAGGAAGCAGATATCCAGATCTAGGAGGCACAGAGAACTCCCACCAAAATCAACAAAAGGCAGGCCAACACCAATGCATATAATTAAATTTGGAAAATCTGGAAAAGCAGCAAGACAAAAGATGTCCCTCACTTACAAGGGAAGAACCACAAGGCTTGCTGGAGATTCTCAACAGAAACTTGGCAAGCCAGAAAGGAGTGGCATGATATAATCAATGTGCTGAATGGGGAAAACCTGCAGCCAACAATACTCTATCTAGCAAGGGTATCATTCAGAACAGAAGGAGAGATGAAACGTTTCCCAGACAAACAAAAACTAAAGGGGTTCGTGACCACTAAACCAGCCCTGCAAGAAATATTGAAGAGAACTCTTTGAGTGGAAAGGAAAGACCAAAAGTGACAAAGACAAGAAAGGAACAGAGAAAATCTCCAGAAACAACAACAAATAATAACATGGCATTAAATACATTCTAATAATTATTCTGAATGCAAATGGATTAAATGTTCCAATCAAGAGACACAGAGTGTAAGAATGGATTAAAAAACAAGACCCATCTATATGCAGCATACAAGAGACTCATTTTAGACGTAAAGACACCTGCAGATTGAAAGTGAGGGGATGGAGAAACATTTATTGTTTATCACGCAAACAGGCATCAAAAGAAAGCTGGAGTGGCAACACTTGTATTAGAAAAACTAGATTTTAAACCAAAACCTGTAACAATAGATGAAGAAGGGCACTTTATCATAATAAAGAGGACTATCCAACAAGAAGATCTAACAACTGTAAATATTTATGCCTCCAATATGAAAGCACCCAAATACATAAAACAGTTAATGACAAACATAAAGGAACTAATTGACAGTAATACAATAATAGTAGAGGACTTTAACATTCCACCTACATCAATGGGCAGATCTAGACAGAAAATCAACAAGGAAATAATGGCTTTGAATGACACACGGGAACAGATGGATTTAACATATATTCAGAACATTCCATCCTAAAACAACAGAATACACATTCTTTTTGAGTGCACATGGAACGTTTTCCAGAACAGGTCACATATAGGCCACAAAACAAGCCTCAATAAATTCAAAAAGACTGAAGTCATGTCATGCATCTTCTCTGACCACAACACCATAAAAATAGAAATCTACCACAAGAAAAAGATCTGGAAAGACCACAAATACACAGAGGTTAAATAACATGCTACTAAATAATGAATTGGTGAACCAGGAAATAAAAGAAGAAATAAAAAAAATATAGGAAAACCAAAGGAAATGAAAAAACATCAGTTCAAAATCTTTGGATGCATCAAAAGTGGTACTAAGAGGGAAGTTTATAGTAATACAGGCCTACCCCAAGAAAGCAAGAAAAATCTCGCATAAACAACCCAAACATACACCAAAAGGACTAGAAAAAGAACAACAAACAAAACCTAAAACCAGTAGAAGAAAGGAAATAATAAAGATGAGAGCAGAGATAAATGATATAGAAACTAAAAAAGCAATAGAACAGATCAATGAAACCAGGAGCTGATTCTGTGAAAAAAAAAAATCAACAAAATTGGTAAGCTTCTAGCCAGACTTATCAAAAAGAAAATAGAGAAAGGACTCAAATAAACTCACAAACGAGAGAGGAGAAATAACAACCAATACCACATAAATACAATTATAAGAGAATGTTATGAGAAACGATATGCCAACAAATCTGACAACCTGGGAGAAATGGATAAACTACAATCCTACAAATCCTACAAACTTATAAACTACCAAAACTGAAACAGGAATAAATAGAAAACTTGAACAGACCAATCACCAGTAAAGAAGCAAATCAGGAGTCAAAAATCTCCCAGTGAACAAAAATCCAGGACCAGTTGGCTTCACAGATGCATTCTATCAAGAGTTAATTCTATTCTCAAACTACTCTGAAATATAGAAGAGGGAAAACTTCCACATTCATGCTATGAGGCCAGCATTACCCTGACACCAATAAAAACTCCACTAAGAAAAATTCCACTAAGAAAGAGAAACACACAACAACATCCCTGATGAACATGGATGTAAAAATTCTCAATAAAAAACTACCACATTGAATCCAACAATACATTGAAAGAATCATTCTCCAGGATCACTTGGGATTTATTCCTGGGTGGCAAGGGTGATTCAGTATTTGCAAACCAATCGACAAGATACAGCACATTAACAAAAGAAAGGATAAGAACCATATGATCCTTTCAATAGATGTAGAAAAAGCATTTGACAAAGTACAATGTCCATTCATGACAAAAACCTTCAACAAAGTAAGGTTAGAGGGAGCATACCTCAACATAATAAAGGCCATATATGAAAAACTTACAGCTAATATCATCCTCAATGGGGAAAAACCGAGAGCTTTTCCTCTACAGTCAGGAACAAGGCAGGGATGTCCACTCTCACCACTGATATTTAACATATTACAGGACGTTCTAGTCACAGCAATCAGACAATACAAAGAAATAAAAGGCAACCAAATTGGCAAGGCATAAGTCAAACAGTCACGGTTTGCAAATGACATGATAGTCTATATAGAAAACCCAAAAACTTCACCAAAAAATTGCTAGAACTGATACATGAATTCATTAAAAGTTGCAGGATACAAAATCAATGTACAGAAATCTGTTGCATTTCTATACATCAATAATGAAGCAGCAGAAAGAGAAATCAAGGAATTAATCCTATTTACAAACATACCAAAACCCACAAGATACCTAGGAATAATCCTAACCAAAGAGGTAAAATATCTGTACTCTGAAAACTATAGAACACTAACGAAAGAAATTGAAGAGAACACAAAGAAATGGAAAAACATTCCATGTTCATGGACTGGAAGAATAAATATTGTTAAAATGTCTATATTACTCTAAGCAATCTGCACATTTAATGCAACCTCTATCAAAATACCACCAGCATTCTTCACAGACCTAGAACCAATAATCTTAAAATGTGTATGGAACCACAAAAGACCCTGAATAGCCAAAGCAATCTTGAAAAAGCAAAGCAAAGCTGAAGGCATCGCAATTCCAGGCCTCAAGTTATATTACAAAGCTGTAGTAATCAAAACAGTATGGCACTGGCTCAAAAACAGACACATAGATCAATGGAACAGAACAAAAAAATCTAGAAACAAACCCACAATTATATAGCCAATTAATCTTCGACAAAGTAGGAAAGAATGTCCAATGGAAAAAAAAAATCTCTTCCACAGATGGCTTTGGGAAAACTGGATGGCCATATGCAAAAGAATGAAACTGGACCACTTTCTTGCACCATACACAAAAATACATTCAAAATGGACTAAATACCTAAGTGTGCAACCTGAACCATAAAATTTCCAGAAGAAAACATAAGCAGTAGTCTCTTTGACATCAGCTGTAGTAACACCTTTCTATACAGGTCCTCTCAGGCAAGAGAAACAAAAGCAAAAATAAATTATTGGGACTACATCAAAATAAAAGCTTCTGCATAGTGAAGGAAACAGTCAACAAAACCAAAATGCAACCTACGGAATAAGAGACGATATTTGCAAATGACATACCCAATATAGGGTTAGTATCCAAAATATATAAAGAACTTATATAACTCAACACCCAAAAGCAAATAATCCAATTAAAAATGAGCAGAAGACATGAACAGACATTTCTCCAAAGAAGACATACAGATGGCCAACAGACACATGAAAAGATACTCAAAAATCAGGTATTACAAATCAGGGGAATACAAATCAAAACCACAATGATATATCACCTGACACCTGTGAGAATGGCTAAAACTAACAATACAGGAAATAACAGGTGTTGGCAAGGATGCAGAGAAAGAGAAACCCTCTTACACTGTTGGTGGCAATGAAAACTGGTATAAGTCACTGTGGGATAGGGTATGGAGGTTCCTAAAAAAGTTAAAAATAGGGGCACCTGGGTGGCTCAGTTCGTTAAGTGTCCGACTCGTGATTTTAGCTCAGGTCATGATCTCACAGTTTGTGAGTTTGAGCCCTGCATTGGGCTTTGCACTGACAGTGCAGAGCCTGCTTGGGATTCTCTCTCTCCCTCTCTGTGCCCCTACCCTGCTCATGCTCTCTCTCTCTCTCATAATAAATAAACTTTAAAAAAAGTTAAAAATAGAACTACCATATGATCGAGCAATCACACTACTGGGTATTTACCTAAAGGGTACAAAAATACTAATTCGAAGGGATACATGCACCCTGATATTTATAGCAGCATTATCAACAATAGGCAAATTATGGAAAAAGCCCAAATGTCCATTGACTGATGAATGGATACAATGTATAAAATGATGTGGTGTGTGTGTATGTGTGTATGTGTGTGTGTGTGTGTGTGTGTGTGTGTGTGTGTGTGTGTGGTGGAATATTACTCAGCCTTAAAAATAAAATCTTACCATTTGCAATGACGTGGATGGAACTAGAGTGTATTCTGTTAAGTGAAATAAGTCAGAGAAAAACAAATACCATATGATTTCACTCATACATGGAATTTAAGAAACTAAACAAATGAACATGGGGAGAAAAAAAGAGAGGAAAACCAAGAGACAAGACTTTTAACTATAGAGCACAAACTGCTGGTTACCAGAGGGTAGGTGAGCAGGGGGATGGATGAAATAGGTGATGGGGATTAAGGAGGGCACTTGTTGTGATAAGCACTGGGTGTTGTACATTAAATGTCAAATCACTAAATTCTACACCTGAAACTAAACTTACACATTATGTATGTTAACTAACTGGAATTTAAATAAAAACTTGGAAAGACAAAAAATAATATTTACTGCTTGAATATTGAGCTTACTGATCAAATGATGCTCCTTTAAGATATAGAAATATATCTTCATATTAATATTAATGCTTGTTTAAGTAAGGGAAGTGGACTTACAATTTTGGCTATTTAAAAAACTCTAAAAATTGTTGCACATTTCTTTAAAAATAAGAATAACTCAGTTTAAATTTAGAACATCATCTGTCTACATATGGTTTTAGTTGGTCGATTTTATCACTAGTCTTTGAAACAAAAACTCTAATGAACCATATGTGGCCCACACATAATTCATGCATTTACTCATATTCAATGATATTTAAAGCAGCAATTATAATTTCAGTCCGCAATGTTTCCTAAACCCTCAACCAACCAAGCGTTAGCGTTTGGAGCTGTGTTCCACATACGGCTCTGCTATTCAACCAGTATGAATCAACTTTGCTTAATAACTCTCAGTCTTTCTTTCTGCCTTTAACATATTTTCCCATAGATGATGACAGATTAATGATTTGCAAAACCTTAAATTATTCTCAAGGGCTCTCTCAACAAAGTGGAACACAGTATCATGATACACAGTATTAGAATAATTATAATGGAGTCATCCTTATTTTTTAAAAAATTTTCTTAATGTTTATTCATTTTTGAGAGACAGAGAAAGAGAGAGCATGAGTGGGGGAGGGGGCAGAGAGAGAGGGAGACACAGAATCTAAAGCAGGTTCCAGGCTCCGAGCCGTCAGCACAGAGCCTGTGAGATCATGACCTGAGCTCAAGTCAGACCCTTAACCAACTGAGCCACACAGGCACCCCTGGAGTCGTCCTGATCTTGATTCTTTCTTTTGAAGAGAAAGATACAGAGTTTTAAAGGAATGTCTGGGGCACCCGGGTGGCTCAGTCAGTTGAGTGTCCGACTCCTGATTTCAGCTCAGGTCATGAGTTCACAGTTTCTGGGATCAAGCCCCATGTCAGGCTCTGCACTGACAGTGCAGAGCCCGCTTGGGATTCTCTTTCTCCCTCTCCTTCTGTACACCCCCGCCTCAAAAATAAATAAATAAATAATATAAAGGAACATCTAACACCTGATCAGTCCGTCATTTTGCTACTAATGAAGGATAAAAGGACTAAAATAATTTGGCAATTAACATAATCCTTTTTAGACATACAAATTTCTTCATTTTACAGATGAGTTAATGGTGGTTCCACAGGTTGAAAGAACCTGTCTGGAGTCACACAGCCGCAAGTAGCAGAGTTAAAAATCTGCCTTTGATTTACTAGATTCTAACACTTATACCTTTTCCATGACATTGTTCTGTTTCCCTTCCTTTTTCTTTTTAAAATGAGGCAGATCACAATTTGCAGGTGTCCCGTGGAAACTGCATTGCAGTGTCACTAGTACAAATTATTTGACCCACCCTTCAGCAGAGATTCTCAAGTCATTAGTTAGCAAACATTTCCCCTGAGGTCCCTTTTAGTTTTATGAGGGATCTGCTATGATAGAGAGCTTTGAATCCCTTCGCCCTCGCTGTCAAGATTCATGAAATCTGTAGGAAACAAGGATCAAGGAGAAAAAGGCACAGCATCAGCAGAGATGTGAGCATCCACCTTGCTTACGGCCATATATCATGCTGTGGACAGAAATGGTCTGGAAACACTCATAGACATCCCTAACAACTAAGCGCAGGGTCTGCTACAGTTCATGGCGATCGATAAGCTCTGCTCTTTCTATTAGAAATCAAACTTAGTAAGTTTTCAGATGGCTTCTGTCTAGAAGGATACAGGAAAGTATCCAAAGACAATATGTAAAGGCATAACGTTTTAAAAAAATCCATTATCCCAGGTTTGAGTGCCCAGATTTCACTGTTTCTATGTTGAATGTGCTCTGAGTAGAAATTCCATTTGTAGAGGCTCCTGAAGTTTTGTATTTTCATAGCACAATTTACATCCTTTGTGCACTTTGAACCGTGCATCATTATTTTCATGGGTCCCTTGATGCTCCTAGCATCAGTTGATTGGCAGAAGTTCACAGACGTCACCTGAGACATCCCTGATTTATTAGGATCCACTGTGCCATCTATAAAATGCTTCCTTTATTTCATGGGACCAGCTACTCTGAGGCAGAAGCATCTGCCTCCAGAACGTTCCTTATTCTTCGAAGCCTCTTAAGGATACAAAAAATTGTGTGTAGCAGTTTGGCAGCACTTTGTAAGGCCTCTGACCCCTGATCTTCAGGAAAATCTCCACCAACGACTCCTCCCTAACGAAAAATCACAGCAAAGCTCTTCTGTAAAGTAGTGGAAGATTACCACCAAAGAAATATATGATGAATAAATGAATTTAAACAATGCATTTTCAACACTACCCATAATTTCCTGGAACCTACAATATCTCTTTCTCTGACCTAAGATCTTAGCTTTTCTTTATTACTCTCAATCAGCATTTAGTCCTTCATTAAAGAATTCTTAAGGACCATGCTATGCGCTAGAGTCACTTCCTTAGTACACAATGCAAAGCTAATGCATTTGCTTGTTTTATGCATCTGTGTCCATCCTGTATTCCTTACCCCATCCACTGCCTGGCGTACTGTAGGCCCCTTCACACCTAGAGAAGTTGCTTAAAGGAGAAACGATTGATTCTACCTGAAGAATGGAAAGAGGAGGAAAGCCTTCCCTATTGAAATGGCTTTTGAGAGGAATCATCAGAGAAGACGAGCAGAAAAGGAGTCACTCAAGGCTGAAAAGTAACATGAACAAAGGGTTAGGAGTATGGTATGGGTGGGGCATTCTGGAAACTTACAAATAGTTAGGAATGGCATATGAACACCTGAAGAAGGAAGTGGGGATCACTAGGATCTTGTGTGTTGTGGCAGGTGCAAGTGAACAGGATATGGTTTTTGACAGTGTCTTTTCCAAGGATACTCAGGTTTTGGCAGACAAAATGTTGCTAGAGCAGAAAAATACTGAAGTGGTGTATTATCTGGATGACCCAAAGAGCACTGATTCATAGAAATAAGCAAGTTGGGAGTTTCATATCTTGTGAATGCCATCAAACTCTGTCCTCAGTCCCTATGGTGCATCAGTTTCCAAGAAACACATAACAGTAGGGTGGGGGATAAGGATTTTTATAGTCCAGTTCTACTAATGTTTCTAATTACAAGTGTAAGACTTAACAAAGATAAGAGGCAAAGGTCCTGCACATACACAGTAAAGTAAACCTGCATAAATGGCCGGCTTGATGACGGCCAATATGAGTCTTTAGTGTTTCACTGAATGTAAGTTGAATGAGTCAATGGTGACATCCTTAAAGGATGACTGATTTCTAGAAGCGCATTTATTTAGAAAGAGAAGAGAAATGAAATAAATTTTTATCTTTGTAGGTATGTGTCAGCCTCTCGATTTGGCATTTTTATCTCTGTTATGTTCTAATTTGCACGTGTCAGTGTGCATTATGGCTTTGGGTACCAAGATTGAAAATGGACTGCAGACCTACAAAATAGGCTCAGAGAGTGACTCTGAGAGGAACAGGCTTGTAATCACATCCATTTAAGAGGAACAAGTGCAGACTGGAGGCTGAGTTGGCTGAAATGTCTGTCTCTCGGCACCAGAGTAAGGGATCCTTTCTCAGTCAGGAGATGTGTGAAGGGCTGGGATCTTTTCCTGAAGCCTCCCCATTAGCTCTAATGATCCCTTTGCAGGAGAACCTCAGGACCAAGCTATGAATACTCGAAGGTGTGAAAAAATTTATACTGAGTAGTTTCAAGAAGTGAAACCAAAGCTGGTACTTGAGACCAGATAAAATATTCAATAAAGATGGGGATTGAGGTTTATTAAAAAAAAAAAAAACAAAACAAACTCTTCCGGGGCACCTGGGTGGCTCAGTCAGTTAAGTGTCTGACTCTTGATTTGAGCTGAAGTCATGATCTCACAGTCGTGAGACTGAGCCCTGCATGGGGCTGTGCGCTGACAGCATGAAGCTTGCTTGAGATTCTCTCTCCCTCTCCCTCCGCCCCTCCACTGCTCACACGCACCCTCTCTTTGAAAACAAAATAAAAACAAAAAGATGATCTTCAAAATATGTCAGGTAGTCTTTCAAGATGCTAAAGAAGGATATATTTTCCAAATGACAAAAGAAAATAGGAGTTGTTAACTATTGGCTATAGATTGAATTATAATTGGTCTCTGATCCGACTGCTGCATTACTTCCTTATGTTTGGAGTCTGAAGGTGTGTTATGATTTCTGGGGAACATATTTCACCTGCTCATTTGCTTAAAAGAATCATTTAAAAAACAAACAGTTTTGTACAGATGATGACACACACCCTATTTTGGCCAGCAAAGCAGGAAAATTGGAATTGGCACAAATCTCAAGTGCTGGAATATTTAATATTCTGTGACATATTGTATTCTCATTCAAGAGACACTGGGGACACTATTACAGACCCTCATTTAAAAATCAGGGCCTATACGGGGCGCCTCGGTGGCGCAGTCGGTTAAGCGTCCGACTTCAGCCAGGTCACGATCTCGCGGTCTGTGAGTTCGAGCCCCGCGTCAGGCTCTAGGCTGATGGCTCGGAGCCTGGAGCCTGTTTCCGATTCTGTGTCTCCCTCTCTCTCTGCCCCTCCCCCGTTCATGCTCTGTCTCTCTCTGTCCCAAAAATAAATAAAAAACGTTGAAAAAAAAAATTAAAAAAAAAAAAAATCAGGGCCTATGTATTATATAACAAATTGTTTTACTCTGTAATTCCAAGGAAAAATGACCCACTGGTATTACAGTGATGTCATAGAAGGGAATACTCCAGGATGCATTTGCTGTAATTCATTAGCATCTTTCTGGAATAATGTTGAAAAATTCTTTGAAAATGGGCAGAGTAGTCTTCAGATGCAATTTTCAGTGATTTGATTCACACACTGAGTGGAAGCCTACTAAGGGAGCATGTGTGAAGCTTTATGAGAGAGCTCCCCAGTGGATTATTAGCTCTTCTCTTTTTAAAAGAAGAACCTTAAAAGAGCCTTAAAATAGCAGCATAGATATGTAAAGAGCCGCAATTTAATAAGAACGATAGAAAGTATAAATTTCCATCAGCAGTTAATTCTGTTTTCAATTAAAAATGATCAAAATTTTTATCTTAGTATAGTCAGTAATTGAATTTAAAAATCTATATAATTAAAGACGAGCCAAAGGGAAACATTCTATTAGGATTTTAGGATATCAATGACTCTTCTTTCCCTCTGAGCTTCTTATCAAAAGAACAGACACATAAGGATGAAAAGGAAAATGAGAGACAAGTTACCATTTTATTAACTTGGGCAGACAGCTGAACACTTCCAGCCCAGTATTTTGATAAAAGGTGAATTTTAAAGACCAATTTTAGGGCAGGAGGCAGAAATCCACTTCTTGCTTCTTTCTTTCCCTGACACTCATCTTACCACTCCTGTCTCCTAAAGTATCGGCTCTTCCATCTAGAGTTGAGAGCGGTTCACTCCCCCTTATTTCAAGGAAAGGTCTGTACAAAGGACAACGTCAATATGAGAAGAAACAACGCTGAGACTGAAGCAAGAATGTGTGTATGTGGACTCACTAAGCAGGCCTGGGTGGCTCACTAAGCAGGCCTGGGTGCCCTGTGTGCAGGGCAGTGGGAGTTGAAGCAGCTGGAGAAAGAAAGAGGCTCTAATCCTCATATCAAGCCAACAGTATCTTGGGAAGCAGAAAGAGACCGCCAAACAGGCCCATCGCACAAAAGCCATCACTTGCACACAGTGATGCCATCCTGGAAGACACAGTGCATGCTGGCCTATGCCAATCAATTCCTTGGGGGAAGAAACACAAAAGGAATGGACAGACAGAACTTCTACTTCTGGCCATGCCACAGTCTGAAACCTTCCCTCTACCATATTTGATGGAATATAACAAAAGTTATTATGCACATGCCAGAAATAAGGAGGGAATTAACAGAGAAGTAAGCCTGTGACTGGATGCTGCAATTGCCATGGATTGGGCAGGGAAGGGAAGAAGAGGTGGTAGGAAATATAACTTTGGAGTTGAAACAGGGGAGCAGCCAAGTATCGGACATGGATCTTTGTCCTACAAGGACATTCATTGAAAGGACATTCACTAGAAAAATTCCACCTAGAGGCCCAGTGAGAGGAAAAGTGAGATCTCTGTATTTGTTGGGGCCCTGGGTGGGTAAAGAAAAAGTCCCTGCTAAGGTAGTAGTCCCTGGGTCTCATCTCACGTGGATTTGATGTTAGAATTTATACTATTTACTTTATACGGAAAGCCTTCAAATTTGTAAATTAAGGTAAAATTGGGTTCTTATCTGGTGATATCCCCTGGGTTCCTGATAGAAAAAATAATCCACATACTTAAACCATAAGGGATTGTCATGGAGAAAACAAGTTTTGCTTACTCTAAGGACACAATATGAAATTACAAAACATACATGATCATGTTTTTCATCATGAATCAGTCAGCAGGCAGAACAGCGAGATTAGAGTACCAACAAATTGAGACAGTAAAAAAAGTTCTAACATTAAAAAATTATATGAAATAAGTGTGTTGAAATAATAATAAAAAAGACACAAAATCCTTTCAAAAAAGGAAAAGATATTTAAAAAGAAAAGATATTAAAAAGTTATTCAAAAAGAAATATTTGAAAAATAAACAAATATAAATTCTAGAAGCAAGAATATATAAAGTACATTTTTAAAAAAATTGATGGACTCATTTAAAAGCAGATTACAGATAGTAGAAACTGTAAACTAGATGATATATGTGAGAAAATTACCCAAATTGCAGCCCAAGTTTATAAACAGATGGAAAATGTGACAGACTAATAAACACGGAGAGAGAAAGGAAAGGTCCAATACATAAGGCTTAAAGAAACAGAGCAAAGCGAAAGTGAAGAGGAGGGAATATTTGAAGTTAAGATAGCTGAGAATATTCCAAAATTGGTGAAAGATGTGAATTTTCAGAGGTAAGAAGTACAATGAGTCCTGAACAAGATGAATGACAATATAACACATTTTTAGTCATATCATAAGGAAATACTAAAACAACAAAGACATATTAAAAATAAAAAAGCCAAAGGGGAAAGATATTACTTATAGTGGAACAACAATTCATTCAGAATTTCTCGATCTCCGCACTACTGACATTTTGGGCTGGACACTTCTGGGTTGTGGGCTGCTGGTCTATGCATTATAGGCTGTTTAGCAGCATCCCTAGACTCTATCCATGAGAGCTAGGAGCACCTTCCCCTCAACTGTGACAACCAAAAAAAGTCTCCAGACGTTGCCAAATGTTCCTGGTGGGCAACACTGCCTCTGGTTAAGAACCCCAAGCAGACTGATGATGGAATCCTCAATAGCAACATTAGCAGCCATAAGGCAATGGAATAATATTTTCAAAAATGTCTTAGGAAGAAAACTATTAGTGTAGACTCGTATACCCAGCTAAACTGTAATTCAAGAGCAAAGGTAAAGTACTATTATTTTTAGACAAAGATTGTAGAACATACGTTTGGTGAAAAAAAAAAAAAAACAAAGGATATACTTTAGGAAGTGGAAATATTAAACCCAGAATTAAGGAATGGGATGCAAAGAGCAATGGTGATGAAGAGATTAATAAATGTGAGTAAACCTAAATAAGCGCTGACTATATTAAAAAATTACTAATTTGGAAAGTTGTAAAAAAAGGGAAATAAAATATAGTGATGGGACGTTTAAGATGAGAGGGGCGTCAGAAGTTATTCATGCTTTCCAAGATCTTTGAGTTGTTCAGAAGAAAGGCAAAGATATTCAGTATGACCTCAGGGTGGGGATGATTCCTTAAATTTGACAAACACACACACACACACACACACACACACACACACAAATATAAAGTAAACAACTGATAGATATCAAATAATATCTCCTAAGGTTTAAAATATGCATATTTCATGACACAACACTAATTCTTGGTGTCTGAGCCAGAAACAGTCTCACTCATATGTACCAAGAAACAGGTGCATCTGATATTTACTTCAGAATGGTTACATCAGCAAATAAAGTGGAAACAAATTAACCTTCTACCAGTAGAGAAATGGGTGACCTACAGATAGTTCATTCTTCCAAGGGAATACCTTATAGTAGTCAAGATGAATTCTGTTAATTTACACGTATCAATAGAGAAGAGTGTAAAACACGTGGTAAGCAAAACTCAAGCTTCAAAAAGACACTTAAGAGTACTAAGAGTCATATTCAGAAATTGAAAGACATAAATCAATAGAACATTGTTTATGGAGACATACATATGGAATAAGGGGAAAATGAACATTTGTTACTTCGGGGAGAATGGGAAAGTGATGAGGACGGCTTCTCGTTACGTTTGAGGTACTTTACTGTATTATTTTTACTTCATACTGTATTTCTTTCATGAAAAGAAAGCTATTATAACTATGGCAAAAAAATTAATATGTACTTGTCTCTCAAGAATGGATGCCCAGTAACTTTAAATACAGATTAATGACTTTTTGTGGTTTTCTGTATATTTCAAATGTCTCATTGGCCATTTGGCCAGACAAAAGAGGAGTACAAAGGCTTTCTTTCTATCTGGCCCTCCCTGTGGCATCCCAAAGAGGAGGGAGGGTATGCAAAGGGGCATCAATGTTCTTCCTCTCGCCTAAACTTTTGCTTTCAGAAAAAAAATGAAAGCTATCTCTTAATAGTTTTTGATGTTTTTCATTTAGAACAAAATGTAGATGGGCAGTGATGTGTGACTGCGGGTACTTTCTATTAATTTGATTAACTATTTAAGATAGTTGCCCCCTAAATTATTAAAATGTTATCACTGTATACAGCAATAATGGTGACAGAGAAAATAAAACAGCCATTTTTACACATCGCACTTCATGCATGTTTAAAGCACTTTCTTAAAACTGTTCTCAGGCCTTCTAACAGCTATGTGCTTTAGGTGGGTAGATTCGGTTTCCATCTTTTCAATGGGATGAAACCTCCCACAGAGCGTCCACTTGCCTAAACCAGGAGGAATATGTAAGATAATGTGGCCCAATACCTTCATGTTTTAACTATAAAGCTGGAATACTATTTATTCTGCCAAACTTTCATTGTTGTAGAAGGGGGCACATGAGATAATTCATGTGAAAGTCCTCTGAGGAATGTAAACCCTCTATGAATGTGTGGATTTGTTGTAATTTTTATTACTGCCTAGAGTACTTTTAATAAAATCCTTTTGTATAATATATAGACTTAACATTAGGCAGACTCAGAACTCTTGTGACATATTTTAGGTGAATTATTCGTAAAGAAAAGAAGAAAAATGTTAATTTGCATCTACAGAGTGATCTTTAATATGTAAAAATATTTGTAGACAAAATTCTGGGAAGAAATACAGTAATTACTACCATTTACCTTTGGGTAATTAAATTTTTTTTGATGTTTATTTATTATTTTTTAGAGAGACAGAGACAGAGCGTGAATGGAGGAGGGGCAGAGAGAGAGAAAGAGAGACAGAGAGAGACAGAGAGAGAGAGGCAGAATTCAAAGCAGTCTCCAGGCTCTGAGCTGTCAGCACAGAGCCCAATGTAGGGCTCAAACCCACGAACTGTGAGATCATGACCTGAGCTAAAGTCTGGTGCTTAACTGAGTGAGCCACCCAGGCATCCCTATTTTTGGGTAATTTTTTAAAATATATTTTTTGAAGATAAAAAGCTTCTGCACAGCAAAGGAAACCACCAACAAAACTAAAAGGCAACCAACGGAATGGGAAAAGATATTTGCAAATGACATATCGGACAAAGGGCTAGTATCCAAAATCTATAAAGAGTTCACCAAACTCCACACCCGAAAAACAAATAACCCAGTGAAGAAATGGGCAGAAAACATGAATAGACACTTCTCTAAAGAAGACATCCGAATGGCCAACAGGCACATGAAAAGATGTTCAACGTTGCTCCTCATCAGGGAAATACAAATCAAAACCACACTCAGATATCACCTCACGCCAGTCAGAGTGGCCAAAATGAACAAATCAGGAGACTATAGATGCTGGCGAGGATGTGGAGAAACAGGAACCCTCTTGCACTGTTGGTGGGAATGCAAATTGGTGCAGCCGCTCTGGAAAGCAGTGTGGAGGTTCCTCAGAAAGTTAAAAATAGACCTACCCTATGACCCAGCAATAGCACTGCTAGGAATTTACCCAAGGGATACAGGAGTACTGATGCATAGGGGCACTTGTACCCCAATGTTCATAGCAGCACTCTCAACAATAGCCAAATTGTGGAAAGAGCCTAAATGTCCATCAACTGATGAATGGATAAAGAAATTGTGGTTTATATACACAATGGAGTACTACAGGGCAATGAGAAAGAACGAAATATGGCCCTTTGTAGCAACGTGGATGGAACTGGAGAGTGTGATGCTAAGTGAAATAAGCCATACAGAGAAAGACAGATACCATATGTTTTCACTCTTATGTGGATCCTGAGAAACTTAACAGAAACCCATGGGGGAGGGGAAGGAAAAAAAAAAAGAGGTTAGAGTGGGAGAGAGCCAAAGCATAAGAGACTGTTAAAAACTGAGAACAAACTGAGGGTTGATGGGGGATGGGAGGGAGGGGAGGGTGGGTGATGGGTATTGAGGAGGGCACCTTTTGGGATGAGCACTGGGTGTTGTATGGAAACCAATTTGACAATAAATTTCATATATTGAAAAAAAAAAGAAAAGAAAAAAAGAAAATATATTTTTTACTTAAGAAGGTGTCCAGGTTTGGGATCTCAATCGGCTATTCAAGTGTTTGACTCTCAGGAGCTTTTTGCAAAAAAAAAAATTGTCGCCACCTGCTGGCAGTCCTGTATTCTCGGGACTGTCTTCAACCCAGGTGAAATGAACTTCAGCTTCTATGGTAGAATAGAAACTTCACTGTCATTTGTGCTCCAGTCATAATAATGGCAAGGTTTGTTGAATTAAGTTTTTTTTTCTTTTTTTCTTTTAATTGAAAAATTTTTAATGTTTATTTTTTATTTTGAGAGAGACAGAGTGTGAGCAGGGGAAGGGCAGAGAGAGGCAGACACAGAATCTGAAGCAGGCTCCAGGTTCTGAGCTGTCAGCACAGAGCCTGACATGGGGCTCGAACCCACAGACAGATCATGACCTGAGCCCAAGTCGGATGCCTAACCAGCTGAACCATCCAGGTGACCCTTTTTTGTTTTTTGTTTTTTCTGCTTAGGCTAGGCATGATACCATTTTATTCCTCACAGTATCCATAAGAAGTGTGAGACTTTAATGAGATTATTTTTATGTAGGACAATTGAAGCCCAGAGCTTTTCCCCAAAGCCACACAGTGAATGACAGAGCTGAGATGCAAATCCAGAAAGCAGCAACTCTTCTGCTGTTGCTGCTTCCAACTGTGTGAAAAACACCTGCTGTAAATCTGGAGCGTGAAAGCACTATTAATGGTGAAAATATTTCTTGAAGAAGTAAGGGGGGAAGCAAGCAATGAAATGCATGTCAGAGGAGCCGGGATTCTCCTTCACTTGCTTGTTGCCTGCCTGAGATCTTAAGCAGACCACCCTCCCAGAGTGAGCCCCCCCTTTCTCTGCACTTCCACAGTTTTTGGAGGATCATATGAAACAGTGAGTGTGAAAGCTCTTTGTAACCTGCTTCCTCGTTTTTCAAAATTTATCTCTGAATGAAACGAGATCATTAAAAATATAAAAACCTGAACTTTATTATCTTTTGTCCCTGTGGACATGTCACCTTTATGTTGTGACTTAAAGTCTTGCCTTCAGGTTTGCAGAAGATAAATATGCAACTGCCTATTTAAATGTGTTTTTCTCATCTCTAAGAAAGGTGTAAAGATATTTTCCACTGCACTGCCCAATATCCATTATTCAAGGCCTAATTTGATAAATTACTCTAATTCCAGGAAAACACTGTTCCCACAGGAGAATATGCTCCCTTTCTGCTGTCAGGAAAAACAAGAGCATAAAACTCTCTGTGGCTTTGGCTGCCAAGAAATTTAATTTAGTGTCCAATGGAGCCCATCTCCACAGTTGGGGGTGCGTCCGCTCCCTCGAGGCTCCCAATGTTTCTTTCCCTCATAGGGTTACTCACCCTTCTTTGCAAGTGTAAGTGACAGTGTTCCCAAAAGTGAAGTTGCTCCCAGTGATGACAGCATCTTTGATTGCCGGCGGCTCTCCACAGACGACAAGATGGCAGGTAGGTGGCGCTCTGTCCCAGCTGCCTGATGCCGAGCATTCAATGACAGAAGGGCCCTGTAAGCTACAGGAAAGAATGATGCCACCTCTTTCATTGGCTATTATTCACTGCTATGGAGAGGATTACATAAAAGCAGGGGAAACCCGAGCAGGCTCCAGGGTGTTTATAATAATGAATGAGCTTAGGGTCTCGCTGCAAAATAAAATGTGCTCACTGGTGGTGGCGTAGGGCACTCCAGACCTCACAAATAGGTTACCGGGATGAGAAGGGGTTAATGGGCTGGTTGGGATCCAGCAGTAACTGAGGCAGACACTCAGGAAGTCAAGGTAACTGAAGTCAAAGGGCATGAGCCTGGGCACCTGAACGTGCGTTGCTCATGACTCTGACCTCTGGTCTTCCTTTGATTTACAAACCTTACATCCCAAGGGCGTGGCTTACCCACCTTTGCTTGCCAACCTGATTCTGACTGTCTGTATCCTTCTACTTTCTGTTCACTGGATATGTTTCACTTCAGATCCTGTTGGCCAAGTTTATGACTACAACCTCTCTCTATTGTCCCTTCTGTTTGAACATACGCACATACATCCCCTCACACACCATTAATCAAATCAACCTCTTACAGTATTAAGAACCCGGGCCCTTACCTTGACATGTTTTTTGGAACATTCCATGCAATGTTGCGTATAAGCGTGGTAAGTTATTTACCACCCACTCCCCTAAAATCCAGATATTGTGTTTTGCTTTGCAAATGCTTGCTTTTATGTTTAATGACTGAATGCTTATAGTAACTGACCTAGAGCTCCCAGAGTCAAAGTTAGGTGGAATATTTTTCTAGGCATTCCTAGCACTACAAACTAGTCTTCAGGAAGCATACAAATTTGAGGCGATCTTTTACATTTAGAAATTTGTATTTAGAGTCAGCTAGTCATATACAAATGAAATCTACTGAGTGAATAACGAGTAACAGGGTATTATAGGCAGCTTGGCTGGTGTCTGCGGACGTTACCTGTATCCACTCTCACACGAATATGACGCAGTAGAAAGGTAGGTAAGCCCGCTCAAAATATATTTCCCATTATTTATGTTTTCGGGGCTAGAACACTTGACCAGTTCACACACAGGAAGAGAATGACTCCAAGAACCGCTAGCAAGACAGGATGATTCTCTAGCACCATCCAGAGTATATCCTTTATTACACCTGAAGAAGATAAAGGAAAATTACTGAATATACTTTGCTTTATTTTGCATCATCTTATGAGCACCAGAACCTTTCAAAATATTGAGGATTTACACTTCACAATTTATTGGAGGAGTTCTTTTTTTTTCCCTACTGAAATAATGCTTTGAAATTATTTTTTTTTTAAGGTTGAATATTGTACATCTTCCCCCAGGGACCCTGCTGAGTGATAAGTAGAAAAATAAAGAATTTGGCTTGCCTCCAGTTTGTGCCATGGAGTAGTAGCTGCAAACAGACAATTCCTAATTTGAGAATGGTCTGGTTTAGCACAAGTGCCTGAGATATTGGGTCTGGAGACAAAACTCCAGCTTATAACCAAGAATATTCATCAGCTTACATGGCCTTCCTCTATGACATCCATTCTCAGAACACCTCAAGGAGATGCTGGGGACAAGAATAGGTGACTGGTCAAGGGATTTAAGGGTTCTAGATAGGACTACCCATTAGGTTATTAAATTAGATTTCTTTATACTAGACATAATGAAATTAATTCCATATTAATTCAAAAACATCCTCTGGGATTCTTTTTCTCCCTTTCTTTCAGCACTATATCGCAGCCAGCATGTCATCAACAATGTATACAATGTAGTTTAAACAAAATTTTTTAGTGTTTATTTCGTTTTGAGAGAGACAGAGAGACAGAGCATACGCACAGGAGGGGCAGAGAGGAGATGACACAGAATCTGAAGCAGGCTCCAGGCTCTGAGCTGTCAGCACAGAGTCTGACACAGGGCTCGAACTCATGAACTGCAAGATCAAGACCTGGGCCGAAGTCGGACACTCAACTGATTGAGCCACCCAGGTGCCCCCTACAATGTAGTTTTAATCTTACGCACTTACTGATATGTTACTTTACTGCCATAGGTAAATGCTGAGCCATCAAAGCCTCCGTTTTCTGGAATAGCTGGTACACCACAGGAAACAGCTTAAAGGTGGAAAAACAAAGAAGGTACTGTTTTTCTTTGCTAGTGTGTACAAAAATCTCTAAAAGCTCCAGGGCAGCTCTAGGTTATCTTGTCACGTTTAAAGATGAACCTAATAGTTGGGCTTTAAATACGAAGAATATTGATACACTTAACACGTGACATTTCTACACTTTAAATCTCTAGTGCTGCCCAATGCCACGAACATGGTGAATTTACTACACATACCTTCACAATATGGTATCAGATGACTCCATTCTCCAGAGCCCAGACATGTGATTTTGGTCACTCCCATCAGCTGATATCCTTCCTCACACGAGAATGTGACTTCGGCGCCCACTGTATAAGTCTCACCATAAGAGTGGCCATTTTCTGGATCTCCCGGAGCCTTACATTTTATAGGTTCTTGAAAGGAAGAACAAGTTTTTGTGGGGAAATAAGTGGTGTTCACACAACCACGCAAGGTCTCACAGCAAAAGAGTTTCACTACCGTTAAAGTACCAGTTAAATTTTTTGGAAAAAAACTTTTGAAGGGAGATGCATGGAGGTCTGGGATATGCCGGACATTAGACCAGAACGTTTTTGTTTGTTTTTTCAGAGAGAGAGAGAGAGAGAGAGAGAGAGCTAATAAGTGAATGGGGGAGGGGCAGAGAGAGAGAGAAAGATTCTTAAGCAGGCCCCACATGGAGCCCAATGCGGGGCTTGATCCCACAACCCTGGAATCATGACCTGAGCCGTAATCAAGAGTTGGACGCTCAACCAACTGAGCCACCTAGGCAAACCCACAGAACATATATTTAATAGGCATTTAAACAACAATATTTTGGAACATCAATGACTAACAAAAATATACAAAATTGATCTGGCTGCAAAGGGAGTTATTTGTTGGGGAAGTAGCGGTGGTACCAGGGCATTTATTAGAAGAACGTTAGTTCCTCCTACCTCGCCCAACCTCATACCTACTTTTTAAAAAAAAATTTTTTTTTTCAACGTTTTTTATTTATTTTTGGGACAGAGAGAGACAGAGCATGAACGGGGGAGGGGCAGAGAGAGAGGGAGACACAGAATCGGAAACAGGCTCCAGGCTCCGAGCCATCAGCCCAGAGCCTGACGCGGGGCTCGAACTCACGGACCGCGAGATCGTGACCTGGCTGAAGTCGGACGCTTAACCGACTGCGCCACCCAGGCGCCCCTCATACCTACGTTTTAAGCGCAACTGACTTTCTCTCAAATTGATGTAAAGGCAATACCTAAGCATATTTGAGGAAAGTTCTCAAACTCCCTTTCCAAACAGGCTATGGATCAGAGACCCCTCCTACGTACAAATTTGAGGTTGGTCACCTCTTCTAGGGAGAGAAATAAGTTAAAGGGATATTTGGGGCTAGAGTTGGATAGGAGTAAATATAATACTCAAATTCTCAAAAGGGGAAGACACATTGATTCAATCTTTCTAAAGGTTATTATGGCTATGTAAGTCAAGGACTTTAAAGCCTCTGAGAAAGTAAATGCCATTATAAGACTTGATTTTGAGAATTCCTCTTCACTTCCTGTTTTACTATTTTCTGGGAGTTGCTCTCTCTCAATAAATGTAGAAAGACATCAGTGGGTTGAGGGATGGGCTCGTTTTATCAAAGTTACCACAAAATACAGAGATGTGATAAGGCAAGATGTCCCTTTTTTCCAACAATATAATTCTGTGTGGCTGAGGCAGAGGAAAGATACCGATGGCAAAGTATCTTCTTTGCTCCGATTGAGGCTTTAGAGGCCAGATTATAGTCCTAAATCCCCTCTGTTATTCTCATACCATGCAGATATTGCTTCAATATTCTGGTGATACAGTTGGCTTTTGTGTTTCAGAGACTGGGAAGCTGGGCATAGCACAGCGCTAAGGTAAAGCTCCTTTAGTCGTTACTTATGTGTCTTTTTAAAGATGGTTTATCTTCTCCACCTGTCCTTTGAACTTGAAAATAGTGTTGTGTTTTTAAAAAACATAAAAAATTAATAATCCTCCCAATTACACACGTACTAGTTACCTGCACAGTTTTTGCCATCTCCTGCGTAGGGTGGGATACAGGAGCAAATGTAGGATCCGTTTGTATTCAGGCAGGAAGCAAACTCACTGCAATCTGACCCAACTGCACATTCATCGACATCTAAAATGAAGACAGCTTACAGGTAGTGAAGTTGATTGATTTTTCTTATGTATTAAGCATTTTTTTATATTGAAATCATTACACATCGCTTAACATATAACACCGTATATATTTTCAAAAAATTTAAATACAGTAATAATGATCACATTGCAGTTACGCAATCAAAGCTATGATTTCCGAACTACTCTACAATCCAGCAACTGCACTATTAGGCATTTACCCAGAGGATACAAAAATACAGATTTGAAGGGGTGCATGCACCTCAACATTGATAGCAGCATTATCAACAACAGTCAAACTGGAGAAGGCCCAAATGTCTATCAACTGATAAATGGATAAAGAAGAAGTGGTTTATATATACAATGGGGTATCACTCAGCCATCAGAATGAAATCTTGCCATTTGCAATGACATGGATGGAGCTAGAGTGTATTATGTTAAGTGAAATAAGTCAATCAGAGAAAGACAAATACCATATTATTTCACTCATATATGGAATTTAAGAAACAAAAATGATGGGTATATGGGAAGGGGGAAAAAGAGAAGAGAGCGAAACAAACCCCAAGAGACACTTCATGATAGAGAACAAACTACGGGTTGATGGAGGGAGGTGGGTGGGGGGTGGGCTAGATGGGTGATGGGTACGAAGGAGGGCACTTGTTGGGATGAGCACTGGGTGTTGTATGTAAGTGATGAATCACTGAATTCTACTCCTGAAACCAATATTGCACTGTATGTTAATTACATACAGTACAAAAAACCTATTTCCCCAGTTTGTAGGTGGGTAAGTAGAAGAACAGAGAGATAAAAATAGTCTTGATGTTGAGCCTGGTAACAATTTAAAACATTTTTGGCACCTCTAGGGACAGCTGCTTGGTCACTATGGCTTGTCCAGGGTGTCTTGGGATGAGATGAAGTTAACAAAGGAATGTCACAAGAGAGCCTCAGGGATTTGGGGTGACTCTCTCATGGAGCTGGAATAAACGCACACAGTACTTGCCAAGATTTATCTCACCGAGGCATGATGGTGAAATGCCATTCCAGCTCCCATTATCTGTACAGAACATCCTCGAATCACCCAACAAATAGTAGCCATTGTTGCACTGGTAGGTCACTGTGCTGCCAGCATGGAAGTCCTCGGCTGAATAAAAGCCATTCTCCAACGGGGGTGGCACCCCACAGCTAATGCCTGCCACGTGACCAGGAAGAACAGAACTACGTTAGGAGAAACATGCTCAAAGGACATTCTGTTTATATTAAACTAGTAGTTCAGTTAAGCATGACTTTTTCATGGCACACAAACATAGACGGAGAGTCTGCTAGGAGGGGGAGCAGGCAGCAGACATGCCCGTGCCCTCGGCATCTAGCGTGCTCTCTGGCTCAGAGTGGGCATGCACTTCATTCGTTAGGAAGAAATATTCACGAAGGTCCTACTAGACACTGCCAGAGGCGCTAACGTTGCAGTAACGAACCGGAGATAAACTCCTGCCCTGTGGAGCTTACTATCTAGTGGGAGTAGAGAAACAAGCCACAGATAAATATGTAAGTCAGTGAGAATAGATACTATGGAGAAATTTTGCTGATCACCCTACCTAAAGCAGCAGTCTGCCTCCACCCAATCCCTCACTTTGTATTTCCCTGCCTTGCTTCATTTTTCTCCATAGTCCTTACTTACTTGTGGCCCTTGTTGTTCTTATTTATTATAACTTAAAAAATATTTGTTATTTTCTGTCTCTCCTACTCCAATGGAAACTCCATGAAAGAGACTTTCTTCCAATGCTGCATCCCTAGAACATAGACCTGTGTCTAGCACATGGTAGGTGCTTTAAAATTGCTGAATAAAGAAATGAATGGACGCACCCAACTCAAGGGATCTTTTCCTATTTCCCACCCGGCCATAACCCGTCCCCCTTTGGACTCCAGGTCGCAGATCTGTCTTTCCCTCCCAACCAGTTCCCTGCTGCACCTGGGGTACAGCCACAGGTGGTGTCTCTTTGGATTTCCACCACCCATTTCCCTCATGGTGGCCAGCACAGTTCGTCACACGAAGGAACTATTCAATGAACATTTGCTGTATTTGCTACTGTGGTGCACCAGGCTTTTATGCAGCATTCCTGAAACATTTCTTATGGTCCAACATCTTTCAAGAGCTACTAAAATGCCTTCAACAAAGGCAGCTCACGTTCACAGTGGGGGAGTGGCTGTGTCCATTGTCCTTGATTCAGACAGTACTGCACAGGGTTCCCGACCATCTGGAAGCCTGGATCACAGAACAGACTGATTTTGGAGCCTGGCTTTAAGTCTGTTGATACAGTTCGCAGATGAGGTACCGTTCCTTCTAAAGATGGACAATCTGACGGCAAAGAACAAAGGCGCAGAGCTCGTCAGCGACATTGTAACAGCATCGCTAGGTCAAGAGTTTCAAATCATGTGTTGTGCAGCATCCAAAGGCCACTCCACTGACACTAAAACAAGGTAACACGTGACCAGATCACTGACAAGCAAATTTACTCAAAAAAACTATTTGAGTCAACTACTTGTCCTCTTTCAGCAGAGATCAGCTGAACATTTTTTAAAAAAAATTTTTTAATGTTTATTTTTGAGAGAGAAAGACAGAGGGAAGAGAGAAAGAGAGTGGGAGAGGGGCAGAGAGAGAGGGAGACACAGAATCCAAAGCAGGCTCCAGGCTCTGAGCTGCCAGCACAGAGCCTGACACGGGGCTCAAACTCATGGACGGTGAGATCTTGACCTGAGCAGAAGTCGGACGTTAACCAACTGAGCTACCCAGGCTCCCCACTATTTTTTTTGAAAGGAAGAAGTGGTATTTTAGGAATATTAATGAAATCTATCAAAACCCACAAATTCTAGGACATCTTTTTTTTAATGTTTATTTTTGAGAGAGAGAGAGTGTGTGTGTGAGCAGGGGAGGGGCAGAGAGAGGGAGGCACAGAATCTGAAGCAGGCTGCAGGCTCTGAGCGGTTAGCACAGTGCCCGACATGGGCCCCAAACCCACAAACTGTGAAATCATGACTTGAGCTGAAGTCGGACACTTGACCAACTGAGCCACCCAGGTGCCCCAATTCTAGGACATCTTTAGGAACTTCTTTACATACACTGAATTTTACAATCATTGAGACTTTGATTATTCAGTGTATGGGTTATAATGTCCGTTGCTTTACTCCTTGTGCTAGACGGCTGCTAGGAAGTATGGAGTCAAGAGAGTACCCCATCTCAAACAGGAGGACAGGACTTTGGTGGCATTTCAAAAATTAACTGTATCCCTCCTCTCGTCCTATTTTCCTCATCTTCTTTTACTATTGTCCAAGTTTCCTCCATGATGAATTTGGTACTCTCTTATACAGCATGTATTTAAGAATTAAAAAATGAATCCTTTGGATAAAGGTTAGAGTGAAGACGAATTCGTAGTTAAACAACAGACTGACAGGCACATACTATTTGACCAACATGGAATTTTGAATTGTCTCCTTTTGTCATAAAGTCTCGGGAGTGGTCAAGGGATGGCAGTGTAGAGAAGAAAGAAATTCTAACCAGAACAGAATATGCTCTTGGAATCGATCTTCACTTTCCCCACAATTCCAGACAGGAAATCAGCCCAGGCTAACACATTTCCTTTACGGAGTTCCTCTGGGCATGAGGTTGCCAGTGACTTCACCTGAAAGTTTAAACACACGTCTTTAGATCAACCTTACTTGTCTCAATGTGACAGAGTTATTATGTCTTAATTTAGTCCTACTGAAAACATTCACAGATTTTAGCGGGGAGGGTAAAGGGAAGGAGGCTTTTGTACAGTATGATTTCAGGGGTAACAGGTAAGCCTCTTCCCTCCCTCTCTCTCCTCCATCCCATCATTCCTTCTCCCAAATACGTCAGTTGCCAGAAATCCTGAAATTCTACACATAGAATTTCTCGTGTAAAGCTTCACAGTTTGTGGAAGCATTGTAGAGGTTCCCCATTCCTCATCCTCCTGTTTTCTGTCTCTGATTGAGAGGCAGGTAAACTGAGGTCTAGGCAAGTTCTGCCACTGTAATAAGGGCAGACATTTATGAAGCCCTTGCTCTGTGCCAAACAAGACCATGACTGTATACGCCGTGTTGTGTTCGATCCTGACGAAACTCTACTATGTACTATGCTATTCACTCATCTTTCACAGATAAGGAAACTGAAGCTTGCTTGTTCATCTTTCACAGATATGGAAAACTGAAGCTCAGAGAGATGGGGTAACACGTTCAAAATAATCACTACACGTCTGTGGTAGAACTGGGATTTGAACCCAGGCTTTTGGACTCCAGACTCCCACTCCTTGCCACTTCGAGTTTACTCCAGGCTTTTGGACTCTAGCTCATCTGTTAATCTCTATGCATGATCTTGTGCCAGCCCTCAATTTCTGCAACAGAGGAATTTGAAGCAGTATTCTCTACAATTTTGAAAGTGCCGAATCCTGACCACTAGACCACCAGGGGGTGTCCCTACAGTCCTGGAATTACAAGGCATCCTAAAATAATCATGTCTAATAAAACTTAAAAAACATCACCGAGAAACCAAAAAGGGGATTCGCTGAAGGTCACTGTAGATAACCTCTGCCTGGCTTAGTCTACGACCGTAGTAGCATCAAATGATCTCGGTGGTCAAGTTTGAAAACCCAGAGGTTGCAATAAGATATGGCATCATTAGTCTGTTCACAGTTGTACTAGGTTTGTACCTTTGTATCTCATTACTGTCATACACTGAAAATGCAATTGACCTGCTGTGGAGACAGGACATAGTCCCAGAGGTTCAGCTGGCTTATGGAGCCCACAAAAGACTCAGCTGGGTTGAATCCCTCTCCTTTTTTGTCTTGCTCTTGCCCAAGCACTAATGCACCACCACCTAAAGAGACAAGAGAAATAGGGAGGAAAATTGACCTTAATGTCTGTTAGTCTTGAAATGCCAAATTAATTAAAGCACTGCCAATATAAACGTATCAGGGAAAATTATTGAAAAGTCAAATTACCTACCTTTACTGTGTGTTTTACCAATAAGGAAAAATTCAGTATTTTATATAAAGCAACTTAGAACAGAGTCAGAGAAGGTTTAAATATTAGATTTACAAATATTTAACTATTAAGAACCACACATATAAACAATATGCATGTAATATTTTGTGTCAACAGTAAGTCCTATTTTTCCTCCTTTCTTCCGGGAAATTACCAGAAGCTTCCAGTAGCTGCTCTTTGTTTTCTTCTTAAGCCTACAGTGCTTATTTCTATCACCAATTCCAAGGTAACTTCTACATTTGCCAGGCCTACCTAATCACCAAACTCAATGGGAAGTCTTTAATATTCTCCTCTGGTGATTTCACTGTATCATCCGTTGCGGTTGAACATTTCATTCTATTAAACTGTCCTTCCTAGACGCACTGGATGGTCTGTGTTTGCTCCTCCAGAGACACCTGCCGCCCTTCTCATCTCTGCTTTGTGCCCCCAAAGGTTGACACCTATCGATGGCACCACCTGGCTGCCTTGTTCCTCTGGCTTCTGTTTATCCCTGGCCAATGGAAGGACCGGCCCAGGCAAGAAAGTGGGATGAGAGAAAAGTTTAGTTTTCCTGGATGCCTTTGTCCCAGGCAAAAGGCTGGAGGAGGCTGTTTTCCTCTATCGAATGTCATGGTTTCTGCTGGGTGATTTCTCTCCGGCATCACAGGTTTGCCTAAGTTCTGGCAACAACTCCCACTCCTTGCCACTTTGAGTTTACTTCTTGTGCCATTCCATTGTTGCTAGTCATGGATGTTTTATTGTCATGTTTTGCTTCTCTGAATCCTGACCACGCCTTTGAAAACAGTCCCTTCCTTAAATTCTCGTCAGTTTACCCTCCTCACCTTCCTGCCAGGAGCCAGGCTGATTCCACTTGGTGAACATGAAAGCATCTTCTCCTGGTTCTCCTCGAACCTTTCTGCTCATTCATCTCTCTTGTCTGCCTGCCTCTTAAGGTGCTGATGCACCCAGGCTTCCACCCCTGGCCTCCTTGCTCCTTCCTTCAACAATCTCCCCATCTAATCTTACTCGCCTGCCAATTGGTATGTGAAGAACCCCCTTTCAAGGCTTCCCAAACTATATCCTTTTCTTATAACAATAATCATTAAAAATTAATACATGCACAGAAGGAGATTGGGAAAAATAAAGCATAAGGAATTCTACTAACCCAGAAAAAAACATTTAACAGTTTTGTGTATTTCCTTCTAGGATTTATTTTTATTATTTTTTTAGTATATTTGTATGTGTGGGAGAGAGAGATTTTAATACACACAACTAAGGATCATACTATATACAATGTTCAAATCTTGCTTTTCTTCTTTTTTAATTAATTAATTCATTTATAAATGTATATTTATTTCTTTTGAGAGAGAGAGTGAGTGGGAAAGGGGCAGAGAGAGAGCATCCCAAGCAGGTGCTGAGCTGTCAGCACAGAGCCTGATGCAGGGCTTGAACTCACGAACCATCAGATCATGACCTGAGCCAAAATCAAGAGCCAGACGCTCAACACTGAGCTAAAAAAGAATCTTGCTTTTCTTCTTCAACATGCTCTCATTTCATGAGTTTTAATGAATGTACAACAGTTCCTAATTTGCTTAATTAATTATTAACCATTTCTTATTGGATACTGGAGTTGTTTCCAAGTTTGGTGCTAAAGTTTCACTGAGATAAATATATTGATACATAAGCACTTATTCAGATCATTGATTATCTCCTTTAATCTGATTCCTGGTAGTTGAATTGTTGGTTGTATGCACAGGGTTTCTCTAAGGTTCTTGACGGAAGTTTCTAAAAGGCTTCCCAGAAAGGCTGTATCAATTTTCATATCAGCAATCTCTAACAGTGTCTGCCACGCTGAATCCTTGCCAATCACATCCCATCATTAAAAACAACTCTGTCAGTTTGATATAAAATGGCAAAAGCCTATGTTTTTAGCTGCATGTATTCCTGTGATTAGAATTCAAACTCAGTATGTCTAAAATCAGATCTAAAATCTTACCTCACTCCTAACCTCTGCTCTGATAACTGTCCTTCTTCCTAAAATTCTTTTCTCAGCTAAGAGACTCTTCAATAGACCTAGTCACCCAAACTGAAGCCATCTATTCACTAAGCTCTGTCAGTTGGAGCTCTGCAATTTTTATGGACTCAAATTCATTTATACTGATGTGGGCAGACAACCATCTCCTTGGGTGGCTACTATTACAGTTTTCAGGTTTTATTCTCCTATTCCTTTAACCTACTTTCTCTCTTTTATCATGGTTTATTTTTTTTTAAATATACAAATCCTTTTTTTTTTACCATAAAGGAAATACATGTTCATTATGAAATATGGGAAGAGAATAAAAAAGAAAATAAAAGCCACCTGCAATCCCACTATCCAGAGAAGAGATAGTTGAACATAAGAATACTTAAACACAAAAAGGGAACAACACCCCACTTCACCTGATAATAATGCCACTTCCTGTTGAAACACTTTTAATTTTTCCTTATTTACTACAGGGAACCTCCAACCTTTCCTCTTTATATATGTCATAGAAGGATCCAGATAGAGCAAGCATATTGCCCCGTACAATACTGAGAACCCCGTATCACCTAATACTTCTGCATTCCTTCAAGAAAAAACTCTCTGAATACCTTTTAAAAGGTACTTTTAGAAAAGAGTTTGAGTTCTATTTGAAAAAGGACATTAAAGAGATATACTATTACCAGTGCTCCAGTTTATATATTGGATATACTTGTATACTACGTACATGATCATGAAACTAAACAAGCAAATGGAACACACCAGCAACTCCTCTCCTCCTTGGAAGACAGTTTAGTAGCCATCCATTGTTCCCTCAGCATGGATCTTGCTAGTCTTACTCTAAGTCCCCAGTCGCATTTCTTACACAGGGAGTCCCACAGCTCACCTAGGAAAAGCTTCTAATAATTCACAGTCTGGATAATCAGGGAGTAGAAATCGAGAGATAATTGTTGACCTTTGTGTAGAACCAAGGACAACAAAACCAGCAAACTTGATGTTCATCTAAGCACCCGCACGTCTGGCGTCAAACAGAATTACATTCCTTTAGCTAAGACATACCAGGTATGGCTGAACCAACAGAGAGGCCCACACCACCGTCAGATAATTTCCCATCGATATAGACTTTCCAGGCTCCATTAGCACTTGTCCAAGTGATTGCAATATGATGCCAACTTCCATCATTCACGGAGGGACAGTCTGTTATCTTTTCCTTGCCATTCACATAAAGAACCCAGCTGTGAAAAGATTCCAGGCAATAGAGTCATCAGTCATATGTTGTAATCTCATCTGTAAGACATGTTGCTATTTTTCTTCTTTTTCTTTTTTTGTTCTTTAAGCACTTCCAGCAAAAACATTACTTCTTTTCTTCCATTTAGTCATATTTCATTGAGGCAGATTTGGTTTACAAATTATACTTTATCGCAGTTCACTGAAAATTAATTTATGCTTCTTACACATGAAGGGGTAGGAAGAAGTCTTAGGATGATGTGAGAAGCTGATACAATGTGAGATAATTCACCGACTGTCTGTCCTGGAGACGGTGAATCAAGAATGGAAGGAATGAGAGTTGTACAAACGTCAGACTGGTTTCCTTCCTTCTGAATGGATGTTCCTAAGACCAGGAACAAGCTTCAGACGACTCTCAGAAAGAAGTTCTGTCTCTGGGCTGCTGAAGCTGTCACAGGGCAGACAACGTATGTCGCTCCAAAAGAAAGCATAATTGGCATGAAACAAAGGTGACCAACTACAAGAGGGTTCCAACAACCATGTCACTTTGGGGAATGTCAAAGATAATAAGCAGCTTAAAGTACACTATCTTCAAAAGCAATTGGAGAAAAAGAAAAAATTAGGGAAAACTCATAAGGAAGATAAGAATCCGTTAAATATCTCTTTCTGCATCTTCTTAGTCCCTATTCAAAGACGTTTGTGGAAAAAAATGGTATCTTTATAATATTAATTGTTTCCCTTTTGTGTTTTCCCCTTTTCCTTCTGCTATTCAAGGGGGTAACAGATTCTCTCTTTATATGTATTTTGCCTCAGGAGAGTTTTGGGTTTTTTTTGTTTCTGAAAGTTCAGGTCCACTAAGAAGAATAGGGTTTGAGGACAGGGCGATTTCCACCAGAATAGTGAGCGTCCCATGGACTGAGAGGGAAGGGAGCTCTGTGGGGCCAGCAACCTGCTCAGTAGCAACAGGACAGAAATTTGGGAGGATCAGACAGAGAAAGGACACCACAGAATCTGTCTAGATTGAAGGTAAGGATTCCACGCAGCAAAGAGCTGTGATTCTGAAGGAGCCACGGAAGCCGGGGCAGTTCACAGCCCAGTGGAGAGCAGTGTGGACAAAGGACCGATGACAAAAGCGCTGGCAAGTCTGTGGCTCTTTGACACAGCTCTGTGGGGTTTTGACAATCTGCAAAAATCTAAGGTAGGGAAGTGCTCAATAGAAAAAGAAGGCAGAGACAGCTGAGGATGGCCTTTCTGACAGCCCAGAGAGATGGGGCCCTGCAGTTGGAATTAATTGATCCAAAAGGAAATAAAGAAATATCATTTTGTACACCTGAACTTGTAGGTGGATTCATATTCAATATATGTGTCTCACATGGGTCAGTAATGTCACTGAAATCCTTCAACCCACAGAGGCTCTGATATGTGAAAGAAAGAGTGTCAGTGTTAAGAGTCAGAGTCTGAGACTTAGCTCTTCCACTCCCAAGGTGTAAGATTTTGGGCGAATCATTTAGTCCTTCTGAAACTTTGTTTTGCTACCTGTAAAATGAGTTCCTCAGGTCACTATGAAGATCAAATGAAGTGATACTTAGAAAAGAGCAAAACATAATACATGCAGAAGGTACTATCCCTGAAACTTTCTTACAGAACTTGCCCAAATGTTCTATTTGATTATTGTCACTCTGCTGTCCTGCTGGAGCACCTGACCCCCTTGTTCCTCTGTCCCCCATCCCCAGTGTCAGTTCTACCTGGTGCCGGGATAAGATCCAGAGTATGGCTTTCCTGATGGTTTTGCTTACCCATTATAATCGGTCAGGAGGAAGGTGTTGTCACTGCCATTCTCAACTGCATAGGAGATCGGTGTCCCATAGTTAGTGGTGTCAGAGGATTTCATCCAGAAGGTGCAGGTTACAGCATGGAGAGGTGGAAGCACCCCATCTAGCATGGCGTAGCCATAGATCCCCGAAACTTCAAAATCCAGGTTAAAACCTGAAGACTGGTCTGCAACAAATAAGAAAAGTGTGTGGCCTGTGGCACTTGGGAGGCATTTTTCAACTGTCTAAGGTGATCAGCAGATCATGTAATACTATTGTCAAAGCAGCCCGTTTCAGTAAATATGATGATCTGAGAAGCAGTTTCAACATTAAATATATATTATTTATATAGAACACGTTCTTTTAAATAAAATAATCAGTGGGTATCTAAGATAGGGAGAGTACTCAGTAGTGTCAGGAAGCAGAGAAATAGGGAATAGCTAGAAGGAGAGGTGGAATTGGGAAGTTAGTAAAGCTGGCATTTACTTAGAGACACTAAGGCATGTCTATATGCTGATGGGATGACTCCGCAGAACGGGGTAATTGATGCTGCAGGAGAGGAGGAGGGATAACTGCAAGGGCCACATCCCGCCTCTACTCAAGCCCCTAGTTCTTCCCTAGTTCATGAGCAATTCAGCTCTGCCCCAATCCTGCATACCACACCCAACAAAACAAAAGTCCTACAGCTAAGAGACTCCAGCGTCCCGAGAAAGCTGCTCGGCACTGATTCTCATTCGTGTCACGGACTCTGAAACCAAGTCCCCCTAAATCAAGCGTCCTTTCTAAACATGTAGAATGTGAAGAGTTCTACTATGTTCCATTTTCTCTATTTCCCCGTTAAGCTTCAGTTCCCTCACCTTTGCCATGGGGGAGAATATTACCTCATCTGCTGGATGGCTATGAAAATTAAGTAAATTCAAAATGCTTAGCATAGGTTATGGTATGTAGACAGTGCTTGAAACAGGTAAAAATGGACACTTTTATGATATCAATAATTTTAGTGCTGTTATGAGTAACACTGAGTTCATATATACCTATTTCACACCTGCTGCCTGAAAATCCTGGCCGACATTTACAACTGTATGAGTTTAATTCATCCACACAGGTGGCCTGATTTCTACATGGGTTAGAATGACATTCATTGATGTTTAATTCACAGAATGGCCCCGTGAAGCCTGTTGCACACTGGCACCTGAAAGAAACAAAATGTTACTAACACATAGAAAGGCATCAGAAGAAGTCTCCCATCTATGACAATATTGTCTCAAAAGCCTTTGAAAACTGAAACTCATAGATACAGAGAACAGATGGGTGGTTGCCAGAGTGGAGGTGGGATGGCAGAAATGGGTGAATTGGGTTTTGTTTGTTTTTAGTTTAAATAAATTGGGTAAAATACTCTGAAATGCTGAAACATGTTCCATGTAAAAACAATACTTTGTTAGTCACCTTTATTTTTTCAGTTCCTTTGATTAAACCTCTTTAAGACAACATATATTTGGAGTGTTGTAGTAGCAAAAATAGTGTAGGAAGTAGGTCTGATCCAGTTGAAGTATTATGTACACACTGGGAGTTCTCTCCCCATAGAAGTGCTAGGAAAAAATATAAAAAGTTCACGTGCCATTCTAAAGCCTTTATATACATTAAACCAGTCTTTACTGGTTTAATGAAGTAGCATTATTATCATTCCCCTTTTACAGACAAGTAAACTGGCTCAGAGAGGTTGATCTGCCCAAGTTCCCTTGTTATTAAACAATGGAGTATCATTTTTAATTAATTAATTAATTAATTAATATCATTTAAAAAGTTTTATTTTATTTTATTTTTTTTTGAGAGACAGAGTGTGAGCGGGGGGCAGGGGCAGACAGAGGGAGACACAGAATTGGAAGCAGGCTCCAGGCTCTGAGGTGTCAGCACAGAGCCTGATGTGGGGCTGGAACCCACAAACTGTGAGATCATGACCTGAACTGAAGTCAGACGCTTAACCAACTGAGCCACCCAGGCGCCTCTGGAATAGGATTTTAAACTCAATCTAGTGCCTTGTTCTTAATCATCATGCCATACGGTCTCTGTGGTATGCAACAAATCATTTAAACCTGTCAGAATGGAAAATATATTTGGTAATGTCAAATGCTGATATAGGTGTCATGAAATGGGAAATCTCATATAGTGAGTAGAAATACAATTTGGGATTGTCAAGGGAAGTTGAGAGTTTGCATTCCCATAGTCTGTATATCCATTTCTACTTAACGTGCTCCAGGAAATCACTGCACCAGTGCACAAGGACACATGTAATGAATGTTCATAAGCATTATTTTAAATATTTATGAAAAGGAGAATGGGAAAATAAACCATGGTATAATCATTCACTGGAATACTAATCAGCAGTTAAAATAAATAAACTAGAGCCAAATGTATCAACCTTGACAACACATAATGTTGAGTGAAAACAAAACCTAAATTGCAAAAGGATATGTATAGTATAATACCAATTATGTAATATGTAAAATTATACTATATACTATTTATGTGGTAAAAAATGAAATCTGAATGAGAAAAATATTCACCAACTTCAGAATAGTGGTTACTATTGAGGAAAAAGAGGAGTGTGTGTGTGTGTGTGTGTGTGTGTGTGTGTGTATTGAAGGGACTCCAAAACTATCTTCAGAAGGTATTTCTTTAAAATAAAAGATGTGGGGGCCCCTGGGTGGCTCCATCGGTTAAGCATCCAACTGTTGATTTCAACTCAGGTCATGATCTCACAGTTCGTGAGATTGAGCCCTGTGTTGAGCTCTGTGCTGACAGCGTGGAGCCTGCTTGAAATTCTCTCTCTCCCTCTTTCTGCCTCTCCCCTGTTCACGCATGCTCTCTAAATAAAAAAATAAAAAATAAATAAATAAATAAATAAATAAATACATAAACATTAAAAAAACCCCAAAAGATGTGAATCAAATATGACAAAATGCTAAGGTTTGATAATTGCTGTGATGAGTGTGTGACTTTTATTGTTCTTGGTAACCTTCTGTATGTCTGAAATATTTAATTAAAAACGATCAGTCCAATACATGATAGTTAACATTGTTAGTTAACACGGGGACCTCTAAGAATAAATGGTGTTTCAGGGTTTAAGAGAAAATGTCAGTTGGAATTGTGGCGGGGGGGGGGGGGGGAATCTTTACGGAGTTCTCTCCATTTGGCAATAAATCTATTTTGGCTAGAATTTCACTCCTCTTTATCTGCCCATGTTTGACATCATCACGGCAGTCCAATATCCTTGTCTGTGAAACGGGTTCACTGTGGTGACAACTAACATTTCCTTGGAATTAGGAGAGTTTACCTTCACCTTTCCTCTATCTAGGATTTATACAGATTTGGTAATCAGCAATTGTTTTTGATGCTGGGGAGACTTTAGAACTCTGTGTTTATCTGGAAATTTCTCATTTCCTATGGGTAGGCACTATATGCCAGAAGATGTAAACAGCCTATGAAAGATGAAGCTACACTGATAAGATTTCATTTCCACATAAAGAGTGAAAGTCTCACTGGCAGAATTTGCTTCCTATTTCTTCTGGATAGTGCTGGCTATTTTGTTGGGGGACAGTAACAAGGGGGTGGGTGGTGCTGAACCAGAAGAGGACTGGGAAATGCTGGAATTGGGGTAGAGTGTTTTTTTCTTTTAACTTTTATAAACTTACAGAGACAGTGGCATGTTGAGGACAATAAAGTTTCCTAAGATTCTGCAAGTAAGACGAGTTCTGTTTTTTGTATTTGTACTACAGAAGGCACACACCCTGCGTGGGTAACAGGATGAAATAGGGCAGACTTGATCACGATGAAGGAGAGTGTTGGTTTTCAAACGATACTCCACTGGCACACCAAGAGCTGCCTCAGGAAGACAAAGTGTTTCTTCTCTACAAATACTACTGTTTCCGAACACAAAAGTTTGGTTTTTATTTATTTTTTTTACTTGTTTACATTCATATTAGATTTCTTATGAAGCAAGGGTTACTGAACTAAAAAAAATGTTTGAAAACCACAGAGACTGTCGATTGGCCCTGTGACAGCATGATTGCACAATTTCTTTTGACTTTAGCTAGTGTAAAACCTCCAGCTAAAATATAAAACATTTAAAAATGAGGTTTTGTCTCGTGCTTCGGGTATTCGCTTCTGTGTTACTCTGTTTCCTTTGATCTTTTGACCTCCCAAGTATAGAACGGTGGTTTCCAAGTCTGGCTGTGCATTGGAATCACAGGGGAACTTAAAATATACAGGTTGCCTAGACTCTACCCCAGACTTAGTGAATCAGAACCTCAGGTGGTGGGGAGAGTCTACTGTAGTCTATTCTTGGGCTAGAATTAGGGAAGGGCTGACTCGGGACTCACAGCAATACTCGGTAAAGACAGCAGAATGACTGAATGGTTAAGAAAATGAAAATAGTGCAAAGCACCAGACTTAGGGCTTTACCTGAAGCTACTGGCACCGTCTTTACAGGTAGCTCCATTTTTGCACGGTTGGCTGAGACACTCATCCATGTTTTTTTCACATCGGGTACCCAAAAACCCAGGAGGGCATTTGCACAAGAATCCCCCGACCTGATCTTCACAGACGGCATTATTTAAGCATGGGCTTGGCTGGCATTCATTGACTTCCGTTTCACAGTGCAGGCCTGGGGATGGAAGAGGACGAGGAAAGAGCCCAAATGTTAACCTTCTCGAAACCATGATCAAAGTGTTGACTCCTTGGAGGATGCTGCTCCTGAAGGAAGCAGGAGATTCCCTTCCTGGAAGGGAAGCTGTTAGAACTACTGGCCTGTCACACTGCTTTGAGATCCACTCCTGAATGAGCTTTGGCTTTTGTAAGTCATTTAAGCATTCTTTTTTCTTTTTTTTTTTTGGTAATCTTCTCTTTTTATCTTAGAACTTTCTGAAGCTAACATTAGTAAGGGACATCTAATTGAGATCATGTTAAAAGATAAAACTAGCAAATTTAGTTCAAAATTTTACTATTTCTTTGACCTTGCCCTTTTCCTTCACTGGTCGTTTTTCTGGAAATTTCTCTTTATAAATTATATATACTACATCATTTTATTTAGCATCAATTTGCAATACGATCTTATACAATTTATTTCCGGTTCCTTCTTGAATGTTTATCTTCGCATAAAACTCTGGTCTTCTCTCTCTCTCTGTCTCCGTGTCTCCCTTTACACACACATACATATGCGTGCACACACACACACACACACACATTTTTCTAAACTGTTTGAGACTAAATTGCACCCTTGATGCCTTTTTACCCTGAAATACTTCAGGGTGAATTTCCTCAAAGGACTTTTGCTTAGATAATAATAGCACTGTTACAAAAGCAGAAAGTCAATGTTAACATAGCATAATGTTAAAAAAAAATGTAGTACCTTGTGGTGCTTTGCAGGACTTTGAGACAATGAAGGAAAAATGGAAACATCTTACCTGTGTATCCTTTCACACAGGTGCAGTGATAGCCATCTAAGCCATCGATGCAGGTTCCTTTATTTAGACAAGGACTAGAGTTACACTCATTTATATTTTCTTCACATAGTTGACCTGCAGAGAATAACAGAATATTTTACCCAGAGAAAACCTGAAAGGAATTTAAGACTGATAGTTTTCAAGCAAGCCATTCAGGTGTAAGAACAGAAGAATCAGAAATTGTGGCTAATATAGTTGTGAAAAATTGTTGCTCTTTGCCAAATATATTGCAGTAAAATGTTTTCTTCCATTCTACTTATTGCAAAACATTTCTAGCAGGAAATCTGGTATTTTCAGCATAGGACGGAAAATGATGACCGTGAATATCTTGCTTATTTATTTTTATATTTATTTATAGTTAGGATGATAAGTGTGATCTGCTTTAAAAACTTTATATTATTTGTTAGTTGTTCACCTCTCTGTTGAATTTATTCCCCGAGTCCTTAAACATGACTTATTTATCTAGTAGTTGTAGGTTTGTACCCTTAAATGACATATATGATAACCCCACACCCAGCCCCTGGAAACTACTATTTGACACTCCGTTTCTGTGAGTTTGACTTTTTTAGATTCCATATATGAGTGAGATCATACAGTATGTCTTGCTCTGTCCAACTTATCTCATTTAGCATATGCCCTCCATTTTTGTCCGTGTTATTGCAAATGGCAGGATTTCCTTTTTTTTGTGGCTGAGTAACACTCCACTACATATAAATCGATCGCCTTTTATTTATCCATTCATCCCTTGAGATACACTTAAGCTTCCTTCCATATCTTGGCTATTGTGAACAATGCTACAATGAACAAATTTTCCAGACAGTGACTTCATTTCCTTTGGATAGATACCCAGCAGTGGAATTGCTGAATCATACAGTAGTTCTATTTTTAAGTTTTTGAGGAACCTCCATACTCTTTTCCATTAGAGGCTGCACCAGTTTACATTCCCACCAAGAAAGACTCCCTCTTCTCCATGTGCTTGCCAAGACTGTTACCTCCTGTCTTTTGATGATAGCCATTCGAACAGGTGTAAGATGCTATTTGTGGTCTTGATTTCCAGCAATGAAATTTCAATGATTTCAATGTTTATACTGTAAAGACAACAAACTCTCCTCTTACCTGTGTAACCAGATGGGCATTCACAAACGAACTGCCCAACTAGGTCTTTACAAATTCCACCGTTGAGACATGGCAGTGAGCTGCATTCATCAATGTCTGTTTCACACTTTAAGCCTAAAATGGAAACCAAACACTGAAGGACAATCAAAGGAAGGATTAACAGAAACAGAACCATGATCATTTAAAGACAATTCTCTCAATCATCTGAATTTATAGGGAGCAGTGGTGATGAAGGAAAGGGCAATATTCCTTAAGTGCTACCGTCTAGTTAAGTATTTAATGAAAGCACTGCCTCTTTCTAAAGAGATTTAAGATATCCTTATAAAAATACATAAAAGATAGAAAATCCCAAGTTAGAGGTTGGTGGTGGGAAGGGTGAGGGGGAAGACCTGGGCGCATAAAATGGAGCCAGAAATTAGCTTAACTCCAAAGTGAAAAGCACAGAGTCATATATACTTTCCACCAAGACCACTGGCTGAGAAGAGGGGGTGGGGCCAAGTCTTGCCAGATCTCAGCTCCTATACCAGGTGTTCTAGAGTGAGGATACATCTTTCCATAGGATGCACACAAGCTATCGGTGGGCTAGCTCTGCCAGAAACCCATGTTCTTCCTCTACACCACTGGGTCTCAAAATGGTCCCTGGACCAATAGCATAAGCAATTACCTGGGAATGAGACAGAAATGCAAATGATCAAAACTTCCCTCGATCTACTGAATTCAGAAATTCTGGGTTAGGGTCCAGGACTCTGTGTTTTAAGAAGCCCTCCAAATGATTCTGATGCACATTAAAATTTGAGAACCACTGTTCTATATTACGCCCTTGCTCAACCACTACTCGCTTATAAAATTCTAGGATAAGATCCATTATTTCTTATGGAATGTTGGGACAAAATTTTTGTGAAAATTGAAACACACACACACACACACACACACACACACACACATACACACAAGTTGAAATAAGTGGAATGCCATATTCTTGATAGGCCTGGGCCTTTTGTTCATTTTGTGGTGAATTCTTTTATTTCAATACCATTTTCCTCATTGAAAAGATATTTTATGTTGGCTTCATAAAGTGGGGAAAAATGCAAAAACTACATTTCTAGGAGAAAATACCAACCTATTTTAAATAAATTATAATTTTAAGATATAGTTCACTTCCCTCTCAAAAACTGTATTTCTGGACTGAACTAGAATGCGACTCAAACTGCAAGAAAACATAATTCTTACATAATTCCTGCGTAATCAAGTTCAAAGCCATATTGTTTTTCTGGGCATAGCTTCCAGAAAGACAGAAACAAAGCAACAAATCACAGCTATTCACAAAAACTTCCACTAGTGTGAGGCCAATGAGAGAAACTGGAGTTTGTTTAAAGATGTTTATGCTGGACAAATTGTTCTACGTTGAGTATCATACATTTAATTTGTGTTAGAATGGAGCTTTGGCCATGGCCTCTGAAACTGCATTCCTATTTAAATTGTGAGTTATGATGTAACTTTTTCATAGAGAAGATGATTCGTTATTCTTCCTCTAAAATGTGCAAAGAAAACTGTAATTTGTAATTTATGCACTTTTTTCACCTTGGTTTATCAAGCCTAATCAAATTTTTGTGCATTGATACAGTCTAATGTATCTCACAGGGTTTATTTTTAGCGTCCCAGAGTCTGATATGCAAGTCACAATGATTTCATTCGAAACGTATATTAAAAGTTGCATTCCTCTATGTTACCTGTATATCCAGATGGACAGAGACAAACATAACCACGCCCAAGCTGTTGGCAGGTTCCACTATTATGGCAAGGGTTTAAAAAACATTCATGGAAAACCTACCGGGTGGCAAAAAAGAAATCTATCAGAGACAAAACAATCACTTCAAAGCAATCCTGACTAGGGAGTTTGATGTTTGCAGTGTTAGGTTCCTGTTTCTGGGTGAGTTCACGCAATGCTAGCTGGACTGTTGCCTGCATCATGTTGGTGCCTGCCACGTTGGACATATATGATATATATTATCCTTAAGTGATGTTCTAGTGTTTTCAAATGCTGCCTTCATGTTAGAAACCATCTGAGGTGTTTTAAAAGTACACAGGATAGGGCTCCCACCCAGACCAGCTAAATCAGAACCTCTGGAGGTTGGGGATCTGTGCATCAATGTGTTTTAAATTTGGCCAGAGGATTCTAATACTTCTCCAGGGTTGGTAGTCACTTCTCTGGTTATTATTACAAATTTCTATGTCTGCTGGGCTCAGTTTCAAATGTGGCTTATGAAGCCCTGACAAGTTTGGACGAGACTGCAGAAACTTGAAATAAGAAATACAACCTTAGTATCCTCCTTAAAAATACTTAGAGCCAAAGAATTTATCATGACATTGGGCAAGGTCTATTCAGAGTAATGGCTAAATCTACCAAACAATTTATCTAGTTATGTTCATGAGCTCTATCTCTTAATTTTTAAAAAACTATACCTTATTCCAATAAACAATCTCTTTTTTTCTCTGACAAAAATTTTAACTAATTTTCATGAAAGTTGAGTAACTCTTCCTGCCAATCAGAAAAAAGGCCTTTGGCTAAACCAAATGCCCCTTACTCAAATGATGGGTTATGCTTGTGATAAGTATTAGTTATTAGTGAATTTAGAGGTTCCCCTTACCCACACATTCTCGATGCCAGACATTGCTGGGGAAAATTCCCAATTTTTGGTACTCAGAATTTCTGATACTGCATTTTTTAAAGTTCTTATTAGAAGTCACAAGTAAATACTATTATTCATTGACAATATCCATGAGACGATTACTTAAGGTTTCAAATCTGGCAATTTCCCCAAGTGTGGCATGTAAAATGACATCATGTTTTCCAAACATTCCACTGGAGAAGATTCTAGAAGTATAAAAGGGACTTGCCTGACTGCTGACTTCATAGTTCTTTTTGATATGTCCAGGAGAAGTAAGGGGCACTACACTTTCCTCTGCTGCTGAGAAAGTTGAACTAAAACCTAATAAGATTAATAAGAAAACATTAGATTTTCCAATTAGTGTGCCGTAGATATTGCCAGTAAGTAGACTCTACCTAAATATGATAGTCAATATTCTGGTTATCAAAGTGGGTAAAGTCACACATATTTTGTTTTAGTAACAGTAAAAAAGAGACCATATAGATGGATGGCATATATAACTAAATCCTAGACTCTTAGAGATGTGGAAGTTATCAAGTTCAATGCTCCCAAAATAAGAATCTTTGAGTCACTGTCATCAAAAAGCCCCCCAAAGGACAATTTAGCAAGTCCCGACACCTACATCCACTGAGAATAGTAATATTCGGAATCACGGCTACCACAAGACAAACACAAGTCTCCAACATGCGCGATTACGTAAGAAATGAAGTGTATCTTCTTACTGGAGCAGTCGGTGATCGATCCGGCACCAGAGGAGGCTGTAGTTCCATAAAAGGGACAAGATAAGCAGAAGGACTTCCCTGGATTGGGTTGGTAGTAGTCTCGAGGACACGGGTAACAGGGTGTTAATCCAGAACGAGAGAATTCTCCTACTGGACAAGGTACTGCACGGGTAAAAACAAAGCATTTGTGAGTCGGAAGCAACATGCTCTATTTTGAAAAGAAGTACATCAACCTTCAGTCGTAAGAAAGCTACTGAATTGTGAAAATATTCTCTTGCACATATCTACTGCTTGCACTATGCTATCACCCAAACATTCTGTTGTTTCCCCCCTCTCTTAACAACACACATTAACTCAATAAAAATTTGAATTGACCTTGTAATATTGTATTCTGATTTTTCTACTTTACATTATATCCTAAGCATTTCCCAAATCATCCTCCAACTTGCTAACCAGCATGGTTTTTAAGAAAAGAAAAATATTATATGCCATTGACAGACCATAAACGATCTAACATCTCCTCTACTACTGGCCATTTAGGTTGCTTTTCTTTGTTAGCTATTATAAATATTGCTGATGTGAAATTTGCTACATAAACTTATGTATACAGCTCTGATTATTTCCTTGGGATAATAGTTGAATCTGAACAGCTGAATTTGAGTCGTTGAATCTATAGATCTAAAGATAATGGAAAATGTAAAGCCATTAATACAGAATGTCAAATCCTTAACAAAATAAATACATAAAAAAGATTCTAACTTACAGCCCCATCAGTAGTGTATGGAATTGCTCTTACTACGCACTCATCACTACTGATAATGATCACTTAAGTATTTTTTCAATTTGAAAGTGAAAATGGAATTGCACTGTTATTTGAATTTACATTTTGATGATGATTTAAGTTGCTTTTTTCATGTTATTAGATATTTTATTTCTCCTGTATAGTTATCCATGATTTATGGTATTTATGGGGAAGGGTTTTTTTTTTTTTTTTTTACTTTTAAACCTCTTAATGTCATTTTGTGTTAGACATGCTTTTTATAAACAACATCCAGTTGAATATTGTCATTTATCCAAATCTTGCTAATTGGTGGGACGGTAACCAAACAAGAAATAGCTTCAAATATGACATGAACTTGCATTTTCTTCAATAAATTTTGGTTGCATTTGGCAGAGGGAAGATGGGGCAGACTAGCCACGACTAAATCTTTGGGTTGGGATTTTAGATTGTGACCCAAAGATGAATTCATCCAGAGCATGTTCTTATGTGAACTGACTGGTGTCATGTGCATGAGTCCTAAAACCATTACAAACTGAGGAAACCACTAAAATTATCAAGACGTGTCTGCATAAATTTAAATATAGAAGAACACAAGGAAGTAGCTTTGGGGAATCTCAGCATACTTTCCATTTAGGTTTTGGGTTTTTGTTAATAAAAATCAGTACGGCAGAAATAACTAGCAATATGACTGAAAAATTTAGAAATGCACTTGAAGCTCAACGGAGCAGGATATTCTGGGTAATGGCATCTCTTTTTTATTGGTATGACTATAAACATTAAATAAGCAATAAAGCATTTGCGGTCATCTCAAGAGGTTTAGGTCAAAGTTTTTAAGCAGAAACAGCCAGTCACATCTTTTGCAAAAGTGCTCCTTTACACACCCTCTGACAAAAAGTCAGGAATCAAATCAAGAGATGGCAGAAGATATCATAGATATTAATGCTTATTTAGAAACAAATATTCTCAATACATTTGTTATATTAAAACTTTAAATTGTAAGTATCTTAGTGAAACAAGATACTTGTTATAACAAAAACATTTGTATATTAAAACTTCAAACTATAAATACCTTTGCTCACCAAGAATAAATTAATCTATTCTTTGTTGCTAGATCTCAGAGTTCTAGACAGGGCTTTGCACAAACATATTATAAAGTTGCTGAGTTTAAAATGGGTTTTCTGAATGTCAAGTTTCCAAAAAAATTATCATCTATTTGGAAAAGGTACCTCCAAACAGCTAATCACAGTAGTTAATCGGAGGCATGGATCTTCCACCAATAAAGGTATAAAACTCTGCTTCAGAGGATATATGAGTGTGTATGATAAGGTAAAAATATAAATTCTGTCAGTGAAACCAAGATGCTGTGATGAATTAAACTGTTTTGCACATACATTTTTTTCAGCACCTTACCTTCAAAAGAAAAAAAGACTACACCCCTAGAAACTGACAGCATGCCAAAAATTATACTCATATGCAATAATAATAAAATCTTAAGATTAAAAATCAGCAAGTCAGTTGGCTTTTCAAAACAGTGATGTTTATATTTGGCTTTTTTTTTTAACGTTTATTGACTTATTTGAGAGACAGTGAGAAAGTGCAAATGGGGGAGTGGCAGAGAGAGGAGAGGCAGAACCCCAAGCAGGCTCTGTGTGGCCAGCGTAGAGTCTGACATGGGGCTTGAACTGACAAAACGGCAAGATCATGACCTGAGCTGAAACCAAGAATGAGATGCTTAACCAACCGAGTCACCCAGGTGCCCCTATACTTTGCTTTTTGGCACAGAAAATGTGAATTTTCATGTGAAAATGAGCTTAAATTATATTCCAAAGGGAGACAGTTGTCATCAGAAATATACTTTCCAGGAGTGGACAGTCAGTACTTAATATATTATTGATACATATAGTAAATATACATATATATATGTTGTAAGTATACATATACACATATAGCATATGTAAACGTAAACATAACATACATAACAATAGCGTTATATGTAGTATACAATACAGTATTAAATATACACACATGCGCCTATACACAGGCAGTTCCTCATGGTCTAATTTTGTAAGAAGAAAGGGGAAAAAGTTTCATTTTGAATCTTGGTCAAAGCAGCTGTGGTTTCTGAGTCAAGAAAAATGGGACAAGATCCTTTTAACCTCTTCTATTGGAGACAGAGAGAAATCTAAGTATGCCAAAAGTGATATTAAAATAGAATTAAAAATAGTGCATTGAAGTGACCTGAAAAATATAATCCCACATGTCTGTTCCCTGATGGTGTTAAGGATAACACAGACAGCCCTGGATCCAAGTGAATTTTGCATTTTAAATGGTTTTCCTGGGGCGCCTGGGTGGCTCAGTCAGTTGAGCTTGAGGTCAGGCAGGCTCTTAGTCAGCTCAGGTCATGATCTCTTGGTTCATGGGATCAAGCCCACTGCAGGCCTGCAGCAAAGAGCCTGCTTGGGATTCTATCTCTTTCTCTCTCTCTCTCTGCCCCTCTCCCACTTGTATGTGAGCGCACGCGCTCTCACTCTGTCTCTCTCAAAATAAATAAACTTAAAAAAATATGAAATAAAATAAATGGCTTTCCTAAAACAAATTCAGGGGTCAGAGACTCTTATCCTAAGCTTCCTTTTAACTTCATTCTATGGGGCCGGGATAAGAAATATCATCCTGGTATCTTTCCTTTTCCTATAGGACCATATGTAAACAACACCATCACCAAAAAAATCATTTATGGGACTTATTCTTCTGATAAAAGTCTAAGTAATTTTTAATTTTTTAATTTTTATTTTTTAAAGTTTATTTATTTATTTATTTTGTGTGTAAGAGAGAGAGCTTGAGCCAGACTCCATGCTGCCAGCACAGAGTCTGATGTGGGGCTCGAACCCGCAAACCATGAGACCATGACCTGAGCCGAAACCCAAGAGTTGGATGCTTAACTGACTGAGCCACCCAGGCACCCCTGAAAGTCATTTTTAAAAAATGAAAAATTTCAGACTCTTCAGTTTGTAGCCACCGACCTAAGGATATTTAATATTCTAAGTGGTGATAAAACATGAAATGCATGAAATATATATTACTTTAATATAGTAATATACTTAAAAATAACTTTAAATTCAACATGCTAAAGAATGCAAAAAGTAATACTTTAGTAAAAGAGTAGGTAAACCATAAATGTATACCTAAAAATAAATGACTACAGAACGAAAAAAATAAGGAAGGGAGGAAGGAAAGAGCTTAAAACTAAGACAAATATATATGAGACTATTTTAGAAATCATACACATGTAAGTTTAAAGTAAAACGGTATTTATTTAACACCACAGAAGAATGTTGAGTTCAGCTCTGCCTAACTCACTTATGACGAACAAAATGTGGTTAAAACTTATGCTGGGAATATTAGGAGAAATATGGCAGTTACCAGAAGTTTAATTAGAGACTTTCTGGGAATTATAATCACTTTATTGCAATAATTTGGTATTAGACAAACCTCAAGGCTTATTTGGGAAGCTAAAAGGAAAAATCGTCAGATATGAATTTGTTTCACTGTAAAGATCCTAGTTACTTTTGTGGTTGGAGGGAGTGAGGGAGAAAAAGAGAATTTTTTACTGTAGACTTTCTTCCAAAACTCATTTGTATATTGACCAAAAAAAAAAAAAAAAAAAAGTCCTTAGTAGATCTATTTCAACCATAATGTGAAGCCTGATTTGCTTTTTTTAAAAATTTTTTTTAACATTTATTTATTTTTGAGACAGAGAGAGAGACAGAGCATGAACAGGGGAGGGGCAGAGAGAGAGGGAGACACAGAATCTGAAACAGGCTCCAGGCTCTGAGCTGTCAGCACAGAGCCCGACGCGGGGCTCGAACTCACAGACCGTGAGATCATGACCTGAGCCGAAGTCGGATGCTTAACCGACCAAGCCACCCAGGCACCCCCTGATTTGCTTTTTAATAAAAAAAAGAATCCTCAAAGCTGGTGTGATGTAACAGACATGGTGTATGAGTTTCAATTAGGTCCCCGTTAAATTCTCTTCTCTTCAGTGAAATATCAGGTTGATGAACGCTGCTTGCCCGGTTCCAAAGTTCTAACAGACTTTTCTATGTACTGTGATCCCACCTGACTGAGACGATTTAAACTGGTGAAACTGGCACAGTATATAAAACCTGTAATTATGGCATGCTTCCTGGTTTTCTCCCTGCAGCACCGTCTTATGAGGACTGCAGATCCTAAGATGTAATGCTGGACATTACAAAGGAATGTCCCAGCACCAAAGGAAAATGTCCTATACAGCTGTTGTCCAAAAATTTGTTTCTAATTGGATACAGATGTGTATTATTTACTAAGGGAGCAGTTTTTAAATTTTCAGATGGCCGTAGACCTTAGGTTTTTAAATAAGGGTGTAGAGAAAGTGGAGGATCCACAATTTTTAAAAAGCCATGTTTCAACCAGCATGCTTTTTCTGTTCCCAGTGATGCAGCAGAGGTAGGCCAGCGACTTTTTATTTTTAAACAAGTTTCATTGACTTTGCAAAGTACATGCATGGAGTTGGGAGTTCCTGGCAGCAGGGCTCTTAGCCTTAGGGTCATGGCCATTTTAAGTTTTCATTTTTCAGTTTTGTTTGTATCTTCTAGTCTTTATGCTGTATTGGAAAACTGTACATGGTAGGGATGTTAGAAATATTTGAAAACTGAAGCCCTAATCTTTTTATTTCTGTTTAAACCAGTGGCTCTTGGGGCACCTGGGTGGCTCAGTTGGTTAAGCAACCGACTCTTGGTTTTAGCTCAGGCTATGATCTCAATGTTCATGAGTTTGAGCCCTGCATGGGATTCTCTTTCTCCCTCTCTCTCTGCTCCTCCCCTGCTCATGCTGTGTCTCTCTCAAAATAAATAAATAAACTGAAAAACAAACAAACAAACAAACAAACCAGTGGCTCTCAACATTTGGTCCCTGGACCAAGTAGAAGGAGCATCACTAATGAACTAGTTAGAAATGTAAATTTTCAGGCCCCACACCAGACCTGCTGACTTAAAAACTCTAAGGGTGGGGCCCTGCAATCTTCATTTTGAAGCCCTCCATGCTGACATGTGAGACCCAAAATTAGTCATACTCAACTTTTCCTGTTACTTTTTTTTTTTAATGTTTTATTTTATTTTTTTAAGAGACAAGGACAGAGTGCAAGCAGGGGAGGGGCAGAGAGAGAGGGAGACAAGAATCCAAAGGTGGCTCAGGCCCTGAGCTGTCAGCACAGAGCCTGATGCGGGGTTTGAACCCATGAATGCGAGATCATGACCTGAGCCAAAGTCAGAAGCTCAACTGACTGAGCCACCCAGGTGCCCCCCTGTAACTTGTGAATCACTTGGGGAAGGGTATAGAACTTAAAAAGAACACCAGACAAGTTAAATCAGAATATTGGAGAGGAGATAGGGCTTCAGTATTTTTAAAATGTTGATGTAAATGTGCAGATGATTCCAAAGTACAGCCAGAGTGGATAACTGCTCACAAAAACCTTCAAACTATAGGAAATGAAATGTCATAATTCATTGAATGTCTTTTTAGAGTTTCAAGGAACATGAGACAGGACCTTACTTCATAAAGGAGGAAACTAAGTTCCTAGATGAGATATATTTCTACCCTATCATGGAGGCACATGTTTATTAATACTGAATCCTGAGACCAAGTCTTGCACCTTTTTTTGGGATCCTAAAGGCACGAGCACGGTGTTTGTGTTGCTGGTGTTTAGATTTAAGTGTTGACTGGCTGAATGGAAGGAAACTCTCCATGAAGAGACAGTCATTTACTTTCTTTGCGTGCAGTAGACATAACGGTTTTGCTGAAAACATTCCACTCCTCCAGGTATAGAACCTGTATCAGGTGTAAAGAAATAACAACTTTTAAGGCTTTGATTACCTCCACAAGCAGATATGTCCACGGCTCCTCTTTTCACAGTTGAAGTGTTTTCTGGACACGAGAGGCAGCTCCGGGAACCAAATGCTGGCTGGTAGCTGCCCAGTGGACACGATTCACACGTCTCAAGGCCATTTGATGAGTAAGTGCCTTGTTTGCACTGAGCTGAAGAGAAAAACGTAATATGGTTAGGAACAGTTAAGCTATACAAAACTAGCACTTGGTAGGGTACGGTTTTCTGCCTTTTAATTTATTCAGGATACAATGAGGGACACAAAGAACTACATATAGACTGTATTTTAGACTGCCCCGTGCTTCTCTGTACTAGTAAGTTTTAGACTGATTTCTAGTTACTTTCGTTATTGCCTAGCATAGCCACCTAGAAAGTGCCAATAATTGTTTACTTTTTAATTTTTAAAGTTTATTTATTTTTGAGAGAGAGAGAGAGAGAGAGAGAGAGACTGAGCACAAATGGGAGAGGGGCAGAGAGAGAGGGGGACACAGAATCCAAAGCAGGCTCCAGGCTCTGAGCTGTCAGCACAGATCCCGATGCAGGGGTTGAACTCACGAGCCATGAGATCATGACCTGAGCCGAAGTCGGACACTTAACCAACCGAGCCACCCAGGCCCCTGCCAATAAATGGTTTTTGAGTGAAGTTAGAAATCCCATCTCAGAAAGGTACTGTCATAAGAACAAGTTGTACACAGGGGGACTTGGCCTTGTATAAGTTCTCAGCTTGTACGCTATTTCTGGAGTGACAGAAAACAAAACCTCGAATTGGGCTAGAACCTCATAATTACAGTGGTAACTTCATGGCTCTGAGAACTGGCCCTCTTCTGCCCTCCTACCTACAGACCCCATCTGAGGGCTGGCAGAGCAGAGAATAAAAGTAGTCTTAGCATGAAGCCCAGAGAGATTAAGCAACTTTCTAAGATTCAAAGCAGTGGCTTTGTGGTAGGGCCAGAATCCTCAACCCCCAAGTACACCATCCATTCCTTCTGCCTTCGTCCTCCAAATGATGCTCATTTCCAGCACTGCTAATGTTTTTAGCACTTCTAATCACCTAGCGCAACTCTCACGTTTATATTTGTCATTCAGCAACCACATCTGCATTTGCAACAACAGTGAGGGGTGCAGGTCTGAAATTCCTTCTTCTAGGTGTAGCTTATTATAACTTTAACCATGAAAGAGAACATTCCCATCAGGAATGTTTATTGAGAATCACAATAAAATGTTTTTATAAAATCTTGAGATACTTTACCAGAAAGAATACATGCATCTGTACCTATAGTCATTAATTTCCAAGTAAATGGAGAGTTGATCTCATATCAAGTATCATTCTAATATGATTGCTAAGTGTTATGGAAGTCCTTGCCACCAATTAATGTGAGATTCACTAAAAAAAATCTGAGTTATTTGATAAATGTGGATTCGAATTATTGACAGTGGAATTTGACTTAGAGCAATAAAATGTTCCAAAGGGGAAAAAATAGACTTCTTTAAAGTGAGGGAAACATTAAGATAAAAATTAAAAATCGAAAGACAAAAATAATCCTATCTGCCATTGAGACTTCATAACTGGAGATCAAATTCAGGCTTCTGGTCAAAATGTGCACTAAGCCATTACCTTTGCATTCCGAGCTGCTTCTAGAATGGGGATATTCAGTGTAAGTCCCTGCTGGACAGAGTTTGCACTCAAGTTGCCCTTCTTCATCTTGATAGGATCCCGTGAAGCAGCTTTCACAGACAGAATGCTTCAGGGAATAATAGGTTCCCAAAGGGCAATTGACTGAAAAGAAAACGAACAGGAAACACTGAATACAGTAAACTAGAGAAATGGAACATATTTGGGTTCTTTTTTCCTAAGGCACGAAAATAATTAAGCACGCTTCCAAGTACTACTGTTTATGTGTTAAATCTTATTGTCAGAGGTTTACTCACAAGATAAACCTTCCAGAAATGTATTTCTAGAAACCAAGAGTAGATTCTTTTTTGTTTAAGAAAATGCAAATTCTTATTGCCCAAGCTTCAGGCTTCCAAGATAGGGGCTTTAAAGTGTGGATTAAAGAAGATCATCCCGGGAAACACAGAGCTAACAAAGAAAAGGCTGCTGAAAGAAAAGGATAAAACAATGCACATTTAGGTTAATTTGAGGCTTCAAGATCTGAAAAACAGTTCCTTAGCTGTTGCTCTGAATGGCTCCCTTATGAAATGGACTGCTTGTCCATTGCAGCATCGTTTCTAGAAACAAAACCAGGAAAAGGCTGTGAGAGTAAAAGAGATGAGTTAAGCAGACCCCTGTCTCTGCCTACAGGAATTACTGTCCACTGAAGGCAAGTCCGAGGCATCCTCAGACTCAAGGGTTCCCAGGAAACAGGCCAATGTCAGGACCTTCCTTCCTTGGAGATCTGGTCTACTACTTGGCGGACTTGACGTGACTCAGGAATTCTGAGACCACAGTGGAATGTTAAGCCCACTGAAAGGCTGCTTGCAAACTTAGTATTTGCACAGAGAGGATATTTGAAATTAGCACCTAGAGGATTCTGATGTTAAAGTCTATAAGAATTACCTGGGAACTCACTAAAAATTCAGAGTCCAAGGCTCTGCCCCCAAAGTGTCAGATGTATTAGTTCTGGGATAGGACCTGAGTCAAGATGCATTTTGATAAGCACTTCAGATGCTGCTGCTACAGGCTGTCTCAAGACCACACTGAGAAATGCAGAACACTGGTCAAGGTGATTTCTAATTTTTATTCACAAGGTAGGGAGGAAACAAGAGCAGGCTCAGAATGACCACTTTAGTGTGCTTTTGCTGGGCTGAATTGATCACCCAACTGAGCTCTGGGAAAAGCAATAAAAACTGCTGAGGAAGGTTTTCCAACCAGGAGGCAAGATCCCATGCCTACAGAGAGACTGGCACCAGACTCATGTCATTTGGTCCAGTTGAGTGTACAGAACCTGGTTAGAGGAGTTTCCAGTATCTATAAACAATCGGCTTACACGGGAAACAGGCTGGAATTGATCCAGACTGTGGCAGTCGGGGTTAGAAATTAAGGGGCTGGGGGTAAGGAGAATGGGGAATGGCTACTTAATGGTTATGAGATCTTCTTTGGAGGTGATGAAAATATTTTGGTAGCAGTGATGGCTGAACAACATCATGAATGTACTAAACACCAATGAACTTGTACACTTTAAAATGGCTGATTCTATGCCACGTGAACTTGGCATTGGCTACCTGGGTGGGAATCTTAGCTACACCACTTACTGTCTTAAGGGGTAAGACGTACTAACTGCCTAGCCTCTCTTTCTGGCTTCAGTTTTGCCATCCGTAAAATGTGCTTAATAACAATAGCACTTCGCAGAATTGGTAAACAGAATTAAACACGAGAGGTGCTCAGCCAGCCTATGGAAATGGTCCAAAAATATTTGTTATTATTATTACTGGAGATGTTGTTGAAAGCTGTGAACTCTAAGGATCTGAGTCCCATACGTGAAATAGTTTTCTTGTCCTGAACAACAGTGGTTACTTAGACTCCTCAGACAGAATAGTAGTAAGGACCACACAGCAATAGCGAAATGTTTCATTTCAGTATCCCTGTATAGTTGTGAAACAGCTCTGTGCATCTCATCTGACCCACTACGCGCCAGGTATTTTGTATTGCAGGGAAAAGTCTTACCACACATCCGCCCTCTCAGCACTGAGCCTGGTCTGCAGAAAAGGAAAGCCTTTTCAGTCTCCAACGAATTGCTCTCGGCTACAAGCATGTCAGTTTCAAGCTGAAAGGAATACATGGGCTCCTCATTGAGGATCCTTTTCAGTTGATTTGTAATGGTTTCCAAAGTCATAATGAGTCGTTGCTGATTTTCCAGTTCAAGGGTATCATTTCTTTCACTGGGTAATGGCACACTAGCTGAGATAAAAACAAGATGAAATAAAACATAACACGGCACACACGGTGTTTCAGGAAACTGTTTGTAGTTAGTTCTTCAGCAAGAAGAAATGGCATATTTACAATCTTCCAGGAAAGATAAACTCAAACTCAGTCACTACTTACTGAACAACTAGTACGTGGACAATATTAGGAACAATGCAATTTGTTTAAATCCTTCTATTATATGCTGGATCTAGATTGTTTTTATGAAGTTCTCCCATGTAGCATGTTAAATTTCTGCAAGCTCTTGCTTTTTAAAAACATGCCTCAGTGTGTCATGTCAAAATGAATACAAAGAAGGCTACTTGTTGCTGTGAGAATCATAAAATGTATCTGTGATATTAAATTGAAAAGAATGACAAAATTTAGGGGACTGTGCTGTCCCTAGTTTTGGGTTCCAGGATTATTTCCTAAGAATGGTAAGACATGGAAAATTTGCAAAATAGGTTTCCACACCTATATTCAAGGTTTCCACACTTGAAATAGGTTTCAAGACTTCCCCACACTATTGTTTTTTCAAATAGACAGTCTATCCTTACCTGTGATGTTAAAAATTAACTTAATTTTGTGGTTAGATAACGGGGCGCTTCTTTTCATTCGTGAAGATCTGGCTTTGCTGGCACCTGAGGGTGTTTCTTGCACGGAGTCCAAGAAATCATCATAAGAGTAATCCAACCTATTAGCCGCGCCCCAGCCACCAGGCCCTAGACAGTTGGGGCAGAGAAACAAGATTCTACAGTTGCCTCTTTAGCAGCATTTAGATTTTAATGTTAAGCCACAAGTCAGATCGCCCTTGATTATTTCTTAAATTGTCCATAATGAACTGAATGATGTCCATAATGAACTGAATACAGGTTTCTTCTAGAACCTCATAGTTTTCATCTATAATTTTATAATTTTTAGGCACATCACTTTAAATTTAGATTACCAAAGAATTACACCAAAAAGAAGAAAGAAAAGTCTCAGTGGAGCTACCTATGCCTGTAAGCCATTCTATCTTTGAGCTAATAGTTAATTACTTCAGCTTTAGAGGTAAATAGGATGTGGGTGCAGAATTTTAATAAATTCCCATTTCCCTTCAGGGTTTGTTCCATTCTTTTAAAAAATGTTAATATCAGCTTTACGAACTTAATGCACATGAGCAGGTTTCCTTTTGTGGGGATTATTCAAGACAGCTGCATCATACTTTAGAGTGGGGTCAGTTTCTGAAGATAGCATGTAAGTTAAACGTGATGTAACCACGCTGGAGGATGTGACATGGAGACTTGAGATCTTTAGATTCCCTGCATGGATTCAGATTGTAGCTTCTGAATGCATGATGTGAGGGTGTACAGTCCTCATCAAATTACTTTCATCTCTCTGAACCACACTTTCTCCTTTTATAAATTGAGGTCACTATTCGTACCGCACAGGTCTGGGGGATAACTGAGACAATATACATAAACCATCTAGCTCAGTATTTGACTCACTCTAAAACCCCAGTAAATGATGCGAATATTGGCCTGAGTATATTGTTGTTGCTTACTTATGTGCTTTAAATACCAAATTATATTGGGGTGCCTGGGTGGCTCAGTCGGTTGGGCGTCCGACTTCGGCTCAGGTCATGATCTCACAGCTTGTGAGTTCGAGCCCCACATCGGGCTCCATGCTGACAGCTCGGAGCCTGGAACCTGCTTCGCAGTCTGTGTGTCCCCCTCTCTCTCTCTGCTCTCCCCCACTCATGCTCTGTCTCTCTCTCAAAAATAAATAAATATTAAAAAATTATAAATATCAAATTATATTTATACAGGCCTGTCCACCTAAGTAGGCTGTTTAAAAATTTTAAATAAAATTTAAAATAGATTTTTAAATAAAATAAGCTGCTTAAAAATTTTTTTTGTTTAACTTGTTTTGGGCTATTAAAATTGCCTACGATAAATAATTTTGTAAATAACTTTGTTTTTCACTTAAGTGTTTTTCCCACAAGTATTAGGTAGGCATTATAGGAAAACAGATGAGTAAGACCAAAAAAAAAATGTGTAAATTATCTATAATTCCACCACATAGAAGTAACAACTATAGCATTTTAGGCAAGATTTTCTTCTATGGATATATAAACCCACACATACACATTTATGCATACAGATATGTGTAACAGTGGAATAGATATAAACATAAAAGATTATACTATGTGTATATTATTTAGTAATCTTTTTCTAATTTTATCAATGGTATATTATGGCATTTCTGTGTCAAATGTTTTCATAATATTCTCTTCTATGTCTATATACCAAAAAATAACCAGGTTTCTGTTTTCAGACTTTTAGGTTATTTTAAAATTTTGAACATCCTTGTGCATATAGGATTTCATACAGTGTAAGCACCATTATTGAGAAGACATATTCCAATTTCAGAGATGTTCAGATGAAAAATGTACACCTTAGAATTTATGAAATGGAGTACATCTTTGCACATTGGCATGATTTTTACCTTGAGGAATATTCTTAGAAGGAGAATGTCAGGCTTGAGTGTTTTTAATCCTTTTGACACATATTGTCCATTGTCCTCCAATTTCTCCTCTGTGTTCAATATGTGAGTATGCTTTTTTTTTCCTTATACCCTTGCCAAGTTTGGGTGTTACGATTCTTATTTGAATTTGTTAATCTGACAGGTTGAAAATGGCATCTCATTTTAGTTTTCATTTGAATTATAAGACTATCATGAGGTCAAACCATTTATATATATATATATATATATTTTATATATATATATATATATAAAGTATATATATATATAAAGTTTATATATATATATATATATAAAGTATATATATATATAAAGTTTATATATATATATATAAAGTATATATATATATAAAGTTTATATATATATAAAATTTATATATATATAGTATATTTTTCATACATTATGACTCATCAAGTTGTTAGAAAAATTATGCTAATCTTGGGGCGCCTGGGTGGCTCAGTTGGTTAAGCGTCTGACTTCAGCTCAGGTCATGATCTCGCGGCCTGTGAGTTTGAGCCCCGTGTGGGTCTCTGTGCTGACCGCTCAGAGCCTGGAGCTGCTTAAGATTCTGTGTCTCCCTCTCTCTGCCCCTTCCCCACTCATGCTCTTTCTCTCTCTCTTTAAAAATTAAAATGTTTTTTTTTAAATAAATATTATGCTAATCTTGGGACTCTCCATTGTAAAGGCATTCAAGGATGAAGGCTTATCTCTTAGGATCAGTGGTACCATCTGTCCATGTCTGAATCTAGAAAACTGTTATTTTGATCCTTATTGGATGACAAACATTGCCTATCTCAAAGTCTTCTGACGGCAAGTGATTCTCTCTGTGTGTATCCCTAAACCCTCAATAATCTACCTCAGTAACGTGGGAGGGGAAACCTGGGTCACGTGTGGCAGAAGAGGCCTGTTACTCTAGTCATGCCACTACCAATGCCACTTCATGTTTTTCTACCTAAAACTTTAATGTCCGAAATTTTCGCTGAGAAGTTTTATATAATAGTTCAAATGGAGAGAAACCCAAAGTCTACCAACCGGAAGTTGTTTACCTAAGTTACAGCAATTGATTGATTAAATAATAATATGTGGCCCCTGAAATTGAAGTATAATATTTAATAAAGGAAAAATGTCCTCAGTAAAATGTTAACTAAAAATTCAGGTTAATAAAATAATATGGGCACATATACACACATACATGTACAGTTATATGTGTGTATGCATATACATTAGTATATCATATATACATATATTAGTACATTAATGGAATTATTTACAGGATTATTTATGTGGATTATCTTTATTTCATTCTTTGGGTTTTGTCAGTTTTCAAATTTTTGCAATAAACATATATGCAAAATAATATTTCTAAAATTGAAAAAGTATAAAGCAAAGGTCAACATCACTCTTCATGCTAAGTCACTAACAATACAATACATGTGATTAGTGCGAGAAACAAAAAGGATGTCTGCTGTAATGTCAACTAATATTGTCTCAGATAACCTTCTAAGGACTTTATTTGTACCTGTGTTTACTCAATTTATCCTGAGAATGGCCCTATGAGTTTAGAATTCTTATATACCTATTTTATAGGTGAGAAGACTAAGTAAGGCACAGAGTACAAATTTGCTCAAGACCACAAGCTAGCAGGTGGTAGAGCCAGAATTTGGATGTAAGAAGTTGGTGTTAGAGTCCATGGTGCTTAACCATGACACTATTTTGTTATCACTATTATTTTTAAAAACAGTATTCTGGAAGTGTTCGGCAGTTTTATAACAGTGCGATAAAAATCAGAAAAATAATTACTGGAAAGGTTGATGATTTTGCTAATGAAAGACCCAAGAGTGACTACTAAAATCTCCCAGGAATATTAAGGCAGTAAGCAAAATGGCCAGATACGCCAGCAAAAAATCACACACCAGACTTAGGAATGACCTTAATAAAAATGTTTAGAGATGCCATGCAGAAAATATCAAAATTCAACCAGAAGGTATATCCGACCTGAACAGATTGAGTCTTAACATATTCTTGGTGAGGAATCGGAGCATTTTACATGTGTAACTGTTTTAAATTCACAGCCTAATTGCAATTTTAATTGAATGCCATATAAAAACTGCTTTAGTACTATCCTATCATATAAATATTAAACTATCACAATCATAATGTGACTTATTCTTCTTTTTATCACTTCAAGAGTTTTATGGCTTAAAAAAAGTTAATTTTTCTAATTTGCCCCACTCTCCTGGAATTAGTTTATTTTGCAGATCAGTCTTGCAAACCACTGACACTACATAATATAATTACCAATTGCAAAGCCATTTTCATAGTCATAATTATATTCAAGGCAATATTTCTTGGTCAGGTCCTCCAATCTGCAGTCAATGTCATCAGCATCACTACAAAATGATGGGACCTGCAAATAAATAATGAAAAGTATAAAATGTAAATCACATCTCTGTGTGCTTTGGATAAGCCCTTCTTTCCCCTGACCTTCACAATTCTATCCACAGGAGAGAGGAGAGGGCCAGAGCCCTGCATGTTCCTGGACAGACTCCTGGTCCTCCTCCAGGCCCCGCCCCTTACAGCCTCCCGTGTCTGTGAATCACCACAATTATTTTCATGCCTTTTTGTCTCTGTTTATATCACTGATCCCCAGAAGCCCAGAACTCCTGGCATATCTCTTGTCTCTGATCTTTTACCCCATATGGCTCTTTAGATCCCTTTCCTCTGACTTTATCTCCCACCCATCTCCAAGTCCTCAGAACCTTCCTCTGCCCTTTGGAACTCACAGCCAGTAATCAGCGAATCTCCTATTATTTTTTTCATCTCCTTTCTTTCTGTTCCTTTTACCTTTGCTCTCAACGGCATCTCACCTTCTAGCTTCCTCAAACTGTGGGCATAGAGGTGGAGGAAGTATCTTCCTCACTCTTCCCTGCTGTTTCCAGATCATGCTCCCTCACCCCTCCTTAGAGCCTCACAGTCCTGAGGCTCATGGTATAGTAGATGGCCTCTCCATGTGGCCGCTACCAACAGCTTTTCCCCATTCTGCATCACCCCCTCCTTCTAAGAACATCCAGTAACTCTCCCTGCTATAATTGTTGGGGATTTCTGTATCCATCCAGCTAATCCTTCCTTCACCTTGGCTTCTCACTTCCTTTTTCTCTTTCTCCTCATGTCTTCCAGCCTTACTTTGTCACCTGCTCTCATAGCCATACCCTCAGACCTCATCATGCCCGGTAACTGCACCCTCTCCTCCTCTTGGAATTCTTTGACTTCATCAGATTTATAATCCGTTGACCCCTCCATCTCTTCACCGTCTCTCAGCCTGATGTCTCTTCACCTCCTTATTATGAATTATTCCTGAATTACTCTCTCACACGCACCCTTCTTCACTTGTTTGTCTGCAGAACCCTTAACCCTAAACTGATTGCTCTGCTTTGTCCACACATGCACACACCCACATGGTTGATTACAGCTTGAAAGAAAACACACACCTGCTTCTGGCCAATCCTAGCACCTTTCTTTAGCAAATTCATTTGTGCCTTTCTAGAAAATTATTTGGTACCATCACCGCTCTTTCCAAACCTCAACAACTCCTTCCCATCCTTATTCTCTCAGCTGATCATTCTGCATCGTTGTTCACTGAGAAAATAAGAGACATCAGAAAAGATCCTCTGACACACTTTCAGCCATGTATACCCATTCGTGCGTCCGTGTTCCTGGGCACTCTGCCTCCTTGACTCCCCTCTTTCTCTCACACTGCACATCAAATCTACTACCACCAATTCCACTCTTAGAATCTATCCCAAATCTAAGCTGCCTACTCCATTAGGGATTCAAATACGTATAGAACATGTTTCCTGCCTTTGAGATGCTCAACACAAGTTAAATACATTATTTTGCTTTCCTGTAAACATTGAAAGAATCCTCAACAAAAATGCATGAAAAAGAAAGCCCTTTCAGTGTTCAATTATCCCATCCTAAAATAAATACAGCCTACAATGGCATTTTTGTCATACTTTAAATAACAAAGCAGACATTTTCAAACCACATGGACCCCACGCTTCTCTGGCTTTCTGAATCAGAATGTTTTAAAAAGTTCAAAATGTTTTAATAAAGATTCACTTATAATTCATTCCAGACGTCCAAAACATATGACCAATTCCAAATATGAGGGAAAAGTCTGGATTACATAGAGGAGGGAAATCATCAGGACAAGGAATTCCAGTGGCAGGTTACCCTGAGACGCGACGAAAACGCTCAACGGTATCCTTTAAAATATGACAGACAATACTACTGACATACCATTTTCCCCAGGGTAATCTCAAATGCTTCAGAAAACTTCTTCAACAGATCTGTATCATCACAACGAGTTGCTTTGTACAGCATCTCAAAGGACTTGAACCCATGATTTGCAAAACGTTTTACTGGAAAATGTTAGAGAAAACAGTTTCACTTAGCTGGTGTTCCAACCCAAAGATTTAATTGTCTTTGGAGTAATGGTAACTTAGTATTTTAATTCTAAAACAATTTGTGGGATCGTTACAAAAACAGGAGATGACAGTTAGGAAAAGTTTCTAGGCATTATAAACCACGAGCCAAGCAGCACTGTACCGAATTACCCAGTGATGAGTTTGCTTTGATAAATTATTCTTTAGCTTACAACCACGTTAAGAAAATGAGTATTTAAGGGAACAAGAGACGTAAAAATTTTTAAATTATATTTCTGGGAATTTCTGAAAAATCCTGCCTGGGTCAAAGATATCTTTTATGTTTATATAAATTTGTATCATATATGTTTATATTACACTTTTAACCAATAGACACTGAAATTTTTCTAAATATTATGTGCAATCATATTCCTTGAAAGTATAATTTCCACAGAGAATTTCTCCTTGGATCAAAAGCTTGCAGGGTTAGACTTAGCAAGATGTCTCCAAATATTCAGAGACAACGCCTCCTAATAGTATCAGCATTAAAATCCTACTGTCTAGGGGCACCTGGGTGGCTTGGTCGGTTAAGCGTCCGACTTCGGCTCAGGTCATGATCTCAGGGTCTGTTAGTTCGAGCCCCGCGTCGGGCTCTGTTCTGATTACTCAGAGTCTGGAGCCTGTTTCAGATTCTGTGTCTTCCTCTCTCTCTGACCCTCCCCTGTTCATGCTCTGTCTCTGTCTCAAAAATAAATAAACGTTAAAAAAAATTTTTTTTAAATCCTACTGTCTAAATCTGTGATAGAGGTGAATGATACTGCTTCTAATTACTTCCTTCATTTGGGGAGAAAAATAGCTCAAGTAAGCGGGCTTTACCCTTTCTCCAAGACACTGGCATTTAAACTCCATCTATGGTACTGGATCAACTATTAATTCCAAAGAATATTTACACTAGACAAAGATATTGGTTATTTTTATACCAATACACATATTTAAGATTATAGAATAGCTCTAAGTCTAAATCAGATCTAAAGAGAATGTGACTGATCTTTCATTCTATCACACATGTTGGATCTTACTTTATTTTTTTAACTTGTTTTATTTTTTATGTTTTTAAATTTACATCCAAATTAGTTAGCGTATAGTGCAACAACGATTTCAGGAGTAGATTCCTTAGTGCCCCTTACCCATTTAGCCCATCCCCCCTCCCACAACCTCTCCAGTAACCCTCTGTTTGTTCTCCATATTTAAGAGTCTCTTATGTTTTGTTCCCCTCACTGTTTTTATATTATTTTTGCTTCGCTTCCCTTATGTTCATCTGTTTTGTCTCTTAAAGTCCTCATAGGAGTGAAATCATGATTTTTGTCTTTCTCTGACTAATTTCACCTAGCATAATACCCTCCACTTCCATCCACGTAGTTGCAAATGGCAAGATTTCATTCTTTTTGATTGCCGAGTAATACTCCATATTGTGTGTGTGTGTGTGTGTGTGTGTGTGTGTGTGTGTGTGTGTATGTGTGTGTGTATACCACATCTTCTTTATTCATTCATTCATCCATGGACATTTGGGCTCTTTCCATACTTTGGCTATTGTTGATAGTGCTGCTATAAACATGGGGGTGCAGGTGTCCCTTCGAAACAGCACACCTGTATCCCTTGGATAAATGCCTAGTAGTGCAATTGCTGGGTCGCAGGGTAGTTCTATTTTCAGTTTTTTGAGGAACCCCCACACTGTTCTCCAGAGTGGCTGCACCAGCTTGCATTCCTACCAACAATGCAAAAGAGATCCTCTTTCTCCGCATCCTTGCCAACATCTGTTGTTGCCTGAGTTGTTAATGTTAGCCATTCTGACAGGTGTAAGGTGGCATCTCATTGTGGTTTTGATTTGTATTTCCCTGATGATGAGTGATGTTGAGCATTTTTTCATGTGTTGGTTGGCCATCTGGATATCTTCTTTGGAGAAGTGTCTATTCATGTCTTTTGCCCATTTCTTCACTGGATTGTTTTCTGGGTGTTGAGTTTGATAAGTTCTTTATAGATTTTGGATACTAACCCTTTATCTGATATGTCATTTGCAAATATCTTCTCCCCCATTCTGTCAGTTGCCTTTTAGTTTTGCTGATTGTTTCCTTTGTCGTGCAGAAGCTTTTTATTTTGATGAGGTCCCAGTAGTTCATTTTTGTTTTTGTTTCCCTTGCCTCCGGAGACGTGTTGAGTAAGAAGTTGCTATGGCCAAAATCAAAGATGTTTTTGTCTGCTTTCTCCTCGAGGATTTTGATGGCTTCCTGTCTTACATTGAGGTCTTTCATCCACTTTGAGTTTATTTTTGTGTATGGTGTAAGAAAGTGGCCCAGGTTCATTCTTCTGCATGTCGCTGTCCAGTTTTCCCAGCACCACTTGCTGAAGAGACTGTCTTTATTCCATTGGATATTCTTTCCCGCTTTGTCAAAGATTAGTTGCCCATACGTTTGTGGGTCCATTTCTGGGTTCTCTATTCTGTTCCATTGATCTGAGTGTCTGTTCTTGTGGCAGTACCATACTGTATTGATGATTACAGCTTTGTAGTAGAGCTTGAAGTCTGGGATTGTGATGCCTCCTGCTTTGGTTTTCTTTTTCAAGATTGCTTTGGCTATTCGGGGTCTTTTCTGGTTCCATACAAATTTTTGGATTATTTGTTCTAGCTCTGTGAAGAACACTGGTGTTATTTTGATAGGGATTGCATTGAATATGTAGATTGCTTTGGGTAGTATTGACATTTTAACAATATTTGTTCTTCCTATCCAGGAGCATGGAATCTTTCTCCATTTTTTTTGTATCTTCTTCAATTTCTTTCATAAGCTTTCTCTAGTTTTCAGTGTACAGACTTTTCACCTCTTTGGTTAGATTTATTCCTAGGTATTTTATGGTTTTTTGTGCAGCTGTAAATGGGATCGATTCCTTGACTTCTCTTTCTGTTGCTTCATTGTTGGTGGGACCTTACTTTAAATATAAGCTCTTCTGCAGACTATAAGGTTATACTTTAAGTTCAAGTTTATAGATCAAGAACAGTAAGTCTCTTCAGGTATTTCTGATAAATAACAATAAGAGGGCCAAGATGGTTTTGCTTTAAACTGAATCTTGTCCTGTAGCAATTCAACCAATAACCAGTCTCTGGGGGGGGCTAACATTTTAAATCAAGGGATGAACATTTCTCTTATCCACAGACATTTCAAATTCATGGCACCATTTTTTCCTAATCCCTATTGTAAGGCAGTTTTCCTCTTTAATGGTCAGAAATGTGCACACACCCAGGGGTGCCTGGTTAAGTGTCTAGGTGCATTTGGTTACGTGTTCAACTCATGATTTCGGTTCAGGTCATGATCTTACAGTTCGTGAGATGGAACCCTGTGTCAGGCTCTGTGCTGACAGTGCGGAGCCTGCTTGGGATTCTCTGTCTCCCTCTCTCTCTGCCTTTCTTTCTCTCTCAAAATAAATAAACATTAAAAAAATGTACACACACCCAAACACATACTCACATATATGAAAGGAATCCAGAAAAAAAAATGAAAACTTACTAGCACAGTCTGGCCATTCAGTGGAATATGGCGGCCTCCATATGCCATCTTCATAAGCACAGTAATAATTCTCAGTAGACCCTTCTGTGAAATCATAGCCTTCCAAGCAACTTAATGTGCAGTTAACTCCAGCACTATCTTTAGTGCATATAAAATCCCCATTTATTGGTGTGAATGGAACTTCACAGGGAGAACCTGTATAAAAAAATTACACTATTTATATACAGTGGTATAAACAATATAAATTAAATTCCATGAGTTTAAGGTGATGTTTGAAAAGAATTCCCTTTCCACCACTCTTCCTAGAAAAACTTTTACCATAAATCCTTGTGACAACGGACACTTTTTGGTTCCGAGGTGGACACAGTTGAAAAGCTGTACCTATGTGGAATCAGAATTAGAGGCTGTGCAGGGGCGCCTGGGTGGCTTGGTCGGTTAAGCATCCGACTTCGGCTCAGGTCATGATCTCACGGTCCGTGAGTTCAAGCCCCGCGTCGGGCTCTGTGCTGACAGCTCAGAGCCTGGAGCCTGTTTCAGATTCTGTGTCTCCCTCTCTCTCTGACCCTCCCCTGTTCATGCTCTGTCTCTGTCTCAAAAATAAATAAACGTTAAAAAAATATTAAAAAAAAAAGAATTAGAGGCTGTGCAAATTTTATGAAATGCTAAAAGTTATTTCTGAGTTGGGGTTGCTGTTTGTGGCGTTCCTTTAATAAGAGAGAAAAGTAGATAACATTACGTAGCAAGTACATCTTCAGAACCTGTCTCCTCAGTTATTTGAAGGAGAATTGTGACCATAATATTTTGTACCTTTAGGGCAAATGATAACGAAGCGTTAATTAAAGACTACCTTGGAAGAGGTGCCTGGGTGGCTCAGTCGGTTAAGCGTGCACCTCTTGGTTTCAGCTCGGGTCATGATCTCATGGTTCCGTGACTTCGAGCCCTGCGTTGGGCTCTGTGATGGCAACACCAAGCCTGCTTGGGATTCTTTCTCCCTTTCTCTCTCTCTCTCTCCCTCTCTCTCTGCCCCTCCCCCACTCACACTGTCTCTGTTTCTCTCAAAATAAAGAAATAAAGGTTAAAAAAAAAATAAACTGAAAAAGACTACCCTGGAAGAAAATATTTCTACCTACCGTCAGGTGAAGCAATAATAATCGGAAACGTAAATAATAAAATCTGTCAGTATTCTAAATTTACAAATCTGCTTCACACAGCCTATTTTCTGCCATAAAACATAGCAATTAAACGTAACAAAGGTCAACCAGATTTTTCGAGGCTTACGAAGAGAATACCTTTTATGACAACGTGGATGTCACATGTTCTGTTATTGCCCGAGGGGTCCGTGGCTGTATATTGCACTATAGTCTCCCCATGAGGGAAAAGGTCTCCTGGTGTATGGCTTCTGGTGATGATCAATACAGCCCCTAGAAGGGAAAGAAGGGATTTAGTTGTGGGGTGACTGGCCTGCAGTCACTTTACTTCTTACTTTTTTTGATTTGAATTTTCATTTTCTATTTATGCAAACCAGATGGGCACGCAACTTATGTTGATTTGGCCACTAGTGAGAAACAAACGATGTTACGCTATAACGCAGAAGTAGCAGACTCAAAAGGTTCGTTAGATTAAGGCATTCTTGCTGAATCGGTGATTTTCCTCAAATGGGTCAGTCTGTTGGGACCCTGGAGAAACTTAATTAAGCCATCTATATAATTTGCATTTTTTATTATTATTTACTGGGCGTTAGTGAAACCTCTAACATGAAATTCAGTTGTGTTTGCTCTTTTTTTTTTTCTGCTGTCCTATGAACTTTTATCATTTCGGGGGCATATGTTTAAGAAATGAGCATGAATACATAAACTGTACTAAAGATACGAATAAAATGCATAGTTTATGCCTTCAGGCATAATATAAGCTTAGAGATTCAGTGAATTTATAGAAATCTTCAAGTCCTCCTAGTACAGGTTTAATAAATGTCCGCTAAATACTGAATGAAGGCAGGGAACCTAAAGAATGGGTAAGATTAATAATATTAAATGACATGTAATTATCCTAGATTAAAACATATTACCTTATGTGATTATTCATACCACTTAGACAAGATGTAATTTGCTTTTCATTTCTTTTATCCTTTCAAAAGCTTTTAAGGGGTGCCTGCGGGTCTCAGGTGCTTAAGCGTCCAACTTTAGCTCAGATCATGATCTCATGGTTCAGGAGTTCAAGACCCAGATGGAGCATAGAGCTATCAGCATAGAGCCCGTTTGGATCCTCTGGCCCCCTCGCTCCCTGTCCCTCCCCCCACCCTCTCTCTCACTTTCGCTCAAAAATAAACGTTTTAAAAAAGCTTTTAAAAAGGAAACATAATTCAGTGTTACCATGCTGACCACAAAATCCCTGGGCTCGCACCTGAGTTGTCTGAGAACTGAGGCTCATCCCAGGTTGCAGCATGCTCCTTCTCCGAGACCTGAATCGGAGGTGGGGATCTGCACCAGTCTATGCTAGGCGGTTCCACGTCTAAAAGACAGGAAAGCAGACAAAGAAGTCACAACTGATATTCAAAAATGACGAGGAGGTTTGCATAAGAGAACTGAAGTCTACTTGTGCTGGCAGAGAGCCTTGACCTTGTTAGCACAAGGCTGGCCCTGGAGCTCCTTTGACAATGAGAGTTGGTTATCCCTCGTCTCAAGGCGGGAGAGAGAGCTGGTTCTTGCTATACTTCCCTCTGCCTGTTGAAGAAGAAATGTGTCTAGAAAGGTGTCTAAAATCACCCTATGCACAGTGGTATCAAAGGCAATTCTGGATGTGGCCAGGAAGTGAAGAGAACCCTCCCAGAGAGGTGGGAGGAGTGAAATGACCAAATCTCAGAGTACGCAAAATAAAGGGACTCATCTGAGGTCACTAAGCTAGAAAATTGCAACCGCAGGCATCCAGACCAGGGTGTTTCTCTACATGATCTATGAAAACACACACTCGGAAATTAAATGAGCTGTATCTGTGAGAATGTAGAGATTTCTGTTTTACACTACGTCTTATGAATAAATTCCATTTTCTCTTTTCCTCATGCTTGTCATTTCATTGGTCTAGCACCTTTGGTTTGGCTCCTTTTCTAGACCATAAACTCTGGGGACCAGTGACAAAGTCTCTCTTGCTCACAGTTAGGTTTCCACTGCATAGCATAGCACCTGGCCTGTCACACAGGCTCAGAAAAACTTGCTGAACAAAGAAAAAAGTGAAAAAAATGCTCAGTGGAGGTCTGTGCGCTTGAAGAGTGACTCAATCGAGTCAATTTACAGTTAAACTGAAGAATCTGGTGGTATTTACTATTTTCCCAAAGACATTGCAAATCGGTTCTTTCCAAGATTTTCTACACTTATCTGATTCTAGACGAATATTTTAAAGTCGAACTGCAGGTACGAGAGGGTGCTAAGACTCAGTCAATTACTGTCAAAAGAATGGGAGGTACCAGCGGAGGCGTGGTGTCCAAAGGAGAGAGAGAAAGCCTATTTCAAAGCAAGTGAGGCAGTATTCCCTGGAAAGCTAAGCCAAAGCACTCCTGCCTCCTCTCATTTATCGATAAGACACCCACACCCTGTCATCTGAGGAAACAAGAAAATGCAGGCTTTAGAATATTTTCTCTGTCTCTTATCTTTCTCTCTCTCTCTTCCCTCCCTCTCTCCTCGTCTCCCTTTCTCTCACCTTCTCCCGCTTCCTCGTCTTTCCCAGGTCACCTCTCTCTTTCACACTTATGAAAACTGAGCTAGTGTCTAGTCAGACGCTTGAGTACATATTTTACATTTCACTGTGCTGACTCTTCATGGCGAAACATTGAAACTTGGCAAATGCTTGAACCACAATGCCATGTTTAAGATCATAGCACCACAAAAAATGAATCTAGCATCTTTTACATATGGCTGGCCAAGTTCATGCTTAAAACAAGTGAGAAAGCATTTAAAATACCTAAGCACTCTGAAATGAATTAGACGGATTTTCACTTGAGTCTCTTTCTATGCACTTCTACCAAAACCTATCATTTCTAGGGTCAGGAGCCAGTCTGACTATACATTAGTTATTTCAAGAAGTTATGCAAAATTCTTAACATAAAATGAACTTGTTGTGTTAAAATTTTAAACAAACAGATTAAAATATATGAGGTGAATATTGCTAAATGTCAATATGCTTATACAGAACTTAATGTGAGTTAGGCACTAGTTTGAGTGGTTTATATATTTTAACTAATTAAAAGCCTTACAATAACCCTATATGCTACTTTTGGATGAAGCAGATTGGGTTCAGAGTCTGTGCTCTTGACCACTACAGGCTGCTACATATCCTATTTCTCCACAAATTACCTCTTGGTGGTGGGTACCTGGTATCTATTGAATATCTACTGACTTGATTGGAAGTACAAAGAGCAATTGGAAGACTAAGAAATAAACCAGCACCCCATCCAAAATAAGGACTGATCTACAGCAGCGGTTGTGAGGGTGAAGAGACTAGGGCAGATTTCTGAAACAATATGTAGATGAAACCAGAAGAACTTGAGAAATAATTGAATGTTGGTGATGGAAGGAGAGGAGTGAGGGATTTTTGCATGGTAGGTAGGTGGTTGGTTGTGCCATTCTGAGCTAAGAAATATACTAGGTTTGGGTGAGTCTGAAATGCCTGTAAGACATTTACCTGGGAATGTTGAATAGGCAGTTCTATATATTGGTTTGAATTTCAGAAAATAGATCTAAGCTTCAGATTGAATTCTGGAAGTTGTCAGTTAACAAAATCACCAGAAAAACTAGAGAGAGAGAGAGAGAGAGAGAGAGAGAGAGAGAGACAGAAAGAAAGAAAGAAAAGAAGGCTAAGGCTGGAACCTTGGGGATGATCCACATTTGAGAGCCAGTCTGAGGAAGAGAAGCCATGTAGGAAAGAGATAAAGAAGGAGAAATGAGAAAAACAGGTTGTGGAACCAAGACAGATTGTTGTCAGATAAGCTAGGGAAGGAGACAGTTTCGATAAGGAGTGTGTGGTTAATAAAATCTAAGGTGATAAAATCTAAGGAAAGATTATGTAATATAAGAACAAAAAAGTGTGCAGTAGAAATAACTCTAGAGACCAGTGATGCCTCTGATGAAAGTAGTTTGTATGTGAGTGAAGGGGACGAGAGTCACTTGAGTGACTTTGAATATAAATGGCCGTGGAGACAAAACAGATGACAATTACTGGGAACTTTTCCAAAGGCTCATATTGGAAGAAATCAAAGAGAGGCAGCAATGGTTAAAGAGGATGTAGGTTTCAAAGAGGGAGTGGCATGGGCAGGTTTCAAAGCCAGCCGGGAGAATCGGGGGGAGGGAGTTGTTGAAGATAAAGGAGAAGCCAAGCCCTTGGACTACTGGATTATTTTCGCAATCCTACTCAAGCAATTTTGTGACTTACCGACAACCTTGACGTGGAAAGTGCAGCTGGCTTGGTTGCTGGATAGGTCAACGGCTGTATAGGTGATAGCAACATCTCCAATTGGGAAGAGGTAAGGTGGGGTGAAAGCTGGATGAACATGGATGGATACCTTGTAGAGATAAATAAATATTTTGAAAGTTAAGGTTAATACTGACAGTGTATTTACTCTTCTTATATTTACATATTATTAGGGAAAATAAAATTTAAAATGGCACAATCAATATTTCATATATGTAGTGAAACGGAAAAAAAAATCAGACACAGCCTTTTAGTATGTTTCTTTCCAGACTACTATTTACATAGTTTGTGCAGCTGACATACACATGGAATATTATTCTTTGTTTTTTAAACATAATATCTTAAAACACTCTTTATTCTGTTACGTAGTCTTTAGAATTCAAGATTAAATGTCTCTGTAATTTTCTATAGAATAAATATATGGTAATTTAAAAAAGTCTATTGAAGGACATTTAAATTGGTCCCAAATTTTACTATACCAAACAATACTGGGGTGAACAGTTTTGAACAGGTAATTCTAAAATATTTTTATTATGTCTTTATAATACATTTCCAGAACAGAATTACTAACCAGAAGTCATTAACAATGTATCGATAGATAATACAAAATTCCTTTCCCAAAACACGGTAGTAATTTGCATTCCCATTTGTCAGTATTTGAGAGTCAATGTGAAAGTTCCCACTCTAAGTTCTCTGACCTATATTAAATACTATTACTTTTTGGTAACTCAAAAATATGACACCAGGTTGTTGTTTTAACTCACAGTTTCTTAATGCCTTATACCGAGATTAAAATCTCACATGTTTGCATGATATGGAAATATGGACATAGTCATTCCTTTTTTTTTTAAGTTTATTTATTTTGAGAGATCACGACCTGAGCCAAAATGAAGAGTGGGATGCTTAACCTACTAAGACACCGAGGCACCCCTGTTCTTTTCTTTTTGAGTGATATGCTTGCCTTCTTAGTCCCCCTTTGAAAATTATGTTATAAGATAACATAACATGAACATGTCAGGTAATACATATTCTTCACTTTTGACACTTTCAAAGCATTTTTTTTTCAAGTTTGCTATTTGTCTTTTAATTTAGAAAATTTTTAAAATGCAAATTTAGAAATACTTTTGTAGTCAAATACCCTGGTCTTTTCAATTGCACCGTTAAAAATATTTCAACACACAGGTGCTGCATTTAGTGTGACTTCTCATTAGATCCTGAAATGTGTCCCTGTGCTCTTCTTAGAGCTTGATGACGATCATGATGAAGGTAACAACAATGCATGCATGTTTTCATGGGCCCTTTAGTGAAAAGTAAAAACCACACATGACGGACTGATCGTTCAACACTTACATCACCTACTAGATGTCACATTTGCACTTTTAAATTCACATGTAAAAGTTACCTTGTCTTTAGTTACCTAAAATACCATAGGATCTCATTTAATGCAGACTCTAAGAAAACAAAAAAGCAAACGCATAGATACAGAGAAGAGATGGTGGTTGTCAGAGGAGGGGATGGGGGTAGGGGTGGGGGTGGTGAAATGGGCAAAGGGTTAGGGTACAAACTTCCATTTATAAAATAAATAAATCTGCTGGATGTGTGATGGGTTTTAAGGAGGGCACTTGTGCCTGGGTGGCTCAGTTGGTTAAGCATCTGACTTCAGCTCAGATCATGAACTCATGGTTCCTGAGTTCGAGCCTTGCTTCGGATGAGCTTGAGCTCTGCTTTGGGTGAGTCCTGCTTCTTTCTCTCCCTCTCTCTCTCTGCCCCTTGTAGGATTCTCTCTCTCTCTCTCTCTCTCTCTCTCTCTCTCTCTCTCTCTCTCTCTCCCTCTCTTTCTCTCCCCCTCTCTCTCTGCCCTTTGCTCACTTGTGCCCTCTCTTGCACAAAAAAAAAAAAAAAAAGAAGGAAAGAAAAAGGAGGTCTCTTGTTATGATGAGCACTGGGTGTTGTATATAATTGATGAATCACTAAATTCTACTCCTGAAACCAATACTGCACTCAGTAAATAACATAAAGTAAACAAAAATAAAAAAATAGGGGTGTCTGGGTGGCTCAGTTGGTTAAGCATCCGACTCGACTTCAGCTCACAATGTGTGGGTTCGAGCCCTGCATCAGGCTCTGTGCTGACAGTGCAGAGCCTGCTTGGGATTCTCTCTCTCCCTCTCTCTCTGCCTTTCTCAAAAATAAATAAATAAACATTTAGAAAAAATAAAACATTAAAAAAATACCCTCCCCCCACACAAAAAAAGAAGCTGGTTTTACACAACACACACACACACATACACACACACTCTCTCTCAATCAATCAATCAATCCTGAGAATGTAACCCACAGTTAATTTTTTTAAGTTACCTTGATTATAAGTATATTTAACACAACTATCAGAACAGTTTTGTGTGTGTGTTGTGGGCCCCACCCCAGTATATCCTGTCTGCCATGATTTGTACATATTTATATGCAGCTGTGAAAACAATGTACCATAAAAGTATCTTCACGTATGTGAATACTAACAGTACAGGTTCAAGGGGAGTTAAATCATAAATTAGTTTCTTTTCCAACATCTGATGGATAATTATCTCAAGCTACTGTATATATAATATTAAAATATTGTATTCTGAATAAAATACTGTGTTAGAAAATGCTGAATTAAAAACACTGAAATCTCCTTCAGCTTGGCCAATATGCAGTCGTTTGGGGCTCATATTTTAAAAGATATGTTCATAAATAGGAATTAAGATCGCTTCCATATCTTCTTTTTCTTAAAAGATCACTGGAGCCTAGTAAGAGGCAAAGAATTTTTAGTCAAGTAATCTTAGTGGATATACAATACAACAAGTCCACGGAATAAAAGTTTCCGTTTTAGAGGTTTTTTTTCTGATTTCTAGCTAAAAATTCAAGGTGAATCGTTCTTTTATCCAATGAGGCGTTAATATTTATGAGTAGAGTTTATACAGAAAGTACTATCATGAGGGTATTAGTAAATCTTGAATATCGCACATATTTGCAGCGCATTAAGAATCCACTTGAAAAGGATGCAAATATTTGCACAAACCTTACCTTTTCCCCAGAGTTGTCGTTAGCTGTGGGGATTTGCCAAGTGATATTGGCGGAGTCTTGCTGTTCCTGGGTCTTCGCCTCTATGTCCTTGGGACAGCTGATCTGAGGGGCCTCCACATCTGACTCAGAAAATGCACAAATCAATATATAGATTGATATGTAATTCTAAGTCATTTAGGAAAGAGGCAAAAATATATGAATACTCTGTGACTCATGTTTTTATTTATTTATTTTGAGAGAGGAGAGAACGCCAGTGGGGATGGGGCAAAGAGAGAGAGAGGGCGAGAGAAACCCAAGCAGGCTCCGTACGGTCAGCATAGAGTAGCCCCAGTTGTCTAGCCCCAATGCGGGGCTAGATCTCATGACCCATGCGATCATGACCTTAGCCAAAACCAAGAGTCAGTGGCTCAAGTGACTGAGCCCTCCAGGCACTCGTGACTCATTTTTTACACCCCAATTCCAGATTAATTTGGAATGTACAACTGCCTTCAGCATGGCTTATGAGGCCCTTCCTGAACTGGAACCTGCTGACCTCTTAGCTTCATCTCTTACAGTTCCCCTACTGGAACTCACTCTCCATGCTGGATAGTCTCATTCCCATGGAAACCCTGTGGTCTTTCCTGCACCTGAGCCTTTGCCCATGTTCTTCTCTGTGCCTGAGTCAGTGCCCTCTTCCTGTTTTACTTAGATAACTCCTATTTGTCTTTTAGCTCACAGATTAGACACAATCTCCTCAGGAAGTGCTCCCTCCAAAGGGGCCCCCACAGCCTTCTGTCCTTTCTGACCAGACAACTTGCCATCAGGAAACTGAGTTTCTCCTCCAACAGAATTCAAATTCTTTGAAGGCTAGGGTATCTCTTGTCCCATTGTGTTACATAGTGCCTGGCACACACTAGAAGCCTGATAGATACTTTTTGAATGAAATAAAGAAACAATCAAAAAAACCTGGGGCGCCTGGGTGGCTCATTCGGTTAAACGCCCACTGTGGCTCAGGTCACGATCTTGTGGTTTGTGAGTTCAAGCCCTGTGTCGGACTCTGTGCTAACAGCCCAGAGCCTGCTTCTGATTCTATGACTCCCTCTCTGCCCCTTCCCTGCTTGCATTCTATCTGTCTGTCTGTCTCTGTCTCTCTCTCTCTCTCTCTTTCAAATATAAATAAATATTTTAAAAATTAACAAAAAAGAAACAAACAAAAACTAAATGTTGACTGTGGCAGGAAAGAACCACACTTGAAAACAAGGCTGTCAAGTAGAATTAATTAGCGGTGCTAACATGAACTGTCAAAACAAGAAATTAAAGCCAATGTATTTTTTGCAGTGTGAAACTCTATGTTACAAATACTGAGTTAGAGCTGGTAACATAAACATAATCCACATCAGTCACTGTAGAGCTAAATTCTGAATATACAATATAAAAAATCCCTTATTTTATGTTATGTTAAATTAGGTCTTCTGTAAGTTGCAGGTGAATATATCTGAGTTGATACAATCTGTGTCTCTTCTTGTTTCTTTGAAACTTCATACAATTTATATTTTCTTTTTTTCCTAGAGGGAGCTTATCCTTGGACACTTTTTCCCCACAAATATGCATTAACATATTGACTCTGAAAATCTAAAAGAGTAGCTGACTTTTATTCATACTTGACTAATACTTTAACTGGATTTGGGATTGAAAGTTTATATCCATTTTATTTCTGTATTCTTTGGACATTGTTGTATTGCCTTCTGGCATTTATAGCTGGAAATGAGAAGTATAATGTAAGTCTGGTTCTTGTTTCTTCTGTGCAATTTCTCTTTCCTCTCTGGAAACTCATTTAAGACTTTCTCGCTTGTTTTTGTGCCAATACCATACTGTCTTGATAATTACAGGTTTGTAGCAGAGGCTAAAGTCTGGGATTGTGATGCCTCCTGCTTTGGTCTTCTTCACTACCACTTTGGCTATTCGGGGTCTTTTGTGGTTCCATACAAATTTTAGGATTGCTTGTTCTAGCTTTGAGAAGAATGCTGGTGCAATTTTGATTGGGATTACATTGAATGTGTAGATTGCTTTGGGTAGTATTGACATTTTAACAATATTTATTCTTCCAATCCATGAGCATGGAATGTTTTCCCATTTCTTTATATCTTCTTCAATTTCCCTCATAAGCTTTCTATAGTTTTCAGCATACAGATCTTGTACATCTTTGGTTAGATTTATTCCTAGGTATTTTATGCTTCTTGGTGCAATTGTGAATGGGATCAGTTTCTTTATTTGTCTTTCTGTTGCTTCATTATTAGTGTATAAGAATGCAACTGATTTCTGTACATTGATTTTGTATCCTGCGACTTTGCTGAATTCATGTATCAGTTCTAGCAGACTTCTGGTGGAGTCTATCGGATTTTCCATGTATAATATCATGTCATCTGCAAAAAATGAAAGCTTGACTTCATCTTTGCCAATTTTGATGCCTTTGATTTCCTTTTGTTGTCTAATTGCTGATGCTAGCACTTCCAACACTATGTTAAACAAAAGCGGTGAGAGTGGACATCCCTGTCGTGTTCCTGATCTCAGGGGGAAAGCTCTCAGTTTTTCCCCATTGAGGATGATATTAGCTGTGGGCTTTTCATAAATGGCTTTTATGATGTTTAAGTATGTTCCTTCTATCTTGACTTTCTCGAGGGTTTTTATTAAGAAAGGATGCTGAATTTTGTCAAATGCTTTTTCTGCATTGATTGACAGGATCATATGGTTCTTATCTTTTCTTTTATTAATGTGATGTATCACATTGATTGGTTTGCGAGTATTGAACCAGCTGTGCAGCCCAGGAATGAATCCCACTTGATCATGGTGAATAATTCTCTTTATATGCTGTTGAATTCTATTTGCTAGTATCTTATTAAGAATTTTTGCATCCACATTTATCAGGGATATTGGCCTATAGTTCTCTTTTTTTTGCTGGGTCTCTGTCTGGTTTAGGAATCAAAGTAATGCTGGCTTCATAGAATGAGTCTGGAAGTTTTCCTTCCCTTTCTATTTTTTGGAACAGCTTGAGAAAGATAGGTATTACCTCTGCTTTAAATGTCTGGCAGAATTTCCCAGGGAAGCCACTGGTCCTGGACTCTTATTTGTTGGGAGATGTTTGATAACTGATTCAATTTCTTCACCAGTTATGGGTCTGTTCAAATTTTCTATTTCTTCCCATTTGAGTTTTGGAAGTGTGTGGGTGTTTAGGAATTTGTCCATTTCTTCCAGGTTGTCCAGTTTGTTGGCATATAATTTTTCATAGTATTCCCTGATAATTGCTTATATTTATGAGGGATTGGTTGTAATAATTCCATTTTCATTCATGATTTTATCTATTTGGGTCCAATGGAATAGAACAGAGACTCCAAATTGGACCCACAAATGTATGGCCAACTAATCTTTGACAAATCAGGAAAGGATATCCAATGGAAAAAAGACAGTCTCTTTAACAAATGCTGCTGGGAGAGCTGGGCAGTAAGAATGAAGGACAGAAGAATGAAACTAGACCACTTTCTTACACCATTCACAAAAATAAACTCAAAATGGATGAAGGACCTGAATGTGAGACAGGAAGCCATCAAAACCCTAGAGGAGAAAGCAGGGAAAAACCTCTCTGACCTCAGCCGCAGCATTTTCTTACTTGACACATGTCCAAAGGCAAGGGAATTAAAAGCAAAAATGAACTACTGGGACCTCCTCAAGATAAAAACCTTCTGCACTGTAAAGGAAACAATCAATAAAACGAAAAGGCAGCCAACGGAATGGGAAAAGATATTTGCAAATGACATACCAGACAAAGGGCTGGTATCCAAAATCTATAAAGAACTCACCAAACTCCACACACAAAAAACAAATAATCCAGTGAAGAAATGGGAAGAAGACATGAATAGACACTTCTCTAAAGAAGACATCCAGATGGCCAACAGGCACATGAAAAGATGCTCAATGTCACTCTTCGTCAGGGAAATACAAATCAAAACCACACTCAGATATCACCTCACGCCAGTCACAGTGGCTAAAATGAACAAATCAGGAGACTATAGATGCTGGAAAGGATGTGGAGAAACAGAAACCCTCTTGCACTGTTGGTGGGAATGCAAACTTGTAGAGCCACTCTGGAAAACAATGTGGAGGTTCCTCAAAAAACTAAAAATAGATCTACCTTATGACCCTGCAATAGCACCTCTAAGAATTTACCCAAGGGATACAGGAATACTGATGCATAAGGGCACTTGTACCCCAATGTTTACAGCAGCACTCTCAACAATAGCCAAATTATGGAAAAAGCCTAAATGTCCATCAACTGACAAATGGATAAAGAAATTGTGGTTTATATACACAATGGAATACTACGTGGCAATGAAAAGGAATGAAATCTGGCCATTTGTAGCAACGTGGATGGAACTGGAGAGTGTTATGCTAAGTGAAATAAGTCAGGCATAGAAAGACAGGTACCATATTTTTTTACTCATATGTGGATCCTGAGAAACTTAACAGAAGACCACGGGGGAGGAGAAGGGGGGAAAAGTTATATAGAGAGAAGGAGGCAAATCATAAGAGACTCTTAAATACTGAGAACAAAGTGAGGGTTGATAGGGGGTGAGGGGGAGGGGAAAGTGGATGATGGGCATTGAGGAGGGCACCTGCTGGGATGAGCTCTCGGTGTTGTATGGAAACCAATTTGACAATAAATTATACATATATACATATATATATATATCTACTTTATATGTATATTATATCTAAACATATGTATGTATATATGTGTATCCATATATATATATATATATATATATGCATATATATATATAAAACTTTCTTGTTAAACTCTGGAACTCAGAAATTTCACCAGTAGTGAAAATATCCTGCCGTCCTGGGCTATGATTGATCTCAAGTTTGGCCCAGAGAAACTTCCTTCTGCTGGTAGGAAAGTTTTTCTCCTCCATCTACTCCTCTCGCTGCTTCTGGAACTCGTTAGTAAATGGATACTGGGTTTTTAAAAATCTATCACTGGTATCTCTTAACTTCCATCTTTTTAGTTTGATCCATTGGGATATTCAAGTTCGCTGTGTATTATTTCTCCGTTCTGAGGGAACTCTCAGTTTGGTTCTTCAAATCGCTAATACTGTTTTCGACAATATCCACTCCACTTTATTTATCCTTCTCTTAGAGATATTTATGATGCTTTTACTTCTAAGCACTCTTTCTTGTTTTTAAAACCCCCTTTTATGTAGCAGGCTATGCTTGCTGCCAGTCAGATGGCAATATTCTATGAAAGTAATGGGATGCTCATGTCTCTTTAATTTTTTATTTTTTTTTTAACTCATGCCTCTTTAAACTGATTTGGTCCTGCATTATATGGGCCATTAAAATTCTTCAAAGATCTCCATCTCCTGGTGGAAAACTTACCTGATTTCCAGCTTGAAAATTATCCTTATTTTTCTATTTCTTCTGTCATTGCCTGGCAAATTATAATCGGATTCTGTAAATCCATCATTTTGAAACAGAAACCCTCATAGATCATATTAGGATAATACCCACCACTGTATCATGGGTTTGCAGCAAAAGCTGCAACGAGGCACAGCCCCACACTATACCAGTATATCGTTATATAGGAATCTGGTTTTCAGCCTGATGGAATAGGGGACCTACCTTTACAAACAGCTGTCTGAACTCTGGCACTCCACTTTCCAGAGGTGGTACATCTCACTTCTTCTCTGACGCCTGATAAGATGAATCCTCTGCGGCAACTCAGTTGACAAATCGTCCCAGGTCTGGCAGGCTGCTTGCCACAGCTGGCCGGGAAGATGATGACACCTTTGGGTTTCTGAAACGTGGGGCAGTGGCGCTCTATTGTAGGGAAGTGAAAGAGTGTTACTTGCATTTCCACAAATTTCAAGAAAAATACAATTGTGCTGCCTTGGAACTGATGTAAGTCACTAAACGGTATCTGTTGATGACACTGAACCTATGATAGATTATAAACAACGCTGAGCTGTTCTCTCTCTGGTTATCTCATGTTATTTTGCCAGTGCATCAACACCTTGAAAAACTTCTTATATTTTAATTAATGCCAACTGTGACTGTTATCACTTTCAGTTTGTGGAACATTTAAGGTTCTGAAGTATGAAAGAGTAAACAGAGTTCCGCGTTCATGGATTAAGCAAAATATTCAGCAGTCTCCATTTTATGAGTTTTTATTGGTTCCATCTTTATTTAAGTGGGCACATTGTGAGAAAAGTTTTTATTCCCTCCCTCAAATCACTGTGTCATAATCGGGGCCCTGACCCTTAATGTTATCTTTGGAATCAATGAAGAATAACAAATGAAGGGGGCAGAAGGCAAACAAAATGGAAAGCCAAGACTAAGACCTAATGTAGGGTGTGTGTGTGTGTGTGTGTGTGTGTGTGTGTCTGCCCATATGCACATTTATTTGTTGTAGGAATGATTCTCCCGGCAGTAGCGCTAACATCTTTAGTTTGCATCTCCCATGTAATAATCGCTAACATGTATGCACTATGTGCTTGTCATTGTTCTAAGTGCTTTACAAGCATCGACTCATTCAATCCTATGCACTAAGGGGTATTGTTACCATTCCCATTTACAAACAAGAGTCCCAAGGCACAACTATGGGGAAGTTACCCACAATCTACATTCTTGAGGTCACCCCGCAGCTAAGTGGCAGACTCTCTGTGCCCCTAAACACTTCACCACCAGGCCTCCTCCCTGAAATTTCTTTTAACCGTCTGTGCCGGCAAATGCAATTGTTCCTGAGAAATTGGTTTCTTTCTTTTATTTTCTCCCAGTATGTGCCGAATGACTGCCCAGCCTTGCTGTTCGGCTGTGATGAAGAGCAAAACACAGAGCCAAATTTGCGGTTCAAATGTAATGACTACGTGGGGCTCAATATCCCTTATTTATGGATGGCTCTTCATAAATTAAGAAAATTATTCTGTTGGCTGTGATAATTGTTGAAGATTTTGTTCCCTATTAATATTCTCTTTTTTATTGTTTGCTTATGGTATTTGGGGTAAACATGTCTTTAATTATTTATATAGTCTAATCTGCTGATTTTATGTCTGCTGCTTTTATACTTAAGTCCTGAAATTGGCTAACGCTCACCTATTTTAACTATACTGTCTTCTAATTTTTAACGGTTTTATTTTTTTCTTTATATTTTAATATCTATGAAGAATTAATGTCAGTGTCTGGTATGAATTAAAGACATACGAGAAATTCATTTTGTTTCATTTGTTTTTCCCAAAGAGCCAGACAATTTTTCTATATTATAAATTGAATAAATCTTTTCTTCGCAACTGACCTGTGATGCTTCCTTAGTAATACATGAAACTCGTAAGTTTCAGGATCTATTCAATCATCTTGATCTATATTTCAATCTTATTTTCGTGATTCTTGCCTACATATTCTTCCAGATAAGCTCTAGAATCACTTCCTAATTCCAAAAGAGGGTCAAAAAGAAAAGCTTTGTTGGGATATTAAATGAGATTGCCTTTTACCTATACATATATTTAGAGAGAACTTTCATTTTGATACAATTTTATTAAAATATTAAGGTATGTTTTTTGCCTCTCAGTAACATTTTGTAGTTTGTGTGACACAGGTTCCATGCACTGCTGTTTAAGATTATTCTTACATATTTTATATTTTCCACAAATCTTTTGAATGTGATTTTTCACTATATATTCTGCTTATCACTGTATACGGAAAAGTTCTTTATTTGGTATTCTTAGGACTTTAGTGAACTCTCAACTCTCTTAGTAGATTCATTCAATTTTAAGGCATGTAATCTACAAATGATGATGGTTTTAAATCCCCAAAACTCTAATCTTAACATTTATTACAAGTGCTCCAGCTTTGAGAACAATACTAAACAATGGATGATTCTGAGCCAGCACCCTTTTCTCTTCCCAGATTTAATAAGACTGCCTATATTGTTCCATAAGTGGCTGTGGGTTTAAGGACATCTTTTTTATTATGTCAGTTATCAACAAGAGTTCCTCAGAATTGTATTGACAATGTGATTTAAACGATGATGAATGGCATTTTTATCTTCTACCAAGCAGCCATATGAATTTTTCCTATTTGTTATGGTGAAGTAATTTATTATGTTGATAGATTATATCTTATTTTAAGCCCTTCTGCATTCCTGGGATAAACCCTACTTGTTTGACAGGCTATTCTTTCAGATATGGACTGGTAGCATATTTGCTGTCATAGTTTATTATCTGTTTTTTGGTAATAGCTATCGGGTTGCCAACAAAATAACATTATTTTATTTGTTAATATAACCTGTTTAGCTTCCCATTACTTGGGCCAAATTATACAGTACAGAGTTACTGTTTCTGAAAAGTCTGGAAGAGTTTCATTGGTCCCTCAGTCATTTTTGGAGAATTAAAACTCTGATAACATTTTCCACTTATGACTAATTATACACTTGCATTTCTACTTTTTCTTGATTCATTTAAAAACTTTCATTTTCATAGAAAATCATACATAAAATATCAATGATTTTTATTTTATGTGCACATATTTATGTATGATGTTTTATTATTCTTTGAAAAACCTCTGGCCTCTTATATTCTTTGTTAGAGCTTCTTAGAATAATTTTACTTTTGCATTTTTCTTACTTATACTTTAAAAATCCATTATTTTATTCAAAGATTTCCCTCTTACTCACTCTATGGCATCCCATCTCCCTTTATAGCTCATTTTCCTTTACTTAAACATTAGTATGTATTTCTTTCAACTTCCATTGCAATCTTTCTTTTCCTAACTTTTGAATTTAATGTTTAATTGTTTCCACTTCCCTGATTAACAATGAAAGGATTTATAACTATAAAATTACATCAGTGTGTAATTTAGCCCATATCTCGTAACTCTGGTTTTAGAAATTTCTCATTTTTTATTTTCTAAAAATTGTATTTTTAAATTTCTCCTTTATCCATTTAATTCACTTCCTTTATGACTCTTGGTATTGGAGTCTACACACTTTTGTGTTTTTGTCTAGTTTCATACTTTAGAAAATGTTAAGGACAATCAATAACATTGACGTGGTTGTGTGTGTTTCAAGTAACCTTTCTTTTTCACTGTTTGCCTTTTAGTGATGTAAAGAATTCATTTGAAGAGTTACTGTTTAATATTTAAATCTTTATGTATTTAAATATTTATGTATTCAAATCTATTCTTTTGTCCTTTTATTCTTAGGAAATTCTTCTCCATTAAAAATTCAGATTGTCTTGGGGCGCCTGGGTGGCTCCGTCGGTTAAGCGTCCGACTTCAGCTCAGGTCAGGATCTCATGGTCCGTGAGTTCAAGCCCTGCATCGGGCTCTGTGCTGACAGCTCAGAGCCTGGAGCCTGTTTCAGATTCTGTGTCTCCCTCTCTCTCTGCCCCTCCCCTGTTCATGCTCTGTCTCTCTGTCTCAAAAATAAATAAACGTTAAAAAAAAATTAAAAAAAAATTCAGATTGTCTTTTATTCTTAGAAAGTTCTCCTTCAAGACTATAGATGCTGGAGAGGATGTGGAGAAACAGGAACCCTCTTGCACTGTTGGTGGGAATGCAAATTGGTGCAGCCGCTCTGGAAAGCAGTGTGGAGGTTCCTCAGAAAATTAAAAATAGACCTACCCTATGACCCAGCAATAGCACTGCTAGGAATTTATCCAAGGGATACAGGAGTACTGATGCATAGGGGCACCTGTACCCCAATGTTTATAGCGGCACTCTCAACAATAGCCAAATTATGGAAAGAGCCTAAATGTCCATCAACTGATGAATGGATAAAGAAATTGTGGTTTATATACACAATGGAATACTACGTGGCAATCCGAAAGAATGAAATATGGCCTTTTGTAGCAACATGGATGGAACTGGAGAGTGTGATGCTAAGTGAAATAAGCCATACAGAGAAAGACAGATACCATATGGTTTCACTCTTATGTGGATCCTGAGAAACATAACAGAAACCCATGGGGGAGGGGAAGGAAGGAAAAAAAAAAAAAAAAAAAAGAGGTTAGAGTGGGAGAGAGCCAAAGCATAAGAGACTGTTAAAAACTGAGAACAAACTGAGGGTTGATGGGGGGTGGGAGGGAGGGCAGGGTGGGTGATGGGTATTGAGGAGGGCACCTTTTGGGATGAGCACTGGGTGTTGTATGGAAACCAATTTGACAGTAAATTTCATATATTAAAAAATAAAAAAAAATAAAAAAAAAATAAAAAAAAAAAAAAGAAAGTTCTCCTTCATAAAAATCTGTACCTTTTCTTCCATTTCACCCCTTAACTTGCCCAATTGAACTAATTAACTTAATTTAGTGATTTTTTTTGTGGGTGTGTAGTGAGAGTCAAGACTAATTTTTAGATAAACTTTTTCCCCATTGATTTCTGAAGTTTCCTTTACCAAGTGCTATATTCTTCTATAGCACTTGTTTGTTTGTTTCTGTACCATATTTAGTCGTGTGTAGCTCCATTGTTCTGTGCATCCTTGTACCATTAATGTGCTATTTTAATTACTGTAGGTGTACAATCTGTTTTTATGATGGTGAGAATAAGTTCTCCCTCATTTTACCTCATGTTCAAAATTTGTGTTTTGTACCTGTCTATTCTTCAACACACATCCTATTCATTTATATCAATTTTTTAAAAATCAGAATTATCATAGTAATTACGGTTGTTGTCAGAATTTGGAGGCTACAGTGAGTGGTTCTTCAATAAACTGTAAAAAGGGATGCAATCTCCCTTCGATGGTTACATAAATCACCAAGATTTGCATATGCTTTAAATCATTACAGGGGCCCCTGGGTGGCTCGATCGGTTAAGTGTCCGACTTCGGCTCAGGTCATGATCTCACTGCCCGTGGGTTCGAGCCCCGCGTCGGGCTCTGTGCTGACCACTCAGAGCCTGGAGCCTGTTTCAGATTCTGTGTCTCCCTCTCTCTCTGACCCTCCCTTGTTCATGCTCTGTCTCTCTCTGTCTCAAAAATAAATAAATGTTGAAAAAAAAATTTAAATCATTACAGAAATGCACACAATGGTTTTTAAAAGAACTGAGAGGGGCGCCTGGGTGGCTCAGTCGGTTGAGCGGCCGACTTCGGCTCAGGTCATGATCTCCCGGTCCGTGAGTTCGAGCCCCGCGTCGGGCTCTGTGCTGACAGCTCAGAGCCTGGAGCCTGTTTCCGATTCTGTGTCTCCCTCTCTCTGACCCTCCCCCGTTCATGCTCTGTCTCTCTCTGTCTCAAAAATAAATAAAACGTTAAAAAAAAGTACTTTAAAAGAACTGAGAATAGGAAAACCTTATTAGATGCATTTTTTTTAAAAGTTTTATTTTATTTACTTTTGAGAGAGAGAGAGAGCACACAAGTCAGGGAGGGGCAGAGAGAGAGAGGGAGAGACAGAATCCCAGGCAGGCTCTGTGCTGTCAGTGCAGAGCCCAACTCTGAGCTTGACCTCACCAACCCTAAGATCATAACCTAAGCGGAAATGCAGAGTCTGATGCTTAAGTGACTGAGCCACCCAGGCACCCCAGTATTACTATTTCTAAAAAAAGATTGGGTCCCTCAGAAGAGGAGTTGATCAGCCATGGAAGCAGGGTAAGAGGTGATTCTTGGGAGTAAACATTAGTACTTACATAGAAACTCTAGTGTAAGGAGACAACATCCCAGCTAAAGAAGTTCATTGACATTTATTGTGCCATCGTAAAGGCACCTTTCTATGATGGAAGATCCATCATTTTTACCTCATTTAATTCTGTGGAATATCTGAAGGGCTATCTCCCTTTGTCTGGGTTTCATACAAACTAAGTGTATTCTTGACTTGGGTGTCCTTGCAGCTTCTGTCTACAGGGAAATACAACGTATTCCAGGCCTAAGTCTTACAATATCCATAATAGTAGGCATCTCATTGCTAATGAATTGAATTTTTGCTTAATAGTGAATTTCATTTGCCCATCCAGGAGAGATTAATCTCTTCTCAGTTTGATAATATCAGTTTTTCTTAGCTTAAACAGTGAGGGTCAACTTTTGGACTGTTAAATGAACCCCCCATACCCTGTAAGCTCAATAACCTTCCTGGTGATACCTTCATCAACCACGGATCCAGTACTAGATTATACTAGAACAAACCTGTAAATCAATTTGGAAGGAACTGACAGATTCATAGTACCTAGTTTTCCCATCTTGGGTCCTGGCATATTTCAATTTATTCCTTACATATAGTTCTTCTTTTTCCTTTTTTGGAAGTTGCTTATTTAATTATCTACCTGCCAAGCTCTGTATACTACATCTGACATTTTATAAGGATTCTCATCATCATCATCATTATCGTTATCATTTGTATTTACAGTGTATAAGGAGCAGCAAACTGGAAAGATTCCTGAATTTATTCATTCTGGACCTGATTTCAGTAGTGAGATGTCACAACTCTTCGAGAAGGACAAGGCAAAAAAATCTTCTGATGAAATAGAATATTATGGTCTATCCTAAGGTTCACTGGTTCATAATTTTGTCCTTTTATCAACAAGGTAAAAGTAACTTCTGTTTAACAAAGCAAGGGAATCACACAGAATTTGGTCTTTAAAAAATCCATCCAAATTGGCCCCAGTTAAAAAAAACATCATCACCATTTCAAGCTGTAAACTTCAGTGACTCGGATAATGGGATTCTGGTGTCTTTTTATCAGTGGAGAGGAATAAAACTGCACATTCGTTTATTTATCTGTATACCTGTGTCTCCAGGCATCTGTATACATGGATGTGAATTTATATTCATAATGAATCAACTTCACAGAAGTTCTAGGCCTTCACAGAAGAAAGGAGAAATCAGAGAGCAAGAGAAATAAATCACCAAACGCACCATGCCTTCCATGACTTACCCACACACCGAGGTTCTAGACCATCCCACTGGGTGTTAGCTTGACAAGTAAGCTTAGCACTTCCTTCTAGTCTGTACCCTTCATCACAGGTAACCAAACACACTGTCTTGTAGGACATTTCCTTGGTGGAACAGCTGATGCGGCCATGTTTGGGTTGGCGAAGATGGGGGCATGTTCGTACTATATAAAATGAAAAACACTGGGTCACATTTTACTAAATAAAGACAAAAATAGGAAGTTTAACAATGCCTACACATTTCAAGCAAGAAAATAACTTTTCTTAAAATGGCAAATAGTAAATAGCACATCATTATGTTTTGAGTTAGTATGGGACAACTGAAGGCATGTGTTTCATCAAATGCATTGCCCTACTAAGATCCCGGCACTCAACCTCCTGCCCATAAGTGGGAAACTTAACCTAAGGAGTCTGGTCCTAGATGGACGATGATACCTGTAGATTGGAGGTGGCTGACAAAGGGAGGGATCTTCAACCTTCAGCTGGGCCTCGGCTGAGCTTTTCCAGGCTACATTCCAACAAAAAGAGGACGTCTTTTCCAGGACAGGGATTCGGGTTCACGATTAACTCAATTCTCAGATCTCATGGGTACATCCTGGGCTTTTAATGACCCCAGCCTCTGTAATCTTCAATTTCAGTATCCTACTCCTTGACTGTAACTCTGCTCCTTTTGGCTTTTTCACTCCTTTCTTCCAAGACACTTGCTGCAAACTCTACTTCATGATGCTAATCTTGACTTACGCGCTAACATTGTTTTGTTTGTGTGTTTTGCTGCTTTGGCAAAGAGTGCCAGTTGTGCACCCGATAACATTCTTCCCAGTTCTATTCAGCACCAAATATGCACAGTTAGAAGGTAACAACTGCCCACCTCCATCACAATGATTGACAGCCAATGAAATATAAGCTGCAGTTGTGAGGGATGTGTGGAAAAGCTTTTTAATGGTGACCCTTTCAATTGAGAGAGTACTTTTTGCCTTCCCCTCTTCCTCCTTTGTTGTCCTGAAATACGGACATGAGGGATGGTACCCCAGCATATTATCGTCTAAGTACGAGATACTACTATAGAATAACTATCAAGTACTAAGAGGGTACAGCAAAAAAAATTAAAGAAGCCTGGGTCTCTGATGATAATGGAGCTATCATACCAGATTCTCGTCTTTTAGATGAGAGAAAAGTAAACTCTTAATTGCTTTAAGACATTGTTATTTGGGTCTTGGAAATAGCAGCAGCTGTACACAATTCCTAATGTCCTGTGCCCAGCATCCATTCACTCCTCCTTTGCTACTCTCCTAGGGAAAGGTTTCTCCCCTCTTTCAACTCATGGGATTTGTGTGTGCTCCAGCCCTGCTCAGAGGTAGAGCATGTGACTTAGGATCACATTTCCCTGGGCTCAGAAGTGAGCAGGTACAACTGGTGACATGATCCTTTTTTCTACCAACTTCAAAACCACCCTGAGAGAGTAGCCAAGGGGTATTTACTAACCCCTCAATGCTGGAAATGCCCCTGTGCCTCAGTCAGCCTCAACACCACCAGCAGAAGTCCCACGGGGTGTCCAGAGACATATGCCTTTTCCTAGTACTGCAAATTCTAACTTGATGGCTTCAACACTACATCAGAGAAGCTACGAGAGAGTACTCATGCTGATTCTGCCTCTACAGGTCCCCAAATGGAATCTGTGCTCTGAGCTCTCCTGGCAAGATTTTCCTCCCTGCCCAGCCCACCAAAATCCCATAATGTGTTTTAGGGTCTCTCTCAATTAATCCCATGATGCCCTATATTTCTGTTTCTGACAATCTCATAGGAAGCCCAAGGCTCCAAAGTTATCCCTCATCTATCAGGGTCACCCTCATATACGTCTAATCCAAATCTAACTCACAAACTCTGGCACCTGCCCTCTGGAATACACAATCAGTCTTCAATAAATCCCCTCATAACCTAAACTTCACTTGTGAACTTTTCTCTCACTTTCTTATCTTAATCAGAATCCAATGGTCTCTTATAGACAAGGCCTGGAGAAAAAAGATGTCCTCTTTGTTCCTTGTGCCTTCCCAGATTATTGTCTCTTCCTCCTCCCTTCTCTGTAAAACCTTTTAGCTCCCACGAAGTGTCAAAGTGTCATATTAAGTATTCAACATCTTTCTCCCCACAACTGTCTGCTGACCTCCGGGCCACTTCTCATTCTTTGAAGATTTTATTCTGTCTCTGTCTCTCTCTCTCAGACACACACACGCGCGCGCGCGCACACACACACACACACACACACACACACACACGCACACATTGATGATTTCATTGTCTGTGTAGATGATCATTCCAGTATTGTGGGGTCATATTCTTCACCTCCTTTCCTGCAATAACCAAATCCTTCACCTATTTCATTGCCTTATCCTCTAGACCTTGCCATCACCAAGCTAACATCCCACCCTCTGACAACAACCTCCTGTCTTCTTGGATCACTCGCTGAAGGGCTTCAACTCCATCAGTTTCTGTACCCTACTGGGCTCTCCAATATGTTGTGTGTTCTGTAGACAAAATCATCTCTAAAGAATTTATACTCTCTCTACTTCTTTTTCTCCAGTTCTAGCTTAAACCCACTCCCTTCAGATTTCCAATCAGGGGAAGGAGGGCAAGGGAAAAGGAGAAAGGAAATGGGAGAATAAGAAGAGAGAAGACAGGGAAGAGAAGGGGAGGAGAAGGTAGGTATAAGAGAAGGAGGGGAGGAGAGAAAAGGGAAAGGGGATATGAAGGACAGTGTAGAGGAGGGAGAGGAAGCTGAAAAAAAGGGAGGAGAAGGTAAGGTAGGAAGAAGGGAAAGGGGAAGAAAGAGGGAGCGGGGAGGCTGCCCAGCCCCGTGGAAATTTGTCCTGTCAGACAGCATGTACATCCCTGTCATAAACAGAAATACAGAGAGGAAAAGAGGGTGCGTTTCTGTTAGATATGTCAAAGGATGGTCACATAAACTCATGTGCTCACAGATAAAATCCTACAAGCATCAGGAATAGCACAAAAAAATAACCCCTACAGAAGAACAAAGTTCTACTATCAACAATAGCACTTCTGCAACACTAAAGGCCCGAAGACAACATAGCAATCTCTAAATATTTTTGAACAGAATCATTTGGGACTCAGAATGTTTTGGAGGACTCTGGGTAGGATGCATTTTTCTTTCTTCCACATTTCTGTATTTGCCAGTTTTTCATATCAGGCATATATTTATGATGAAAGCTTAACTTTATAATAATAGGAAATGAAGTTGGGGCAAAACATTCAGTGCATATTCAACTGAAGTCTCCGCTTGGCAGGATCTATTCTGAAGGAACCCATTCAAATGATATTAGTCGGCAGAGCATAAATATTGGGTGCATTAAATATATATTTAGGATTGATCATTCTTAGAGAAAAGACAAAAATCAAATTAGAAGTTAAACCATAAGCCTTTGCCTTTCAATCCCTGAGATGGCTTGGATCGAAATCAACTACTAGTGACAAATGAGTAGACACATTTTGCCTTCCACATCCTGGTTTTTATTGAATGTGCCCATCATGTAAGTAGAATCATTGCTGAGTGCATCAAGGGCATAGAAATATTTTGCCTTCCACAGTTTGGTTTTTACGCAGTGTGACCACCATACGTAACACAATGCCAAGTGCCACGTGGAATTAAAAGGTAAGATAAATCCCTGTGATCAAAATGTATAAAATCTGGAAAGCCTATTTTAAACAACTGCTTTTAGATTTAAAACACTGATGAAATCACTCCAGCTTTCCCACTCAAAATGAAATGGATTCGCAACATCTCTCAAGAGCACTGATAGTAAATTAGAGTTGGTGTTTCATACACATACAAATTATATTGCTTCTCAAATGTTGCTTTCAATAAACTTTGATTGCTCCTCTGAGAAAACAAAGCATATGCAAGGATTCCTAGTTAGCCCTTAAACATTTTATACTCCTTTTCAACCAGGAATGACCATTTAATATCATTCTTAATAGGAACATGTTTATTTATTAGGTTCAATAAAATTTTTTTTTATTTCAACAAGCTGACAAATTGTGCAATAAATGTTTCTTGATTCACATTCATGTCAAAGCAACTTTAAATGCTCATTTGGTGTTTTTAGAAAATAGCAATCGTTTCAAGAATACAGTCTACTAAGAAGTAGACACTGTGAGACCTGCTCTGGTTTTCATTTTAAAGACTAATTAGATTTCCACCCATATAAATAATTCCTGTCAAACCCAAATTGTGATAGCATCTATACTGAAAATAAAATAAATCTGATATTAAGTGTAGGCTTCTTATTGTTGTGTGAGCCATTTTCTGAGGAAACCTGCTATCGCAAAGTTTAATTTACTATGATGTTGTGGCTTAGTTATCATTAGGAAACCACAAAAAAAACCCTTCCTAGTTTAGAAATAAATGTATAATTCAGAGAAAATTGAACAAAAAGTATAAATGCTTTATGATGAGTACAGAGGAGGAAGAAGGCTCAAGCCTATTAAGTATTACTTAACACTATAAAACATTAATGATGCAAAATGAAATTTGTAAAAGGCTTTACATTTTAAACTGCTCTTTCATTTCTGTCTCGATTTCAGGAGGATTTGCAAGAAAGAGATGACATAACTAAAATGATCTGTTCGTACCGTTAGATTTCACCTGGAAATGTAAAATACAACTTTCTCCAGTTATCCGTCCTGAAACAGAAGTGAATCCCAATGCAGCTGTCATATTTCATTGAATGCCAGAGGCCCCATTTGTGAGGCACACCGTTATTTTATGTGCCACTAATAAAGAAACAGTAATATCTATGAAAGGATTTCATGCCACTGACTTTAAGGTACATCTGAGTTTTTAGAGATGTTAAAATATGGGGGAAAGTGTTTTATAATTAATGAAATATGGTATATATTTTCAAAGAACAATATGTCAAGTAACTAAAGTCACAAATGATGCACCGGAGGAAGGGAGAAAATATCTTCATTCGGGACAGCTCTGTACACTGGTAAGTTATGTGGTAGCTTTGGGAATGAAACTAAAGGGATCTTTTAATCTTTGATTAACATTGTTTTGTTTATATTGGAATATCAACTGAAATCACATAAATAAGAACAAGAATGCTCTTTAACAATGTGAATGCATAATGGGAAGTGACGCAGTCCGACCATCAGTATATCTATTTATCAATGGACTTACCAATACATCTATTGATCAAGTTCTTGATCATTCACCAGAGGTATAACTAAGGGTTGAGAAGAAAAGATACATTCTTTGCTCATAAAGAACTCAGTCTAGCAGAGGCGATAGACAAGCTGATTAATAAAAGTTAAGTGTGTTGGTTTGTATTATATCGAGTTGGTTAAGCTGGGGAAACAAGCTGTCAGACTCCCCTTACTATAGGCCAGGCTAGGGTTGGTCAGAAGAAGAACGTGCCCTGGATTTTGGAAAGCAGCCTGGGCCACTGTAGCCAGACACGGTGATGGACAAATGTAGACATGTCCCACGGATCCCAGCTTGTCTTTGCTTGCCTCTATTCCATGTCCCAATTGTTGACTGTGTGGGCCTGAGGAAGCCCAAAGCTTGCTGCCAGGCTCTTGGCTGTGGAACCATGGAGACCTTCTCTAAGACCTCTCAACGCATTTCTCCTTTTCAGTCCCACCCCAGCAGCAGGGCAGGCTTGGTTTCACAGACTGAGTTGGTAGAAACACCTCTGATGCTCCAACTTCTCTTCTAGATCTTCAGTTTGCCTTCAGCTCCTTCCAAAATTGCATAAGGTCCAATTCCTAAAATAAATCCCTCATCCCATGACACTCGTGGTCACTGTGCCTCCTTGACTGAGCCTGACACACAGAGCACAGGCTCTAGAATGAGGGGAGAACGGGTGCGTGGACACACGTACAGAAGTTGAGGTCATCCCATCCAGGCTGAGAAGTCTGATGACAGCAGAGGGTTTATATAGAGAGACAAAGAGCAAATTCAGGGCCATCAGGCACTCAAAGCTGTGGTAACAACTTGTCAAAGGATGGCTTCCCGAGAGGACATGGCCATTTCTTATGGCTTTAGTGTAGGATTTGAGGCTCAGGGTGTAGACTGTGGAGGGTAAAGAGGCAGGGGTTGGACCTTACCCTGAAGGCGTCGTCTACCCGCTTTTCTCACTCTTCTTTGGAAGACCAGTAAGTGGAAAAGTTAAAATGTAATGTTTTCCACCCTCTGCCATGACGTATTTGGAAGAAGGGGTAGTGATTTTACACAGAGCTGATAACTGTTGACTTTATAGGAATATATCTAAGAGGCTTTCTGCGATTAACTTTTTCAGGCATGGGATGTGGCTTTTTTACCATTTGAGACTGCATGACTGAAAATGTCTTTCCTTGGCCTTCCCACATAAAACAGTAGCTGATCTGAGCTCAGAAATCTAGGGTCTGATTCTTTTCTCTCAGACTCCTGGCAACATACCCTTATCTTCTCATATTTAGAATGGCTAATAAGAGGCTCAAGTCTGATTCTCTTTCCTTTGTAGGTAATATTATTTATTTCTAACTGTGAAACAGGCACAATTTTCTATTTTTCCAACACATTCACAAATTTCACTACGATTCTTTCCAGACATGGATCTGTTTTCAATAATTTTTTCTAGCACTCATTAAGTGATTTTAAACTGAATATCAAAGATGTTCGTTGCATATATGTTCAAAATTTCCGCTTGGGGCTATGTTCTCTTTCATTCCACTCTCTCTCTAGGTTCCAAATATGAAAAGAGTCTATTTCCCGGGACTATTCTCATGTCACGTTATCATTTTATATTTTTTTAATCTTTGAAACTCTGCTTTACTTTCAGAAGAGTTTCTTTTTTTAAAAGTTTTAATGTTTTATTTATTTTTGAGAGAGAGAGAGAGAGAACAAGCAGGGGAGCAGCAGAAAGAGAGGGAGACACACGATCTGAAGCAGGCTCCAGGCTCTGAGCTGTCGCACAGAGCCCGACATGGGGCTCAAACACGTAAACTGTGAGATCATGACCCGAGCTGAAGTCGGAGGCTTAACCAACTGAGCCACCCAGGTGCCCCTTTCAGAAGTGTTTCTTGAGTTGATTTTGTTAACTTATTAACTTGGCTTTTAACTACATCTATTCATTGTGTCTGCAGACTTTTATTTCCTCTTAAGAAATCCTTTTGTTTTCAGAGATCTCCTATTTCTTGGAATCCTGGCCTTATTTAAGCACTGTAATTGCCTTAGAATCTCAGTGATTCCATTTGTTTCCCTTTTCTTTCAGGACTCTCTTGTTCAATTTTGCTGATTTCTTCTTATTTTTTTAATGTTTATTATTATTATTATTATTTTTTTTTTTTTTTTTTTTTGAGAGACAGGGAGAGAGCACAAGCAGGGCAGGGGCAGAGACAGAGAAGGAGACACAGAATCCGAAGCAGGCTCTAGGCTCCAAGCTGTCAGCACGGAGCCTGACGTGGGGCTCGAACTCATGAACCGCGAGATCATGACCTGAGCCGAAGTTGGAGGCTTAACTGAGCCACCTCAGCACAGGCGTGCCTCTTCTTTTTTTGTAGGTACACAGAAGAGGACGGGTTGGGACCTGAGTTAAGCAGACTCATACTTGCAGATGGTAAAAACTGGCAGATGATAACCACAGTGGTTGTCTCCTGTGGCTCACAAACGACCTCAGAGCCTGAGTAGGTGGGCTTCCCTTATGAGTGCAAGAGCCAAGAGAAAACTCCTTACCGTACTCCAGTGGGCTGTGTGATGTGGGGTCCCTGGAGCAGTCAAATCCTCAGCAAAGTGTATTGCCAAAGGATGCCTTGGGGGATGTGGTGGGGGGTGAGGTTGCCAGATTTAGCAAAGCAAACAAACAAATGAGGAGATCCGGTTAAATTTGAGTTTTGGAAAATCAACACCTCATTTTTAGTATAAGTCAATCCCACATCTTGCATGGGACTCACTTACACTAAAAGTTGTTGTGTATCTAAAATTCTCGTCTCGCTGGGTGTCCCCTGTATATCATCTGGCAACTCTAGGTAGCGGGTGAATACTGTATTCAGAAGCTTGAAAAGGAGGGATTCTCAAGGCCTTTGGCTTGTTCCCCTCTTTTCTTAGATAGCCGTCTTTTCCAACCCTACTTGTGAAACCTTAGGAAGTTGTGTGTAATAGTTGTAAGAAGAAGGAAAGGAGATCCTACAGATGGCGAGAGTGGAGGTGAACTAAGCTACCATAATATTTGTCTTTTCTCTGTGTGATGTGGGAGCCTCTGCTTCTACTCGAGGTACAGTCCCCATTTCTATTGGCCTGACTAGACTCTGTGATCTCACTTTGGCAAATCCCCACTCTCTACCGCACACTGTCTATTCCAAGCAAAGGCTGGAGACATACAAGTTGGCTCACTGCTCCCACTGCCGGACCCTCATGTGGCTCCCTGAGTCCTCCAATCACATGAGTCCTCAAAGCCCTCATTCTAACCCTCTCCTTGGCACCCTATTTTGGCCGCTTGAAATCTGAGGTTTGGGGTAACCTGTCCATTTCCTTCCCAGGGAGGCCCTTTCTTTGCTCTCTGTCCGTTCATAAAAGAAACATAGAGGGCATAGTTTACGATGATGTGGTCAATTGAACTTAGTAGTTCTGACTTCCAATGTCCCTATAATTTTTTTCTCTTTCTGTGGTCTGTGGTCTATGAAATCAAAAGAAACAAAGAACTTCACTGGTCCATTAAAGGTTAAGTCAAGGAAATCAAGCAAGGCAATCAATAAACAATGTGAACTGGCAGTTTGCATACCTCTGCAGGAGCTCTCTGAACCGGACCACAAACCATTGGGTAGACACAGAAGGATGCTGCTTCCCACGAGGTCAAATCCAGGGTTACATCGGACCCCACAGGCTGCATTGAAGTGGTTGTTGCAAGTGTTCTGGACAAAGTAACCGTTTTCGGGAGGCCTCAGGGCAGGGCAGTGGACAACTAACATTTACAGAAAGAAAATAAAAAAGCAAAATTAGCCTTTTGCCTATGAAACAGCCTCCTTTCCTGTGTTTGTTTAAGAGGACATTTTACACACACAGCTAAATTACCCACATCATTCCAATTTACTGCATCTCAATTTCTAAGTGCATATTTGAAAGAAGAACCCTTACATCTCACTCCTATTAGGTATGTATTTACTTCCAATTTTTTAAACAGACTAAATATATTTTAAGCCCCAAAAATGTTTTATTTTGACATCTATGTGGATATGAAATTTTCTAGTTCTTGATCTTCATAGGTCATAACCTATTTTCCTTCTTTTTTTAATATTTATTTATTTTTGAGAGAGAGACAGGGACAGAGCATTAGAGGCGGAGGGTAGAGAGAGAGAGAGAGAGAGAGAGGGAGACACAGAATCCAAAGCAGGCTCCAGACTCTGAGCTGTCAACACAGAACCCAAAGTGGGGCTTGAACTCACGAACTATGAGATCATGACCTGAGCTGAAGTTGGACGCTTAACCAACTGAGCCTCCCAGGCGCCCCTATTTTCCTCCTTAATTAAGGTGGCGTAAAACAAAGAATAAATTCAACAAAGTATGTTTGCTACAAATCCCAAGAGCCACAGCCTCTTGTACATGTTACAGGCTAATCACACAGTTTTAATTTTTGATATGAATAATATCAAGACACTTTACTCATAAACATATTCTCTTAAATGGATATAAATATCACCAGAGCCCAAACTAGCTCATTTGTTATATTTTTTGTTAAATTTGTGGCTTTTAGATTCATATTTAGATCTTTTTCAAGTACTAAATCTTTCTGGTTTCATAGTTATTGGGGTCTCAGATCTACTTTCTCTGGAGCAAGATATGGGTGTATGTACTGATAAGAAATGCTACTTAATAAAAGCAAAGGGGGGTACCTGGGTGGCTCTGTCAGTAGAGTGTCTGACTTCAGCTCGGGTTATAATCTCACGGTTCATGAGTTCGGGCCCCATGTCAGGCTCTGTGCTGACAGCTCAGAGCCTGGAGCCTGCTTCGGATTCTGCGCGCGCGTGTGTGTGTGTGCGTGCGTGCGTGTGTGTGTGTGTGTCTGCCTCTCCTCCGCTCATCCTGTCTCTCTCTCTCTCTCTCTCAAAAATAAAAAATAAAGCAAACATTAAAAAATATTTTTAAAAAATATAGCCACCTTGGTGCCTATGGTTATAATTAAAAGAAAAAAAAAGAACTTCCCCCAAATAAGATTAGAGAAAGGATTATTAGAGATCATTTAAAATAAAATGGATGGAAATATCAGCATCATTTTTCTTAAGAGATCAGCTTTTGTATTTCCCATTTGCCAAATGTGGGAGGCTTACCTTCACAGGTCTGGCCGGATGCCCGATATCCCTCCTTGCAGACACAGTCTTCCAGGGACGTACTTCCAGGTGGAGAGGTGTGATTTTCATCAGGACACGGAAGGCAAGTGCTGATTCCTCCTGGAGAACCTTCTGGTTTGTATGTCCCTGATGGGCAAGCTGTGGAAGTCCATTTTATATTAATTGATGGTAAGTGATAATTAACATTTTTGAGACTAAGTAGGCAGAAAAAAATCCCAATAATAGCTTTCCATACAAATAATAGTATAATTCAAGCAAGGACAGAAGCAGAGATTCTTTTTTTAAAGAATAATGTAGTTTGTTATTTACAGGTTAGGATGTGGCCTATTCAGTCCCACAATTAGTTACGATTACAACACAACCCAGCATGAGATGCCTGGGCTTATTTGTGGGAAAAACCAAAACAACAACGCATGTTAAGGGACTAAAAGGAATCAGTGATACAGGACATATAAAAATTCTTAATAAATACTGTTGACTCTGTATTCTCCTACCCCCACCTGTGCAGCCCCACCTCCCCTACTACACTCTGGGATCGTCTGCCAGCAGAGGAGAAGAGCCAAATACGCCAAAAACCAAGGAGCCCATTGTTTCTGTTCAAAGCACTTGTCTAAGGATAGAAGAAAAAGAGGGAAATAATCCAACTGATGGGAAATAGGCCCTTTGAAGAAAAAAGAATTATTAAGACCCTGCTGTCCCTGGCTCAGAAAATCAATCTCTCTCTCTCTCTCTCTCTCTCTCTCTCTCTCTCTCTCTCTCTCACACACACACACACACACACACACAGATCAAAAGCAGGATCTAATTGATCTTGCTTCAATTTTACAGACACAGTGCTCTTTACTGACAATGTCACTTTGAATCTGTGACTTACTCTCTGGAGTTACACATCTACTACAAAATAACTCAAAACTGAGTAAGGAAATTGCCAAAAGGTGTCGGCTGGGTGGCTCAGTGGTTAAGCTTCTGACTTCGGCTCAGATCACGATCTCGTGGGTTCGTGGGTTCGTGGGTTTGAGCCTGCATCAGGCTCTGTGCTGACAGCTTGGAGCCTGGAGCCTGCTTTTTTTCCCGTGTCTCCCTCTCTCTCTGCCTCTCCCCTGCTCATGCTCTGTCTCTCCCAAAAATAAATAAACATTAAAAGAAAAAAAAAGGACATTTCCAAAAGAAGGACTTGCAATGCTCAGCTAATTTGATGTAGCACTGTCAAGTACATGTGCAATTATTTAACAATAGTAGCAACAGGGGTGCCTGGGTGGCTCAGCTGGCTAAGTGTCCATCTTCGGCTCAGGTCATGATCTCACACTTCGTGGGTTCGAGCCCCGCATTGGGCTCTGCGCTGACAGCTCAGAGCCTGGAGCCTGCTTTGGATTCTGTGTCCCCCTTTCTCTCTGCCCCTCCCCCGCTCATGCTCTGTCTCCCTCTCTGTCTTTCAAAAATAAACACACATTAAAAAAATAATTTTAAAAATAGTAGAAACAAGTAATATATACTTGTGATACTATTTTATATAAATCATCTCATTTAGTCTACAAAGTATTAGTCAATAGTATTAATAGTGTTATTAATATTTGTATTAATTTTATTAGTATTTTGTCCACCTTAAAGATGAGACAATGGAAGCTTAGAGAGATTTGCTGACTTGAGTGAAGTTACTGAGGAGGTAATACAGCTAGAATTTTTTCTTTAGTAGTTAACATTGGTTTACTACATTTTTATGACAAAAAAATCAAAGTTACATTTATCTTGTTCTTAATTAGCAAGTCACATATTTCTAAATGGTAGCACATTCCTTTACCCTTCCTGTTGTCATTTGTTTAAGCTCTGTTTCTGAGAAGATAAGGTCTGGCTTATTTATTTAAAAAAAAAATATATATATATATGGTTTACAACAAAATTGAGAGGAAGGGTAGAGCTAGAATTTTAAAGTAAATATTTATATGGTATTTACTATGTCCCAGGGACTGTTCTACATATTTTATAAATATTGTCTTTTAATATCTCCTTAAAGACCTATGAAGTAACTAATATTATTAATTTCCTTTTATAGGTGAGAAAACCAAGGCAGTAAGAGATAAATAACTTGCCAAAGTTACACAGTAAGTGGCAAAGCTGAGATTTGAACCTGGATAGTTTGTATCCAGAGTCCAGATTCTTTCTTTTTTTTTTTAATTTTTTTTTCAATGTTTTTAATTTATTTTTGGGACAGAGAGAGACAGAGCATGAATGGGGGAGGGGCAGAGAGAGAGGGAGACACAGAATCAGAAGCAGGCTCCAGGCTCCGAGCCATCAGCCCAGAGCCTGACGTGGGGCTCGAACTCACGGACCGCGAGATCGTGACCTGGCTGAAGTCGGATGCTTAACCGACTGCGCCACCCAGGCGCCCCTAGAGTCCAGATTCTTTACCACTACACTTGCTGTGTCTTAAAACCAGGTCTCTTGGATGCTATCGTCCTTGTTTTAACCACTAGAATAGGCTAAAAATATAAAAGAGACAAGATTCACAATATAATGTAATTATTAGAAAAAAATAACCATGCTTCTGAAATTCTTGATTATATTTAAAAACAGAAGGTAACATTTTTCCATGATATTTAGTAGAAAATTCTAGGACTGGCTAGATCTGTGACAGTATTTAAGACTGAGAGAAACATTATAAAAATAGTTATAATGATATGTGACTTATGAAAAATAGCTCAGCAGAAAGAGAACATTGCAATCAAAGCATCACAGTATTAAATGTCAAATTATTACTGAATTATTCATATTACTGAGTATTTCTTTCTAGAAAAAGTTCAGTAAATATTTGCACCAGTCTTCAAGAAGATGCAAGACAACATGGTCTCCTTTATTTTTTTTATTATTATTATTTTAAAATTTTATTTAAGAGAGAGAGAGAGAGAAAGACAGTGCAAGCAGGAGAGAGGGCCAAAGGGACAAGCAAAGAATCCTAAGCAGGCTCCACACTCAGCACAGAGCCTGACGTGGGGCTTGATCCCATGACCCTGGGATCCTGACCTAAGCCAAAATCAAGAGTGAGATGCTCAACCGACTGAACAATTCAGGCACCCTGAACATGGTCTCCTTTAAACAGAAGTCAGCAGCTGTAGGAGAAAATGATTAAGACGAACACTGAGATGGAGAAGAAAATTCAAACTGTAACAGCAAAATTAAACTTCTTTGAGACAGTAAAAAGAAGCCATAAAATTCCATAACAACAGAACTAAGTACACCTAGGAAAAGTACTAGTTGTGATATTAACACGAGAATATATTCCTTACTTGAAGATTTAGTGCAAAAAAAAAAACAAAAAAAAAACCTCTCAAGTTTCAGGTGAAATTAACAAAAAGTGATTGACACCCAGGATAAAAGAAAAGTATAGCAAGCATCTAGGAAAGAAAAGCAAGCATTTATAAATGCAAAATCAAACTGATATTCCATTTCTCCTGTGCAAAAACAAATGGCAGGAGAAATAATGGAAATAAGATATATAGCTATGTGGAAAAAATATTATCAGCCCCGAATTCTATATCTAGGCAAGCTATTGGTAAATATGAGGAAGAGAAAGACATTCCAGGATATGCATAGCTTCTGGAAATAAAGACACATTTCAGTGACTGAAAAGAAATCAAATTAAAAACTCAAGCATGGGAAAAGTGGTATTTAGCAAACAGCGTGAGATTAAGAAACTAGTAAAACATACAGTAAATCACTAAATATCTTGCTAAAATTGCAAAAATGAAAAAAAATATCAAATAAGGCCCTTTTTAAAAAGAAAGATAGATGATCTGGGGTGCCTAGGTGGCTCAGTCAGTTAAGTGTTTGACTCTTGATCTATAGATCCTGTGGTTTTCCAGCTAAGAAGCAGAATCTCATTTTAGTACCTTTAGTTTTTTAAGTCATGAAGCCATATCTTTATGGGCTGTATTTAGAGGCACAAAGTCTGGAATGTGTGTGTATTCACGTAGTGTACATTTTGTACTTTGAATCACTTTGAAAAGTGTCTCAGAACATGGTTCATGGGATCAAGCCCCACACTGGGCTCTGAGCTGACAGTGCAGAGCCTGCTTGGGATTCTCTCTCTCCCTCTCTCTCTGCCCCTCCTCCTCCTCTTTCTCTTTCTCTCAAAATAAATAAATAAACTTCTTTTAAAAAAGAAAGACATATGATCTAAAGAAGAAAATAATCTGCATAATATAAAGAAGAAAGGTGTAAAATATGAGAGAAATTGGGAGATGAGTGGAAAGAGGAACAAGGGGGGGGTTCTCATTTCTTTTTAGGTACATTGATATGATAAAGCCGAAAGAAATTTGTACCTGAAAAAAACAAGTAACTATGAACAGAAAAAGACTGTATAACCTCCAAATCAGTGGAAGAGGGAAAAAAAACACCAAAGAATACAGATAGAAAAACCCTAGGAAAATAAAAAAAGAATAACAGAAAGAATGAAAAACAGAATAGCATAAACTAACATGACAGAAGAAAACCCAAACACATCAGCTATCATAAATAATATTCATGGACTAATTTAACCCTGTTGATAAGATACACACCTAAAATAAGCCAGACCTACAGGTCAAAAATCATTGGATGTACAAAGATACACTAAATACTTCAAAAACCTATAAATTACTACTTTAAGAAGAAATAGAAACTTAATACATAAAGAGCTTTATCCAATGCATGAAAAGAAAAGAATACTCCAATTGAAAAGTTGACAAAGAACAAGAACTAGAAATTTCCTACAGGAGAAATGAAAATAACCAAAAATCACAGGATAAACAGTTTAACCTCACTCATAATAAAGAAATACATAGTTATGGCTACATTTTAATTTGGCAAAATTTTTAAAGGATGTTGATACTCATTTGCCAGTAAGCATGTGAACATTCTCTCCTTCTCTGTAGGACAACCTGGGGGCAGACGCCAAAACCCTCAAGTGGAACCCTCCTTTTGATAAATCACTTGATTTCTGAGAATATGTCCCAAGTAAAGATGAGTAAAAACATATGTATAATTGTTGTTAACCATTTACACACTCAGCAGTGGCAATAACACAAACGTCAAGAGATGGGGGGTGGGGGGGTTTGTTAAATTCTTATGACAATTCCATCCAATGGAATAGTAGCCATAAAAATACAAGTCTTGACATGGAAAATCATTCAAATTATGTAGCTGAGTGTAAAAAATGCAGGTTTCAAACACTATGTTTTATATGAGCCTTTTGGGCTAATAAATACATATAGGAAACTTCAAGGATATGATTTTTAAGGTTATGTATACATGGTATATATTCATGGTAGAATTACGAGACTTTCAGGTTTACTTTTGTTGATCTAGTATTTTCGAGTTTTGCTACACTGAATAGGTATTACCTGTGCAAAAAGAATTAAAAGTAAATAAAAATTATATGTAAAAGAAAGTCATTGTCTCAAATGCTGTATTTCACAAGGTTACTGGTTCTCTGACCTCGGAGATCACTTTGGTTCCTCCTTCTCCATCTTCTCCAATATCCAAATGGAAACCGTGTTTTTTGGATTTTTCTCTTTCCAAAATCCTCTGCGTTTCCCCCCTCCCTCCATCAGCATTGCCTTATCTTAGATCTGAACTCATTATCTCTCATCCGGGTTTTTACACAGCTCTTTACTGGTCTCTTGGCCTCCATTTCTTCTCTTCATTCCACCATGAATGCTGTGCCTGAAGAGCTTTCTAAAATAGAAATGTGATCAAATCACTTTCTATCTAAAAACTGCACCAACAGGATAAGGCCTTCTCTCTTCACTCTGATCTTCACAGATCTTTGATCTGTCTGTAACATTCCTGTCTGTCTCCTACAAGGGATCAGTGCAATTTCACATCCTGGTTGGAACCTGCTTCAGAATCAAGGAGAGCCTAGTCTTGCATACCTCCTCCATCTCAATTTACTGGACTTGGGAGTTTGAGCAATTACTTAATTTTTCTGAGACTTGGTTTCTTTGTGCGTAACATTAGTAGTATGTCCCTTATAAATTTTGTTGTTAGGATTAGCAGAAATAATGTGAGTAAATGCCTGGCATGTAGTTAGCATTCAGTAAATTTTAGAATAAGGTCTCCAACTCTTAACTTTCTCAACAGATAATTATCCATCTTTTATAGATTTGTTGTGCCTGGTGGGTGCTTGGTGCTTGGAAAATATTACCTCTTTTATCTTCCAGTTAGCTTTGCTTTTGCATAAGCTCTCCTTTGTCTGAGTGAACCGCCAGCACCCTTCATGACTAACTCGTTCTTCACAGCTCCTCTTCTTCAGACAGATTCCATTGCCTTCGTTTCTGTGCCCCCAGAGTACATCATGCTTACCTCTGCTCTGGCACATGTCACACTGTATGTAAAATATGCAGTTGTCTCTTTCTCTCAGTAATATGAACATGCCCTTGTATGTTCAGAGTCTTCCAATTATCTGACCTAGCCATTAGCCATTGCATCGCCTGACCAAGTCACTCAATCAAAGAAGGGCAAGGGCAAACAACTGTGTTGGAAGGTGCAGGGCGGGTTAGTGCGGAAGGAGGACTAAAGTCAAAGAGAATAACAATCAGGTGATGTGAAGGCATTGACCTTGGGGTCAAGACCACCGAGTTGCATGCAACCTTGGCTCTTCTGCTGACAAGGGACAGGGTCACCGGCAAGTGACTTTCTTCTCTTTTCCTACAAACTACAGAAGTTACAACTGATGATGGCCCTGACCTTTTCAATGCTAACATTTGATGATTCTAGAAATAGAATAATACTAGAAAGTAAGTTAAAGAAATCTTCCATAGGAGCAATCAGATTCGGTTTACAGATTCTACAATTTATTTTTAAAATAATATTACATAAAAAGGAAGCAATCTTAACAATATTACTCTCCAAACTGTTTTGAGTAATCAAGAGTTTATAACATTGGAGAACAGTGTTTTGGATAAAAATATCCAAAAGTACATTTGGAAATGTATTGTGAAATTCATAATGATAATGGAAAACAGACTTTAGGAGAACTATTTAAAGGCATTGCACAATTCTAGTGGGAGAGGTGTAATCAACTTCTTTGATACCCAAGGGGGAAAACTCCTCATCTAAAACCAAGCAAAAGTTGAAAATACTAAATAAAACCATGGTTTTAACAAGTTTCACAAGTGATGGTAAAGGGCCAGGTATGTTCTTTTTTTTTTGTCACGAAATGTTTCCTTCCTGGAAATGTACCAAATATTGTTTCTTAATTGCTCTTTTAGTTGTTAAAATAACCACTTTCTCTTTTCAGAAACATCTTGGCAGCTATCAGCTACTATTACTGGCAGTGTGATTCTTGAAATTATCATGTTGTGCTAACATTAGTCTTCTGCTCGGCTGACAGAGGAATCCTTTGACTGATGCAAATTAAAACATCAGCCAGTTTGGAATTTGTAAAATATAAGGGAGCCTCCATTCTCTCTACTCTATCTTATCCACAATATTAAACTGTTAGATGACTAGTTTAGCTAGAATAAACAACATCCGTTATACAGTAACAAATATTTTATAAACTTCCTTCTCACACATAATCTAAGATTAATTTTTTAAAACCGTGATAATTGTTAAGAGCCTCTTTTCCTTGCACAACTCATCTTTAAAGGTTAACGAATTCCTTTAAAGAATATAGTGGTACGGTAGCTACATCAGCTGCATTCAGGCTGTGTGCTACACCACCCCAAGGGTGCCCATTCAGGTAGATGACAGTGCCACCCCGGTTCTGCTCTATCTATGAAGGGCACCAAGCAAATGTCTGGGCTCCCAGAGACAGGTTCTTTATTATTACAACATCATGTTCCTCCTCAACTTTATGGATCTGGTCTGAATAAGGAAAATGTTCCTACAAAGAGTTCTGTTCAAATTTCGAGCACAGGGATCCACCGCCCTAGAAGAGAACCAGTTCTCTTTCCCCATGCCGAGCCAATATTTTCATAACTACAAGACAAGGACGTGGGCATGCATACAAAGAACGACGCTTCTACCAGAGAGCCGAGATCCTTCCGATTTTCATTAATGAATTAGATAAGGAGACTTTTAACTGCCTTGGATGCTGCACAACTGAATCTGTCGTAAACGAATTAGGAGCCTGTCAGTCTCCCTGCCATTGGGTAGCTCATTTGGCTGAAGTGCAGCATATTTGGACTCAACTGAATTCGAGTAACTGTGTGGTGCCAAAGGAGCAAATGGCACACTCGCGGCGGGACGCCATGCTGCAAATAGAAGCACCTGCTCAGACTAGAGAGGAGATTACTGATGGATCAGGACAAGTCTATCAAAAAACAAAAACGAAAAGCCTCAAAAGACTGTCCAAAAGAGGATGCATCAGCAAAGTTATTATTATGTATTAAGAAATGACATATGTCACACACACACACACACACACACACACACACACACACGCTCACACGTAAATACGACCTGGCTGAGTACAGAATACAAGGTCTTTTGGGTTGAAAATTCTGTCTTCTTAATTGTCTTAAGGTGTCTACTGTCTAGACGAGAAATGTGAGATCATCCTAAGTTTTATAATGAAAACTTGGTGGGCAAACACTTTTAGGAGAGGCCACTGGGGATTTTAAAATTATCTTTAACCTTGTTTATTCTTTCTAAAATAGCTAATGACTCAGAATCATATAAAGAAGAAAATAAAATTTACTGTAAGCTAAACCACATTGGTTTAATGTTTGATATTTAAGTTGAATCCAGTTTTTTAGTAATTATAAATAACTTTCATGCAATCATCTTGTTCTCTTATTTCTTTCATCCAGTGAAAATCTTTTCTCTTAAGCAAAATAGTATTAACTTTTCAAACTCATTAGACTATTGTCGAATTACTTTATATTTCTATATTTATATTACTTTATATTTGAATTAAAGTCAAATACTTTATTAGGGCTAAAAGTATATATCTTATTGTACTCTCATGAACACTGGGTATTAACTTTTTTTTAAAATTACTAATTAATCAGGCCATTTTGGAGCCTGCGGAGGCCTGCTGGGAACAGGACTCCTAAAATGACAAACATGTCTGGAAGGCTGTGGTCCGAGGCCATTTTTGCTGGGAGCACACAGTTCTTAAAGTTGAAGGTGTTTATGCTCGAGATGAAACCGAATTCTATTTAGGCAAGAGATGTGCTTATGTGTGCAAAACAAAGAACAACACAGTGACTCCTGGTGGCAAACCGATAAAAACCAGAGTAATCTGGGGAAAAGTAACTTCTGTGCATGGAAAACAGTGGCATGGCTCATGCCAGATTACAAAGCGTCTTCCTGCTAAGGCCATGGCCACAGAATCCGTGTGATGCTGTACCCCTCACGGATTTAAACTTACTGAAAAGTAAATATAGGTGTAGATTTGTTCTCTTATTAAAAAATAAAATAACCAATTAATCAATTATCTAAAAGTGAAATCCTATGAGTTTCAGTGCAACAGGGTTTCACCTTGAACTTAGGGTGGATCTACCCCTGAGATTCAAATATGTGTAGGTCTATTGCTTGAAGAACGTGAGAACGTTTTGGGAGAAAACACCATCCATGGAAGGGGTGATATTCAAAATATTACAACTCAGTGGCACGACCACTGATCACTGACAAGAGACATTAGCTGTAGCATCATGCAGAATTCTGCAGGCCCACCCATCTGCCAGATGTTGCCTCTACAGGTGCTGGACCATGGGATAGGTGCCAGTGACCCTGGAAAAGGGGTTAGATCAGTGAAGGAAAATTCAAGAGACTTAGGGCAGTAGCCGTTTACCAATCAGTACATAAGTATTTCAATATCTCAACAACTTTTACAACTGGACTAATGCATAGCTGCTGAATATTAGCCTTTCCTAAGGAAAGAGAGCAGTGGTGCAAGTTGAATCTAAGAACAACTTTGGCAGTAAGAAAGGAAGAAAGCTCTGAGTATAGTTTTGTGTTTCCCTGTGGTCGATAAGGAGTGGTAAGTGACGAGTAAAGTCTGAGGCCACACTCGCCTTCAATAAGGCTTTAAGATCTTTGGTAGTTTGGAAATGTGTTTACCTGTTGTTTTCCATGCTCACTGTTGTTACACTAATTATACCTAATTATTTTATGATATGATTGATTCTGTAACCTCCATACATACAACTCTTGTTCTAGGTTACATTCAGTGATTTCTGTCCACAGATGCCGAATTAATATTCCTGTAACATCGTTCTGAACATGCCACTTTCCTGCTCAAAAATCTTCAATGTCTTGCAGTTGTCACTTAACCAAAGGCCATCTCTGTAGCATGGAATTCAAGCCCGAGTACAGTCTAGTTCCTACTCCCTACCTTTCTTGCTCTGAACCCCACTATGTTCACAGATGTAGCCCGTTCATCCATCCATACAAGCTATCACCAGTCCCCGTCACGGGTCTGTACTTTCTGTTCTCCACAGTGGTATCTCCTATTTCTAACTGTCCAAGTCCTATCATTCAAACCCGGTGAAAATCCCATCACCTTCATAACTAAATATTTTCAGAACAGTGATAGCCTTTTGTGTATCATACATGTCACAGCATTTTAATTTTCATTCAATCTCAGTTGCTTAGAACCGGATCAGCTATAACACTTTGTTCATGACACACATCCTGACTTCTTTACAGTTATAGCTCCATTTCATGATAAGCTACTTTAAGGCAAGTTTGGGGCAATAATCATATCTTCCAAAATATCTAAAAGATATTTGACAGTTAAAGGAGTCAATGGATAGACTGAAATGATTTCCTTCTGGAGTTTCCATAAAACCCTTATTCCACCTGGCATTCATTCTGATAATCTGTGTGGTCCAGTCACTGCACCTTGAAGTAGTCCGCTCATGAAGCAATATTTTTCCTTCTGTATTCCCATGTTAAAATGTTTGGATTATTTTCTGAATAATCTGTGTGTAAATAAAATTGCAAGTTTCACTGTGTCATCACCTTTCTCCCATGTCATCCATTAAAGCAGGGTGTGGTGCGAAGGACCAAGTGCAGAATCCTTGGATGAGAATTCTGCTAATTATTATTGGCTCTGACACTGTCTGCCCTTCTCTAAGTTATATAACCAATTGAAGACCTTGTTTTGCCATCATGACACGATGGGTGATCATGTTTGTAAAATTTCATGACCCTCTGTAGAGATGAAAAGGGTATGACAGGTAATGGGCTACAGGGGACAGGGAATAACACAGAACTCCGTCTGTACCCTTACAGTCATTCCACTTTGACACAGATGATTAAGAGGGGTAAAGTGCCATGTTATATGACAACACATAAGAGAGACACTACCTAGACTCGAAGCAGGGGTGGGGTGATCAGGTAAGCTTTGTTGGTCAAAGCGATCTCAGAGCGAGACCGGATGAACCATGCACACCAGTGAGAAGTGTAGACGGAGGGCGATGGCATTCAAAACAGAGGCATCGCCACGTGCGGGCCCAGGGGCAAGAGAGAGCATGCCTGAAAATACACGTGTTCACTCTGCCTGGAGTACAGAGAGGCCAGAAAAGAGAGTGAGTGCCAAAACCATGAAGGTTGGGTAGGCCACATTCGAAAGCTAGGAGTTTATCCTTAGAACAGTAAGAACAATGACAATGTTTAAGTTAAGGTACGTGACAAGATCACTTTGAGTGACTTCTGGAGACTTATTCTGAAGGACCGTAACATTTCATTCTCAGACACATGGCATGATTCAGTCACTTCCATTTTTCCCTATATGTAAGGATCGTTTAAGAACTTTGAGCTTTGATGAATGGTTTTTTTTTCTCTTTTGCTTAACTGCAAAAAATCAAGATTTTCTCTATAGCTTTGTCTAAAATTGTTAGCCCTTATTTATTGATCTTTATTTTTTTTTCCATTTCACTTTTGATTTCAATAGAAACAAAGTCATCACTGGGTATAATATGTGGGAAAACTGATACCGCTGTGCTTCCACAAAAGGTGTCCCTAAGTAAGTTAACACATAAAAAGTAAAACCACAGTCGGACTGATACAACCAACATGGAAAAACCTGTCCCTAGAGAAGATCTGATGCACACAAAAAGCAGAGGAATCTGTTTCTGAGAAGAGGGAGTAGGTGCACTTTTTCTCAGTCTTCCTAGTGGTACAACTAAAACCTCTGAATGTTACATATAAAATAAACATAAAATGACACTGATACAAAGGCAGACCAGCTAGGGACCTTGAGAACCAAAGCCCAACATGGCAGTGAGTCCCTTGGGCTTCCTTTTACCTCACATATCCCAGACTTAGGGCTACAGAAGCTGGCAATCCAAAACACCAATGGGAATGGACAAAAAAAACCCCAAAACAACAAAATACTGCTCTCTCCAGCCAAAGGATGAAGAAACAGACGCCTTGCAACTTAGGACACTTTTAGACAAGAGCCACTCAACTCCTCTACTCCAGCCAAACATCACACACACAAAAATATAAATATAAATATAAATATAAATATAAATATAAATATAAATATAAATATAAATATAAATATAAATGAAATAAAATGAAATAAAATGAAATAAATAAAATAAAATAAAATAAAATAAAATAAAATAAAATAAAATAAAATAAAAACTGTGGCCCAATGCAGCCATACCAGGCAGAGACCAAGTCTAGATTTCTACTCTTACAAAGCTCTAGCAAGGCACCCCAACGCCTCTGCAGGTGGTATCAGAGAAGGTCAAGTAGTCTTTCACACCAGTGGAGACCACAGAGGTGAGCACTGTCTCTCACTTCCACACCCACCAGAAAGTAGCAAAGGGTCTTTCCTCTGCCCCCTGCAGTGCTGTCAAAGCCAGCCCGTGGAGAGTCAGAACTTTCATCACCACCAAGCAGCAAGGAGGTCCCCTCTTTGTAGTGACTGGGGAGCAATAAGGAGGCCCTCCTAGAGCCAGAAATCCCATCTGCAGCCAGCAGTAATGAGAATCCCCTCACACACATTCATATCAGGGTCACTAGTAGCAAAATGAGGAATGCAGATATCTATGTTCACTTGGCAGGCATAAGGCAATGCTCATCATCCCTTTCTCTGCTGAGCGAATGATTATTTAACATTCTTGAAATGACAAACTTATAGAAATGGAGAACAGATTAGCATTTGCAAGAGGTCAAAGTGAGGGCAACTAGGAGTAGAAGGGAAGTGTTGGGGCTCTACAAGAGCATATTATGAATCCTTGTGGTGGTGGGGCTGTTGCGTATCCTGACTACATCCATGTCAGTATCTGCACTGTGATATTAACTATAGTTTTGCAAGATGCTACCACTGAGAGAAACTAGGAAAATGATATAGGGGATTGCTCTGTATTATTTCTTTTTTTTCTTTTCTTTTTTTAAATGTTTATTTATGTTTTTGAGAGAGAGAGTATGAGTAGGGGAGGGGCACAGAAAGGGAGACAGAGAATCCAAAGCAAGCTCTGAGCTGTCAGTGCAAAGGCAGACGTGAGGCTCAAACTCATGAACTATGAGATCATGGCCTGAGCTGAAGTCAGGTGCTTAACAGACTGTGCCACCCAGGCACCCTATTCTTTATTATTTCTTTAAATAGTTTTTTTTAATGTTTATTTATTTTTGAGAGAGAGAGAGAGACAGAGACAGACACAGAGCATGAGCAGGGGAGGGGCAAAGAGGGAGATACAGAATCCAAAGCAGACTCCAGGCTCTGAGCCGTCAGCTCAGAGCCTGACACAAGGCTCAAACTCACGAACCATGAAATCATGACCTGAGCGGAAGTTGGACGCTTAACCGGCTGAGCTACCCAGGCGCCCCTGTATTATTTCTTAAAACTGCATGTGACACTACAATTCTCTCAAAATTAAAAATGTAATAAAAATTAAAAAGCAAAAGGCAGGAAAGCAAAATTTCAAGGTACATCCAAGAATATCCAAGATCAAAACACTGTATTTTAAAGTCTGGGGTACACTACATAGGTGTGGTTGGTCGGTAGTTGGAGGTTATTTCTTCATGGCTAACCATTGCCTTACAGATACCTTGATCTGTGAAACAGAATACCATGAACAGTGTATGTAAGCACTAGCATGACTAGAAATTCATATTCCTTCTGCTTAAAGTCATAAATTGACCTTCTTATTCATAATTGGTTTCCATAAAAGTTTACAGTTCCTCATGGGGGTCACATAATTCTATTTCAAATTATTCTCAGGAAATATATATATTTTCCTTATTACTGTAAAAGAGATTTGATAAGGTTTTTTAAACCAAAACTTTCTACATAAAAATTTATCGATTTTAATGTATTTTATTTTGTCAGTTTATAAATCTATTAATTCTAGTAGTTTCCAATTTACTTCTTTGTATTTTCTAGGTTAAGAATAATACTACATACAATAGTAAAACAGCTCTTTTTTTGTTTAAAATATTAAATATTGATCGTGAAACAGATGTTGAATCTTGCTTCGACATTAATGTTTATGGTTGTGCCTTCAGTATTTCACAGATAATGTGCATTTGATTTGTCTTTTCTTATAACTTGTTCCATAGTTCATGACATATTTTCATATGTCTGTTTCCATATTTTGACAAAATTTATAAATCTCAAGTTTCAATGGAAATTTTCCTGACCGCTAACATTATCCTACATATAGTAACAATGATATGCTTTATATATTCGTTAAATGATTGCTAAAGTGGTAAAAATCCACATCATCCTGGAATGCTGTCTTACACTGCTAGATGAATTAAAACACTTTCCCAAACTATCAATCATCAATATATTCAAACAGCTTTACACACACACACACACACACACACACACACACACACACACACCACTGTTTTAGGACTGGATTTGGGAAATAATACCAATAACTAGATAACATAAAAGAGATAAATGTGTTATTAGCCACTTCCTATTGTTGAACTCAGCCTTCCAGATGGCTTGCTTTGATTCTAAGCCAGTGCTTCTCAGGGTCAGTAGACTTGTTCACCTTCACTTCTCCAAAAAAGGAATGGAAAATTCCCAGGATGTTGGGAACCAAGCAGAGTTTCCATATGTTGTGTTCTAGTATCTGAACATACAGTTCGCTTTATTTATTCATTCATTCTTCAAAGTTTATTAATGCTTACTCTAAGTCCCTGTGCCATGTAGCAGAGGTTATTAAAAAAAGAGAGAGGGAGATAGATACAATCCTGCCTTAAAGGAATTCATAGAATAGTAAATAAAAAAAAAAAAAACTACCCCGAATGATAATACCATGTGGTGGGTCTTAACAGAAAGAGAGAGGTATTTAAAAAAACCAAAAACTCTAACCCAAACTCATTGCTAGAGCAATGAATCTATGCAAGAAGGGATGAAAGGAAAAGTTTCACAGGAGAAGTGAATTTGTTGTGAACCCCGAAGTACCAGTAAGAAATAGAAAAGATGTGGGATATTCTAGGCAAAGGGGACCAAAACGCGCAAACATGGAGCCATGAAAGGCCTTGACGTGTGTGAGAAGCCGCAAGGGTTTGAGATAGCTGGAGGAGAAGATGCTGCAATGTTCGTAACCAAGAGATAATTTAATCCTAGTAGAATCACGTGGCTTTGATGTTTCCTCTACAAGTTTAAAAAGAGATCCAGTAATGCTTTTTGAATCTTATGTTAAAGCATTAACTCAGTTTGTCAGTACAGAGCACAGTTTCCCAACCCCAGTACTATTGACATTTGGGACTTGTTGATGATGGTTAGTGTATTATAGGATATTTAGCAGTATCCCTGGCTGCCAGCCACTAGATGACAGTAGCTCCTTCCAGCTGGGACAAACCATATTGTTTCTGGACATTGTCAAGTACCCCCTGGGGGGGCAAAATCGCTCCCTGTTGAGAATCACACTATAGACTGTAATAATTTAAGTTAAGCCAAAAAAGGGGGGGGAAGGGCGCCTGGGTGGCTCAGTAGGTTAGCCCTGACTTGGGCTCAGGTCTTGTGAGTTCGAGCCCCTCGTCGGCCTCTGTGCTGACAGCTCAGAGCCTGGAGCCTGCTTGTGATTTCACGCCTCCCTCTCTCTCTGCCCCTCCCCCACTCATGCTCTGTCTTTCTCCATCTCTCAAAAACGAATAACTGTTAAAAAATAGAAAAAATTTAAATTAAGCAAACACTTACTATATGCCAAGCTTCCCAGTGAGCTTTTTGCACACATTATCTCATTAATTTTTATAACAATCCTACTATTACTAGCCCCATTTTATAGACTAGAAAACTGAGGTCCACAGAGGTGAAAAAACTTGCCCAGAAAAACACAGTAAGTGACAGAACTAGGATTTATGAGTAAGATTAACGCCACTAACTGCACTCAAGAACTATACATACAGATATCATACATATATGTATGATATATACAGATGCTAAGATTTATATATATCATATATAAAAAAAGTAAGACAGATATATATGCATTTAGCATACTATGGGGCACATCATGATTTTAGAGAGTCTAACTTTCTCTAGCTTGGGCTGTCATTTTCAAATTGCCAACAGTGGCTATCACCCAAACTTGGCTTATCATCTGTCATTCAGTAAAGTATCAACCCCGTGCAGACCCCACAGAGCTAAACATTTGGGATGCTGAGCTACAACCTGGAAGCAAGAGTTGCCTTTAAATACAACCTGGAAAGAGCATCAAAATACTTCTGGATCATTTCTTTGATGGAGAATGACCATGCAATAAGCGCTATGGATGGATCGTGGGCAATCTAACGGCTCAGAGACAATACGGACACTAGGATCTGAGAGAACTGGGTGTGCATGCTAACTGCTTTATGGTTGAATGGCATTAGGAAAATTTCTTAAATTCTTTAACACTGTTTCCTCTTCTACAAATGAGGAACGTAAATAGGGAAAAACTGCAAGAGGCATGCGGTTGTAGCATGAATCTTTTTAGAGAAACAATTTCCAGAACCTCAACATTGACAGGTACTCTTACCTAAGTTGATGTAACAAAGAAAGCATCCACAGCACCTCTTCACAACTGCCCTTCATTCATTTTTTTCAAAAGAAATGTGTACTTTTCACCCCTTGAATCTTACTACGGTGCATTGTCCCAAGGTGGCAAACCTTCAGCACAATTCAAAAATCTTGATATCTGGAAACCTTTCTTTAATTAAGGTACCATAAGCAAGTCCTCTAAGAAATGTTCCTTGTTTTTCACATATCCCAGTTAAATATGATTCAATATTTCCTGACCTTAGAAATGGAGTATTTTGGCTCATTTCTGGGATGTTCTGAATTCAGAAACATTGTAGGCTGGGAAAGTACCAGTAAAGGCATTGTTCCTTTACCACCTTTTCTTTCCAACTTCCTGACTACTGTCCAAGAATATGTCACTTCTTTAGAAGAGTCCAATGAGGGCAAAGCAAGGAAGAAAATGTCGACGGGAAATATTGAAGGCAGCAGCAACTTCTATCCAGCTGAGAGACTCAAGAGCAGGCTCTCTGCCTTATTCATCAATTGTGAAAATCTAAAGCAATATGCTGGCCACTGGAATGTGCATTAGTTTATTTAGCCTTTTTCTCTCAGAAAATATTTGGAGGATAGGTTTAACTGTGTGAACCATTTTCACAAATAGGTTATATATAGATATTTGTCCATAGATTAAATAAGCTAAATCTATGGCTCCAAGATTTTGGTAAGGATATATTAATGCACATTCTAAGGTAAAATAATTTTATCAGAAACTACTGGATTGCTAAAAGTTTATTGAAATTTGTATTGTTTTGATTTTCCCAGACATAATTAAACAAAGCTCTTCCATATTAAATAGTCCTTTAACGTGTCCTAGTAAAGTCTCTAGGGGACTTCCCAGAAACTTGTGAAAAAGCGAATGGTTATAATGATTGGGTAACAACTACTTTTGCAAGTCAAAAGCATTCCAATTCTTCAGTTTCAATAAAATTGAAAAAGGACCAAAGGGAACAGTCAGCTAATCATCTCCAATATTTTTTTGATGATAGATCACTCATTTATTTTTGGCACATAACTCAGGAGGAACTCAAAGAATGAAGTGACGTCAATGTCACACAACTCTTTCAAGCTCCATCTACGCATTTGTATGAAGGTTTTCAGCACTAAGACCTACAAAAATGAAAAAGAGAAATGAAATTGATGTCACATATGCCTTTATTCTTATAGCAGAAGTCCACGGGCACATGAATTAATTAATGATCCATCCCATGAAAAGATGAAATCTCCAATAGCATCTTATTTCTACGGGGAGTAAGTATCAAAAGGAGTAATAGCTCTGACAAATTATATACAAATAACAATTATAATAATAACTCTAATACTTGATATCTAACATCAATTTTGATCGCAGAAAATTTAAAAATTAATTTCAATATATATCCACAATTTTCATGGTGGAGAAGTAGAATTCTGTGATCAATAAAAGGCTTTAGAAGATAAAAACTTACTGTATTCGAACCACATGGTACCAGGAGAAGGGAAGAGATGTAAGAAAACAAGAAACCACGCAAAGTTTCTCCATTGAAAAAAGCTGCTTCACAAACGAATATTACCAGAAGGAATCAAATTTGTTATAGTACTGAGATTTCAAAGGGTACATTTAAAAGTGATATAACACTTTTATTTTAAAAGGCAATACTGAATTATGGAAATGCCATCTTTAAAAATCTTGCTGAAAACTTTTTGATAGCTATTTAAAAATCAACAAGGGATATATGGGTTTTTAGTTATTTTAGGGGTGACTTGAGCAAAATATTTAAGGACTACCAATTAGCATATGTTAAATGTTTTTCTTTGCATCCTTTTTCTTGTTACTGAATTTACTTATAATGGGGCTAGGAAACAGAAGGAGAAAAAGTAAGATTCTATGATGATAAGCAGGAACTGGTTATAACCCTTATTTTCACAATTTTAGAATACTGGATATATTTTTATAAGTACTCCTAAAAGACACAACATACTGACTTTGGGAGATTCCAGTTCAAGATAATGATATAGGAGGATCCTGGGCTCACTTCATCCCAAGGACACACTGACTCTGCAGCTACATATGGAACAACTTCCTCTGAAAGAAACTAAAAACTGAGCAACCACTACGAATCAGACAAAAAAGAGAAGGCCCACTTCGGTGTGTAGGAGAGACTAGGACACCATCTCATCATAAACCCCATCCCTGCCCGGGGTGACCCACCAATGGGAGGAAACTCAAAGCCCAGGGCATCTCCTTGAAGAGTGAAGGGTTTGAATCCTACATCAGACACCTGAACTTTTGAGACCTACACGTGAGAGATGAGCCCAGAAAACGTCTAGCTTTGAAAACCAACTCAGGCTCAAGGCTTGTGTTCACAAGCTGCACAGGGCCGTAACCAACCCAGAAGCGGGTCTCTCAGGAATCCCTCGATTCACCTGCCCCCGCCCAGCCACCTGCAGCCAATCCGGAGGCACCCAGACCTCACATGATGAGGCTCATTTGCTAACCCTAAAGGGTCGGCCTGGTGGGCAGGCATCTCGCACAGCTCACAGCTAGAAGCCTGCAGGCTGGCAGGCGCTATCTTCACACTTGCTAGCCAACGGGCACCATCTTGTTTGTTTCAAATGCAAGGTTTTTGAGGGTTTTTTCCCAGCACGTGCCATCTGTATGAAGTCTCTCTGCCACATTCTATGGTGACAGTATCTCCGGTCTGGGGCCCTGGCTTTGCAGCTGCAGCCTAATAAAGGCTGCCCCTTCATCACCTGGCTCTGGTGGCCACGGGCTTGTGCTCCTGGGTCCCACAGATGGTATCAATGGGAGGGAGAGTTCTTGGCAGGCTACCACCGCCAGGGCACTGCAGAGACAACACCCCCTGTCTTTCTTTCAGAGGCCTGTTACTTGTCCTGGAGCTTCGGCCTGCAAGTGCAGCCTCTGGTTTGGCACACAGATGCTTCCTGCTGAGAGGGAACAGAGGCAGGTGGATGCTATCTTGGTGCTCTCCCTCCGCCTGCTACAGCTCACCAACATCTCCCCCACAGGAGCACATACGCTCCACTGGAGGTTCAATTTTTCCAACTGCCACCCAGGGGACACCTCTAGATCACCTGGCTCTAGTGGCCAGGAATGCCAGGGCTTATGCAAGCATTCCCACAAGACTATGTATATTTGCATACTTTAAAAGCTGCTTCCTGAGGGTCTGGCTTCTAATCAATCTGTATCTAGATGCTAACCGCACTCCTCCCATTTGGGACGCTGTCAGGTCTTGGCACACCCTTAACAACTGAAAGCCATTGAAAATAAAAATGGCTGCTTGGACAATCGCAAAGCTTTGAGAGACAACGAAAGTTAAGCTTCATCTCCTTATAGGAGGTCATTGCTTCAAGACTGGGAGAGGTGGCTGTTTTGTCTAATGCATAGACACGAACACAGAGAGTCAAGCAAAATGGAGAAACAGAGGAATATTTTTCAAACAAAAGAACAATATAAGACTTTAGCAGAAGAAACCTTGATAAAATGGAGATAACTAATTTGCCTGATGCACTTCAAAGTAATGGTTCATAAAGATGCTCACTGAACCCAGGAGAATGGATGAGCACAGTGAGGACTTCAACAGAGAGACAGAAAATATGAGAAAGTACCAAACAGAAGTCACAGACCGGAAGAATACAATAACTGAGCTGAAAATACAATTTACTGACTTGGGAGTTTGGTGGTGTTTCACACCTATGGTTGTAGGCATCTAATTTTATGCATTTCCCTGTTATAAAATCGTGATAGACTGGAAAATGCACCACCAGGACTGAATACCCACCTCATTCAGTGAAAAACTGAACAAACTAAACTATTCTAGGCAGCAACCTTAAGTTAGTGGGAATCAGTGTCAACCTGCTAGCAATATTCTCTCATAAAAAGCAAATAGGAATATATTGTACAAATTCCTTGTACCTTACAAACCCATTATTAGGCACTGCTGGGGATGTTTTTTGGGGGAAAAAAAAGTCAGCTAAGCTCTGCTCAGAGAACAGATTTCCAAATGTTTTGGTTTCCATTCAAGAATTTGTAGAGCTCTCTGTCCTCTCTCTTTCCAAAGAAATGACATAATATTTAGACAAGAAAATATCTGTGTGCAGTAGGGGGTAGGGATTCATGTGCATATATTTACATGCATAAGATATTTCCACACAAATATTTTAGTGTTTCTATTTCTATGGTGTATCCTCCTTTTATGAAAAATAATGTAACTGGGGCTTCCGCTTTTTATCAAGCCCTCAGCCTTGGCCCTTATCCAGCTATAATTTCCAATCTGAGAATCATTCCAAACTCACTGAAATAGAGTCAATGTCTGCAGAGGAGCAGTGTCCTCAAGACGCCTATTGTCTTCATACTCTGTATCTCTCAAATCCCTTCAGGGGAAAGTTTAGAACAGCTGCCCTTGCATGGATTTACAATGAGAGTTCACTGGCTATTCACAACTGATTTGATGACCTAGCCATCCAAAATGACCAATCCAGATATCAACCATAGACTGAATTTGATTTATTGTTGACAAAGTTTAACCAAATGTAAATATTTTACATTAAAAAAAATACATTCTTGAACTTTTCTTACCATGTGCTTTTCGGCTAGGGATCCTGTGGTCCCCAAGCCAGACATGGAAACCATGCATTGACTGAGATTTCAAAAATGAATTCTCGTCTACTTAAGATTCTGGTATTAAACTTGACCTCTTACCTACATCCTTTTTTCTTTAGCATTTACTCTTCTTCTGAAGGTAGGCAGTGGGGATATAAAATTGTCCTTCAGTGCCTGTTAGAATCACTAGTTGGATGAGGTAGGAAAAAGAAAATAGTTGGGTGTGGTGGAAAAGAGAACCAGAAGAAGCATGAAAAAAGGTCTGAGGAAAGAAATAGCACGGTATTTGGTGGAAACCATAACTAGTTCCAGCTTTTAGCTCAAAGGGTAAAGACAGGCCAACTCAGGCAAAGCCTTTATGCCATGCTAATAAGCCTGAAGTTTATTCTATGAGTGAGCCATAATTAAAAAACATTAAGCAGATCTGCATTTTATATAACTCTTTTTCTTCTTTTCCTTCCTAGTATTCAGTTAAAACATACACTATTTTGTGGGTAGAAAATGATCAAATACTGAAGATCTCAGAAGGGTCCAACTAATACTTAGCAAATTTGAAATGATATTTTTAATTGCGTGTTTGTTAAATACCAATCTCTATGGCCAGACTGTAGGCTCTGGAGCCAGACAACTTAGGTTCACCTCCCAGGTCTACTAGCTATGTGACTCAGGACAAGTGACTCAACCTCTCCAATTTTTAGCTTCTTTGGCTCTTCCTTGGTGTGTGTGTGTGTGTGTGTGTGTGTGTGTGTGTGTATTGATATATATTGATATATCAATATAATTGATCAATATATTGATATAGTGATACATATATCAATTATATATATATGTGTGTGTATATATATATACACATATATACATATATATATATATATATATATATATATATATATATATATATATCAATGCTTGGGAAAGTGAGTGCCTGGAATATCATAAGTGCTCTTTAAATATTAGTTAATTATTATCAGTTATTATTGCTGTCATCATCATCATCATCATCATCCATATCTATCACTGTCAAAGCCAATGTCAAAGATGCAGAATGAATAAAGGAATACTAGAGCTAGAAATGGAAGCAACACCTACTTTTCACTAGACTCCACAGTTAAGCAGTACAGTTCCCTTAGCTGAAGTTCAATTACTAATCCTAGAGGAATGTCTTTTCAATCCTTTAAATATAAACATGCGGCATTAAAACCCCACACCTGAATTTGAATCACACAAAATATTTACGGTAAATGAAACTGAGTTATGTAGGTTTAAACAAAACCAAAATATCATAGGCCTTAAGCACTGATTTATGACAACAACAAAAAGTACTGATATGTAAGTATTCTTGGCTTTTCTCCCTCTCTGGTACCCCAGAGGGTGATGCAGATGCAGGAGGAAAAGAGTGATAAGGATGCAGAGTTTGAGTTAGGTCTTGTAAGGTACATATATGTGTGCTTGAGTATGAGTGGTTGTGTGTGTGTGTGTGTGTGTGTGTGTGTGTGTGTGTGTGTGTTTAGGGAGGAATTTGAAGAGATAAGCACAGAAGAGTTATGGTTTCTAAGGGAGAGGATGATTAAAAAGGGGAGATTTTAAGAATTGCTTGGGTCTATAAATCCCTATTTTGGAGTCAGAGAAAATCAAGCAAAGGACTTGCACTATTTTGAAATCTATTTTGGTTGCTGCACTGGATTTTTCCTGCAATGCCTCTCTGAGCCTGGAGTACCGGGAATATGGATCTGTAAGTATTACAACTATGTTTCAAATTCTCTTTCCCTAGCAGGTTTTCTAGCATTAGTTGAACTTCTATCAAATATGGTTTCTGTGGTCAAGGCCATAACACAAATGAATGAGACATACACGAACAAAGCATCATTCTACTTTGGATTATCTATTTATTATATAGTCCTCACTTCTGTAAAACCTATTAGCACACACTCTCCAAGACCACCAGCCAAAAGCACGTGATTATTTTGAGACGAACTCAAAAAAGTTTTGAGCCAAGGGATATTAGAAACCAGCTCAAACATATTAAGCAACGTCTCATAAAATTGAACCCTTTTGTCAGAGCATTACTTGTTAGTAACTTCTAATGAATATCTTCAAGCTTGCATTCAAGCTAAGATGTTCAGAATATGGGATGGATCCCCAATGATTAAGATCTTTCTGGGCATCAAGGTCTTGTCTGTGAAGGAGCTGCTTACTGTGACAGTGGTTCTCAGGCCATTTCAAGCAAAGCTACTGCCTTGGACAGAGCTTTAGAAAGTCACTGTTTCAGAACCCAAGCAACCTAGATTGCCCTTCACCCAGAAAGAGGAGAGAAAAAGAGAAGAGCCCACTCATACTACAGTTATCAGCTTTCTTTGAAGGCTGACAGCACCAGTGAAGATGGTCTAGTATAAAGGAAGGACCGTAGGGATTTGGGAGACCTCCATTCGGCTTCCACTCTGACACTTATTTCCTATATGATCAGAGGATTGAATTTCCTCACCTCCCAAGTGAGCAGGGAGAAAAGTTCTGACAGGTAAGGTAGCTCTAGCATTCTGGTCTATGAAATTAACAAACACAAGTTACCTCAGCATAGTTTTCCCTAATCAAAGCAAACAAGCTCAACTTTCTTCAACATCAAGTGGCACATTCTCTCACTGCCTTCTCTCCACTCGGTATTCTTGATTTGCACTGGATACTCATGGGTCAAAACTGCATTCCCAACACTCCTTTTACCTTGAGTACGTGTAAGCCTTCTTGATGGTGTCCACCTGCATGCATCGACCTTCCTAATCCTCCCATGGCAAAGTTTTATAAAATATACGGTGTCATTCATCTTCAAGAATCTCACACATGAGGTAACTACTTAAATACCCATCCATTAACTTTCTCATAATAATACTTGTATCATCGCACAATAATGATTAATCATAAAAGTATTATTAGGATTAGTATGAGTAGGAATTGATGGGCCAGATACCATCCTAAGCAGTCTATTTTCTCAATTAACCTAAATATATATACATATATAAAATATATAAATATATGTAAAATAGACACATATATATGCGCATATAGACATATCTATGCATTTCTATATACAAAGATATATATGTGTGTATATGTACACATATACATACCATCATCAGGTATGTATACATACACCAGTATTAGGCCCATTTTACAGAAGAAACTGAGAATCAGAAGAAATTATCAAACCCACATCATCTGTAATTGGCAGAGGCTGAATTTGAGCCAGATCTTCCTACGTTTTTAAACACTTTGAGCACAGTTCGGTGTCTATGGTCTCTGAAGAGCAGTGTATATAAGAAGATATTTTCAAAAAGGCAAAATAAGCAGCGTGCTATCTTGGAAATAACCCAGAACTTAGATAAAAGTGTCCTGGGTCCCTATTGGGGTCCTGCTGATGGCTGGATATGCCATCTTAAGTAAAATATTCATCTTTTCTGAGACCTCAATTTCCTCTTGGAGAATAAGGGATTTCAAGCAGATAACCTCTAAGGTTTCTTCTGGCTCTGAAGAGGAATGATTTGGTTCTGAAAGGCACTGTTTCTACAATGAGGAAAACTACTGGGAATTCCAAGTATTCAGAGCGAAAGGTAACATCCTCTCCTGGAGCAAGACAATAGCTGCTATCAAGGCACCTTCAGATCTTACTTAGAGGGACGATCTTAGTAGAGCCTTCCCTGCAGCTCCTTCTTTACAGCACAGGCCTTTTTCTTTAATCACAGTGCGTGATTACAAATTGACTTGTGTGGGGAGGCTGTGAGTTCCCAGCAGGTGAGGACCATGTCTGTCTGCTCACCATCGAACCCCTGCCTGGTGCCTAGCACAGGGCTTGGCGTGAAAAACATGCTCCATACCATTTGTCGACTGAACAGATTGTAAAAGGAGGATCACGGCTTCCACGTTTTCAGTGCTGGATGATTTAGGGCTAATATTTCTTTTTGCCTTGCCTAAAGAGTCTGGTAATGAGTCTTTCATGCCACAGGAAAGATGCAATTAATTTATGTTCTCTTAGTTCCTAGCGTGTAGGAGAAGCCAGTGATGAGTGCCGCCTCCTACAAATATACAAATCACAGCATACAAACTGGGGTTCCGACACTCCTTTTCCTAATCCCTTTGAAACAAATACTGAAGATGACAGTATGAACATTTATATCGATGCAACTAAATCTAATTTAACTCTTGCGTGAAAGGAAGCAGTAAGCTGATGCTCACTCATTTAAGAGAAGGGATGGATAAATTAATCCTTTTGTGTTGGTGTTCTTGGTGAGATCCAGCTGCAAAAGTACTCCTGGCCCCTCTAGGAAGCTCTACTGACAAGCCCACCCGATCTCACACATTTACAGACTGCTGTCGCCGTGCCTTCCAGCCTGGAGTGCATGACTAGTAGCAGCCGCAGCTACTTGGGGATCTGGGGGGTAGTGGGTTTGTGAACTGCCCCCTCTCTCATTCTGCTGCTTCTCCCTCAGGATGCGAGATTATAGGGTCGCGGAGCAGCGGAGGCTGCAGCCCAGCATGGCTGGGCAGCCACATGGCAGTGGCTTATTGGCAAGGGGCAGTTCAGCCTACGACCACACGGAAAGCAAACATGCTGACTACAGCATGGAGCAAAGAAAATGAGAGCTTCTGCCTGCGTTTGGTGGGCTTGGGTGGGAGGAGGGGAGAGAAGGGGGTGCTGGGGAGAGTGCCAAGCTGGGCTGTTGATGAAAGTGTGGGAAGATTCCAGGGGCGGCATTTTGCCAACTCAGAGGCAGTTGGGTTGATCCCCCCCCCCCCTTTCTTCTGCTTAAATGAGAATTCCTGCTGGGTGGGGTAGGAGCAGAGCCAAGAAAGGAGTGATTTGCTGGGTGAGCATGGATGGTTGGACCTAGGAAGTATGTGTCTGCCCGCTGGGACCCAGGCCAGGGGAGGAAGGAGAAATGAAAGGAGAGGAACTGAGGGGCAACAGGAGTAAAAGAGAATAAAGGAAGAATGCAAGAGGAAATGTCCTATGAGGAGAAGGAGAAAAAAGGAAAGAGACAGCAGGTCACGTAGACAGAGAAGAGCCACGTTTCTGTGCTATAGAGCAGGCCTACCTACCTCCCAAATGTCAGCATAAAATAATGTTCACATGAAACAAGCAGTAAAAGACCACATGGTGCAGTATAAAGTTAAGCTACTGCTCCTACATTTTCCTGGTGGCTGTTAATTTCCATGGGAATATATCTTTCCCAAATAGCAAATGTTGCCTTTTGGCTAAAACAGAACAAAGAAAATGCTATCACAGAAAGCCACATACTACTTCTAAAGATTAGGAGAATATGATTTAGAAGTAGTTCCTAAGATAAAATGTAAAATACCAGAATCCTAAGTTGCTCTCTTGGCTTTTCTAATAAAATACTAGAAATAGAAAGATTCTCCTGTCAGGAAATCTAGAGCAGGTAGAATTACAAATGTCGATGAAGTGAAACCCATTGTGAAGTGATGTCACCTTTAAGGCTTTCATTTTTTAATTATTTTAAATGTTTACTTTTGAGAGAAAGAACGTGAGCAGGGAGGGGCAGAGAGAGAGGGAGACACAGAATCTGAAGCAGGCTCCAGGTTCCAGGCTGTCAGCGCAGAGCCCGACACGGGGCTCGAACCCACACACTGTGAGACAATGACCTGAGCCGAAGTCAGATGCTTAACTGACTGAGCCACCCAGGTGCCCCAACTGTCAAGCTTTATGAGGCCCCTACATGGAGGCTTGTGAAGAGGTGAAAGATCACCAAGTGAAAGTCGCAATTTTTGTGACAATCCCGTAAGTTATATGTGGCCTAAGGACCAGAATCCCACTGGCTTCAATCTCCTACAGAGACGACAGCATATTTTGGACAGACTTGGTTACTGATTGATTACAAATGAAAGACCCCAAATCTTCCCTTTCACAGTTCTGAACCGAGACTTCAAGAGGTCTCGCAAACTTCCTTTCTCTCTCTTGGACCTCTGCCACCCCCACGGGGACAAGCCCGGGCAGCCTGAGAGAATCTGAGAGGTCACACGAAGGTCAACCTAGTGGTCCTAGACAAAGTCATTATAGACCAGACTCCAGCCAGCTGATGCCCAAACAGGTAAGAAAACCCAGCTAAGACCAGCGAGGCAGCCGACCCAACTCACAGCTGATGACAAATGCACGTGTAAGCCAGCACTGCTGAGACCAGACAAGCTGCCCAAGTGACCCACAGACTCATGAGCGATAATAAATCAATGCTTTAAGCCACTGAGTTTGGGGATCTTTTCTTTACACGGCAACAGATAACTGACACGATGACGCACAAACTGGAGACTCACCTGTGCATTCGTACTGCAGACCTTCCCCATAATAGCCCTTTTCACAGATGCACTCGAACTGCCCCGTGTGTGTCCCACATTTGCAGCTCGCCATTCGGTCACAGCAGTCTTTGCCGGCTTCACACAGATAGGAGCAATGAGACATATCCTCTTGAATAAAACTCCCAGAAGGCAGATCTATCAATGACATATGACAGAGGGTAATAAAAAACAAATTCGCAGATCAATGTTACATTCTCTAGTTACTAAAATGTAGGTGCAAGCTGCAGAAAATATCTTTTCATATCCGTCTAATTCCCAGCTGCACCCCACTCCCACCCAGATACGAATGCGTGTTATTTGCACTAGCACAGGCTGGGAATTTGCTTCAGCCAGTTAAGTTATTTCAGTCTGGGACCTCATCATAAGTTCTTGGGGCCATGCAGGGTCAGGCAGAAATTAAGCACTTCAGCAAGGAATCTCCAGATGCAGCAGGAAGTACTGTGGTCCGTTCCATAGGTCACTTCCCTGGCTTCCACACAAGCAGCGTTCCACTGCCTCAATATGAGGTCAGACAGCAGTAACGAGATTTCCAAAACGCTTTTTCAAAAAAAAAAATAAATAAAATGACAATCTCGATCGCTGCAAAAGGATTTTGATTATGAGCTACTGACTTAAGAATAAATCCCGTAACTTCTATAGTTATTTGATAAAGACTTCACAACGCCACACAAGTTTAATAATAGAACCAGAATATGGCTTATTTCTCAATGTTAAGTAAATTATCATGTTTTATGTGATGGGAGATCATACTCATTACGTGAGCCATGTTCTGAAGTGAGACATGCTGGGAAGTCAATAATTCAGGCAGAGTTGTTCAGAAAGTGACTTAACTGGGTAAGGTAAGGTTGAATATGACCCACCCAGAAAGAATGGCCTAGAACCAGGCAAACAATAAGTTCCACTTACTCTGTTGAGGAAGTTCAAAAGTCTTAACCCAAATCCTAGAGGTAGGTCCATGGTGCCGGGCCCAGACATAGTGATGGGCCCATCATAGGAACTCGAATGCATGAGTTCCAGCAAGAAACATGCACTGCAATTGAATACCTGGAAATAAGATTGGTAGTGGCCTCATTTATGGAACATCTGTCTCTATGCATTAAGACTCTGAACAATAAATACACAGGGGCAAAGTAAGGAGAAGACTCCAGCCCCAAGGGAAAGAGACCAGTACAATCAGGTACCCTATTAAAGCTCCATCTAACAGACTGTGGTATAGGTAAAAGGTCTGCAACATGCACACTTAGTTCTGAGGCACTGGGCCATGGGATTATTTGGCGGTAGAGCAACTTAGGAGCAAGAAAGATCTAGCTACCAAGACTGGTACACTGGCATTCATGTCTGGGAGAGAGATAAGGATACGTGTTATGGGAGGCAAGCTATTATTCTGCAAGCTATGTCTATGGAAGATGGCCAGAAAAACGGATGGTCTTGAGACCGAAAGTGGATCCAACCAAATTGAAAGTGGCTTCAGAGGACAGAGAGGCAGGGAAAATGATGCTCATCTCCTTCGATTTGACTATGTCTTTGCAATGGGAACAGGATTTTTTCTTACCAAATCCGGAAACTTGATCAGAGAATTACGCATTCTAGATATTTGTTTATTGTAATAAAAGTGATGCCTTCCAAAACTCTGTTGCAATACTGTAACCAAGAGAAAGAACACTCTGTCCCACCCAGCTTCTGGGGCAACTTGGCATTAGGGTTCTAGAAGACCCCAACGCTACAAGCAGAGGGATTACAGGACCGGAAATTAGTCCTCCACAACATAGCTAGTAACACCATGATTTCAGAATCCCATCTATTAACAGCCACCGTGCCTTCCCTCTCAACATACCACTTTTCCATGAGAAAAGGAGAAACAAAGGAAGCCCCATAGTTACTGAACTTCCACCAAGTGACAGCACTATACTTGGTAAATTTTAAATATTTTATTTAATCCTCCTGACAAAACCATATGGTACACATTATAGTGTCTCCATCTTAAAAGTAGAGGAAGTGAGGCTTGTAGATGTTAGATAAATTGCCTAAGGTAATAATAACAGTGGACGGTTAATGAGGGCTTCGGATAATAAGCCCTCAGTAACTTTTCTAATCACTTTATATGTATTAACCCATCTAATCCTTGTGACAATCCCATGGAGTAAGTACTATTCTCATTCCCTATTCTATTAACAAGACACCTAAGGAATGTAAAAGCTAAATAATTTGCCAAAAGTCACACAGCAAGCAGGTGACTAAGATTTTTTTTGTTGTATCCACAGCTAGTCTGAGACCCTGTTCTAAACGCTTCCCTTGGAACTCTGATAGGGCTGATCTGTCGTTATGTATATCACTAACTGCTTGAAACCTTGTGTGGCCCGATTTGCCCATCAAACCAAATCTTTCACATGGATACCTGCAAGGATCAAGCCTCACCTGCTGCATGGCTTTGGTCTGAGGCTGGATCTCCTCTAATTTCCTCCCAATCTACACTTTCTCTTGTGGCTTACCAAGATACATGCCCATATTATGCCTGGAAGTTCATCTAATCTAAATCATATAACTAAACATCCTTATAAATGGTGTATAAAGAACTCTAATGATGGAGTTACTGATTTTATTCCTTGTTGGGGTAATGTTCTTCAACTTCTACATAAGCATTATGTGTCTTCAGTCAGTCAAGAAGTATGTGCTAGTATTTATTGTCCCTATATCTTCATGTGTATTTCTGGAAACATTCTGGTGAGATTCACTATGCATGTCTCTGAGTGTTTACTTCGGCTTTCCAGATAGCTGTAAATGAGATCTAAGTCAAGGCTTCCCACTCTGTGTGTGGCCTTAAAACACACCTAAATTCATTCCATTGATTCTAACAGTTCCTAGGTGGGAGCATTATGGATATTCTAGTGAAAATCCATCACAACTGTTAAAAAACAAAACAGAACAAAAACCCCAAATATTCTTCTTGCAAATCAGACTGTCATTTCTATTTATGAAGTTCAACACAGCTCACAAAACACCAAGGACACATGGGCATCATGCTCAGTGAAGACATCACAGGGTCTGGTATTACCCTCCAATGGGTTTCAAGCAGTAAAAGTGAAGGAACCCCCCCCCCCCCCGCCCCTTTAATTGCATCATGTTATGCCACTGGGTTTCCATTACCTTCATGCAATGCCCGGCGCGCTAAAGCCTCAAATTCTTCAAAACTGTGCAGCAGGTAGCAGTGCTCCTCCTTTGGGGTGGAAGCCATGTCATTCAGTTCTCGAATGTTCCCTTGCCATATGCCAAAAGTGAAGATCTCCACTCCAAAATCTCGCAGAGATGCTGCAATTGGCCTGGGATCTCCCCCATTGGAATATCCATCAGTAATGAGGAATATAACTTTTGTTGAGTTTTCTCTAGAGTGACGAAGAATTTGCTGTAATGAAACAAAGTTAGCGTGAGTTTGTATGGTGTTGGCCTACTACATGCTTCCTTTCTTACATAAAAGAGTATTTGTGAGGATCATCAGCATGTCACAAGAATGAGGACAAACACTGATCAATGAGAGTAAGACAGAAACAGGCAGACTAGGGCCTACCATGGTCTCTGCACAGACCCACAAAAACCTTAAAAGCACTTAAAAGATATCATTAACAGCAGCAGCAGCAGCATTATCATCAACAAATATTTGTGGAATTCTTATGGATTTCCAGGCTCTCAAAACAGGAACCAAATCTGAGTCCTACATATCTATTTCCAAGTACATCAAGTACATCCAGCTAGCTGCCCATCTATCCACTTAGCTGAACCCCCTCGTGATCATATATCAAAAGCCTGATTAGATGCAAATTTAATAGAAAATGTCTCTTCCAGAGTTAACAATGGCCAACCTACTTCCCATGTTTGTTTTTCCACTGCTCCTCCAAAGCTGTAGAACTGATTCAATCCTTCATCTTTTCGGGACCACCCAGTATTAGCACAAAATCAGCTGGTTTTGGTGGTGTACTATCTTTATGAGAAAATACTGATTTATTCAACCTAACACTTGGGCTTTATTATTTTAGGGCAAGTGAGTTATGCTTTATAATGTTATTATGCTCTCCTTCCTCTACAGAAAGAAGAGAAAAAAATGAAACCTTTTTTCAAAAAAGGCATCTAATGGGGCACCTGGGTGGCTCAGTCGGTTTGGCATCCAACTTTGGCTCAGGTCATGATCTCACGGTTCATGAGTTCAAGCCCTGCATTGGGCTCTGTGCTGACAGCTCAGAGCTTGAAGTCTGCCTTAGGTTCTGTGTCTCCCTCTCTCTGCCCCTTCCCTCCTCTCTCTCTCTCTCAAAAATAAACAAACATTTAAAAAAAGGCATCTAGAGGCGCCTGGGTGGCTGAGTCGGTAAAGCGTCCGACTTTGGCTCAGGTCATGATCTCGCAGTTTGTGAGTTCGAGCCCCGCATCTGGCTCTGTGCTAAAAGCTTTGAGCCTGGAGCCTGCTTTGGTTTCTGTGACTCCCTCTCTCTCTGCCCCTCCCCTGCTCACACTCTGTCTCTCTCTCTCTCTCTCTCAAAAATAAATAAACATTAAAAAAAATTGTTTTTAATTAAAAAATTTTTTTTAAAAAGGCATCTATTTATTGCCACTGATGCACTATAACATCAATTTGTAAAAGCACAAGGAATCCAGTGGTCACTCTGGCATTATAATTAAATTTACTGTTACTGCTTTTTACCAGAAATGGGTAGGAAAGGAAAAGAAGTGCCAGGGCGTATTTTCTGGCAAGCTCTTAGAAAGAAGACCTCAATGTCTATTAGGCAATAATTCAAGTACAGTCTGGAGGTAGTGAGGAAGAGCAACAATTATACCCTATGTTTTGTAAAGTTCAAAGGGGATGATATGATTAAAAACTCACTCATTCACTGCCTCAATTCACTTCAAGGGGCAGACTTCAGCTCTAAGCTCCAGACTCTCTCAGCTAATAAGATTCATGTCTTCATCAGTATATAATTCATAGCTATTGATTCTAATTTAATATCTCTTAGCAAATTTTACTCCTGTTTGTGAGCTAAAGATAAAGCTGTTAAACCTGAATTTAAAGACAACCAAGTTAAGGGCGCCTGTATGGCTCAGCTGGTGGAGCATGTGACTCTTGATCTTGGAATTGTGAGTTCGAGCCTCACGTTGGGTGTAGAGATTACTTAAAAATAAAATCTTTTTTTTTTTTTAAAAAAAGACAAATTAAAAATGACTTTGGAAACATCTGGAAAGCCAGCAATTTGAGAAGAAGGATTCAAACATGTCACCCCCTTCTCTCAAAAGCCTACTACTATTAAAGACAAAAAGAATTAAACCAGCCTAAAGAAGCTCCTTCTGGCCAAAGGGCAATTTGAGTACCAGTAAAAGTAATAACTGAAATGAATTTAAATGTATCATATATATTTACATTTTATCATAAACATTTACCTTTAAATGTGTATAAACATTTATATTTTCAGTTCGTACACACCCCAGGTGAAAAGCCCTATCGATATAAACAATAATTGGAATGGACTGAAATACACACACACACACACACACACACACACAGGCACTTTTTTCATTCAGTACCACCTCTGGGGGGAAATCCAATGATTTGTTACAGGTGGCATGAAATGAGATATTATTTTATTTGTCTTTAATAATAGACATCAGGACTCAAAGGGTAACTCCTAGTTCCAGCACTCTGAGATGTGGCAACTTGTGCTTACATTGGCCTTGCTCTTAACCACGTGATAAACTCTCTCTTTCTGAGTTGTTCCCCTCTGAAATCATAACCTAACCTCCACAGACACTCTGCTAAGCTTTTGCTCATTTCCATTACTCTCTCTTTTAGGAGACTATGGAGCAAACTGGAAGCAAGACCCTAAGGAAGTGAGAACTGGGGCAGAAAGAAGAGAGAAAACAAGTAAATTGTCTTTTTCGGTCTGGTATTCTTGACAGTGTCTGGCACAGAGTATGGGTTCATAAATATCTACTCAATGAATGGATTCAAGAATGGATGGGTGAATAGACGGAAGGATGCCCTGAACACAGTTACTTGAATGAGCTGGTCTTGAGGGAGCAGTAGGAATGTATAGAATGTTTGTGTGCCCTCGCGTACTTCATTTTGCAGAGTTCTGTACAAAAAAGATAAAGTTTCTTTTTGTGCCTTTACTGTCCTTCTGACATAAACAAATACTATTTTGTAATATTAATTTTAGCTCATGTCGGTAATATTCCTTAACATTCAGGTTAGGATTTAGGGGTTTAGCAGACATTTCTTGCAGTACAATTCATTACGTGCAAGACGCATTAAGCTGTAATTCTATTTTTCTTCTCTTCTTGCAGGGAACTGGGAAGTATTTACAGGAACCATTATATCTGTTGGCAGGACAATATATTAAGCTTAAAACAGTCAGGAGAATAGCAGGACTACTAGTCCAAGCAAAGAATTACACAAGATCTGGGTTTGGAATGCACTTTAAAAGACAGAGGAGGAGCGGATGATTTACTGAAAATATTTTGTCCCCTTCCCCCAATCTTTCTGCTCCATCATACTTGAATAAAAACATAATTCAATAAAAACATTTTCATCCCACATATCTAAGAAATAAATAGATCTTTGGTAATGTTTGTGGAATGTGGTAGAGGCCTAGCACTCGATTCTCCTTCTGGTGTTCCTGAAATCGTTTACATCATCTGCTATCCTTTATAAGGCATTTAAGAAATAGAATTTTTTTTTTTTTTTTGGTCCAGAATACGGAATGAGGCAAGCCCTTTGCTGCCAAAGAAAAACTCGACATGGGCTTTGTACGGCCAAAGGTTATCACCATCTGTATTGTATCAAGCCTCTGATTAGCTTGTATAAATATCTGGCAGGGAAGGAAGCTCCCCTTGTCCAGCAAAAGTCATTAAAATGATAAAAATGCAGGGTTGTGTAACATTGTTCTAACACCCGAGATTCATCACCATTACACAAGACTGCAACGCCACCCCTACCCCCAAGTCAGGCCACAAGGGAACTGTTTGGAAAGATGCTCTTGAAAGAAAAAGAGAAGTCACAACAAATCTGACGTGGCGACAATATTTGCCCTTGGCCTCCATTAATTAAAATACATGTCGGTAGAATACCAACTGTCGCACAGCCCTGCGGTTGTGGCCCAACCTAACTGCGGAGACCAACGAGAGAAGCTCAGAAGTCACCCCTGAAAGACGTGGACTGGAATCCATGCCTGGCGTGACTCTCTCGGGGCCGCTCTCAGTCAGCGAGCAGGAAGTTAGTAAATACTGTCAGCGTTTCAACTGGTTTTGCACATGTATTTTTTTTCCTCGTCAGGAAACATTAAGGACAAACAAGACACTGGAAGCTACTTATAACACTGTCCTCATCCTTCACAATCTAAGATTTCACCAAGCTTCATCTGTTAGGTACTTCATATTTTTAATCTGAAGACTCAAATATTCTTCAATTCAAGGAATGCTTACTGTTCTGCATCTTTGAATAACACCTCTGGGGAAAGAGGTTATCGTCTGTTGGCTCGTCATTTTCTGGACTTCATAGATTTTATCCTGTTTTTTTTTTTCCCCACTTTTATCTCATCTTCTTGCCCTTCTGAATTTGGTGGAAATGTCTGAAGTTTTTCTTCCCTATCACCTTTTGTGCCGGATGCACAATCGTGCCTCCTCCTTTGCATTTCTGACTAAGAACTGATGCTGGCCTCGCATTTTATTTTTCTTGTGACGATATTTCTTCCTCTTGCACATTCTTTCTTTGTTCCTTGCAGCTTCTCGGCCACTTTTGTTTTCATTTCAGTCTGTTGTCTATTCCCTCATTTCTCATCTTATTTCAGCGTTTTATTTACTCAAGTTCATGGAACAAACGCTTTCTAGGATTTGGTTCTGCTCTGTGTAGTGAATTCTTGTGCTTTATCTGTATCTTACATTCTATTTTTATTTTATTTAGCAGAAGCCTTTCAAAGAAGCCAGGTAGAGAGGGGTTCTACTGGATAGTGCAGGTCAAGATAGATATAACCTCATCCCAGGAGAAAAAGTTACAAAAAGCCAAGAGCAGGCCCACTGAAATCTTCCGTAATATTTTTTAATGTTTATTTATATTTGAGAGAGAGAGAGAGAGTGTGTGTGCAAGTGGGTGGGGGTGCAGAGAGGAGACAGAGACAGAATCTGAAGCAGGCTCCAGGCTCCGAGCCATCAGCACAGAGCCCAACAGGGACTCACACTCACAAACCACGAGATCATGACCTGAGCCGAAGTCAGATGCTTACCTGACTGAGCCACCCAGGCGCGCCTAGCCAAAGATGTTTTTAATTATAAAATTGTAGGGGTGCCTTAAGAAATAAGCATGGATACACAGAAAACATTGATTGCAAAGGATGTGTATCCCAAAATAATTTGCAATATAAAGAAATAGAAAGAGTATAAAATTCCAACAATAGGTACAGGTTAAATAAATTACAGGGCAATCATGAATGATCCTTACAATGCTACTGTTGTGTAATAACAAATTTTAAAACTAGGCAACCACATACAATGATTTTATTACATTACCTGTGCATGTATGTGTACATGTACTACATGTATGGGCATGTATGTATTAGTATGTTTGAAAGTATATACATCCAAATGTTGACTGTCTCTGGTAGTATATTTAGGAAGTTTTACTGACTCCTATTCTGTAGTTTTATATCATTTCTAAATTTTTACTTTTTTCTCTCTAGTCTTTTCCTGGGGAATGTCATGTGAACTCAGAACTTTGAATCTCACCTAAAGACAATGACTCCTAAATAAATCTATGTCAAATTAAACTCTTTAACTCTCAAAGTGAAGTTCCATTGGCCCAGTGGACACCTCTGCCTGAATATTTTATAGTACTCTCAAACTCAACCTATCCTCTCTGTGCAAAAGTAAAGGTTCCTTTCTCCTGTTTTCAAGATACATGAAACGTGGCACCATAAACTATCCCATAAACATGGCACCAGAAACTATACAAGTCTGTATCCAAGAGCAATTATGATGCCTCCTTTCTGATCTATCACCTTTAGTAATCCATCTAGACCTATACCTTTCACCTCTGAAATATCTCCCGACCTTGAAATCCTATTGCCCTAGCCTTGGTTCAGGTACTTCTGTCTGGACTATTGAAAAGCAAGAGGTGTTTTCAGCATCTCTTGCTGAAATTCCTCCTTTCAAGTTCATTTTCTGACCTACCATCAAAGCTATCATTCTAAAATATTGATCTAATCATGTTTTAAGGCTTTCATTATTTTCCCTGTCTCTGAAGTTTAAATTTCTTTACATGTCCTTAGACAATTCAGCCCTAAATAATACTTCCAGCCACATCCCTTGTCGCACCCCATCTCCAGCCTACTTCCCCAACCTACCTCTTATATTATGCCCTCACCACACAGGTCTATTTGAAGGTTTTGGAACATACCATTCTTTCCTTATGTTTGCCCTACCTGAAGTTTTTAACAAATCTTTCTCATCTCCTAATATGTCTATATCTTCATCAATCCTTCAAAATCCAGATCGAAGTTCACCTTCTCTTTGAAACTTTCCCCAAGTCTTCTGCTGTACAGAAAATATTAAGTCAATTCAACAATCCCACAGCACGCCATTACACTAACCCCGTCAAAATTATAGGTAACTTGTCTGGCTACATCCTTAAGCTAACTGCAAGATTCTCTACGGCATAGGTTGATTCTTACATTTCCACTCTGTTGATGATCAAAAAAGGGCTATGCAACCAGTAGATGAAAAAAAAAATCAATAAACAAATGCCTTAATTTTCACTAGCTACACGTTTAACACGCAGAATAAATGAGTAAGTTCTAAGCCAAACGCTACTGTTACAGTAAATCCTTTTCTGTTAATTGTGACATGAAAACTCTTATAAAGATTATGCTTAAACTTATTTCACTAAATCCGGGCAGAGCCTCTATTATATATGAGGCACTGTGCAAGGGTTTTTAATTGTACTATTTGATGATACAATAGAACCATTAACTAAAAACAAGCCAAAACTAAAACAATGACAAAAGTATACCTGGCAAGAGTATCCTGCAGTAACTGAGTTTTCCTATTTATATTACAATACCAAATAAATCATATTTAGGTATTTAATGTGTCTCACTTATTTTAAGTATTTACTCAGGCTTCACAGACTGAAATTCTAGCATGAAAAGAAAATCTTGGCTCAAATAACATTTAGGCTATTTGTTACAGTCTAGCCAAATCACAGAAGAGCCAGAGGGTCAAAAAGAACTTAATCTCAGATTTATGGTCATAGAATTTTTCCACCCACATACATGTTTTTGTTATTAAACATGGACACAAATCATTTTCAAATGGACCCATAGGGACAGTACATCACATTGGGAAATGGTGTGCACAGGAGTTGATGAGTAGAAGACTCAATCCAGACTATAAAAAACAACAGAATAAATAGGCAAAAGCCCAAACAGATTTCCAATAATGCTGAATTCCATCCACTATCCATTCTATAGACACACAAGGAATAAAGGAAATGAAGAAAAGTCAAGTCATCAGAATCCAAATAAAAATGAAAGAGGGCTAAATGACTTTGAATGGTTACCCTTGAATTAAAGGTATTACTCGGTGATCAAGAAAAAATGAAATCTTGCCCTTGCAACAACATGGCTGGAACTAGAGCTATGCTCTATGAGAGCTATGCTAAGTGAAATAAGTCACTCAGAGAAAGACAAGTATCATATGATTTCACTCATACGTGGAATTTAAGAAACAAAACAAATGAACATAGGGGAAAGGAAGGAAAAATAAGATAAAAAACAGAAAGGGAGACAAAACGTAAGAAACTCTTAAATACAGAGAACAAACTGAGGGTTGCTGGAGGGGAGGTGGGTGGGGGGATGGGCTAAATGAGGGATGGGCATTAAGGAGGGCTCTTGTTGGGATGAGTCACTGGGTTCTACTCCTGAAACCAATACTACGCTATATGTTAACTAACTTGAATTTAAATTTAAAATTTTTTAAATGTTTATTTATTTTTGAAAGAGAGATAAGAGTGTGAGCGGGGGAGGAGCAGAGAGAGACTGGGAGACACAGATCCCAAGCAGGCTCCAGGCTCTGAGCTGTCAGCACAGAGCCTGACGAGGGGCTCAGACTCCCAAACCGTGAGATCATGACCTGAGCCAAAGTCAGACACTCAACTGACTGAGTCACCCAGGCGCCCCTAATTTAAATTTTAAAAACAGGTATTTGCACGGTTGCAAGATAAAAATTTAGGGAAGGATGTCTTAACCACACTTGGTTGTCAGTAAAAATTGGATATCCGCTTTATTAGCTTCAACAAAATGGGAATTTATTGGAAACAGAGAGGACTATCCCTCCAAACCCAAGAGCAGGGAGAAGAACTGGGCCTCAAGAGGACCAACCAAGCTGCAGGAACCAGTGGCTACTCCCTTCAGCCTTCCATCTGTTTGCCTGTTTGCTTCTGCGGCCACGCTGTGTCTCGTCTCAGTTTCTGTCAACACATCCTCACTCACTCCTAACATTGATGACATTCCTCTGGTTCTCTGTGCACAGTCTTAACTTTATATTCCCTACCTACTGGCAAAAAACAAAACAAAACAAAACAAAACAACTATGCTCTCAGAGCTCTTTGTCCCCTCTTCTAAATTCCTAGGAGAAAAAATATAAATGATCCATCTCAACCTCTAGATTGCACACCCCCCCCCCCCAACCCAAACAGAAAAGGATTGCCTCTCTAGGCTGGGCAAAGGACTGACGATGCGATGCGTGTGGTTCTCAGTGAAAATGGTTGCTGACGGACAGGGACTACGGACGAAATGAGCTTCAAGGAGAAGAAAGAATTGAATACTATGCTTGGATTTATCCAGGAGAAAAATAGTTGCAAAAGCGTATCAGAGCAAATTCTCTTTCTAGAAAAGCACAAAATGCCAGGAAATGATGTAGAGATTTGGGAGAAGTCAACTGTAAACATTTTCCTCAGAAAGGAGAAAAATCTTCTTTAGGATTCAAAGCTGTCAGCAAAGAAACACTGTCTTACTAGGTATATTAATAGTAACTATGAGGGAAAAATTTATCAGGAGCTTAGAATATATAAAAGACACAGAGAATCTAACCATTATGTGGCAAACACTTGGGGTTCAGGAACAACCTTACTTTTCAAAAAGCCAGATATACTTCAAATCAAATGTACTGACACGTGGGAATTCACAGGGAGCAGAGGCTGAGGGGAAACTTCAAGTTCATGAACCTACTGTGTATTTCATTTGTTACAGTTATCCAAAATTTATCAAAAAAACACTTTTAATTGGGACATTTATTAGCATTCCAAATAAATGACATTTTGTTTCATTTTTCTTTTTTTTTTTTTTTGTTTTGCATTTTAGTTTATATAAATGACCGCATCAATTACCATTCTAGGGCAAAAGATTCTGTGTTTCATAGCTTAAGAAAACCTGAAGTTAAACCCAAATAATTTAAGGTTGCATAAATTAAAAGATTCATTGTATCTATATACTTAAATAATCAATGACTCAAAGTAATATTTACATATGTAAGTGTTCAAAGGTGTTGACTTTTACTTTTTAAAGTTTATTTATTTATTTTGAGGAGCATGAGGACAGATTGAGAGGGAGAGAGAGAATCCCAAGCAGGTTTTGTGCTGTTGGCACAGAGCCTGACATGGGGCTCAATCTCAGGAACCGTGAGATTATGACCTGAACTGAAATCAAGAGTCAGACAATTAACATGCTGAGCCACCCAGGTGCCCCAAAAGATGTTGACTTTTAAAATTACTTTGAGAAAAATATACCCTGGTGGATTAGCCAACTTCTTTTTTTTAATGTTTTTGAGACCGAGAGAGAGAGACAGAGAGAGAGAGAGAGAGAGAGAGAGAGAGAGAGAGAGACAAAGTGCAAGCAGGGGAGGGGCAGAAAGAGAGAGGGAGACACAGAATCTGAAGCAGGCTCCAGACTCTGAGCTGTCAGCACAGAGCCCAGTGCAGGGCTCAAACTCATGAACTGTGAGATCGTGACCTGAGCTTAAGTTGGACGCTTAACCAACTGAGCCAACCAGGCACCAACTCTTATCATTTAATTTTAGCCAACTCTTATCATTTAATCACATGCTTACACTTACAACAGTGACAGTTTTCCCTAAATATGCACTGGATACATAAGTGAGTCTAGTTCATTACCTAAAGGATTTGAAAAAAGATTTTTCTAAACACTGATGATCATGGAGCTGATTGCTAAAGTGAGCATTCTTTTGACCTGAAGAAACTACTAGAAGAGTCATAAGGGAGATTTTTTTTTCTTTTGTGAAACGGGATGGCGTATGGAAACCAACAAACCAACACACAAACAAACAAGGAATATTATGATGCAGGGGGGAACACTGTGTATCCCCGATTGGGACATACTGAATTTAGTTGGAAGACCAAATTTTATGTGGAGGTTTGGCATAAACATTTATAAACTTAAGTTTAGGCTGTATGGTAATCTGAGAAAGGGACTAGATGTACCTAGGATTGGAAAAATGAATTCTCTTTGACTCATATTTTTAGTTTCGTGGAGAGTGTGAGGTTGAGTACTGACCATGGATTACAGAAACCTAAGAATTCATTCAGGAAACTAGATAAATGAAGAGGACAGACACAGACGTGTTGCAAATAGAAGATGATCTTTCACTTCCTTGGTCTCTGCAATGGTTGGTAGACACATCAGTTAAGGCACACAAAACGGGAGGTGCTAGCCAATCAAAATATACTGTATACAAATGGCACACGAGAGGCAATTCCCTGGGCTGGACGGGGGTCAGAGGGGTGGGGGGTCAAGGTGATCACTTGGGACTACCAGATAGTGAGAGAGCATCCATTCAAATGATAGTCTCCAAATGCTCACTCCTCTTGGTCCTGCATCTGCTCCATGTGGCCTTCTGCTCCGTCACCCATATACCTAGGGCCCGTCATGGCTGCCCTCTCTGCCTCGTGTCTTCGCAATGAACTTCAACGATAAGTATGTATCCGGGGGCCTTGTACCTACTAGATCTTCTGACAGTACAGCACAGGGTAGTACTACACAGTGGTTAAGAACTTAGACCTTGGTTGGAAAACCTCCAAAAGCATGGAGGTTAAAGAACACCCTACTAAAGAATGAGTGGGTCAACCAGGCAATTAGAGAAGAAATTAAAAAATATATGGAAACAAACGAAAATGAAAATACAACAATCCAAACGCTTTGGGACGCAGCGAAGGCAGTCCTGAGAGGAAAATACATTGCCATCCAGGCCTATCTCAAGAAACAAGAAAAATCCCCAATACAAAATCTAACAGCACACCTAAAGGAAATAGAAGCAGAACAGCAAAGGCAGCCTAAACCCAGCAGAAGAAGAGAAATAATAAAGATCAGAGCAGAAATAAACAATATAGAATCTAAAAAAAACTGTAGAGCAGATCAAAGAACTTAGACCTTGGCTCCGACTGCCCTGATGTGTATTCTAATAACTGGACTTACTAGCAGTATAACTTTGGTCAAGTTACCGACATTCTCTGTGCCTCAGTTTCCTCATCTGTACTTAGGGGATAATAATACTAGCCTACAGGGGGAGATTTTTCTGTTGTGAGGATTTAATGAATTCATACAGGGAAAGTACTTAGCATGGTACCTGATAAGCACTGATTGATTACTCATCGCCATTATCATGATGAGTAAAAGAAACTGCTAGCACATTGCCGGGATGTCTGTCAAGCAGATAAACCATACAATGGAACCAACATTTTGTCCAAAGCTGTGAATGGAAACAAGTAATCGTATTTGTAGGAGCTGACAAAGTGGGACAGGGGATTTAGGAGAATTATTATTCTGTAACCAAGGACCACACAACCCTACTTGAGCCAAGAAGAAGGTGATAATGCTTTGGGCGGAAGACCAGAAAAAATAATAACCTGACTTTTGCAGTTACTGAGGATGATACTGCAAGGTTGGTAAAGGGCAGTGTGGACATCGACATGGAGGGAGGATGTGAATTCACAACGCAGAGGCCTGCAGATTCCCCTTCTGAACTCACGGCATGGAGTTCTCCGCAGAGGTGCTGTGGGGTTTGCCCCCCTTGATCAGATTTAGTGTGGGTGTGCGGGCGGGGAGGTAGGGATTCACACTTGCCTGAGATTCTATTCCAACAGTTTATGTCGCTCCCTTGGGAAAGTGGTCTGAAGGGTAAATTTGCTAAAATCATTATAATCCATCATTTCAAAAGTCGAGCATCCCCTAAGTGGTCCTCTGAGAAGATGTCCTAACTATCCTCATTTTAGTTTGAAATCAGAGCACAGTACTACCCTTGATATACTAAAATTTAAAATGCTAAACAGACTAAGGTATGTCTTTTCCGGAACACCAGGGTTATAATGAATGTCGTTTGCTAGGTCGTGGAGCATAGATGAACATCACGTAAGATGTAATTTTTGTCCTCCACAAGTAGAGGGGAGACAGGCATCACACGACAAGTGCTATTTGCCACACTTCCCTGTAATTTCCTTAATCAGATACGTCCTTACAGTGTTTCTCCACATTTTGGGAACATGTCAAATGAGTGAATGCAGATTAGTCTGCAAATCCCTGCAAGGTTCTCTGTTGCTGGGACTTCATCAATCTCTGCCTAGTAAATTCTGATAATGGGTCTTACGCCTTGAAGGTGTAGGAGAAAATGGAAATTTCGAAAGGGCAAAATGTAAAAAGAAATAAAGAAAAAGGTGTTGGCGCTTTCTGGGTTCGTGGACCACCAGACGCTCTGTGCTTCGTCGACTTGCACACCTTTACTCAGATCCAGCTCCCAGGAGAGCACTCCACAACTTACTACTGGAGATGTCTTGCTTAATGGGGAACCAAGTGACTCAATTCCAGATACTTTCTGTGGTTGTCCTTCCCCCGTGGAAAAGTCACACCTCTTGGCTTTACAAAGTGCTACTAGGGCAGGCCGTTCCTCTGAGCCCCCTTTCTGCCTGCAACAGCAGACCTTGTCCATCCCTCCCTGTTCCCATATCTCAGACTTCCAACTGCCAGCATCTGTATCTCTTCATCTGAGGGCTTGTTTTGGTGCCTGGAGACCACTCTGCCCACTCACAGGGGAGGTGACAGTGACAGAGAATTGACGCCCTCCGGAGAGCAAATCTCGACAGCGACAGATGAGACTAGGTCTATAAATGCCACAGATCCCTCTCAGGTGTGGTCATTCTAAAGCCTGAACTCTACAGTGCCCCCCACCCCTGGTACAGTTAACCACTCTTAGCTTTTCTGCTGTTGGTTCCCTTCTCTGTCTCATGGCCTCAGTGTTTAGTTAGGATCACCTCCCAAACAAACAACTGGCACTTGAATCCTCATCTCAGGTTCTGCTTCTGGCAAACCCAAAACTGAGACATTGGCCGTTGTCTCTGGCTCGCTTCTTCTCCATTACACAGGCACGGGGACAAATGAAAGCTTCTGCCCAAGGACATTTCCAACCAGTATATAGAATGCCGGTCTCTTCTTTGCTAAGTTGCTGGAAAGGAAAGAACTGGACAAAGGACAGAAGAGATCTGCTTTCAGTACGAACGCTGCTCTCCCCCAGGGTCCCAAATGGCTGCTCTATTTCACTGTTTATCTCTTGCTCCCAAATTCTCTGTCCGGTGGTACAGACTAGAGTCGGATGCTGGGCAGGAGGTGAGGGGGATTGAGTTTATAGGGTCTGTGCTGCACAGTCTGTGAACTCTGAGCGAATAAATCACTTTCGGTTATTGGTGGCTCTAAAATGTGGAATGCTCAGTGTTCTTTTGTTTAAGCCGTGGGTCCTGGTGCAAAATCTGGGGCAACAGAGAGTCCCACATAACATCCTGTTGCAGATGAGTATTTAAAACACAGATTTTTACTACTGACCAGATACACAAAGCCTAAACTTTGGTATCTTTATTGCTAGAAAAGTCCAACAACGGTCTCAAATTATTACTTTTGAAGTGCCATTTAAAAGCCAAGCACACATATTTTGAAGGAAATTGTGACTAAAAAAAGAGCAATCTTGGCTAGAAAGAGTAATGTGAAAAACATAAACAAAAATTGCTTCGCTTCTTTCAGAGTGAATTTCAGGTTCAATTGGAAAGGTGAAGCCTATAAAACAGGATTAAAATGATGAGGCTTTACTTGCAGATATGACTCAACTGGCGTAGGTCAAAATATATAAGCCAAGTTGAAAGAAATGCCAGGATCAAAATACACTATCAAACAACACCTCTGAATGTGCCTGAATGTTCTCCATCAACAACAGCAGGCACACAGACGGTCTTTTACTGCACAGGACAAAAAAAAAAAAAAAAAAAAAAAAAAACACAAAACCTCACAATAAAAAATGAAGCATGAGAGCTACGGAAAGAGAATGAATTGTGGGAAACGGGTCCTTTGAGGCAACCATTTCATTTACATGTGATAACATTAGAGGGTTACAGTCTTTCTTCCCTGAGTATGTTCTTTGATGAGCATTACCAGTAAGGATGAGAGATGCTGACAGAGCAGTGGGCACGGCGTCCCTCTCGGTGTGGGACAAGACAGAGGAAGGCCACATTCTCCCGACCTCTCAGAAAGGTGATGGAGGAAGTTATTTCCACCATCCGCAGCCTCAACACCCTGCGCTGTGTCACCTCATGGCCAGCTGTCCGGGCTCATCTCCTCAGCGAATAACTGAAGGCAGCTTGCCAAGCAGTGAAAAAAACCACCGTCATCTGTGTGCACAGTTGTGTGGGAATCTGGGTTCTCAAGAGCCAGTGTGGCACCAGGAGGGAGGAGAAGGACAGCTGGGGTGGGGTGACAGCGTCTGAAGGGTCAGTGCTTTCAACCCAGTATGATTCTCCAGTCCTAACAGACTCAGTGCTACAGTACTTGGCATCTGGCGAAAATAAGACTAGAATTATATCATTTTAGTTTCTTGATAATTAGCTAAAGCGCCTTTCATTTCATAAGGCAGAGCTATGCTGCGGGATAGAACACCATATTCTCCTGAATATTTAAGAGAAAAGCTGAGCCATAAAAGGACTTTCATACTTGAGACCGATCCCTTCAGGCTATGCCTCCAATGCCCCCAAGGTACGTCTTCAATCACCTGTGCCCAGGTAGACATTGAGATTTCACTTCCCGTTATATAATACATGTTCATTGTAACTACTTTTTCAAAGGCAGTAGAAATAATATAATTCCTATAGATAACTACTGTTAACATTTAAAAATTTTTCTTCCCAGTTTTTTTTTCTATGTTATAAATACAGTTCTATATACTGATGCTAAATACACACACAGAGTTCCAGCTCATTTAATATGCCATTTGGCCAATGTATTACATCATTAGGTAGCTTTCAAAAATGTGATTTTATTGACTATGAGACATTTCATTGTGGATATGATATTTGATTAAATTGTCTTGAGTTGTGGGAACTTGGTGGTTGCTGCCTCCAGTTTCTGTGTGGGGTGGCAGCAATTACAGTTACCCTCTGCCCCCCCACCCCCACACCACTTCTCACTCTTCTCCTGAGGAAGAGGGTTTCCCCAGCCCCTCTCTGCCCCCTTCTCTTTGGCCTCTGGCTGCCAGGAAACAGCTAGGTTTTACAGGGGCAAGCTCCCATGTGCCCAGAACTGTCTTTCCTGGGGAGGCAAGTCAATCTAATTTCAAGATTCAGTATTAGAAAGCTGTGCACCTAAGCTACATTCTCCATTAGCAGGAGACAAGGACATGTTTGATTCTCCACCTGCCTTTTCCGTTGCATTGAAATGCAATGGATTTAGAACTCAAGAGAGGTGAAGAAAAGTATAATTTACTGAGCCTTCCCAAACCACAGCCAAACTGTTTCTAAATTTTCCCTATTCCAAGTAATGCTGAGATGAATATCCTTTTAGAGGAATCTTTCACTACGTCTTGGGTCATTATTTTCTAAGAAACTCCTTGACTGGTAATTACTTAGTTTTAAGATATTTACTTTGAAGACCTGTAAACATACTGACCATTTATCATACTGCTCTGGAAACATGCTACCATGTTGTAAACACACAGATGTATTGTGAATGCTCCCCATTGGGAGGAAGATCTTGAAGATGTAAGAAAGAAGGGGAAATACTTGGTGGAAGGTCTTCCTTGGCTGAGGGAAGAGACCCTTACTCTGATACGTATAAGGAAGCATTGATGCACGCTGACTTTGTGGAACTAGAGGAACTAGTGAAAATTTGGAAGAGTTCACACCTGAGAAAATGAAGCACACGTATTTTAATCACATAAATGTATATGCATTTAAAATATCATATTTGAAAGTAAAAAATAAAAACTACATTTTGCATTGGTGGCTAGTACGTCCTATAGCCAGGTGCTACAGGATGGACATTAAAATAATGAAGGTTATCAGGAATGGTTCAGCAGGAATTAAGAAAATAGTGCATCAAATGCACGTATCGCAAAGTATATTTCATATGCTCTAGCAACAACTTACAACTGGAAAAAACATCCAACTTGGACTTGACTAATTAAATGACTAAGTTTACTAAGTAACCTTACTTAGCAAATGATTCAATCATGTAATAGCTCCTGCTAAGAACTTTCTTTAAAATGTTTCTATCAATACTGTGGGAAGTTGTTTCCCCCTTAGTTTTGAATTACATCTATTCACGTGAAACAAGGTAACTATCACTATTTCAACATATACAGTAATGAGAACCTGTCCTCAGGTTTATAGCTTTCAAGTTTACTCCATCTACGAAAGAACTATATGCTCTGAATTTGAAAACTCCTTACTGTTTAACACTACAAAATAAAATAGCAACTGCTTGAATGACCTCATGAGAAGGACTGATAACAAAGAAGATACATGCTATAAAAATCTTTTTATGAATATTGATAAGAAAATTACCTACTAATGTGTTGCAGATTTCATTTGCACTATCGCTCATCTCATGTGAAGAGCTGTAGCAACATTGAACATACATCATCAACTCTCACAGAGTTTTTCCTATCCACATTTGGCCTCCAAATCATAGCAGGTAGTACTGGATATAAGCTGAGTCTATGCCAGAAACCCACTTTTCATATGGCCTGGGGAGCTTTAGAGAACAGTCTCAAAAAATCTATGGGAAAGGCAGCCACAATACAGAACAGGACATTCCTTTTAATGTAAAATTCTCTTAACCTGACAGCTTACTCTAAGAAAAGCCAAAGAAGTACCATGTTTTCCTGAGAAGTGTTCATTTGGGTTTACTTAATGACAAAATATTAAAATTAAAATATTAATTTTATTTTATTGTGTGCATTTTCCCCCATCACTTTCAGTACAATATTTTATTTGGGAGTTAATGCCATATTATTTACAAGCTTCTGGCTCCCGGGAAAATTACATAAGTAGCTTTCGATGCCAAAATTTAAATGGATTGCTCTGGAACATTGATAGTTTTTACTAAAAGAAGTGGAACCTAGTACAAGGAATAAGTTAGGCGAGGCCTGACTCCTCCATCTTGAGCTGAATCAGGCCAGTGCCACTAAGGAAGAAATGAAGTGGGATTTCCAAGATTTCCCCAGTTAGACACAAGCTCTCCCTGACACACTGGTGTGGCAAAGACTGCTTATAACTTCCTCAGCATCCATTCTCTTCTCCCTCCTCAAGGATGGATATGAACCCGAGTTGTTCCAAATGAGACCTACGTGGAAGTGTTGTGCACATTCTCAGAGTCTCCTTAAAGAATGGTGTAACTCTTCCAATCCATGAGCAGGGAATGTCTTTCCATTTCTTTAGATCTTCTTCAATTACCTTCATAAGCTTTCTATAGTTTTCAGCATACAGATCTTGTACATCTTTGGTTAGATTTATTCCTAGGTATTTTATGCTTCTTGGTGCAATTGTGAATGGGATCAGTTTCTTTATTTGTCTTTCTGTTGCTTCATTATTAGTGTATAAGAATGCAACTGATTTCTGTACATTGATTTTGTATCCAGCAACTTTGTTAAATTCATGTATCAGTTCTAGCAGACTTCTGGTGGAGTCTATCGGATTTTCCATGTATAATATCATGTCATCTGCAAAAAGCGAAAGCTTGACTTCATCTTTGCCAATTTGGATGCCTTTGATTTCCTTTTGTTGTCTGATTGCTGATGCTAGAACTTCCAACACTACGTTAAACAAAAGCAGTGAGAGTGGGCATCCCTGTCGTGTTCCTGATCTCAGGGAAAAAGCTCTCAGTTTTTCCCCATTGAGGATGATGTTAGCTGTGGGCTTTTCATAAATGGCTTTTATGAGAATAAATATTGTCAAAATGTCAATACTACCCAAAGCTATCTACACATTCAATGCAATCCCAATCAAAATTGCACCAGCATTCTTCTCGAACCTAGAACAAGCAATTCTAAAATTCATATGGAAACACAAAAGGCCCCGAATAGCCAAAGTAATTTTGAAGAAGAAGACCAAAGCAGGAGGCATCACAATCCCAGACTTTAGCCTCTACTACAAAGCTGTAATCATCAAGACAGCATGGTAATGGCACAAAAACAGACACATAGACCAATGGAATAGAATAGAAACCCCAGAACCAGACCCACAAACGTATGGCCAACTAATCTTTGACAAAGCAGGAAAGAACATCCAATGGAAAAAAGACAGTCTCTTTAACAAATAGTGCTGGGAGAACTGGACAGCAACATGCAGAAGGTTGAAACTAGACCACTTTCTGACACCATTCACAAAAATAAACTCAAAATGGATAAAGGACCTGAATGTGAGACAGGAAACCATCAAAACCCTGGAGGAGAAAGCAGGAAAAGACCTCTCTGACCTCAGCCGTAGCAATCTCTTACTCGACACATCCCCAAAGGCAAGGGAATTAAAAGCAAAAATGAATTACTGGGACCTTATGAAGATAAAAAGCTTCTGCACAGCAAAGGAAACAACCAACAAAACTAAAAGGCAACCAACGGAATGGGAAAAGATATTTGCAAATGACATATCGGACAAAGGGCTAGTATCCAAAATCTATAAAGAGCTCACCAAACTCCACACCCGAAAAACAAATAACCCAGTGAAGAAATGGGCAGAAAACATGAATAGACACTTCTCTAAAGAAGACATCCGGATGGCCAACAGGCACATGAAAAGATGCTCAACGTCGCTCCTCATCAGGGAAATACAAATCAAAACCACACTCAGATATCACCTCACGCCAGTCAGAGTGGCCAAAATGAACAAATCAGGAGACTATAGATGCTGGCGAGGATGTGTAGAAACGGGAACCCTCTTGCACTGTTGGTGGGAATGCAAACTGGTGCAGCCACTCTGGAAAACAGTGTGGAGGTTCCTCAGAAAATTAAAAATAGACCTACCCTACGACCCAGCAATAGCACTGCTAGGAATTTACCCAAGGGATACAGGAATGCTGATGCATAGGGGCACTTGTACCCCAATGTTTATAGCAGCACTCTCAACAATAGCCAAATTGTGGAAAGAGCCTAAATGTCCATCAACTGATGAATGGATAAAGAAATTGTGGTTTATATACACGATGGAGTACTACATGGCAATGAGAAAGAATGAAATATGGCCCTTTGTAGCAACGTGGATGGAACTGGAGAGTGTGATGCTAAGTGAAATAAGCCATACAGAGAAAGACAGATACCATATGTTTTCACTCTTATGTGGATCCTGAGAAACTTAATAGAAACCCATGGGGGAGGGGAAGGAAAAAAAAAAAAAGGAGGTTAGAGTGGGAGAGAGTCAAAGCATAAGAGACTCTTAAAAACTGAGAACAAACTGAGGGTTGATGGGGGGTGGGAGGGAGGGGAGGGTGGGTGATGGGTATTGAGGAGGGCACCTTTTGGGATGAGCACTGGGTGTTGTATGGAAACCAATTTGACAATAAATTTCATATATTGGAAAGAAAATAAAGATTAAAAAATGTAAAAAGAAAAAAAAAAAAGAATGGTGTAACTCTCTTTGCTCTGTCCTTCCTGGAGTCTGGAGTAAGCCCCTGGTGTCTAAGTAAGCACTCCAGCATCCATCTTGGACCACTGAGGTGCCCTGAAGATGACAGAACAGAGAGCCCAAAGGAAAGACTCCAGATCCCAGAAGACATCACAGACTTGCCATACTAGAATTTTCTACTTAAAACAATTCGAGAGAGAAATAAATGTTTATTGTGCTTAAGCTAGTGGCACTGGAGATTTTTCAATTACATCCAGCTAAACCTACTCCTAGCTAATTCACTGGCTAAAAAAGGAAGCTCAGAAGATAAATTAGAAGGGACTAGGCCATTTCAGGCTCTGCCAAGGATTAGTCTATGTTAGACCATGGAAGAGCAATCAAGGACCATGAAATGAAATTCCCTGTGCCAGGTCTCTGATGAATTGAGACAGATCACACCCAGAATTGCTACATACTACAATTTGTTAAAGGGAGGCCAAAAAGTCAGATTTTTTACAAAATGCTATTTTCTGATTTTAAAATCTCTGCTAAAGTTAGAAAATGTATTGTATGTATATTACATATAGAGAGAAATGGATATTTAAACACACACAAACATGAACATATACACATATCTCCAACTGAAATGCACCCGCAGAATGAAAAGGCCTGAAAGCCATGGTTTATGTCTTCTGGGTTAACATGTTTGGCTTTATATCTTATGTAACACTTCAGCTTCAGAAATGGAATCTTCCACTTCTCCCTAGCTTTTGATATAACTCAGGACATGGCAGTAACACAGTAAAATGTGGGAAATGGCAGGGGACACAAGGAAAAAGACAAGATGACAAGTCAGAAGGCTGGATTGACTCTGTCTGTGGCGTTTACTTAGCTTTGTGATTAGCATTTAGTTACCTGACTTCTAGAATCTGATGCTGTTCCTGTAAATCTGTAAAACTGACTGTAAAATCGTAATATGAAAGCACTTTGTAAATTATAAATCACTTTACAAATTAAAGGTATAATTGGTCAAGAATGATGCATTTAATAATTTCATGGCCACTATTTTTTTTTTAATTTTTTAAGGTTTAATTATTTTTGAGAGAGAGAGCGTGTGCATGCACAAATTGGGGCAGGGGGAACAGAGGATCAGAAGTGGGCTCCATACTGTCAGCGCAGAGCCTGATGCAGGGTTCCAACTCACCAACCCTCAGATCATGATCTCAACGGAAGTCGGACACTTTAGCAACTGAGCCACTCAGGCGCCCCCATGGCCACTATTAAGAGAGATCATCTCTTAGCACGTTTGTACCAGGAGGACATGGCAGGGAGTAGGGGGTGGGAGGGACTTTCCTATCCTTTGACCACAGAAGTGAAGTAGGACAGGACAGTCTAACCTCTCTCTGTGTCTAGGCATCCAAGCCTTTGACCAAGAGTTCTCAAGATGCATTTCAGCCAAGCATAACGTAATACTGGCAGCCAATAATGGTAAGTGTCTTTAACAGAAGCAGGAGGTGTACATTCTTATTGCATACCTATAATAATAATACAGTGTCCTGTATGCTGGGAAAAGCAAAAGGATAAATAAAATATATGCAAGTGGGGAATTAAGAACTTTGGATGCAATCGATATTTGAGAATTATTTGCTCTCTCTCTTCAAATGAACAATTCTGGAACCATCTTTGCCTGGGAAATATACATGAGGTCTGGATCTATTTTATGCACTGAGGACTCATTTCTTTCTTTCTTTCTTTCTTTCTTTCTTTCTTTCTTTCTTTCTTTCTTTCTTTCTTTCTCTTTCTTTCTTTCTTTCTTTCTTTCTTTCTTTCTTTCTTTCTTTCTTTCTTTCATGCTGCTAAAGTTCCTATAGAAGACCAAGGCAATAGGAGAACTGTTGAAAAGTTTAAGTAGCACAAAAAAGAGAACATTTCCAGAAGTACATTTAGAAATAGATCTTCTCAGGATCGAAAAAGAACTTAGCTTTTGCATCAGTGAGCAACTCTTGACATCTAAATCATGCTCTCAGTTTGGAACAGCTGAATCTACTGCAGATTGTATGGCTGCCCCCGCATTTTCCCAAAGGAAAGGAAAATTCAAACCTTCCTTATTCCTTCAGCAGTTGGGCCACCAGAAAGACTGCTGGAAAATGCCCAATGGCTATTATCAGCTTATTGTCTGAAAACAAAATGGCCCTAATTTTATTCATCAGGGTTTTAATCTAGGGCCATCTCACACATCTCCAGATCTTATTAGAAAACTTAAAAGCAGATTCTTTCTTCCCATGAGGCTGACAAAGCAGATTCGTGTCCTGGTAACAGTGTGAATGTGTACTACTGTGGACATATAGCAATGATGCTCTTTGCCTACAGCTAGGAAGGGCTGCCCCCATCCATTCCCAGTTTTCTGGCCATCTCAAGCTGGAATTTTTGGTGAGACAGCACATTCCCCACCAAAGGATCCTATTTCTGGAACTCTGAAACAATGGGGAAAGCAGAAATTTTTTTCAAAGGAAGCTTCATGCTATTTGTTTAAGAGATACTTAGCAGGGCACCTGGGTGGCTCAGTCGGTTAAGCAGCCGACTTCGGCTCAGGTCATGATCTCGCGGTCCGTGAGTTCGAGCCCCGCGTCGGGCTCTGTGCTGACCGCTCGGAGCCTGGAGCCTGTTTCGGATTCTGTGTCTCCCTCTCTCTGACCCTCCCCTGTTCATGCTCTGTCTCTCCCTGTCTCAAAAATAAATAAAAAAAAAAAGTTAAAAAAAATTTAAAAAAGAGATACTTAGCAAAAGTGAAGTAGGAATGAGGAGATTTTATTATGACTTGAAATGCTGAAGAGGTGGAGAGCTTTGCATTCATAGTGGGGTTGATCCAAAATATCCAGTTTAGGAAAGGCAATTTATAAGAAGTACCTGGTGGGGAGAAAAACTAAAACGAAAAGTCATTATGAAATTGTCACTCCTTGAAAAGGAAAATCTGAAGAGATTTCTGTTTATTTTGTAAAAGGTTTTCACATAATTAAGTTCAAGGTGCTAAATTTTACCCCCATTCTCTTGGTTGTGCTTCTGGAAGGATCTGTGCTAAGTAGATTTCACTGCTTTAGTCCTGTACTCTTTGATGAGTGCCGGGAGATGGTGTCTAAAAAGAAAAGGTCTACGTTGCGGTTTACTCTTTGAAATAAAGTGTGATAAGGGTCCACACATATACTTTCCATTAAGCTGTCCAATTCTGATACCAAATAAAAAATGAAGCCCACTGTTATCTTTCTGTTTAGTCGAAAAGTCATATGTGCTGAAATATAACAGCAAATTTTGCGTTGGCAGAAGAGATTCCGTATCTTGAGATTTTTACAGAAGAGGAGTAAGGTGTATGCATTGTGAGGGGTAGCTGTGTGCTTGCAGGCACATCCTATATCTACGTTTATGTGTCTGTGTATTTGTCTGCCTGTGTTTGTGTCTGTGTATCATTGTGTGGACATTCAGTTACAAGTGGAAACGTTTGAAAAACTAATTTTTCTGGGGAAAGTAATTAATAACCTCAGAACTGCCCCTATGATTTTCAATTTCCCAGATCATAAACACAATCAGTTCCAGTAATACCATTGTGCACACACATGGGAATCTGATGAACTGTCTCATTTCCATGATGAAATGTATTAAGTTTCATATCCAAACCCAAACGACAGAGCTAACCATTTTCAAACTAATTCCCCAATGAGATATGCCTCCCTGATCCCCGTGTAATGAATCCATATTCAAACCTCTACTAATGTCATTTTCAAACATCAGTCACCTTCTAATCAATTTTCTCCAGACGGCATACTTTAATTACACCTAAGAATGCTCATCGGGGATTTGGAAAGGTTACAGTGAAGACATGTAAGTCTCCAGGTTAGACAGGGACAGAGTCCAGCTGACCCTCTCCTGTACCTTCTCATAACCCAATCAAAATGAGAAAAGAAAAATAAAATCAAGGGGAAGTTGAGTTAACAAAAACTTTTGAAAAGTCTCTGCTTGTTAATTACAAATGGATCTAGGCTGAATTAAGGCACTGGGAACCTTGTTGGCAAGTTCATTTTCCAAGACAGGATGTAGTATTTGGAAGGAGAAAGCTGAAGACAGAGTAGGTCTGGAGGCAAGCAGTGTGTACTCGATTCATTACCCATATAACTGCTTTGGATCAACGTACTCAGGGGCCCCAAGCCAACCTGGCCAAGCTAAACAGAGGAACGGGTATATGGCAAGTTTTTCCCTGATGCAGCAGGGTTCTTCTCTGATGGCGTGGGTGGTGACATCAGGAATAAGGCCAGCCTTAGGACCTCATGAGTACTTGGAGTGGAGGCCAACAGAGGACTGGATCTGCAAAACTGAACCCTGACTGGTGAAACAACTTCAATAAAAAGAGAGCATCTTTAAGGAGTTATTTCATCTCTTAGAGGCAAAAGCTTTTGAAACATCACAGGAAATGAAAAAAGCACAAATAAAAAGAAAAATAAGTTCAGTGACAGATTTAGAAGGCAAGTGAAACACTGAGAAAAACTATTTGCCTCATACTTAGCAGCAGGAGGGTTAATACCATTACGATGCAAAGAGCATTTGCAAATTGGTAAGAACCATCCTCAAATAAAAAATAGGTAACAGTCCCAAAATATTTTAATGGATATTCAAAAAAGAAGAACTATATACGGCAAATCATATATGAACAAAGTGTTGGCTGCATCCCAGGTACCAATCCAGATAACTGCACATAGCTGTGTAATTTGGTACCGATTTTCTGCAGGGAAACTTGGCACATGTACCAAAGGCCTTAAAAGATGAGCACACTCGGGACACCAGAACAGTTTAGTCGGTTAGGTGTCCAACTCTTGATTTCGGTTCAGATCACGATCTCACAGTTTGTGAGTTCTAGCCCCACGCTGGGCTCTGTGCTAAGAGTGGAGCCTGGTTGAGATTCTCTCTCTCCCTTTCTCTCTGCCCCTCACCCTGCTCATGCACTCATGCTCTGTCAAAAAATAAGTAAACTTTAAAAAAATGAGCAAAAATTTAGTAACACAGTGTTCTTTTTAACAGCCTAAATATATAATAATAGGTATTTATGTGGTAAAAACAAAGGCATGTTCTACAGTGGAATACTAAGTGACAATGAAAATGATACAGTATAATTCTTTTTTTATTTTTATGTTTTAATGTTTATATATTTTTGAGAGAGAGAGAGAGAGAGAGAGAGAGAGAGCGAGCAGGGAAAGGGCAGAGAGAGAGGGAGACACAGAATCCGAAGCAGGCTCCAGGCTCTGAGCTGTCAGCACAGAGCCTGACGAGGGGCTTGAACTCACAAACTGGGAGATCGTGACCTGAGCTGAAGTCAGATGCTTAACCGACTGAGCCACCTGTGTGCCCCAAAAGTATATTTCTTTTTATGGAAAGAAAACTGAAAATATGGTGGAACAGAACGTCAAGTTACAAAAGAGAACATACAACATGATCTTTTGGGGGCAAACACTGTTTATACATGCACAAAATCATCCCTGTTACCTAGATAACTGCAAAGCCAAGAAGGCTGTGTGTCATAATATTACAATGTATTTACAGAAAGTTTGTCTGATTATTTTATTTTCTGGTTATAATAATAACTATTTATCATCAGTAAATAAAATATATTTAAAAAGAAAAAAACGAATCAAAGAAACTTCGACAAGAATCCAGATACAGAAGATATATTCAGAAAACCAATAACGTTTCTGTACATCAAGAATAATTCTTTAAAATTTAATTTGACAAGGTGTTATTCATGGTAGCAATATTGAATAGAATATATTTAGATCTAAATTTGGAACTAGATGTAGGACTTATTAGAAATCTACAACTTTACTGAACAATATAAGAAGAACTGGTTATGTATGGACATACCATATTTTTGACTTGGAGGGACTATTATTATAAAATATAAGTAATTCACAACTTAGTTCAGTATTTTTCCATATTGATTAGCACCACACTCTAACCAACTGAGCTAACTGGCCACCTAGTATTTTTCCATATTGAAATGAAAATCCTGGGTGCTTTCATTTGAAATATGTGAAAATGAATTAAAAATTCATATTAAGTAATAAATACATAAGAATTGATTTTAGAAGTATAAGAAAAAGGGAGAATTTGCACTACCATATATTTATATTGTAAAGTTATGATAATTAAATCACCTTTGCAAATTTAAAAGTGATCAATATATAGTAAAAATTAATAGAAAGCCAGGAGAAGATAAATACCCATAAGATTTAATATATGATAAAAGTGATGTTCAGTTAAACTTGAAAAGGATGGATGACTTTTAAGCACATCATTTGAGGACAACTTGTTAACTATTTACTAAAAAATAAAATTAGACATCTTTGTCATGCCATACACTAAAATAAGGTCCAGATGGATTAAACTGTTAAATGGAAAACCATGTCTCCAACTTGGGAAATGAAAAGACCATTCTAAGAGTATAAGCAAATACAGGACCTTAGGGACAATGTTTTTTTTTTTTTCACTATTTATTTATTTATTTATTTATTTATTTATTTTTTTATTTTTTTTTATTTTTTTTATTTTTTAATATATGAAATTTACTGTCAAATTGGTTTCCATACAACACCCAGTGCTCATCCCAAAAGGTGCCCTCCTCAATACCCATCACCCACCCTCCCCTCCCTCCCACCCCCATCAACCCTCAGTTTGTTCTCAGTTTTTAAGAGTCTCTTATGCTTTGGCTCTCTCCCACTCTAACCTCTTTTTTTTTTTTTCCTTCCCCTCCCCCATGGGTTTCTGTTACGTTTCTCAGGATCCACATAAGAGTGAAACCATATGGTATCTGTCTTTCTCTGTATGGCTTATGTCACTTAGCATCACACTCTCCAGTTCCATCCACGTTGCTACAAAGGGCCATATTTCATTCTTTCTCATTGCCACGTAGTATTCCATTGTGTATATAAACCACAATTTCTTTATCCATTCATCAGTTGATGGACATTTAGGCTCTTTCCATAATTTGGCTATTGTTGAGAGTGCCGCTATAAACATTGGGGTACAGGTGCCCCTTAGGGACAATGTTTGATAGATTTGAATTATATAAAAAGTTAAATCATCCATCTAATGACACTGCAATAAAGACAAGTAAAAGGCAGTGAACAGTTGCAGCATATACAAAAAAGAGTCACCACTCTGACTATATAAAGAGCTGTTTTAAATCATTAAAACCACGCACATACACACACACAACCAAACGTGTACTGTCATTGCAAAATGGGCAAAAATTATGACCAGGTAATTATCAAAGGAAAAACACAAATGCCCAGTAAATACTGGAAAATGTTCATCCTCAATAAAACTTTTTTAGTTTCTGAATTTGCTGAAATGATACCTCTATTCACCTGTGAAATTGGCAAAGATATTTAAAAAGTTAGAGAGGGAGGGAGCCAAACCATAAAAGACTCTTAAAAACTGAGAACAATCTGAGGGTTGATGGGGGGTGGGAGGGAGGGAAGGGTGGTGGATGGGTATTGAGGAGGGCACCTGTTGGGATGAGCACTGGGTGTTGTATGGAAACCAATTTGACAATAAATTGTATATTAAAAAAAAAATAATAGTACATGTTATTGGTGACCATGTGGCAAACTAACTGCTGTGATATTCTGCTGGTGGGAATGTAAATTGAGACAACCCTCCAAGGGAGAATCGGACAGTACGTATCAAGAAGTTTACAAACGTTCAAGTTCTTTAATTCAGGAACTTCTATAGAAATGCTTCCTAAAGTAGTTAAAAGGGTGCACAAATATTTGTGTCTACCATAACTTAGTTGATAAAAACCTTAAGTGTCCAATAATAGGTGACAGGTAAATTATGGTGTATGTATTCAATGGAATATTATACAACTAATGTTGATATCTAATACCTATATTAGATATGTAATATGCTAGAGTAGATCATTTTGATATAACATGAAAAATGCAGGCTACAAAACAGCAAGGCATCAATTGGGTGAAAAGTGTGCACAAATGTGCATACTGGGCAACTGTCCAACAACACGTAAACAGTGGTTTTGTAAGGGTGATGGCGTTACAGTTTTTCTCCCCCCTTTTCCTCCTTTCTGTTTCATTCATTCCACAAACATTGGCTTGCTATTATGTGTCAGGCATGTCAATATGTTCCAAATTTTCTTCAACTGACTATGTATCACTTGGTAATCAGAAAAAGTTAAATGGTGTAAAACCCCATCATCTAAAACGGACTTCCTCTTGCAGATGCTTAAAATTCTGTAAAGGTCTCAGAGTAAAAATAGGAAAGGCACGCAAGGGTAGCAAAAGCATAAAATAACATGAAAAGGAATTGAGAAACTATTCCGTTTATGCTACGTCTTACCTTCAGAGACACTTCATAAAACACACTCACCTGTTCAGCTCAGATATGGTCTGTCCTTACAAGTGTGAATGCGAACCGCATCTTAAGGGTCCCTTCCTAAGAAGGCCCTCAAAGAAGACCACTCCCTCAAAGAAGACCACTCCGTGCCATCACGCTGAGGGGTTAAAATCCATGACCCCCGAGGACTCCCACCTCTCCCCCCCCCCCCCAACCCCCAACAATGGGAGGCTAGGTATGACTCTGATTTTGTGCAGGGGAACTTGACCTGGGGAGGCTGTGGCTCGCCCGAGGCTGAACCCCGGGTTGGAGGGGAGCGGGCAGCAAAGGGTGGGCAGGGTCGGGGGCGAGGGCCGGAGCCGGGAGGGCGGGCGCCTTACCGCGGCTTGCTGGAAGGCGCCCTTGGTGTAGGTGCCGCCGCCACGGTAGGTGATGGCCGGGATCTCGCGGCTGAGCAGCGCGCACTTGTGCTGGTGCGCGCGGCGGTGGGAGATGTAATCGACGCGCGGCACCACGTTGTTCTTGGACGAGAAGGTCACGATGGCCACGCGCGTGGCCGTGGGCACCACGGGGAAGTCGGAAAGCAGCTTGCGGACGAACTTGAGCTCGCTGAGGAAGTTGGCTTGGCCCACGCTGGACGACTCGTCCACCAGGAAGACGAGCTCCAGGCGCTCGCTGAGCTCCCGCAGCCGCCGCACGCGCCGCCGGAACGCCTGGCCCAGCCGCTCCACTTTGCTCTCGGCCGCGTCCTCGCCGGGCGCGGGCGGCGCGGGCAGCAGCCCCGGGGCCCCGGGCGCGGCCTCGGGGAAGAGGCGGAAGCTGAAATTGCGCGACGGGGACATCTGCTGAAAGGTCGCCCAGCCCGAGACGAGCGCCAGACCCCAGCAACAAAAGGCCAGGCGCGGCCACATTGCGCTGGAGACGGAGCGGCCGGCCCGGAGCGCGGGCGTCGGCCCCGGCGCGGAGAGACGCTCGGCCGCCCGGCTCGCGGAGGGGCGTGCGCGGCGCGGGCGCGGGGCGGCGGCCGGAGCCTCGGCGCCCCCTGATCCCAGCCGGGGGACTACGGGTGGGCTCCGGCGCCTCGGGGGCTCGCAGGGAACGGCGCGCGCTCTCTACCCGTCGCGCTCTCGCCCTTTTTCTTCCCCCTCTCCTCCTTCCTCTCTCCCCGAAGCCTATAAAATGTTTGAAGGAAAGGGGGCAGTCAAGAAAAATCTCCCGCGTCCCTCCTTCTCCCTCTCTTCCTCCTCTGTCTTTCCCGCTCCCCTCTCCTCTCTCCTTCCTCTATCTCTGCCTCTATCTCTCTCCTCCCCCTCTCATTCTCCTCCCGGGATCCAGCCAAAGTCTCGGAGATTCCATGACACCAGAACCCCGCGTCTGTCAGGCTGTCAACATTCCCGCAGCAAGCGCACCAGCGCCGAAGCCCTGATTGATCCCATATGTCTGGCAGGAGCTGCAGAGGAATTCACTGGAGATGGATCCAGATACCGAGAGTGCCACAGTAATTGGAAACACTTTGTAGAGGAAAACACACACGGACCGGCCAGAGAGTTGAAAGCATCCTTTGAAAACTGCTTGCTCACCTTTTGTGTGTCTCTTTCCCACCCCCCCCCCCCTCCGGTGCCCCCAAACCCTCACCAAATACATGTGTGACTTTCCTGGTGGGGATTTCTGATCAGTTGCTGTGTGTGCGCGTATAGACTCTTGAGGTCCCCTCAGACCACGCGGTATCAGGGACTGCATCGACCCCCACGCACCTCAGGGAGATGATTTGTCCCGCTGCTTCATCCGTGCATTTATTTATTCATTCATCTGTTCATTCATTCAACAAGTACCTTTGAGCACCTATTATGGGGCCAGGACACCAGGAAGATAATGAGGAACAAAAAATTGGTGTGGATCTTTGCCCCAGGGAACTTAAAGGGTAACAAGTGAGGTGACCATAGCCAGATATTCCACAAACAACATCTATAGTTACAGTCCTCCATGCTAAGTGCTGTGGAGGAGATCTTAAGTAGACAGACTCGACCTTGAAGAGGTCAGGGAAACCTCTGAGAACATTTATGCTGAAATCTGAAGAATGAGTAGGGGTCCTTTTCCCCCAGTCCCCTTTCCTGTGCTTGTGGTCCGTTTCAACAAGCAGGACCCAAAGAGGTCTACTCCCTTGACTTTGAGCGGTAGTCAGCACACAGCTACTGTGAAACATAGTTGCTACCTGGGTGTGGTTTTTCCAAAGCAAGATCCCCAAAGTAAAAGCACACTTTGCATTGGAGAGAGAGAGAGACCTTCATTAAACTATCCCAGCTAGGAGTCGGGAGCCTTGTGGAGAAAGTCCCGGCAGTTACATAAACCACCTGAACCAAGTTACCGCCAATTCTTGGCATCAGCTGCATCTATTTCATGCTAGAATTCAATGATCTTAAAGTTTCCTCGCTCTCTAATATCAGGTGATTTAATTCCATCTATAATTATTGAAATTCCTTCAATGAGAGATATCACAGGGCATTGGCTGAATTGTTAGGGTTCTGGAATCAGTTTGCCGGGGATGAAATCTTGGCTCTGCCATTCACTAACGTATCACCTTGACATCAGTTTGCTTATCTGTAAAATGGGGCAATAAAAACAGTCTGTTAGGGTGACTATAAGGACTTAATCATAAACACCTAGAGTTCTTAGGACAGTGCTTAGAATATAGTGTGTACTCTATAATTGCTGATTCTGTCATTGCCATCTTTCATCATGAAGGTTCTTCAAATTCTGATTTTTCTAACAATATTTATTGACCATCTATCATGCACCAGGATGTTAGATACTGAGGTTTTAAAGCTGAATAAGACCCAGTTCCATCCAGTCCTCCAGAAGTTCAGAGGATATCAGAAGAGAACGTAATTTGCAAGCAGTTACAGAGCAGTAAGATGACTGCAGGAATGGAGAAGGGGTAGCAGGAAGGAGAAAGGTCTGAATCCTCCTGGGGGGTGAGCAAGACCTCATGTGAGCTGAGACTTTAAAAAAAGGGAGAGTTTTTCCAAATTGTATCTCCTCTGTGTTATTTCAAACACATCATTAAGAGCTAACATTTCAGGACTTGTATGTGTCAGACTCCATGGCAACTACTATGTGTACTAGCCCATGTGTTCTTCACAAAAATCCAGGGAGGTAGACAATTGCTCTAGGATTATTTGGTTGCAAACAATAGGCACCCCCTTCTCCTCATTTAAGCAAAAAGGGATTTCTTGGCTCACACAGGAAAGGGTAGGGGGCGGAGCTGGTCTCAAAAAGGCTTGGGAAGGAAATCACAAACGACTTAGATCTTCCATTTTTCTCTCCTGCTTCTCTTTGCATGTTACATTTAGTCTCTATCTTCAGATTTGTGATCTGAGAAGGAAAGACTCTTCTTCTCAAGTTTAACTTTAAAAAGTTATCAACACAACCACCACCATCACCTTAAGGAAGGTCTCCACTAGAGCAGGCATGGGTTATATGCCAATCCCTTAACCCACTCTGTGATCAAGGGGATGGGCCGAGCAGAATCACCATACTTATCTCAGATTTCCCATCTACCCACTTGATATTGACCTTTCTGTCACATGCAGCTGAACTGGATCCTGACTGATAAACCCAAACCTGTAGCCAAGGGCTGTCTTTCAAAACAGGCTTTGCTTTACATGAGTGCTGTGGCAGAAAAAAGGAGAACATAATGAATCGTTCACGGCCTCCCAAAGTTGTCCCCAAAGGTGATACACATCACTTCTCCATTTCATTGGCCAAAAAAAATTATATGGCCATCTGTAATTCCAAAAAGGAATAGGGAAGTATAATCCTACCATATTCCAAGTAGAAAGCTAGAAATATTTGATGAAAAGAACAAATAATTACCATATTGAGTCACGTGACAATGAGAAGACAGATGACTTCACAAAGCAAAGGAGGGGAGAAGGAGTGGGCAGGGGGAAAGGGAAAAAAAAAAAAAAAACCAGAAAGCAAAGGAGAGATAAAAGCCTGGAAAGCTTAGCCTACCCCAACATTTCGGAGGTTCCTACAGGAAAGAGTTATCAATCAGTTTCTGGAAGAGCTTTCTGATCTTTGGTTTGGGACAGTAAGTTTATCTGATGACTGCTATATTTACATATAACTGTGGTGAATTATGTAACGGTACCCAATTTTCACAGGAGTTTTAATTGAGCAGCCATGGGCATTAGGTTAAAATCTTCTTTTCTCTGTTTTTTCACCCCAGCCCATCTAGGAACCTTTGTCTTTCTGTGCATAAAAACACTGGATTATATTAAAATATGGTTATTAAAATGTTTTTTATTCTAAGGTTTTTTTGGATTTTTTTAGATTCAAGTTAGTTACCTAAAATATTTTTTAAATTTTTTAAAAATATTTATTTATTTTTCAGAGAGACGGAGACAGAATGCGAGTGGGGAAGGAGCAGAGAGAGAGGGAGACACAGAATCCAAAGCAGGCTCCAGGCTCTGAGCTGTCAGCACAGAGCCCGACGCGGGGCTCGAACTCACGAGCTGTGAGATCATGACCTGAGCCGAAGTCGGATGATCAACTGAGCCACCCAGGTGCCCCTAACTAAAATATTTTTTAAAGCTAAATGTGTCATGTACTTCTTCATGATCACATTAAATAACATGTGTCAACTGTCCTGTAAATGCTTTCTTTTTTTTTTTTTTTTTTTTTTTTGTTTATTTATTTTGAGAGAGAGAGAGAGGGAGAGAGCAGGGCTGGGAAGAGAGCAGAGAGAGGGGAGGCAGAATCCCAAGTAGGCTCCTCACTGTCAGCACAGAGCCCAACGTGGGGCTCAAACTCACAAACCACGAGATCATGACCTGAGGTGAGATCAAGAATCGGATGCCTAACCCACTGAGCCACCCAGGTGGCCCTGTAAATGCCTTATTTTCTAAACAGTGATGAAGGTAACAATATTTTGAGGTATTTGGCGTGGGTCTAGGCACATTTGAAACTCCCTAGATGATCCTGACACATGCCCTAGGGGTGAGCATATAACGTCAACACGGCGTCGTGTCCTTATGATAGGCTGAACAGTCAGGACTATGTTCATCGTCCTCATGGTAAGAAAGTGGGGGCACAGGGAACATTATTCAGACTCCAGCTCCCATCTGGGCACTACTCCTCAAAGCTCTCTACGTATTCTACTCTCTAGTCTAAAGCAGTGGTCCTTAACAGGGGTTGACTTTGCGGAGAGCATTGGGCAAAATTTGTAAATATTTAGGGGGAGAGCAGTATTACTATTTGGCGGGGTGGAGAGCAGTGTTACTAGTATCTGGTGGACAGGCCAGAAATGCAACTTAGCATCCTAGGATGCACTAGACAGCCCCCACAACAAAGAATCATCCAGACCAACATGTCCATAGCACCAAGGTTCAGAAATCCTGACTTAAACAGGGTTTAAACAATAAGTAACGGACACAGAAAATGATAAACTTTCACTATACCCAAAAACTAAGATTGAGAAGCAACCAAATGCTACTCAAATGACTCAGCTGAGAAAAAAACTACCCTGGCTTCATCTCATGAAATAAAGATTTCTGTGAAAGAAAGTGTGTTGGTGCAGTCGGGGAGGAGGGATGCATTATATTTCTCTCACCCTGACTCAGAGTCCTATGGTTTGATCAACCAGAGACTGAACTTCCATCCCTGTCTGTCCACTGACCGGTGACAGAGGACACTCACCTCCATCCCACCCTTCGGTGGCAACCATCTTTCTACATTAAAGCAAGTGCTGAAAAAGACAGGACGCATGTGTGTTTGGGGAAACATGGAGAGGGGACCAAGAAAGGGAGCAGAGTTATGCTGGCAAAGATCCTTCTGAGACATCAAGAATCGAGTCCAGTAAATGGAAGGAGAGCAGGAAAATTTTCAGATTCCACGTGCGCTGGGAAAAGTGTCTGGTTTTGTTTTAAAATCTGTAACACAACGTTAGCTAATCACAGCGACAGACAGTAAGGACAGGAGGAAGATGCCCCCTTGTGACTCTTTTCTATAAGAGTATCTTTTTCTTGTGAGTTTAACAAAGACAGTCTCCCACACACAGAGGTTGGAAAAATATACCACCTTGTATATTTCTTTAAGTAGAATTACCCGAAGACAGAGCTCAGTGTGTGAAATACAAAAGTATCAGTAAAGATAATTAATTTCCTAATAAATGTTGTAAATCTGGTTACAACACTAGATGCAGATAAAAAAAAATTTTAAGCATCCTGTTTATGTGTTTTATCTCATTTAATCCTCCATAAATCCTGAAATAAATATCATGGTTACTCCATTTTTATAGGTGAAGTGATAGAACTGTAAAGATGCCCATAAAGCCTGAAGATATAAGCGGTTTATTGCTATCACCTTCCAATGCATGGCATGTTCAACGTGCTGTGCTTTGTTAGCAATGCAAGCTTGCAGTGAATGTGGTGCATTACTATATCATTCGTGTCAATCTCTGCATTTGTATCTATGATGTACTGCCCTCAGATAATTTGGTCTCTGGTTCCCACAGGCTAAACCTGAGCCTTTAACAAACCCCAGAAGAAGGAATCAAAAAAGTTCTGATCTGGCAGTCTACACCCACATCAGCCAATCCAGTGTTGGAAATTATCCAATGAGTCCCTTCCCCTTCTGCCTTAATGGGGTGCTGTGCCAGCCTGTTGGAACCCAGCCCAAGCCGGTCATACGCGGTCACTAATTGGTCCTTTTGCATGATGAAATTCATCTCTTCAGACATGTCGCTTCAAAGAAAATGGTCCCAAGACACAGGTCATGTCACACCATCGCTCTGCCTTGTGTTTGGGTGGCTGAAGTCCAGTGGAAGTTGTCTGGATTGTCTCCTGGTCCATCTCCTTATTTGTGTGCCTCCCTTTCCAAATGAAAAGTAGCTTGGTCTCAAAACAGTCTTTAGAAAAGCAGGTGCTCTTGTCCAGGAGACCTGAGTTCCATGAGCATATTTCCAAACAATAGTTGGGGTTATCCTTGGCTAACCTTTGCAGGACTTGCATCTTGAACTTGCAAAGGCACATGTGTTGAGAATCTTACATGGGATACTGCTACACCCCAAGGTCAAGGCTTGAACCCAACTCTATTGGTGACTTCTACCATAATTCTGGAGGTTGCTCTGCTAATAACAAATAATAATGATGGTAAAAGTTTTAAAAAGGCATATTTTTCTTTATCTCTTTTCCTTCTCCTACCAGTGTGTGAAATACGAAAGTATCAGTAAAGATAATTAATTTCCTATTGACAAAGTATATCACCATCACTCTCATTTAGAGGCACCTATAATATGGTTACTTTATAAATTTTATTTTTAAGATTATCATACAGTCGGGGCGGCGCCTGGGTGGCTCAGTTGGTTGAGCCGCTGACTTTGGCTCAGGTCATGATCTTGCACCCCGTGGGTTCGAGCCCCGCGTCGGGCTCTGTGCTGACAGCTCAGAGCCTGGAGCCTGCTTCAGATTCTGTGTCTCCTTCTCTCTCTGCCCCTCTGCCTCTCATGCTCTCTGTCTCTCTCAAAAGTAAATAAACATTTAAAAAAATTTTTTTAAAGATTATCATACAATAAAATTGACTTCATGTGTATACAGTTCCATGAATTTAGACACCTATATGGATTCATGTAACTACAACCACAATCAGTATACAGAATAGGTCCATTCACTCCAAAAAACTCCTCGGTAATTATGCCCTCTCCTCACCCCTAGTCCCCAGGAAACCTACTGATTTATTCTGTATCCCTATAGTTTTACCTTTTTCAGAATCATATAAATGAATCAGACAGTATGTATTTTTTTGGAGACTTTTTTTTTTCACTTAGCATAATAACTTTGAGAGTCTTCTGAGTTTGTATACAGGTTTTTGTGTAAACTTAAGGTTTCATTTATTTAGGACAAATGCCCAAGAATGGGATTACTAGATTATATGGGAAAAGTATATTTAATCTTATAAGAAACTGCCAAAATGTTTTCAGGGTGGTACAGGTACCATTTCTCATTCACAATAGAAACAGAAATGTGTGGCTGTGAATTCTACCCAACATTTGATTGTGTGTGTGTGTGTGTGTGTGTGTGTGTGTGTGATTGTCACCATTCAAATAAGTAGGTAGTGGTATCTCATCGTGGTTTTAATTTGCATTTACAAATGGTTAGTGAACATCTTATTCTTTCTTCATTCCTCAAGTTTCAAATTTCCTTCTGTCTGAAGAACTTCCTTTTTAATTTTTGTAGAGCAGATCTGCTGGCACAAATCCTCTTAGTTATCTTTCATCTGAAAATGTGTTTTTTTTCACCCTAATTCCTGAAGGATATTTTGCTGGATATGTATATAATACATATGTAAAAGTATACAGATTATATAAAAACCTATATCTATATCTATATCTATATCTGGATCAATAGATATAGATACACTTACATATGTAATTACATAGTTGCGTATAATTCTAGATTGCTAGTACTCCCCATTTCTCTGTTATCTTCAGTCTACTGTTGGGCCCATTTAAATTTTAAATTTCAGTTATTATGTATTTCAAGTCTCAAATTTTCCTTTGATTCTTCTTCATATCTTCCATTTGCTAGGATTATCTGTTTTTCCATTTGTTTCAAGAGTACTTGTTCCAAGAGTGTTTATAACCTCAACATAGAGTGTTGAGGTATCTCTATGATACCTTCTCTGAAGTCTTTGTGAATTGGAAGTATATAATTCTAATATGTCATCTTTTCCCATGCAATCTGTGGCTTCTTTTTTTTATATGGTGGGAAATTTTTAATTGTATCCTGGACATTTTAGATATGTTATGAGACTCTGGATCTTGTTTAAATCCCATAGAAAGGGCTGATATTTTTGTTTTAGTTGTCAGTTAACCTGACAAGGTTCAGGTCACAAGATCCAACCGGCCTTTTGTGGGTGTTCGTTCCCATGTTAGTTCAGATTCCAAAGTTTCTGCAATGCTATTAGGACTTTTTCCTATGGGTGAGCTCCCCAGTGGTCAATCTGGAACCTGGGTGGCTGGCGTCCAGTTACAAATCAAAATCAAATCCATGCATGAGCAGCCAAGAAGATCCCAAGCCCTTTGTTTCCCATGACCTCCCCATTACATTCCTATTTTCTAGGGCTCCTCTTTTCAGTCCTCTCTCCAAAAAGCTGATAACTTCGTTACCCTGCTCTCCTGCACACTTTTGTGACTGTGTTTTTGCATTTGGGCCAAACAGCAGGAAGACAGAAAGGCTTTGCCCCATCCTCCCGGATTTACAGCTCTGCTGATAAGAGAGGAAGGCTCTTCCTCCAAGATTTGGCTTCTGCAGATTCCTGTTGCATTACAGTCTCTGCCATCACTGCAGTGCTCAAGAGATTGCCTGAAGTTTGGGAAGTATGAAAGCAGAGAGGAGAAAAACAAACACTCTCTTTCTCCCTTTTTAAGCCTGAACTAGAATGCCTTCTCCGGAGCTCACTCGGTATCAATGCCTACTTTTGGGTTTCAGACTGTTGCATTCAACCTTGGGGGATCCTGGAGGGGAAGAAAATGATAAACTCATTGCTGGTTCAGTGGCATTCTGAATTCGCCTTCTTCCCAAGTCCCCTGCTACTATTAACTTTTCTGAGTTCTCAAATAGTGGCTCCATGCCTCCCATACAGACTTTATAGTTGTATTCAGTGGGAGAGACAGGGTGGAGTAAACTTACTCCAACTCATGCAGAATTAGAACATTACTTTATATTTTGAAAAACAACTTAATTTTCCTTCATTACTCTTCCAAGGTTATTTGTTAATTTAAAGTTTTATAGCTTTTCTTAAGAAAGTTATAGTAATTAGCATTTTCTTAGGAAATTGTCCTGATTTAGATGCAAATTTAAAAATTTATTAACAGAGATTTAAGTAGCTTATATTTCCAATTATCATATTCTCTTCTGTATGTAAGGTGTCAGGTAGTTTCTCTCTAATGTTATACCTGGGTCAATTTACTTTTTTTCTCTTGATTACTTGTGTGAACACTTAATCTATTTTGCTGTGCTTTATGGAGACCCAAAACTTGTGGGCTTTTTGTTTTCTGATATATTAATTTATGCTTTTATCCTGAACCATTTCTTTTGTCATTCTTTGACTTGAATCCTTTGTTCATTTATTTTCATTTATTCGACTTTTAAAATAGAGCTCTTATAGATGTCATTTTCCACTCAATCTCATGTGTAGTGCATGATTATTTTCTAAACACCCTATAATTGGACTTTTATTTCCTTTTGGCCAAGAAATTATTGAAATGGGTGATCTTATTTTTTTTTAAGTTTATTTATTTATTTTGAGAGAGAGAGAAAGAAAGAGAGAGAGTGCAAGCAAGAGAGAGACAAGGAGAGAATCAGAAGCAGGCTCTGGGCTGTCAGCACAGAGCCTGTCATGGGGCTCAAACTCCTGAACCGTGAGATCACGACCTAAGCCGAAATCAAGAGTCGGATGCTGAACCAACTGAGCCACCCAAGCACCCCATATTTTATTTTATTCTTACATGATCATTTTAACCCTAAAGTGTTTGTATGTTTTGTTAAACTATTTTAAAATTAATTCCCAAGTTTATTTCACGGAGGCCAGAGAATAGGACTGTCCTCAACTGAACATTTCTGTGACCTAATATATGTCATATAGTAACACATACCATTAGGTTTTGAGAAAAACGAGCATTTTTAGTTGTAAGATATAAATTCTTCTCTAATAAATCAATTTTACCATACACATTATCTAAATGCTCTGTATCTTTATTCACTAGCTCATCTGTTCAAGACTGAAAGTGTGTTAAATTCTAGTACAGCCATTTTTCGACAATTTATACTTGTATTTTAGGGTCTGCCTTATAGTTTTATGGTATATTAAGGCTTATGCATAAATGTTCATTATGGCTATATGTTCTCTGTGAATAAAGATATGCTCATTACCAAAGTAACCTCAAACTTCAACAACATAAAAGTAGGCTTCATTCATTTAGCATATTCACTTTGAATTTTACTATGTCTGGATGGCACCTCGGCTTTATTAAAATTATTACTATTATTATCATCAATATCACTATTTTCAATTTGCTTGATACTTTCTTTTTTTAATACTTACTTATTTTTTGGAAAGACTGCAAGTGGGGGAGGGGTAGAGAGAGGGAAACAGAGGATCTGAAGCAGGCTCTGCACTGACAGGCTGACAGCAGTGAGCTTGATGGGGGGCTCGAACTCACTAACTGCAGTATCATGACCTGAGCCCAAAGTCAGATGCTCAACCAACTGAGCCACCCAGGTGCCCCACAATTTTCTCGATATTTTCTTATTCAATCTTTTTACCCCCTCTTTTAGTCTGTCTCTCTTTGATATGCCTTACGAGGATAGTTGGTTTCTGATGGATTTAGAGAGAGAAATATAAATTAAACCACAAATAAGACCAAAGAATACACAGATGAACATTTAGAAGATTTTAGGGTAGGAAGGAATGTTTTAAACATGCAAACAAAAGACAAAACCACGAAGAGAAACATAAATTTGTTTGACCACATAGCAACGAACACCCTTACTCATCATAAAATATCATAATCATAAAATATCATAAATTAGATGGATAAAGATTGGATCACGGCAGAAAAAAATCTCATTATCCTTCCATATAAAGCACTCTTGTGAGTCCACATTAGCAAGACAATTGAAAATATGGATAAAGGATAATGGAAAAGCAATTCACAAAAGACTAAATTCAGATGGTCACCAAGCATACGAAAAACCATTCAACCACATTTATAATTGTGGAAATAGGCATTATAATGAAAACAAAAAACTTTTTTTTTTTTGGATTTCATGTTGGCAAAAATTACTGAATATGTACTCAGCCCCAGACTGGCTAAGGCTGAGTAGCGGACACAAATCACATGTGCTTCTATTCTTCCATCCTTCACTGAAGTTAAACATCACTAATTTACCTTAGCATCCTTAACTGCTAAAGATAAACTACATGTGGTCTTACAGCCAGTCCTCATAAAGGAAGACCAGGTCACCACTACTAATTCATTGATGCTAGTACTCCAGATTGAATCAATCTGGCATCCCTAAAGTTTGATGAAAGTGCCTGTTATACATGGTTAGCCTTGGCAGCCTGATTCAATAATATGACTTTTTAAATGTTTATTTATTTTTGAGAGAGAGACACACAGTGTGAGCAGGGAAGGAACAGAGAGACAGGGAGACACAGAATCTGAAGCAGGCTCTAGGCTCTGAGCTGTCAGCACAGAGCCTGACGCGGGGCTCAAACCCACAAGCTGTGAGATCATGACCTGAGCCGAGGTCGGATGCCCAACCAACCGAGCCACCCAGGCACCCCAATCTGATTTTCTTTTTAAGTTATAATGATCATATCCTTTAACCAGGCATCCTCTCTAAGTAGATAATCAAAGATGAACACACATTTATGTACAAGGCTGAAATTCAGAGTACTAATTACAAAAGTGAAATGCTGGGAATATTGGCAATTATCTTAACGTAAAATAATAAGAGAATGGTTAAAGCACATTCAATGCATACGGAGAACATTTACAATTAGTATGCTTATGTTTTCAAAAAAGTGTAATGCTATAAAAATGCTCAATACGTCTTGCTAAATTGGGAGGGGGGAGGCAAGAAACACACTCGTGTAATGTGAATCCAAAAAAAATACACATAGGAAAAAAAACTATGCAAGGAAACACATAAATATGTAATAATGTTCATCTTAGGATAGAGCAATCACTATGGTTATTTTATTCGCTGTATTTTAAGCCACAGACTATACCTTTGTGTCCATATCCAGACAGTGTTGAGGAAGTCATACGGAGGATGTAACTGCCAGTTGACCCTTGAGCTGGATCCAGGCAACTGAAGGTTCCCCACCACCTGCCCTGTCCTTGGAATATACCTTCTACCTACCATTCCCACCGTGGGAAGCATTTTCAAGGAAGTAGCCTTGAGAGAGCAAAGTGGTGCTGAGGCCCTCTGGATGGTATATGTGACTAAACCCAGGTCAGGCCTCTATATAAACTTTTAAGATTCTGGCAGGTGGGGGGCGCCTGGGTGGCGCAGTCGGTTAAGCGTCCGACTTCAGCCAGGTCACGATCTCGCGGTCCGTGAGTTCGAGCCCCGCGTCAGGCTCTGGGCTGATGGCTCGGAGCCTGGAGCCTGTTTCCGATTCTGTGTCTCCCTCTCTCTCTGCCCCTCCCCCGTTCATGCTCTGTCTCTCTCTGTCCCGAAAATAAATAAAAAACGTTGAAAAAAAATTAAAAAAAAAAAAAGATTCTGGCAGGTGGGTGCAGAGGTCTACTGATCTTTCAGCCTGCAAGTCTCATACCTAAGTTTGCTCACTTATTGAACCTGCCATCTATCAATCTGGAGTGGTCTGCCTCTTTCTTAGATCTCTTTGTGCCCTCCATGCCTAGGGGCAAGTTTCAGATTACTCCTGGGAAACTTCCGAGCTTGAGAACCAACAATATAGATATTATGAAATATATATCAGCGGTATGCTATGGTTAAGTAATTTAATATTGTAAACCTCCCAAAATGTCTACATCTTTGTTTAATGCTCATTTGTTTACTTTGAGAGAGAGAGAGAGAGATAGAATGTGTGTGAGCGGGGGAGGAGCAGAGAGAGAGGGAGAGAGAGAATCCCAAACAGGCTCTGTGTTACTAGCACAGAGCCTGACACAGGGCTTGATCCCAGAAACCATGAGTTCATGACCTGAGCCGTGATCAAGAGTTGGATGCTTAACCACCCAGGCACCCCTCAAAATGTCCATGTCTAATACAAAAATGTTTTTCAAATTCTGGAAACATCATGGTTTCCAATGACCTATTGTGTATAAACCACTCTAAAACTTAATGTCTTAAAATTATTACTCTTATTATCTTTTATGATTGTGTTGGTTAATTGGGATCAGTTGACTGAGTCTCACTTGGTTCTCATGTGATTCCAATTAGACAGAGGCTCTGGCTGGAGTTACCTAGAGGGTCAACAGGACGTCCAAGATGGCTTCTTCACTCACATGTATGAAACTCAGTGCATCTCTCTGTAGTTCTTGCTCTAAAAGAATAGCCCAGACTTTTTACATGGTGGCTCACAGCTTCAGTAGACAGGAAGCAGAACTTCTGGATCTGTTAAGAGTGATGACTGGAGATGGCATGGCATTACTTCTGTCATATTCTAATGGTCAAGCAGATAGAAAACCTATCTAGATTCAAGGGGGTGGAAAAATACACTCTACCTCTTGATTGGGAAGTAGTGAGATCACATCACAGAAGATCATGGGGAATGAAAATTATTATTGTGGACCTCTTTGGAAATTATACTCTGTCCCTCAGTATTAGAAGCAAATATGTCACTTATTTTTTTAGTTTATTTTTGAGATAGAGAGAGAGAGAGAGAGAGAGAGCAGGGGAAGGGCAGAGAGAGAGAGAGGGAGAGAGAGAATCCCAAGCAGGCTCCACACTGTCAGCGCAGAGCCCGATGTGGGGCTGGAACTCCCACAAACTGTGAGATTGTGACCTGAGCCAAAATCAAGAGTTAGATGCTTAATAGACTCAGCCACCCAGGTGCCCTGCAAATCTGTGACTTTTAAAGATATCTTAGCTATTCTTTATCTTGCCAGCCTCATACCTAAGGATTCTAATCCTTCAGAGAGCGTTAATGTACTCAATGTGTCTGAAGCTGATGTAAAGTCTAAAAAACAGGAACTTCTCTTATTTCACTACTTGATAAAGGACCAATTTGCAGTAGCTTAATTTATCCCTTATGGAATGTGATTTGATCTCAGACTTACAATGTTTGCAAACTTGAACAGTTTAAAATGAAATAACATACTCCACTAACTTCTGTTCATCCTGTTAATCTGTGCCTTGTTTTCCTCTAGCCAGATGTTTCTTATACTTCATTTGCCTAACAATATTCAGACTAGGAAACGATTCTAGCATTAAAATGATGCACCAAACATACCCACATTTATTTTCCATATCCTTGGCTCTTTCTAGATCTGTCTTGCATTTTTCAACATCCTTAATTTCTATTGAACCCAGATGGAATCTATGTTTGCCAGGAAAAAAAGAAAACCAAACATGCGACAGTATTTTATATTCTTCCATGCTACATGGGTGAGGTCTGAAGATATAATATGCTCTTTAAGATCATGCACACCAGGCATTTGGTTGAGGAAAGTGTGGTAGGCAACTTCTGAAATGGCCCCTGAAGACCCCTCCCTCCTGATATTCATGCCCTTTGTAATTCTTTCTCCTTGAATGTGGGTTGCACTTCATGACTTACTTCCAACAAATAAAATATGGCTAAAGTGTTGGGATGTCACTTTCACGATTAGGTTACAAAAGACTCTGCTTTCCATTTTGCTCACGCTCTTTCACTCTCTCCCTCACTTGCTCTGAGGAGAAGTCACGGGATGCCCTATGGAGAGGTCCGCGTGGCAAGGAACTCAGGTCTCTGGCCAACAGCCAGCAAGAACCAGCAGCCTGTCAATAGCCATGTAGCGACCTTCAGAGTGGAACTTCTGAAGCCTGTCCATGGCCGTATGTTCCGAAGCAGAGCCTCCCACCGCCCAGCCCGGAGATGACTGCAGCCCTAGGCAGCATCATAACTGCAACCTCGTGAGATGCTATGCACCAGAAAACCCAGCTCAGCCACACTTAACATCCTAAGCTTCAGAAAACGTCAGATACTAAATGTTTCTTGTGTAAAGCCCTAAATCTTAGGGCAGTTTGCCACGGCAGCAGCAATTTGGGTACTAGGATCCATAAAGAAAGCTCATGTCTTTGACTATAGAACAAAGAAGAGGGCCTCTGTGGTCCAAAGAGTATGGAGGCAATCAGCATTATTATTCTTTTCTCTTTTCTCTTGCTTCTTCATCCTGAGGGCAGTCCTGGTAGCAGGTCTGCACACAGAGTGGGGGGGATCCAACTCTGAAAGAAACTCTGGCTGTCTAGTCGGAGGACCTGGAAAAGGCACCACAAGGGGCAGAAAGTGGAGGGAAGATCCCAGGGAGTAGACTACTGGAGGAAGTTGTTCTCATTCATGAACCACAAGTGAGTGGAACAGACACGGAGAAGCATGGCTTTGAGAACCGAACGACAATATAAACCACTAGCAGCCCTGACTAATCCCTCTAAAGGGCATGGACGAAGCAGACCCAAGCAACACAGAAAAGTCTTTGAAAACGAAACTTATGTTCGAGTCACCACCCACAGAAAGAGAGAACTTGTAGTCTAAACCTAACTGGATTGATGGCCTGCTAAAACAAAACAAAGCAAAATAAAAATAACTGACATCTTCAGAGGACTTTAAAAGGACCCAGAATGTCACAGTGTAATGTCCAAAATATCCAGGATATAACCCCAAATTACTTAAGAGAAAAAGAAAATTTTGACCACTTTTCAAAGGAGAAGACAGGCAACAAATACAAACCCAAAGATCGCCTAGATATTTGTTATCAGACGAAGATGTTCAAGCACCCATTATACCCATGCTCCCTAAAGAAAAGGTGAATTTTCTTCCTGTTTTTTTTTTTCTTTTCTTTTTTTCTTTTCCTTAACTTTTACTGTTGCATGCAGAGATAACACTTCACCTACCTAGAGGTATTTCTTCCATAGAGCCTTTGTGTTCAAATTGTTTTTTTCCCCTTTTTCTTTTTTCTTTTTTTTCTTAACTTTTACTGTTGCATGCAGAGATAACACTTCACCTACCTAGAGGTATTTCTTCCATAGAGCCTTTGTGTTCAAATTGTTTTTTTCCCCTTCTTAGCTTTTACTGTTGCAGCAGAGATAACACTTTACCTACATAGAGGCATTTCTTCCATAGAAAGGCGGACATTCTGAAAACGCATAGAAAAGTAGAATTTTAGAGCGGAGAAACTGTAAAATGAACCAGATAGAAACTTAAAAACTAAAAAATACAATATCTGAAATTTTTAAAAATTACTGGATGGCTCCAATGGAGGAAGGGATGACAGAGGAAATGTTTAGTGAACTTGAAAATAGATAAATAAAAATGATCCAATCTGAAGTGCAATCAAAAAAAGATTAGGAAAGGGGTGCCTGGGTGGCTCAATCAGTTAAACATCTGACTTTGGCTCAGGTCATGATCTCATGATCTTATGGTTCATGAGTTCAAGCCCCATATCAGGCTCTCTGCTGTCAGCGCTGAGTCCTCTTCAGATCTTCTGTCTCCCTCTCTCTCTGCTCCTCCCCCATCTCAAAAAATAAATAAACATTAAAAAACAATTTTAAAAAAAGGGGGGACACCAGGGTGGGACAGTTGGTTAAGTATCCGACTCCTGATTTCGGCTCAGGTCGTGATCTTATAGTTTGTACGTTCAAGTGACACGGAGCCTGCTTCGGATCCTTTCTCTCCCTCTGTCTGCCCATCGTGCTCACTCGGGCTCACTCTCTCACTCTTTCTCCCAAAATAAATAAATAAACATTAAAAAAAAATTTTTTTTAAATATTAGGAAAAAAAGAATAAAGTCATAAGTACCTTTGGGACAATATCAAAGTCCTAATATTCACATCACTGGAGTCTCAGAAGGAAAGAAGAAATTGATTGATGCAAAAATGCATACATTTGAAGAAATTATATATAAACACTTCTTACGTTTTGTGAAAGACATAAATTTACAGATTCAAGAATTTCCGAGAACCCTACATGGGATAAACTAAAGAACAAAACAAAACCCATGCCTAGTCAGACATATCATAATCAAACTACCAAAACCCAAATATATATATAATATATATAGTATATATATAGTATAGATAAAGACAATATATTTATATTACATAAAACACACAGGGAAACAATTTGAACGACTATGGATTTCTCATCAAAAACCATGGAGGCCAAAGACAGTAAAATAACTTCCAAGTGCTAACAAAAAAGGAATCGTCAACCCCAAATTCTATATCCAATAAAAATCTTCAGGAGTAATGGCAAATGAAGACATTTTTGGCTGATGGGAAACTAGAACTAGGAACCAACAGACCTGTTCTAAAAGAAACACTAAAGGAAGATCTTAAAGATGAGGAAAAATAATGCCAGAGGGAATCATGGAACTACAGAAGTAAAGAGTAACAGAAATGATAAATATCAAGGTAAATATAATAGGTTACTTTTCTCCCTTTGAGTCCTTTAAATATAACTATCAAATGCAAAAAGTGTAACATTGTCTGGTGAGCCTTTCAATGTCAGTATGTGAGTATACATTACAACTATAATACAAAGAAAGGAGTAGAAAGGGACCTATGTGGATGTAAGGCTTCTACATTTCTACATGTTCCAATTAAAAACAGAAACTGGCATATTAGATTGTAAAGCAGACTCAGCTATATGTTGATGACAGGAAATCCACTGTATATATAAACATACAGATCGATAAAAGTAAAAGGTAAAAGATATATTATGAAAACAATCAAAAGAATACTGCAGTAGCCATATTAACATCAGATAGAGTAGACTTTAGAACAAGGAAATATTATCAGGATAACAAAGGACATTAAATTTATTGTTAAATACTAATAAAGGGATGAATTCTCTAAGAAGACATAATAATATTAATACATATGCTCCTAATAACAGGCATCAAACTATGTGAAGCAAAAACTGATACATCTAAAAGAACAGATTAACAAATATAGTTGAAGATATCTACAGTCCGTGATCAATAGAACCAGATGGAAAATCAGCAAGGATATAGGAGTTTTAACACTAACTGCCATTTATAGAACATTCCATCCAACAATAGCAGAATACAAATTATTTCCAAATATTCATAGGACAGTCACCAAGACAGATCATATTCTAGGTCATAAAACAAGTCTTAACCAATTTACAAATGTTGAAATCACACACAGCCCTACATCGTATGGCTCACTATAAATGGAATTACGCTAGAAATGAATAACATAAAGACATCAGGAAAATTCCAAAACATTTAGAAATTAACCCATGGGCAAAAGAAAAAAAAAACTCAAGGGAAATTAGAAAATATCTTTACCTGAAATAAAATGAAAATGCAATGTATCATAATTTATGGGATGGGTAAAGTTAAATGCTTATATTTAAAAAAGGAATATTTCGGGGCGCCTGGGTGGCTCAGTCGGTTAAGCGTCCGACTTCAGCTCAGGTCACGATCTCACGGTCCGTGAGTTCGAGCCCCGCGTCAGGCTCTGGGCTGATGGCTCAGAGCCTGGAGCCTGCTTCCGATTCTGTGTCTCCCTCTCTCTCTGCCCCTCCCCCGTTCATGCTCTGTCGTTCTCTGTCCCAAAAACAAATAAACGTTAAAAAAAAAATTTAAAAAAAAAAAAGGAAAATTTCACGTTGATTATCTAACCTCACATGAGGAAACTAGTGAAGAAGAACAAGTTAAACCCAAAATAAGCAGAAGGAAGGAGACAATGTACACATTACTATGGAAGTGCACTCTCCAAATATATGAACAGATATAAATGGAGTGGTAAACAGAAAAATAGTAGAGCAACCAATCAAACCAAAGAGTAGTTCTCCAATAAAACTCTAGCCAGATGAAACATGGAAGAAAAAATATGCAAGTTACCATAATCAGGACTGAAAGGGGAGATAAGACTACAGATCCCTCAGATAGTACAAAGAGAATAAGGGAATACTACGAACAACTCTATGCACATAAATTTAACAACTTAAATGAGATGGACCAATTTCTTGAAAACTATAAACTACCAAAAGTCACCCCAAACCAATTTTTTTGTGACTGGAAGGTGTTCATCTCAAAAAACTCCCCAGGCTTTATTCAGGACAATTGCCTGCTCCCAGGTGCTGTTTCTCTAGCCTCAAGCTGATTTCCCATCTCCACCCTCCAGCTACCATCAAAGTTTAGTCCCAAATTCTGGCCATTGATTCTCCAGTCCACCCTTTTCCTTAGAAACTTCTAATTTCATACCTTTGCCCTCCCCAGGCTATTTTTATTGAGAAGAATTGATATAATCTTTGGAATCTTGGACAGCGTAGGCTTCCACAGGGAAATTTTTTTTTTTAATGTTTTTTTTTTATTTATTTTTGAGACAGAGAGAGACAGAGCATGAACGGGGGAGGGGCAGAGAGAGAGGGAGACACAGAATCAGAAGCAGGCTCCAGGCTCTGAGCCATCAGCCCAGAGCCCGACGCGGGGCTCGAACTCACGACCGCGAGATCGTGACCTGAGCCAAAGTCGGACGCTTAACCGACTGAGCCACCCAGGCGCCCCTTCCACAGGGAAATTTTTGAAGAGTGTCTGATCACCTTCTCTTTCTAGGAGTCCCTCCCCTCTCTCCCTATTATCTGTTGCCAAAACTTCCTCAGCAGCAACATGTGCACTTGGTATTAGGGTACATTCAGAAAGTTTCAAAGCACTTGCTTGCTACTCTGTACATGGCCAAGCCCTCAGTCAAGGGCCTTTCTTCATCTAGCCATACTACGCCCCAAATCAACCAGTTTTCAGGAGCGTGTGATTTGTCTCAAGCATTTTATTTCCTGCTTAAAAGGACCCACAGAGTCCTCAGAGGAACTAAGCTCTTTGTTCAAATAATTGTGGTAAGATTAGGACACTAAAAGGACATCTGCTATAGCTCTTCCTTCTAATTTAAGGAAGAACTCAATGTGTTCTACACAACTTACGTCTGTAGATTCTGGTTTATGGATTAACTTCTAGGGCCCCTCCTCTCTTGTCAGCTTTCCAGTTAGTTTGTGTGAGCGTATAATATGCTGGAAAATACATATACCAAAAGCATAATTCTTGTCTCTGTCTGAAAGTTGATTAAGTAACTTTTATCAATTTCTTATAATTTTGGAGTGGCATCTCCAAACTAATACCGATACTGGACAGGTATCTATTCTCAGGCAGCATTCGCCACTGCCTTGACAGGTATGACAGGTACATTCCTGGCAATACTTTGAGAGAACACAGGAGCAATGGAGTTTGTAATAAAAGTTACAATGTTTGAACTTCCCAAGAGCCGCCCCCTTATTTAATATGAATTTCTTTAAACCACCAGAACTGGGCCTCATTCCTCTCCCACACTCCCTGGGAATTCTGAATCCCATCCAGGATCTTCCTTATGATTTAAGACCAGGAGGACATGGTCTTTATGGTGTCTCCCAAACTGGACTTCTCCTCTTAGTTACATACAGACTACTAGTTTCCCATTGAAGTGATCCCCAACTTTGCAGAAATACCTGAAGCCCTTGCCCTGTCTTTTTTGTTTTTTTATAACCAAAACCTGTGGCATGTGCTTCTTTAAGAAAATACAACATCTGCTCTCCTCTTTCTGTCTTTCAACAGCTAGCAGGCATGGCCTACTGTCCCTGTTACACATAATTACCTCTTTATGCGCTACCCCTTCTTTAAAGAGGTATTTCCCTCTTCTGTTCTCTTGTATCCTTTTCTAAAGCCCTAGGCGTGTTACATTTAGGGCTTGGATTTCACTCATTTTCCACATTTGTAGCACAAATGTCACCAGAGGATTTGTAACAGATTAAGTGAAGAAAAACACAGAGTTCAAGGTGAATGAAGAATTTTAAAAAACTCTCCTGCAACAGATGAACCAAAAGGCCAGTCAATTATTTTCTGCTAGAACATAATTTCGTCAAATAAGTCATAGTTATTCTGAGAACTACAACTAGTTTGATCAATCAAAAAAATCAATTTATATTATTTTTCTCCTTTAGAATGCAGATTTTCAAATTTGAATGCCAGAGGAATTCTTAAAAACACTAACACCTGATTTCCAGGCATGAAGACTCTGATTTAACTTGCATGAGTTGCAACCTAGACATCAAGAATTTTTAAAGTTCCCCGGGTGACTCTATTTTGCAACAGAACGATTTTATCGTGTGCAGCAAATTTATCATGATCAGAACCACCAAGATTTTGATAAGACACAGATTGTTAGGGTGTCTGCTAGGTTTAGATGGGGCCTGAGAATTTCCATTTGTAACAAAACCCCAGCTGAGGCAGTTGCTCTGGAGATCTTCTGTGGGAAGCCCTACTTTAGAGCACTTTCACGTGCATATGAATCACCTTCTTGCGCCTATGATTCTGTTAAAAGGCAGGCCTGATTCAGCCGGATTGGAGTAGAGATTCTGCATTTCTAGTAACCTCTCCGGAGATACTAATGATACTAATCTGTGAACCATACTGGATACAGCAAAAGATTGGAGTATGGGTAGTTAACCATCAGAGCAGGGAATTCATTAAATACATATGATTTTGTGAAATAGTGGGGAAAAAATTTAGTACCAAAGCACTCTTTTGAAGCAAGTTTTCAACTGTAGTTTCAATATTATTACATGGATACATTAGAAAAACTTCATGATCTCTGAGAAATGACAACAAAACCTGTTTTATGTCACAGAATAAGAAAACCAAAAGTACTTTCTTTTCAGGCTTTTTATATTTATTCTCAAAGTGATTCAACTATGGAGTGATGCATTTTTAGCACTATGAAATCCAGAGTTTTCAAATCCTTTTCCCCTGCAATTCTGTTCATTACAATTCTATAGGCCTGAAGAAACTCTCTTATCTGTAGTTATTCATGCATTCAAGCATTCAGGATGATGTCTGATATGATCAGTCATAAAGGTTGCAATGAAGTAGTAGCTATAATAGTAACCCTCTTGTAATCTGAAAACAACAGGGACTTTGTACAAACAGCTATGAAGTTACCAGGTAGTAACTGTCCATCTGAAAGGAACTGGTCATCTTTTCCTTGGTCAATTAGCACGTCTAGCTGAGAACCTGGATAAGACTTCAAAAGATGAGAGGCATTATAAGCCTTCCACTTACTTTGATCTCTTCCCAAATATCCACTAAAGGCTTGTGTGTGTGTGTGTGTGTGTGTGTGTGTGTGTGTCCCAAAGACAGAGCACTGGGTTGCAAATTGGAGCAAATGCTGACACAGATTTGTACTTTCCAGGATTCTTCAAAGTACAGATTAGAGATTCATGTGCTCCCACAGAGTGGCCAGAAATTGACATCCTTTGTGGGTCCACTGGAAAATGGGCATTTATGAGTTGGGCAGCTCCTCAGTTACCTAAGAATACATTGTATAGGTAATTTTCCAAGGATCTTCAATAGCATCCACATAAAACCCAGCGCCGTTGCCAAAGTCCCAGCTCTAGCCTTCTCCTTTAAAATTACAGACACGAGGGCTGGTATCTGGAGCAAGGACAAGGCCATGTTCTGAGGCAGCTTGATGGGAACCAGACTTTGATACAAAATTTTGTTCTGTGCAAGTTAAACCAGACAGCCAACTCAGTGCAGAGGATTTTCCAGTTTCTGCCTTTGGTAGTAAGTGATGTGGGAATGCGGGGGTTCGGAGCTGACGGCCAGGAAAGAATTCTTGAGATATCTTCGGTGCAAAAAGGTGGTTTTATTAAAGCACAGGCACAGAACCCGTGGGCAGAAACAGCTGCGCTGGGGTTGTGATGGGTGACTGCTTATGCACTTTCAAGTTGGGCGGAGGCTGGGGATAGTGTAACTCTCTAAGGAATCTTGGAAGCAAGGTTTCCAGGACCCTGACAGGGCTAGCTGTTATTGTTAGGAAGAGGTCATTTATTTCTGTTTAGTAAATGCTCAGTCATGAGACCTGTCAGATGTACATCAGCGTATGCTTGGAGGATGATTGCCAACATACATTTGGGGGAAGTTTCCAAAGGAATTTTTACATGTTAAAGTAGACTTCGAGGAACCTGGAAGTCAGGATAATGTTAAGCTGAGGTTGCCTTTTGCCCTCAGCAAAGTGTCATCATGGAGGCAGCTGACCTCCTACAGGAATGTCACTCTGCCAGTCTCAAGGACTCCTCAATGGGCTGTAAATCGTCAGGAGACTTAATTTTTTTCCTTTGCCTTTGTTGCCCACATCAGTAAGGAGATAGCCAATTTTATTTTGCAGTTCAGTTCAACACTGTCATGTTCCAAACCTTTCTACAATCTCCAAAGCCTTTGTTGCTAGAAATCTGTTTGAATGTCATTCTTCTCCTGACCTATTGATACCTGCTTTTTTGTCTGCACTAAAGAACAGATCTGGGATTGGCGGCGGTGGGGAAAGAAGCAGCAGCTGGAATGGAAAGGCAGGGCCTCTGCTCTGTCTTTTTAAGGTAGAAGTGTCTAATGCCCCAGAATGCCTCCCAAAACATTGATAATATATATGTTTGTCAGTTTTACTGAAATATAATTTATTTACATAAAGCTCACCCAATTAAAGTGCAAAATTCAATGGTTTTAGTCCATTTACAGAGCTGTGCAGCCATCATTATGATCTAATTTTAGAATATTTTCATTATTTCGAGAAGAAACTCCCTACTGAGTGGCAGTCACTTGCCATTCCCGTCGTCTCCCTTACTCTGTGAGCCCTGGGAATCACTAATCGACCTTCCGTCCTTACCTATTCTGAACATTTCCTATAACTAAGATCACACAGGATGCGGTCTTTTGTGCTTGGCTTCTTTCATTTAGCCTATGTTTGTTTCTCCGTTATATAATTCTGTCAGCATTACAGACAGGTTTTCTTCAGGTGATATTTAAGAATACTCAGTTTTTTGAGGCTCTTAAATACTGAGAACAAATAGGGTTAATGGGGGTTGGGGGAGAGGGGAAAGTGGGTGCTGGGCATTGAGGAGGGCACTTGTTGGGATGAGCACTGGGTGTTGTATGGAAACCAATCTGACAATAAATTATATTTAAAAAAAGGAATATCCAGTTTTTATATCTGTTCATTTTTTTTTCAAGTGCAAATTATCAGCCCTAACCAAGAATGTAAGAGTAAACCAGTAACCCATATTTATGCTTTTAAGTACATCATAAGAAGTATCAGATTTCACTCTGGCTCTTCTGAGAAGTGGGAGGAACACATGAAGATTCTGTTTGTGATGTAACTGGCTTACCACCACACTAGTGAACCTTCCTAATTTGCTTATCTGGAGTGACAAGCTTCTACGGCTCTAAGTGCATTTCCTGAACTTGAACATGTACAGCTAGCACCTTACTAAAGTTTGCCACCATCCCTTTCGAGGCCTGACAAGTTTTCCGACCAAACGCTATCAGGTAAGTTCATTTGGAAGGAAAAAAGCAAATGCCAAGAACCTTGGAATAAAAGCATAAGTCTTGTGGTCATTAGTAAAAATCAGTGCCTGAAAAGTACCTATTAATGTGACGACTGGAACAACCAGGCTCATGAATAATGATCTGGGGGCCATTTTCACAGAAGAGTTCTAATGTTACAATTTCATAATTCAGCTTCTGCTAACTACTTTGTATTTGTTTTATTTTCTATGCTTAAACTTAGTAGGCTTAACAATTTCTATGCTCCTTCTACTCTGCAAGTGTTTATCCATTTTTGCATAAATGACGAATCAATTCCTGAATTTTGTTTAGTGCTTTCTATTCTTTGGATAATGAAGGTCTTATTATAGGGTGGAGAGAGAACATTTGGTTTCTTTTGTGTACTTCGCAGGCACACGTTAAAGCAATGACTTCACTTTCAGGAACTGATGGATTTTTTGGGAAACATCTGAATGTCAGACTTTCAAATTCTGAGAAAATATGTGAATAACCAAATAAAACAGCATCGTAGTGTGATAACCGAACCTTTCAGACTTAAGGTTCTGGATTTTAGAGGCAGTGACAGATACAAAAATGGCAAGAAATACCAGAAAATGATAAAGAATTTGATAAGGCCATCTTTCAAAAATAGGAATAAGATACTTAGCGGATGTTAGTGAAAATAAAATCAGTAATATGTGTATTTCTCTCTTGCAAATTAGGATTATTTTCACCAGGCTGAGAGCTCATGGGTGAAGGTATAGAGGCTTTCGGGGATCAATGCAAGTGAACAAGACAGGTTGGGGTGACACCCCATCTGGGCTCTCTGTAAAACGAGAAGGTTCTATCTGACATCGTTTCCTAGTCTATGGGGGCAGTGGCTTTGAGCTTCTTAATGCTTTGAGAACCTTCCGAAGGCTATGGATCCTCTCCTGAGAAAAATTCATAATTTGCACATAATTCCATAGATTCCAGATGCCCTGAAGATGGCTAATGGGTGAGGGTGCCTGGAGCCCAAGTGAGTCATAGACTTCACACAATTCAGCAAAGAATAAGTTACATATGTTGGTGATGATGATAATAAATAGCTTTGGTTCACAAAGTGAAGAATGAGGAAAAAACCCACTTATTTTATAAATGGGGTTTCATTTAGGATAGTGACTAGTGACAATGCCTCCCAGATTCTGGCAACAGGCTGTCAGCCTATACTGTTGATACGTTATTTTGAATGCTCATTCTTTTCTGTTTTTAATCAATAATTTTTGGCAACTTGGGAAAGGATCCATGTAAGAACTACTGGCGATTTATTAATGACCTTGTACCAAGCACTCTGATAAGCAACTAGTCTGCATTAGCTCATTTAATACAAACAAATCTTAGTAAACAGATCCTTCCTACTAACGAAGAACTTCAGAATTCTAGTAACTCCCAATGGTCTTACAGTCTATTGTGGGACAGGAACAGCTTTGTTTCATGAAGGGAAGAATGTGTAGAACACAAATCATTTTTTTAATAAAGCCATCTTCGTTGCCCCAGGAATTACTGAAAATTTCTTCCAGATTCTAACAACAGTCTGTTAATACTGCTTTTCACCGTTTGTTGTTTTGGACTGTCATTATCCTCTGGCTCTGTCAGTATTTTAATGTGAACTCTGGACACGGTAAAGTCGGAGCTGCTAGTCAGAGGCCATTTGAGCCCTTCTATGCACCATTCCGACCAGAATTGTCATTTCCACGGCAGAACTCCAACACTGCCATTTGGCTTTCCTATTAGCTTTGGCTTTTCCCCAAAACCAGCTACCTGCATCATAAACTGAAACTTATTCTATGTTTTATACATGCGTACCTTGTTTTCTTTTGCATTCATCCTGGTTTCATGCTAAATACGAAATCAGCTAGAAAACTGCCACTTCCCAATGTTCATTGCAAGGCTGTGAAGAAAAGAACACCGTTTTTGTAAAGACTATCATGCCCACGTTTATTTGGTAAATATTTGCCATTAATGGCAGCAGGTAATGGAAACTGCTCGTCCTGTGATCACCTGCTTTCTTTTTTTTTAGTCTTCTAGCTTCTGTCATTTCCTTCCACCACTCAAAAGCTTTCCTTATGCATATTCCTTTTTCTGGCCTCATATTTTCATGCCCTACACATTCCCCTTGAGTGACTTCATCCAGTCTCTGGCAGTCCTCCACTCCCAGCCCAGACCTCTTTCCAACCTCTTGACTTGTTTAATCATTTACAACTTGGATCGGCCATCCGGTTTTCCATGGGCATCTCAAACTCAACACGTCCAAAATAAAGTTATCACCTTCAACAATCCTTCTACTTCCCGAATCATCCACTTCCCTCCCGCCATTCACCCATAAAGAATTAACCTCTGATGTTGCGCGCTACCCCATACTATTCACCTTCATTAATTTATCCACGTGAAACTCAGAATCCCCTACATTCATCGATCCACGTGGTATTATCTCGTTAAACGCCATTTTCTGCATATGTAAGTAGGAAGAATAACATCCACTTATCCCAGCGGGGTGGGGGGAGTTGCTACTGTTTTAAGGCTCTTTCAAATCTATTTTTGTGTGATTAAAATGATGGACTATCGTTGAATGAATTTAAGTATAAAACTATCTCTATATGTTTTTTACTTTTGGCTTAGAAAATGTTAATATTTTCATTCAAGCCATCTGGGTGTTGGAAATACGTGCTTTTGATGACTATATGTGAAAACTATTTTTTGCATCTTTAAAAATTATTGAAGGAATGCTACTTACTAAATTTGCTTTCCGTTTTTCTGACCACAAGTGACAATTAACTTGCAGTTCAAAAGACAAACTTGAAGTATATTTAAGCCGTCCCAAGTGAACACCACAGATATCAAATGATCAGATGAAGATAGGGATAGCTGTAGATGACTCAAATGTTTCCTTGACTTACCACTGTCTTTTGTCTGCATTTAATTTTCTTTCATATTAAAAAAAAAAAAAGTCCTTTGGTACCATCTACTCCTGTATTGCTTTGCCACGCTTAAAACATTTTATTCCCGGACACTACAGTTTTGAAATTACTCCCTGCAAGTCTCTTGAAGAAAATAAATTGAATTTCCATTCCCCCAGCTTGTTTCTTAACAAACAGCAGACGGAGAAAGTTTGAGACTCACGAAACACAGAACTACATGAATATTTTGTTATAATCAGACATTTCCCTTCTGATTCTTCCTCTGACCCTAAGGCGACACGGTGCCCGAGGAAACAATATTTTATGTGCTAGGTACACAATCTGTGCAACAGTTTTCCTTTAAAATATGGAGATCTACTTTTATAATCTGAACCATAAAATGGGGCGAATTTTCAAGTAGTCTCATCCATTTTATGGATAAACATTCAACAAATGACTAGACTGCCAAAATAAATTCTCCGAGGGAAGTTGGCTGAAGCAATAAGACCGGTAAAAGAAATCCAACAAAGTAAACAGAGTCTTCCTCTATGCAACACATACACTCAGATGTATGTAAAACTATGTAAAACATACACTCAGATGAAAATCAGACTTTTCCAATTTTTTTTTTAACATTTATTTATTTTTGAGATAGAGAGAGACAGAGCATGAACAGGGAAGGGTCAGAGAGAGAGGGAGACACAGAATCCGAAACAGGCTCCAGGCTCTGAGCGGTCAGCCCAGAGCCCGACGCAGGGCTCGAACTCACGGGCCGCGCGATCGTGACCTGAGCCGAAGTCGGCCGCTTAACCGACTGAGCCACCCAGGCGCCCCCAGACTTTTCCAATTTTTGACAGTGGTAAGAGAGGATGAATCAGCTGACATCTTCAGTGTGTGCAACTCCAAGTGGGTGATACTGATTTAGAAGTAAAAGTAAGTGGTATTAAGACAGTGATATTGAAATGGTCATAGATGGAATAACAATAGGCCAAGTATAGGTTCATCCATTTAGTCATTATTCAATATACATTGAACACCTGTTATGTCTAGAGTCCGTATCAGTTTCTGGAAAGAATCAACCATTTTCTTAGAATTTATAACAAAAATTTACTCATCAGCTTGTAGATGCAACTGGACCTCCTTCCTCCAGTATATTCTATTTGAATCCATTTTCCACATACAAGCCAGAATTAACTTTGTAAAGTTAAAATTTAGTTACATGGTTAAGCTCAAACTCCCCAATATGGTTTACAAAGACCTTTACGGTGTGACTCTTGCTTACCTCTTCTGCCTTGCTGTTCCACCTAGCTCCCTGATCATAATGAATTACTAACCATTCACAGAGTAAGTAAGGCCTTTGCATTCTGTTTCTCCTGGCCAAATGCTTTTCCTCCTCTCCTTGTCTCACCCTTTTCCTCTGACCTTCAGTTTCTAACCTAAACATCTCCTTGGCTAAAACTTCTCCAAGGACTAAAACATGGTTAGGTGAGCCTCTTAGGCAGCAAATGTTCTACTCCCGAGCTATACCCACAGGCGAACCTTTTTTTTTTTTTTATGTTTATTTTATTTTTGAGAGACAGAGGGAGAGAGAGAGAGAGACAGTGCAAGTGGGGAAGAGGCACAGAGAGAGGGAGACACAGAATCCAAAGCAGGCTCCAGGCTCTGAGCTGCCAGCACAGAGTCCAACACGGGCACAAACCCAGGAACCAGGAGATCATGATCTGAGCTAAAGTCCGATGCTTAACCAACTGAGCCACACAGACGCCCCCTGCAGGTGAACCTCTTATGTACCACATAACACCCCAGGCCTTACACCTTGTAGCCCCTAACACAGCAAGTGATTTACTTGACTGCCTCCTACTAGACTATATATCCCTCAAGGACAGGAAATATCCCCTCATTTGCTCTGGAAATCTCCTGATGTGAAATAGAGCCTTGGCACATCTTAGTGATGATTTGCTAAGTAAGTGGAAAATTAAACCGTGTATTCTTCCCCTTGATTTTGGTAAAACCATTTGACGGTGGCAGCCGTGGGAGGTAAGGGAAATTATCCCCAGCCTCACTACTTGACTACATGAATTGAGATATCTGATGGTAAATGCACACACTTGAACATATTCCCTTTTCCCCTCCCTCACACATTTTAGTTCTAATTTATCATTAAAATGTTTCATCCTGAAATCAATAAACACCCCAATCTTTCCCACTGAGAATATTCCATGACTTCTTCTTGCTCTATGTTTTATGATGGATCAAAATACAAGGCATCTCCAAAATCAACTTAAAGCTTTTTCTTTTCTTTTGAGAGCAGGGTGAAAACTAAAATGAACTAATCTAGAAAAATAAAAAGAACTCCGTCCAAATAAATTGTTGTTGTCTGCACAGTGTAACACATAAAAAGTACTGAACTTCTTAAAATGTTTTATGTCATTGGTATTTTTCTTTAAATATTTATTGATATGGATATGGCACTTCAGTGTTACAGCATAATTTTAAGCTATATCTATAGATTCCAAGATCAAATCCGGAAAGTGAATAAACCTCCATCTATGTATATTTGACTGGGAGGGATTAGATCAAAACACAACAGTTATCTATGGTTGAATTTTATTTTCATTTTTCACTCTTCTATATTTTCCCACACTTTCACAATGAGCAAGTCAAAAAGAAAACCAATAAACATGCTTACACACAGGAATGAACAGAAAAGATAGTGACATCATTCAAACAGAAATTAGTAAATATGGGTGGTCTGTAAGTTTCTTGCTATCTTTAAAATTCTATAATTTTATGACTTCTCAATGTACTATGCACACAAATGTAGATTTGTCTACACTAGACACAATAGGGATCCAGATCCCTACAGAAATGCGTGGCAAATGTTCTTTCACAATAGAAGTAATTAATGGAACAGTTTACATATGACTTTGGTCATAATAAACAGTGAATGCCTTGCACATAGTAGGCACTCCTTAGGTGTTAAATGAAGAAATCCAGCAATTGGTCAATGAATGGTAAATGACCTTGGTGTTAAAATTCTGTCTCTGCTGCCCTCCAGTGGCTCACGTGCTTAACTCTGAAAGACTTCAAAAGAGAAAATCAAGTGTCTTCCATTCCCAGATCCTTATTTGAAGGGACTATTGACTGTTCAGATTTTGGGGGCTTGGTATTCATTTTGGACAAAGTTTTATATACATCCTCTGTGATATTACCTTGGTAGGTCAAGATCAAATGCATTATCTGTCTCCTCCCACCTGAAGAAGGTCAAACTGAAGCAATAGTTATAGATGGGGTTAATAAACACGAATATTTGTACATTCATACTTCATAGAGATTTTTCATTTGTGTCACCACATTAAACTTCTAGTAAGAATCTGTGCTGATAATAATGAAAATAATTGCAACTCTTTTATTAGAAAGTTCTGGGGGCGCCTGGGTGACTCGGTTGCGCGTCCAACTTCGGCTCAGGTCATGATCTCTTGGTTGGTGGGTTTGTGCCCCACATCGGACTTTGTGCTGACAGCTAAGGGCCTGGAGCCTGCTTCGGATTCTGTGTCTCCCTCTCTCTCTGCCCCTCCTCCGCTCACGCTCACGCTCTGTCTCTCTTGGTCTCTCAAAAAATAAATAAACATTAAAAAAATAGAAAAAGAAATCGTTCTGGCCCCTTGTTCAGATACAAAGGCATGATAGTGTTGTCAAGTGCCATTAGGCATGAAGGTTCGCATCCATAGTACACCTTAAGGAGCAGCCCAGAACTCTTAAACTTACGTATCATCTTGGTGTAGTACTGTAGAAAAATGTTAACTTAGCAGCGAACACCATCAGCAAATATCAGCCGCAATCGGTGAACTTTAGAACCGTATTTTTATATCGCCTTGGTCTGTGGGGGTTATATCCTGAATTCAGGTAGTTGGTCAGTAGAATGATCGCAGGAAGAAACCTTGTTTCTAGAGAAACCTTGTTTCTGAAACCTTGTTTCAGTCTCAGTGCTTTGACATTAGCTATGATCTACTAGATATCCTGCTTCTGGCCTCATCCTGTGGTTTTAGACAACAATCTCCAACTGAGTTATCTTCTACATGACTTCCTAATGTGTTTATCTTCCCCTGTTATTGTAGTTCTTCTGGAATATCCTTTTAGTGTTAGCCAAGGAGTCTCTCAATTCTTTCCTCGTCTGCCACCATACCTCCAGGTGAGGCGATTATTTCTATCCTTTTGCTCATCTGCAGTCTATCTTTTTGAATTAGAGTCTTTTTATGTACTTTTATTTATTTTTATTGTATTTTTTTAGTCTTTACTTTCCATCTCTTACTTCTGTCTCTTACTTGAACAATTTCTTCCTTTTCAGTACTATGGAAGTATGTGGTATTATCCTTCATAATAATGAGTATTTTTTCTTATTCTCAGATTACTAGAGTCGTGTGGATTTCACTGATATTTTCATAAGCTCTTGGGTTTATTTAGCCAATGTATCATTTTTGTGCTTTTTACATCACAGTAATTTAGCAACTTGTTTTCAATTATAATACTGGCAATATTATAAAAGAACATTTATTTTTAGAACTAATCCTAAGAGAGTAATTTTTTCACAAAAGGTTTTTTATTTATAAAACTGAAGCATTTAAAAAATAAACTAAAATAAGGGCACCTGGTTGGCTCAGTCAGTTAAGCATCTGACTCTTGATCATGGCTCAGGTCATGATCTCACGGCGTCAAGAGTTCAAGCCCCACATCGGGCTCTGTGCTGACAGCATGGAGTCTGCCTGGGATTCTCTCTCTCTCCTCTCCTCTCTCTCTGTCCCTTCCCAACTCGTGCTGTGCCCCTCCATCTCTCTCTCTCAAAATAAATAAACATTAAAAAAATAATAAACTAAAGTAAATGTCCAAGAGATGTATGATATAAACTCAATAGTATCATAGAATGCAGTAATATTCAGGAATTCAAAGTTTTAATTTAATTATTCATTTGCTTGTTACAAGTCCCTAAAATACCAAGTGAAAGTTAAAATTATAAGAGATTTTGGGAGTTAAAAAATAAAAACAAAGTACTAAGTACAAACAGTATTTCTCCCATTTTTAGAAATGAAGGTGCGTGTATATATTGTGTGTACGTTTATGTGTTATGTATATGTACACTTAATGTCTGAAAGAACATACTCTGAGCTAATAACAGTGATTTTATCTGCGATGAGGTTGTCAGATAATGACAATCTGACTCTGTAACCAAAAACTACCCCAACTCTCATTATTCTTATAACAATGAGGACTTTAAACTGTCCAATTGTGGGGGTGCCTGCGTGGCTCAGTTGGTTAAGCATCCGACTTCGGCTCAGGTCATCATCTCGCGTTGTGAGTTCCAGCCCCGCATCGGGCTCCATGTTGATGAGACTGGAGTCTGCTTTGGATTCTGTGTCTCCCCTTCTCTCTGCCCCTCCCATGCTCATGCTCTGTCTCTGTCTCTCAATAATAAATAAATGTTAAAAAATAAATAAACTATCCAATTGTGCCTTAAACTTCAGCACATATTTTCATACAATTTCTTAAACATTTTCAATCAATTTATTGTAATGCAATGAAATCTAACACATAACACCATCTCTAGTCTATCAGTCCCCATCAATTATTAGGAGAATATATTTGAGACTAGCACATTAAGATAATTTCATTGATCAATGGGCATTATTAAGCAAGAAGGGGAATTCAGAAGCAGAAATGCACCGCGTTTGAGAAGCAAAGACATCAAGCTTGGTTTGTAAGTACAAAATGATGAATTAAGAAGATGTGTCCTTAAGACCTTACGGAGACACACACAAAAGGAAAAATAAATAACTGAACTGTGGTAGCCTTTACATTTTTGTGGCAATGAAAGTGAGCCAGGAACACAATGAGAATTTGTTTTAAACCACCAAGTTTGTGGAACTCTGTTATGGCAGCCATAGGACACAAATACAATTTCCTTAGGAAATTATCCATTTTATCAAGGTTTTAAATTTTTACATGTATAGACATCTATAAAGCAGTCCCCTGTGATTTTTAATTGCTTTCTGCTTCAGTTTGTTTCCACTCAATTTCTCATTTAGTATTTTTTAACTTTCTTTTTCCTTAAGTTAGTGTTTGTCTAGTGTTTTATTTTGCCACAAAATGGGGATTTTATTTATTAATTAGATCTACTGTTTTCTATTCTGAACCTCAACAATTCCTGGTTTTATCTTTACTACTTCCTTGCTTATTTCTTTCTTTGGTTTGCTTTATTTATCTTTTTTTTTTCTTTCTTTTTTCCCCTTTGCATTTTGAGCTGGAAATTTATTTATTTGCATTCTTTAAGTTTTGCTCATAAAAGTGTTTAACGCTATGAAGCTTCCTCTGATCGGTACTTTAAATATACCAAATAGAGTCTGATATGTAGTGTTTTCATGTCATTATTTTTCGAAAATTCTGTAATTTCAGTTTGTATTCCCCCATCACCTATTAAGCAAGAACTGTTGAATGGAAGGCTTTTAATTTTCCAGCTGGACTTCTGTTGTCAATAATTTTTATTTGTTGGCTCTGTGATAAGATAATGTATAACATTTCTACTTCATGGTAATGATTGATATTTTCCTCATGACATATGATCAGTTTTTGTGACTGCCATGTGCACTTGACTAGGTACACTCTATTAACAGAGTTTGAAGCTTTATATATCCTTGAGCTTTTATTATCAACTTGGTATTTGTGGTCTCAAGTTTATCATGGTATTTTATAATTACAGTGTACATTTGCTGAGTTTTTTTTCTATACATTGCATCTTTTCTTTGTTTTGTTTTTTACCTTTTAAAATCTCTTTCTATTTAGAAAGTTCTAGTGTTATCCTTATCCTTACGTATTTTTTAATACTCTTAGTTCTCTCTTCCTTCTTTAACCTTTAACTCAACATTTTATTAGTTATTTCTGATATCCATTTACTCTCCTCCATTCTCTATATTTAAAAAAAAATGAAATTAGCGGGGCACCTGGCTACCTCAGTTGGTGAAGCATCCGACTTCAGCTTAGGTCTTGATCTCATGGTTCATGGGTTCAAGCCCCACGTTGGGCACTGTGTCGACAGCTCAGAGCCTAGAGCCTGCTTCAGATTCTGTGTTTCCCCCCCGCCTCTATCCCTCCCCTGCTTGTGCTCTGTCTCTGTCTCTCAAAAATAAGTAAACATTAAAAAAGTTTTATAAAAGAATAAAATTATTCTACCTTCCCCTTTTGCTGTCCCTTCTCCCATAGTTTAGTTGCATTGTTTATATTTGTCAAAGAATAACTTACACAGCATACAACGAGTTCTTCTACCACACTTGTCTCCATTTTTGTTTTGATCTTACTTAGATCTACAACTGAACATATTAAATGTATGCCGTCTTTTTTTTGCTGAAGCTTCCTCAGTCATATCTTCAGTTATGAAAAGCTCCTGTTCTAGTAGATTTCTCAGGAAGGGCTGTTGGGTACAGAATGAGCTGCTCACTAGCATATTAGCATCAATATCTGAAAGGCAACTTGCCTTTCTACAATTCTTGGTTCACACCTCCTTTCCTTAAGCTGTTTGAAAACGCTGTCAATTGATGCCTCGCTTTACTTATGCTTTTCTGAGAAATTTGATGTTGGTCTCATTATCTTGTCCTTGGAACTTTTTTTTTATTTTTTTTTAACCTGGTGGCCTTGAGAAGCTTGTTCCTAATGTAAAAAAAATTTTTTAATGTTTACTTATTTTTGAGAGACAGAGCACGAGCAGGGGAGGGGCAGAAAGAGACAGGGAGACACAGAATCCGAAGTAGGCTCCAGGCTCTTAGCTGCCAGCACAGAGGCTGACGTGCAACTTGAACCCACAAACCAGGAGATCCTGACCTGATCCGAAGTTGGATGCTTACCCGACAGAGCCACCCAGGCATCCCTCTTTTTCCTAATTTTTAAAGTCTAATAGTTTCAGACTAATAGGTCTAATAGGGTATATCACAGCATTTATCATTGTGGTTCAATTTTGCCTGGTGGGTCAATTTTTCCTCCTTCTGAAACTGCAGTTATACGTAAGTTAGTTCTTCTTTGCTTGAATACCATCTCAGTCACTTTTCTTTGGCCTTTTAAAAAACTCTTCTTTATTTTTCATTCACAAGGTTGTTTTCTTACTATTTTTCATTACATTTTATTAAGTGTTCACTCACATCTTTTCTTCCTTGGGTTCTCCATAATTTAGTCTTTATTTTTTATATGATTCCCCTCCCCCTCCAATTCAATCAATTCCCATTTCATTTCCTTCTATTCTTGACTCTTGGATTTTTGATGTAAACTGTTTTTTGTTTTAATTCCAAAAGACTGGTTTAAGAATATTTAATTCAGCTTGGAGCACTGTTTTATAGTTTCCTCCTACTTTGCTCTTCTTCTGTTTGAGGAAAAGTTCATCAGATAAACTCTTTCGATTTGCATTTTTGTTTTCTCTTAACAGTAAGTTGTACAAAGACTATGTCCTTGCTTGGGACTCTTTTGTTTTTAAGGTTTTATTTTCAAGTAATCTGTACACACAACGCAGGGCTCGAATTTACAATACCAAGATCAAGAGTCACATACTCTACCAACTAAACTGGCCAGATGCCCCTTATGAGATTCTTACTCAAAAACACCTTCTTCTGTCAGTATAACAAAGTGTAACTTCTTTTTAGATGGTGCTTGATTTTCTGTAGAGAGTAAAGAAAATGTGTGCTCTTTGACATTTTTATTTCCTTTTGTCTTTCAGGATCTTAAATTTCTTTTGCTTCTTTTTCTCATTTACGCTGAATTTTTCAAGACATGTCTCTCTCACCTTTTTAACCCTTATCTTTCACCAAAATTTGTTCTCTTCCAATTGCTTTCTTATATCCTCTTATACATTTTTAAGCCCCTTTCATGAAATTACTACCCTTTTTCAGCATTTTTACACTTAGGGTTGATTTCCTTTCTCTGGAAGTAATTTTTAGATCAATCTTAGGTCCACTGACATTTCTCTTTTTCTCTCACGCAGTTTTTAATGGGCTGCTGTTGACCTCAAAGAACACTTCTGTCATGAGTATGAGATATAGTTCACTGGTCTTTTTAGTCTTCTAATTTTACATGTAAACTTTGGACCTTCTCTACTACAAGAGTTTTGCATAGTTTTATTTGTTCTTCTTGTTATTCTGATTTTTTTTTTAAGAGGCCATGTTGGGAGATTTGAATTTACACCACTGTCTTTGCTTTGGGCTCCTCAGACTCCCACAATTTTAAGTGGTGGATTTTAACATATTATAGTGATTTTGATTTTGAGCCTAAAATAGTGTTACAGAATGGCTATTAAAAAGGTAACATGTGAAGCACTGGTTGAACATCAGTTTATTGTGAAGAAGTACTATCAGGTTATCTAGACTTTTTTTTGACAGGATAGCTAGATTTGGGGATTGTTGTAAATATGAATGTATCTGGATGTGTGGTTACATTTGACAAATCTTTTATTAAACCCCTTCGGACAGAATGGGAAAATGGAGGCTGTATGTTTCTTACTGTTTCCTATAAGCTATTAGACTTATATTTGTGACAGATACTCATTCCTTCCTACAAAAGAGGTAGGAACACATTCTTTTTCACTACTGTTTCACTATCAACACATTCTTTTTCACTACTGTTGTCCTAACCAATTTTCCCTTATCTGATCCTTGTTTGTTTTTACCCCAGCTTCTGACCTGTTCCATTTTCCCATTTATGACTTTGCCTTGAGCCTTGGCATTCATTACAATTTTCTGGCTAGCAGTGACACCTGGCTAGAATTCACATTCTCTTGGATTACTTCTTAAATTGAAGATGATAAAGCTATAAAGTAAAACAAAGGGATAAAAGAATGACAGAGTCCATATTCAGATTTTGAAAACCATTTTAATGGCACCATATGTAAGTTAAACTAAGTGAATTTCATAAGATTTCTTCATATATATTCCTCTTTTCCCTTAAGTATGTCACAATGTTTAAGAATTACTGACTTCCCAAATTCTGAAACTTCTTGTTGTTCTAAAGAAACAGCAGATGGCACTGCTAACTTGAAGAACCAATTTCTAGATGCATTAAAAATTGGAGACATGACTTCTTAAAACTATTAACAGACACTATTGTTTTCACCGTATATGTGTATTGTAGAATGGGAAAATAAAGTTAAGCAGATGGAAGAAATTTAAAATCCATAATTACAGATAAAATCACTATGAACATTTTAGTGCACAGCCGAGTTTTCTATTCACATGTTTAACAAAAATGGAATATATCTTGCAAGAGCTTTGTAACCAGGTTTTTCAAATGAACCACGTATTAGAAACAAATTGCCTTGTCATATTTCAAAAACCGGTTTTTTATGGCTGTAAAAGTATATCATAATTTAGTTAACCAATTACATGTTGTCTGAAATTTGGATTATTTCCAGTTTCCTGTTCTCATAAATAACACTGTCATGAACATCCTATTGCCTAATTCCTTAATTACAGGGTCACATGCTTAATTGTCTCCACAAGATAAATTCCTAAAAGTAGAATTTTTGTTTTAAAATATATCTCTATTTTTTAAGTATTATTTTTAAATTGGTCCCAGGACCAATTTTTCCCTTTGATTTACATATACTCTATATTAAAATACGTTTGTTTCAAAGTAAGTATAAAGTATAACTTTTAAAAAATTCTGTCTGATTAAATATTTTCAAACCTTTTATAGGTTTATGGCCTGCTTGATTTTTGTGAATTTCACAGAGTTCATGTCTTTTACCCCTTTTTAAAAAACAGAATAATTCATGATTTCTCTACTTATTTTGTAAGGATTCTTGATATATTAAGGTTATCATCGTCATTAAGGTTATCCTAAATATCCCAATACCGTTAACCCAAAAGTAATGTAGGACAACATTATTTTACTTTAAAAAGAATATTATTTCTTATTTTTAAAGTTTATCGAATTTTTCTTTGAGTGTTATTTTAGGATTAATTTTAATAAATGTCCACAGGGGCTACGAAAAGAGTTAGTCTATACTTGCATTCTATAGAATTCAAAATTTATAGTTCTGGCATATTTCTCATATCCTCTACATAATGTTTATTTCTTGACCACTTGGTTTTTCATGGAAAAACAGTTATGTTTCTTTTCATTTTCTTTTTTTTTTGCTTTCTCATTATATTATTTGGTGCATGAAAGCTCATAATCAACATATTGTGTAGATTTTGCATTTTGGTTCAAAAAAAAGCTCTTCGCCGTATTTCACTTGCTTCTTTCTCTCGCTCTTTTTTTTTAAATCTCAAATTACACTACTTAGTATGCTTCTTAATTAATGTATCAATTAGTACATTATTAATATATCAATCAATAGATACTTCTAAGTGGTTGAAGAGTTTGATCTTTTCAGTAGCCTTAAACATTGGATTGATAATGTTTTCTAGGTGTTTTCAATGTCTCCCTTCAAACTAGCCCTACCACAGACTCATGTCACCACACACAATGGATTATAAGGGTCTGAATTCCATAATATAAATGCTATAAAGAAGGATGTGAGTATCTCTTATGTACTCACTGCTTAGGGAACTGCTTAGTTGGGATAGAATATTCTCATTTAAATTAATGGCTTTTTAAAAAATAATAGTCATTCACTTAAGGACAGGGTTTTCAGGAATAATTTAAAATCTTTAAGCACAGGATGGTGTATTTCCTTATCAAACATCCACACAAGGTAGGTATTATTATTATTACAATATTTTACAGATGAAGAAAGAAAGAGATTAAATTACTCCCCTCAGGTAAAGCACCAGAATCCAAACCCACACTACAAAAATATCTGAGTTTGTGGTTTTATTCCCACAACCATGCCAGAGGGAGAAAAGCCTGTGAATTTTTATGTCCTTTGCTGAATAGTCAATTGGAATTTTTTTCTTATTTTATGTAGTTTACATAAGCTCTTGATGTGCTATAGTTAGTAATCAATTACGATTTCAGTAACAAGTATTTACCCTTAATTTCTCTTCAGTAGAGAAAGGTTCTACCTCATTCTTGATGTCTATGTGTGAATCTATTTGCATAAAATCCCTGGATATCTTGACCTTGTTATCACTCTTTTCGAGGGAGAAAAAAGCATCATGATCCCATCGATGAGTTTGGGAGCAAACTTCCCTCCAGTGAGACAAGAGAAACAAGTTCTGTTCTGCTCTTTCATGCTGTGAGTTTGATAGGGGCAGGCCCCCCGTATTTTGTGAAGGCTCTGGTTGGTCCAAGGCTAGCTGTGAGTGGATGGGTATATCGACCTAATTCAGCGACTTTATATTAGCACACACCTGCCTATTACTATCCAGCAACACCCTCCAAGATTAGCTTACTAAGAAAGGTGATATCTTGGTCTCTACTGACCGATCTCTTTTATTTTTCAATAGGTTCAGAAATGGGACAGAGTAGAGAGGTACGATTTATTGGACAATTTGAATTTCAATAATTTGGTGTTTTCTTAACGATTTTTTTATAATATAAAATATTTTAATTTGGGGGAAGTAAAATGTATTGCTCTTTTTTTATTCTTTAGGTTGCTTTCATCCTTAGAAAATCTTTACCCATGCTAAGATCATTCAGATTTATCTATATATTCCATCCAGCTATTACATAGTTTGGCTTTTTGTTATTTAAATTCATGTGAAATTAGCTTATGTACAAAAGATGGGAAGATTTATTTTCTAAATAATTAAGAAAACACCCTGGCAAGTTTTAAATTTTCTTTTTTATTCACAAAATTGCTATAATTTCATAATATAACATCTATTTATGTGTGAGTGTATATGTGTATGTATATGTTATGCATGTGTGTGTGTATATGTATGTGTGTGTGTGTATATATGTGTGTGTATATACATATGTGTGTTGGTGTATATATATATATGTGTGTGTGTGTGTGTGTGTGTGTGTGTGTGTGTGTATATATATGCACGTGTTTACCCACATATTAGTATATGTCATGTCTCCGGACTGTCAATTACATACTCTTTTGATTCTTTTACCAAAGTTCCATTTGTCAATTACCCTAACTACATATATATATATTTTTTTCATTAAAGTATAGTTGACAAGCAGGGGTGCCTGGGTGGCTCAGTTGGTTAAGCGTCTGACTTTGGCTCAGGTCATGATCTCATGATTCGTGAGTTCGAGCCCTGTGTCAGGCTCTGTGCTGATAGCTCAGAGCCTGGAGCCTACTTCAGATTCTGTGTCTCCCTCTCTCTCTGCCCCTCCCCGGCTCATGTTCTGTCTCTCTCTCTAAAATAAACATTAAAAAATTAAAAAACAAATAAAGTATAGTTGCCATGCAATCCATATATATTTTTTAATCATGTAAGGAAAGTTCTGGTTTGCGTGATCTGATTATGCGAATACATGATATAATCCACAACAAAACATAAAATACTATTTTCCAGCTATAAAGTTTGCAAGCAAATGTTTAAATCAATTTCCTACAACAGCTTTTATCACTTTATAATTATAATATTTAAGCACTGTCCGTGTGTATGAAGAGTCTGTGAGTCAGGCCATAGACTGTATTGCGGATTGTGCTGCCAGCTGGCCTATTGCATGACAGAGAACGGTCACCACCAGTCACAAATTACATCTGTTTGTGCCTCTATTTGTTAGACAATCTGGCACCAGTAACAGCTGAGAAGAAAGATTTGCAAACAGCTTGTTTGATTGATGTGTCTAGAGTCATCTCTAAATCCAAATGAAATGTTAAGGGCTATCAAGAAATCGTAAATCAGGCATATCTCTCTTTGAGCCATGAGAAGGTTTTGCTAACGCTTTTATGGCACCCATGTGTGAGAGGTATGATTGGCTGATATTCAAAAAGAGAAATCGGACCTGCTTGTTCCACACAATTAATTAGGTCACATTTTTAACTTTACTGAGCTGTGAGGTGTTCCACAGGGCCTAGCACTTAAGTCATGATCATAAAAACTGTTGGAGTAGGGTTTTCAACCAGGTAAGAGGAATACAGCATCAACTAAGGATATAGAAGGTGGTTGATTCCAAGGAGTATGTTGGGAAAGCAGATAACCTGTGACCGAGGTTATATGTTCTGGGGTAGCCAGACATCTATCAGGACAGGCATGTACAACCAGGGTAGCTGAACCCTAACCAGCAGGACACAACCTTGGGGGAGATGCCAGCACTGAACCTTCACGGGCTATGACAAGAATTGTTCACATTTGGTACCTGTGAAAACTCGAAATGCCCAGGAGAGAGTGCAAAAGTACCTTTTTGTGAGGTAAATCTTAAAACAAAAAATTCCTTATCTGTTGTATTAGATGCTACTGATTAATACCACCTCTGCCTAACTGAAGGGGACAAGTAATTACTGGAAGAAGATCATGAATCTCACAGAATCCACACGAAGCCTAGAGGATCAAACTTGAAAAATGGGTAAAAACCAAGGGAAGTTAGGCGGGAGGCACTGTGTCAAAGCAAGGGCCTGGGAGACGTCGGGCTCTGGTGACACGTTGGCCCTCGCACTTCTGTCCTGAACTCTGTGGCTGCCATGTGCCATGACAGTGAATAAGTTCTAAGGTATCCTTGGCTTTCGTTTTATTCTTAGAACTTAAATTCCTGGTTAGGAGCATCTGATTGGCCGATGCTCTTCATGTGCCAGCCTGGTTTGGAAGCAAGGGGGGAGAATCTGAAACCTTAGGCTTCTTTAGCGTGAGGAGTGCCTTGACTCCTTAGAGAGTCCCTGAGAGTAGGAAGGGAGAAAGTCTGGGTGTTGGGTAGGTAGCAGGGGGAAAAATGGAGAAGAAAAAAAAAGAGAAAGAAAAAGAAAACAGGCACACGCGCACACACACACACACACACACACACACGTATCAGTAATGAAGTTCTATTCTGAAATTTTTAAAACATTTTGAATATTTGTTACTTAGACAATAAAAAAAATTTCTTTTTTCCACAATAATTTGTTTTGAAAAGGATATTTCTTAAGGTCTGGTTTTTTTTCTACTTTTGGTGAAAGAAACATCTTCTCTTTGTTCATTCTTTTGATAAGCGCCTGGTATACCTCCCAGAAACAGGGTGCTTGGTTGCTCCTTGATTTCCCCCAAGTAAGTCTGATCTCTAGCTCCTGGATCCAGTAGTCCAAACTGAGTGCAGAGGGATGTGGGGTAGTGGACAGTCCTGGTAGGTAAATCTCATTTCTGGAGAATTTCTCATCTGTGTCTCTCAAAATATCTCATCCTGTGTGGCTGGATGTCACGGCATAAGCTGTGGAAACCCACGCAGAAGCTGTGCCACCTCCAGGAGACTATTCCCCACCTATGCCCATGCCTATTTCAGCCCTCTGAACAGTGAGCGGTCTAGACCTTGACCAAAGCTTTCTAACATCACCACTGTTAGCAGCCAGTGACTTGAAGACTTCCATGGCTCAGAACTCTCGGGACAGTTACTCGTGAGCCCTACTGGACTCCCCTACGGCACTTACACCATCAAAGTCTGGTAAGCAGCAGCTGGCAAAGGCCTTCCAGGAAGAGGATTTTCCTATGATCCCATGGTCCATTTCCAACTCAAGCTATGAACCATATAAAATAATGTATGTTTAGAATTCTTAATTTTTGGAAGGCTCTAATTTCTAAGGCAAATGATTTGCAAGTCAATCTTGATTAATCTTCTTTAAACAAGTCTCATGTGCCTTATAATTAGAAATTCTAGCATTTGGATGGTACCCTTCCCTAGTTTCTTATATGAATGTAGTTGTTTCTCCATTCTTGGCTGATTCCCCTAGTTACTACGGAGGGAAATGCTGGACATCTGCTGTCAAGTAGCCAACTTGTCCAACAGATGGCAACGTGATCTGCAATTGTTCTTGTTATATTTTATTTCACCTCCTCCTTTGAATTCCTGTCTCCTTACCTTCTTTTGGCATTGACAGAAAGGCAGGAGGCAGAAATGAATTAGGCAAGAAGGGAAATAGCACATTTCTCTCATATCCCCACCTCTTCGAGAGGCTGCTTCCTGTGAGCTTTGCTTCCTGCCCTCACATCTACCTAGTTAACAACTGTTCAGCTCAAATGCTACCCTCTCTGGGGAGTCATCTTAGACTGCCCTCAACATTGCAGGAGCCCCCATAAGTGCCCAGAGTGCTCCCCTAGAGTGCTCTAAACATGTCTCTCTAGCACTTATCCATGCTATCCTAATTGTTGATGTATTCACTCATCTCCCTACCCAGACTCTGAGCTCTCAGATAGAGACGGACTCGTCACTGTACTCCCAGGGCCAAGTTCAGTTAGTAAAAGGAATAAACAGGTTTGGGAAGGAGACAAAAGAGTCAAGAAGGAGCGTTTTCCTAAAACCTCTAGATTGTTCTTAAATTGGTACCACTGAAGCTCTCCCATGCTTTTGTTCGACCAATTTGAGAAGACAAATGTGAAGAATAAAGAAAGAGCTGGATTACTGGAGCTGGTAACTATTTTTTGCTTATGCCCTGTTAAAAACATAGTGTGTGTGTTAGGTTAATTTATTGATTGTAAATAGTTACTAACAGCAAATAGCAATACAACATAGCTTTTGATAATAGGCTCCACATAATCCCAGCTCTTTATAATACATGCACTATTCTGCACTGGTAGAAAAATAAGTTGTTCACTGTGAAAATGCCACCCATTAGTGCCACCGCTCCCAAACGATATACAATCTTGTGTTTTATGGCTCTCAGCTGCACACTGCCTGGAAGATGCTTTAGACATGAGCCAACTTTTTACATCTAACAAATGCCCAGTAAAAGACACTTAGAATTCCAGTTGGACTAAACTTGCCCCTTCTCCAGAGGGCACATAAATGAATAAATACAAGGAAATCCCCTCCCATTGCACACACACACATGCACGCACGCAATCCTCAGAGCAGCTGTGTTATATTATAAGTTGGAGGCCTTTTGTTAGTTCAGATGTTTCAGGTCTGCAAAGGCACTCTGGAGAAGAAATAAATATTATGAGTAAGTCTCGTTTCCATGCTTGTAGTGGGGAAACACTTACTAGCACCGTTTACTACAGTCTTAAACTGAAACAATGTCATAAAAGAATACCAGCATTACTCACTCAGCACATGACTGCTAAGACAAGATGGTGTCTGTTTTATTCCCTAAATATTCAAAACATGATTTCATTCAGACTCTTTCCCAGATGGACTTCCTTTTCAGTTAAACTAATCAGAATAATCATGGATTGTGTGCTTGCTAAATCTATTTTTTTTTCTTAAACCATTCAACTCTCTTTTATTTTACTAAGTAGTGCATATAAATAAAACTTCACAAATGAGAGAGCTTGGGTATTAGCATTAACTTATCAAAGGAAAGGCAGGTTGGAGCTTGGTGGGAGCTCAACCTGGAATCCAGGTCATTCCATTTGAGGATTTGGTCTTCTACTGGGAAAGCTTGGCGTCTGAAGTTGACAAATTTGGTAAGAAGACCGTGTGCTGGAGAGTGATGTAAATGTGGATTTAGTAATTTACGAGGAGAAAGGACTCTCGTAATAACAAAAACGCTACAAGTCTGCACAATCAGCGCATTCTCTTATTATTGTTAAAGTATGTGTGAAGCCAAAGTATAATAAAATTTTTTCGTGAACATACAGTCAGAACAAGGGGACACGGAGAAATTTATTTTTAATGGCTCTGAGAGCCTGATACGTCCATCTCTCTATGAAGCCTTGTCAAAGGGATTAGAAACACTTTGCCATGCTTCTCCCAAAGCCTGGTACATTCTCTCCCCATTCTTCACTAACTTTTACTAATCCATCTAATCTTAGCTTCATTATCACTTTCTTAGAGACACCTTTTTTGGTCTTCTTATCTAAGAAAGGGTCCCCACTGAACACTCCAGAGCGCTCTGTAATTTCCCTTTATAGCACTTACCTCACTTACTCATCTGTTGCTGTAAGATCTGTCTGCCTCTAGACTGTAAGCTCTAGGAGAGCAGGAACCACGTTTGTTTTGAGTCCCACTAGCTCCTCAGGGCCAACCACAGTGCCTGGCACCTCTGAAAGCATTCGGGACCTACTTGATAAATGAACTAACGAAAGCACATCCAGGAGCTGGGCAGAGTAATGGCGAAGGGCACAGGTGCTATATTCAGGCTTCCTTGTTTGAAATCCTGCCTCTGCCTCTTAGTGACTGTGTGAGCTTAAACAAGTTACAAAATCGGATTCTTTATAAAATGAGGACATTGACAGCTCCTGCCTCCTAGCATTCTAATAAGGATTACATAAATTGATACAAAACACCTGGAACGGTGACCGGCACAGAGTGAACACTCAAGCAGAGTCAGTTCTTCATATTATCTTGTAAAGGACAACTCTAAGAAAAATGTTAAGCCTGACTGCTAAAACTCAGTTTCCTTGGGATGTTCCTGGGATGGGTATGATTAATACTAACCTCTGAAGATATTTATTCATGTTTCCACGGTTTAGCAGTACTATATTTCTGATTAAGAATACTTCAGGGGCACCTGGGTGGCTGGGTTTGTTGAGCATCTGACTTCAGCTCAGGTCATGACCTCATGGTTTGTGAGTTCGAGCCCCACATTGGGCTCACTGCTGTCAACCTAGTGCAAAGCCCACTTTGGGCCCTCTGTCCCCCTTTCTCTGCCCCTTCCCTGCTTGTGCTCTCCCAAAAATAGATACATATTTTTTTTAAAAAGAATACTTCAATTAAATAGGTGAATATATTAAAACAGATTATACCCAAGCCCTTCCAGCCTGGAACCCACTTTATCTTCTTTGCATGATGTTTTGTGTCTATCTACTGATCCATCATGCATGAAGATCAGAGCTTAACTCTAACGGCAGCTGTATTATCCTTATCTCCAAGTTCTTGGGACAGCCATCTCTGTAACAACGAACTACGGACAACAATATTCAAGGTGGATATTTTATAACACTTAGAAAGTAAAAAAAGAACATTATAAATACATACAATTCCGTAACAACAGAGGTAATCATTGTATTTGTCTTATTTGGTTTTAAAGGCTTTACTGCTAAATACTATGGGGCAAAGTACCATATTTAACAATTATATATTACAATGTTGTCAGACAAAACTTTCATGGTTGTTAGAATCTTGGTCCCTGGTTCATTTGTTGAACATGTATTTACTGAGTGCCTAATATGTGCCAGCCATTAGACTGGGGGTGGTTTTTAACACTTTGGGTTTGAACTGAAGAATGATACAAATAGGACTCCATTATTTGATGAATTGGTATTTCAGTCATCAAACACTAAATAAATTTTTAATATATTACTGTCTGCTATTTTCAATGATAAAATGCTGATAATGATAATGTGTGAGAATGCACTGCTAAAACAACTAATGTGGGGGCAACCACCTTTTCCTCCCACCCTACATACACATGAAGTGTGTCCTTTGATCATTCGCTGTAGGTGATACTCAAAGAGCCTATTTTCATACACAGTTGAGCATTATTTACTTGAAATTAAAACACCTCTATGTCAAAACACACCTCTTCCTTACTTTTAATGTCACTATAGTAAACCCCAAATCAGGCCTTTCTGATGTGCCTTTCTATATCTGAGCCTTGATTTGTCCATCTTCTCTCTGTTCCATCTTCTTATTCCCTCATATCGGACATCTAGTGTTTTTAGTCCATAAAACTTTACCTGTGTCCCCGTGAATATCCCAAAGATTAAACTAAGATACTGAATCTCAGAATTGGGCCAAACTCAAAGATCTTACACAATTACTCATGTGTTGCTGAATTTCTCCTTGCAAAAAAAGAAAGAGAAAAAAAGAAAAAAAAAAACCTAATGAAAGAAATTGAAGAAGACACAAGTAAATGGAAAATTTTATATGCATGTATTAGAAGAATCGGTACTGTTAAAATGTCCATACTACCCAAAGCGATCTGTAGATTCAGTGCAATCTCCATCAAATTCCAATGGCATTTTTCACAAAAACAGAAGACACAATCCTAAAATTTGTATGGAACCACAGAAGACCCCAAAAAGCTAAAGCATTCTTGAGCAAGAAGAGAAAATGGCAGACATCACATTTCCTGTTTTTAAACTACACTACAAAGCTACAGTAATCAAACCAGTATGGTAATGACATAAAAATAAACACAAAGATCAATGAAACTGAATAGAGCACTCAGAAATAAATCCATGCATATGAGTTCAACAAATTTTCCATAAAGGCACCAAGAATACGCAATGGGGAAAAGACAGTTACTTCAATAAATGTTGTTGGGAAAACTGGATATCCATATGAAAAGAATGAAACTGGACCCCTATCTTACACCATACACAAAAATCAACTCAGAATGGATTAAAAACTTAAACATAAGACCTGAAACTGTAAAACTCCTAAAAGAGAACATAGTGGAATAGCTCTTGACATCAGTCTTGGCAAAGATGGTTTGGATTTGACACCAAAAGCAAAGGCAACAAAGGTAAAAATAAACAAGTGGGACTACATTCAATTAAAAAGCTTCTGCACAGCAAAGGAAACCATCAACAAAATGAAACAGCAATCTATGTGACAGGAGAAAATATCTGCAAATCATACAGCTGATTAGGGATTAATATCCCAACTATATGGAGAACTTCTACAACTTAATAGCAAAAACGAAGAAACCATCCAATTACAAAATGGGCCGAGGGCTGAATATCATTTTTCCAAAGAAGACATACAAATGGCCAACAGGTACGTAGAAAGGTACTCAATATCACAAAGCATCAGGGAAATGCAAGTCAAAGCCACAATGAGACACCATCTCCAACCTATTAGAATGGCTATCATCAAAAAGACAAGAGGTGACAAGTGTTGGCAAGGATGTGGAGAAAAGGAAATGCATGAATGCTTTTGGTGGGAACACAAATTGGTGCTGCCACCATGAAAAACATTATGGAAGCTCCTTAAGAAATTAGAAACAGAACTACCATACATTCCAGCAATTCTACTTACGGTATTTATTCAAAGGAAACAAAATCATTATCTCAAAGAGACATCTGAACTCTCATATTCATTACAGCATTACTCACAATACCCAAGATAAGAAAACAACCTAAGTGGGGTGCCTGGGTGGCTCAGTCGGTTAAGCATCTGACTCTAGGTCTTGACTCAGGTCATGGTCTCAGGGTTTGTGGGTTCAAGCCCTGTGTTGTGCTCTGCACTGACAGTGTGGAGCCTACTTGGGATTCTCTCTCTCCCTCTCTCTTCCCCTCCCCCACGCATGCACACTCTCACTCTTTCTCTCTCAAATAAATAAACTTAAAAAAAAACCTTAAGTGTCCATTAATGGATGGATGGATAAAGAAAAGGTGGTATATACATACAATGGGATATTATTCAGTCTAAAAAAAGAAGGAAATCCATTTGTGACAACATGGATGAACCTGGAATGTGTTATGCTAAATGAGCTAAGCCATACATTATGGTATGGTATAGCTTATAAGCAGAATCTAAAAGAAAACAGTTAAGCTCATAGAAAGTAAGAGCAGAATAGAAGTTGCCAGGGACTGCAGCGGGGAGCAAACGAGGAGAGGTTTATAAAAGGGTACAAATTTCAGTTATAAGCTGAATGAGTTCTGAGAACCTAATGTATGTCATGGTGACTATAGTTAATAATACTGTATTGTAGACTTGAAATTTACTAAGACCATAGATCTTACACATTCTCACCGAAAATAAAATTTAAAAAAGTTAACTATGTGAGGTAACGAGTGCGTTGATTGTAGGAATCATTTCACAACACATACATATATCAAATCATCCAAGTTGTAGAGTTTAAACATCTTATAAATTTGCCAAAGAAACCTTAATAAAGCTGGGGGTAGGGTGCCTGGGTGGCTCAGTCAGTTGAGCATCTGACTTCGGCTCAGGTCATGATCTCGCAGTTGATGGGCTCAAGCCCCACATCAGGCTCTGTGCTGACAGCTCAGAGCCTGGAGTTTACTTCAAATTCTGTGTCTTCCTCTCTCTCTGCCCCTCCCACACTCATGCTCTGTCTCTCTCTCTCTCTCTCTCTCTCTGAAATAAACATTAAAAAATAAATAAATAATAGATAAATCTGGGGAAAACTTAACCATTTCCACTTAAATTACCAATTGTAGAGAGGTATGTTAAAATCTTCCATAGAGGCTATAGATTTGCCAATTTCTCATAGCAATTCTATAAATTTTTCTTTCATGTTTATTGGGGCTATATAATTAGATGCATAAAGCTATAGTACATGACAGTGCGTCAACAAGGAACAGATATTAACAAAACACAATGTACAAATATAAAGCATGTTTACTATTACCCTCCCATTCGTGTGCTCATGGGAGACATCAGTAATCAATTATGGCACCCTAGTCTGCTCTCACATGGCTCCAGAATGTTTTAGCGTACCATTCTATGCAATCATCTTAGTTGTCACTCAAACTAATTCCTTTTGCCTTTCCCTGGCCTACCAATTTATCGCCCTAAAGGCTGGAATATTCTAAAAAGGTGAGATGTCAGATCAATGGGATGAATAGAATATTCTTCAATAAATAGAGGTGGAACAACTTATGCTTTAAGAAATAATGTCATCTTTCTACTTTCCATGTAAAGTAAGAATAATTCTGGATTTACCAAAAACTTCAATATAAAAATTATGAACTCCTGAACAGTCTAAAAGAGAACATGGGTGAAAATGATCTTTTCTGGGGGTTCAGAGAGCTTTTATGACCACAAAACAGAGAGAGGATATAAGAAAAGAGTCTGAAAGATTAGGTTTTATAAAAATTAAAATCTTTTTTTCAGTCATAAAAAACAAACTGAAAAAATAAGGGAAAGTTTAGCAGTGTACATAATAAGGTTCTTTTTTTAATGTTTGTTTGTATGTTTAGAGAACACGAGGAGGGAAGGAGCAGAGAGAGGGAGAGAGAGAATCCTAAGCAGGCTTCGTGCTGTCAACGCTGAGCCTAATGCGGGGCTCAAACTCACAACTGTGAGATCATGACCTGCACCGGAATCAAGAGGCAGATGCTAAGCCCACTGAGCCACCCAGGAGCCCCATATAACAAAGTTCTTAATGTATAAATATCTTCTAAATTAAATAAGAAACAAACATCCTAGAGGAAAAATAAACTAAGAACAACGTAATAATTTACAAGAGACAAAGTATTAATGGCAAACACGTATATTGCAAAAGGATACACCTCATACTAACAACAAAAGAACACGAGACATCTTTTTCGCCCATCAAATTACCATAACGGGTTCAAAAATGAGAATGTCGTGACAGAGTGTGCATAGGCAAAAACATCTGGAAGGAAATTTGAATATACATACCGAGGGCCTCATTAATATTCACACACTTTGACTCAATAATTCCATTTCTTTAATGATTGGAAGGCCATAATTACAGCATCACATGAAACAGAAGGGATAAGATGCTGACATTTTATTCCTAATAGTTAGAAATCAGAACTACCTACAACAGGAGAATGGCTACACAGATAATAGTGTATTTGTACATTAAAATAAAATCTGTAATAATCAATGATGGTAGAAATGTACACGAAACCATGTGCAGTGTGCGTCATATTTTATTTAATATATTTTCTGTACATAGAATATGATAGAAGTTAGGACATAAATGTACAAACATGGTAATAATGTTTGTTTTCTAAAGTCTGGGCATGTCTGTGAATTGACTGTTATTTTTATTCTCAGTATCTTATGGTTGTTTTCTTCTTATTTTTTACAGTGCATGGCTAAAATCAGCAAGAGATTTTTAAAAAGAAAATGTCGGAGGACAAAGAGTGCCTAAAATCACATCAGTTTATTGCAATCTTCAAATATTTCTTGATCCAGAGACGTACAATCAGCAACCAACTTATTCGACTATTGCCAAAGAAACATCTCCAAATAGTACTTTGCTCATGAAGATAGAAAACCACAGAAAATGTGTGTGCCCTTGAGTATGTGTTGTAATAATGCATAAAGGCCTGTGTAAATCACAGCTCAAAATCTCTAGGACTTTCCCTAGTCAGCACAGTTCAGCCCGGCCCCTGCCCTATACTAACCTAAAGCAACCCTAAGTCTGGTCCGCAGGCCACACACCCAGGCTTTGAGAAAGAGCCAGCAGCACTGCTGGGTTGCCTACCCTAATCCTGTGATTACCAGAACATTACAAAAATAAGACTTATCTGGGGGTTTATATTTTTATTAAATTAAGTCTCCCGAGAGCATCATGGCTATGCATAAACCACATTTATTAATCCTGGCATAGCTCAAAGAGATCGCTGCAAAAATAGACTATGAATAAATTGACCACGTCATGCTTACTCAGTGTGCAGCATAATTTTCCTAGTGTTATTTTGTGCTGCTGAGCCGTTGAGTTGCTGAGGGGCTACATGAAGGATTCTCTTCCCCTGGGGTGGTATAGTTTTCAAAACTGGAAAATTCCTTTCCACGCAGTGTTGACATACATACACACTTCCTGAGCCCCTATTTATCTAACATAGTCACTGTAAGTGTACTGCATTATTTATAGAAGATGCTAGAAGATGCATCTAGCATCTAGAATTCATTCAAGATGGCTGAATTCAAGCACGTAAAGAAGCATTTTTATAATCTGTGTGTGCAACTAGCAATTACTGCTAGGTAAGGTGAAGGGCAAGTTGACTATATTCATTTTCTGATCTTTCAATCTATGGCAAAAACTAGGGCTAGTCATTTTGGGAAGCAATTTACCAAGCTACTTTACCTATGGTGTTAACAATTCAAATGTATCATGCTTTAGGTTTCTTTCTTTTCTTTCTTTTTTTTTTTTAATATTTACTTCCCAATTTTAATGGCCACTTCCCATTCCTAAACTCCCTCACCCACTCAAAACCCTCTGACCAAGCTGACCACTCCCATCTTCTCAGGGAACTTCCTTCTCTTTCCCACAAGAATGCACATGCCTGGACTTCCTCCAGCTTCTCTGGCAGCTGTTGACCACTCTCTCCTGCCTTATTAACGTGTTCTTCTTCAATGCGGCCTCTCGCAGTTGACATTACTAAGGGCTCGATCCTGGGTCCTCATTTTGGCTCCATCTGTACTCGCCCATGACAATCTGTGCTGTCTCATGATTAAACATCATCAGTGTGCTGACAACTCCCCCAGTTTTATACTCAAGCCCAAACCTCTTTTCTGAGCTTCGGACCTAAATTGGTCCTACTTAGCAGACATTTTTATTTGCATTGTCACATAAACATCTCAAACTTCACATCCAAATAGAAAATCATCATTAAGAACATCCCCCCCCCCCCCGCAAACTGGTTTTTAATCCAATCTTCAGCATCTCAGTTCCTGATACACATCCACCTAGTTATTCTATCCCAAAACCTCAACATCATTTCTGTTCCTCTTTCTGCTTCACCGAGTCCTGTTGTTCTGAAACCCCCTGATAGAAGAAGAATCTCTTTAGAACCTAATCTCGTAAGTGAAATAACATCACTTTTGCTGTGTTCTGGTCTTCAGAAGTGAGTCATTAAATCCAGACCGCACTCCAAGAAAGAGGATTGTGCATTGGGGGGCCATCTTAGAGCCTGCCTGCACCACTCCAGCAACTGCCAGGGCAGGCTTGGCGAGGGTTGCTCTGACCCTTGGGCAGTGCTCTGAACCCTGCCAAGAGCTTCTCTCCTTACACTGCACATGGCCTACTGGAAGCAGTTGTCGATGTTTCCTTTGGACTCCAGGGCCTGGCCTAGTGCCTAGCCATGACCTGCTGAACTGAATTGAATTGGGCATCTCTAAGCCAGGGTTAGAAGATATAAACAGTGCTGGGACTAAACTGAGAAATGAAGCTCCTAGGACGGGATGTTTCCTTTGGAGGATCTCACGGTGCCCTAAAAACCAATCTAACATATTTGAGGAATATGTGGTAGGAGTCTGGAACACTCCAGTTATAATGAAGAAGCAGAAAGGAGACAAGCAGTGAGAAAGAGGGACGAATCTGTCAGCCTGATAGGAGCTTCCACAATGGTTTCCAGTCTTCTGTGTCTCTTCATAATGATTCAGGAAACTCCAGATGGGGTTTGTGATTGAGGGAAGCAGGAAAGATGAGGCTATAGAAGGGAAAACCCTAGGGGACTCAGGTACCAGTTTTATCATAAGAGGAACCAAGGAAGGGCATTGGCTTACCGCTACCCTCAGGTCCCCAAATGACAAAGGCCAAAGAAGGCCCAAATCAAATATACTCTTTTCCTGTACACAGAATATGCCTTGAATTCCTGCTCACCATTTCCCTCCTAATTTAACCAGATGAGTAACACAGATAACCTTTCTTCTCTACCAAAGCATAGACTTCAAACATGTAGCACTCTGTAACTCCAGCTCTCCTCTCTCTCCAGCATTCAGTGGGCCTCCCAACAATCGCTTCCCCAAGTTGCAAAATGCAGCTCTGTGCAACTCAGCACTCCACATGCTACTATAAAGAAAAGGGCGGCGGGTGGGGGGTGGGGGAGAAGACCTGAGGGAATAAGCCAAGGAAATCTCTTTAATGCTTCATCCCCCTATCCAGAGAATCTACCAGCAAGGCCTAAAATTCTCAGGAAGAAAGAAGGATGTGGTTTCATTTATCCAGTCTTTCATCATAAAATAGGTACCAGGGGCTACAATACATCAGGAACTCTGTTAGGCACAGGAATCACAGACATAAAGAACACAAAAATCAGTGTTCAATAAGCTTACCTTGTGGAGAGAAAGAGTCAAGATCAGCTAAGAATTCTACTACCTGTGCTGTGGGTTAAGAAAGAGGTGAGCCCAGAGTGGGAGCTTCTGCTGAGAGCAGGGGGCAGGCAATTTAGACTGGGGCATCAAATGAAACTTCTCAGAGAGGCCAGAACCAGGTGGAATCTTGAAGGACAAGCCATGTTTGGCTAAAAGAAAACAGGAGAGTGACATTCCAGCAGAAAGGAAACCATGTTAAAAGGCATGGAGGTCAGAACAAGTGTGGTGGTGATTCTGAGGCACTACAGTTACTCCTTGAACAGAGAGTGTGAGGAAGGGAAGGCGAGGAAAGAGGGAGGAGAGGGCAGCAGAGGACTGCCAACAAAGGGAGCGTGGAGTTTACCCCCAAAGCAGCAGGAAGTCATAAAACATTCTAAACAGGAGAATGACGTGGCCAAATTTATATACTAGAAGGAGTGCTCTCACATCGGCGTAGAGAACTGATTGGTAGGGAGACCCACTCGCTGCAGCTTAGGAAGCAGACCATAAATTAATGAGAACTAAAAGTGGCGTGGGGAGGGCAGTGAGAAAGGGACAATCCAGATAGGCCTTCAGAATGTAAACTTGATGGGTTAAGGAAAAAGAAAGGTGTCGGGGATGACTCAGAGCTCAATGGGTTAGGAAGCCGAACAGAAGATGGGATATTCACTGAAACAAGAGATAAAGGAATTAAAAAAAAAAAAAAAAAAGGAATTCCCAGGCTTTAGGGAAGATGATGAGTTTAGTATTGGACATATTGAGGTTATAGGACTTAGGATCAATTTCTCCAGGTACTAGCATCTAGGATTTATTTAAATTAAGACAGATTCTTTGGTCAGCAGAAATTTAGGCTGTAGGTCTTGAGAGTCTTGGAAAAGAAGTTTGAATTTCATCAGCTCTGAGACTATAATACCTTCCCAAGCTCTCTCCCACAACTCCCCATAACTACATCCCTCTTCCATATAGGGCTGGGGCAGTCGGGGAACAAACAGTGGAGAACACCATAGGTGGAGATACAGCTAGCTCTACTGGGCTAGCTCTTTTCTCGTCCTATCTTATCCCTGAGAGCACTTGAACATTGAGAATCATGTGTTACAAGTCAACCGAGAGCCATGTCAACCTGAAAAAGCTCTGAATTTATGCACAACTCGTATTTATTACACACATCGCATGTGCCAGTCACTATTCTGAAGTACCTGTTTTCATAGAACTCGCCAATAAGAAAAAGTGTGTATTTTCCAACTTTCCTGCTGACACCTTCATTTACAGGTGCGTGGAACCGGGTACAGTATGTGGAGGCATGTTGGCTTCCAGCTAATATTTTAGCTCAATGACAGCAGTAGAAAGCCACTTTAGAGCTGTGGCTTGTGAAAGTGGCATTTTGTCTGAGAGAGCCTTTTGCAGCAATGGGGAGAGAAAGCAAAGTTTGAAGGTTTCCTGTCCTTCCTCTCTGATTGCATTGCTAATTCTAGTTAAATATTAAACGTTTTTAAGATTAATAATATTATATCTCAATATTATATATCTTGAGTTTCAGTTGCTTGTGAGCTAGCCATACAGGCGACTAGTTATACAGGCGTTTCTGACAGAGATTTAATTCAGAGCTACAGGTAAGAGTCATACATATTTAGGTGTTTTCTAACGCTGTAAAATGGTCGAAACAACTCTTAAAGTATGGCACACTCAAGAGAGGTGTGCCAAAGACTTAACTGGGGAAAATAAACATTTATATTCTGCATGAAGGAATGGGGCAGGGTGGGGAATTTATGAAGGGGACAACAAAAAAATAACAACAAGAAAACCAGGAAATAACTCTATCATAAAAGGCCAAGTGAAAGAGAATCTTAAGCAAAAAGAATGGCCAATACTTTCACACGTTGAGGAAAATTCAAGTAAGATACATAATGAGTATGTACGTACGTATCTATTAGCTTAGCAAGTTGTGTGCTGCTTTTTTTTTTAAATTTCACTTTGATATTTAACCTTTGGCAATGTGTTTCTTTTTCCCCCAGGTGGATTTTAAAACTTTATGTAGTCAAATGGAGTCATCCTTATATGACTTCTAGGTTTTGTGTCCTATTAAAGGTTTTTCCATGAGAATACACACACACACACACACACACATATATATACATTATAATGTATTTAATAAATAAATTTAATTAAATTAATTTAATTAATTAATTTATTTATAAATTAATAAATATAAATAATATAAATAAATGTAAATATAAATATAAATTAATAAATTTAATTAAATTAATTAAATAAAATACATTATATTCATATATTATACATTTATTCATTTAATTATATTTTAGATGTATATATATTTCCTACAAATAAGTGTGTGTGTGTGTGTGTGTGTGTGTGTGTGTGTGTATCATGTAACTCGAAAGGGTTAACTTGGGAGGAAGGAAATGTTTTGGAAGGCTACTGGGCAGCTTACAAAATACACAGGAATACCGGAGAGGCAGGCAGGAACCAAGGCAGTCAGGTGGCGAGCACCGTGGCCAAGCTCTCGACCGAGGAACAGCCCGGTCAGGGTGACGCAGCTCCGCCGCTGACGCTGGGCATGGCCACCAGCGCTGCCATCACCAGACACTGGATACTGCTGAGGCGCCGCCGTGGCTGCGTGCTGCTCTTGGCTCCGATGCCGTCGAACGCGTGATGCCGCCACCACTGGAATGAATTCTCACTACCTCCTTCTTTGTGTCACTTGCTCCAAATTCAGAGTCCCAGCAGACGTGTCTGATTGGCTGGGCTGAGGTCACTCATCTGTATCCACCTATCAGGGTCCACAAGAGTAAGTATTCGTTTTTCTCAGCTTACAGAGGCAGAGCTGGGACCTGCCGCTGCCAAAACCCATAAAACATACGAAACGTTTCGGATACTCAGTTTAAGAAACAAAACCAAAAATGACTTCGCTATAGAGAATAATGCTTTCCTGGCAAAGATGATTTTATGCTTTGTACTTGCTTATAATATGCCATCTGTAGTTGTCATAATTTTTATATATAAAAACTTTAATGAAAACATAAATTGAGCGGCGCCTGGGTGGCTCAGTCAGGTTAAGCGTCCAACTTTGGCTCAGGTCATGACCTCGCGGTTCAGGAGTTTGAGCCCCGTGTCACGCTCTGTGCTAACAGCTCGGAGCCTAGAGCCCATTTCAGATTTGGTGTCTCCCTCTCTCTCTCTGCCCCTCTCCCACTCATGCTTTGTCTCTTTCTCTCTCTCTCAAAAATGAATAAACGTTAAAAAATTAAAACAGGGGCGCCTGGGTGGCTCTGTCGGTTAAGCGGCCGACTTCGGCTCAGGTCATGATCTCGCGGTCCGTGAGTTCGAGCCCCGCGTTGGGCTCTGTGCTGACAGCTCAGAGCCTGGAGCTTGTTTCGGATTCTGTGTCTCCCTGCCTATGACCCTCCCCTGTTCATGCTCTGTCTCTCTCTGTCTCAAAAATAAATAAATGTTAAAAAAATTAAAACATAAATTGAATATCATTGTACTGGACTCTTTATATATATATATTTTTTTTTTTTTTTTTTTTTTTTTTCAATTAGCAATAGTCATGCCTCATTGACTGATTGGCTATAACACTGCTATTGCACAGAGCTACAGATGCTTTTTTTAAGACTTTATTTTTGAGAGCTGTTTAGGTTCACAACAGTATTGAGGAGGTACAGAGATTTCTCCTATTCTCCCTGTCCCTACACTTGCTTAACCTCCCCCTCTATCAACATCATTCACTAGGGTAGTACATATTTTGGCAAAGATGAACTTATCTTGACCCATCATCACCACCCAAAGTCCACTGCTTACCTTAGGGTCCACTCTTGCTATCGTATGCTCTGTGGATTTGAACAAGTGTATAATGACATACAGCTATCTTTATTATATCATATAGAGTATTTTCACCGCCCTAAAAATCATCTGTGCTCTGCCTATTCAGGCACTGTTCTCTTATTCTGCCTATTCTCCCACTGTGTCCAGAAACCACTGATCTTTTTACCGTCTCCATAGTTTGACTTTTTCTACAATGTCATATAGTTGGAATCATATAGTATATAGCCTTTTCAGATTGGCTTCTTGCACTTAGTGACAGGCTTTTAAGATTCCTCCATGTCTTTTCATGGTGCCATAGCTCATTTCTTTGTAGAGCTGAATAACAGTCCATTGTCTGCATGTGCCACGGTTTATTTATCCAGTCCCCTACTGAAGAACAGCTTGGTTGCTTCTAAGTTTTGGCAATTATGAATAAATCTGCTATCAACGTCTGTGTACAGGTTTTTGTGTCAACATTTTTTCACTCCTTTGGGTAAATACCAAGAAGTATGACTGCTGGATCATATGGTAGGAGTATGTTTAGTTTGGTAAGATACTGCCAGTCTTCCAAAATGGCAGACTCCTTTTGCATTGCCACCAGCAACGGGTGAGATTTCCTACTGCTTCACATCCTCGCCAGTGTTACAGATTTTGCCCATTCTAATAGGTGAGTGGTAGACAATTTTTAATTTTTTTTTGGTAATGTTTATTTTTGAGAGACAGACAGACAGACAAAGTGTGCGTGGGGGAGGGGCAGAGAAAGAGGGAGACACAGAATCCGAAGCAGGCTCCAGGCTCTGAGCTGTCAGCACAGAGCCCGATGCAGGCTCAAACTCATGAACAGTGAGATTACGATCTGAGCCGAAGTCGGAGGCTTAACCAGCTGAGCCACCCAGGTACCCCAGTGGATAAATTAAAAAAAAATTCCCTCTGGCAGCAGCATCAAGGGTCTAAACAGACTGTGCCAGCAGACTGAGGCAGGGTGGATGACCTGCAAGAACAACAGCGACCCCGCGGCTTTCTCTGACGGAGGCCGATGGAACGAATAGACCTCCCCGGGAAGCATGGTGGAGGGCTTCTTCCCTCAGAATGATTTATATCATATGTGTGAACTTCAGGGTCTTTGAACTGTAGCCACGTCTGTGTTTTCCATTGGGTTTTCAGACTGAGAGTGGGGCTGGATGAACCAGGGAGAAGCACCGTGTTCATGCAGGCGACCAACAGGTTGGAGGTCTCAGAGAATAGGGAGTACAGAAAATCTAGACAGGCAGACCCGTACTCTGGAAAAACCCCTATAACATGCTGGGGTACCAAAGATATACTTCAGAGAGGCCAGAGGTGGTATGACCGAGAAGCAGTTTAGTCTTTGGGGGTAAGCAGAGAGGCGGGATAAAGTGTGATATGCTGATCGAATGACTGCAAAGGTAACTGTTGCAGACAAATCGGAGAACTGGCGTGAAGTCTCATCTGGTGTCTGGTTTGTGCTCTGGGAGAAGCTGGAACTCTTTAAAGACACCAGCTGGGGTCTCCTTCCATTTGTCCTCCAGATCTACTTGTCCCCTGTTCTGTGCCTATGGAAACTGATTTCTATGAACTCTATCAATGGGCTTTCTTGCCCTCCAGTTCCTTATTGGGTTTGGCCAATGGTGAGGATCTGCCAGAAATCAAAAGCATTCTCGTGAGCTACCTGAATCCCTCAACCAAAAGTCTTAGCTCCTAATAGGAAGCTCTCCCATGACTTAGTCTTTAGATTCCGATAAGTGGTTTTCTGCCCCTTCAACCCTCAGGCCTAGAGATGGTAAAGAGCACCTGTTGGCGGTTCACAGTCTCTACACTAATTCTTGCAGTTTCCCAACACCTTACACCTATATATCTCCTTTTATTCTAGTTGAGCAGGCCATCTATTTCATTTTGGGACCCAGACAGCAGCCTAAGATATAAATTTATAAATTTTATATGATACAAGTTGATCATTTTAGTAGACTTCTTTTCCTTTCAGAAGTTCCTGCTAGCATACAATTAAAGACTCCACATTCTACATTCATTTGATTTTTCTTCCACCTACCCCCACCCCATCGCCTGCTCACCCACCCATAGGCTCACCGGCTCTCCACACTCCAGCAGCCCAACTCCACTGAATGTTTCAAGCTGAAAATCTGGTGTTCGTTTTGACTTCATGACCCAATCTTTTCCATATTTGTCTCCAATCTATCCTTTCCTCTCCAACCACCTCATTGTCCTTCATGGGCAAGAACAGCGGACTCAGAGCTGGTCTCCCCTCTGAGAAATGAACTTAACTGCACATAAGCAAAATGGCCCCAGGTCATGGTCTATGTTCCCCAGGTGGACCCCTGAATTGACTTGAAGCTACCCCACATCACTGAATCTCTCCCTTTCCGGGTTTTGCCCCTTCCATTGTCCACGTTCCTACCTTCTTTGTGCTGCCAGTATCTTATTGACTTATTGACTGTGTCTGTTCTCAATACACCCACTTTGCTCCCTAGCATCGCATTTCCCTCTCTCTTCTGGAATGCTGCTTCCCTGGACTAATGTGTCACTAACAAATACCCTTTCCTCCCCCCACCCCCCAAAATAAACCCAACCATTCAACATCTGTCATTTGTGAAGCTGAGAAGGGCTGGTGAGAAAAAAAACACACTAGGGTGTATGATATCAGCATAACTTTATAACAACAACCTCAACTGTGGGCTCTCTTATTTTCCAGAATAACTGTTTTACATCTTCTTCAACCTCACCTTCTACTTCACAGAGATGATAGAAGTCATTAGATGAGGGCTCAGTAAACTCTTCCCCATTCTCACCTACAAATATGCCTACTTACCCCTTCCTCATCATCTCCTATCACAAGATCCAGTGCTTAGAGCTCCAGTCCCTCCTGCCTTCCTGGAGACCTTGAACTACCTATTATCTTTTCTTTTTCTGTGTCTTTAACCTCTTTCTCTCTACAGGATCCCTCACAGCACACCTTCAAAATAAATAAAGAATGAGTTCTGGGGCGTCTGGCTGGCTCAGTTGGTAGAGTATGTGACTCTTGGTCTAGGGATTGTGAGTTCAATGTTAGGTATAGAGCCTACTAAAAAGAAAAAAAAAAAAGAATAAATTCTGTCTCTGTCCAACCCTTCCCTCCAGCTGCTGCTTAGCTTTCTCCTTGTCACTCTTCTTGAGAGAGTCCTCCCCACATACTGTCTCTATTTCCTCACATCCTGTTCACTCTCCAGTTTGTGTACACCATCCAGGGGCTTAGCTCCTTCCCCACTGCTCCCCAGGACTGCCCTTCACCAAGATCATAAACCACTTCTATGATGCTAAATTCAATGGAAACCTTTCAACTCCTTCCTACTTGACCGCTTAGGGGCATTCAACATACTCCATGCTCGCCTTCTAGAAATGCTCTCTTCCCTTCCCTTGTGTGCCACTCTACTTTATTAGTATATAGCTTTCTACCCAACTAGCTGCTCTGTGTCCATCTCTTTTTCTAGCTCTTTATCTTTCACTGGCATTTAGAGGTTGGAACGTGTCATGGCTCAGATCTAAGGCTTCCTCTCCTTTCACGTGCTCCCTTCAGCATATCAGATTCACGTCTGTAGCTTGCATTGCAATCTACATTCCCAGGGCGTTTCACTTCTCGTAGAATGAAGCTCTTACTGAGACATACAAAACCCTGAGTGATCTCCCCTATCTGCCTCTGTACCTTTCCCCTTCCTGCACTCCAAACAATTTTCATTTCTATCACAGCACCATGGTCTCCATATCCCCAGCCATTTCCACATTCTTCCCCCACTGCCTGTTAGAGTCTACGCCCACACCTCCCGAGTCTGGCTGTCTGTCTGACGTTGAGTGATCCTGCAGCGGGGAGCCTCGGTGGCACTTCCTCAGAAGAGCATTTCTTGCTTCCCTAACTAGGCCAGGCTCATTTTTTTTCAGGCTCAGTTTTTATATAATCTTACAATGTACTGTATCTCTCCAGATTCTAATGCATTTATTTATTTTATTTATTTATTTATTTATGTAATTGTTTGTTATTCATTCCCTCACCAGACATTAAGCCCCATCTCTTGTTGCTGAATGTCCCACATACAGTAGGTATTCAGTGTAATTCATTCATTCACTGAACATTTTCTTTCAAGAGTCCTTTCCAATTTTATAAGGTATAGGCTCCAAAAATCCTGATGCACCTCTAATAGCTATCCTCACAGTCAATGGGGAGATCCCATCCATTAAAAAAAAATATAACCCTACCACTATCTCTTTGATTCCCCAGGAGTTTTCTGGAAAGGGCAATCCATGTGGCATTCATGACCCGTTGTCTGCTGACCAGTGAGGCAAAGAATTAGGTCATTGCCCTTTGTGATAATTAGAAGGGGCTCTTTGCCAAGCTTCACCAGATGTATGAGAGCCTGGTGCAGACCAGAAGCACTAACTTGGTGATGTGCTGACTCCAGCACGAATGGGGCTAGTGTCATCAGCTGCTGTGCAGCTGAATGCCAGTGTCTACTTTGAGATGTGGCTCAGAACGGTGCTACTCGCTCTTTGATCCTACTTCCTGGGAGTTTTGGCCAGCTTCTGAGATGAAGAAGCAAAGATAGCAGAGGTAGCCAGGCAAGCTTCATTGGTGTATTTATTATTTTAAATGCTTATTTATTTAAAATAGAGAGCAAGCAAGCAGAGGAGGTGCAGAGAGAGAGGGAGAGAGAGGATTCCAAGCAGCCTCCACACTGTCAGCACAAAGCCCAATGCGGGCCTCGAACGCACAAACTGTGAGATCATGACCTGAGCCAAAATCAAGAGTCAGACGCTTAATCAACTGAGTCACCAAGGCGCCCCCGACTGTATTTTATTAACGGGAAGACTGGCCATCCGCCTCACCTACTCTCCTCATGCCCTGAGGACTGGTGCCCAGTCTCACTCCACAGGGCTGACTAAGTCTGCTATTGTAAGGTACAGCAGATTGTACTGTAGGATAGAAGGCCATTTCATATCAGGGGTATAAGAAATTGCTGCAAGGAATGTAACTGGCTGCCACACTTTGGAACCTGCTGTGGTGTTCCTACCTAAACCACACTCCTCATGGGCTTCTCTCAGCCAATGACCGCCTCATCTTGAGCCAGCACTCTCCCTCAAATTCTAGCTTCACTTTTCCCTCAATGGAGTTTTGTCTCCCCTTAACCCTGCATGGCACTGTGGTCACCTTCGGACTCAGGTCATGGTGGAATATGAAGTAGGAAATAACTT